>NC_041728.1:147687832-148887832 GCF_004115215.2 Ornithorhynchus anatinus | reverse complement strand
CTAACCAGTGGACTCAAAGCTTTCCACTAGGTTGCTCTTTCGGCTCCTTTATTTTTATCTGCTCTCGTCAACTGCTATTCCCAATTCACACTCCTCACTCCACCAGAGATCCCTCTCTGACTGAGCTTTTCTCTCAATCCTTTCACCTTTGACCCATTACTTATACTCTTCCTCACTGCCTGGATGACCCTCCCTTTTCAAATCTTCCAGACCAAATCCTCCCGAAACCTCAGCTCTTTTAGGAAGCTTTCCCTGAGAAATTTTCTTTCATGCAGGTCATGTTATCCCAACAGCCTCCCTCAGCAGAAACAATAAGGATTTAGGAATGTGTTTACATCAATGGATCAAACAATGGCATTTATTGAGCACTTGCTATATGCAGAGCGCTGTACTAAGCGCTTGGGAGAGTGGATAGAACATGGGCGTGGTGGTCAGAAGGTCATGGGTTCTAATCCTGGTCCCACCACTCATGTGCTGTGTGACCTTAGGTAAGTCACTGAACTTCTCGGTGCCTCAGTTACCTCATCTGTAAAATGGGGTTTGAGACTTTGAGCCCCCCATGGGACAGGAACTATTTCCAACCCATTTTGCTTCTATCTACCCCAGAGCTTAGAACTGTGCTTGGCACATAATAAGCACTTAACCAATACCATAATTATCAATGAGCAGGCACATTACCTTCCCATAACGAGCTACAGTCTACGGGGGAGATAGACATTAATATGAATCTTTCTCTACTCTTGCTACTTTCTTTTAAATAGTATTTGCTAAGTACTTACTATTTGCCGGCTCTGTACTAAGCACTGGGGTAGATACGAGCTAACCAGTCCCTGTCCCAAGTGGGGCTCACAGTCTTAATCCCCATTTTACTGAGACATAAAGAGGTGGGGTGACTTGTCCAAGGTCACACAGCAGACAATTGATGAAGTCAAAATCAGAACCCAGGTCCTTCTGACTTCCAGGCCAGCGCTCTATTGACTAGGTCCTCCTACATCCTTCTACCTCACCTTGCTTCTCTCCTTCTACAACCCGGCCCGCCCACTCTGCTCGTCTGGTGCTAAACTTCTCACTGTGCCTCCGTCTCGCCTGTCTCGCTGCCAACCCCTGGCCCACATCCTACGTCTGGCCTGGCACCCCTTCCCTCCTCTAATCCCACAGGCAATTACTCCTCTCTCCACAACCTTCAAAGCCTTACTGAAGGCCCATCTCCTCCAAGAGGCCTTCCCAGACTAAGCCCTACTTTTCCTCATCTCCCACTCCCTTCTGTGGCGTCCCGACTTGCTCCCTTTGCTCTTTCCCATTCTCCCCTCCCCGCAGCATTTGTACACTTATGTAATTTTATCATTATATAATAATGATTATGGTGATGTCTGTTTATTTGTATTGATGTCTGTCTCCCCCACTGTAGACTGTGAGCTCGTTGCGAGCGGAGATTGCCACTCTTTATTGCTGTATTGTACTTTCCCAAACACTTAGTACAGTGCTCTGCACTCAGTAAGTGCTTAGTAATTACGATTGAATGGATAGGCCACACTGTTTCTTTAACCATTCTTGTATTTACCAGTTGTTTCTTTGTTCTTCCTCCTGCTTCCAATCTTTGGAAAGAATCTGCGTCTGTCTGTCTCCCCCATCAGATTGTAAACACTTAAGGGGCAGGGAAAATGCCTTTCCTTCTGCTGAACTTTGCCAACTTTTTAGGACAGTGCTCTACACACAGGCACTCAGTCGATAGTCTAAGTGATTACCTGACTGTCATTTTAGGCTCTGAATCCCCATGTGGGACAGGGACTGTGTTTGATCAGATTGAATTTCATTTCAATGCTTGGCACATAGTAAGTACCTAGTAAACATTATTACTATTATTATTATTTTAGGTTTCTGATCCCAGAAAAGGAAGATCTGGAGCTAGCCATGTTCCTGAGCACCAGCATGAGCACCAGCACGAGCACGGGCACCAGCACGAGCACAAGCATGGGCACGGGCACCAGCACGAGCATGGGCACGAACACCAGCACGGGCACGAGCATGGGCACCAGCATGAGCACGAGCACGGGCACCAGCATGGACACCATCATGAGCACGAGCACGGGCACCAGCACGAACACCAGCACGGGCACCAGCATGAGCACGGACACCATCATGAGCAGGAGCACGGGCACCAGCACGAACACCAGCACGGGCACCAGCATGAGCACGGGCACCAGCATGAGCACGATCACGGGCACCAGCACGAACACCAGCACGGGCACCAGCATGGGCACCAGCACGAACACCAGCACGAGCACCAGCACGGGCACGAGCACGAGCACTGGAACCAAACCCACCCCAGACCCTACCCCGGGCCCCCACACAAGCACCCGCACGGACACCCGCCCAGTCACGATCATTTCTCCAGGAGGCCCCGGAGGCCGGTCGGATCCATTCAGATTCTCCCCGCTTTGGAGAGCGAGCAAGGAGAGGCTTCCCAGCAAGATCCATTCCCGGTTCAGGTGACCTGGACCTACCATCCCGAGGCAGGGCCTCAGGGCTTTCCCAGTGACTGCCCAGTCGTTCTGCAGTTCCCCGAGGAGAGGGCAGAAGGGTGTCCAGGGACCCCCCAGAATGACAACCGCTTGATTCTCCCCTCTTGAAGGGCCAACGAGGCGCCTGGTACTTTAGGCCAGAGAGTAACGAGGAGGCATCCCGCTTCAGCTATGTTCTGGAGAATAAAATCCATTTTCCCGCTCTGACTACGTGTGGACTTGTGTTTGGGTCAAGGTGGCGTCTTGAAGGGACATCTCTTGAGTAGCGACAAGAACTGCCCCTCGCAAACACCCTGGATCCTTTTAATCACTTTCGTGCCGAAACACCAGTAATTGTACATAGACCAAGAAGAAATACCTGGCAGGAAGGTCAATAAACTTCCCCTTCGGCTTAGTTTTTGGGTGGGGATTTAGTGGTATTTATCAAGTGTTTACTCTGTGTCAGGCATTATGCTGAGTTCTCAGACAGTTACACTTCTTCTCCCACTCCCTTCTGTGTCATTCATGCATTTGGATTTGCATTGTTTATTCACCCCTCTCTCAGCCCCACAGCACTTATATACATAACCGTAATTTATCTATATTTACGTCTGCATCCCCTCTCTAAATTATAAGCTTATTGTGAGCAGGGAATGTGTCTGCCAACTCTGTTATACTGTACTCTGCCAAGAGCTTACTATTCATTCATTCATTCATTCAATAGTATTTATTGAGCGTTTACTATGTGCAGAGCACTGTATTAAGCGCTTGGAATGTACAATTCGGCAAAAGATACAGTCCCTGCCCTTTGCTGGGCTTACAGTATGATCGATTAATATGATTGATTAATACAAGCTAATCAGGTTGAACACGGTACACGACCCACATGGGACTCACAGTCTTACTCCCCATTTTACAGAAGAGGTAACTGAGGCCCAGAGTAGTGAAGTGACCTGCCTAAATTCACGCAGCAGTCAAGTGATGGAGTCAGGATTAGAACCCATGTCATTCTGTGTCTCAGGCCCAGACTCTAGCCATTAGACCATGCTGCCTCTTCTAGTTTTACAGGCAGAGTCCACTCTGCTGAAATAGTATTAAATTTCTGGCAGATTTAGGGATGCAGGAAAGGTCAGATGTTTCCGAATCTAGAAACAATGCTTGGAGCAAACAATATGTTGGCTGTTTTTTGTTTTCTTTCTTTCCCGATTCAAATTCAGAAAGGGACGTGAAAATCCCACGTGCATAAGAAGTGTTTGAGAAAAACTGCAGAAGAATATTGAAACATTTTATAAATAGAAAAAGGGAGAAAATAGAGCGAAGCAACTGGAGATGCTTACGCACCCTCTCTTGAGAAAGCAGAAGAAATGGAAGAAACGCATTGAGATGGAAGTTGCTCTTCCTCCTGCTCTCCTCACATTGGATCCTTTTCACTTTTCCCCCCTAAAATGTGATCCCCTCAGCAAGGTTTATGGCAGGGGTTTATGGCAAGAACGTATGAAGAATCATGCCTGACCTCTCTAAGCTGTAAACTCCTCCTCGATCCTGGAAGCTCCTTGTGGGCAGGGAATGTTTCGACCAATTCTGTTAAATTGTACTCTCCCAAGCTCTTAGTACAGAGCTCTGCATACAGTAAGCACTCAATAAATACTACTGCTGGATTGATCTCTTCAATTTAGCGGCTCATCCATAATTCAACTGAATGCTCCCAACTGATTATTTCACTCCATAGTGCTGTTCTTGAGGATGGGTCTGCAATGGGAAGTGATTATACAAGAGGAATTTGTTTGGATTTCTTGCTGAACTGTACTTTCCAAGCACTTAGTAGAGTGTTCTGCACAACGTAAGTGCTCAATAGTTACGATTGAATGAATGAATGGGTCATGAATGTTTCTGGTCATCCGAACAAATCTACCGATCCCTAGTAGAAGGGGTTGAACGGTGAGAAGCAGCATGGCCTAGTGGATAGAACACGGTCTGGGAGCCCGAAGGATCTGGGTTCTAATCCCGGCTCTGCTACTTGTCTGCTGGGTGGTCTTAGGCGAGTCACTTCACTTCCCTGGGCCTCGGTTTCCTTGTCTGCAAAACGATAATAATCGCTGTGGTATTTGCTAAGTGGTTACTATATGCCAGGCACTCTACGAAGCGCTGGGGTGGATACGAGCAAATCGGATTGGACACAGCCCCTGTCCCACGCGGAGCTCACAGTCTCAATCCCCGTTTTACAGATGAGGTAAGTGAGGCCCAGGGAAATGAAATGACTTGCCCGAGGTCACCCAACAGACAAGTGGCAGAGCTGGGATTAGAACCCATGACCTTCTGACTCGCAGGCCCTTGCTCTAGCCACAACTCCATGCTGCTTTAAGACTTTGAGCCCCTTGGGGAACAGGGACTGTTTCCAACCTGATTTGCCTGAACCACCTCAGTATTCAGTACTGTGTCTGGCACATAGTAAGCACTTTTCATTCAATAGTATTTCATTCAATAGTATTTATTGAGTGCTTACTATGTGCAGAGCACTAGGTGCTTGGAATGTACAAATCGGTAACAGATAGAGACAGTCCCTGCCCTTTGATGGGCTTACAGTCTAATCGGGGGAGACAGACAAAAACAAGCACTTAAATACCACAATTATTATTATTATTATGAACCGATATGGCACCGACTCCCCTATGATTGACATTTGCCAATCAAATGATGCAATCTGAGGCCTTGGGGGATATGGAGCACCCCTCACACCCCTCAGCACTGAGCTCATTTGTGTGTATTTTTATTACCCTATTTATTTTGTTAATGCGGTGTGCATCCTCTTGATTCTATTTATCGTGATTACATTGTCTTGTTTTTGTCTGTCTGTCTCCCCCAATTAGACTGTGAGCCCGTCACTGGTCAGGGATTGTCTCTGTCTGTTGCCGAATTGTACAATCCAAGCAGTTAGTACAGTGCTCTGCACATAGTAAGCGCTCAATACTGTTGAATGAATGAATATGGAGGGAAACACCCTGGGTGGGCATAATCCCTACTGAGGAGCTAGGCTAGAATCACTTCGATTTGCACGTGTCCTCGGACAGTCCACCCCCCACATACCCAGCCCCTCCTAGGTACAGAAGACCCCCCCCCCCCGTGATTCGCCTCCACCCTGCTTCTGGCCTCTCCATCCTCCAAGCGACATTTCACTCTTTCCCTGGCCCATTTTTTCTCCAGCACAGTACTGCACACAACCTCCCGCTCACCCGAATCCTGACCAGAGACAGCCGTGACGTGAGGGATGTCACCGTGGATTCGGTCCGTGCTTTGAGGCCGGAAAGTGCTGGGTGCCGTCAAGATGAGGCCCTTGGAGAAATCAGTAGCGCCGGAGTTTTCACGCTACCTCTGTTCAAATAGGTTTCTTTAAGAGTCTTTGATTCTTAAACTCCAATTTCAGAATTCTACTAAAAAAGCTCACCTCCTCCGAGGAAGCCTTCCCTGCTTCATCCCTCATCCCTCCACCCTTTTTCCCTCTCTAATGTATCATCTACACACTTGAGTCTGCTCTCCCAGGCACTTACGTTCTTCCCACAGCCCACACCCCCACAGCCCGCTGTACATATCCTTAGAGTACATTGTTTCCTCTACACGTAATTTATTTTAGTGTCTGCCTTGCCTACTAAATTGGAAGGTCCTTGAGGGCAGGGATTATGTCTCCTTAATCTCCTGTACTCTCCCAAATGCTTTTTAGAGGCCTCAGCCCACAGCGAACTCTTAATCCATAGTACCGATTGATATAGCAGTAATTTATTTATTTATATTAATGTCTATCTCCCCCTAGACCCCTTCCAGGATCGCAACTGGAGAGTTTCCAGGACTCTACCAGTCTCAACTACGGGAGGGAGAGTCAAGCAGAGGCCTAAGCATTCCATTCCTAGCTTGGGCAGCCCCGGCACAGGAGAGAGTTGAGGGTGGAGACTCAGGTTTACTGCGCGGAAGGAGGTAATGGGAAACCAATTCCGGATTTTGACCAAGAAAACTCTATGGATCCACTACCAGAATGACTGCAGATGGAGAGCGGGGTGTTCTGAGAAGCAGCGTGGCTCACTTTGGAGCTTTGGAGTCAGAGGTCATGGGTTCAAGTCCCGCCTCGGCCATTTGTCAGCCGTGTGACTTTGGGCAAGTCACTTAACTTCTCGGTGCCTCAATTACCTCATCTGTAAAATGGGGATTAAGACTGTGAGCCCCACGTGGGATGACCTGATTCCCTTGGGTCTACCCCAGCGCTTAGAACAGTGCTCGGCACATAGTAAGCGCTTAACAAATACCAACATCATTATTATTATTATTATTGTTCTGGGAGAAACGTGTCCCTGAAATCACCTTGGATCGGAGATGACTAGACTGCATAAACCAAGGCCCCTCTAGATTGTAAGCACATTGTGGGCAGGGAATTGTCTATTTATTGTTAAAATGCACTCTCCCAAGTGCTTAGAACAGTACCCTAGACACAGTAAGCGCTCAATAAATACAATTGAATGAATGAATATAAATGAATCAACTAAATACAGCGACGGGGCTCTGTGAGTAGGGATCTCGATACTATGCAAGATGGTTGGGCCAGGTGGTCTGCGTCTTACACCCACACCGTGGAGGAGATGGAAGCTATTTCCCGGCACCCCGAGACCCCAGCTCAGCGTCTCTTGCCATTGGAGAGAAAGTGTTGTTTCACCAACGGTTTTTTGGGCTGGGCTCAAACCTCTCTTGCCTCAGGTCTCCCACAGGGACTAAGAGTTTCTGAACCAATACGGGGGTCTGTCTGACCCACCCTTCGAAATCTTTCTGTCCCTCTCAGATCCCAACCTGTGGCTCTTCCTCTCAACTCCTCCGTGCCATTTTCACACTGCAAATCCAGCAAAATGTTGGCATCCCTGATGAGGAGTACCAGTGACCTTTTTCTCCCTCTTCTTCCATCCCTCTCCCCTCTCTTTCTGTCGTTATACAACTCGTGCTCTGGGTGCAATATTCACCGGTCAAGGTGCAAAAAAAAAATTTACGAAACGTCTTTCTTGATTCACACCCCTCTCAACCCCGCAGCACTTAACGTACATTTCCGTAATTTGTTTATTTATATTAATGTCTGTCTCCCCCTCTAGATCGTGAGCTCGCTGTGGGCAGGGATGTGTCTGCCAACTCTGTTGTACTCACCCAAGAGCTTAGAGCAGTGCTCTGCAGGTGGTAACTGCTCAATAAATACAATTTACTGACTGATTTGTCATAAAGCCGGTGGGGAAGCCAGTCAGCTAGATGGGAATACCATTTTCATTTAAAAAAAAATATTTTAACGTTTGTAAAATTATTGGCCTGACAGGTTTGTAATGTTAAAAAGAAATGCACTAATTAATGCTTTAAGGTTCTTATTTCAAGTGTACTTTCGTTATGATAGTGATAGATTCACTTAACTAAAAGCTTAAATTCAGGTGCTTTTCCCAAGAATCAAAGACAGCCATTTCCATGTCTGACTGAGGTTGTTGAATGGGGGTGTTATAAAGAGGGTGTTAAAATGGGAAGCAGCATGACTTTATAATAATAATAATGTTGGTATTTGTTAAGCGCTTATTATGTGCGGAGCACTGTTCTAAGCTCTGGGGTAGATACAAGGTAATTAGGTTGTCCCCTGTGGGGCTCACAGTCTTAATCCCCATTTTACAGATGAGGTCAGTGAGGCACAGAGAAGTGAAGTGACTTGCCCACAGTCACAAAGCTGACCAGTGGCAGAGCCGGGAGTCGAACTCATGACTTCTGACTCCGAAGCCCAGGCTCTTTCCACTGAGCCACGCTGCTTCTCCAGCGTGACTTAGAGGATAGGGCATTGGCCTAGGGGTCAGAAAGACCTGGATTCTAATCCCGGCTCCGCCATTTGTCTGATGTGTGACTTCGGGCAAGTGACTTCACTTCTCTGTGCCTCAGTGACCGCATCTGTAAAACAGAGATTAAAATTTTGAGTCCCATGCGGGTCATGGACCCTGTCCAACCTGATTAACTTTTATCTATCTCAGTGCTTAATACACAGCCGGACCCAAAAGTAGGCATTTAACAAATACCATTTAAAAAAATATCAGTTATCAGGAGGGACCATTTCCCTCCCCGTCGTAAAGTGTGAATTTGGTTCCTTAGAGCAAACATTTGTTCATTCAGTTGCCCCCACGGCCTTGCTTAAAAGATCCTTTGGACCAATGATCTTCCCAAAACCCCCAGAACCTGTGCCAAAGCATAATCTCATCCCCGACGCAGCCTCTCCACTTTCGTAGCATGAACTAATCATTTACTATGTATTTGCTGATATTTGAACCAGGGACAGAAGTTAGCAGGCCGAATTACCAAATGGAAATCTATAAAAAAAAGTCTCCCTTTGTGGTAATCTATTTTCAGAGGACCAGTTTTGAGAAAGTCTGGGGACGAATTCCCGACTTGGGCCGCTCGAGGCAGGGGTTTCCAAGCTTGGACGATGCGGGTGCTCACGGGGGTGGTGGTGTTTTTGAGTTTGCTGCAGCAATTCCATTCGCTTGAGCCTGGTGACTGTAATGCCTCAGAGAAGGTAGCCGAGGAGGCCGTGGATCTGATCAATAAAGACCGTAGGAGGGGTTTTCTTTTCGAGCTCCTATGAGTTGCTGATGCCCACGTCCACCAAACAGTGAGTAATCGTTGAAATGATGAGCTTGCGGACTATTTTCAGCTCTATGCATTAGGGGAAATGTCTGAAACCGTTCAACGCTCCCGCCATGTCCGTCTCCCCGACTAAATTGGAAGCTCCTGGAGGACGATGATCGTGAAGCGGCGATTGAGAACCTGAGTGGTCTAGTAGAATGAGCACAGGCCTGGGAGTCAGAGACCGGGGTTCTAATTCCAGCTCTGCCTCTTGTCTGTTGTGTGACCTTGGATAAGTCCAGTACAGTGCTCTGCACATAGTAAGCGCTCAATAAATCCTACTGAATGAATAAGACACTTAACTTCTCTGGGCCTCAGTTACCTCATCTGTGTAATGGGGATTAAGACTGTGAGCCCCATGTGAGTCAGGGACTGCATCCAACCCCATTTCCTTGTATCCACCCCAGTACGTAGTACAGTGCCTGGAACGCAGTGAGTGCTTAACAAATGCAAAGCCTCAGTTACCTCGTCTGTAAAATGGGGAATAACTGTGAGCCTCACGTGGGACAACCTGATTACCCTATATCTACCCCAGCGCTTAGAACAGTGCTCTGCACATAGTAGGTGCCTAACAAATACCAACATTATTAAATACCAGTTATTACTATTATTATTCTCTGTGCCTTACCTGTGAAATCGAAGAAGTCTTCCCCTTCCCCACTTAGTCTGAGCCACATGGGAGAGAGACTGTGTCCAACCTGATTATCTTGTCTATACCTCAGTTCGGTACTCTGCACATGATAAACCCTTAACAAATACCATAAGTATCATTATTATTATTATTATCATCATTTCTACTTTACCATATTGCCCCAATTGCTGATTACTGCGCACTGCACACCCTAAGTGTTCGGAGACTATCACTGATCGATTGCTTTTTAAAATGAAAGTGTTGGAAGTGTTATATTTAGCATTTAGGGAGAGTATACTACAATCATATTCCATTTATATTAGTGTCATGATTATCCTTTTTACCCTGTTTTCGAGTGTAGAATCGTTTTTCCCCTTATAATAAAATAATGATAATGATGGTAACGATTGTGGTATTTATAATCGGGTCCCACATGGGGCTCACAGTCTAAGTAGCACAGAGAACAGGTGTTGAATCCCCATTTTACAGGTGAGGAAATCGAGGCAGAGAGAAGAGGTCACACAGCAGTTACTTGGCAGAGCCGGGATTAGAACCCAGGTTCTCTGACATGTCCATGCTCTTTCCATGCGACCATGCTGCCCTTCCACAGACACAGTGTTTTCCTTTATGTTCTTCTTATAGGTCATAGGTTCTAGTCCCAGCTCCGCCCGTTGTCCGCTGTGTGACCTTGGACAAATCACTTAACTTTTCTGTGCCTCAGCTACCTCATCTGTAAAATGGGGATTGAGACTGTGAGCCCACGTTGGACAGGGACTGTGTCCAACCTGCTCTGCTTGTACCCACCCCTGCACTTAATACAGTGCCTGGCACATGGTAAGTGCCTAACAAATACCACAATTTTATTATTATTATTATAGCTGATACAATTAATCAATCAATGGGACCTATTGAGCACTTATCGTGTACAGAGCACTGAAATAACTGCTTGAGTTGAGTACTATAGGACTAGAAAATACGATCTCTGGTCTCAAGTATCTTATAATCTAATGGAGGAGACAGACACTGAAATAAATTATAAACATGTGGGAAGGAATTGAATATATAAAATATTCAAAAATATTTTAAAATAGCATCATTATTAATATTATTATAAATAAGTGCTACAGAGAGTTATGAATACTTTAGTGCTTTGGTAGTGTGGAAGTGATGAAGTGAGTGTGAAAGGAACAGAGAGTGCAAGCTGAGGTGTGATGGGAGAAGAAAGCATAGATAATTTTGTATTTGTTAAGTGCTTACCATGTGCCAGGCACTGGATTAAATGCTGGGGTAGATTCAAGCAACTAGGTGTGAATAATATGCCCACCCCGCACGCGCCGCTCCTCCGCCGCCCACCTCCTCACCATCCCCCGTTCTCACCTATCCCGCCGCCGACCCCCGGGCCCCGTCCTCCCGCGGTCCCGGAACGCCCTCCCTCCTCACCTCCGCCAAACTCATTCTCTTCCTCTCTTCAAAACCCTACTTAAAGCTCACCTCCTCCGAGAGGCCTTCCCACACTGAGCTCCCCTTTGCCCTCTGCTCCCTCTACGCCCCCCTTCACCTCTCCGCAGCTAAACCCTCTTCTCCCCCCTTTCCCTCCGCTCCTCCCCCTCTCCAGTCCCATCCCCTCAGCACCGTACTCGTCCGCTCGACTGTCTATATCTTCATCACCCTATTTATTTTGTTAATGAGATGTACATCACCCCGATTCTATTCAGTTGCCATTGTTTTTACGAGATGTTCTTCCCCTCGATTCTATTTATTGCCACTGTTCTTGTCCGTCCGTCTCCCCCGATTAGACCGTGAGCCCGTCAGAGGGCAGGAACTGTCTCTATCTGTTACCGATCTGTACATTCCAAGCGCTTAGTACAGTGCTCTGCACATAGTAAGCGCTCAATAAATACTATTGAACGAATAATGTTGGTATTTGTTAAGCACTACTTCGTGCAGAGCACTGTTCTAAGCGCTGGGGTAGATACAGGGTCACCAGATTGTCCCATGTGAGGCTCACTGTCTTCATCTCCATTTTACAGATGAGGGAACTGAGGCCCAGAGAAGTGCAGTGACTTGTCCATGATCACCCAGCAGACAAGTGGCAGCACGGGGATTAGAACCCAGGTCCCTTTGACCCCCAGCCCTATGGTTTATCCACTAGGCCACGCTGCTGGTGGGGAAAGTTGCTAGTTTTAAAGTTAGTTTTAAAGGTTCTTACTAATGGCTCTCTGTTGGAAGTTTTGGGGGAGTGGGGAGATGTGAGCCCGTTTCGGGTAGGGATCGTCTCTCTGGCTGAATTGTACTTTCCAAGCGTTTAGTACAGTACTCTTCACACAGTAAGCGCTCAATAAATATGATGGAATGAATGACTGTGTGTGAGGTGATGTTTTAGAAAAATTATCTGGTCATTGGAAGCATGTTCTTCTTTTCCCTTTATTTCTCTTGTTAATGCTTTCATTTCTTACCTAGGCTCTTCTGATTTTAATCATTTATTCAATCGCATTTATAGAGCACCTACTGTGTGCAGAGCACTGTACTAAATGCTTGGAAGAGTACAATATAACAATAAACTGGCACATTCTCTGTCCACACTGAGCTTCCTTCCAAGATTCCGTGTTTGCTTAATTGTCTTGCAACCGGATCAATGTTCAAGCCTTGCGACATTTCAGTTTGCGTTTGGGTTCAGTCGATCAGTTGCATTTACTAAGCATCTACCGATTGCAAGGCACAGTTCCAAGCACTTGGGAGAGTCTAAAAGAGGCAAATACACAATATCTGCCCACAAGAAATTTACATTCTAAAGGGTTTTATGTAATGTTTTGCTCAGTCATATTTGTTTGGCTTTAGTCTCCCCACCTAATAATCTGAATCCTTCGTTTTTCTTAATTGGTTCTTAATATTGTTGTCTAAGAATCATTTTATCACTGTTCATTTTTCCTTATTAAGCTTTCTTTCCAAGCCACTCAATAGCATTTCATTCCCTTTTCCTATTTTCTTAAAATTAGGGTTTCTTTATTCTCATAGAGAATCTAACGGTTCCTGTCACTGTCAAATTCTTTCATCTTCAAGCTTTCAGTTAAATCTTCCAGACTGGTGAATCTCCCACCTTCGCGAGTTGATCTCTCCATCTTCCGCTCCGAATCAGTGTCCCCAACGCGCTCCCCCGACTAGCTTGATAATCAGTGTGTACCCGCAGGCATGACCGAATCACCAACTCACCCCACCCTATCTATCTGATCTCTTCACCTAATCAACCAATCCATCAATTAATCAATCAGTCAGTCGTATTTATCGAGCCCTTACTGTGCGCAGAACACTGTACTGAGAGCTAGGGAGAGTACATCATCACGGTTATAACACACACGTTCCCTGCCCACAATGAGCTTGCGGTTTGTGTTTTATTGAATGCTTCTTCTGTACAGAGCTCTCTCCTAAGGATTCGAAGTGTCCAGTAGTTAGTGGACATGACCTGGTTCTCGCCTACCGGCTAATCGCCTTCCCATCTAAGGCTCTCAATTCTTTCACCTCCATTCCCTCTCTCACACGGCTGCCATGCCTTGGAACTCCTACAGCCCATCCATTCTTCCCACAGTCAAAGCATAGTGGATAAAGCACAGGCCCGGGAGTCACAAGGTCGTGGGTTCTAATCCTGGCTCCACCACTTGTCTACTGCATGGCCTTAGGTAAGTCACTTCACTTCTCTGTGTCTCACTTAAAATGGGGATTGGGACGTGAGCCCCACATGGGACAGGAACTGTGTCCAATCCAATTATCGTGCATCCACCTCAGTGCTTAGTACGGTGTCTGGCACATAGTAAGAACAGCTCAGCCACTTGTCAGCTGTGTGACTGCGGGCAAGTCACCTAACTTCTCTGCGCCTCAGGTACCTCATCTGTAAAATGGGGATTAACTGTGAGCTTCACGTGGGACAACCTGATGACCCTGTATCTACCCCAGCAATTAGAACAGTGCTCTGCACATAGTAAGCGCTTAACGAATACTAACATTATTATTATTATTATTGTTAATTATTGTTATTAGTAGTAGTAATAAGACTTCCTGAATGCCCACTTTCTCCAACATGTCTTCCAGAATCCCGAGTCATATGAATCCATCAGCCAACTCTAGCATTTGTGAAGTTATCTCCATTATCAGGACTTACGGATTTACATTTATTCAAATGAATATTGGATTTTACTTACTATGTAAACACTTTTTGTGTTTTTCTTCCCTTTTAAGAGTAAAAAGCCCCTTGCGGGCATGGAATGTATCATTTGCTTGTTTTGTATCTCCCAAGCAGCCATTGGCTGTTCAATAAATTATTCAACCGATCAATGGTATTTATTTAGAGCTTGCTGAGTGCAGAGGACTGTACTGAGCGCTTGGGAAAGTACAATACGACAGAGCTGGTAGACACATTCCCTGCCCAAAGGAGTTTACAGGGAATGTGTCTACCAACTCTCTTATACTGTAGTCTCCCAAGCACTTAATCCCCACTTCACTATCTGTTAAGTACTTACTACATGTCAAGAACTTTATTAATAATAATAATGGCATTTATTAAGCAGTTACTATGTATCAAGCACCGTACTAATCACTGGGAAAGATACAAGATAATCACGTCACAGCCTAAGTAAGGAGGGAGAACAGGAATTGAATCTCCATTTTACAGAGGAGGTAAGTGAGGCACAGAGAAGTGGTGACTTGCCCAAGATCACACAGAGGACAAGTGGTGGAACTGGGATTAGAACCCAGGTCTTCTTACTGGGGCCCGTGCTCTTTCCGCTACACCATGCTGCTTTTCGGTAGAAAATCTGGAAAGGTAACTGGAAGACTTCCTGATTAGAGGCAGTCTCCAATGTATGAGGTTGGCTGGCAGGTGTCACAGATGGGGTTCAGTAAGGTGTATTTGCCCCCTAGGAGACCGATCTTGTGGTTAGGAATATGCAGGTTTCATCCAAAGATTACCTCTTTGAGCAGATGGCCCAACAAGAGAGCTAAGGCATTCATTCATTTAATCGTATTTACTGAGTGCTTACTGTTTGCAGGGCACTGTAATAAGCGCTTGGAAGAATATAAAACAATACTAGACACATTCCCTGCCCACAACAAGCTTTCGGTCTGGAGTGGGGGAAACAGACACCAGTGTCTTGTCTTATGCCATCGAGTCGTCTCCGACCCGTAGTGACACCGTAGACACATCTCTCGCCTCCCTCTGCAATCGTTCTGGTAGTGGATCCATAGAGTTTTCTTGGTAAAAATACAGAAGTGGTTTACCACCGCCTCCTTCCGAGCAGTAGACTTGAGGCTCCGCCCATGACTCTCTCCCGTGCCGCTGCTGCCCCGAGCAGGTGAGCTTTGAGTTGTAGCGGATGGCCTTCCACTGGCTAACCACTGCCCAAACTGGGAATGGAATGGGTAGGCCTCTGTTTGACTCTCTTTCCTGTAGTCGAGACTAGTAGACTACTGGAAACCCTCTAAGTGAGACCCAGAAAGGGGACAGACATCAGTACAAATAAATGACAGATATGTACGTAAGTGCTACGGTGTCGGGAACTAAGGGAGCAAGTCAGGGTAATGCAGAAGGGAGTGGGAGAAGAAGAAAGGGGGGTGTTAGTCAGGGAAGGTCTCCTGGAGGAGATCTGCCTTCAATAAGGTTTGGAAGCAGCGGAGAGTAATTGTCCGTCAGATTTGAGGAGGGAGGGCGTTCCGGGTCAGAGGCAGGATGCGGGAGAGGGGTCGTCGACGAGATAGGTGAGACTGAGGCACAATGAGAAGATTGGCTTTAGAAGAGCCAAATGCGTGAGACGGGTTGTAGTAGGAACATTGGTCAGGTAGGAGCAGGAAAGGTGATCGAGCGCTTTAAAGCCAAGGGTGAGGAGTTTTTGTTTGAGGTGGAGGTGGATGGATAACCACTGAAGTTTTTTGGAAGTGGGCTGACATGCCCTGAACGTTTTTGTAGAAAAATGATCTGGGCAACGGAGTGAACTACGGACTGGAGCGTGGAGAGCCAGGAGGCAGGGAGGTCAGCGAGGAGGCTGCTGCCGTAATTCAGGCAGTATAGGAAGAGTGATAACGCGGGGTAACAGTTTGGATGGAGAGGAAAGGGTGGATCTCAGCGATACGGTGAAGGTGGGACCGACAGGATTTAGTGATGGATTCAATATGTGGGTTGAATGAGAGGGAGGAGTCAAGGTTTCGGGCTTGTGAGACAGGAAGGATGGCGGTGCCGTCTACAGTGACGGAAAAGGCCAGGGGAAGACAGGGTTAGAGTGGGAAGATAAGGAGCTCTGTTTTGGACAGGTTAAGCCTGAAACGATGGGAGGACATCTAAGTAGAGATATCTGGAAATCGAGTGGAAATGTGAGACCGCAGAGAGGGAGAGAGATCAGGGCTGGAGATGTAGACTTGGGAATCATCCACATAGAAGTGGTAGATGAAGCCATGGGAGCGAATGCGTTCTGCAAGGGAGGGGGTGGAGATGGAGAATAGAAGGGGACCCAGACCTGAGTCTTGAGGGACCTACACAGTTAGGGGTTCCCTTTAGATTCTATTTTGGCCCTCTGGCAGTCTCCTCTTTAGAAAAAGGAACAGCCCCTTCTCAAAATGGCCACCAACTCAGAAAACACGCACACCCACTCTTTTGTTACACAAGAACCCGGCATTAGCACACAGTAGCTCACAGAACTTTGGCCCATTGCAGAACGTCTACTGAATACCTGCTGCTCACCCCCTTAATGACCCAGACGCCCACGGTGACAGCCTGTACTTGCAATCAGGGCAGGCAGTCCTCAGCCCTTCTCGGGGCCAGGAGTCTTGTCTTTCATTCAGTAGTATTTATTGAGCGCTTACTATGTGCAGAGCACCGTACTAAGCACTTGGAATGTACAATTCGGCAACAGATAGAGCCAATCCCTGCCCATTGACGGGCTTAGCTGGGAGGAGCTCTCAACCTGCTCTTACCAGTATCTTCCAGAGATGAGTAAGTCATCATTTTCCTGACGACGCTCAGCTCCCACACTGATTCCGGTCCTGGCTTCCCCAGGTGATCAACTGCGACTTGGCTGGGCATTTCTATCCAGAGTCAGGGTCTTTACGGGCTGAGGTGGAACTCGTTAATGGTCTTTTTCCCTCCTCTTCTTAGACAAGGAGCAACCTAGTTTTACATACAGTAAATAATTAATACAAAAGTGCCCACGAACAGAAATGGCCATCTTCTTATAGCAACAGAGAGGAAATCCCACCTTGTCCTCCAACAAACTTTCCCTGATTAAACTTCCCAGCACTTTTTTTAAAATGGCATTTGTTAAGTGCTTACCGTGTGCCAGGCACCGCATTTAGCCTGGGGAAAATACAAGCTAATCAGATTCACATTTCCCCTTGAGCCATATGAACCTCTTTTACACTCATGTGTGAATGTGACTGCTTATGTATATAGATATAATATAAATACATATACCCCCAGACACACACACTCACACATATATATATATATATATATATATATATACACATTCCCTTTTTTTGACCACTGTAATTGTAAATACATTTATGTTTGTCTCCACCATTAGAATGTAAACTCTTCTAGCCTGAGAATGTGTCACTTCATTATTCTGTTATTCTCCAAGCCCCTAGAACAGTACACCGCACTAAATGGGTGCTCAATAAATGATGTTGCTGATACTACTAATCAAGCAATCAATCAGTGGTATTTATTGAGCATTTACTATGGGCAGAGTACTGTACTGAGCACTTGGGGGACTATAATAATAATAATGTTGGTGTTTGTTAAGCGCTTACTATGTGCAGAACACTGTTCTAAGCCTTGGGGTAGATACAGGGTAATCCGGTTGTCCCACGTGAGGCTCACAGTCTTACTCCCCATTTTACAGATGAAGTAACTGAGGCCCAGAGAAGTGAAGTGACTTGCCCACAGTCACACAGCTGCCAAGTGGCAGAGCCAGGATTCGAACCCATGACTTCTGACTCCCAAACCTGCGCTCTTTCCACTGAGCCACGCCGCTTCTCTAGAATACAACGGAGTTAGCCGACACATTCTCCGCCCACAACGCGCTTACGGTCTAGAGGAGGAGTACAACGCTACTATAACTGCTTCTCTGAAGAATAAATAAATTGCTTTCTCTGAAGGAGGCTGAATGTTCACCGAATGTCACAGACTTTGTGTTTCCTTGATTCTCTTCAGGAATATGCCTTAGTCTCTTATTTAGTCCTGGATGTGATTGAATCCGACTGCTCCGTACTATCCAGGGTCCACTGGAAGGATTGTAAACCACCATCTTCTCGACGTCGGCCTTCTGAATTAGTGAGTAAACGAGGGTACATCTGCTCGCTTTTAGGAATACTATCCTCCGGCTTCCTCGCTCTTTGAGGAGAGCTAGCAGTACGTATTGGTTTTTGTATTTTTTTACGCTGATCTCACAGTGTAAAGAGCTTTAATGAAGAACTCTCTTCTTCGAAGTCTCCCAAGACTAATGGTTTGGTGCAGATTTCAGGAATACAAGGATGAGTCTATATCATTTCCCATATTTGGGAATCATTTTGCATTTTTACAATATGCCTTAGATTCCGGAGCCAGTCTGATGTATGATCCCATTCTGGGAAGACAACAAGCAATGACCCGAAACGCAGTCCATCATAAATAGATCAGCCTCTTCAATTTCAGATTTCCTTGCTGGAAAAGTGAAGTTTTCATAAAGGGAAGCTCTTCCTTGAAAATGTTAGGAATTCAGTCATTATCTACTTGAGATTTTTCCACCTTAATTCCAGCAAATGGTTTCATGTGTGGAATAGAAATGAAGGCACTGAAATAGCCTCTCAAAGGAAACTGGTTTTGAAGACGGATTTGTTGAGTTAGAGACTTGGATGAAACTAAAATGAGTATCTGAGTGCTTTATTCACAAGGTAGAAGAAATAACAGTAGGGATATTTCCTCATTCCCCCATCCTCCTCCTGTGGAAGCAACGAAACTAACATCAAACCATTTATCCTCCAGGTCATTGGACAATGTAAAGTTATAGCTACAACTTACCCGAACACATCCCGGGAGGTGGACAAACTGAAAGGCTACAACTGCACGACAAGTTCTGGTACTATCCCTCATTAAATTAGCAGATAAAATATGGATTCTGATATAGAACGGGCCACTTCTCTCCTTCTACACGGTCACTCGGAGCCGAGATGAACACCTCCTCCTGGAGCGTCGCTATTTGGGATTTGCCCCTCTGTTTAAAGAGGAGGGAAGATTAGCCCGGCAAATCTTGGCAGCACCACTTTGGTACAGGAAGGTGGGAGAGGAGCACAGCTGTGTCCAGTTAAAAGCGAGCCTGTTACCCTCCTTCCCGCCCGCGGTGTGTTGCAGAGCTGGGAGATTTGCACCTTGCTAGGAGCCCCTTCCCCTTTTTTCAGTTGCATTTATTGAGTGCTTACTAGGTGCAGAGCACTGTCCTTGGCTTCAAAGCTCTCCAGCCCCTTGCCCCCATCTACCTCACCTCCCTTCTCTCTTTCCACCGCCCACCCCGCACGCTCCGCTCCTCGGCCGCCCGCCTCCTCGCCGTCCCCCGTTCTCGCCCGTCCCGCCGTCGACCCCCGGGCCCCGTCCTCCCGCGGTCCCGGAACGCCCTCCCTCCTCACCTCCGCCAAACTGACTCTCTTCCCCTCTTCGAAGCCCTACTGAGAGCTCACCTCCTCCGAGCGGCCTTCCCAGACTGAGCCCCCCCTTTCCCTCTGCTCCTCCCTCTTCCCCTCAGCACTGTGCTCATTTGTATATATTATTTATTACCCCATTTATTTTCTTCATGAGGTGTCCATCCCCTTGATTCTATTTATCTTGATGATGTCGTCTTGTTTTTGTTTTGTTCTGTTTTGCTCTGCCGTCTGTCTCCCCCGTTTAGACTGTGAGCCCGTCATCGGGCGGGGATGGTCTCTCTCTGTTGCCAAATTGTCCAGTCCAAGCGCTTAGTACAGTGCTCTGCACATAGTAAACCCTCAATACTATTGAAAGAATGAGTAAAATATAACAAGAGCAGACACATTCCCTACCCACAACGAGCTTTCAGTCTCCTCTTCGCCCCCCCGCCTCACCTGCCCGCGGTTGAAGCAGCCTAGCCCAGTCCCCCTCTCCAGCCCCAACAACCCTGGGGGAAGCAATCCAGGGCTTATGCTACTTGTTAAGCACTTAAAATGTGCCAAGCACTATTCTAAGCGCTGAGGTAGAGATAAGATAATAAGGTTGGACACAGTCCCTGTCCCATGTGGGGTTCGCAGTCTCAATCCCCATTTTACAGATGAGGTAACTGAGGCACCGAGAAGTTAAATGACTTGCCTAAGGTCACACAGCGGGCACGGGGCAGGGCTGGGATTAGAAACCAGAATCCCTGACTCCTCGGCCTGAGATCTTTCCAATGGGTCATGCTTTGTGTTTTAAGGCTGAGAGGTCATGCTTCTAACTCTGTCTTATCATGTTGATCTTTACTTGAAATGTCTGCAGAGCTGATGGGTTGATGGTTTTCCATCTCCCCACTCAGCTGCGATCTTCTAAAGTCAAGCGGCATGGCCTAGTGGAACAGCAGAGTCCGAGGAGTCAAAAGGATCTGGTATCTAATCCCGGCCCTGCCGCTTGTCAGCTGTGTGACCTTGGATAAGTCACTTAACTTCTCTGGGCCTCAGTTCCCTCATCTGTAAAATGGGGAATAAGACTGTGAGCCCCACGTGGGACAGGGACTGCGTCCAACCAAATTCGCTCGTCCCCACCCCAGTGCCTGGCAGATTAGTAAGCCCTTAACAAATACCACAAGCAGCATGGCTCAGTGGAAAGAGCACGGGCTTGGGAGCCAGAGGTCATGGGTTCGAATCCTAGCTCTGCCACTTGGCAGCTGGGTGACTGTGGGCAAGTCACTTCACTTCTCTGGGCCTCAGTTACCTCGTCTGTAAAATGGGGATGAAGACTGTGAGCCTCACGTGGGACGACCTAATTACCCTGTAGACCCCAGCGCTTAGAACAGTGCTCTGCACATAGTAAGCGCTTAATAAATACCAACATTATTATTATTATTATTATAATATAGAGAAAAACTGGAGGTTCGATGGCTAGTTGCCTGCGGATGAACATGTCGATGCACAGTCCTGTCAGCAATGCTGCGCACACAGAACAAGGAAGAGGAGCCAAACAGCTATTTGGCCCACTGAATCTCTCAGAGTGGTCAATCATTTGAACTCATTGAGCGCTTACTGTGTGCAGAGCACTGAGCTAAGCGCTTGGGAGCGTACGACACGACGGAGTTGGTAGACATGGTCCCTCTCCAACTGAAAGCCAATCAGGTCAGTCAGTACGAAGCCGCCTGGCCTAGTGGAACTCGGAGAACCTGGGGTCTAATCCCTAGTACCTCCACTTGGCTGCTGTATGACCTTGGGCGAGTCATTTACCTTTTCTTTGCCTTGGTTTCTTCATCTGTGAAATGGTGATTCCATACCTGTTCCTCCTAGTACAGCGTGTCTTAGTAGACAGAGCACTGGCTTGGGACTCAGAAGGAACTGGGCTCTAATCCCAGCCCCACCACATGTCTATTGCGTGACCCTGGGCAAGTCGTTGCCCTTCTCTGTGCCTCACTTACCTCATCTGTAAAATGGCCATAAGAGCACAAGCCCCATCTGGGAAAGGGACTGTGTCCAACCTGATTAACCTGTACCTACCCCAGCGCTGAGAACAGTTCGGCACATAGTAAGTAGTTCATAAGTACCATAATTATCATTATTATTAGTATTATTATTAAGACCATGAGCCCTCTGTGGGACAAGGACCGTGTCCAACCTGATTATCTGCTACGATGAACAGTGCTTGGCACATTCTGAGCATTTAAGGGAAGCAGCATGGCAGAGTGGATAGTCAGAAGGTCATGGGTTCTAATCCCGCTCTGCCACTTGTCTGCTCTATTACCTTGGGCAAGTCACTTCACTTCTCTGGGCCTCAGTTACCTCATCTGTAAAAATGGGGACAGAGACGGTGAACCCCCCCCATGGGACGGGGACTAGGTCCAACCCAATCTGCTTGTACCCACCCCAGTCGTACAGTGTCTGACACATAGTAAACACTTAGATACCGGAAGTGTTACTATTATTATTGAGAAATACCACAGTTACTGTTGCCAGATTGGCTATTTCAAAAAATCACCGTCCATAGACAACTGCCTCTGGAGGGCCATTCGGACCCTGAATCACCCCAGTACGAAGAGGAAAAAATCAGGGTCAGCGGTGGGACCCTCGAAGGGGCTAGGACTCTATTCAGCAGGTGTTCGGGTCGACCGCCCAACAGCCTGTGGGCTGAAGGAGAGAGCGCAGGGCTGGGCGTCAGGAGACTCACGGACTGTGCCCTAATCCCGGCTCTAATACCTGCCTGCTGTGAGGCCTCGGGCAAGTTGTTTAACCTTTCCGTGCCTTAGTTTCCTCATCTACAAAATGGGGATTTAAAACACCTCTAATGATGTTGGGATTTGTTAAGCGCTTACTGTGTGCAGAGCACTGTTCTAAGCGCTGGAGTAGATACAGGGTCATCGGGTCGTCCCACGTGAGGCTCACAGTTAATCCCCATTTTCCAGATGAGGGAACTGAGGCCCAGAGAAGTGAAGTGACTCGCCCACAGTCACACGGCCGACAAGTGGCAGAGCCGGGAGTCGAACTCATGACCCCCGACTCCGAAGCCCGGGCTCTTTCCACTGAGCCACGCTGCTTCCCTCTCTCCTACGCTCTCAACCCGGTATGGTACAATCTGACTCCCTTGTATCTACCACAGTGCTTAGCGCGGTGGCTGGAGCATAGCGTTCATTCATTCAGTCATCCATTCGATGGTATTTACTGAGCGCTTACTGTGCGCAGAGCGCCGTACTAAGCGCTTGGAAAGTACAATTCGGCAACACATAGAGCCAATCCCTACCCAACAACGGACTCACAGTCTAGAAGCGGGGAGACGGACAACAGAAAACAAGTAGACAGGCATCGATAGCATCGAAATAGATAAATAGAATTATGGAGAGCAGTGACTCTCCCCTGCTTCATAGCCTCATTGAAAGCACATCTCTTCCGAGAAGTCTTCCTGACTAAGCCCACCTTTCTTCTTCTCCCACTCCCTTCTGCATCGCCCTTACTCGCTCCTTTTATCCATCCTCCCTCCCAGCCCCACAGCACTTTATACACGCATCAGTAGTTTATTCATTTATATTAATGTCTGCCTCCCCCTGTAGACTTTAAGTTTGTCGTGGTCAGGGACTGTGAGTCCGTTTATTGTTGTACTGTATTCTCCCAAGAGCTTGGTTCAGGACTCTGCACACGGTATATGCTCGATAAATACAATTGACTGACAGCAAATGTTTAATAAATACCCCTTTTTATTACTGATAATGCATTATTATCAGTAATTATTGGCTATCTGGGAAATTTTATCATTATCAAGTGTAAATAAGAAGAAGAAGAAGAATTTTCTCAAACAGCTAGGCATTCCTCAGGTGATATCTCTGAACCTGCCCCGTCTTCCCAGTTTTCCTAAAAGTAGATCCACTTTGGGAGTGAAGTAAGTAATAATAGCCATCCGGTTCAGAATGCTACCAAACAGTCCCAGCCTCAGAATTGTTGGAGAAGCAGCGTGGCTCAGTGGAAAGAGCGCGGGCTGTGGAGTCAGAGGTCAGGGGTTCGAATCCCCGCTCTGCCACCTGTCAGCTGTGTGACTGTGGGCAAGTCACTTCACTCACTTCACTTCTGCTTCTAGAGAAGCAGCGTGGCGCAGTGGAAAGAGCACGGGCTTTGGAGTCAGGGCTCATGAGTTCGAATCCCAGCTCTGCCACTTGTCAGCTGTGTGACTGTGGGCAAGTCACTTAACTTCTCTGTGCCTCAGTTCCCTCATCTGTAAAATGGGGATTAAGACTGTGAGCCCCACGTGGGACAACCTGACTCCCCTGTGTCTACCCCAGCGCTTAGAACAGTGCTCTGCACATAGTAAGCGCTTAACAAATACCAACATTATTATTATTCTCTGGGCCTCAGTTACCTCATCTGGAAAATGGGGATTAAGACTGTGAGCCCCACGTGGGACAACCTGATTCCCCTGGGTCTACCCCAGCGCTTAGAACAGTGCTCTGCACGTAGTAAGCGCTTAACAAATGCCACCATTATTATTATTAATTATTACCATTTTTTCCACACTCGTGTTCACATCTTGTTTTCTCAGTTTCTTCTGCTCTAACTGACCCCAGACCGATACATCCAGTGATCATCGACTACTTTGAGAATACGGAGGAATACGGAGGACTAGCTGAAAAGGCCCTGGATAAATACAACAGTGAGAGTGGTTATTCCGCCTTGTTCAAGGTGGACAGAGTAGAGAGAGCAGTGAGGGGGGTAAGTCGGCAATTATCAATCGATCAGTCATATTTATGGAGCACTTACTACGTGCAGGGTACCGTACCGGGCCGTGAGATGTTTTCTTCGTAGACTTCGCTCTTTGAGATGCGGAAGAAAAGTGGTTGGGAGCAGGAAATCGGAGGAATTAGTCGATGAATCGGTCAATCAGTCAATGTTATTTACTGAGCACCTACTGCGTGCAGAGCACTTTACGTAATGTTTGGGAGAATACAACACAGTAAGAGTTGGTATTCATTCAGCAGTATTTATTTTTTTTTCATTCAATAGTATTTATTGAGCGCTTACTATGTGCAGAGCACTGTACTATGTGTTTGAAATGAACAAGTCGGCAAACCAGATAGAGACGGTCCCTGCCGTTTGACGGGCTCACGGTCTAATCGGGGGAGACGGACAGACGAGAACGATGGCGATAAATAGAGTCACGGGGAAGAATATCTCGTAAAAACAATGGCAACTAAATAGAATCAAGACTAAATAGAATCAAGACTAAATAGAATCAAGACACGAACCCTGCCCTGGAGGAGATTGCTATTTAACGGGGGGGAGACATTCAAGTAAATTACAGATAGGGGAAATGGGAGAGTATAAGAATATGGGCGTAAGCTTTGTGGAGATGGGGTGGAGTGAGTATCGAAGTGCTTAGGGCTATAGACCCAAAGTTGGCAAAAAGGGTGGAGAAAAGAGAGATTAGTCAGGGAAGGTTTATTGGAAGAGTTGTGATTTGGGGAGGGCTTTGAAGATGGGGAGAGCGGTGGTCTGATGGCTATGAAAAGTGAGGGAGTTTCAGGCAGAGAGAAATAGAAACAGAGGATCAGGGCTTTCTTAGAGTCTGAGGAGCTTTGCCAGTGGGGTCTAAGGACTCTATCATCCAATGAGTCGATGGTATTTATTGCGCATTTACTATGCACAGAGCACTGTACTAAGCACCTGGGAGAGTACGACTTAAATTCGGTAGACACGTTCTCTACCCACAGTGAACTTGTAGTCTGGAGGGGGAGCTTGCATTTGGTCGAATATTTACTTGAGTGTCTTGAACTAAATCATAGCTTCAGAGAAAAAAACAAAGCATGTTTTTAATCTTGGTTTCAACTCTTGATTTCACCCAGAAGCCAAGGGTAACCGGAAAAAATCCACCCATCCCGAAGCTCGGGAGAAAAATTGCTCTTCTTACTAGAAGCTTCCAGGAACTGAGTTGGTTCCCTTTCCCCCTAGCAGATGAACACTGCTCTCTCCAGACAGTTGTCGTGGGCAGGGAATATGTCTTTTATATTGTTATATAGGACTCTCCTAAGCACTTAGTACAGTGCTCTGCACACAGTAAACGTTCAATAAATTTGATTGACTGACTGGCATTTCTGGTAGTCTTATAATAATAATAATAATGGTATCTGTTAAGCGCTTAGTATGTGCCAAGCACTATTCTAAGCACTAGGGTAGACACAGGGTAATCAGTTTGTCCCACGTGGGGCTCACAGTCTTAATCTCCATTTTACAGATGAGGTAACTGACGGTCCCGAGAAGTGAAGTGACTTGGCCAAAGTCACACGGCCGACAAGCGACGGAGTCGGGATTAGAGCCCACGACCTCTGACTCCCAAGCCCGGGCTCTTGCCACTAAGCCATGCTGCTTCTCGATGGGAGTCCTAATAGCTGAAGTCTGGGAGGAAAACTGGAAAGCACAATGGGGCATATAATAATGATTACTAATTATGGTATTCGTTAAGTGCTTGCTCCGTGATAACAGGGAGCCCTTTGGGTCATGAGAGAGGTTGACTGTGCGTGAGAATTACCGAGGTGCTGCATGGCGTAGTGGATAGAGCACAGGCCTGGAAGGCAGAGGGTCCTGGGTTCTGATCCCAGCTCTGCTACTTTCCTGCTGTGTGGCCTTGGACAAGTCTTTTCACTTATCACTGCCTCAGTTACCTCATCTGTAAAATGGGGATTAAGACTGTGAGTCCTAATGAGGCCAGGGACTGTGCCCACCCCAATTTGCTTGTATCTACCCCAGCGCTTAGTACAGTGCCTGGCACGTAGTAAGCACTTAACAGATATCATAATCATTATTATTATTACTGTCTCTTTCTAGTAAACAATCTAAAGGATGACTGGGAGCATGGACTGCACGGGAGAGACTGTCTCTTTCTGCTAAACAGTCTGCTTCACTCTGAAGAAGAGGAGAAAAAGCAAGCCAGAATATCTAGAAGGTCACCCCCGTAAAATGTTCTACAGTTGCCTCAGTTTCCTCATCTATAAAAGGGGGATTCAATTAACCTGTTCTCCCTTCTACTTGGACTGTGAGTCCCATGTAGGACAGGGACTGCATCTGACGTGATTAACTTCTGTTGCTGTATTGTACTTTCCAGCGCTTAGCACAGTGCTCTGCGCACCGTAAGTGCTCAATAAATACGACTGAATGAATTAACTCGTTTCCACCTCAGCACTCAGAACAGCGCTGGACACACAGTGAGCAACTTAGCAAAAACCTATCAGTCAATCATTCGTATTTATTGCGCACTTACATCGTGCAGAGCACTGTACTGAGACTCATTCCCCGTCCGTAAAGAGCTTGCTGTCTAGAGGGGGAGACAGACATTAGAATAAATCAATAAATAAATGACGGTTATGTACATAAGCTCTGAGGCCTGGGTCGGAGAATGAATAAAGGGAGCAAGTCAGGGTGACGCAGAAGGGAGTAAGAGAAGAGGAAAGGAGGGATTAGCCTGGGAAGGCCTCTTGGACGAGAAGCGCCTTCGTCTTCCTCGATAAGGAGCCGCAATCCGGTTCCAAACGCACATTTTCCATGCTTTCAACTAGAGATGACCCGCAGCATATTAGAACAGTGCTCCGCACACGGTAAACAATAAATAACACCGATTTGTCGATTGATTGGTATTTGGGAAATTGTCATTTTATTTCCCCGAGGCTCATATGGTCTATCTATTTCAGCGAGGAGGAGAACGGACAGTCTACTTTGTGGACTTCAGTATAACCAACTGCTCCAAGAGAGTCGCCAGGTACCCCTCACCCAGGCGCTGCGATGTAAGTATAGAGCAAGCACCTCCAGGGCTCCACTGAGGCGGCGGTCGTATCCTTGCAGAGCCTTGCTTTAACCTCATTTCCCCGTAACTACCCCAGCGCTTAGAACAGTGCTCTGCACGTAGTAAGCGCTTAACAAATACCAACATTATTATTATTATTAACCCCTGTACACTGTAAATTTGTTGTGGGCAGGGATTGCATCTGCCCAGATTTGTTGTGTTGTACCTTCCCACGAGCTCAGTACAGTGCTCTGCACATGGTAAGCAGTCAATAAGTGCCATCGAATGGCCGATTTATTAAACAGAACGTGCGTTTCAGTACTCACCTGGGAATCAGTGCCCTGCACGTGCACAGAACCGTCTCTCCCATCTCCACGTCACGCGTATCCATCCGCCGTCCTCTGTCAGAAAGTCTCCTATAGGGTCACTGTGCTGCATCCAAAATGCATAGTGAAAAGAAATCTATAATTAGCCACTTAATGTGCAGAGCTAAATTGTCTTTCGTGGAATTTTCCAGTTCTGCTGTTCTATTTCCTGTCTTAGTATACTGGTCCCTGCTACGGTTTTAAAAATAAAGGGGCCGGAGAAACACGGGACACAAAACACGGGAAGCACACGGGCTTGAGAGTCAGAGGTCATGGGTTCTAATCCTGGCTCCACCGCTTGTCTGCTGTGTGACTCTGGGCAAGTCACTTAACTTCTCCGGGCCTCAGTTGCCTCAGCTGTAAAATGGGGATTATCACTGCGAGCCCCACGTGGGACAACCTGATTACCCTGTATCTACCCCAGTGCTTAAAACAGTGCTTGGCACGTAGCAAGTGCTTAACAAATACCGTGATTATTATTATTATTAAAAAATGGTTTATCTGCCTGTATTGCTTAACAGAATCCAAATGGAGAAACAGGGACCCATGGAAGCTGCCTGACCATTGGCAGATGTGATGATCTTATTGATTCCCGCTCCTGCTTTTTCTAACCTGACCACAGCGGTATTAGGCCTAAATTCTTTGGTGGGGGCGGTTGGACAAACTCTAGAAACTCCTCTAGAAACTTCCTTCAATTCTCCTCCTTCTCGTATTGAAAAATGGAGACCTATAATGTAGAAGAGCTATGGCAAGGTACATTATTATTTCTCGTATTCTAGACACTTACTGAGTGCTTTCTAACCCAACCTCAATTTCCCTGAAGATTCCATTCGATGGGATCAAGTAGCAGTGACCTGAGTGAGATGTCGTGACCGTTGAAAGAAACTCTTGGGAATCTGCCATTTAGAATTCGAATTTAGATTTAGAATATCAGTTTGTGTCCATTTCAGATGTCTTTGCTGACTTGGAGAATGAATGAAAAATGTTAAAAAAAAAAAAAAAAGCAAGTCTTGCCCTTAAGGAACTTTCGCCTTAGTGGAGGAGACAGCAGACATGGAAGTGGTAATAGTATTTTTTTTTAAGTACCTATCGGGTGCAAAGCACTAGGAAGGAATGTACGAATGAAAATTAGATCAGTCAGTCAATCGTATTTATTGAGCGCTTACTGTGTACAGAACACTGTACCAAGTGCTTGGGAGAGTACAACATAACCATATAACAAACACATTCCCTGCCCTTAACGAGTTGACGGTCTAGAGGGGGAGGTAGACATCAAAATAAATAAATGAATAATGGATGCTGACATAAACTCGGTGGGGCTGGGAGGGGGGTGAATAAAGGGAGCAAGTCAGGGCGATGCAGAAGGGAGTGGGAGAAGAGGAAAGGAGGGCTTAGTCGGGGAAAGCCTCTTGGAGGAGGTGTGGTCCCGGACTTTCAAAGAGCTCGCTGTCTAAGACTAAGTCAGAGGAGGAGAGGGGATAAAAGGAAAGATTTATTCATTCAGCCATTCGACTGTATTTACTGAGCGCTTGCTATGTGCTGCATATTCCCTTCCCACAACGAGTTTACTGTCTAGGGGTGAGAGAATGGAAGCACAAGGGCCACATAAAAGGCAAGGGGGAAGCAGCGTGGCTCAGTGGAAAAGAGCCTGGGCTTTGGAGTCAGAGGTCATGAGTTCGACTGCCGGCTCTGCCACTTGTCAGCTGGGTGACCGTGGGCGGGTCACTTCACTTCTCCGTGCCTGTTACTTCATCTGTAAAACGGGGATTAACCGTGAGCCTCACGTGGGACAACCTGATGACCCTGTATCTACCCCAGCCATAGAACAATGCTCTGCACATAGTAAGCGCTTAACAAATACCAACGTTATTAAGATAAATATAAAATTAAAGCAAGGGAAATTGGGAACTGTGGCTACAGGCACTGAGCATCACGTTCAGCTTCAGAGTCCAGCGGCCCCAACCCCGGGACGCTCCCCGGCTTTGGCCACGGCCCATTCGCGGTCTGGGGCCGTGTTGCTGTACCTGCTTCCAGCCCTCCACTGTGGCAGGGTAGATGAAAAGCAAAACCCCAGGATAGCACGGGCCCCGGGAGCGGAGAAGATTCAACAGTAGTAACAGGGGAGAAGCCTGACCTCATTAGGGAGAAAATCTCACTAGAGAGTCCCGCTGTAGACTGGAAACATGCTGTGGGCAGGGAATGCGTCTGTTTATTTTTGTCGCCCGAGTGCTTAGTACGGTACTTTGCACAGAGCAAGCGCTCAAAAAATACGACTGAATGAATGAATGTATGAAAGATTAGAGGAAAGCTAAGAGGATCACTTAGAAGAAGTGAAGAGCACAAGTCAAACAGAAGTAGGACCAAGCCGATGAAAACACTATAGGCCTTTGGTTGGAAGGCTTTGTTTTCTATCATCCTCAGCCCCATCATCAGTGGCACTTACCGAGTGCTTTTTGGGTGCAGAACCCTTGGGAAAGTTCTGGACAGCAGAGTTGGTAGACACGTTTCCTGCTCATATAATGAGTTTACCATCCAGAGGAGCTTATCTGGGAAAAGCAATGAGCTCTGGACATTTTTGAAAGGGTTGGGTGATGTGTTTCAATCAGCATTTTAGAAAGGTGGTTTCCTTGATTAAGAAGGAGAGATTCCAGATATAATTTTCAAACCTTGACATTTCTCCCTAAACTGCCCAAAGCTTTTTACAGTTCATTGGCCAAGCACACAGACACTTCAGTCACCCTCCCCGCCCCCCCGAACACACCCACATTCACGAACGCATTCAAGTCCTTCTCTTTCCTTCGCAGTTCGTTGGATTCTGCAACGGAGATCTGGCATACAGCGTAGGAGTCACCAACCTGGAGAACCCGGAGAACATTGAAGTCAACTGTGAAATCTTCAACAATACCGTGCGTGGCCCGATTCCCTCGGCGGGTTGGTTAGGGTGGTGTCGAGGGACAGAGGGAAAAAAGGAGCCTTCGGAAGTGGTCATGGAATGGGAAAGTTTAAGATTTTTTTTTGGTGTCGAGCACGTGGGAAATTGCCCCGGACTATCTTCCTCCAGCTAGGATGGTCCCACCCTCGTCGCATCAGAGGTTAATGAGCAGCAAAATTTAGCTGATCTCCAGTTGACTCTCTCTGCCTCCAGCGTGGAAGTGTCTCTGAACTTAAATGTTACCTTTCGGAAGGATGTGTCTCATATGCCACATCCGGATGCCTCTTTCCATTTATTTCAGACTGGGAAAAACTCGATTTGCTTACAGATCTGTTTTGGCGAGCTCATTTTGGACTGGGAGCGTGTCTGCTAATTTCTGTTGCTTTGTTCTCTTCCAAGCACTTAGTACAGTGTTCTGCACCTAGTAAGTGCTCATAAATTGCACTGATTGATTGGTTTCACCCATAACAGTTGGGCTGAACACTTTGCCCTGATCGGCAAACGGGTTATAGTTTTCCAACACACAGCTAATTGAGATGTTTAAGTTAGCAATGATTAGAAGCAGCTGGGCTTAGTGGAAAGAACACGGGCTTGGGAGTCAGAGGTCCTGGGTTCTAATCCCAGCTCTACTACCTGTCAGCTGTGTGATTTGGGGCAAGTCACTTAACTTCTCTGCGCCTCATTTACCCGATCTGTAAAATGGGGATTAAGACCGTGAGCCCCACGTGGGACAACCTGATTACCTTGTATCTACCTCAGCACTTTGTGTATCTACACGCAGCAAGCACTTAACACCTATATACAAAGCGCTGGGTCAGAGAAGCAGCGTAGCCTTGTGGAAAGAGCACGGATCTGGGAGTCAGAGGGCCTGGGTTCTAATTCCAGCTCTGCCATTTGCTTGATGAGTGACCTCAGGCAAGTCACTTAACTTTCCTGTACCTCAATTACCTCATCTATCAAATGGGGATTCAATCCTCCTCCCTCCAACAGAGAGTGTGAGCCCTGTGCAGAACAGGGACTCTGTCCAACCTGATTAACTTGTGTCTAGTCGTATAGTAAGTGCTTGTCGTATAGTCCCCGTCGTATAGTTCTTGTCGTATAGTAAGTGCTTAACAAATAACATAAAAATATTACCGTGTAAACAGATTACAGCCCCTCTGCCACAGGGCTCACAGTCTAAATTGGAGTAAACAAGCACAATAACAGTGAAGTACAAAACAGCAGTAAATAAATGAAAAATCCAAGATAACGAGGTTACCTCACACCTCACCCACTCCTCCGCTGAGGGCCAGCTCCAATATGTAAGCAAGGTAAGCCACCACCTCAGGTGGCAATGTCTTAGGTGGCAATAATTATTATTATTGTGGTATTTGTTAAACACTGTGTGCCAGGCACTGTACTAAGCGCTGGGGTGGATACAAGCCAATTGGGTTGGACATCGTCCCTGTCCCACGTGGGGCTCACGGTCTCATTCCCCATTGTACAGATGGTGAGGTCCAGAGACTTGCCCCAGGTCACACAGCAGACAAGTGCCAGCGGCAAGATTAGAACTCATGACCTTCTGACGCCCAGGCCCCTTTGCTCTATCAACTACACCATTCTGCTTCATGGCATAATAATAATAATAATGTTGGTATTTGTTAAGCGCTTACTATGTGCTGAGCACTGTTCTAAGCGCTGGGGGAGACCCAGGGGAATCAGGTTGTCCCATGTGGGACTCACAGTCTTAATCCCCATTTTACAGATGAGGTAACTGAGGCACAGAGAAGTTAAGTGACCTGCTCACAGTGCTTCATGTACTCTCCCAAGTGCTTGGTAGGGTGCTCTGCACACAGTAAGCGCTCAAAAAATACGAAGCAGCATGGCCTAGGGGTAAAAGCACGGGCCTGGGAGTCAGAGGACCTGGGTTCCAATCCTGGCTTCTCCGCTTGCCTGCTGTATGGCTTTGGGCAAGTCACTTCAATTCTCTGGGCCTCAGTTACCTCATCTGTAAAATGGGGATTAAGGCTGTGAGCCCCATGTGGGACAGGGACCGCGCCCAACCTGATAACCCTGTATCTACCCCAGTGCTTAGAATAGTGTTTGACACATATTAGGTGCTTAACAAATACTATTATAAATAATAATAGTAATATAAGAGCTTCCAACCCCAGGTGGAAGCCACCACACATGGCAAAAGGGGAGCTGGGAGGGAAATTCAACGTCTCTGGAGCAGTGAGCGGGGCTCGGGGGACTTCCGGAAAATTGCGGTAGTGAGATGGGGGGGCCGAGAAAGGATTAGCTTCCTTATCTCTACGTGTGCGCACACTCAATCCACCAGTGGTATTTATTGAGCGCTTACTATGGGCAGAGCACCGTACGGAGCGCTCACGCGATTGTACACGCCTCGGAAGACGAAGCCATACCGCCTCGAGTATGGTTGGGAAACTGAAGTTTAGAGCCTCGACACTTTCAACTCCTGCTTTGGTGGTGCGTGATTCAGCCTAAAAATCCCCGTTTTCTCTCCTAGAAGTACTTCACAAATTTTGGAAGCGGAAAAGACCATCATCACCCCCACAAGAAAAGCCACCGTTTCAGTAATTGTACGGTCTCAGCTCCACCAGGTGTGAAGCCTAACCGAAGGAATTTTACGGCCCCTCACGGTCATCAACACCACCACGATCACCATCACCGACCCCGTCCCCATCCCCCAAACTGCCCCTTCCGTTTAGCAGACCCACTCGCTCCTCAAGAAGGACAAGATAGAAAACGGCAAAAAGGGGATGATTTATCCTCCCCTCAAGATGTTCCTTCTCCTTGGAGAAGTCACAGAAATGGACACGTTTCGAAGTCACGAGGCGAGCACCGCACGAGACATCCCCCCTACTCTGGCAAACACAAGCACGGGGATTCCCACTCATCGGAAGAAGATCATTCATTTAGACGACACTTTTTTCCGCACTGGCCACAGCTCGGCTCCGTCCACCGTCTTCCGCCGTTGAAGAAGGATGAGGTCCTTCCCGTTCCCGAAGTCAACTTTCCCAGGCCGCACCGCTATCCATCCCCGGAACGTGACGGCCCTCGAAGGCCAGAAATTCCGCCCTTCCCACAGTCACCTTCAGTGTCTTGTCCGGGGAAACTCAAGTATGAGAGCTCAGTTTCACGCTTTCTGCCGTAAAGAACTCTAAAGCGAAGGCTGGTCGCTGATGGAAACAATCACCTTTCCATGGTGGAAATCACAGATACAATATTCTAGTAATCGCGTGTAAAATTTCAGTGTCTTTGCTTCTGATAGTGGGAATAAGGAAAGGAAAGAGGGAAGTGGAAGCAGTGAGGGCTGGAAAGAGAAACAGAAAATGCACTTGCTTGCTTAAGCACATTCAAGAAAGTGTTATATTGACTCTGTTACCAATTGGCTGTAAAGCCTTAAACAAGTCTCTTGACTCTTTCTGCCTCAGTTTCTCCATCTGTAGATGCTCAATAAATAGTTTGGATTGACTGACTGAGAACTCGGACGCCTAGCTCCCTTTCCTGGACTTCCTAAATTCTCACACATCACTCTTTTTTTCAAATGTGGACATATTGTATTAGGATCCTGAAAAGGGGCCCTGTGTGATATCTATCCATTTATTCTTTCTCCAACCGGGTCTTTCTTTCTTCCTCATTCCTTGTGGACCCACATTCGGTAACCTCGTCCTATCGGACCCCCGGTTTGACCTGCACTGCACACAGAAGCAGCCTGGACTAGTGAAGAGAGAACGGACCCGGAAATCAGAGGACCTGGGTTCTGATCCCGTCTCTTCCGAGTGCCTGCTGTGTGACCTTGGGCAAATCACTTAGCTTCTCCGTACCTCATTTCTCCTGTTCGCCTTCCTACTTAGACTGTGAGTCCCATACGAGATAGGAACTGTGTCCAACTTAATTCACTTGTAATTACCCCAGTGCTTCGAACAGTGCTCGACACACAGTAAACGCTTAAATGCCGTAAAAAAATAAACAAAACCATTTCTCCCCCTATCACATCACAGTGAGTCCAGGTAAACGCATTTGGATAGAAAAACATTCCCTAATTCCTTAAGAGTGCTCGATCCAAACAGTGAAGTAAGAAGTGAAGTAAAATTAAGGGTTTGTATATTTTCAAAGATGCACTGCAGTCAGTAAATCAGTGTCTTCTGAGTGCCTACTTTACAAAGGCAGGAGCTTAGTTTTAGGAGTTTACAAAAGACGAAGGAGCTTCCACTCAAAGACAAATGGACAAATTCAAAGACACAAGGGGGAGGGGGATGCGACGAGGGGACCTAAGGCGCGTATCACGGGATTGCAGATGTGCCGGAGTTTCACGCAAATCTTGGAGGATATTAGAGAGCACAGCTAGGGAGTAGGCAGCGATGCTAGGCGCAATGTCTTCAGAAATAAATTGATTTATTGAAATAATTGAAATGAAATTGATTGAAATACTAGTGTCTGATTGATTGACTGAAGGGCATAGGCATAGCAGTGCGCACTATGCACTGAGCTAAGAACTAGGAAAAATAAAGTATAACTATCTCAAACATGGTCCTGTGCCCAAAGGGCCTCCAATCTAAGGAGTATGAGGACAAATAGAAAGCACAATAATAATGAATAGCCAAAACCAAGATTCACCTGACCCCGAAAGAAGGAAGACGTAGCATTTCTGTCACACAAAAATCAATCCGTGGTATTTATTGAGCACTTACTGTGTCCAGAGCACTGTACTGAGTGTCTGAGAGAGAGTATCGAGTACTCGGAGCAGCTAAGTGTGCAGGCTGGATTGCAGTAGGAAGCAGCGAGGTAAGGTAGGAAGGGACAAGGTGATTGAATGCTTCAAAGTCAGTGATAAGGATTTTCTGTTTGATGTGGAGGTGGGTGGGCAACCACTGGAGGCTCTCGAGGAGTGGGGAAACATGGCCTGAGTGAGAGTAGGTAGACATATTCCCTGGCCACAAGGAACTCATCTGTTTATTTATTCGTTCGGTCGTATTTATTGAGAGCTTACTGTGTGCAGAGCACTGTACTAAGTGCTTGGAAAGTATAATTCGGCAACATATGGAGACAATCCCTACCCAACAATGGGCCGGAAGGGGAGACAGACAGCAAAACAAAACAAGTAGACAGGCATCACTACCATTAAAATAGATAAAGAGAACCATAGATAAATGCACCTCATTAATAAAATGAATAGAGCAGTAAATATGTACAAATATATACGAGTGCTGGGGGGAGGGGAAGGAGGTAGAGCAGAGGGAGGGAGGTGGAGGAACGGGGAGGGGAGGAGGAGGAGAAGAGGGAAAAGGAGGGCTCAGGCTGGGAAGGCCTCCTGCAGGAGGTGGGCTGTCAGTAGGGCTTCGAAGAGGGGAAGAGAGTTAGTTTGGCGGAGGTGAGGAGGGAGGGCGTTCCAGGTCAAAGGTAGGACGCGGGTCAGGGGCCGAGGGCGGGCCGGGCGCGAATGGGACCCAGTGAGGAGGTGGGCGGCAGAGGAGCGGAGCGTGCGGGCTGGGCTGGAGAAGGAGAGAAGGAAGGTGAGGTAGGAGGGGGCGAGGGGATGGAGAGCTTTGAAGCCAACAGTGAGGAGTTTTTGCTGCCAGCAAAGGTTGATAAGCAACCACTGGAGGTTTTTGAGGAGGGAGGTGACATGCCCAGAGCGTTTCTGCAGAAAGATAATCCGGGCAGAGGAGTGAATTACAGACTGAAGCAGGGAGAGACAGGAGGATGGGAGATCAGAGAGGAGGCTGATTCACTAATCCAGTCGGGATGTTATGAGGGATTGTACCAGCAAGGTAGCAGTTTGGGCAGTGTTGAGGTCTGAACTTACAGTGTAGAAGTTCACGACTTTTCATATGGAAGGTTATTGTTTGCAAAGTCTGATCATAGCTCTGGTGACAATTTCAAAGATTTTGAAACATATCCTCCCGATTACAAGGGCTGTTTTTTAGAAGAGCTATATCAAACAATCAATAGTGTTTATTGAGCGCCTACAGTGTACGGAAAAATACAGCGATCGATGATTGCTAAAGAAGTGACCACGTTTGTCCCTTTCTATTTCCCAGGACGTTTTCCCTTTTAAAGGAACAGAAAATCGCATCTCCGAGAGGCCTTCCCCGACTAAGCCCTCATCTCCTCACTTTCTCTTCCTTCAGCATTGCCCTGTACTTGGATCTGTACTCTTCATTCGCCCCATCCTCAGCCCCCCACAGCACTTATGTACGTAACCATGATTTGACGTCTGTCTCCCCCTCTAGGACTATAATAATAATAATAATAATACTAACGTTGGTATTTGTTAAGCTCTTACTATGTGCAGAGCACCGTTCTGAGCGCTGGGGTAGATACAGGGTCATCGGGTTGTCCCACGTGAGGCTCACAGTCTTCATCCTCATTTTACAGATGAGGGAACTGAGGCACAGAGAAGTAAAGTGACTTGCCCACAGTCACACAGCTGGCAGAGCGGGGATTCGAACCCATGACCTCTGGCTCCCAAGCCGGGGCTCTTTCCACTGAGCCATGCCGCTTCTCTGTTTCTCGCTGCTTCTATAAGTTCCTTGAGGGCGGGGAATGTGTCTACCAATCCTGCTATACTGCGCTCTCCCAAATTTTTAGTACGGTGTTCTCGACATGGCGCTCAATACATATGATTGATCGATTGCTCTGCACACAGTAAGGGCTCAAAAAATACAACTGATGATAGTCATGGGCAGCAATGTGTCTGTTGTTATACTGTACTCTCCCAAGTGCTTAGTACAGTGCTTTGCGCACAGTAAGCAATCAATAAATGCAATTGAAAAGAAAGCCCTGTGTGATAGTCCTGTCTTCACCCTTCTTTTGCTTTGTGACTAAAAATAATAATAATAATTCTTGCCTACTATGCTCCAAGCACTCTGCTCAGCACTGGGGTAGGTACAAGGTGATCAGGTTGGACACAGTCCCCGTCCCACATGGGGCTCCGTGTCTTCATCCCCTTATACAGATGAGGCAACTGAGGCACAGAGAAGTGAAGTGACTGAGGCACAGAGAAGCGAAGTGAGGCACAGGAAAGTGATCCGTGGCATATCAGTCATATTTAGTGAGCACTTAATGTGTGCAGAGCACTGTACTAAGCCCATGGGAAGATACTCTCTTTACCTCAGTTTCCCCTCTGATCAAATGAGTTTGATGAGAACTCTTCCCTCTCTTGTCCCTGGAGATTCTGGAGGGCGATATCCATGAGTGTTCTTCCACAGACGTCACATTTCATTAGACTATTCTTACCAGTGATTCTTCCAGGGTGGATTTCATGGGCTCTTCCTCTGCCTCCCACCCCCGCACTGTGGGAAGCCCTTCGAGGTTCCGTTCTAGATCCCCTTTTTTTCTCCATCTATACCCGCTTCCTTGGAGAACTCATCTGTTCCCGCGGTTTCACCTACCATCTCTATGGGAATGATTCCCAAATCTACATCTCCGGCACTGATCTCTTCTCGGCAGTCTCGCATTTCCTCCTGCCTTCGGGACATGTTAAACTTAACGCGTCCGTCCGAAGCAGAACTCCTTGCCTTCCCAAGCAGACCCTGTCCTCCACCTGACTTTCCTACCACTGTAGACAGCACCTCCGGTCTCACAGGCCCATAACTTTGGCGTCATCCTCGACTCCCCTCTCCCATTCGATCCCCGTATTCGATCCGTCACTGAATCCTGTCGGTTCGACCTCCACAACAACGCCACTATCCACCCACCCCTCGCCAACCAGACCGCTGCCGTGTCGATCCAGGTACTTCTCCTCTCCCGCCTCGATTGCAGCCTGGCTCAGCGGAAAGAGCCCGGGCTTGGGAGTCAGAGGTCATGGGTTCCAATCCCGGCTCGGCCACTCGGCGGCTGTGTGACCGCGGGCAAGCCGCTTCACTTCTCTGGGCCTCAGTTCCCTCATCTGTAAAATGGCGATTAAAAGACTGGGAGCCCCACGTGGGACAGCCTCATTAACCGGCACCTCCCCCAGCGCTTAGAACGGCGCTCCGCGCGTAGTAAGCGCTTAACAAACACCAACATTACTATTATTATCATCATCCTCGTTGCTGACCTCCCTGCTTCCTATCTCTCCACACTCCAGTCCGTACCTCACTCTGCTGCTCGGTTCATTCGTCTATAAAGCTGTTCGGGCCATGTCTCCCCGCTCCTCGAGAGCCTCCGGTGGTTGCCCATCCACCTCCACATCACACAGAAACTCCCTCCCCACCTTCAAAACCTTACTGAAGGCACATCTCCTCCAAGAGACCTTTCCCGACCAGGCCCTCATTCCCTCTTCTCTCACTCGCTTTTGCATCCCTCTCACGCTTGGATCTGCACCCTCTATTCATTTATAATAATGTCGGTATTTGTTAAGCGCTTACTATGTGCAGAGCACCGTTCTAAGCGCTGGGGGAGATAGAGGGTCATCGGGGTGTCCCACGTGAGGCTCACAGTTAATCCCCGTTTTACACATGAGGTCACTGAGGCACAGAGAAGGGAAGTGACTCGCCCACAGTCACACCGCTGACGAGTGGCGGAGCCGGGAGTCGAACCCATGACCTCTAACTCCCAAGCCCGGTCTCATTTATCGATTGACATTAAGGTCTGTCTCCCCCTCTAGACTGTACATTCATTGTGGGCAGGGAACTTGTCTACCAGATCTGTTGTATTGTGCTCTCCCAAGAGTACAGTGTTCTGCGCACCGTAAGCGTGCAATAAATATGATTGATTGATTGGTTGAAACTCGAGAATGAGCTGAGTTTCTGCTTCTTTGGTGGAATTCAAGCATTCCTTTGTTATCAAGGAGCAGTGCATTGCTCTGGAATAGACTGACCATTCCCAACCATTCCCAACCCTTCCCAACTTGCAGGGCATCATAGAGAAGCAGCGTGGCTCAGTGGAAAGAGCGTGGGCTTTGGAGTCAGAGGTCATGGGTTCGAATCCCAGCTCTGCCACTTGTCGGCTGGGTGACTGTGGGCAAGTCACTTCACTCCTCTGGGCCTCGGTTCCCTCATCTGTAAAACGGGGATTAAGACTGTGAGCCCCACGTGGGCCGACCTGATTCCCCTGTGTCTACCCCAGCGCTTAGAACGGTGCTCGACACATAGTAAGCGCTTAACAAATACCAACATTATTATTATTATTGTTATCACAGGGCCCCCGATCTCAGGACCAGGTCAACCGACCGGGTTGCATCATGACATCTGTTTGGATAAACCATGGGATTGTTTGCAGTCCACGGTACCGCGAATCAGAGTCCAATCATCTGCATCCAGTGTGGTGACACGACATTTTGCTTTTGTTTGCTTTTTCTGCCCTTTTTTTTTTTTTAAAGGAAAGGCAGAGAGGGAGAGGGATTTATAAAATCAGCACTAAGTTGCTCCCTCATCCGTCCGTGAATCGGCCCCCGGGCGTCCACAGGGTCGGGGCGGAAAGGGGAAGGGGGACTCAGCTCATGAAGGATGAAGCTGTTGGGTGTTCTATTATTCCTCGGCTCCAGTCTGCTACCTAGTAGGACTGCCCCTGTACCTCAAGATGTCGACTGCAACGATTCCGATGTCTTCAAAGCCGTGGACCGGGCCCTGCGGTGGTATAACGAACACCTCAAAGACGGCAATCAGTTCCTGTTGTACAGGGTAACCGAAGCCTCGATGACGGTAAGTGATCTTTGCAACCTTAACCCAATCCTGGGGTTTCTTTCCGAATCGCTCGGTTGTTGACGCTACCTCGGCATCCGGGGGCTCCGGTCACTGGGATTCTTCCACACCTACATTGCAGCGTTCACAGGTAGAGAATGATTATTTACTGCTCTATAGGGTCTGTGTCTTGTAACTTATTCGTTCTCGGTTTATCGTTAAGACTCGGGGTTATTTTGACCACAGTGTTACACAAGGCAACGGACGTCGTCCGCAAAAAACATAAATTGAAGGTTGGTCCCTGCGCACAAGGATTTTACAACGTCGGGGAGGACAAAAGGGAAAAGACTAATAGACATCAAAACTAACCCTTCTCTCTCCCATCATCAAGCCCAGGTCTTTGGTGTAGAAGGGGTGGTAACTTTCTATGAGATACGCTATCTATTATTCGCTTCACAGACCAGAAGCAACGTTTTCCTCCATCCTACAGGCTAAAGGCACGTAAACAAGCGGAATTTATTAAGCATTCGCCCTGTTTTCCAAGCACTGTGCTAAGCACCGAGGACGATCTAAAAGGAGCAGATCGGACGCAACCCCTGTCCCACATGAGGCTCACGGTCTAAGAGATGAGGAGAACAGCGTTTTTACCCTCAGTTATAGAGGAACCAGAGCCCTGAAACCTTCAACGTCTCGCCCAAGGACACGCCGCAGACCAGGGTCAGAGCAGACCGATGGCCAGTGGCAAAGCCCCGACCCCCAATCTCACATGCTTTCCGCCGGGCCACGGAGAATCAAATATTGACCCCTCGTCTGCGTAAAAGCCAGAGTCCACATATTTTCCTGGGAGAAAAATTAACAGGTGTCCCTGCTTGAATAACGGGTGTCCCTATTTGGACAGGCATTTCACAAGCATCCCATCCTCCCCCTTGTACCTTTAGTCAGAGAGTTTTTGCAACCTCGCAAATTCGGCCGCCCACACTCATCCACCGCAAAGTCCGATCGCCTGTGAGGCGTAGACCTTAATCTTCGATCTTTCGCTCTTTAGAATGAAAACCGACTGAGACGAGTTGAGCTAAAGGGTCAGAAATCAGTCCCTTCTGTTTTGAGGCATCTGTAACAGTTTTTCCACAGGCTCTCAATTTTAGTCTCTAACGTGCCCAGCGACAGTATGTTAAAAAAAGTAGAGAATGGTGATAATTCCATATAGAAATACTTGATGGCATCCTTTTGGACATTCAGAGAAAGTGTAATGGATTAAAATAGTAAAAATGAACAAGGAATTCAATAATGTTGGTATCTGTTAAGCGCTTACTACGTGCAGAGCACTGTTCTAAGCGCTGGGGGACATACAGGGTCATCGGGTGGTCCCACGTGAGGCTCACAGTCTTCATCCCCATTTTACAGATGAGGTAACTGAGGCACAAAGAAGTTACGTGACTTCTTGCCCACGGTCACACAGCTGCCAAGCGGCAGAGCTGAGATTCGAACCCATGACTTCTGGCTCCCCAGCCCGGGCTCTTTCCCCTGAGCTACGCTGGAGTGATGACTGTAATAGTAGTAATGGTAAAAATAGTAGAAATAGCAAAATGGTATTTATTAAGTGCTTACTGTAAGTCAAGCATAATAATAACTGTGGTATTTGTTAAGCACTTATTATGTGCCAGGCACTGTACTAAGCGCTGGAATGAACACAAGCAGATCAGAGAAGCAGGGTGGCTCAGTGGAAAGAGCCCGGGCTTGGGAGTCAGAGGTCATGGGTCCGCATCCCAGCTCTGCCACTTGGCAGCTGTGTGACTGTGGGCAAGTCACTAAACTCCCCTGTGCCTCAGTTACCTCATCTGTAAAACGGGGATTACGATTGGGAGCCTCACGTGGGACAACCTGATTACCCTGGATCTTCCCCGGCGCTTAGAACGGTGCTCTGCACATAGTAAGCGCTTAACAAAAGCCAATATTATTATTATTATCATCAGGTTGGACACATTCCCTGTCCCACATGGGGCTCGCAGTCTCAATCCCCATTTTACAGATGCGGTGATCGAGGCCCAGAGAAGTGAAGTGACTTGCCCAAGGTCACACAGCAAGCCCGTCAAAGGGCGGGGACCGTATCCGATTTGTCCATTCCAAGCGCTCAGTCCAGCGCTCTGCACATAGTAAGCGCTCAATAGATACTATTGAATGAATGAACACAGCAGACAAGTGGTTGAGCCGAGGTTAGAACCCACGACCCTCTGACTCCCAGGCCTGTGCTCGAATTGCTGGGGAAGATACAAGTTAATCAGACTGGAAACAGTCCCCGACCCATACGGGGCTCCCGATCCAAGTAGGAACGGGAACGGACGTGGAACCTCCATTTTAAAGCTGAGGAAACCGAGGCTCAGAGAAGTGACTTGCCCAAGGTAAAACAGCAGGCACTGGGCAGAGCTGGGAATAGAACCCAGGTGCTCTGAGTGCCAGGCCTGTGATCTTTCCACTGGGCCATGCTAGTAATAGTAGTAATCAATTGATCATATTTATTGAGCACTTACTGTGTCAGAGCACTGTACTAGGTGCTTGGGAGAGTAATGATAATAATAGTGTTGGTATTTGTTAAGCGCTTACTATGTGCAGGGCGCCGTTCTAAGCGCTGGGGGAGATACAGGGTCATCAGGCGGTCCCACGTGAGGCTCACGGTTAATCCCCATTTGACAGAGGAGGTCACTGAGGCCCAGAGAAGTGAAGCGACTTGCCCACAGTCACACGGCTGGCAGGCGGCGGAGCCGGGAGTCGAACCCATGGCCTCCGACTCCCAGGCCCGGGCTCCCCCCACCGAGCCACGCTGAGTACAGGGTATCAGAGTCGGTAGGCGTGTTCCACGCCCACAGCGAGCTTAGGTTCTAGAAGAGTTTGTCTTACGCCGTCGGGTCGTTTCCGACCCACAGAGACACCACGGACGCGTCTCTCTCAGATCGCCCCCGCCCTCCATCTGCAGTCGTTCCGGTAGTGGATCCGTAGATGGCCTTCCACTCGCTAGCCGCTGGCCAAGAAGCAGCGTGGCTCAGCGGAAAGAGCCCGGGCTTTGGAGTCGGAGGTCACGGGTTCGAATCCCGGCTCGGCCACTTGTCGGCTGGGTGACTTTGGGCGAGTCACTTCACTCCTCTGTGCCTCGGTTCCCTCATCTGTAAAATGAGGATGAAGACCGTGAGCCCCACGTGGGACGACCTCATTCCCCTGTGTCTACCCCAGCGTTTAGAACAGTGCTCGGCACATAGCAAGCGCTTAACGAATACCAACATTATTATTATTAGGAATGGAACGGACAGGCCTCTGCTTGACTCTCCCTCCCGTAGCCGAGACTGGTGGAGGACTGGGAACTCTCCAGGTGCCACCCCGAATGGGGCGGGAATATTAGTAACGGTAGGCGTCGTCCTAGCAGTGTTAGTAGCGTTTATAAAGAGCTCACTTGGTGTGGTGCACTGTACTGGGCACCTGGGAAGTGCGAAATAACAGTGGCAAATAAAAGGAAATAGAGTGTAGGAGCCGCTAAGAAAAATGCAGAGAAAGTGACGGGGCCCGATTTACTTGGAAGCGAGATACGAGATAAAATGAACTAAGAATGGGACGAAAATGAAGAAAAAAGGGGGTAAGTTAAATGGTGGTATATAAAAGCGCTTACTAGGTGCAAAGCATTAAGCGCTGGGGGATACGAGGTGATCAGGTTGTCCCACGTGGGGCTCACAGTCTTAATCCCCATTTTCCAGAGGAGGTCACTGAGGCCCAGAGAAGTGAAGCGACTTGCCCACAGTCACACGGCTGGCGGGCGGCGGAGCCGGGATTCGAACCCATGAACTCCGACTCCCAAGCCCGCGCCCTTTCCACGGAGCCACGCAGCCATGGTATTTCAGCGTTGCTTCGATTCCGAGCATCCTATGAGGGCCGGTTTCAAGGCCCGCCACCCACGCTCTCCTCCTTCCGTATCAGCCGGCTCGCTTGACCTGCTGATCCCCAGCTTCAACTCTTCCCTCCTCCTAAACCCGCCTCTTCACTGTACCTCGGTTTTGAATCTTCGACCTCCCCCCCAGCCCCACCGCCACACCCCCGGCTGGAATAATAATGTTGGCATCTGTTAAGCGCTCACTGCGTGCCGGGCACTGTTCTAAGCGCCGGGGGAGATACGGGGTCATCGGGTTGTCCCACGTGAGGCTCACAGTCTTCATCCCCATTTGACAGACGAGGTAACTGAAGAGAAGTGAAGTGACCCGCCCCCGGTCACACAGCTGACGGGTGGCGGAGCCGGGATTCGAACCCGTGACCTCTGGCTCCCAAGGCCGGGCTCTTTCCACTGAGCCACGCTGCTTCTCCCTTTCCCCCACCTCATCCACCGGATTGCCCCTCTCTTCCTCTTCAAAATCCTCCATCGATCCCACCTCCTCCGGGAAGCCTTCCCGGTTTATTTCACAAGCCCCCCCCCCCCGTTTGCGTCAGAAAACACTCAAAAAATGCCGTTGGCTGATTGGGGTAGATAATAATAGTGTTGGTATTCGTTAAGCGCTTACTATGTGCAGGGCGCCGTTCTAAGCGCCGGGGTAGATACAGGGTCATCGGGTCGTCCCACGCGAGGCTCACGGTCCTCATCCCCATTTGACAGATGAGGGAACTGAGGCGCAGAGAAGTGAAGTGACTCGCCCACAGTCACCCAGCTGACAAGTGGCACACTCTCCGTCCTACGCGGGGCTTACCGTCTACACGGGAGGGAGAACAGATCTGGAATCCTCATTTTACGGACGGGGGAAGAGACACGCGGACGATTTGCCCAAGGCAAGAGGGAAGGCTAGGATTAGAATCCAGGTCCTCTGACTCCCAGGCCCACGTTAATAAAAACGGTACTTGTTAAGCGCTTACTATGTGCCGAGCACTGTCCCAAGCGCTTTTCACCAGGCCAGGCTGCTTCTCAGGTTACGGCCTCGGAGCGTCTCCCTCTGAATTTTTTCACGTGCCAAATGACGTTTTTAAATTCACAAATTCCCTAAATTCTGCAGTTCCCTCTAGGACTACCTGTTCTTCGCCAAATAAGACCAACTGGACCAGACTCCTCGCTAGGTCATGGGTTCTAAGGCTGACTCCGCCACTTGTCTGCTGCGCGTCCTTGGGCGAGCCACTGCACTTCTCTGGGCCTCAGGTCCCTCATCTGTAAAACGGGATGGAGATTGTGAGCCTCCGTGTGGGACAACCTGATGACCCTGAATCTACCCCAGCGCTTAGTACGGGACGCTGTACATAGTAAGCGCTTAACGAATAGCACAGTTATATTATTATTATTATCATTAGACACAGCCTTGCGGGTCTACCCAGTTGGAAAGCATAGCTGGACCTGAGTGTCGTGTGTTCATTCAATAGGATTCACTGGGCGCCTACTATGCGCAGAGCACCGTACCAAGCGGTCGGAATGGACAAATCGGTAGCGGATAGAGACGGTCCCCGCCCTTTGACGGGCTTACGGTCTAACTGGGGGAAGTGTTCAGAAGTAGGCATTTGTAGTTCAATAATTAGTCCACTTTCAACACCACGGCTCTCCAGCTGTAGGCCAGGTTCGCTTTTTTTCCCACCTGGCTTATTTTAAGGCTTTATTAAGCACTTACTGGGCGACGAGCACCGTGCTAAGCTTTGAGTTCGACACCGGATCGTCAGATCAGACGTGGCGCTCGGGTCTCACTGGGCTCACGGTCTAAGAGGTGGGCGGGTGGCCGGTAAATGTGAACATCTTAGTCCACCCACTGATACCAAAGGGCTTATGGGATTCGCTCTAGAACTTTTTGGAAAATGATATAATAATAATAATAATAATAATAACTGTGGTATCAAACGCCCACTACGTGCCAGGCGCCGCACTGGGGTAGATACAAGGCAATCGCACTGGACGCGGTCTTCGGAGAAGCAGCGTGGCTCAGTGGAAAGAGCACGGGCTTTGGAGTCAGGGGTCACGGGTTCGAGTCCCGCCTCTGCCACTTGACAGCTGTGTGACCGTGGGCGAGTCACTTCTCTGGGCCTCAGTGACCTCATCTGGAAAATGGGGATGAAGACTGTGAGCCCCGCGTGGGACAACCTGATTCCCCTGTGTCTACCCCAGAGCTTAGAACGGTGCTCGGCACATAGGGAGCGCTTAACAGATACCATTTTAATAATAGTAATGTTGGTATCTGTTAAGCGCTCCCTATGTGCCGAGCACCGTTCTAAGCGCTGGGGGGAGACGCGGGGTCATCGGGTCGTCCCACGCGAGGCTCACCGTTAATCCCCATTTTACAGATGAGGTGACTGAGGCACAGAGAAGTGACGCGACCTGCCCACGGTCCCACAGCTGACGAGTGGCAGAGCCGGGAATCGAACCCGGTGATTTACGGATGAGGTAACTGAGGCACCGAGATGTGAAGTGACTTGCCCAAGGTGACACAGCAGACAAGTGATGGAGCCAGGATTGGAACCCAGATCCCGCCGACGTTCCATCGTTACTTATGTAATCAAACCTAAATTTCCTCAGTCCCCAACACACAGTAGCTCCCAAGCACCCCCAATCCGGCGTATTCTAATTTTTTATGTCTATTTATTGATATTTCATATTTATTCTAAACCTAGAATGTTTGACAGCAATTGAAAATATTTCCCAAAGGGTGAGCAGATAAGTTGCTGTCCCTGCGTAATGGTTTTTCACACTGAAAGTGGAATATGAAATTATCTTCATAATGACGATGTCATTAAAGGAATTAATTACTGATGCAAAAATAAAGTCCCAAAGTAGAATGCAGGAGCTGGGGAGGTGAGCATAGATTGGGCATTTTCCACACAGCGGACGAGCGGCGGAGCCAGGCATAGGTCACGGGTTCTAATCCCGGCTCTGCCACTTGTCTACTCCGCCACGTGCCTGCTGGGTGACCTTGGGGAAGTCACTTCACTTCTCTGTGTTTTGTCACCTCGTCTGTAAGATGAAGACTGAGACTGTGAGCGCCATGTAGAGAGGCAGCGTGGCTCAGTGGAAAGAGCCCGGGCTTAGGAGTCAGAGGTCATGGGTTCTAATCCCGGGTCCGCCACCTGTCAGCTGGGGGACTCTGGGCGAGTCACTTCACTTCTCGGTGCCTCAGTGACCTCGTCTGTAAAATGGGGGTGAAGACTGTGAGCCTCACGTGGGACCACCTGATGACCCTGTATCTACCCCAGCGCTTAGAACAGTGCTTGGCACATAGTAAGCACTTAACAAATACCAACATTATTATTATTATGTAGGACAGGGACCGGGCCTAACCCAGTTTGGTTGTATCCACCACAGCGCTTAGTCCAATGAGCTTAGTACAGTGCCCTGCCACATAGTAAGCTCTTAACAGATATCATTATTAATGGGGATTAAAACTGTGAGCCTCACATGGGACGACCTGATGATCCTGTATCCCCCCCCCCAGCGCTTAGAACAGTGCTCTGCACATAGTAAGCGCTAAACGAATGCCAACATTATCATTATTATTAATAATAGCTAGTAGTAGTACTGTTATTTACCAAGTGCTTACTGTGTGCTGGCCACTGTACTGAGCACCGGGAGAGAAGCCACAGGTGGGAATGAGACACGGTCCCTGTCCCTCAGGGAGAAAAGATGCCCTGGTTTTCCAGAGACACGGAGGTGGGCAGCGTGGCTCGGTGGAAAGAGCACGGGCTTTGGAGTCAGAGGTCATGGGTTCGAATCCCGGCTCGGCCACTTGTCAGCTGGGTGACTTTGGGCGAGTCACTTCACTTCTCGGTGCCTCAGTGACCTCAACTGTAAAATGGGGATTAAGACTGTGAGCCCCACGTGGGACGACCTGATTCCCTTGGGTCTACCCCAGCGCTTAGAGCAGTGCTCGGCACATAGTAAGCGCTTAACGGATACCAACATTATTATGAGCAGATCCCAGCTCCCAGCTCTGCCTCTGTCACCCTTGGCTCCTCAGAAATATTCAGATCCCGGCATCTCCGGGTTTATGGAACCTGATCAAGGGTCTCAGAGCGGGCCTGGGGTCCGAGGTAGCGACTGGGGAACTTCGAGCCCCAGAAATACAAGAGGACCCAGATGCCTTCCACACCGTCGATGTTGCGGTCCCCACAGGGGACGGGCCTCGATCCTTAGCCTTCGGGACTGACAGTCGGCCCCGACGCCAGCCGCGCCCGCTTTCTCGTCCGGGTCAGCCATGCTCCTGCTGGAATGAGGATTGGAACGAATGAGTAGTTGGCAGGTTTGCATCCTACGTCACTCAGTCGTATTTACTGAGCTCTTAATGGGTGCAGAGCACCGTACTAAGCGCTTGGGAGAATACAAAACAGAAGTCCTAAGTAGAGAAGCAGCGTGGCCCGGGAGCAATCAGAGAACCTAGGTTCTAATCCCGGCTCTGCCACTTCTCTGTTGTGTGACACTGGGCAATTGGCTTAACCTCTCTGGGCCTCAGTTACCTCATCTGAAAATGGGGCTGAAGACTGTGAGAAGTGAGCCATGGACCGTGTCCAACCCGCCTAGCTTGTACCTACCCTGGAGCTTGGCACGTAGCGTTTCACGAATACCACTAAATAGAAAAATGTCCCTGATATCAAGCGCATTTATCGAGCACGGATTATGTGCGGAGGAGTATACGAAGCAAATGGGGAAAGCACCGTACAAGAGAATTAGCAGACGTGTTCCCTGCCCACGAAGAGCTTACAGTCTAGAGGGGGAGGCAGACGTTAATATGAATGATAGCTAGAGACTGTCCTTCCGACATCCAATGGGTGTGAAGCGCCATTCACTCATTCAGTCGCATTTATCGAGCGCTTACTGTGTGCAGAGCACTGTACTAAGGGCTTGGAAAGTACAGTTCAGCAACAGAGAGAGACAATCCCTGCCCACAACGGGCTCCCGGTCTAGAAGGGGAGAAACAGACATCAAAACAAGTAAACAGGCATCAGTGGCAATAAAACAAGCGCCGTCCCTCCTGGGGGCTTATGATAGACCCTGCTAAACTAAGGTTGGAGATTCACCTGTGAACTGATTTGAAGGAAAACTCACCATCACCCTCAGACAGCCTCCTCATTTAGTAGCGTGGCTAGCAAGGTTCTTAGGGGGGGTTCCCATCTTCTCACGTGGCAAATGTGCAACGTTTCCTTTGCTCTCTGCAGACTGACTCGGATACCTTTTACTCACTAAAGTACCAGATAAGGGAAGGTGACTGCCCTGTCCAAAAAGACAAACACTGGCAAGACTGTGACTATCGAGAAGCTGCCGAAGCTGTAAGTTTTTTTAGACTCCTTCCCCCTCGTTTGTTTCTTCCGTGTGAAATTTGGTTTTGGGAAGAATCGCTAATGCAGTTTGACTCGTTGATACTGAAACTTCCATACGTACAGAAGGATAAAATAATATGAATGCAAGACTAAGACATCAGAGATGGCCCAGAGAGTCTTTCCTGGGAAACATTAAATGGATAAATGTGAAAATGTGGTCACTCACTGATGTCCCCAGCTGAGACCAGAAGTTTTAATTCTAGAAAGTTTGGTGTGATTTGCTCCCCGCAGCAGTTTTGAGAATCAGGGCGACACAGAGGGGTGTTTGGAACAATTCCTTGTTCTACCTATATTGGGAGCTGCCTAGTGTTACTCTAGGCAGGTCTAGCTTTGATCTGGAAGATTTCTCTTTCTTTGTTGGATCTCTGTGAGTTCTGTGGATGCTGGTGTTATACCACCAATGTGGGCTTTTATCAGCAAAGCCAAAGGGGTGTTTAATCAACCCGTGTGGTTTATTGAGCGCCTAGGGAAGTGAAAGATGTCTGGGGTGGCGTGTCCAAGAGGCCCCGCTAGAATAGCCGGTTTCCCAGAGCGGCATCCAGATTCCAGAAAGGAGTCGAGGGCGAGGGAGGGGAGAGGGAGTTCAGAGTGCATAGTATAATACTTGATAACTGCGGTTCCTTTCTTCCAAAGAACTGCACTGGCCATTTTTAACGTTATCAAAACCGTCACTGGGTTGATTCCAAGCACCACCCGAAGACTCTTCGTTAACAACACCAGAGGTTTCATTTGTGTCAAACAGATCAAAGTCAACAGTCTCTTTGTTTTTAGGCCACTGGAGAGTGCACGGCTACAGTAAAGACAAAGAATAAAGAAAAATTCACGGTGTCTTTGCAGACTTGTCAGATTACTCCAGGTATGTCAAACATATGTCCGTCGAAAAGATAGATTAACTTCTTCTGGTGGCAAAGCAGTTTCTGGTAGAGGGGAACTCAGTCGGTGAAGCAGTCATTGGTATATATTCAGTATTTACTGGGCGCAGAGTACTGTACTAAGTGTTCTGAAGCGGTAGAGAAGCAGCATGGCTCAGTGGAAAGAGCCCGGGCTTGGGAGTTAGAGGTCACGGGTTCGAATCCCAGCTCTGCCACTTGGCAGCTGCGTGACTGTGGGCAAGTCTCTTCACTTCTCTGTGCCTCAGTTACCTCAGCTGTAAAACGGGCATGAAGACTGTGAGCCCCACATGGGACAAACTGATTACCCTGTAGCTACCCCAGTGCTTACAACAGTGCTCTGCACAAAGTAAGCGCTTAACAAATACCAACATTATTGTCATTCTGAAGCAGCATGGCCTAGTGGCTAGAGCACGGGCCTGAGAGTCAGAAGGACCTGGGTTCCTATCCCGGCTCCGCCGCTTGTAATAATAATAATGATAATAATAAGGTTGGTATTTGTTAAGAGCTTACTATGTGCCGAGCACCGTTCCAAGCGCTGGGGGAGACACAGGGGAATCAGGTTGTCCCACGTGGGGCTCACAGTCTTAATCCCCATTTTACAGATGAGGTAACTGAGGCACCGAGAAGTGAAGTGACTCGCCCAAAGTCACCCAGCTGACAAGTGGCCGAGCCGGCATTCGAACCCATGACCTCTGACTCCAAAGCCCGTGCTCTTTCCACTGAGCCGCGCTGCTTCTCTAACCTGTCTGCTGTGTGACCTTAGGCAAGTCACTTCACTCCTCTATGCCTCAGTTCCCTCATCTGTAAAATGGGGATAAAGACCGTGAGCCCCATGTGGGACTGCGTCCAACCCGATCTGCACGTAATATAATAATGTTGGTATTTGTTAAGCGCTTACTAGGCGCTGAGCACTGGTCTAAGCGCTGGGGTAGAGACAGGGTACCTCCCCCGGTGCTTAGTATTGTTCCTAGCGCGGAGCCTAACAAATACCACTATTATTATCATTATCTTTATTAGTAGTAGTAACAGTAGTACAATACAACACAGTATACAGTGAGTTTAAAGTCTAGAGGGGGAGACAGACTGCTATGAGTCAATCAATCATAATAATAATGTGTTGTGGGGTGGGGGGTGGGCGAGAACACAAAAGTGCTTAAGGGGTACCAACCCAAACGTTGTTAGAAGGGAGGGCTTCCACAGGTAAGGAGGGCTTGGGAAAGACCTCTTGGAGGTGATATGGTTTTAGTAGGGCTTTACAGATGGGGCAAGTGGTGGCAATAATAATAATAATAATTATAGTATTTGTTAAGGGCTCACTATGCTCCAACCACTGTACTGAGAGCTGGGGTGGAGACAAACAAATCGGATTGGACACAATCCCTGTCCCACAAAGGGCTCGCGGTCTCGATCCCCATTTTACAGATGAGGGAACTGAGGCCCAGAGAAATGAAATGACTTGCCCCAGTTCAGACAGCAGACAAGTGACGGACTGGGAATTAGAACCCACGACCTTCTGACTCCCAGGCCCGTGCCTTATCCACTAGGCCGTGCTGCTTCTCTGGTCTGTTGGATATGAAGGGGGAGGGAGTTCCAAACCAATCAATCGATCGATCGGTGATTTTTATCGAGCGCAGAACACTGTACTAAGCACCTGGGAAAGTATAATCCAACAAGGGGAGATGGGAGAGGCAGGCATTAAAATAAATTGCAGACAGGGGAAATAGAGTATAAGAATATTCACATAGGTTCAGTGGGGGGTGAGGTGAGTATTAAAATTTTTTAAGGGGAACATAGCCAATAGTCAACTCACCAGGTAGAGGAGAGGGGAAATAAGGACTTAGTCAAGGAAAGCCTCTTGGACGAGATTCGATTTGAAAAGGGTTGCAAAGGTGAGGGAAATGGTGAACTGTCAGATATGAAAAGGGAGGGAATTCCAATCGATCAATTAATCCTATTTATTGAGCGCTGACTGTATGCAGAGCACTGTACTAAGTGTTTGGGAGAGTACAGAAGAAAGGAGTTGATAGACATGCTCCCTGCTCACAAGGAGCTCACAGTCTACAGGAGGAGACAGGAATTAAAATATTACGGTTATGCATATAAGCGCTGTGGGGTTGAAGTGAGGTGAATAAAAGGTACAAATCCCAGGGTGAGGGTCACCCAGATCCCCCTTCATTCCTGACAGAGGTTCACTCTTTCCACCTCCAAAGTCTTCGTAAAACTCACATCTCCAAGAGGCATTCCCTGACTAAGCCTTCATTTTTCTTCTCTCGCTCCCTTCTGCATCCCGTGTCCTAGCCCTAGTTCCGCCATAACTCAGCCAAATATCAGGAGGAGGTCTCACACCTGCTTTTGAAATCTGTCCACTCCACATCTCATGAAAATACTTGCTCCCACCCTTCTTTCCTCCCTGACGGCCATTTCCAATCGCTCACTCTCCAATGGCTCCTTCCCCTCTGCTTTCAAATACGAGCTTTTCATTCACTCATTAATTCGTATTTATTGAATGTTTACTGATTGCAGAACACTGTACTAAAGGTTTGGGAGAACCTAATAAAACAGTAAACAGACACAGCCTCTGCCCACGACATGAATTTACAATCTAGAGGAGGCGGCAGACAATTAATATAGATAAATAAAGCACGGAAATGTACAAAAGTGCTGTGGGGTTGAGGGATAGGGGAATGAATAAAGGGAGCAAGTCAGGGCGACACGGAAGAGAGAGTGGGAGAAAAGGAGAGGAGGACTTAGTCAGGGAAGGCCTCTTGGAGGAGTTGTGCCTTCAAGAAGGCTCCGAAGATGAGGAGAGTAACCATCTGTCAGATATGAGGTGGGAAGGTGTTCCAGGCCAGAGGGAGGACGTAGGCGAGGAGTTGCCGTTGAGAGAGACGAGATCGAGGCACAGAGAGAAGGTCAGTATTAGAGGAGAGAAGGGTTGTTGTAGGAGAGTAGCGAAGTGAGGTAAGAGGGGGGCAAGGGGATTGAGTGCTTTAAAACCAGCGAAGAGGAGTTTTTGACTGATGAAGAAGTCGATAGGCAACCCTGGAGTTTCTGGAGGAGTGGGGAAACATGTCCCGAACTTTTCTGTAGAAAAATGATCCAGGCAGCAGAGTGAAGTGAAGCAGCGTGGCTCAGTGGAAAGAGCACGGGCGTGGGAGTCAGAGGTCATGGGTTCGAATCCCAGCTCTGCCGCTTGTCGGCTGTGTGACTTTGGGCAAGTCACTTCACTTCTCTGTGCCTCAGTTACCTCATCTGGAAAATGGGGATTAAGACTGTGAGCCTCATGTGGGACAACCTGATTCCCCTGTGCCTACCCCAGCGCTTAGAACAGTGCTCTGCACATACTACGCGCTTAACAAATGCCAACATTATTATTATTATTATTAGTGGAGTGGGGAGAGACAGAAGGCTGGGAGGTCAGCAAGGAGGATGATATAGCAATCAAGGGCGGAAAGGATAAGTGATTTAATTTCCGCGGTACCAGTTTGAATAGAGAGGAAAGGGCGTATTTTAGCGATGTTGTGAAGGTGGGATTGGCAGGATGTGGTAATGGATTGAATAAGTGGGTTGAATGAGAGACAGGTGTCAAGGGTAATGCCACGGTTATGAGCTTGTGAGACGGGAAGGGTGGTGGTGCCGTCTACAGTGATGGGAAAGTCAGGAGGAAGACGGAGTTTGGGAGGAAAGATTAGGGATTCTCTTGTGGACAAGTGACAGGAGGACATCCAAATAGAGATGCGTCTAAGGCAGGAGAGAGGGAGAGAGATCAGGGCTGGAGAGGTCAATTTAGGTGTCAGCTGCATGGAAGTGATAGTCGAAGCCATGGGAGCGAATGAGTTCTCCGAGGGAGTGGGCGTAGATGGAGAATAGAAGGGGAGCCGGAACTTGAAGCTTGAGGAACTCCCACAGTTAGGGGAGGCGGAGGAGGATCCCGAGAATGGGCAGCCAGAGAGATGAGGAGAACCAGGAGAGGACAGGGTCAGCGAAGCCAAGATTAGATAATGTTTCCAGGAGAAGGGGGTGGTCGACGGCGTCGAAGGCGTCCGAGAGGTCGAGGAGGATTAGGCTGAAATAGAGGCCGTTGAATTCGGCAAGAAGATCATTGGTGACGTTTGAGAGGGCGGTTCTGTGGAGTGAAGAGGACAGAAGCCAAATTAGAGGGGGTCAGGTAGAGCGTCAGAAGAAAGGAATTCAAGACAGTGGGTGTAGCCAACTCACTCGAGGAGTTTGGAGAAGAAGGGTAGGAGGGAGATGGAGCGAAAACTGGAGGGACTCAGGAGTCAAGGGAGGGTATCACTTCTATTGTATCTTTATCTCTTATCCTAATCCCCACCCCTTCCAATTATTGCCCCATCTCTCTCTCTCTGACCATTCCTGTTCAAACTACTAGAATGCACTGCTGACGACCAAGCCTCCACTTCTTTTCCTCCAACTCTCTCCTTGATCCTCCACAATCCGGCTTTGTTCCCCCTTCATGCCACTGAAACTGCTCTCTCCAAGATCACCAATGACTTCCTCCTCGCCAAACGGACTCAACTCCGCCATAATTCCCCCTGATCGCTCAGCAGGCTCTGACGTTGTGGACCGGCACCTGGTCCTAGAAAAAATAACTAACCTGGGTTTCATTCATTCATTTGTATTTATGGAGCATTTACAGCATGAAAAGCACTGTACTAAGCACTTGGGAGAGTACAATACGACAACAGGCAGACACACGCCCCGCCCCCAACGAGCTCCGATGACACAGTCCTCTCCTGGTTCTCCTCCTACCTCTCTTCTTTATCTTATTCACCAGCTCTTCCTCAGCCTTCCACTCGTCGACCGTGGTTCCCTTTAGGCTCAGTTCTGGGTTCCCCTCTAGTCTCCATCTCTGCTCCCTTCGGGAACTTAACTGCTTGATTGATTGATGGATTGATTGATTGTTTCAAATACCACCTCTAGGTGAAGCTCTCCCAAATCTATTTCATTAGCCCCAGCCTCTCTCGGCCTCTGCGCAGATTGGCAACTCCTCCTCCTTCCAGGACATCTCTAAATGGATGTCCTGCGGACGCCTTTGCTCTCAACAGGTCCGTAACCGTACTGCGCATCTTTCCTCCAAATTTTCTCCTCCTTATCAATTGCCCACCCCTGTCGTCATCCTCCCGATCTCTCAAGCCCACAACCTGGGCATTTGCCTCGATTCCTCTCTCCGTCTCAACAGCCACCTTCAGTCGGTCACCCTATCCTGTCAGTTGTTTCTTCACATTTCCAAAATCCACCCTTATCTCTCTGTCCAAACGTCCGGGCACTTGTCGCATCCCGACCCATAACTGTCTGAGCCCCTCAGAGATGTCACTGACTCCAGTCTCCTCTCTTCACTGCCCAAATCACTTTTCTACTGCATCACGCCGTATGAGACACTGCCCTCCTCGAAAACTTTCAAAGGTTGCCCACCCCTCTCCACATCAGAGAGAAACTCCTGAGCACCTGCTTTGAGGCGCTTCATAATAATAATAATTGTGGTATTTGTTAAGCACTTACTATGTACCAGGCACTCTACTAAGTGTTGGGGTGGACACGAGCAAATCGGGTTGGACCCTGTCCCTGTCCCGCGTGGGGCTCACAGTCTCAATCCCCGTCTTACAGATGAGGTAACTGAGACACGGAGAATTAATGTTGGTATTTGTTAAGCGCTTACTATGTGCCGAGCACTGTGCTAAGCGCTGGGGGAGATACAGGGCAATCAGGTTGTCCCACGCGGGGCTCACAGACTTGATCCCCATTTTACAGATGAGGGAACTGAGGCCCAGAGAAGTCAAGTGACTTGCCCAAGGTCACACAGCTGACAAGTGGCAGAGCTGGGATTGGAACCCATGACCTCTGACTCCCAAGCCCGGGCTCTTTCCACTGAGCCACGAGTGAAGTCACTTGCCCAAGGTTACCCAGCAGACAAGTGGTGGAGCAGGAATTAGAACCCAGTTCATAAATTCTGTCCCCAGTTCTCTCCCACCACCTCCCAGTTCGTATGCTTCATTTATCTCGTCAGCCTACTTACTCGTTCATTCATTCCATTGCATTTATTGAGCGCTTACTGTATACTGAGTACTCTACTAAGCTCTTGGAAGTGTACAATATAACAATGAACCGACACATTCCCTGCCCACAACAAGTTTACAGTCTGGAGATACAAACTAATCAGGTTGGACACAGTCCCTATCTCACACGGGGCTCACACTCTTAATCCCCATTTTACAGATGAGGTCACTGAGGCACAGAGAAGTGAAGTAACTTGCCCAAGGTCACACTGCAGACAAGTGGTGATGTCGGAATTAGAACTCAGGTTCTTCCGACTTCCAAGCCCCTAGTCTGGCCACTAAGCCACGCACTGTAACCTTGTTCTCATCCCTCTCGCTGCCAATCTCTTGCTCACATCTCCCCTCTGCCTGGAACTGCCTCCCCTTTCAAATCTGGCAGATCGTTAATAATAATAATAATAATGATGTTGGTATTTAAGCTATGTGCAGAGCACTGTTCTAAGCGCTGGGGGAGATGCAGGGTCATCAGCTTGTCCCACGTGAGGCTCACAGTCTTCATCCCCATTTTGCAGCTGAGGTCACTGAGGCCCAGAGAAGTGAAGTGACTCGCCCACAGTCACACGGCTGACAAGTGGCAGAGACGGGATTCAAACCCGACTCCCAAGCCCAGGCTCTCTCCACTGAGCCACGCTGCTTCCAATAATGGTATTTGTTAAGCACTTACTATTTGCCGGGCACTGTACTAAGTGCTGAGGTGGATACAAGTAAGTCGGGTTGGACACAGTCCCGGTCCCATGTGGGGCTCACAGTTTCAATCCCCATTTTACAGATGAGGTGACTGAGGCCCAGAGAAGTAAAGTGAATTAATCGCCCAAGTTCACAAAGCAGACGAGGGGTGGAGCTGGGATTAGAACCCATGACTTTCTGATTCCGAAGCCCACGCTTTATCCACCACGCCATGCTGCTTCTACTCTCATTGCTCATTACTTATCCTTACTCTCTCCCCATTTTTAGTACCCACGGGCTCAGCGGAAAGAGCATGGGCTTTGGAGTCAGGGGTCATGAGTTCGAATCCCAGCTCTGCCGCTTGTCAGCTGTGTGACTGTGGGCGAGTCACTTCACTTCTCTGGGCCTCAGTTACCTCATCTGTACAATGGGGATCGAGTCTGTGAGCCCCGCGTGGGACAACCTGATTGCCTTGTATCTCCCCCAGCGCTTAGAACAGTGCTTGGCACATAGTAAGCGCTTAACCAATACCAACATTATTATTATTATTATCTCCTCCCGGAAGCCTTTTCGGTCTAATCTTTCATCTCCCCATCCTCTCTCCTGGCCTACTGAGTCACCTAGGTACTTAAACCCAAACCTCCAAAATACTCATCTTCCTTTCCACCCCCAACAACACCTATATCTATCTATCTTTAAACTTCGTTGCTTCTCCTTACCTGTAATTTCTTTTTGTGTCCGTGTCCCCCACTAGATTGTAAGCTTCTTGAGGGCAGGGATCACGCCTGTTGTATTGTACTCATCCCCGGCTCTGCCTCGTGTCTGCTGTGTGACCTTAGGCCAGTCACTTAGCTTCTCTCTGCCTCAGTTACCTCATCTGTAAACTGGGGATTGGGACCGTGAGCCCCGCATGGGACGGGGACCGTGTCCAACCCCAGCGCTTAGTGCAGTGCCCGGCACGAAGTCAGTTCTTAACAAATAGTTCTCTGCACCGAATGAGCACTCGATAATAGCGTCGACTGAAGGATTCTGATGCATCGCATCAGTCTAAGAAATAGCAATAAAAGCCGTAAATTATCCCAGAGTTAGCCTCTGCACAAAAAATCCACACCCTAGAATGGGACTAGGGTACGATTTCTTTCATTCCTAAATTTTCTAACCAAAAAGTGGGATTGTCATAGCGGCAGCACGTGTTTCACATGGCTCTTCCTTCATTCTTTCAGGACTGAGTCTGTTTTTACTAAACTTGTCTAAGTCACATCCGTTTTTCCATCTGCCCCTTCCAGCTGAAGGCCCAGTGATTACAGCGCATTACGAGTGCTCCGGATGCATACATCCCATCTCCCCTACCAGCACAGACTTAATTCCAATCTTGAAACATGGCCTTCAGCATTTCAACAACAGGACTAATCATCCCTTCCTCTTCCGAGTTAACGAAGTGAAAAAGGCCCAAAGGCAGGTTGGTATCACATATTTTTCTTCATTTCGCCTAAAAAAATTAATTGCCTAGGTTTTCTTAATATATGTGGGATTTTCACATAAAGGGGAAGCATTATTGGAGGCAGAGATATCCCCTAAGTGAGGGAGAATTGCCGGGGCCTGCCGAACGTACGGCTTTCGGAGGACTGAGCGATTGATTCATCTGCCTCACAAACCAGCCCACCCGGAAGATCCAGTTCCCCAAAATATTCTTAATTAAAACTGTATTTTGCCCTATTTCTGTGCCACTGATTATCCTGAAAACAGACAAGGATCCGTTGGTTCATTCATTCAATCTGTGTGCGGAGCACTGTTCTAAGCGCTTGGAAAGTACAACCGGGCAACGAATAGAGACCTAACGACGGGCCGGTATTTAAAAGTGTGTTGGAAAGCATAATTGGTGATGGACCTTGGAGTTCTCTGGCATCTTCTGTTTCTGATTCGGATCGTCAATCAGTCAATCAGCGGTATTTATAGAGCACTTGTTGTGCGCGGAGCATAATGCTAAGCACTAGGGAGAGTACACGACAACAGAGTTGGTAAACGCGTTCCCTGCCCACAACGAGCTTACAGTCTAGAGGATTATACACCTGTTTTTTCCACATGGTAATATTTTTTCTGCGTATTTTAGCTGGAACGTTGTTAGGCAGTTAGGGAAGGCTTCATCTGACAGCGTGAGCCTGCTTGCACGCAGTACATCCAGGGGTGATTTTGTAAGAATGCACACTCCGGATCATAGAGAAACGAGGGTACGTATTACCGTCTCTGCAGGACCGAAGACCTCCACTCCACTTACCTTCCCACTTTTGCCCAGAGGCAGCGTTCAGGATTTAGAATTTAGAAAAACGTTTAGAAGAAGGCAGTGGGTAAAAACCACTTGCATATTTCGACCAAGAAAACCCTATGGATAGAAACACCGGAACAACTACCGAAGTAGTGAAGATAGGACGTTCTGGTGAGCGTCGCTATGAATCCGAAATGACTCTGACGGCATCTGACGACGACATGGGGCTCCCAGTCTGAGTAGGAGGGAGAACGGGTATCGATTCCCCATTTTGCAGATGAGGGAACTGAGGTCCGGAGGAATTAAGTGACCGGCCCGAGGTCACACAGCAGACGAGTGGCGGAGCTGGGATTAGATCCAAGGTCCTCTGACCCCCAGGCCTGTGCTCTTTCCACTGGGCCACACCGCTTCCCAAGCAGCGTGGCTAAGTGGAAAGGGCCTGGGCTTCGGAGTCAGGGGTCATGGGTTCGACTCCCGGCTCTGCCGCTTGGCAGCCGTGTGACTGCGGGCAAGTCACTTCACGTCTCCGGGCCTCAGTTCCCTCGTCTGTAAAATGGGGATTAACTGTGAGCCTCGCGTGGGACGACCCGATGACCCCGTATCTCCCCCAGCGCTTAGAACGGTGCTCTGCACGTAGTAAGCGCTTAACAGATACCAACACTTATATATTCACCCCCATCCCCCACCACACCACTTACGTACCTACCTTAAATTCAGTTGCCTCCCCCAATCTACAGGCTCAACTCTACTCTCCCAAGCCCTTAGTACAGTGTTATGCACACAGTAAACACTCAATACATACCGTCGCTTGATTGATAGTTGCGTTACGTCCGCATCATCAGTGCTAATAATGGTACTTGTTAAGCGCTTACTATGTGCCAAGCACTGGGCTAAATTCAAGTTAATCAAGCTGGTCACAGTCCCTGTCCCATGTAGGGCTCACAGTCTCAATCCCCATTTCACAGATGAGATACCTGAAGCACAGAGGAAGTGAAATGACTTGCCCAAGGTCTCAAAGTAGGTGGTGGAGCCAGGATTAGAACCCGTGACCTTCTGATTCCCAGGTCCATGCTCTGTTCCCTATGCCATGCTGCCGCAGGATTCCGTTTTAACCGATGTGGGTAAAAACCCAGTTAAAATCTCAGTGATTTGCCCAAAATAAGTATTTAACTACCAATACTAAGTGCCGACTTTTCACTTTGATCGCAGCGGCACGGAGGAAGCCTATCCTTATACACGGCTGCTTCTCCTACCTATAATTTATTTTAATTGCTCTCTCTCTCTCCCTCTAGACTCAAAGCTTCTTGAGGGCAGGAATTATAGCTACATAATCGTACGCTCCTAAGCACTTCGTACCGCGCTCCGTTGAGAGCGAACACGTAGTAAATGACAATCGATCGATCCAATCACGTTCACTGAGTGCTTACTGGGTATAGAGTACCGTACTAAGCGCTTGGAAGAATATAATAAAACGGAGCTGGTAAAGACAGTCCCTGACTGGTTGATCGAAGAAAAGCTTTGGATCTTTTCAGCCCTAACTGGATGTTCTTTCATTTGACGTTTACGGTTAAAAATGAAATAAACCTCCGTCAAAATTCGTGTTTGCTCCTATCTTCATTTCTGCCCTTCTCTGTTATATTAAGTTGCAAGAGCAGTGAGCGTTTCGAGCTGGAATAATAGTAATAATAATAATTGGGGTATTTGTTAAACATTTACTATGTGCCGGACCCCACGATACTAACCACGGGGGTAGTTACGAGCAATTCGGGTTGGACACAGTCCCTGTCTCACGTGAGCCTCAGAGTCTTAATCCCCATTTTTCAGATGAGGTAACTGAGGCCCAGAGAGGTTAAGTAACTTGTGCAAGACCACTCAGCAGATGAGAGAAGGAGCCAGGATTAAAACCCAGGTCCTTTTGACTCCCAGGCCCGTGCTCTATCCATTCCGACCTACTTTTTATGGTATTTATTAATCATAATGTGTGCTATCTGTTAAGCGCTATGTGCCAGGCACTGTCCCAAGCGCTGAGGTAGATACAAGATAATTGGGTTGCATACGGTCCCTGTCCCACGTGGGGCTCACAGTCTTAATCCCCATTTTGCAGATGAGGTAATTGAGGCACAGAGCGGTGAAGCGACTTGCCCAAGGCCACACAGCAGACAAGTGGCAGAGCTGGGATTGGAACCCAGGTCCTTTGACTCCTAGGTCTGTACAATCCACTAGATCACGCTGCTTCTCTTGTATCCGCCCCAGCACTTAATCAGAATGACTCAGTCGAACCGGATGACCAAGTGGGAATTCATTCAGTCGGTGGCATTTATTGAGCATTTACTGTGTGCAGAGCACTGTACTAAGCGCTTAGCACTGTACTAAGCGAATGACACAACTGGTCCCTCCGGAGACACCGCACTGTCGAGAACCCAACGGGAGATCAGTGCGTTTTGTCGCATAACAAAAACGCTGCAAATAAGAGCCCCGGGGGTGTTTAAGAATCCAAATTGGTTGAAACTAAACCGTGAGCTCCTCCCTGGCTCCTCCCTGTACTCTCTCAAGCGCTTAGTACAGTGTTCCGCACACAGTGCACGCTCAATAAATACCACGACTGTCAACTCCCGGAGTGCAGGGATTGTGTGTACTGACTCTTTACCGAACTGAGCATTACCTAGCCCTTCGTACACCATGAGCATTCAATTATTGCTATTGTTTTTGTCCGTCCGTCTCCCCCGATTAGACCGTGAGCCCGTCAGTGGGCAGGGACCGTCTCTATCTGTTGCCACATTGCCCATTCCAAGCGCTTAGTACGGTGCTCTGCACATAGTGAGCGCTCAATAAACACTGCTGAATGAATACACGGCATCGACCGAATGATTGAAGCTCCTTCTAAATTAACGAATGATGAAATTATTTCAGGTGGTGTCCGGATGGAACTTTGACGTTCACTACACAATTATACAAACTAACTGTTCCAAGCAGGATTTCGAAGAGTTACTTCCAGACTGCAAACCCATGCCCGGCGGAGTAAGTATTCAACCTAAATGTCATCGACACTCTCTTCCACGTATGGTGTATGAGGCGAAGTAGATCAGGCACGTCCTTAAAAACATTCACCCATCCATCCGGTCGTATTTATTGAGAGCTTATCGTGTGCAGACCACTGTACTAAGCGCTTGGAAAGTACAATTCGGCAACAGAGACGGTCGCTGCCCGCGCCGGGCTTACAGGCTAGAAGGGGGGAGGCAGACATCAAACCGAGTAAACGAGCATTGATATAAATACGTAGAATTATAGATATATACACATAGACCTAAGTGGGGCAGGGAGGGAGGGAGAGCGAAGGGAGCAGGTCGAGGCAACGCGGAGGGAAGGCGGAGAGCTGAGGAGAAGGGGGGCTTAGTCTGGGAAGTTCTCTTGGAGGAGGTGAGCCTTCAGGAGGGCCCCGAAGGGGGGAAGAGTGATCGTCTGGCGGATTTGAGGAGGGAGGGCGTCCCGGGCCGGAGGTAGGACGTGGGCCGGGGGTCGACGGCGGGACAGGCGAGAACGAGGCCCGGTGAGGAGGTTTGGCACCAGAGGGGGATGTGGAAGGAGAGAAGGGAGGTAAGAAGGTTGTTCCACGGGCCGTGCAAATGTTAAAGCAGACGACTGTGGTCAGGTCTTAACTCTGCCTTGAGCTGATTCACTAACTAGCACAGGAGCGGAAAATAACCTGTTTCCGCCGTCAAAGCTGAATGAATATCTGCTTTCTCAAATTCGCCTGGGGGATAGCCTTGCTCCATCTCTAACGAGGCCAGCTTTTTCTCTCTCCATTGTCGGGAGGCAGCGTGGCTCAGCGGAAAGAGCAAGGGCTTGGGCGGCGGAGGGCATGGGTTCGAATCCCGGCTCTGCCGCTTGGCAGCTGTGTGACCGTGGGCGAGTCACTTCACTTCTCTGGGCCTCAGTTACCCCATCTGGAAAATGGGGATTAACCGTCAGCCTCAGGTGGGACGACCTGATTACCCCGGATCTACCGCAGCGCTTAGAACGGTGCTCGGCACATAGTGAGCGCTTAACAAATACCAACGCTATCATTATTATTATTATTATTAACTTTCACTGAGGCAAACCATCATGGGCTTCTTGTCCATGAACATCTCCAGATCCCTCTTGAGCCTGTTCATATTTTCAGCCTGCGTCCCTTCAGCTTGGTAATAAATTCCATCTTCTTACCGCACGCTGCATGAAGAAGGGCTGGCGTGTGTTGGTTCAATACGTCACCTTCGAGCCTCAGTGGGTCACCCCCTTCTCCATCTATTAGAGATGGAGACGATGGAGATCATTTATGCCTGAGGCTGCTGAGTCCGTATTATACGGATCACGTGGGATTTCTTGAGCCATCTGTGAAGGCAGGGCAGTTTAGAAATGAGCCAGTTTAGAAATGAGACACAGAATAGTCCAAACTGGAAGTCTAACTTACCATATCTATTACATTTAAACACCTAGGGAATCGTATTCATTCATTCAGTCAGTCATTAGTATTTACTGAGCGCTTACTCTGTGCAGAGCACTGCACTGAGCGCTTGGAATGAACGAGTCGGCAACAGGTAGAGACGGTCCCCGCCGTTTGACGGGCTTACGGTCTAATAATAATCATGTTGGTAGCAGTTAAGCGCTTACCACGTGCCGAGCACCGTTCTAAGCGCTGGGGGAGATGCAGGGTAGTCAGGTCGTCCCACGAGAGGCTCACCGTCTTAATCCCCATTTTACAGATGAGGAAACTGAGGCGCTGAGAAGTTAAGTGACTTGCCCAAAGTCACACAGCTGACCGGTGGATGAGCTGGGATTAGAACCCACGACCCCTGACTCCTAAGCCCATGCTCTTTCCACTGAGCCACGCTGCTCCTCAGCGTGGGAATCAGCATGGTCTAATGGAGAGAGCACGGGCCTGGGGGGGTCAGAGGACATGGGTTCCAATCCAGCTCTGCCACGTGTCTGCTGTGTGACCTTGAGCAAGTCACATCACTTCTCTGGGCCTCAGTTACCTCATCTGTAAAAGGGGGATATGAGTGTGAGCCCCATGTGGAGCAGAGACTGCGTCCAACCTGATTACCTTGTATCTACCTCAGAGTTTAGAACGGTGCTTGGCACGTGGTAAGCGCTTAATAAATACTATTATTATTACTGTTTATTGTTAGTTGCTTTGGATGATAGTAATAATATTTGCTATTGCTTTAATGAGATGTTCATCCCCTTGATTCTATTTATTGCCATTGTTTTGTCTGTCCCTTTCCCCCGATCAGACTGTAAGCCTGTCAGAGGGCAAGGACTGTCTCTATCTGTCACCGATTTGTCCATTCCAAGTGCTTAGTACAGTGCTCTGCACATAGTAAGCACTCAATAATACTTATTGAATGAATAACAATGTTGGTATTTGTTAAGCGCTTACTATGTGCAGAGCACTGTTCTAGATGATGATAAGATGCTGCTGCTGCTGCTGCTAATGGTATTTATTAAAAGCTTACTATATGCCACGCACGGTAGATAAAAAAGAATTGAGCTGGACGCAGTCCCTGTCTCACCTGGGGCTCACACTCATTTTACAGATGAGGGAACCGAAGTGAGTGACTTACCCAAGGTCACACAGTAGACACGAGGATGGGATTAGAAACCAGGTCCTTCTGACCTCCAGGCCTGTGCTCACCTGGGAACCGGATGAGGGAACTGAGGTTAAGTGACTTACCCAAGGTCGCACCGTAGACAAGTAGACGGGATTAGAAACCAGGCCCTTCTGACCTCCAGGCCTGTGCTCTTTCCACTAAGCCACGCTGTTTCTAAAATAAAGGCAAGCATTACTTTTTCTCTCACCGACACTTATCAGAAAGGGAAGCGAAATGCAGGTCACTCTAGATCATGCAACCTAACCCGTGGCTCGAGTGAACTAGAAAAGTACCGAGGAGGGATCACTGAAAATGCTGTATGACCGGGGTGAGCTCCCGAGTTGAAAGGTCTTGACCACTGTAGAGCAGAGGGTAAGTTCTTTGGCTCGTGTACAACGTGGCTTCCACAGCTAGGGCAAGGCAGCTGGGCCCCAAAGCCTTCCAGACGTCCCCGCAAGAGTGAGAACCTTTCGTTCATTCGGTTCCGCCGCATTTATTGAGCACTTACCGTGTGCACGGCACTGTGCTCAGGAGAGTACAAGATAACAGTATAAAAGACACATTCCCTGCCCACAGCGAGCTTGCGGTCTAGCGGGGAGACAGAAATTAATGTAAATAAATATATTTATAAAATAAAAACCACTGAGCCTGGGCATGTCGTCAAGCAGCGGGCACGAGCCGGAGACCTTACGATCTCTGGAGAAAAATCACAACGGGGACCGGGGCTTAACACCCCAAGCTCTGAACCCTGGGCTCAGTGCCGCCAGCTTGCTGAGAAGGCCAGAGATTTCCGGCTCGGGCATGTCGGCTGTGTGAGCGAGATACCTGAGCCGTACCGTGGGAAAAAGATCGTTCTGTGTGAGGGTTTTATAGCATTTGTTGGCCGCTTATTGTGAGCCAGGCGCTAATAATTACGGTCACTGCTAAGCGCTCACTATGAGCCCCACGCCGTACTTAGTGCTGGGTTAGAGATGAGAAAATAAGATCCCACATGGGGCTCAAAGTCTAAGTAGGAGGGAGCCCGAGTATCGAATCCCCAATTTGCGGATGAGGGAACTGAGGCACAGAGAAGCGAAGTGACTTGCTAAGGTCACACAGCAGAGACGTGGCCGAGCCGGGATTAGAACCCAGGGCCTTCTGACTCCTGGGCTTATCCTCCGGGCCACACGAGTTAATCCATGTCCATGTCTCACCTGGGGCTCACAGTCTTAATCCCCAATTTACAGATAAGGTAACTGAGGCACTGATAAATTTAACGCCCCACGCAGAAAAACCCGGTTAAATGAGAGGACCCTGGAGTAGTACGTTGGCAGAGCTCTGAACCGCTCGGAAAAAGAAAATGGCATTTCTAACGCATAGGGAAGGAACATCGTTATGTTATTACTGGCATTAATCATATGATGAAATGCACTCAGATCAATCAATCAATCAATCATTCATCATTTACAGTGTCAGAGCACTGTACTAAGCCCTCGGTAGAATAAAATATAAGACTACAACCGACATAGTCCCTGTCCACAAGGATAATAATAATGTTGGTAGTTGTTAAGCACTTACTATGTGCAGAGCACCGTTCTAAGCGCTGGGGTAGACACAGGGGAATCGGGTCGTCCCACGTGGGGCTCACGGTCTTCATCCCCATTTTCCAGATGAGGTCACTGAGGCCCGGAGAAGTGAAGTGACCCGCCCACAGTCACACGGCTGACAGGCGGCAGAGCTGGGATTCGAACTCGCGACCTCTGACTCCAAAGCCCGGGCTCTTTCCACCGAGCCACGGATAAATTTAATGCACCGTGCAGAAGAACCCAGTTAACTGCGAGGAGACTGCAGTAGTATGTTGGCAGAGCTCTGAACAGCTCTGAAAAAGAAAATGGCATTTCTAACACGTAGGGCAGGAACATCTTTATGTTATTAATGGCATTAATCATACGATGAAATGCACTCAGATCAATCAATCAGTTATTTATTATTTGCAGTGTGCAGAGCACTGTACTAAGCCCTTGGTAGAATAAAATATCAGACTATAATATAAGGTGATCAGTTGTGACCCGTGTATGGTGTCGCTGACTGTTTTAGATAGAAAGCAACATGGCCTAGTGGAAAGAGAACAGGCCGGAGAGTCAGAGGACCTGAGTTCTAATTCTTTTTCTGCCAACTGCTCGCTGGGTAACCTTGGGCAGGTCACTTAATTCCTCCTTGCCTCAGCTTCCTCAAGTGTAAAATGAGGATTAAATACCGGTTCTCCCTCCCACTTTAACTGTAAAGTCCATGTGGGACAAGGACTGTGTCTGACCTAATTAACTTGGTACCTAAGCAGCGGGGCTCAGTGGGAAAGAGCCCAGGCTTGGGAGTCAGAGGTCATGGGTTCAAATCCCGGCTCTGCCACTTGGCAGCTGTGTGAGTGTGGGCCAGTCACTTCACTTCTCCGTGCCTCGGTTACCTCATCCGTAAAATGGGGATTAAATGTGAACTGCACGTGGGACAACCCGATGACCCTGTATCTACCCCAGCGCTTAGAACAGTGCTCTGCACATAGTAAGCGCTTGACAAATACCAACATTATTATTATTATTATTATTATTATTATTATCCTAGCGCTTAAAACTGTGTTTGACCTATGGGTTTACAAATACCATTTAAAAAACAAAGTTTAGAAATCAGTGCAGGTTTCTCTAATAATGCAAGCCTATTGGAATACAACGTTCTGCGGTAATGGAAGAAATCATTTGTGCTTAGCATGAGAAGCAGCGTGGCTCAGTGGAAAGAGACTAGACCTGGGAGTCAGAGGTCATGGGTTCGAATCCCGACTCTAGCCCCTGTCAGCCGTGTGACTGTGGACAAGTCACTTCACTTCTCTGTGGCTCAGTTCCCTCATCTGTAAAATGGGGATTAACTGTGAGCCTCACGTGGGATGACCTAATGACCCTGTATCTACCCCAGCGCTTAGAACAGTGCTCGGCACATAGTAAGCACTTAACAAATACCAACATTATTATTATTATTACTGCTTAGTGCAGGATTTTTCAGGACCAACAACCCTCCCTTTATAGGAAGACTGAGACATTTGAGTTACTTCAGATTGGAGAGCATCTGAAGAGATGGACAGTCGCAGCTTTTAGAGCTAATTTTCTCTCCCCCATAAAACTGCAACAAGGTGCTACCTTCAAAATCAGCGGGGCTCAGTGGAAAAGAGCCCGGGCTGGGGAGTCAGAGGCCATGGGTTCGAATCCCAGCTCTGCCACTTATCAGCTGTGTGACTGTGGGCAAGTCACTTCACTTCTCGCTGCCTCAGTTATCTCATCTGTAAAATGGAGATTAAGACTGTGAACCTCACGTGGGACGATCTGATTACCCTGTATCCACCCCAGCGCTTAGAACAGTGCTCGGCACATAGTAAGCGCTTAACAAATACCAACGCTATTATTATTATTATTATTAAAATAAATCTCCATAGGCAGAACAGATTTGTTGAATGAGGAAGAAACAACAACAACCTGTGAGTAGTATAAAATAGTATAATAATAATTGTGGTATTTGTTAAGTGCTTACTATGTGCCGAGCACTGTTCTAAGTGCCGGGGTAGATAAAAGGTATTCAGGTTGGACACAGTCCATGTCCCTCATGGGGCTCAAAATCTTGATCCCCATTTTACCGATGAGGTAACTGAAGCACAGAGAAGTTAAGTGACTTGCCCAAAGTCACGCAGTAGACATGTTGCAGAGCCGGGATTAGAACCCATGACCTCTGACTCCCAGGCCCATGCTCTTTCAACTAGGCCATGCCGCTTGTACAAAATGTTATCACACAAGATAAAACATGCATTTACAAGTTGGTCCTGACTAATGAAGCTACTAATAAAATAAGGATTTTAAAAGTAAAATACCTTGGCCGACTTGGAGTAGACTTGAAGAGCTCATCAGATACGGAGCTCAGGTGATCTTGGCGTGCCGTGATTTTTCTGGAACTCCAACAGGGAAAAATAAGCGCAAGTTTCATGACCAAATGAAATAGTAAGCAGAGCCTAGGGAAAGAGGACGGTTCTGGGAGTTAGAGGACCAGGTTCTAATTCTGGCTCCACCACATATTTGCTATGTGACCTTGGTCAAGTCACTTAACTTTTCTGGGCCTCAGTTCCTTCATCTGCAAAATGGGGATTCAGTATTTCTTCTCCCTCCAACTTGGACTGTGAGTCGCATGTGAGACCGGATTAATTTATATCTACCCCAGTGTTTAGTATAGTACGTCTATATGATATATAGTATGTGTATATTATAGAGTATAGTATAGTTTTTTACCATATAATAGTAATAATAATAGTAAGCAGTCGTTATTATAGTATGTTATTATACTATATATTATATATACTATATATTATATATTATGCTATACTATATAATAATAATAATAGTATATATTATTGTATGGTATCGTTATATAGTACATACTATATGATACCATACTATATAATAATATACTATATTATATTATATTATACTATATAACTATACTATACAATAATAATAATAGTATATATTATTGTATAGTATAGTTATATACTATATAGCATATAGTATATACTATATAACTATGCTATACTATATAATAATATACTATATACTATACTATAGTAATAATAATAATAAGCAGTCATTATTATAGTATGTTATTATACTATATATTATATATACTATATATTATATAGTATATTATGCTATACTATATAATAATAATAATAGTATATATTATTGTATAGTATCGTTATATAGTCCATACTATATAACGATACTATACTATATAATAATATACTATATTATAGTATACTATATAACTATACTATACAATAATAATAATAGTATATATTATTGTATAGTATAGTTATATACTATATAGCATATAGTATATACTATATAACTATGCTGTACTATATAATAATATACTATAATAATGACTGCTTATTATTATTATTATTACTATTATTATCACTATGACTGCTATTTATTCAAATAGTGGTTGCCACATTTATTTTTGAGCTTTGAACCATTCTTTTCCGAGCTGCCGTGGATGTGACGAAACGGATGCTCCGTGAGGCTAACTCGGAGGGTAAGATTGGCCGTCAGCGGGAGAGCAGCCTTTCGAAGGTGAAAACATCCAAGGGAGGAGCAGTAGAGGCAATCTCATAAAGAGCGGTAGATTAGGGGCCGATGGGAAATTAGTTCGAAGAGCTCATGGTGAAATATATCAAGGATGATAACAGAACATTATTGAAAAATAATGATCATAATAATGGCATTTGTTAAGCACGTACTATGTGCCAAGCACCGTTCTAAGTGCGGGGGTAGATACAGAGTAATCGGGTTGGACCCAGGCCCTGTTCCGCCTGGGGCTCGCAGTCTTAATCCCCATTTTACGGATGAAGTAACTGAGGGCCAGAAAAGTTAACCGACTTGCCCAAGGTCACAGAGCAGACAAGTGGCGGAGCCAGGATCAGAACCCACGTCTTCTGACTTCCCAGCCCGTCCTCTTGCCACTAAGCCATGCTGCTTCCCCTCTCAAAGTCCAGAAACCAGAAAGTGAATAATAATGTCGGCATTTGTTAAGTGCTTACTACGTGCAGAGCACTGTTCTAAGCACTGGGGGGGTAGATACAGGGAAGCAGCATGGCTCAGTGGAACGAGCCCGGGCTTTGGAGTCAGAGGTCATGAGTTCGAATCCCAGCCCTGCCACTTGTCAGCTGCGTGACTGTGGGCGAGTCACTTCGCTTCTCCGGGCCTCGGTTACCTCATCTGTAAAATGGGGATGAAGACCGTGAGCCCCACGTGGGACGACCCGATTCCCCTGTGTCTCCCCCAGCGCTTAGAACGGTGCTCTGCACATAGTAAGCGCTTAACAAATACCAACATTATTATTATTATCATAGGGGAATGAGGTTGTCCCACGTGAGACTCATAGTCTTCATCCCCATTTTACGGATGAGGGAACTGAGGCACAGAGAAGTGAAGTGACCTGCCCACAGTCACATAGCTGACAAGGGGCAGAATCTGGGGGGTGAGGGGTGGGTGGGATCCTAGGCCATTGTGGGATTAAAAAATTCACTTAAAAATGAAGAGGAAATCATTGGGAGGCTCAGTGATTTCTTTACTTCAGACTCAATCAATTCCACTGAATTCTATATCTTTATCGTTATTATCGTTGTATTATTTGAGTGTTTTCCTACGTGTCAAGCACGTCTCTAGGTGCTGCAGTAGATACACGTTAATCAGGTTGGACGCTGTCCCTGCCCCACGTGGGGCTCATAGTCTGAGAAAACTGACTGACAGACCGATAGAATTCGGGTCTGAGGAAGAGGAAACGATTTTAGTCACCAGATAGGATACTTCAGAACGAACTAATACACCAAGGTAGCGAGCTAGATATTATTAAGCCGTATTAAGCAGATCGCCGGAGAGTGATGGCATCCATCCAATAGTTGTTTCTTTTTAAGGTATTTGTTAAGTGCTTACTGTGTGCCAGGGACTGTTCCAAGTGCTAGGGTAGATGCAAGCTAATCAGGTTGGACACAGTCCCCGTCCCACATGGGGCTCACAGTCCATCCCCATTTTCCGGATGAGGTAACTGAGGCACAGAGAAGTTGAGAGACTTACCCAAGGTGAAAGGAGGGAAGTTGGAGAGAGCATGTAACCTAATGTGCAAAACGCGTAATAATCGATCATATTCATTAAGAGAATACGTCTTATAACCTAAACATAGGATCCGCCTCACCTAGATCTTCATAAAAATCTACCAGGTCACAAAATTGTCCCCTGCTCACTCTCACTCTGACTCTCTCTCTCTCTCTCTCTCCCCGACTGTCTCTGGCTGCCTCGCTATCTTATTCTCAGGTTCTATCTCTCTCTTTCTCCCTCCATCCCCCGCTTCTTCCCCGTCCAACCTCACTGTACATAGTTACATATGTGGATGTCGACCCACACGTTTTATGACATCAAAACTTGCCCAGCCTACTGGAGACATTCAACCTGTAGATCCGTCCGGGAAACCCGGCGGTACTTTGGGAAATGGCATTTTCAGACTAATGGTCCTTTTAGCCCAATATTTTCCAGAGACCTCCAAACTTCTGGCTTTCGTCCCCTCCACTCTACCGAGACTGCTCTCTCAAAGGTCACCCGTGACCTCCTTCTTGCCAAATCCAGTGGTTTCTACTCCATCCTAATCCTCCTCGACCTCTCAGCTGCCTTTGACACCGTCGACCGTCCCCTTCTCCTAAACACATCATCCAACCTCGGCTTCACTGACTCCATCCTCTCCTGGTTCTCCTCTTATCTCTCTGGCCATTGATTCTCAAACTCCTTTGTGAGTTTCTCCTCCCCTCCCAGGTTCAGTTCTCGGTCCCCTTCTATTCTCCATCTATACTCACTCCCTTGGAGAACCCATTCGCTCCCATGGCTTCAACTATCATCTCTATGTGGATGACACCCAAATCTACATCTCCTCCCTTGTTCTCTCTCCCTCCCTCCCGGCTCACATCTCCTCATTCATTCAATCGTACTTAATGAGCACTTACTGTATGCTCATTAAACACATAGAGACAATCCCTACCCGACAACGCGCTCACGGCCTTCGGGACGCCTCCACCTAGATGTCTGCCCGCCACCTAAAACTCAACACATCCAAGACTGAGCTCCTTATCTTCCCTTCCAAACCCTGTCCTCACCCTGAATTTCCCGTCCTTCCCGTCTCACAGGCCCGCGACCTCGGTGTCGTCCTTGACTCCGCTCTCTCCTTCACCCCACACGTCCAGTCCGGCACCAAAATCCGCCGGTCTCACCTTCACAACATCGCCAAGATCCGCCCTTTCCTCTTCATCCAAACCGCTACTACATTAGTACAAGCACTCATCCTTACCCAACTAGATTACTGCATCGGCAGCCTTTCTGATCTCCCACCCTCCTGTCTCTCCCCAGTTCAGTCTACACTTCACTTTGCTGCCCAAATTGTCTTTCTACATAAACATTCTGGGCATGTCACCTCAAAATTCTCCAGTTGTTGCCTATCAACCTCCATATCAAACAAAGACTCCTCACTCTCGGCTTCAGAGCTCTCCATCCCCTGGCCCCCTCTTAACTCACCTCCCTTCTCTCCTTCTCCATCCCACCCCATACACCCCGCTCCTCTGCCGCTGCCAACCTCACTGGGCCTCGATCTCGCCTGTCCCGCCGCCGACCCCTGGCATGCCCTCCCTCCTCAAATCCACCAAACAATCACGCTTCCCCCCTTCGCAGCCCTATTGAAGGCTCACCTCCTTCAGGAGGCCTTCCCAGAGACTAAGCGCCCCTTTTTCCTCAGCTCCCCCTCCCCTCTCCATCTCCCCGACATGCTCCCTTCGCTCTACCCACCCCCCGCCCTGTAGCACTTTTGTATATATGCGCATATCGATAATTCTATTTATTTATATTAACGCCTGTTTCACTTGTTCTGATGTGCATATATATCTCTAATTCTATTTATACTGATGCTATTTGTGCCTGTCTACTTGCTTCTGATGTCTGTCTCCCCCATTCTAGACTGTGAACCCTTGTGGGCAGTGATTGTCTCTCTTTGCTGCTGAATTGTACTTGCCAAGCGCTTAGGACAGTGCTCTGCGCACAGTAAGTGCTCAATAAATATGATTGAATGAATGAATGAATCCGTATTTATTTACTTATATTAATGCCTGTCTCTCCCTCTAGACTGTAAGCTTGTTGTGGGCAGGGAATGTGTCTGTTTATTGTTATATTGTAGCGACGTAGTGATTTTGATTGCGCCCTGTTCACCAGTTCTTACATGGGTCCACGTGACTTCTACTTTCTCTTAGCACAAAGAGGTTTCAGGTGGAGTTTTACTTATTAAATCATTTCCTACCCCAAACCTAGAGAGAAAGACCTTTGGTATATTTTTTTTCTTTTTTCAGGATACTGGTGACTGCAGTGATAAAGCATTCGTGGATCCTCATATGAAAATTACTGGTTTTGTACAGAACTGTGAGCTTTTTCCAGGTATGTGATAAGTTATGCTGGTGACCAAATACTAGAATTCCAGGGCAGCTGGTCTTGTTAGAGCTTCAGGTATTGGCTGTCAGGGAAAGAGATTTAAATTAAATTAAAACGGCTCTCTCTTCCGGATGGGAAGCTCCTTCTACCAACTCTCTTGTACTCTCCCAAGTGCTTAGTACAGTGCTCTTCACATAGCAAATGTTCAATAAATACCCAATGACTGATCTCGAAAAGAACCGGAAGTCAGATGTTTTCTTGCCTCAGGCTTAAAGAACAAGGCCTAACTGAAGGAAACAAATGATCTGAGACTAAATCAATCACTCAAGCAATTAATGACGTTTAATGAACACTTACTCTGTGCTGAGCACTGTATTAAGCACTTAAAGAGTACTACTCTCCCCTGCTTCAAAGCCTTATCGAAGGCACACCTTTCGTTCATTCATTCGGTAGTATTTATTGAGCGCTTACTATGTGCAGAGCACTGGACTAAGCGCTTGGAATGTCCAAATCGGTAACAGATAGAGACGGTCCCTGCCCTTTGACGGGCGCACGGTCTAATCGGGAGGCCTTCCCAATCCCTTCGCCCCCTCTCCTCTTCTCCCGTTCCCTTCTGCGTCACTCTGACTTGCTCCCCCCTCCCCAGCCCCACTGCACCTATGTACCTATTGGCAAATTATTTATTTGCACTGATGTCTGTCTCCCCCCATTAGACTGTAAACTTGTTTCGGGCAGGGATTGTGTCCGCTTATTATTGTATTATACTCTCCCAAGTGCTTAGTACAGTGCTCTGCATATAGTAAGTGCTCAATAAATGCAACTGAATGAATGAATCGGAAGGAGCCCGGGCTTCGGAGGCGGGGGGGGGGGGTCATGGGTTCGACTCCCGGCTCTGCCACTTGTCAGCTGTGTGACTGTGGGCGAGTCACTTCACTTCTCGGTGCCTCAGTGACCTCGTCTGTAAAATGGGGATGAAGACCGTGAGCCTCACGTGGGACAACCTGATGACCCTGTCTCTACCCCAGCGCCTAGAACAGTGATCTGCACAGAGTAAGCGGTTAACAAAAACCAACATTATTATTAGTAGTAATTGTGATATTTTTAAGCGTTCTGTGCCAAACACTATATTAAGCAATGGGGTAGATTAGAGACAATCACAATGGGTCACAATCCCTGTTCCTTCCTTCCTTCCTTCATTCAGTCGTATTTATTCATTCATTCATTCATTCATTCAATAGTATTTATTGAGCGCTTACTATGTGCAGAGCACTGTACTAAGCGCTTGGGATGAACAAGTCGGCAACAGATAGAGACAGTCCCTGCCGTTTGACGGGCTTACAGTCTAATCGGGGGAGACGGACAGACAAGAACAATGGCACTAAACAGCGTCAAGGGGAAGAACATCTCATAAAAACAATGGCAGCTAAATAGAATCGAGGCGATGTACAATTCATTAACAAAATAAATAGGGTAACGAAAATATATACAGTCGAGCGGACGGGTACAGTGCTGTGGGGATGGGAAGGGAGAGGTGGAGGAGCAGAGGGAAAAGGGGAAAATGAGGCTTTAGCTGCGGAGAGGTAAAGGGGGGATGGCAGAGGGAGTAGAGGGGGAAGAGGAGCTCAGTCTGGGAAGGCCTCTTGGAGGAGGTGATTTTTAAGTAAGGTTTTGAAGAGGGAAAGAGAATCAGTTTGGCGGAGGTGAGGAGGGAGGGCATTCCAGGACCGCGGGAGGACGTGACCCGGGGGTCGACGGCGGGATAGGCGAGACCGAGGGACGGCGAGGAGGTGGGAGGCGGAGGAGCGGAGCGTGCGGGGTGGGCGGTAGAAAGAGAGAAGGGAGGAGAGGTAGGAAGGGGCAAGGTGATGGAGAGCCTCGAAGCCTAGAGTGAGGAGTTTTTGTTTGGAGCGGAGGTCGATAGGCAACCACTGGAGTTGTTTAAGAAGGGGAGTGACATGCCCAGATCGTTTCTGCGGGAAGATGAGCCGGGCGGCGGAGTGAAGAATAGACCGGAGCGGGGCGAGAGAGGAGGAAGGGAGGTCAGAGAGAAGGCTGACACAGTAGTCTAGCCGGGATATAACGAGAGCCGTAATAGTAAGGTAGCCGTTTGGGTGGAGAGGAAAGGGCGGATCTTGGTGATATTGTAGAGGTGAAACCGGCAGGTCTCGGTAACGGATAGGATGCGTGGGGTGAACGAGAGGGACGAGTCAAGGATGACACCGAGATTGCGGGCCTGCGGGACGGGAAGGATGGTCGTGCCATCCACGGTGATGGAGAAGTCTGGGAGCGGACCGGGCTTGGGAGGGAAGATGAGGAGCTCAGTCTTGCTCACGTTGAGTTTTAGGTGGCGGGCCGACATCCAGGTGGAGACGTCCCGGAGGCGGGAGGAGATGCGAGCCCGAAGGGAGGGGGAGAGGACGGGGGCGGAGATGTAGATCTGCGTGTCATCTGCGTAGAGATGGTAGTCAAAGCCGTGAGAGCGGATGAGTTCACCGAGGGAGTGAGTGTAAATGGAGAACAGAAGAGGGCCAAGAACTGACCCTTGAGGAACTCCAACAGTTAAAGGATGGGAGGGGGAGGAGGCTCCAGCGTAGGAGACCGAGAATGATCGGCCAGAGAGGTAAGAGGAGAACCAGGAGAGGACAGAGTCCGTGAAGCCGAGGTGAGATAAGGTATGGAGGAGGAGGGGACGGTCGACAGTGTCAAAGGCAGCAGAGAGGTCAAGGAGGATCAGAATGGAGTAGGAGCCATCGGATTTGGCAAGAAGGAGGTCACGGGTGACCTTAGAGAGAGCAGTCTCGGTAGAGTGGAGGGGACGGAAGCCAGATCGGAGGGGGTCTAGGAGAGAATGGGAGTTAAGGAATTCTAGGCATCGATTGTAGACGACTCGTTCTAAGATTTTGGAAAGGAAGGGTAGTAGGGAGATAGGACGATAACTGGAGGGGGAAGTGGGGTCAAGAGCGGGTTTTTTTTTAGGATGGGGGCGACGTGGGCGTGTTTGAAGGCAGAGGGGAAGGAGCCCTTGGAGATCGAGTGGTTAAAAATAGAAGTTAAGGAAGGGAGGAGGGCAGGGGCGACGGTTTTAAGAAGGTGAGAGGGAATGGGGTCCGAGGCGCAGGTGGAGGGGGTGGCACTTGCGAGGAGGGAGGAGATCTCCTCTGAGGATACTGCAGGGAAGGATGGGAAAGTAGGGGAGGGGGTCGTTGGGGGGGAGGGGAGAGGCGGAGGGGTGACTCTGGGGAGCTCAGACCTGATCGTGTTGATTTTCGTGAGGAAATAGGTGGCCAGATCATTAGGGGTGAGAGATGGGGGAGGGGGAGGAACAGGGGGCCTAAGGAGAGAGTTAAAGGTCCGGAACAATCGGCGGGGGTGACGGGCGTGGGTGTCGATGAGGGAGGAGAAGAAGCTTTGCCTGGCGGAGGAGAGGGCAGAGTTAAGGCAGGAAAGGATAAATTTGAAGTGTGTGAGGTCGGCTCGGTGCTTGGACTTTCGCCAGCGGCGCTCGGCGGCTCGAGCATAGGAGCGTAGGAGGCGGACGGAGGAGGTGATCCAGGGCTGTGGGTTAGTGGAGCGAGAGCGGCGGAGGGATTTATTGAGTGCTCACTGTGCGCAAAGCACTGTACTACGCTCTTGGGAGAACACAATATAGCCACAAACAGAGACGTTCCCTCCCCACAACGAGCTCACAGTCTAGAGGTGGGAGGCAGATAATAATACATATAAATTAGACTCCAAGTCCGTCAATGGGCAGGGACCGTCTCTATCTGTTGCCGACTCGTACATTCCCAGCGCTTAGTCCAGTGCTCTGCACAGAGTAAGCGCTCAATAAATACTATTGAATGAATGAATGAATAAATAAATAACATACATATACAGATCTACGCATATCCCACATGGGGCCTCAAAATCGGTAGACCTAATCTCTGCTCTCAATGAGCATATAATCTCAAGGGGGGCAGACAGACACTAAAATGAATGACAAGTCACGGAAATGGAAGCAGAATTTAAAGATCTGGGCGTAAGAGCCAAAGGGATGGGAAGAGGGAGGGGAAGGGGAAGGGGGAGAGAATGCTGAAGTGGAAGTAGGAGGAGAAATAGAGTGGGAAGGTGACAGACTAATCTGGAAATCCTCCTGGAAAAGATATGATTTCAGAAGGGCTTTGAAGGTCGAGTATTCGTTCAATAGTATTGATTGGGCGCTTACTATGTGCAGAGCACTGGACTAAGCGCTTGGAATGGACGAATCGGTAACAGATAGAGACGGCCCCTGCCCTCTGATGGACTTGAAGCAGTGTGGCCTAGCGGAAAGAGCACGGACCTGGGTATCAGAAGGATCTGGGCTTCGGAGTCAGAGGTCACGAGTTCGACTCCCGGCTCTGCCACTCGTCAGCCGTGTGACCGTGGGCGAGTCACTTCGCTTCTCTGGGCCCCAGTTACCTCATCTGGAAAATGGGGATCCACTGTGAGCCTCACGTGGGACGACCCGATGACCCTGTATCTCCCCCGGCGCTTAGGACGGCGCTCTGCACGTAGTAAGCGCTTGACAAATACCGACGTCGTTATCATCATTATCCGGGTTCCAATCCCAGCTCCGCCACATGTCTGCTGTGTGACCTCGGACAAGTCGCTTCACTTTTCTGGGCCTCAGTTACCTCATCTGTAAAAAAAGGGAATTAAGACGTTGAGCCCCACGTGAGACATAGACTGGGTTCGATCTGATTAGCTGGTAATTTCCTCAGCGCTTAGTACATGCCTGACACAGAGTAAGAGCTTAACAATGACCATGTGAAAAAACCAAAAAGTAGTGGGAGAGGGGGTTCTAAACAAGAAGTACATCAGCAAGAGGTCAATAACAGAGTGGAGAGAAGGAGGCGCGGTGAGTAGGTTGTGCGGAGTGAAGTAAAGTGGCTCGGTGAAGCAGCGTGGCTCAGTGGAAAGAGCCCGGGCTTGGGAGTCGGAGGTCACGGGTTCGCATCCCGGCTCGGCCGCTCGTCAGCTGCGTGACTGCGGGCGAGTCACTTCGCTTCTCCGGGCCCCGGTTCCCTCATCTGTAAAATGGGGATGAAGACCGTGAGCCCCACGTGGGACGACCCGATTCCCCTGTGCCTACCCCAGCGCTTAGAACGGTGCTCCGCACATAGTAAGCGCTTAACGGATACCAACATTATTAAGTAAAGTGGCTCAGTGGAAAGAGCCCGGGCTTGGGAGTCGGAGGTCACGGGTTCGAATCCCGCCTCCGCCACTTGTCAGCTGTGTGACTTTGGGCAGGTTACTTAACTTCTCTGGGCCTCAGTGACCTCATCTGTAAAATGGGGATTAATTAATGTCGGCATTTGTAAAGCGCTCACTACGTGCAGAGCACTGTTCTAAACGCTGGGGTGATCAGGGCGTCCCACGTGGGGCTCACAGTTTAATCCCCACTTTACAGATGAGGGAACTGAGGCCCAGAGAAGTTAAGTGACTCGCCCGCAGCCACCCAGCTGGCGAGTGGCAGATCCGGGATTCAAACCCACGACCTCCGACTCCAAAACCCGTGCTAAGACTGCGAGTCCCACGTGGAACAAGCTGCTTACCTCGTATCTCCCCCCAGCGCTTAGAACAATGCTTTGCACGCGAGTCAGCGCTCAACGGACACCGCCGTCGTTATTAAAGTACGCAATTTGGGGTGAAGCCAGAATGAAGTGAGGGTCAAGCGCTTAGTACAGGGTTCTGCACCCAGTCAGCGCTCAATAGATAAGATTGAATGAATGGATAGATAAATAGCAGGGAGAGAGTCGACGACGGAGTGCTTTGAAGTCAACGGACAAGACTTCCCGCTTGTCGTGCGGAGGAATTGGGTAAACGTCGAAGGCGTCCGAGGTGTGGGAAGACTTGCCAAATGTGGTCTTAGAAAAAGGATCGGGGCGGCCGAATGAAATATGGGCTTGGAGGGGGCGAAGCTGGAGGCGGGAAAGTCAGTGAGGAGGGTGATGCGATGGTGGAGTAGAGCTGTGACGGGGGCTTGGATCAGCGTGGAGGAAGCGTGGAGTCTGGGGGCACCGAGTTCCACGAATGGATCGAAAAGAGAAAGAAGCATCGGGTGCGAAAATCGAGTAAGGGAATGAAAAGTTGATTGGCTGCTACCAGACCTCAAGGGGCACCATCTCCAGGGCCGCTGGGAAGAAGGGAGGCTCCATTTTGAACTGGGAGGGGGTGGGGGGAGTCCCGTTCAGTTGACGGGACTTCAAGGGAGCTCGGTTTCCACGGGGAGAATCCCCCCTCCCTCCCTCAGCATCGTCGGGTTTCACGAAGCCGTCTGTGGCTCCCGACTGCGATTAGAGAGGTCCCTGACGTGGCGTCTGACCGGTGGCATAAAGATTCCCCGAAGGGGGAGGCCCCCTGAGGCAAGAGGAACTCCCGCCTCACCCTAAAGAGCGTTACGGGAAATCTCGCCCTCTGGAGCCGAGAGCTCCCCTATTTCGTAGCCGTAATAATAACAGTGGTAACAGTAATGATGACGGTACTTGTTGAGAGCTTACTATGTGCCAAGCACCATTCTAAGCACGGGGGAAGACACGAGTCGATCGGGTTGGACGCGGTCCCTGGGGCTCACACGCCTAATCCCCATTTTACAGAGGAGGTGACCGAAGCCCAGAGAAGGGAAGTGACTGGCCCCAAGTCACCCAGCAGACGTGTGGCGGAGCCAGGATTAGAACCCGGGTCCTTCAGACGCCCAGGCCCGTGCCCTACCCGCTAGGTCGGGCACAGGGGTAACCGCGATTGCTTCACGTCCCCCTCTTTTACTTCGGGGTGCCCGCCAAAGGCTCCGTACGGGCCGATTTGGTTATTTAGACAGTCCCAAGCCTCGGGCTGCCCCTCCCACGGCGGGGCAGCGGGCCACGGATCTTTCTGCTAAAGCCTCCTATTCTCCAGGGTATCGAGAGGCAGGTCTCTTCAAGGGTGGTCAGTTGCTTCTCCTCCCAGATTATCGCAGAGAGGAATCCCTATCTCCCGGTCTCGACCAGTTGCGACTAAAGGAAAAGTAGTGCGCTCTTTCTCCGGGCCTCCCGAATCGAACCGGCTTTCTTCCAGTGACGATGGACATTATAACGGTGGTATCTACGAAGCGCTATTTTAACGCGAGGCACCGTACTAAGTGCGCGGCGCGGCTCGGTGGAAAGGGCGTGGGCTTGGGTTCCGATCCCGGCCCCGCCGCTCGTCCGCTGTGTGACCTTGGGCGGGCCACTTAGTTTCTCCGCGCCTCGGTTGCCTCATCTGTTAAATGGGGACTGTGAGCCCCAAAGTGGGACAACCCGATTACCTCGTATCTCCCCCGGCGCTTAGAACGGTGCTTGGCACCTAGTAAGCGCTTAAATACCGTCATCGCTATGCAAGATAATCAGGTGTGGACACGGTCCCTGTCCAACACATTTATTTCCCATTTTATAGACGAGGTCACTGAGGCACAGAGAAGCCGCACGGCTCAGTGGAAAGAGCCCGGGCTTCGGCGTCAGAGGTCACGGGTCCGACTCCCGGCTCTGCCACTCGTCAGCCGTGCGACCGTGGGCGAGTCACTTCGCTTCTCTGGGCCGCAGTTACCTCGTCTGGAAAGTGGGGATCCACTGCGAGCCTCACGTGGGACGACCCGATGACCCTGTATCCCCCCCCGGCGCTTAGAACGGCGCTCTGCACGTAGTAAGCGCTTGACAAATACCGACATCATTATTAAGTGGCTCGCCCAAGGTCACACAGCAGGCAGAGCCGGGGTTAAGATCCAGGCTCTCTGACTACTAGACCGGGGCTCTTTCCACTAGATTATGTTACTTCCAGTGGGGTGACTATTTCCAAAGACACTGACTTTTGCCTCTTTCACGAGCCTGGCTTTTCATCCGAAACCCGATCTTCCGCCTCGCGTCTTACTCGCATCCCTGGCTTTTCACCTTACATTCTCTAACCCTATGGGGGGGGGTCACGCGAGACCCGGAACCTATAGAACCCCCCCCCGCCCCCCCGACCTCGTTTGAACCCAGCCTCCCTTTTCTGTCGAGGTATTTGTTAAGCCCTTATTACGTACCAGGCGCTGGACTAAGGGCTGGGGGAGATCCAAGCTAATCTGGGGGTTTACAGTCTGAATCCCCCTTCTGAGGCACAGAGGAGTCAGAAGATTTGCCCGAGATCACACAGCGGGCAGAGCTGCGATTAGAATCCAGATCCTTCTGCCTCCCAGGCCCGTGCTCTTTCCACTAGGCCAGTAACCCCGAACCCCGGGCTCCTGGGACGGCGCTTCCCGCCTTCAGGCCAATCCCCGATCTGCCTGGCTTCCGCACCCGATTCTGGCCCGGGAAGGTTTTCGTCTCAGCCCAGTGCCCTTAAACTCTGTGTCTGAGGTGGGGTGGAGGATCCCCGTGTAATAATAATGTTGGTATTCGTTAAGCGCTCTTCTAAGCGCTGGGGGAGATACAGGGTCATCAGATCGTCCCACGTGAGGCTCACGGTTAATCCCCATTTTCCAGAGGAGGTCACTGAGGCCCAGAGAAGCCAAGTGACTCGCCCACGGTCACCCAGCTGCCGAGTGGCAGAGCCGGAAGTCGAACCCGTGACCTCCGACTCCCGAGCCCGGGCTCTTTTCACTGAGCCCACGCTGCCTCCCGTGCGGCGGATATAGCACGGGCTTGGGAGACAGAAGGCCATGGGTTCCGATTCCAGCTCCACCGCTTGTCTGCTGGGTGACCTTGGGCAAGTCACTCACTTGGTCAAGTCACTCGGGCAAGTCACAGAGGTGCCTCAGTGACCTCATCTGTAAGACGGGGAGCCCGTCACTGGGCGGGGATTGTCTCCGTTGCCGAATTGTACGTTCCAAGCGCTCGGTACAGTGCTCTGCACGGAGGAGGGCTCAATAAATACCATCGAACGAACAGGGATTGAGACCGCGGGCCCCACATGGGACGGGGACTGTGTGCGACCCCTCGTATCGACCCCGGTGCTTAGTACGGGGCCTGGAACACAGTAAGCACTTAACCAATGCCATAATTATCATTATCACGATTATTGTCGTTATTATTCACCCTCACCCGTAGCCCCACAGCAGCGATGTAGCTGTTCGTAACTTATTTCCATTAGTGACCGTCTCCCCTTCCAGCCTGAAAGCTCATCGTGGGCAGGGAGCATATCCATCAACGCCGTTAAAGCGGACTCTCCCGAGCCCTTAGTGCAGTGCTCTGCACACAGTAAGCGCTCAATAAATACCACCGATTGACCGATTCTCTGGCCCAGCTCATAGCCCGGCTCATAGACGCCCCCGCGCTACTCTGCCCCCAGCAATAAAATCACACCCAACTCCAGTCCCTGGCAACAAGAAGCTGCCTCCGCCACTTAGAGCCTGGTGTTTCCTCTTCTTCTTTAGGGTACTTGATAAGTCCTCACAGTGTGCCAAACACTGTTCTAAGCACTGGAGTAGATGTAAGGTAATCAGGTTGGACACCATCCTTGTCCCAGATGGGGCTCACAGTCTATCTAGGTGGGAGAAGGATTTAATCCCCATTTTACAGAGGAGGTAACTGAGGCACAGAGACATGAAGTGACTTGCCCGAGGTCATACAGCCAGACCCGAGCTGGAACTAGAACCTACGTCCGCCGACCCGCGAGTCGAGGCGCTTCTCGCTAAGCCACGCTGCTTCTCAAGGACTTCCCCGATTAGACCGTAAGCGGGCAGGGACCGTCTCTACCTGTCACCGATCTGTCCGTCCCAAGCGCTTAGTCCAGTGCTCCGCACATAGTAAGCGCTCGATAAATACTATCGCATGAATGAATGAAAGGACTCGTTGATGTTTCGAACTATGCTGTCTGCCTTGCTCCTTGCCAGGAATATCAGGGATTGTGCCGGGGATGAAAACGAAAACCCTACTGGGCCGGTCAAGAAGTTGCCTGTCAACCTTGGCACAGAACAGAAACTCCTCACTCTAGGCTTCGAGGCCGTCCATCCCCTCGCCCCCTCCCTACCTCTCCTCCCTTCTCTCTTTCCACCGCCCACCCCGCACGCTCCGCTCCTCCGCCGCCCGCCTCCTCGCCGTCCCCCGGTCTCGCCCGTCCCGCCGCCGACCCCCGGGCCCCGTCCTCCCGCGGTCCCGGGACGCCCTCCCTCCTCACCTCCGCCAGACTGATTCTCTTCCCCTCTTCGAATCCCTACTTAGAGCTCACCTCCTCCGAGAGGCCTTCCCGGACTGAGCTTCCCCTTTTCCCTCTGCTCCCTCTACGCCCCCCCTTCACCTCTCCGCGGCTAAACCCCCTTCTCCCCCCTTTCCCTCTCCTCCTCCCCCTCTCCCGTCCCACACTCTCAGCACCGTAATCGTCCGCCCGACCGTCTATATCTTCATCACCCTATTTATTTTGTTAATGAGATGGACATCGCCTCGATTCTATTTATCCGCTGTTGTTTTCATGAGACGTTCATCCCCTCGATTCTATTTATCGCCACCGTCCTCGTCCGTCCGTCTCCCCCGATCAGACGGTGAGCCCGTCAGAGGGCGGGGACCGTCTCTAGCTGTTACCGATTTGGACATTGCAAGCGCTTAGTCCGGTGCTCGTCACATAGTAAGCGCTCAATAAATGCTATTGAATGAATGACTAGGCATAAGGTAAGAGGGAATAATAGGCGTAACGTAAGATGGAATCATGTCAAAGTAATGCTTGCCGGGGCACGTTACGCCTCTGAGCGGCCCTGGCCTGCACTTCTGAAGCGAGAGGGACCTGCACCTGAGAGTTGAATTAAATAAACCCCGGGGAAAGATGTGATCTGAAACTATAAGAGAATTGAGCTAGGCTTGCTTAGGAGAGTCTTCTTTCTGAGACAGGAGCTGATCTTTATGGCTTCTCCTCCCCTTCTAGACCGTGAATTCCTTGTTGGCGGGGAACGTGTCCACCGACTCTATTGTACTGTACTTTCCCAAGCACCTAGTACAAGTGAGTGCTCAATAAATACCACCGATGGATTGATTCTCTTTGTCCCTTCATGGGACAGGGATCGTGGCCAACCTGATCTGCTTGTATGCACCCCAGCGCTCAGTACAGTGCCCGGAACATAGCAGCGCGGCTCAGTGGAAAGAGCCCGGGCTTGGGAGTCGGAGGTCACGGGTTCGAATGCCGGCTCCGCCGCTCGGCAGCTGTGTGACCGTGGGCGAGTCACTTCGCTTCTCTGGGCCTCGGTTCCCTCGTCTGTAAACTGGGGATTAACGGTGAGCCTCACGTGGGACGACCCGATGACCCCGTATCTACCCCGGCGCTTAGAACGGTGCTCGGCACACGGTAGGCGCTTGACAAATACCAACGTGATTAACGTAGCGATCACCTCGCAGATATGGCAGTTGCCATCATCACTGGAGGTCTGCCAGGCCTCGGTCCTGGGCCAGTCGACGGAGCTCAGCGTAGCCTGGTGATAATAACGATAATGTTGGCATTTGTTAAGCGCTTACTATGTGCCGAGCACCGTTCTGAGCGCTGGGGGAGATACGGGGTCATCGGGTCCCATGTGGGGCGCGCGGTCTTAATCCCCATTTTCCAGATGAGGTCACTGAGGCGCAGAGAAGTGAAGTGACTTGCCCGAAGTCACACGGCTGACAAGCGGCGGAGCCGGGATTCGAACCCATGACCCCGACTCCTAAACCCGTGCTCTTTCCACTGAGCCACGCTGCTTCTCGGAGCCTGGTAGACAGAGCACGGCTCCGGGATTCCGAAGGGACTGGGTTCTAATCCCAGCTCCGCCACTTGTCCGCTGTGTGACCTTGAGCAAGTCACCTCACTCCTCTGGGCCTCGGTTACCTCATCTGGAAAATGGGGGCGGAGACTGTGAGCCCCGCCCCCCCCCCCCCCGTGGGACAGGGACCACGTCCAACCTTGATTAACCTGCGTTCTAGACCGTGAGCCCGCCGCTGGGCAGGGTTGGCCTCTATCTGTTGCTGAATTGTACTCTCGGAGCTCTCAGGGCAGTGCTCGGCACACGGTGAGCGCTCAGTGGATACGATGGAATGAATGCATCTGTCTCAGTGCTTATTACAGTGTCTGGCCCCTAGTGAGTGCTTAACGAATACCACTGAAATTGAAAAAAAAAAAAAAAAAGCTCCGGGCCTGATCCAGTGCCCTGGGATCTCTGGGGGTGGATCCCGGCACTTGCCAGCCCGGGGGAGCGGTGAGAGAAGCGGCGGGGGCCCAGTGGATAGAGCACAGACCTGGGAGTGCGAAGGACCTGGGTTCCAATCCCACTTGTCTACCGTGTGACCTTGAGAAAGTCTCTTTCCTTCTCTGAGCCTCAGTTTCATCACCTGTAAAATGGGGACTCGATATCCGTTCTCCCTCCTGGTTAGACCGTGAGCCCCACGCGGGACGAGGACCGGTCTTACCCGATCATCTTTCTGTCGACCCCAGCGGTTGGCACGTAGTATCCTCATTAATATTACTAAGAGTTCAATGACAGTAACTGAGTGGCCATCCAGTCGGCGTCTTGTTGCAAATGGGGAGCCCCGGAGTTTCAGAAGTGCCTGGGAGTGGATGCGGCTGAAATTATCTGAGTTTTTTTATTTATATTTTTTTACAACACGCCTGTAAAACAACTTATCACGTGCCCGACTCTAGTCCGAGCGCTGGGATGGATCAAATTTAATCACACAGTCCCTGCCCCAGATGGGCTCATAGTCCAAATAGGAGGGACTGGGATTGAATCCCCATTTTACAGACGGGGTCAATGAGGCGGTTGAGAAGTTAAGTGACTTGTCCAAAGTCACGCAGCAGACACGTGGCGGAGCCGGGATTAGAACCCGGTGACTTCCCCGTGCCTCAGTTACTTCATCTGTAGAAGGGGGCTAAGAGTGCGAGCTCCACGTGGGACAGGGACTGTGTCCAACCTGACTCGTATCTCCCCCCGGCGCTTAGAACGGTGCTCTGCACATAGTAAGCGCTCAACAGATACCAACGTTATTATTATGATGATGATCATTATTAACTCCGATCCCCTGATTCCCGGGCCTGTGCTCTTCCCACAGGGCCGCTCCGCTCGCGCTCCTTGAGCTCTCTGCTCCCTCTCCTTGCGCCTCCTGGCAGGAAAAGGCCCCGTTCCCGGGAGAGACGGTGGGGTCTGCCAATTTTGGGGGTCCCAGCCCCTCTCCCCGTAAAAGTGAACCACCGGTTAAGGCGAGTCCGTTGTTCCCCTCCCGGAGGGAAGCGGGACCCGATTCGGGAGGATCGCGGGAGTTTTCCAAGCAGGGTTGTCGACCGACCCGTGAATTCGCGGGCCACCCGAACGGCATCTGTAAAACCCTTAAAAATATTTGCCCGTCCACCGGAACGGGCCGGCGGGCCGCCACAGTGGAAAGAGCCCGGCCTTGGGAGTCGGAGGTCACGGGTTCGACTCCCGGCTCTGCCGCGTGGCAGCTGGGTGACTGGGGGCGAGTCACTTCGCTTCTCTGGGCCTCGGTGACCTCATCTGTGACTGTGCGCCTCACGTGGGACCACCTGATGACCCTGGATCCACCCCAGCGCTTAGAACGGTGCTCTGCACAGAGTAAGCGCTTAGCAAATACCGACATTATTATTATGGGGTTCGCAGCAGGAAGGATCGCCAGGGCGCTGGGTGTCCTCTTTGCCGCCCCACAGCCGCTCACCGAAAGCAGCCGGGGTAAAAATTCCCTCTCCCCTCCCCGTTGGCTCCCCCCGCTCTAGACCGTGAGCCCGTTGTGGGCCGGGAATAATAATGATAATGGCGGTATTTGTTAAGCGCTTACTATGTGCAAAGCACCGCTCTAAGGGCTGGGGGATACAAGGTGATCGGGTTGTCCCACGTGGGGCTCGCCGCTTTCATCCCCGTTTCACAGATGAGGTAACTGAGGCCCAGAGAGGTCAAGCGACTCGCCCAGAGTCACACAGCCGGCGAGCGGCGGAGCCGGGATTAGAACCCACGCCCTCTGACTCCCACGCCCGGGCTCCCAGTGACAATCGCGTCGGTATCTGTTAAGCGCTCACTCCGTGCCGAGCACCGTTCTAAGCGCCGGGGGAGACGCGGGGGAATCGGGACGTCCCACGTGGGGCTCACGGTCTTCATCCCCATTTTCCAGATGAGGGAACCGAGGCCCAGAGAAGTGAAGCGACCCGGCCACGGTCACCCAGCCGACAAGCGGCCGAGCCGGGATTCGAACTCACGACCTCCGACTCCAAAGCCCGTGCTCTTGCCACTGGGCCACGCTGGGGGTGCCACCGCTTGTCGTCGTATTGCACCTTCCCAGACCAGTCCCGTGCTCTGCACACAGTAGGCGCTTGAGAAATACGACTGAGTGAATAAATGAGGCGCCTCCAGATCTGATCCTCCCCCAGATCAGGGCCTCTCGTCAGTCGCTTCTGTCCCGGTGAGGGGGAGCGTGACCTAGAGAAGCAGCGTGGCTCAGTGGAGAGGGCACGGGCTTTGGAGTCAGAGGTCACGGGTTCGAATCCCGGCTGGGCCGCCTGCCGGCCGTGTGACCCTGGGCGAGTCGCTTCCCCTCTCGGCGCCTCAGTTCCCTCCTCCGGACAACGGGGATTAAGACCGCGAGCCCCACGCGGGACGACCCGATTCCCCCGCGTCTCCCCCGGCGCTTAGAACGGTGCTCGGCACGGAGTGGGCGCTTAACGGATACCGACGTTATCATTATCTGTGAAATGGGGGTTCTCCCTACGTATCCTCCTTCCTCTTAGATTGCAAGCCCTGGGTGGGACAGGGACTGCGCCTGACCTGATTGTCTTGTATCTTCCCTTGATACTAATAATAATTATAGCGATACTAATTATTATTAGGGTATTTGTTGAGCACCTCCTAGGCGCCGGGCACCGCACTGAGCGCCGGGGTGGCTCCCATGTGGGGCTCACGGTCTCAATTCCCATTTTACAGATGAGGTAGCTGAGGCACGGGGAAGCGAAATGACTCGCCCGAGGTCAAACAGCAGACAAGTGGCCGAGGCAGGGTCAGAATCCATGTCCTCTGACTCCCAGGTCCACGCTCTCCCCCCCCCCCCCACGACATGCTGACATTCGTTAAGCGCCTGCGGTGCGCCAAGCGCTGTTCTAAACCCCGGGGCGAATACAAGGTGACCGGGTTGTCCCACGGTGGGGCTCACCGTCCTCATCCCCGTTTTACAGATGAGGGAACCGAGGCGCAGAGAAGTGACGTGGCTCGTCCGAGGTCACCCAGCGGACGAGTGGCGGAGGCGGGATTAGAACCCACGTCCTCTGACTCCCACACCCGGGCTCTTTTCACTAAGCCACGCTACTTCCCCTGTCCTTAGAACAGTGCTCGACACATAGTAAGCATTTAATAAACACCCCAGTTGCGATCAGTCAGTCCGTCGTGTTTCCCGAGCGCTTACCGTGTGCAGGGCACTGTACTAAGTGTTTGGGAGTATGCAAGCAGCGTGGCTCGGTGGAAAGAGCCCGGGCTTCGGAGTCGGAGGTCATGGGTTCGAATCCCGGCTCTGCCGCTTGGCAGCCGGGTGACCGTGGGCGAGCCACTTGACTTCCCTGGGCCTCGGGTCCCTCATCCGGAAAATGGGGATGAAGACTGTGAGCCTCACGGGGGACGACCCGACGACCCTGTATCTCCCCCAGCGCCTAGAACAGTGCTCTGCACGTAGTAAGCGCTTAACAAATGCCAACATTGTTATTATTATTATTATTATTATTAATAATCCGTGACTCCCAGGCCCGTGACCTACCGCTTCGCCGCGCCGCTGTGGAGCGTAGGTCAACTTTCAGATGAGGGGAGCCCAGATCCAGGGCGAGAGGGGAGAGAGGGACATGGCGAGGCGATGACGGGACGGCCAGATTAGGTCGGGACTGCCGATTTCTGAGAACGCCTTGAACGGAGTCCGGCCCGAATTCGGCCGGCTACTCCCCGAGTCCAACCACCACCCGCCTCGCCCCGCTTTTGGGGTCAGTCAAAAAGTGGAAAAGTCGGCTATTTTCATTCATCCTGTTGGTAAAAATCGTCCTCGGCTGTTGGCCGGCCTGTTTCGGGGTAAAAATCAAATACTGTCTCTGACCCTGCGAAAACAAAGGACGATCCCGCCGGGACACGGAGCTTCTAAGGGCAGAGAGAAACAGTCACTCTTCATTTTAATAAAGTCGTGCGGAAATGAAACCTTGTGCTCTAGGGGCGTCTGGACTTGGGGCTTCCCCGTAGGGTAATCTGAAGCCTGATATTTTTAAAGGAGCGGAGTGGATCCCACCACCTGACTTGATGTGCGCCGGCTGCCCCCAGAATCTACCGGTCGACAGCCCCGAGCTGAAGGAGCCGCTGAAACATTCCCTCGACAAGGTGAATTCGGCGGATAATTACACCTTCTATTTCAAGGTGGAAACCATCAGAAAAGCTACATTCCAGGTTTGTAATTGACTCTCTTCCTCATTCATTTTTTTTTTTTTCCTTAAGACCAGTTCCATAACCTATGTCGGCTTGCTTCGTCTGATGGCTGTTCTATTAACGGGGTATTTATCATTGCTGTGAGAGTTGGAAAAGCTGGGTTTTATTTCGGATTGACCCTTTAGGGTCTCCAGAAACCCAACCACCGCGTCTGCAGAAGGGCCGAGCAATTTTCCGGGGGGTTCGGATTTTGAAATGGAACCGATAATTCTCACTTGGGAACACGAATAACGCCGGTGCCCAAGAAGCGACTGATGTCTGCAGGGCGGAGGGGGAAAAGCCCTCATCTAATTAGATAGGTATAAGAACGATAAATCAAAAATATTACCTTGCATCCACACAGTGCGTAGCGCTTCGAATGTGCGATCTTAGCGTTCCCCTCCACCTCCCTCTGATGGATTGTTTTTAATATCCATGGAGAACGGGCAGGCGTGATTTTGTAATACCCAAGGTGGAGAGTAGGATCCTAAATCTTTTCCCCGTGCAGATTTTTTTTTTCTGTAATTTCTATTTCAGTACTCAATATCCAATTTTCAGGGCATCAGCCACCTCGACTGAAAAATATCCGGAACCAATAGACCTCACCCTCAGAAGAGACGCACCCCGGCCTAGTGGATAGGACCCGGGCCCGGGAGTCGGAAGGACCTGGGCTCTACCCCTTATCTGCCGGGTGACCTCGGGCAAGTCGCTTCACTTCTCTGAGCCTCGGTTACCTCATCTGTAAAATGGGGTTGAGGCCTATCATTACTACCGCCAATAGCTACTAATAGCTACCGTTATTAGTAACGAGAGAAAATAACTGTGGCACTTGCCGGACACTTACTATGTGCCAAGCACCGCTCTAAGCTCAGACCGTGAGCCCGTCATTGCGCGGGGATTGTCTCTATCTGGGGCCGGATTGTACATTCCAAGCGTTCTGCACATAGTAAGCGCTCAATAGGTACGACTGAATGAATGCCCCGCACACAGTAAGCGCTCAATAAATACGATTGAATGAATGAATGGATGAAAAGCGCCGGGGCCGATCCGAGTTGATCAGGTTGGACTGGGAGCCCACGTGGGGCTCCCAGTCTTAATCCCCATTTTACAGATGAGGGAAATGAGGCCTAGAGGGGTGAGGCGACTCGCCCGAGGTCGCCCAGCAGACACGTGGCAGAGCCGGGATCAGAACTCAGGTCGTCCTGACTCTCAAGCCCGTGCTCTGTGCGCTAAGCCACGCTGCTATACGATAATAATAAGGATGATGGCATTTGTTAAGCGCTTACTATGCGCGAAGCCCCGTTCTAAGCGCCGGCGGAGGAGACAAGGTGATCGGGTCGTCCCCCGTGGGGCTCACCGTCTCCATCCCCGTTTGACAGATGAGGTCACTGAGGCACAGAGAAGTGAAGTGACTTGGCCCCGGTCACCCAGCTGACGAGCGGCGGAGGCGGGATTAGAACCCACGCCCTCTGACTCCCGAGCCCGGGCTCTTGCCGCTGAGCCACGCTGCTGTTACTCCTAATTCTAGACTGTGAGCCCGCTGTGTGGGCAGGGATTGTCTCTACTGCTGAATTGTCCTTTCCAAGCGCTTAGCACAGCGCTCCGCACACGGTAAGCGCTCAATAAATGTGATTGAGTCAACGAATGAATGAGTGTGAGCCCCATGTAAGACGTGGACTGCGTCCAAACCGATGAGCTTATAAATAACCCAGCAGTGTGTGGCAAAAAAAAAAAACACCCCTAAAAAAACCAGAAGATGGCTTCAACTACCTTTGCTTGGTGCGGAGTAAGCATTTTGAGATTCTGGAATGAAAGACACTTTTTGGTTTTCATTCTTCATCTCGACGCTGCCCCTTGTCAGCTGTGTGGCTGTGGGCAAGTCACCACTGCTCTGTGCCTCAGTTCCCCCATCTGTAAAATGGGGATGAAGACCGAGCCTCACACGGGACAATCTAGTTCCCCTGTATCTCCCCCAGCGCTTAGAACAGTGCTCTGCGCCTAGTAAGCGCTTAACAAATACCACCATCATCATCATCATCATTATCATTATTGTCGTAACGGACCATTTTCCCCCCTTTCATTCATTCATTCATTCATTCATTCAATAGTATGGATTGAACGCTTCCTATGTGCAGAGCACCGTACTAAGCGCTCGGAATGGACAGATCGGCAACGGACAGAGACGGTCCCCGCCCGCCGACGGGCTCGCGGTCTGATCGGGGGAGACGGACGGACGAGGACGATGGCGACGAATAGAGTCGAGGGGATGGACGTCTCGTTAAAACAATAGCGGATCAATAGAATCGAGGCGACGTACATGTCGTTAATCATTCCTCACCGTCCTGACCACTCACTGCCATACTTTTAAAGCTGGTGTTCATATTCCACGGCTCGGTGGCAAGAGCCCGGGCTTGGGAGTCGGCGGTCACGGGTTCGAATGCCGGCTCTGCCACCTGTCAGCCGTGTGACCGTGGGCGAGTCACTTCACTTCTCGGTGCCTCAGTTCCCTCATCTGGAAAATGGGGATGAAGACTGGGAGCCCCACGAGGGACGACCCGATGACCCCGTATCTCCCCCAGCGCTTAGAACGGTGCTCCGCACAGAGTAAGCGCTTAACAAATACCAACGTCATTTTAGCATCCCGTTTCTTGTTCTACTGCATTCTCCCAAGCACTTAGAACAACGCTCTGCACACGGTAAGTGCTCGATAACTGCAACTGAACGAAGGAATGAATTATCACCGATCGGAGCTTTAACGTTCCCCAGAAAGGCGTTAGATCTCCATTCCTACCAGTGGACCTAGGGAACATTTCTCAGCCTCTCTTCCTTTGCCTGCCACTTGTCTGCTGCGTGTCCTTGGACAAGTCACTTCGCTTCTCTGGGCCTCAGTGACCTCATCTGTAAAATGGGGATGAAGACGGTGAGCCTCACGTGGGTCAACCTCATTCCCCTGTATCTCCCGCAGCGCTTAGAACGGCGCTCCGCACGTGGTAGGCGCTTAACAAATACCAACATTATTATTTGCCTACAAAAACAAAAAAGGGGCCTTGGTATTTTCTTCGATTCCTGTGCCTTGGTACTGACTCGTTCATTCATTCATTCAATAGTATTTATTGAGAGCTTACTATGCGCAGAACTCTGTACTAAGCGCTTGGAAAGTACGATTCGGCAACAGACAGAGACGATCCCTGACTCCCGAAGAATTTTACCAAGCACTCTCTGCCAAGCGCGTTTGGACATTAAAGAGATACGAATCTAGATTACGAAATCCTTGAGGGCGAGGGTCTACCGCGGTCTATCGGATAGAGCACGGACTTGGGAGTCAGAATGTCCCGGGTTCTAATCCCGGCTCTGCCACGTGTCTGCTGTGTGACCTTGAGCAAGTCACTTCACTGCTCTGGGCCTGAGTTACCTCATCTGTAAAATGGGGATTAAGACCGTGAGCCCCACGTGGGACAGGGATCCACTCGTTTTGCTTGTATTCACCCCGGCGCTTAGTTCAGTGCTGTGCACGTAGTAAGCGCTTAACAGGTATCATAATTATTACTATTATCATTATTATGACGTGTAGTTCCCAAGCACTGAGTGTGAACCCAACCTCCATCACAGATATTCCCAGAGTAGTAACTGAGCCAATATCATCTACGATATCATCCGCATTGTGCAGCGGCGTGGCTCAGTTGGAAAGAGCCCGGGCTTGGCAGTCGGAGGGCGTGGGTTCGAATCCCGGCTCTGCCACTTGGCAGCTGTGGGACTGTGGGCGAGTCTCTTCACTTCTCCGGGCCTCAGTGACCCCATCTGTAAATGGGGATTAACCGGGAGCCTCTCGTGGGACCACCTGATGACCCCGTATCTCCCCCCAGCGCTTAGAACAGCGCTCTGCACGTAGCGAGCGCTTAACGAAGACCAACGTTATTATTATGATTACAATACAGGTTCTAAATAATTACAGACCTGCCTCTTCAAGGTGGGCAATACAAACAGACATATCTAAAAGAGATTTATTTTTTCAGTTTTCCTTCTTCTCCCTGTCCCCTCAGATTTCACTCAATTTAAATAGAGTGCCTGCAGTGACTTTTTCCATTATTGCCAGTGAAATTGCTTCAGCCGTTCAATAAAATACTACCAGCGAGTCCACCTCGTCTATCTGCTAGAGGATCACATTCTGTGGGATAGATAAGGCCAAGAGGGGCAGAAATAGCAACAGAGAAGCCGCGTGGGCTAGTGGAAAGAGCGCGGGGCCGGTTTATTTTGTTAATCACGTCGGTATTTGTTAAGCGCTTACTATGTGCCGAGCACCGTTCCAAGAGCCGGGGTACATACAGGGTCATCAGGTCGTCCCACGTGAGGCTCACCGTTAATCCCCATTTTACAGATGAGGTCACTGAGGCCCAGAGAAGTCAAGTGACTCGCCCACGGTCACACAGCCGCCAAGTGGCAGAGCCGGGATTCGAACCCATGGCCTCCGACTCCGAAGCCCGGGCTCTTTCCACTGAGCCACGCCGCTTCTGGTGTCCCACCCCTTGCTTCTATTTATCATGATCAGGTCGTCCAGTTTTTGTCCCATCCGTCTCCCCCGATTAGACCGTAAGCCCGTCGGTGGGCAGGGACCGTCTCTATCTGTCGCCGAACTGTCCGTTCCAAGCGCTTAGTCCAGTGCTCTGCACATAGTCAGCGCTCAATAAATACTAGTGAATGAAGGAATGAAGGAATGAAGGAATCAGAGGAACTGGCTTCTAATCTCGACTCTGCCACCTGCCTTCCGTGTGAACTTGGGCAAGTCACTTCACTTCTCTGTGCCTCAGTTACCTCATCCGTAAAATGGGGATCAAGACTGTGAGCCCCATGTGGGACACGGTCCGTGTCCAACATGAATGTCTTGTATCCATCCCAGCACTTAGAACAGCGCCTGGCACATAGGAAGTGCTCATTCAATACCATTTAAGAAAACAAACGAAACCCCCCTGCAATCTTCCTGCCTCGGGTTTCCGTTTGTGAGCAAAATCCAATTTTCAGGGGTGGCGAATAGTGCCCCCGCCGTTTCACTAGTTTCACTATTGCCCTTTCAGAGCACTCCCTCGAAAATCGTTCATTCCAAACCTAAATAACTTGAATTATTTTTCCAGTTGGTGGCCGGACAAAAGTTTTCCATCGAGTTTCTTGTCAGGCAGACCAGATGCTCCAAGGAAGACAATGAAAAGATGCCTGAAGACTGTGAGGTTGACAGCAATGGAGTAAGTGCTGGCGGTCTTTATGTCCGTGGTTCGGTGGAAAGAGCCCGGGGTCGGGAGTCGTGGGTCATGGGTTCGAGTCCCGCCCCTGCCCCTTGCCTGCTGTGTGACCGTGGGCAAGTCACTTCACTTCTCTGGGCCTCAGTTACCTCATCTGCACAAATGAGGATGAAGACTGTGAGCCTCACGTGGGACCACCTCATTCCCCTGTACCTCCCCCAGCGCTTAGAACAGTGCTCTGCACATAGTGAGCGCTTAACAGATACCGACATTATTATTATTATTCGTTCGTTCGTTCAATAGTATTTATGGAGCGCTTACTATGTGCAGAGCACTTTACTAAGCGCTTGGAACATACAAATCCTTAACGGAGACAATCCCTGCCCATTGACGGGCTTACGGTCTAATCGGGGGAGACGGACGGACAAAGACAATAGCAATAATTATTATATTCGATAGCTTAGCAGGGGTACCCGGTACATTTCGCATAAAATGACTGCATCCCATAGGAGCGGTGCGGCCTAGTGGGTAGAGCACGGGCCCGGGAGTCAGAAGGACCTGGGTTCTAATCCCAGCAAATCGCTCAACTTATTCGTGCCTGAGTTACCTCGTCTGTAAAATGGAAATTGAGACTGTCAGCCCCAGGTAGGATCGGGACTGTGTCCGACCCGACAACTGTGTATCTATCCCAGCGCTTCAGCGCTTAGAACGGTGCTTGGCGCCTAGAAAGTGCTTAACAAGTACCATAATTATCATTACAGGGCCTGGACTCAGCACTTGGGAGAGTATTCATTCATTCAATAGTATTTATTGAGCGCTTACTATGTGCAGAGCACTGTACTAAGCACTTGGAATGTGCAAATCGGTAACAGATAGAGACGGTCCCGGCCCTTTGACGGGCGCACGGTCTAATCGGGGGAGACGGACGGACGAGAACAAAGGAATAAATAGAATCGAGGCGATGCACATCTCATGAACAAAATAAATAGGCTGATGAGAATATATACAGTCGAACGGACGAGTACGGCGCTGAGGGGACGGGACGGGAGAGGGGGAGGAGGAGAGGGAAAGGGGGGAGAAGAGGGTTTAGCTGCGCCGAGGTGAAGGGGGGGTGAAAGGAGCAGAGGGAAAAGGGGAGCTCAGTCCGGGAAGGCCTCCTGGAGGAGGTGGGCTCTAAGTAGGGTTTCGAAGAGGGGAAGAGAATGAGTCTGGCGGAGGTGAGGAGGGAGGGCGTTCCGGGACCGCGGGAGGACGGGGCCCGGGGGTCGACGGCATCGTACTCGACGGTCGAGTACAATATAACGGAGTGGTTAGACACAGTCCCTGCCCACAGTGAGCTTCCAATCTAGCGGAACTTCCTTTCCAAAGCAACCCCAAGCCCGCACCACTTCACTATTCAGCAGGCACCTTCGCGGAGACTTTTCCGCGCAGGTCTCCGGTCTTCAAATGATAAGACACTGATATTCGAAGCAGGAATGTCGACTTGTGCTTTAAAATGACATCTCAGACTTCTTCAGATTTTTCCATTAAGGATGATGCGTGGCGCGTACCTGAAAATGACTAACTGGGTGAAAATTGGTTTGCGAACGGGTATTTTCAATATTCCTTGATCCTCCAAACGCTGCGTAGCCTCGGCTTCCTCGACATAGGCCCGTCCAGGTTTTCCTCCTCCTTGTCTGGCCATTTCTTCTTGGTCTCTTGATTCTGATTTCCTCCCTCTACCTCCCACCCCTTATTATGGATAGAAATCAAGCATACGATTCAGCTCGGTAGTGTAATTTCTAAAGATTAACTGTGATCTCATAAACACGTGTGTTGGCAGGCTCAGACTTGCCTCTGAGCTACTCAGCTGCCGCCCACCTCCTCGCCGTCCCCCGGTCTCGCCCGTCCCGCCGTCGACCCCCGGGGCCGCGTCCTCCCGCGGTCCCGGGACGCCCTCCCTCCTCACCTCCGCCAGACTCATTCTCTTCCCCTCTTCGAAACCCTACTTAGAGCTCACCTCCTCCGAGAGGCCTTCCCGGACTGAGCTCCCCCCCTTTTCCCTCTGCTCCCTCTACGCCCCCCTTCACCTCTCCGCGGCTAAACCCTCTTCTCCCCCTCTCCCGTCCCACCCCCTCCGCACCGTACTCCTCCGCTCGACTGTCTATATCTTCGTCACCCTATTTATTTTGTTTAGTGAGATGTACATCACCCTGATTCTATTTATTGGCTATTCTTTTCACGAGATGTTCTTGCCCTCGACTCTATTTATCGCCACTGCTCCCGTCCGTCCGTCTCCCCCGATCAGACCGTGAGCCCGTCAGAGGGCGGGGACCGTCTCTAACTGTTACCGATCTGTCCATTCCGAGCGCTTAGTACAGTGCTCTGCACAGAGTAAGCGCTCACTAAATACTATTGAATGAATGAATGAATTCCCCTCCAGATTACGTCTATTTACTGTACCCTTTCGAGTGCTTAGGACAGGACTCTGCCTACGTTAGGAGCTCAGTAAGCGCTATCGGCAGATTGACCGATTGAATGAACTTACATAGATTTTGTTTCCCAGAAAGATGATGCGTCACATCTAAAGGACATTAGGAATTTATGTCCATCCGGGTGAAACGTCAAGACACCGCAAGGCTAAAATAGGCGTTAAAAGACTGTTCCATTACTCTCGAATCGCTTTGTTCTCAGCTCGCTTTGCTTCTCAATGACCCTAAATGTTCTCGTTCTGTCATTAGAAAGTTTTAGTCTGCAATGCTATGGTTTACATGGTGCCTTGGAAGAACGAAGTGTTTCCTACCGTCACGTGCCAGGATCTCGAAATGGTATGTTGTTGGAAGTTCTGTCTTTTCTAAGCACCGGATCACTACTCTGACCGTTCGTAGCCTCGTCCCTCTCCTCTGCTAACCGGCCGAGGAGCCGAAAATTCCATCTGGCCACTTCAACGACGACTTTTCCGTCTCCGAAACAAATTCCCCCATCTTCCCGCCAACCTCTCAGCCAATGGGCCAGTGGAGGAACGAATGGCTCAGCTCCCGTTCCCCTCCCTGAGGTCTGGGCTGGACTACGTCACCTTCCGGAGACTTCCCCCACGCTTTTCCTTGCCGCCGTCGTCCATCCGGACGGTGACGGTCAGTCGATCGTATTTATCGAGCGCTCACCCCGCGCAGAGCACTGTACTAAGCGACTGGGAGCGCGCTGTCACGTAACGATAAAACGGACGCGTTCCCCGCCCGCCGCGAGCTTACGGTCCGGAGGGGGAAAGCGAAAGTCAGCCCTTCTCTGGCTTCACTGTGAGTTTATAGCAGCAGGGCGGAGACTGCCGTGACGGTTTCCCCTTGACACACCTTTGGCGTTATCTGGCTCCTGCCCGTCATTATTATTATTATACAATGTCGTTTTGTAATATTTTATTATTCGGAGGAGCATAGCACAGGGGATGGAGCCCGGGCCTGGGAGACAGAAGGTTAATGGGTTCTAATCCCGGCTCGGCCCCTTGTCTGCGTTGTGACCTTGGGCAGGCTACTTACCTTCTCTGTGCCTCAGTCGCCTCATCTTGAAAATGGGGATTAAACCGTGAGCCTCACGTGGGACGACCGGATTACCTTGTATCTAGCCCAGCGCCTAGAACGGGGCTCGGCACACGGTGGGCGCTTACCAAATATCCGAAGTAGTATTATTATTATTATTACTCCGTTCTGAGCGCTGAGGTAGATACAAGTTAATCGGGTCGGACACAGTCCCTGTCCCAGGTGGAGTTCGCTGTCTAAGTGGAATCGGGGCAGGCAGGGTGGCCAGTGTGGAGAAATGAGAGGAAACAACATAAGTCGCCATTCCCAAGTTATTCTCCTCTTCTCTAAATCGCTTTGGCTGGGGTTTATTATGGGGACTTCAGCCAACAAATCTATTTATGTGATCACGGTTAATCTTTAAAGCGTATCCTACTGTGCTGAATTGTAGGCTTGATTTCTGTCAGTAAGAATAATAATAGTCACGATAATAGTTTCGGTATCTGTTAAGGTCTGTTCTGAGTAATAATGATGTTGGCATTTGTTAAGCGCCTACTAGGTGCAGAGCACCGTTCTAAGCGCTGGGGGAGACACGGGGTCATCGGGTCGTCCCACGTGAGGCTCACCGTTAATCCCCGTTTTCCGGATGAGGGAACCGAGGCCCAGAGAAGCGAAGTGACTCGCCCACGGTCACACAGCTGTCGAGCGGCAGAGCCGGGATTCGAACCCGTGACCTCGGACTCCCGAGCCCGAGCTCTCTCCACTGAGCCACGCTGCTTCCAAGTACTGGGGTGGATACAAGATAGTCAGGTTGGACACAGTCTCTGTCCCACACGGGGCTCGGGGGTCTAAGAGGAAGAGAAATAGGCAAGTGGAGGAGTTGAAATCCGAACCCAGATCCCACCAAGATGAAGGATGATTATTATATCCATAAAAACCCTTGGCATAAAGTCCCTCAGGGAGGCTTGTGGCCTAGTAGAAAGGGTTCAGAAGTAGAAATCATGAGACCTGTGCGCTAATCCCGGCTCCTCCACTGACCTGCTGTGTGACCTAGGGCAGGTCACTTTATTATGTCTCTGTGCCGCTGATAATAATATCGGTATTTGTTAAGCGCTGACTATGTGCCGAGCACCGTTCTAAGCGCCGGGGGAGATCCAGGGTCATCAGGTCGTCCCACGTGGGGCTCACGGTTAATCCCCATTTTCCAGATGAGGTCCCTGAGGCCCAGAGAAGTGAAGGGACCCGCCCACGGTCCCGCAGCTGACGAGCGGCAGAGCCGGGAGTCGAACCCATGACCTCTGACTCCGAAGCCCGGGCTCTTCCCACTGAGCCACGCTGCTTCCTCATCTGTAAAATCATGGTTAAATCCCTGTTCTCTCTTTCACTCGGATCATGAGCCCCACGTAGGACAGGGGTTGTGTCCGAGCTGGTTATCTTTTTTCTACCCCGGCACACTTAGCACAGCATTGGCAACTACTGAGTGCTTAACAAATACCGTTATTATTATTACTACCACTAATAATAAGGTTGTTCAAGAGGAGATGGCTGTGGCAGCAGGACTAGCTGTAAGAGTAGTAATAATAACAATAATAGTGGTATTTGTTAAGCGCCTACTATGTGCCAGGCACTGTACTAAGCGCCGGGGTGGACCGGAGCAAATCGAGTCGGACGCGGTCCCTGTCGAACGTGAGGCTCACGGTTTCAATCCCCATTTTGCCGAGGAGGTAACTGAGGCCCAGAGCGGGGAAATGACTTTCCCCAGGTCGCACAGCGGATAAGCGTTGGAGTGGGAATTAGAACCCGTGACCCTCTGACTCCCAAGCCCATGCTCTATCCACTTCCCCATGCTGCTGCTCTAACACAGTTGTCATATTTTAACTCATTCGTTCAATCTCATTTATCGAGCGCCTACTGTGTGCGGGGCACTGTACTAAGCGCTTGAAAAGTACAATACGGCAATAAAGAGAGACGATCCCCGCGCCCGCGACGGGCTTATCATCACTACTGTGATTATTGCCAGAAATCAAGCGTTTCAAGGACTTCCCAGCTTTATGAGGTTACAGGAAAACCGTACTTTGTAAATTCCCAAAGCGTCTCCACCGCCGGGCAACGGGGAAAGCACTTTCAGTTTCATTTTTTCCGAAATACCGACGCTAAAACGAACCCACGCAGGGCCTCGCGTCGGATCTCCCGCGACGGAGAGAGTGAGGCGACGCGTTCGCCTAAATATTTCATATTTCCGTTTAGAGTTCATTCCTGAAGAGACCACCGGGATTCTCTCCTTTCCGATCAGTACAGACGCCCGCTAAAGAAGGATCAAATGTAAGTCCGCCCCAACCTCCAAAGGCACCCGACCGAGAGGAAGAGCAGGCTCCGGGAAAAAGACGCGGACACCCCCTCGGCCACGACAGTTGTCGTGGCCGCGGGCCCGGCCAGGGTCGTGGCCGTGGATGTAAAAGAGCCCGTGACCACGAACGGAGCCCCGAGTGCGATCGCGGCCAGGGAAAACACAGAAATAAGGACAGGCCCAGAGGAAAGCCCAACGGTGGGAAGAAAAACTGTCCGGAGGACAATTCTAATCCTTCCCGACCGGAACAGATAGATCCCGAGGAACCGGGGACTCCGCCTTCTATTCTGAGGCCTACCCACCAACCCCGGCCAGAGGGCGCGGTTACTCTTTCGTACTTTCGAGATTCAGATCTCCTTTCGCCCGATACACCTTTGGCCGCATTACCTCCCTCTGACGGAGATCTTTTCCCCGAAATCCAAAGCGAACCAAAGGACTTTTCCCTTGGATTATTAGATTTCCCAGAACCTCCCCCCCCAAAATGTCCCGGGCGCCCCTGGAAACCGATTCAGGGGATGGACCCTGCCACAGAAGAGAAACAGTACGACGACTTCGATCTCTTCGATGCCGTAAGATAATTCATACGGCCCTGAGGCTTCTCCGTCCCTCCGAACCGATCCAAAATCCCCAACCTCAGGGACCGGGAAAAGCAAAACCTCAAAACGACCTGGGGAGAAAGAGGGAGCCTCCCGGGATAAACAGTATGAGCCCCGATAGAGTGACCGGAGGTTAGCGGCGCAGCTCTAAATCGGGCCTCGACTTCCATTCTCTCGCGGGCCTTTTCCGAAACGAAGCGCGGTGATCTGAAGCTGCCGAACCGCCGCAGCTCTTCCTGTTCACTGGCGTTCTGTGGCTCGTCCGGCTTATGACGACTAGGGCGACGTATTCCCCGCTCGATCTAAAGGATATGTAACGGTAATAAAAAAAAAAAAAAAGAACGCACGAGCTTTCGAGAGGTGGTCTGAGGTCGTAAATTGTCATCAGTCAAGACCGACACAGAGGGAAGCGCAGTAACCTCAGGATCTGCTCTAAGGGGCTCCTGCCCTGATTTGCTTTCCCAGGTCCACGGTCACCGGGTGATTTTTCGCTTGCGGATGAGGAGGCGTTCACTCTCCCATCCCTCCCGCCTCCACACCGAAAGCCCCCCGCCCCATCTCCACAATCTACCCTCCCTCACTGCCCGCCCCCCCCCCCCCCCGGCGGTGTTTTTGCCCTTTGAAGTGTTCTTCCTCCGTTTGAAACCCGGCCCCGTGCTTACCGTCACCGCGGCTCTCCCCTCCGGGGCCCGCCGAGTCCGGGGACAGGGCCGGCCCGGGGCACTGGGCAGGGGCAAGGTGGGGAGGGGGGCGGGGGCGGGGTGGCGATAGGGGGCAGATAGCTGAGCGAGGACTATTTCCTCCCGGGTTTCCTCCCTCGTCACCCCCATCCCTCCCTCCTATCCCAAACGACGCTTCCGTGGCTCAGCGGAAAGGGCCCGGGCTTGGGGGTCAGAGGTCATGGGTTCGAACCCCAGCTCTGCCGCTCGGCAGCTGTGGCAGGTCACTTCACTCCTCTGGGCCTCGGTGACCTCATCTGGAAAATGGGGCTGAAGACCGGGAGCCTCACGTGGGACCGCCGCATTACCCTGGATCTCCCCCCGGCGCTTAGAACGGTGCTCTGCACAGAGTAAGCGCTTAACCGATACCGACATTATCGTTATGGGAAGCAGCTGGCTCGGGGGAAAGAGCCCGGGCTTGGGAGTCAGAGGCCATGGGTCCCAATCCCTGCTCCGCCGCTTGGCAGCCGTGTGACTGTGGGCGAGTCACTTCGCTTCTCTGGGCCTCGGTGACCTCATCTGGAAAACGGGGGTGAAGACGGTGAGCCTCACGTGGGGCAACCTGATGACCCTGTGTCTCCCCCAGCGCTCAGAACGGTGCTCGGCACGTAGCGAGCGCTTAACGAATACCGACATTATTATTACCATTATTATCATCCTGGGCCAATCCCGTCTCCCAGATCGGCGGTCTCGGGTGGAGGGAGATGCATATGCTGGGGAAGGACCCGGTAACAGCAGTTCTGGTATTTGTTAGGCGCCTACTACGAGCCGGGCACTGTACTAAGCGCTGGGGTGGATACAAGCGGATTGGATTGCGCACGGTCCCTGCCCCATGGCGGGGGGGGGGGGCCGGGGGGCGGCGCTCGCGGTCTCAATCCCCAATTTTACAGAGGAGGGAATTGAGGCCCAGAGAAACGAAGCGCCTTGCTCAAGGTCACCCGGCAGACAAGTGGCGGAGCCGGGATTAGAAACCGTGACCTTCTGACTCCCGGGCCCGGGCTCTGTCCGCTGCTCCACGCCGTTTCCCTGGTGACGGGGGGGCCGCTGCCAGGGCTGAAAATAAGAAAGGCTACCGGAAAGGCAACGGGGCGTTCGTGTGGGCAGACGTTGAGCACGAGGTGTTGCGGAGACACGAGGAGGGTAGGGAAACGAATCCGGGATGCGAGAAGGAGTGGCCCAGGGCAGCCCCGGTCTTCGGGGGGAGCAGAGTGGCTCAGTGGAAAGAGCCCGGGCTCGGGAGTCCGAGGTCATGAGTTCGAATTCCTCCAAGGGCAAGTCACTTCGCTTCTCTGGGCCTCAGTGACCTCATCTGGAGAATGGGGATGAAGACTGCGAGCCCCACGCGGGGCGACCCGATTCCGCCGTATCTCCCCCAGCGCTTAGAACGGTGCTCGGCGCGTAGCGAGCGCTTTACAAATGCCAACGTTAGCAACGTTCTTATTATTCTCTTCCTTTATATCTGTTAAGTGCTCACTCTGTGCCAGGCACTGTGTTAAGCGCTGGGGTGGACACGGGATGATGGGGTTGGACCCGGTCCACGTCCCACATGGGGCTCGCAGCTTAATTCCCCATTTTACGGATTCATTCGGTCATCCGGTAGCATTTACCGAGCGCTTAACTACGTGCAGAGCAGTGTGCTAAGCGCTCGGAACGGACGGGTCGGCAACAGACGGAGACGGTCCCCGCCCTCTGACGGGCTCACGGTCTGATCGGGGGAGACGGGCGGCCGAGGACGACGGCGACAAATAGGGTCGAGGGGCAGGACGTCTCGTGAGGACAGTGGCAAATAGATAGAATCAGGCCGACGTACAGCTACCTTAAACGAAATAAACAGGGCGATGAAGATATAGACAGATGCAGTCACTGAGGCACAGAGAAGTTAAGCGACGTGCCTGAGGTCACCCAGCAGACGAATGGCGGAGCCGGGATTAGAACAGTAATGCTGGCATTCGTTAAGCGCTTACTATGTGCCCAGCACTGTTCTAAGCGCTGGGGGGAGAGACAGGGGCATGAGGTTGTCCCAGGTGAGGCTCCCGGTCTTCATCCCCGTTTTCCAGATGGGGTCACTGAGGCCCAGAGGAGTGAAGTGACTTGCCCGCAGTCGCGCAGCTGACAAGCGGCGGCGCGGGGATTCGAACCCACGACCTCTGACTCCCAAGCCAGCCACGCTGCTTCTCCGACCGCCCCCAGGCCCGTGCTCCCTACGTCAGGCCGTGCCACTTCCGGGACCGCGGCCTTGTCGGAGGCGGTGGCGGTTCCTTTTTCTCCTCAGCTCCCATAACTGTCGATCCGCTTCTTGTGGGACCTCCTGGAACACGCCGACCGTTCCTCCGGCTTTCTATCCTACCTCCTGCCGGGTACGGATGTCCGTCCGATCATTCGATCGGCCCTACGGAGCGCTCGGCCGCGGCATCGGCCGCCCTCGCGGCCTCCGCTCTTCTCGTCCGCGGCTTCCGGCCCTCCCTCGTCAGCCGTTCGGAAGCGGCGCCCGTAGTCGGAAGCGGCTGGGAGGCCAGGGGAACCGAAGGCTCCGGGGCAAATCTCCAGCAGGGAGCCGCTCGTTCGGTGGGGCGGACGGCGCGACGGACTAACCGTACGTTCCGGGCCCGGCGTGACGCTCCCGGCGGCGCTTTGGCCTCCGGCGTGGCTCGGTGGAAAGGGCCCGAGCTTGGGAGTGATAATGATAATGATAACGTTGGCGTTCGTTAAGCGCTCGCGACGTGCAGGGCAACGTTCTAAGCGCTGGGGTGGGTCCAGGGGAATCAGGTCGTCCCCCGTGAGGCTCACGGTTAATCCCCATCGGACAGGCGAGGCAACTGAGGCCCGGAGAAGTGAAGCGACTCACGCAGCCGAGGATCCGAACCCATAACGTCTGACTCCCGAGCCCGGGCTCTTTCCAAGGGGCCGTGGCTCCGCTTGCCGGCTGTGTGACCGGGGGCCGGTCGCCTTAACTGCTCTGGGCCTCTGGAAGGTGGAGATCAAAACTGTGAGCCCCACGCGGGACAACCCGATCACCCTGTATCCCCGCCAGCGCTTAGCACACGGTAAGCGCTTGACGAATACCACCGTTATTATTATTTCGCCTCGGCGGGGGGGGGGGGGGGGGCGGCGGGAGCCGCGCTCCTCACGTACCGTCCCCGGGCCACCCCGCCCGGCGAGGACTTGGAGCTCTGGGCATCCGCCCAAGAGGTCAGCCATTCATTCATTCCATAGCATTTACTGAGCGCTTACCACGTGCAGAGCACCGTACCGAGCGCTTGGAACGAACGAGTCGGCGACAGATAGAGACGGTCCCCGCCGTCCGACGGGCGCACGGTCCGATCGGGGGAGACGGACGGACGAGAACGACGGCGACGGATGGAGTCGGGGGGAAGGTCCCGCCGCCTCGGCGGCCACCGTCCGCCACGCGGGGTCGACGCCTCCTCGGGGAAGCCAGGGAGAAGGAAAGCCGTCTGGGCAGGGGGACGGAAGGGAGTTTATCGGGGTCGCGGGAGATGGGATGGTGGCGATGGCGGCGGGTAGAAGAGGCGGGTTTCTAGATCCTGCTGCCTCTGCTGCTCCACCTCACCCTCCCGGGAGGTTAGTTCGACTCCGACGCGGATCTCGGCCCGGCTACTCCCGGGGGGACGTGAGTAGCGGTTAATCGATGGGTCGCGGTAACCGTCGAACGCTCACCGTGCGCCAGGCACCGCTCTAAGCGCCGGGGTGGAGCCGAGCGAATCTGGTCCCCGTCCCGGGCGGGGCTCCATTTTGCAGAGGGGGTGACGGAGATGCAACCGAGGGCGTGCGTGTCCGTGTCCGGTGCGGGCGTTCGCTAATGACGTCGGTACCCGCCAAGCGCTTACGGCGCGCAGGGCACCGTCGGAAGCGCTGGAGTAGATCCGGGGGAATGAGGTTGTCCCACGTGAGGCTCCCGGTCGTCGTCCCCATTTTACGGGTGAGGGAACCGAGGCCCAGAGAAGCGAAGTGACTTGCCCCCAGCCGACGAGGGGCAGAGTCGGGACGCGCACGTCGTTACGCGTGACGGGGCGGAGGGCGCTAAATATGGGGGGAGGGTGGCTGTGCCGCCGAGGAGGGCGGGTGGGCATCGCGTTGCTGAGAGTGTTTTGGTGGGGTGGTTCTCTAAAGGGGCGTGAGCGGGTGAGGGCGGCTGCGTGTGGTAGGAAGGCCTTCCTCCGGATTAGTGGAAAGGGCTGCCTCCGGTTGCCTGGTTGAACCACCCGTCCTCTACGAAGCCCTTCCTTCCCCGCAGATCCCGGCTCTTTTCCCGGGAGGGGAGAACCCGGAGGGAAGACTCGTTTAGAGAGCGGAGCTCTCCGGAGCGTCAGCTGGGCTCCCGTTCCGATGAAATGAGGCCGCGGCGGGGTGTGGACGGGAGGAGTTGCTCCGCAGTGCCGAGGGAGGCAAAGGAAGAATATTCTGATACGCGGGGGGGCGGGGGGGGGGGGGTCCCAGAGCAAGGATCCCGGCATCCTCTGAGGGGCTAGAAGGGAGGAGAAGGATGATAACAATAATAATGTTGGTATTCGTTAAGCGCTTGCCCTGTGCCGAGCACCGTTCTAAGCGCCGGGGTAGACACAGGGGGAGCGGGTCGTCCCACGTGGGGCTCACCGTCTCCATCCCCGTTTTCCAGATGAGGGAACCGAGGCCCGGAGAAGTGAAGCGACTCGCCCACGGTCACCCAGCCGCCAAGTGGCAGGGCCGGGATTCGAACTCATGACCTCCGACTCCCAAGCCCGGGCTCTTTCCGCCGAGCCACGCTGCTTCGAGGAGGGACGGACAAGAACGGTAGCGATAAATAGGATCGGGGGGATGAACATCTCGTTAAAACAATAGCAAATCAGTAGGGTCAAGGCGATGTGCATCTCACTGACGCTGAAAGCGTGCAGAGCACGGCACTAAGCGCTTGGGTGAGAAGGCCGTAACAGAGTTGGTAGACACTTTCCCTGCCCACGGCGAGCTTATTCATTCCGTAGTATTTATCGAGCGCTTACTATGTGCGGAGCACTGCACTAAGCGCTTGGGACGGACGAATCGGCGACGGATAGAGACGGTCCCTGCCCCTAGAGTCTACAAGGGTAGACAGACATTAACGTAAACCAATTACGCTTACGTGGCGTACATAATGCGGACGGGTGTGCGTGTGCGCATCTAGACTCCCCCTCTCCTGCCAGGTGGAGAAATGGATTGTGGTTTTTTTCACCTCCGGAGCCGGGGTGGGGGGGATCCCGGAAGATCAGCGAACCCCCGGGTAAGGGAGGTCGTTCTAAAATGCGGGAGTCAATCCTACACGGAAAGACCGTTCGGAAGTGTCATCCTAATAATTACCGCTATCGTTACAGCACCCGTTAAGTGCTCACTGTGCGCCGAGCACCGCCGTAGGTACAGGTTAAGGAGGTGGGACGCGGTCCCTGTCCCCCCCCCCCCCCCGGGGATCACGCTCCTCATCCCCCTTTTACAGCTGAGGTAACTTGGGCCCAGAGAGGTGAAGCGCCTCGCCCGAGGTCACCCAGCAGACGTGTGGCAGAGCCGGGTCCTCCCGACCGCCGGGCCCGCGCTCCCGCTCTAAGCCCCGCTGCTTCTCCGTGACTCCGTTCCCTGAGGGAGCACTGCAGCGTACGACGCCGCGGAGAAACCCAGCTGGAGGATGACGGCCCGGAGGCCGGAGCGAGGTCGCCCACCCCGAGGGAGGCCTCCGGGGTCCCGAACCTGCCCGCTCGGGTGAGGAGGGTGGCCGTCATCCCGCGGCCGCCTCAGGAGACCCGCTCCGCCCTGCCCCACGCGGAAGCTCCTCTCCTTCTGACCAGGGAAACCTCACAGATCAATAATTCTCGTCGTAACTGTGGGCGGGTGGATACGGGAACGTCAGGTCGGGCCCAGTCGGTCTCCGTCCCACGTGGGGCTCGCGGTCTGAGGGGGGGGACGACGGTGTCGAGTCCCCGTTTTACGGGGGAGGAAACTGAGAGCCGGAGAATGACAGTTGATAATCATGGTATTCGTTAAGCGCTTACTATGTGCCGAGCACCGTTCTGAGCGCTAGGGTGGATACAGGGTCATCGGGTCGTCCCACGTGGGGCCCACGGTCTCCATCCCCGTTTTAATAATGATGACAATGTCGGTATCCGTTAAGCGCCTACTACGTGCCGAGCACCGTTCTAAGCGCCGGGGTGGACACAGGGGAATCGGGTCGTCCCACGTGGGGCTCACGGTCTTCATCCCCGTTTTCCGGATGAGGGAACTGAGGCCCGGAGACGTGAAGCGACTCGCCCAAAGTCACGCGGCCGACGAGTGGCCGAGCCGGGATTCGAACCCACGACCTCTGACTCCGAAGCCCGTGCTCTTTCCACTGAACCAACACCAACAGTAATGGTATTTGTCAAGCGCCTCCTATATGCCAAGCACCGTCCTAAGCACTGGGATAGATACAAGGTGATCAGGTGGCCCCATCTGGGGCTCACAGTCTTAGAGAAGCAGCGCGGCTCAGTGGAAAGAGCCCGGGACACGGGTTCGAATGGCGGCGCGGCCGCTGGTCGGCCGGGTGACCGTGGGCGAGTCGCTTCGCCTCCCGGTGCCTCAGTTCCCTCCTCCGGACAATGGGGATTAAGGGTGCGAGCCCCACGTGGGACGACCCGATTCCCCCGCGTCTCCCCCCGGCGCTTAGAACGGTGCTCGGCACGGAGTGGGCGCTTAACGGACACCGACGTTATTGTCATCTATCTTACCTTGTAAATTCGGTTCTATCCGAAGCTTTCTCGAGACCCTCTACGGACCCAGATGGAAAACACAATTCAAACAATGTACAGTTTAGGTCCTGTGGACCGTAAGCTCGTCGTGGGCAGGGACTATCAACTCCGGCCCACCGTACTCTCCCAAGGGCTTAGTACGGCGCTCCGCGCCCAGTTAACGCTCAGTAAATACCGATGACGATGACGATGACGAGAAGTCATGGTTTCCATCTCAATCTTCCCTTTACTAAATTGACCGCCCCTGATGCTAAGCTCTCAGTGAAGTCATTTTACCTACCGAGAAAATCGCCTCCGAGGAGGGGTGTCTCAAACTCTTCGCGTGTTCTGTTACGGCAGCATGGTCTAGTGGACTGGATGTGGGCCTGGGCGTCAGAGGGATCTGGGTTCGAATGCCGACTCCGCCACTTGCCCGCTGTGACCTTGACTTCCCCGTGCCCGAGTTACCTCATCTGTAAAATGAGGGTTAAGACTGTGAGACCCACGTGTGACCCGGTCTGCGTCCCACCCGGCCGGCTTGTTGGGAAGCAGCGTGGCTCAGTGGAAAGAGGCCGGGCTCGGGAGTCAGAGGTCATGGGTTCGAATCCCGGCTCTACCGCTTGGCAGCTGGGTGACTGCCTCAGTTCCCTCATCTGTAAAAGGGGGGTGAAGACCGGGAGCCTCACGTGGGACCACCTGATTTCCCCTTCATCTACCCCGGCGCTTAGAACAGTGCTCGGCGCGTAGCGAGCGCTTAACAAGCACCAACGTTATTATTAGGGTATACCTTTAAAAGATACTCCCTTATCAGTCATAATAATAATAACGTTGGTTTTTGTTAAGCGCTCACTACGTGCCGAGCACCGTCCCGAGCGCCGGGGTAGGTCCGGGGTCATCAGGTCGTCCCACGTGAGGCTCGCAGTTAATCCCCATTTTACAGACGAGGTCACCGAGGCCCAGAGAAGTCAAGGGACTCGCCCACGGTCACACGGCTGCCGAGCGACAGAGCCGGCAGTCGATCCTTACTATACCTCTGAGGAATCGTCTCGGGCCGTGCGTTCGTCTTTCATTCATTCAGTAGCATTGACTGAGCGCTTACGATGCGCAGAGCACCGGACTAAGCGCTCGGAACGGACAGATCGGCAACGGACAGAGACGGTCCGTGCCCATCGACGGGCCCGCGGTCCGATCGGGGGAGACGGACGGACGAGGACGATGGCGACGAATAGAGTCCAGGGGATGTGCGCCTCATTAACAAAATAAACAGGGTAATAAAAATACGGGGAAATGAGCGGAGGAGCACAGTGCTGAGGGGAGGGGAAGGGAGGGGGGAGGAGCAGAGGGAAAAGGGGGGAAAAGGGGGCTCAGCTGAGGGGAGGCGAAGGAGGGGGCGGAGAGGGAGCGGAGGGAAAAGGGGACGCTCAGTCTGGGAAGGCCCCTCGGAGGAGGTGAGCTCTCGGCAAGGATTTGAAGAGGGGAAGAGAGCCTTTCATGGCTACTGCAATGCAGAGAAGCAGCGCGGCTCAGCGGCAGGAGCCCGGGCTCGGGAGTCAGAGGCCGTGGGTTCCACTCCCGGCTCCGCCGCTCGTCGGCTGGGTGACCCGGGCCAAGTCGCTTCACTTCTCTGGGCCTCAGTCACCCCATCTGCCAAATGGGGACTAAAACTGTGAGCCCCACGTGGGACGACCCGATCGCCTTGCATCCCCCGGCGCTTAGAACGGTGCTGTGCTCATAGTAAGCGCTTAGCAAATACCACGATTTATTTTTTATTTTCCGCCATCCCAACCTGGGATTTGGTTTCTCTCCGCTCCTCGGTCTCTCTAGCCTCACTGATTTATTGAGCACTAAATGGGTGCGGAGCACTGTAATCGGCACTTAATAATGATGTGGGTATTCGTTAAGCGCTCACTATGTGCCGAGCACCGGTCTGAGCGCCGGGGTAGACAGAGGGGAAGCGGGTCGTCCCACGTGGGGCTCACGGTCTTCCCGCCCGTTTTCCAGATGAGGGAACCGAGGCCCGGAGAAGTGAAGCGACTCGCCCACGGTCACGCGGCCGACGAGCGGCAGAAGCTGGGATTCGAACTCATGAGCCCCGACTCCAAAGCCCGGGCTCTTTCCGCTGAGAGTCGGGAGCCAAGCTCCCTGTCCACAGGGAGCTTCCAGTCTAAAAGAGATATCCAGTCCTGTCACTATCCAGTCCCAGGGACATACTATCACAATCACCCCATTCGCTTTGTGGCTGCTCTGTTACAACAACAACAATAATGATAATAATGACGATGACTTTTTTTTAAGTGCTTTTTAAGTACCAGGCACTGTTCTAATAATAATAAAGTTGGTATTTGTTAAGCGCTTACTACGTGCAGAGCACCGTTCCGAGCGCTGGGGGAGATGCGGGGTCATCAGGCGGTCCCACGTGAGGCTCACCGTTAATCCCCATTTTCCGGATGAGGGAACTGAGGCCCAGAGAAGCGAAGCGACCCGCCCACGGTCACACAGCTGTCGAGCGGCGGAGCCGGGATCCGAACCCGTGACCTCGGACTCCCGAGCCCGGGCTCTTGCCGCTGAGCCGCGCTGCCTGGGATAGCCTCGTACCCTCTGAGCACCGGGGCGGATACCCCACCCTAACTAACTAACCTAACTCAGCTGGGTTGGACCCGGTCCCCACCTGAGGCTCCTAGTCTCGAACCCCATTTTCCAGATGAGGTAACTGAGGCCCAGGGAAGTGAAGTGACTCGCCCAGAGTCGCACGGCGGCCAGGTGGCGGAGTCACCCGGTGACGGTACGAAGCAGCGGGTAGAGCAGTGGGCCTGGGAGTCGGGAGGTCACGGGTTCTAATCCCAGCTCTACCGCGTGTCTGCCGTGTGACCCCGGGCAAGTCACTTCACCGGGCCTCGGCGTAAAATCTGTAAAATGGGGATCGAGACTGTGAGCCCCCCGTGGGGACAGGGAGCGGGTCCGGCCTGACTCACCCGTAGCTACCCCAGTACTTAGAACGGCCACTTGTCAGCTGTGTGACTGTGGGCGAGTCACTTAACCTCTCTGGGCCTCAGTGACCTCATCTGTAAAATGGGGATGAAGACCGTGACCCCCCCCCCCCCCATGCGGGACGACCCGATTCCCCTATGTCTACCCCGGCGCTTAGAACGGTGCTCGGCCCACAGTAAGCGCTTAACAGATACCGACATCATCGTTATTATTAACAGTGCTTGGCACGTGGCAAGTGCTTTGACAAGCGCCGTGATTGACAGAACTGAATTGCACCTTTGGAAAAATCCCATCCCATCAGCTGGACCTGGGCAGTCACCTCGAAAGAATCCCCATTTCAGAGAACGTCGGCGCGGTAGGGGGCAGGGGACACGTCTACCGGGCTCTTCTGCGCTCTCCCGAGCTCTTACTGTAACGCTCTGCGCAGCGAAAGACAGTAAGCGCTTAACCAACGCCGCAATTTATTTTTCCTTTTTCGGCAACCCCACCTGGGATTTGGTTTCTTTCCGCTCCTCGGTCATTCTAGCCTGGCTAACCTATCGGACCCGGTCCCCACCTGAGGCTCCTAGTCTCGAACCCCATTTTCCAGATGAGGTAACCGAGGCCCAGAGAAGTGAAGCAGAGAAGCAGCGGGGCTCACTGGAAAGAGCCCGGGCTGTGGAGTCAGAGGTCACGGGTTCGAACCCCGGCTCTGCCGCTTGCCGGCTGTGTGACCGTGGGCGAGTCGCTTCGCTTCTCGGTGCCTCGGTTCCCTCATCCGGAAAACGGGGATGAAGACCGTGAGCCCCACGTGGGACGACCCGATTCCCCTGTGTCTACCCCGGCGCTTAGAACGGCGCTCGGCACACAGTAGGCGCTTAACAGATGCCAACGTCATGACTGTTGTTATTACTGAGCACCAAGCGGGCGCGCGGAGCGCTGTGATCCGGAGCCGGGCGACGCTGGGCAGGTCGCTTCACTTCTCTGTGCCTCAGTTACCTCATCTGTCAAATGGGGATCAAAACTGTGACCGCCCCGCATATGGAACGGAGTGATCGCCTTGTATCAGGCGTATCCTTGTATCCCCTGATTGACTGATCGCACGGGCCTAACCGCAGGTGTTACTGTATCTACAGAGGCGCACCTGGACGTGTGTACGACAGGCTGAACCTCTGAAGGAAGCAGAGGAGCCAGAAGGTAAAGGTGAGCCTTCCTGACGTCCGGCCCGGCCCTCCACCTCGAAACGCCGACCCGAGAAGTCCCTCTCTGCCGGCAGCCAATAAGTAGAAGATAGAAGCGGAGGACGGAGCTTCCGTCGCGTACGGCTCCTCGCCCTCCCTGCGAGCAATAAAGTTCATCCCTTCGTTCTTTCAATCTTATTTACTGTGTGCAGGGCACTGTACTGAGCGGTCGGGAGAGGGCGAGGGGAGACTACGCCTATTCCCTGCCCGCAACGAGCTTACAGTCAAGCGGGGGAGACGGATATTCATATAAATAAGTAAATTACAGATACGTACTTACGTGCCGTGGGGCCGTGAGGAGGTGAATAAAGGGGCGCAGAAAGGAGTGGGAGGAGAGGAAACCAAGGCTCAGTCGGGGAAGGCTTCTTGGAGGAGACGGGCCTCTCGTAAGGCTAACGATCTGGTCTCCCGTAAACTCTCAGATTTGTTTACGGTGTTCGTCAAGTGCTCGCTGTGTGCCCCACGCTGTTCCAAGCGCTAGGGTGGTTACGAGCTAGTCGATCGGGACCCGGTCCGTGTCCCGTGTGAGTCTCTCACGGCCTAAATCCCCTTTTATAGATGAGGCGACCGAGGCAGGGAGAAGGCAGATGACGACCCCCCCCCCCCCCCCCCCCCGAAGGTCGCCCGGCGGACGAGCGGCGGCGTGGCTCGGCGGAAAGAGCCCGGGGGCCGGGAGCCGGAGGTCACGGGTCCGAATCCCCGCTCGGCCGCTCGCCGGCCGGGCGACCGGGGGGCAAGCGTCGCCCGTCGCCGGGGACGGGTTCTTTCGGAATCGGCGCGGAGAGAGAGAGAGGCCGGGGATGGGAAAAGCCGAGTCTCGTACAGGATTCGTTCCGCGGGGCGGATCGAATCGCGTCGACTATTTAGACGCGACAGTCGGCCTTCCCTTTCGGGGGAAACGTGGCCTCGGAGCTTCCCCTCTGGGAGGAATGTGGGGTTAGAGCTTCCCTAACGGGAGGAATACACCGGTACACGTTACTCGCGTGCGGGCGGACACCCGAGCCCGCTTGTGATTTTCTCCCGACGTGGGGAGGCGGCCGGCTCCCGCCGTGGGCTCGCCCCACCCGGGAGGAATCCACCTTTGCGTTCAGTACACTTAGGCGTGAAACACTGAGTTACAGACGAGCTACATACGGTTATGCGTTAAACCCAGTTACGCCTTACCCACCGACGGGTTCACGTCCCGCTCGGGAGGCACCCACCTAGACGTCGGATCCGTTCTCAACGTGACAGACCCGCGGCGAGGCATCTGGCCTCCGAGGCCGCGAGCCCTGGGCGGGACGGGGACACTCACCCATCCCACGGCTCCTCGCCCGGCGCGGGCCGAGCGGCCTCCTCGCGCTCTGGACGGGGGCGACCCGCGGCCGGCTGCTTCCAGTCCAGTTCCTCCGCGCGGGAGGTTAGAGGCGGCAGGTGTTTATCACCCGTGCCCTTAGGCCGCTGCGGCTTCCGGACTCGGTTTATCCGATCTCTGCCCTCCCCCCTTCCTCATTTGATGGGCGCGGGGCCCCTTCGGTATTCCCGGCTCGGGCCGTCAATCCGGCAGCTCGGGTCGCGGGGGCCGCGTCCCACCCTCCCTTCCGAGTCGCGCCTGCTGGCTCAGGAGGTCACGGGGTAGCACCTGACCTTGAGATGGTCACCTGGGACAGCAAGTCACTTCGCTTCTCCGGGCCTCAGTGACCTCATCTGGAAAATGGGGATGAAGACCGCGAGCCCCACGTGGGACGACCTGATCGCCTTGTATCCCATCCCCCCCCCGGTGCTTAGAACAGTGCTCTGCACATAGTAAGCGCTTAACGGACACCACCGTTATTAGCGTTACAAGTGGTGGAGCCGGAATCAGAACCCAGGTCCCTCTAATTCCCGGGCCCGGGCTCTATCCGCTAAGGCCCTGCCGCTTCAGATTTAACAACGCCCGAGCAGGCTTTTCCGAAGAACAGAGAGGGCAGATAGAGAAGCAGCGTGGCTCAGCGGCCAGAGCCCGGGCTGGGGAGTCAGAGGTCACGGGTTCGGATCCCGGCCCCGCCACCCGGCAGCCGGGTGACCGCGGGCGAGTCACTTCGCTTCTCCGGGCCTCCGTTGCCTCATCCGTAAAAGGGGGACGAAGACCGTGAGCCTCCCGTGGGACGACCCGATTGCCCCGTGTCTACCCCGGCGCTTGGGACGGTGCTCGGCACATAGTGAGCGCTTAACAGATCCCAACGTTATTATAGCATTTTGGGGAGCAGTTCGAGTTCGACTGCCGCTCAGAACACACACACACACACACACACAGAGGCGCCCGGGTTGCGGCTCTTCATCGAGCAACCAGACTCGCCACAATTCCAACGGACGGTCCGTCTTGAAATTCCCCGCCCCTACAGGAGAAGCGGGAAGTAGGCTGTCCCCCGGCACACCTACGGGATTAGAGGATCCAGATTGGGCCCGAGGCCCGGCATCCCGGTGGAAACGAGTGGAGAGCTTGTCAATCTGGTGATGAAAGTAACGGGCGAAGGGATGGGGCAGGGCCAGCTTTCTACCGAATTGCGTTCTCGGGGGTCCCCCGGGGTCCGGGAGACGGCACAGAGTTTATCAACTACGATCCGGACCGTCGCCGAGGGCAGAGGGTGGCTCCGCTCGGAGCTGAAGTGACCTCGAAGGGCCTCAACAAGGGGCCCGTGTGTCACTCCGCCTCCCTGGGCGCTAATCGATCGATCGATCGGTGGTATCCGTTAGGTGCTCATTGGGCTCAGAGAGCTGGCAGCGTGGCTCAGCGGAAAGAGCACGGGCTCTGGAGTCAGAGGTCACGGGTTCGAATCCCGGCCACTCGTCAGCTGTGTGACTCTGGGCGAGTCCCTTCGCTTCTCTGGGCCTCAGTGACCTCATCTGGAAAATGGGGGTGAAGACCGGGAGCCCCACGGGGGGACGATCTGATTCCCCCGTGTCCACCCCGGCGCTTAGAACGGTGCTCGGCACATAGTGAGCGCTTAACAAATACCAACGTTATCATTATTATTATTACCCTTTCCCTGCCCACTTGGGAGTCCTTCAACTACGAAGGTTTAAATGACAAAATACAGGTAGTTACGAGAACTGTTTATCTCTTTATGAATTCGCCCTGACCTTCTTTTCTGCAGAGGTATCAGAGTGGCCCAGTGGAAAGAGCACGGGCCCGGAAGCCAGAGGATCTGGGTTCTAATCCCGATTCCTGGAGAAGCAGCGTGGCTCAGCGGAACGAGTCCGGGCTCGGGAGTCAGCGGTCACGGGTTCGAATCCCGGCCCTGCCACTCGTCAGCTGTGTGACCGTGGGCGAGTCACTTCGCTTCTCTGGGCCTCGGTTCCCTCAGTTCCGTGGGACGACCCGATGACCCTGTATCTATCCCAGCGCTTAGAACAGTGCTCTGCACAGAGTAGGTGCTTAACAAATACCAACATTATTATTATTATTCCCCTACTTACCTGCTAGGCGAGCCCGCTGTGGGCAGGGATTGTCTCCATCTGTTGCTGAATTGTACTTTCCAAGCGCTTAGTAAAGTGCTCTGCACGCAGTGCTCAGTAAATACCATTGAATGAATGAATGAATTCAACTTCTCTGTGCTTCAGTTTCTTCCTCTGTAAAATGGGGATTGAAAAGCTGTTCTTCCTCCCACAGACCGTGAGCCCCATGTTCACTCATTCAATAGTATTTATTGAGCGCTTTCCATGTGCAGAGCACTGTACTAAGCGCTCGGAATGGACAGGTCGGTAACAGATAGAGACGGTCCCCGCCCTCTGACGGACGGGCTCGCGGTCCGATCGGGGGAGACGGACGGACGGGAACAGTGGCGATAAATCGAGTCGAGGGCGAGAACATCTCGTGAAAAGAATAGCCAATAAATAGAATCAGGGTGATGGGGAGAGGAATTTGAGCTGTCTTGCTGAGGGCTTAGGGAGCGGCTAAATTGCTCCGCCGAGCAGGAAAAGGACTGCCGGATGGGGCTCTGCTCATGGGGGATAAACGCGGGGGGAAGGGGCACCTTCCTCTCTGGTTCGGGAGCGGAAGGCAGCAGGCGATCCCGCGCAGCCCCCCCGCCGCGATCCCCAAGAACAGTGGATAAAAGGGGGAAGAAAACTGGGCCCCTTTGGCCCGGTTTGCCCAGTTTGCCCAGTACGGAACCACCCGAGCCACGCACGGCGACCCCTACGGCTACCTCGGCCCGGCAACCGAGATTCGAACCGGGACGGTGACGGGCCGCGAGCGGTCCCGACTCCGTGAAACTCCTCCAGTGTGGGATTCGTTCATTCCAGCGTATTTATTGAGCGCTTGCCGTGCGCAGAGCGCCGCACTAAGCACTTGGACGGTACGGTCCGACACCAGATAGAGACGATCCCCGCCCGACGACGGGCTCACAGTCTAGAAGGGGGGAGAAAGACAGAGAAACGAGTCAACGGGCATCAGTGGCATCCCGGCTCTGCCACTGGTCAGCCGTGTGACCGTGGGCAAGTCACTTCACTTCTCTGGGCCTCAGTGACCTCATCTGTAAAATAGGGATTAACTGGGAGCCTCACGTGTGTCTCCCCCAGCGCTTAGAACGGTGCTCTGCACCTAGTAAGCGCTTAACAAATACCAACATTATTAATAGCATCGCTATAAATGGCATTATAGATAGGTACACATCACTAATAAAATAAATAGAATAATAAATATGTATCTATATACCATGAGTTCATTATTGGGCAGATATTGTCTCTACCTGTTGCCAAATTGTACCTTCCAAGCGCTTAGTCCAGTGCTCTGCACGTACCATTGAATATACTACTATTGATACTACTGAATACTACTGTTGAATACTACACTATTGAATATATAAGTGCTGTGGGGCGGGGAGCGGGGTAGAGTCGAGGAAAAGGGGAACGCAGTCCGGGAAGGCCTCCTGGAGGAGGTGAGCTCTCAGTAGGGCTTCGAAGGGGGGAAGAGAGTCAGTCTGGCGGAGGTGAGGAGGGAGGGCGTTCCGGGACCGCGGGAGGACGCGGGCCGGGGGTCGACGGCGGGACGGGCGAGAACGGGGGGACGGCGAGGAGGCGGGCGGCGGAGGAGCGGAGCGTGCGGGGCGGGCGGCGGAAAGAGAGGAGGGAGGAGAGGTAGGGAGGGGCGAGGTGAGGGAGAGCCTCGAAGCCTAGAGTGAGGAGTTTCTGTTTCGGAGCGGAGGTCGATAGGCAACCACTGGAGGTTTTTAAGAAGGGGAGTGACAGGCCCAGAGCGTTTCTGTAGAAAGAGGATCCGGGCAGAGGACCGAAGTATAGATTTGAAGCGGGAAGAGACAGGAGGTTGGGAGATCAGAAGGCGTGCTGATGCCGTAATCCAGTCGGGATACGCTGAGTGACTGTAGTAATGAGTAATAATTAACAGTAATAATACCGTTGGTGTTTGTCAAGCGCTTACTATGTGCAGAGCACCCTTCTAAGCGCTGGGGGAGATCCAGGGTCATCGGGTTGTCCCACGTGAGGCTCACGGGCTTCATCCCCATTTTCCAGATGAGGGAACCGAGGCCCAGAGAAGTGAAGTGACCACAGTCACCCAGCCGACGGGCGGCAGAGCCGGGAGTCGAACCCGTGACCTCTGACTCCCAAGCCCGGGCTCTCGCCACTGAGCCGCAAGCGGTCGGGGATCACCCTCACCAAGGCTTGGGGAAAACCGGGATGACGACGAGCCGCAGGCAGTCTGACCCCTCGAAGCTATCGTCCTCAAGACTCGGGCCAAACCGGTTGGATTGGTTACCGTAAATACTGTACTTTGTGCACTGTATGTTTGCAGGTGTGCGTGTGTGCATGTTTCATCACAATATTTATCTGGCATTCCCCTATTTATTTTGTTAATGAAATGTACATCGCCTTAATTCTATTTATTTGCTATTGTTTTAATGAGATGTTCATCCCCTCGATTCTACTTACTGCTATCGTTCCTGTCCGTCGTCTCCCCCGATTAGACCGTGAGCCCGTCGGAGGGCGGGGACCGTCTCTATGGGTTACCGATTCGTCCACTCCGGGCGCTTAGTACGGTGCTCTGCACAGAGTAAGCGCTCAATAAATACTTTTGAATGAATGTTTATGCACCTAACCCTCGTTTTAATAAAATAAAGCTTTCCACTGTTACGACGGGGTCTGGTTTTTCAGCTGGGAACGTGTCATTTGAGCGCCCGACTTGATAAGGGGGTCAGATCCCTGGTTAAGGACTCGTAGGTCGAGCGCCTGATACTGTGGGGGGGGGGGGGGGCCAACCCCGGGCGGGGTTCGTGACACTTTCTACTCGGCCCCGCTGCCTTCCCGATAGATCTGGGAGTCAACCGTGTAGCCGTGGGAGCGGATGAGCTCTCCGACGACCACGGGCCCCTTGTGGGACTGGATTATCTTCTATCTACACCGGCTCTCTGTATACTGCTTGACCCGTACTAAACGCTTTAACGGATATCATTATTCGTAAAACATGATTTTATTATTCTGCTAATGATTATAAAAATAGGCTGAGCTAGCTACACTAAGTACCTGCTCATGTACCCAGATTCCCCCCCCCCCCCAAAAAAAATCAGGCTAGAGAGAAAGCTATTAGCTAAGTAAAACCCCCTCTCTCCGTCACTACCGACTAAGTCTTCACAGGAACACGGCTCGGCGAAGAGACGGATCGAATTTGCCGCAGGCGGATCTTCTTTGCGGCGGGCATGTATCACTACGTCTATGGGCGACGGTTAAATAGAGAAGCGGCGTGGCTCAGTGGAAAGGGCCCGGGCTTGGGAGTCGGAGGTCGTGGGTTCGGGTTCCGGCCCTGCCGCTTGGCAGCCGTGTGACTGGGGGCGGGTCGCTTCACTTCTCTGCGCCTCAGTTCCCTCATCTGGAAAATGGGGATGAAGACCGTGAGCCCCACGTGGGACGGCTCGCTTCCCCCGTGTCCACCCCGGCGCTCAGAACGGTGCTCTGCACGTAGTAAGCGCTTAACGAATACCAACATTATTATTATTATTATAAAAGTGGCTTTCAGAGCGCGCTCTAGACCGCCACGCTTTCATATCAGCAGCCCACGCAGTCTGCTGGGTTTTCACTCTAAACGTTCACTCAAAGCCTGGATCCGAACAGTTGGGCAAGAGGACTGGTGAAAAAGGACCGTCGGCGGGGCTGGGAGGAAAGCGGGAGGGGAAGGAACTTCATCGCGGACAAAAGGAAGGACGTGTAGGGGCTGTGACAAAAAGGTAGGACAGGGGAGGGGTTGTGTCTTGGTGACTGTGGCCCCCGACTCCCTGCCCCCTCCCCCTTTAAAAAATAGAAAAGCGTCTAAGTGATGAGATGACAGTAGACTGGGGGACTGGGAATTCGTCAGGGAAGTCTTCTGAGTCTTTGAATAATAATAACAACGATAATGTTGGTATTGGTTAAGCGCTTACCACGTGCAGAGCACTGTTCTAAGCGCCGGGGTAGTCGCAGGGCAATCAGGTTGTCCCACGTGGGGCTCCCGGTCTTCATCCCCCTCTTCCAGAGGAGGTAACTGAGGCCCGGAGAGGTGAAGCGACTCGCCCACGGTCACCCGGCTGCCGAGTGGCAGAGCCGGGATTCGAACCCGCGATCTCCGACTCCCAGGCCCGGGCTCTTTCCACTGAGCCGCGCTGCTTCCCGCTGCTCCACCTTTGAAGATGGAGAAAGCCGCGGTCTGGTGGGTCTTCTGTGGGGAAGAGAGTCCGGGCACAGGGAAGAGCACGAGCAACAGACAGGTTGGAGGTAGAGAATCCAAGACGTGGGTTCTAAATCTGCCGCCACAACTTGCCTGCTGTGTCACCTTGGGCAAGTCACTTTACTTCTCGGTGCCTCGGTTTCCTTATCTGCAAAATGGGGAGTCAATCTCTGTTCTCCCGCCCGTCTGGACGGTGAGCCCATATCCCCTCATTCCATCTTTTCCCAGCCTCTTCTGGGTCGCCCTTTAATGATAATGATAATGATGTTGGTATCTGTTAAGCGCTCACTGTGTGCCGAGCACCGTTCTAAGCCCTGGGGTAGATCCGGGGTCATCGGGCTGTCCCACGTGGGGCTCGCGGTCTTAATCCCCATTTGACGGATGAGGGAACTGAGGGCCAGAGGAGTGATGTGACTCGCCCCCAGTCACCCAGCTGCCGAGTGGCGGAGCCGGGATTCGAACCCATGACCTCCGGCTCCCAAGCCCGGGCTCTTTCCGCTGAACCACGCTGTTTCTCTACTCATCCTTCATCCTTCTTTATTCACCCTTTATTCACCCCCCGCGCCCCCCCTAAACGCACACACACACTCACTCTCGCTCTCTCCCCCACCGTAATAACGTTGGTATAATGTTGGTATCTGTCAAGCGCTTACTCTGTGCAGAGCACCGTTCTAAGCGCTGGGGGAGATACAGGGTCATCGGGTCGTCCCCCGTGAGGCTCACCGTCTTCCTCCCCATCTTCCAGACGAGGCCACGGAGGCCCAGGGAAGCTAAGTGACTCGCCCACAGTCACCCGGCTGGCAGGCGGCAGAGCCGGGAGTCGAACCCATGACCTCGGACTGCGAAGCCCGGGCCCTTTCCACCGAGCCACGCCGCTTCCCCCGGTCCTACAGTAGATATCGCTGTGGAATCACAAGGTCCTGCATTGCCCCGCTTCTCCCCGAGCCTTCCGGCTCCACGCCTGCTCCATCGCCTCCGGATGCTCTCGGTTGCCGAGGCGATCACCCCACATCTTCCCTTTCTTCCTCTCGTCTTCTGAAAGGCGTAGCTGAGAGCGCGACAGAGATTGGTCTGATCTGGACTCCTGGACTGCCGTTCCTCGGGATTTGATCACCTTGGGAACGAGGCAGAGGCTGGATGGAGAATCCCACCCCGAGGAGTTACTGCTTCCTTATCCCGATCTCTTTTGCCTGTATTGTACTCTTTGATATCCCCTTGAATCTGTTTATTGCTATTGTTTTTGTCCGTCTCCCCCGATCAGACCGTGAGCCCGTCAGAGGGCAGGGACCGTCTCTATCTGTTGCCGAATTGTCCATTCCAAGCGCTCAGTCCAGTGCTCCGCACCTAGTAAGCGCTCAATAAATACTATTGGATGAATGAATAGTCCATTCCAAGCGCTCAGTCCAGTGCTCCGCACCTAGTAAGCGCTCAATAAAAACTATTGACTGAATGGATGAATGGTCCATTCCAAGCGCTTAGTCCAGTGCTCCGCACCTAGTAAGCGCTCAATAAATACTATCGAAAGAATGAAAGATTTCATCGGATGCTGTACTGTGTATAAGGAAGCTCTGGATGGCTCAGAGTTGAGCAGGCCTTGACTGACAGAGAAATCTCTGCCCGTCAATCACCACTCCCTACTAGTGCCAGAAGCGCTCGTAGTAAAAAGATTCCTACGTGATGAGTAATAAGATTATTTATTATTATTAATAGATGATGAGGATTCCGCTCAAACACGACCCGGAATCCGAGGAGCTTTTCTTCCACATCGGTCATTTACTGACTGATGTTAATGTCCGTCTGCCCCTCTGGACCGTAGGTTCGCTGGGGGCAGGGGATGTGGTCCGTCATACTGTCGTGCTGCCCTCTCCCAAGCGCTTAGTACAGTTCCCCGCACACAGTAAGCTCTCGATAAATACGACTGATGGATTGACTGATCGATGGGGCAGGGACCGTGTCCCACCCGATCGTCTTGTACTTACCCTAGAGTCTCCCCCGATTAGACCGTACGCCCGTCGAAGGGCAGGGACCGTCTCTATCTGTTGCCGATTTGTACCTTCCAAGCGCTTAGTACAGTGCTCTGCACTGCCACCTGTCAGCTGTGTGACTGTGGGCAAGTCACTTGGCTTCTCCGGGCCTCAGTTCCCTCATCTGTAAAATGGGGATTGACCGTGAGCCTCACGTGGGAACGACCCGATGACCCCGTCTCTCCCCCAGCGCTTAGAACGGCGCTCGGCACATAGTAAGCGCTTAACAGATACCAACGTTATTATTAGTAAGCGCTCAATAGATACCACTGAATGAATGAATGCGGTGCTTAGAGCACAGTAAACAATTATTACTGGAGAAGCAGCATGGTATAGTGGATAATCACGGGCCTGATGGTTCTAATAAATAAATGCGATCGAGTGAATGATCCCAGCTCCGCCACTTGTCTGCTGTGTGGTCTTGGGCAAGTCACTTCACTTCTCTGGGCCTCAGCTACCTCATCTGGAAAACGGGGATCGAGACCGTGAGCCCCACGTGGGACAGGGACCGAGTCCACCCCGATCATCTTGTACCCACCCCAGCGCTTAGTACAGCGCCTGGCACATACTAAGCGCTTACCAAATACCACAATCATCGTTCTTATTCTAGCAGTTCAGTACAGTTAGGAGTTTATCTCTGGAGGTGCTCTTCGGGGAGGAAACTGAGCTAGGGAATCACAGGTAAAGAGAGCAGATATGCATGTTGGGAGAGTTTTGAGGCCAACTGCGAGTTTTTGCTTGATGCAAAAAAAAAAAAAGATATGGGAAGGCAATTCATTCATTCATTCATTCAATAATAATAATACTGATTTTGGTATTTGTTAAGCGCTTACAGGGTCATCAGGTTGTCCCACGTGAGGCTCGCAGTTAATCCCCATTTTACAGATGAGGTCACTGAGGCACAGAGAAGTCAAGTGACTTGCCCACAGTCGCACGGCTGCCAAGCGGCAGAGCTGTATCTGTCGAGCGCTTACCACGTGCAGGGCACCGTACTAAGCGCTTGGAATGTACAAATGGGCGACAGATAGAGACGGTCCCTGCCCTCTGACGGGCTCACGGCCTGGTCGGGGGAGACGGACGGACGAGACAACTGTATATATTTCCATGACCCTATTTATTTTGTTAATGAATCGTACGTCGCCTCGATTCTACCGATTTGCTACTGCTTTAGCGAGACGTCCTTCCCCTCGACTCTACTCATCGCCGTCGTCCTCGTCCGTCCGTCTCCCCCGATCAGACCGTGAGCCCGTCGGACGGCGGGGACCGTCTCTGTCCGTCGCCGACTTGTTCGTCCCAAGCGCTCGGTCCGGTGCCCTGCACCTAGTAAGCGCTCAATAAATACTATTGAATGAATGAATGAACGAACGAGAACGACAGCAATAAATGGAGGATGAGGAGTGGAAAGACACCCACCTCGGGGGCTCCTTTGGGGGGCACGAAGGTGTGGCTGTAGCTCGCCCGCTTAATAACAATAATAATGGTATCTGTTATTATTAATAGTAAGAAGAAGAAGAACGGCACTTGCTGTCACCTCTTGGAACCAGAAAGGACGGGGCGTAAAAGTGGACGCAAGTGGAGCCAAGGCGGCCGGTTCGCGCTTGGTCCTGCTGGCAGGCGGTGGTCTCTGACCCGTTGGGAATCTGTGAGGCGCACCGGGACCCTCGCCCTGTCCCCCCCTTTCCCGCCCCCAAAATGAAAAAGGTTCCAATGCGGAGCCTGCCTAGGTACGTGCAGGCCACAGATCGTCGAGGCATCTTTGTTCGATCCAATTCTGGAAGCCCACATCACCGCCCCCCTCAATCAATCATCCAATATTAATGCCGGCATCTGTTAAGCGCTTACTGTGTGCTAAGCACCCTTCTAAGCGCTGGGGAAGATACAGAGTAATCAGGTTGCCCCACACGGGGCTCGCAGTCTTCACCCCCATTTTACAGAGGGGGGAACTGGGGCCCAGAGAAGCGAAGCCACTTGCCCACAGTCACACAGCTGCCGAGTGGCGGAGCCGGGATTAATAATAACAATAATAATAATGTTGGCATCCGTTAAGCGCTTACTATGCGCCGAGCGCTGTTCTAAGCGCCGGGGGAGATACAAGGCAATCAGGTTGTCCCACAGAGGGCTCACAGACTTCATCCCCATTTTACAGATGAGGGAACTGAGGCCCAGAGAAGCCAAGTGACCTGTCCGAGGTCACACAGCTGCCAAGTGGCGGAGCCGGGATTAGGACCCACGACCTCTGACTCCCGAGCCCGGGCTCCCTCCGCTGGGCCGCGCTGCTTCTCTGTCGTGGGCGGGAATGTGTCCGCTCGCTGTCGTATCGTACGTTCCCCAACACTCTGTACAGTGCTTCGCCCCCAGTAGAGGCTCAGTAAATAGGATCGAATGAATGGATCGGACACCTTCACCGCGCAATCGCTCGATCTGTCTATTCACTGAGCACTTACCGGGTACAGAGCACTGAGCTGAGCACTGGGAGAGTACAAAATAGCGGAGTTGGTAGACGTATTCCCTGCTTCTAAGGACCTTATATTCTAGACTGTAAATCTGGTCCTCAGTACAGGCGATCCACCGTACTGAGTGCTCGGGGGGAACCACGAAAGAATTAGAAGACACAGTCCCCGTCCTCAAGGAGCCCCCACCATCGAGAACGGTTTTGCCTCATGGAAAGAGCACAGGCCTGCAGACGGGGGATCTGAGTTCTAATCCAATATTGGAGAAGACACTTAAATTTCTTCGGGCTAATAACAGTAACAGTGAGTATGCTCCTCGTTAAGCGCTTACTAGGTGCCGAGCGCCGTTCTAAGCCCTGGGGTGGATACAAGCTAATCGGGTTGGACACAGTCCCCATCTCACGTAGGGCTCACACTCTTAATCCCCATTTTACAGGTGAGGTCACTGAGGCCCAGAGAAGTGAAGTGACCCGCCCAAGGTCACACAGCAGGTACGTGGCAGAGCCGAGTTTACCTATTTTCCCCTCCCCACTGGACTACCGTGTGTGTCCCACGTGGGACAACAATTATGTCCAACTTGATGATCTTATAATAATAATAATAATAACGTTGGTATTTGTTAAGCGCTCACTGCGTGCAGAGAGCACCGTTCTAAGCGCTGGGGGAGATACAGGGTCATCGGGTCGTCCCACGTGAGGCCACGGGCTTCATCCCCCTTTTACAGATGGGGGAACTGAGGCACAGAGAAGTAAAGCGACTCGCCCACAGTCACACAGCTGCCAAGTGGCAGAGCCGGGATTCAAACCCATGACCTTTGACTCCCAAGCCCGGGCTCATTCCACTGAGCCACGCTGCTTCTCTATATTCATTCATTCAATCATTCAACTCAGGACAACCCGATGACCCTGGCTCTACCGCAGCGCTTAGAACAGTGCTCTGCACATAGTAAGCGCTCAATAAGTATGACTGAATGAGGAAGGTGGCAATTATTTGCAGTTAAACGAGAATTATCTTCAGATTTATTGCGCTCTCCCCGATCCCCTGAGAATTGTCCAGGGCCGGATGGGCCACCCGTTTCTTTCTATAAATTAACCACAATTACTAACATACTATTAATAATGTGGGTATTTGTTAAGCGCTTACCGTGGCTCAGTGGAAAGAGCATGGGCTTGGGAGTCAGAGGTCATGAGTTCGAATCCCAGCTCTGCCACTTGTCAGCTGTGTGACTGTGGGCAAGTCACTTCACTGCTCTGGGCCTCAGTGACCTCATCTGGAAAATGGGGATTAAGATTGCGAGCCCCACGTGGGACAACCTGATTCCCCCCCCGTGTCTCCCCCAGCGCTTAGAACAGTGCTCGGCCCCTAGTAAGCGCTTAACAAATACCAACGTTATTATTATTATTATTATTATTACTATGTGCAGAGCACTGTTCTAAGCGCTGGGGCAGATCCAGGGCAGTCAGGTGGTCCCACGTGAGGCTCACAGCCTTCATCCCCATTTTACAGATGAGGCACCTGAGGCCCGGAGAAGTGAAGTAACTTGCCCAAGGTCACACAGCTGACAAGTGGCAGATCTGGAATTAGAACCCATGGCCTTCTGACTTCCAGGCCCACGCTCTATCCACTACGCCACGTGTCCGCCTTCAATTGGATTCATTGAGCGCTTACTGTGTGCAGAGCACTGTACTGAACGCTTGGGAAAGTACAGTATAGCAATAAAGCTTATCGCTTTATTCGAAGCCCTACTGAGAGCTCACACCGCTTAGTGCATGGTACAGAGGTAGAGAAGCAGCGTGGCTCAGTGGCAAGAGCCCGGGCCTGGGAGTCGGAGGACCCGGGTTCTAATCCCGGCTCCGCCACTTGCCTGCTACGTGACCTGGGCCAGACCACTCAACGTCTCTGTGCCTCAGTTGCCTCTTCTGTAAAACGGAGATTAAGACTGTGAGCCCCACGTGGGGCAACCCGATGACCTCGTATCTACCCCCCAGGGCTTAGAACAGTGCTTGGCACATAGTAAGCACTTAATACCCTAATCATTATTATTATTCTTACAGTGCTCTGCACACAGTAAGTGCTCAGTAAATACGATGGAACGAACGAATCTCCACTCTCCTCATCTTCAAAGGCTCCTAAAATTACATCTCTGCCCAGAGGCCTTCCCTGGCCTCTTCTCCCCCCCCCCCCCACCCTGCCATTGCTCCTCGCTTTGCCTCACCTAAGCAGTTGGATCTGTATCCCTTAAGCACTTGCTATTCACCCCGGCCGTGGCTCAGTGGAAGGAGCCCGGGCTTTGGAGTCAGAGGTCATGGGTTCGAATCCTACTCCGCCACTTGTCAGCTGGGCGACGTTGCGGCACTTCACTTCTCGGTGCCTCAGTCCCCTCATCTGTAAAATGGGGGTGAAGGCCGTGAGCCCCGCGTGGGCCGACCCGATTCCCCGGTGTCTACCCCAGTGCTCAGAACGGTGCTCGGCACATAGTAAGCGCTTAACGAATACCAGCGTTGTTATCATTATTATTATTATTGCTCTTATTCCAAGAGTGCAAATTCATTCATTCATTCTACAGTATTTGAGAAGCAGCGCGGCTCAGTGGAAAGAGCACGGACTTGGGAGTCGGAGGTCACGGGTTCGAATCCCGGCTCTGCCGCTCGTCAGCCGGGTGACTGTGGGCGAGTCACTTCGCTTCTCTGGGCCTCGGTTCCCTCATCCGTCAAACGGGGATTAACGGTGAGCCTCACGTGGGACGACCCGATGACCCTGTATCTCCCCCAGCGCTTAGAACGGTGCTCTGCACATAGTAAGCGCTTAACAGATACCATCATTATTATTTATTGAGCGCTTACTATGTGCAGAGCACTGTACTAAGCACTGGGAACGGACAATTCGGCAACAGATAGAGACAGTCCCTGCCGTCTGACGGGTTTACAGTCTAATCGGGGGAGACGGACAGACAGAAACAATAGCAATAAATAGAAACAAGGGGATGGACATCCCATTCACAAAATAAATAGGGTGATAAAGATATAGACAAAAGAGCACCGTGCTGAGGGGAGGGGAAGGGAGAGGGGGAGGAGCAGAGGGCAAGGGGGGAAAAGGGGGCTTAGCTGAGGGGAGGTGAAGGGGCAGCAGAGGGAAAAGGGGGGGGAGCTCAGTCCGGGAAGGCCTCTCGGAGGAGGTGAGCTTTCGAAGAGGGGAAGAGAATGAGTCTGGCGGAGGTGAGGAGGGAGGGCGTTCCGGGCCCGCGGGAGGACGCGGCCCCGGGGGTCGACGGCGGGACGGGCGAGGTGGGCGGCCGAGGAGCGGAGCGTGCGGGGAAAGAGAGAAGGGAGGAGAGGTAGGAGGGGGCGAGGGGATGGACGGCCTCGAAGCCTAGAGTGAGGAGTTTTGCTTATTACAGTGACCGGAATACGGGACCACACACGGGAAAGGGACCAAGTCTAACTCCTACCTGTGTATTCTCTCCCAAGGCGTAGAACGGTGGTCTGCACAAAATAAGCACTTAATAAATACTGTTACCACTACGAAAGGGCTTTGCGCATAGTAAGCACTTAGTACTCACCTCCTCCGAGAGGCCTTCCCGGACTGAGCTCCTCTCCTCCCTCTGCTCCCTCTCCCGGCCCCCCTTCACCTCCCCTCAGCCAAGCCCCCTTTCCCCCCCTCTCCCTCTGCTCCTCCCCCTCTCCCTTCCCCTCCCCTCAGCGCCGTACTCGTCCGCTCGACCGACTATATCTTCAACACCCTATTCATTTTGTTAATGAGATGCACATCGCCTCGATTCTATTTAGTCGCCATCGTTTTTACGAGCTGTCCTTCTTCCCCTTTACTCCATTTATCGCCATCGTTCTCGTCCGCCCGTCTCCCCCGATCAGACCGTGAGCCCTTCAGAGGGCAGGGACCGTCTCTATCTGTCGCCGACTTGTTCATCCCAAGCGCTTAGTCCAGTGCTCTGCACCTAGTAAGCGCTCAATAAATACCAGTGAATGAATACGGTGCTTTGCCCCCAGTAAGGACTCAATAAATATGATTAAATAGTAAGTGCTCAATGAATACCATTGATGAATTGATGGATTGAGATTCTTAACTCTGCCATTTCCAAACAGCGCCATTCACACCTCCTTGTCACAGTCATCCTCCTCCCTGCTGCCGTAAGGGAGGTCGTGGGGTCATGGTCAGAGGTCGTGGGTTCGAATCCCGGCTCTGCCGCTCGTCATCTGTGTGACCGTGGGCAAGTCACTTAACTTCCCTGTGCCTCAGTGACCTCGTCTGTAAAATGGGGATGAAGACTGTGAGCCTCTCCGTGGGACGACCTGCTCACCCCGGATCTGCCCCAGCGCTTAGAACGGTGCTCAGCACGTAGTAAGCGCTTAACGAATACCAGCATTATTATTATCATCTATGCATCTATTCATTTTGATGGTATTGATGCCTGACTACTTGTTCTGTTTTGTTGTCTGTCTCCCCCTTTTAGACCGCGAGCCGGTCGTTGGGCAGGGATTGTCTCTATCTGTTGCCAAATTGCCCATTCCGAGCGCTTAGTACAGTGCTCTGCACATAGTCAGCGCTCGATAAATATGATTGAAAGAACAGATACGACTGAATGAACAAATATGGTGGAAAGAATGAATGAATGCCCTCAACACTGTTAATACAGAAGAGGAAGAAGACACGATCCCCCAGCTCTCAAGAAGCTGACAATCTAGTGAGCTAATGATAACGTTGGTATTTGTTAAGCGCTGACTATGTGCAAAGCACTGTTCTAAGCGACGGGGAGATACAAGGTGATCAGGTTGTCCCACGTGGGGCTCCCGGCCCTCATCCCCATTTTACAGATGAGGTAACCGAGGCAGCGAGAAGTTAAGCGACTTGCCCGAGGGTGTCACACAGCTGATGAGCGGCAGAGCGGGGATTCGAACCCCTGACCTCTGACTCCCAGGCCCGGGCTCTTTCCACTGAGCCACGCTGCTTCTGCCTGAAAGGCTCTAGGCTGCTTCCGCTTTGGCCGTAAATGGGTTTTAGGATTGAGATTCCTGGGGGGGCACTTAATCTACCATTGGTAGATAACAATGATAATAATGATAACAACGCTGGTATTTGTTAAGCGCTTCCTCTGTGCCAAGCGGTGAGGCAGATACAAGATAATCGGGTCGTCCCACGTGGGGCTCACGGTCTTCATCCCCATTTTCCAGATGAGGTCACTGAGGCCCAGAGAAGGGAAGTGACCTGCCCAAAGTCACACAGCTGACGCGTGGCGGAGTCAGGCTTCGAACCCGCGACCTCTGACTCGCAAACCCTTGCCTTTTCCACTGAGCCTCGCTGTTTCTCTGTCACCGGGGGAAGGGCATGGCATAGTGGTAGAGCGTGGGCCTGGAGGGAGGCGGGGGGGGTGGGGGTGGGGTGCAGAAGGTCATGAGTTCTAATCCCGGCTCTGCCATTCGTCCGCTGTCTGACCTCGGCCAATCTTTTCACTTCTCTGTGCCTCAGTTACCTCATCTGTTAGATGGGGATCGAGACTGTGATTCCCCCACGTGGGAAAGGAACTGAGTCCAGCCTGATTTGCTTGTTTCCACCCCAGCACTCAGCACAGTCCCTGTCACACACGTAACGACCCTGGGCCCGTCGTTGGGCGGGGATTGTCTCTGCCTGGTGCCCAGTTGTCCATTCCTAGCGCTTAGTACGGTGCCCTGCACCTAGTAAGCGCTCAATAAATAAATTGAATGAAAGAACAGATACCATCATTTTTATAATCGTTATTATGTGTCGAAGGCTTAGCATGTGCGGGACACTGCGCTAAGCATTTGGGGTGATAGAAAAGGGCAGATGGACACGCTCCTTGTCATCGGGGAAGCAGCTTGGCTCAGTGGAAAGAGCCCGGGCTTGGGAGTCGGAGGTCATGGGTTCTAATCCCGGGCTCTGCCACTTGGCAGCTGTGTGACTGTGGGCCAGTCACTTCGCTTCTAAAATGGGGATTGACTGTGAGCTTCACGTGGGGCAACCTGATGACCCTGGATCTGCCCCAGCGCTTAGAACAGTGCTCTGCACATCGTAAGCGCTTAACGATCTTTCGGCCTAGAGGACCTTCATCATGCACCACACCCGTGTCTGCCCACTGTCCCTCTTACTGCGGCAGGCAGGAGGATGGCTGGCTGTGACAAGGAGGGGTGAATGGTGCCGTTCGATCAATCAATCAAGTAATCCATGGTATTTACTGAGCGCTTACTGTTTGCAGATCACTGTATTCATTCATTCGTCTTTATTGAGCGCTTACTATGTGCAGAGCACTGGACTAAGCGCTCGGAATGGACAGATCAGCCACAGATAGAGACGGTCCCTGCCCTCTGATGGGCTCACGGTCTGATCGGGGGAGACGGACGGACGGGAACGATGAAAATAAATAGAATCGAGGGGATGAACATCTCATTGACAAAATAAATAGGGTGCTTGGGAAAGCAATTCCCAGTCCTCCCAACCCCACAACATTTACGTGGCTCAGTGGAACGAGCACGGGCTTGGGAGTCAGAGGTCAAGGGTTCGAATCGCGGCTCTGCCACTTGGCAGCTGGGTGTGACTGTGGGCGAGTCGCTTCACTTCTCTGGGCCTCAGCGACCTCATCTGTCAAATGGGGATGAAAACTGTGAGCCTCACGTGGGACGACCCGATGACCCCGGATCTCCCCCGGCGCTCAGAACAGTGCTCTGCACATAGTAAGCGCTTATCAAATACCAACATTACTATTATTATCAGCTGTAATTTTATTTATTTATTCAGGTTAATGTCTGTCTCCCCCTCTAGATTTTAAGCTCTTTGTGGGAAGGGAATGCGTCTGTTATAATGTCATATAGTACGCTCCCAAACACTTATGAAAGTGCTCTGGACACAATAAGCATTCGATAAATATGATTGATTGATTGATTGATTGATTGACCGACCGACGGACGATGCCTTCGCACGGGTTCTCCGTCCCAAAGTCTTTGAGACTGGAAGCAACGTGGCCTAGGAGAAAGAGCGTGGGCCTGGGATAATCCCAGCTCTGCCACTTGTCTGCCGTGTGACCTCGAGCAAGTCACTTCACTGCCCCCTGCCTCAGTTTCCTCATCTGTAAAATGGGGATTAAGACTGGGAGCCCCATGTGGGACAGGGACTGTGCCCAACCCGATCATCTTGTATCTAGCCCAGCGCTTGATAGGGTGCCTGTCAGTCAGTCGATCATTCAATCATTCAGCCAATGGTATTTATTGAGCGCTTACTGCGTGCACAGCACTGTACTAAGCGCTTGGAATGGACAATTCGGCAACAGATAGAGACAATCCCTACCCAACAAGGGGCGCACAGTCTAGAAGGGAGAGACAGAAAACAAAACAAGTAGACGGGCGTCATTAGCACCAGAATTATAGATATATACACATATCGTTAATAACCGTGGCTCAGTGGAAAAAGCCCGGCCTTAGGAGTCAGGGTTCGAATCCCAGCTCTGCCACTTGTCAACTGAGGGCAGGTCACTTCACTTCTCTGTGCCTCAGTGACCTCATCTGTAAAATGGGGATGAAGACCGTGAGCCCCACGTGGGACAACCCGATTCCCCTGTGTCTACCCCAGCGCTTAGAACGGTGCTCTGCACATAGTAAGCGCTTAACAAATATCAACATTATTATTATTATTAAAATAGAAGCAGAGAAGCAGCATGGCTCAGTGGAAAGAGCCCGGGCTTGGGAGTCAGAGGTCATGGGTTCGAATCCCGGCTCCGCCACTTGTCAGCTGGGTGCCTGTGGGCAAGTCACTTCACTTCTCTGGCCCTCTGTGACCTCATCTGGAAAATGGGGTTGAAGACTGGGAGCCTCACGTGGGACAACCTGGCGACCCTGTGTCTACCCCAGCGCTTAGAACAGTGCTCTGCACATAGTAAACGCTTAACAAATTCCAACATTATCATCATTAAAAGAGAATAATAAATACGTACACAGATATACACAAGTGCTGTGGGGAGGGGAAGGGGGAAGAGCAGAGGGAGGGCGTCGGGGCCATGGGGAGGGGAGGAGGAGCAGAGGGAACGGGGCGGGGCTCATCTGGGAAGGCCTCCCGGAGGAGGTGAGCTCTCGGAAGGGCTTTGAAGGGGGGAAGAGAGCAATCGTATTTATTACGCACTTACTGTGTGCGGAACACTGTACTGCTCCGGGAGGTTCCTGGGCTGGTCCTCACCTCGGACAGAGGAAGGAGATTTTCACTGAAACGAAGCAGCCTGGGGTAATGGATAGAGCCCAGGCCTGGGAGTCAGGACGTCGTGGGTTCTAATCCCGCCTCCGCCACTTGTCTGTTGTGTGACCTCGGACACGTCATTTCTCTTCTCGGCGCCTCAGTTGCCTCATCTGTAAAACGGGGAATAAGGCTGTGAGTCTCGTGTGGGACGGGGGCTGTGTCCAGTCTGATTTGCTGGTAATAATAAATCATGATAGCGTTGGCATTTGTTAAGCGCTTACTATGTGCCGACCACTGGTCTAGGCGCTGGGGTAGACACAGGGGAATAATAACGTTGGTATCTGTTAAGCGCCGACTATGTGCCGAGCACTGTTCTAAGCGCCGGGGCAGACACAAGGGAATCAGGTTGTCCCACGTGGGGCTCGCAGTCTTAATCCCCATTTGACAGAGGAGGGAACTGAGGCACAGAGAAGTGAAGTGACTTGCCCAAAGTCACACAGCTCCCCCGTGGGGCTCACAGTCTTAATCCCCGTTTTCCAGATGAGGTCGCCGAGGCTCAGAGAAATTAAGTGGCTCCTTAAACCAGACAGATGACTCCTTTGGGGAGAGAGTGCCGCTCTACGCCAATCCTCCAATTATTTTTATTAAAAATAACATGTCCAGTGCTGTCTTCTTCACTACCATGGTGTTTACTGACATGGTGTTTACTCCCGGTGTTGCTTTAATGGCAACACCACAGAATCAGCATGGCCTAGTGGCAAGAGCCCGGGCTCGGGACTCGGAGGGCGTGGGTTCTAATCCCGGCTCCGCCACTTGTCTGCTGTGTGACCTTGGGCAAATCACTTCACTTCTCTGTGCCTCAGTTACCTCATCTGAAGGGAAGCAGCGTGGCTCAGTGGCAAGAGCCCGGGCTTCGGCGTCAGAGGTCATGGGTTCGACTCCCGGCTCTGCCGCTTGTCGGCCGTGTGACCGTGGGCGAGTCGCTTCACTTCTCTGTGCCTCAGTTACCTCATCTGGAATATGGGGATTAACTGTGAGCCTCACCTGATGACCCCGTATCTCCCCCAGCGCTTAGAACGGTGCTCTGCACCTAGTAAGCGCTTAACAAATACCATTATTATTATTATCATCTGTAAAAATGGGGATTAAAAAATGAGAGCCCCACATGGGACAACCTGATGACCTTGTATCTACTCCAGTGCTTCGAATAGAGCTTGGCACCCAGTAAGTGCTTAACAAATAATCATCATCATAATAATTATTAATATGAACTTAGAAAACAATCTTCCCGACTTTTGTAGTCAACTACAACCTTTGCTAAAGATTTCAGCCAAAAAAACAAAAAAATAGACCTTCCAGTTATTTGCCAGAGTTATCTTTCTAAATCTAAATCTCTTAATAGAGTTGTGTGTGAAATAAAAAAAAAAAGATAACGTCACCTAGGAAATCCATTTTAAATCTATCTGCTCCAAACGCTTTGTTTCCCCCATAGAGTTCACCTTGGGCAGGGAATTTGACTGTTTATTGTTATATTGTGCTCTCCCACAGTGCTCTGCACACAGTAATCTTTCTATAAATAAGATTGAATAAAGGAATATTTAATTGCAACGAGCATCAGAAACAAACAAAAAATACCCATGCTAAGGGTCGTATTCTGCACTGGTATTAAAATTCTTCTTTCCCCACAGACGACTTATTTTAAGTTCAAAGCTTTGTAATTGTGGTATTTAGTCCTGGGGTAGATAAAAGATGATCACATGAAAATACATTCAAACATCAGCAAAAATACAGAGTCTAAGCGCCGTTGAAATGCTGTCTATGGATTTTGTTTCATTTATTTATAGGGCTTGTGTTGCTATTAGAAAGCAGCAGAACTGAATTTTATTCCGGGTTTTCTCTTCTTCCAAGGAAACTATTTTGGCTATAACTGAATAGGCCGTGGCCAAACATTTCCAAATGATAACGTAATAATAATGGTGGTATCTGTTAAGCGCTTACTATGTGCAAAGCACTGTTCTAAGCGCTGGGGGGATACAGGGTGATCAGATTGTCCCGCGTGGGGCTCACAGTCTTAATCCCCATTTTACAGATGAGGTATCTGAGGCACAGAGAAGTGAAGTGACTTGCCCAAAGTCACACAGCTAGGGATTCGAACCCATGACTTCTGACTCCCAAGCCCGGGCTCTTTCCACCGAGCCACGCCGCTTCTCCTATAACCTATAGCCCTTCATTTTTCTTCATAGAATTTCCTCTCAGAAGCCTGGTAGCGTTTAATATATCTGTGAAATTGCAATGCCGCCCTAAGCAGCTGGTAATGTCACCGGTCACTGAGACGCAACGGTCACTGAGGCACAGTTCATCAATCCGTCATAGTATTTATTGCGTGCAGAACACTCTAGTAATAATAATAATAATGTGGGTATTTGTTAAGCGCTTACTATGTGCGGAGCACTGTTCTAAGCGCTGGGGGAGATACAGGGTCATCAGGTTGCCCCACGTGAGGCTCACCGTTAATCCCCATTTTACAGGCCCAGAGAAGTGAAGTGACTCGCCCACAGTCACACAGCAGACAAGTGGCAGAGCCGGGAGTCGAACCCATGACCTCTGACTCCCAAGCCCGTGCTCTTTCCACTGAGCCACAGTCTCTATCATCCAGGAGCTGTTCTTTCTTTCTCTCTAGGCACTAAATTTGTACTTTCTGATTTAGCCTTCAAGGACACAGAGACTGTTCTCCTTCTACCTTCTTCGGGCCCTCAACTGACTTGCTCCGCACAGCGAGTCTGCAGCTTTTCCTTTCCCCACAGTAGTAGCTCTGAGAAAACATCCCCTGGCAGTCCCTCCGTGGGTTCGTTCTGTCCATAATAGCCCAGCGGCTTCGAGTAGATCGAGGCCAGCAAATCAAATTCCTCAGCGATATCAGGGCAGTAACGAGATCATAACACGGAGGAACATTTTTTTTTTCCAAACCGTCGAAACTGCGCCTTCATACAGGGAGTATGTCTTTTTCAGGATGAAGAGATGAATGGGATTTTAGGAGTAGACAGAAGATCTCCTTCTGGGAGTCAGCTGAGAAAGAGGAGAGTGGACTTAGAGCTCACCTCCTCCAAGAGGCCTTCCCAGACTGAGCTCCCCTTTTCCCTCTGCTCCCTCTGCTCCCCCTCTACCCGCCCTTCACCTCTCCGCAGCTAAGCCCTCTTCTTCCCCCTCTCCCTCTGCTCCTCCGCCTCTCCCTTCCCCTCCCCTCAGCACCGTACTCGTCCGCTCGACTGTATATATTTCCGTTACCCTATTTATTTTGCTAATGAGATGTACATCACCTTGATTCTGATTATTTGCTATTGTTTTAATGAGATGTTCATCTCCTCGATCCTATTGATTGCTATTGTTCTTGTCTGTCTGTCTCCCCCGATTAATAATAATAATAATGTTGGTATTTGTTAAGCGCTTACTACGTGCCAAGCACTGTTCTAAGCGCTGGGGTAGATACGGGGTCATCAGGTCATCCCACGTGAGGCTCACAGTTAATCCCCATTTTCCAGATGTGGTAACTGAGGCCCAGAGAGACGAAGTGACTCGCCCACAGTCACCCGGCTGCCAAGTGGCAGAGCCGGGAGTCGAACCCATGACCTCTGACTCCAGAGCCCGGGCTCTTTCCACTGAGCCACGCTGTAAGGCCGTCAAAGGGCGGGGACCGTCTCTATCTGTTACCGATCGTCCATTCCAAGCGCTTAGTACAGTGCTCTGCACAGAGTAAGCGCTCAATAAATACTATTGAATGAACGAATGACACAGCAGAGGGACGTTGAGGAAGCGACCAGGGTCTACTGGTAAATTTATTCTAATAGATCTCTCTATTGTCAATTAAGGAAGCTACCGATTTCTTTTAGTGCCTTTGACTTCCCTGGTGGATTGTAAACGTCTTGAGGGCAGGGATTCTGCACATAGGAGGTGTTCAATATGGCCTAGTGGCTAGAGCACGGGCCTGGGAGTCAGAAGGACCTGGGTTCTAATCCCGGCTCCGCCACTTGTCTGTTGTGTGACCCCCGGCAAGTCACTTTACTTTTCTGTGCCTCAGTTACCTCACCTGTATAATGGGGATTAAGACTGTGAGTCCCATGTGGGACAGGGACTGTGTCCAACCTGATGTGCTTGTGTCCACCCCAGCACTTGTAGAGTGCCTGGCATACAGTAAGTGTTTAACAAATATCACAGTCATTATTATTACTATTTATGGATTGAATGATTGGCGACTGGTGAATGATTAAGCCCGTCAAAGGGCAGGGACCGTCTCTATCTGTTGCCCATTTGTCCATTCCAAGCGCTTGGTACAGTGCTCTGCACATAGTAAGCGCTCAATAAATACTACTGAATGAATGAGGTGGAGAGAGAGAGAGAGACAGAGGGAGAGAGAGAAAGATGGGGAGAAAGAGCTTAACAATTATCACAGTCATTATTATTATTACGATTGATGGGTTGAATGATTGGTGAGATGGGGAGAGAGAGAAAGACAGAGGGAGAGAGGGAACGCTGGGGAGAAAGAGCTCAACAATGATCACAGTCATTATTATTATTATTATTACTATCGACGGATTGAATGATTGGCGAGATGGGGAGAGAGAAAGACAGAGGGAGAGAGAGAAAGATGGGGAGAACGAGCTCAACAGTGATCACAGTCATCATTATTATTACTATCGACGGATTGAATGATTGGTGAGATGGGGAGAGAGAGAACGATGGGGAGAAAGAGCTCAACAATGATCACAGTCATCATTATTATTATTATTATTACTATCGACGGATTGAATGATTGGTGAGATGGGGAGAGAGAGAACGATGGGGAGAAAGAGCTCAACAATGATCACAGTCATTATTATTATTATTACTATCGACGGATTGAATGATTGGTGAAGTGGGGAGAGAGAAAAAGGGAGAGAGACAAAGAGAAAGAGATGGGGAGAAAGAGATGGGAGGAGAGAGAGAAAGAGTCAGTCCTGGGGGCTTGGAGAGTGTCAAATGTCTGGAATAGTCAGGTGGGACGTGGGGCAAGAATGCTGATGAATTAAGAAGCAGAGAAGCAGCGTGGCTCAGTGGAAAGAGGCTCGGGAGTCAGAGGTCGTGGGTTCGAATCCCGGCTCTGCCGCTTATCAGCTGTGTGACTGTGGGCAAGGCACTTCACTTCTCGGTGCCTCAGTTCCCTCATCTGTCAAATGGGGATTAAGACTGTGAGCCCCACGTGGGACAACCCGATTCCCTTGTGTCTACCCCAGCGCTTAGAACAGTGCTCTGCCCCTAGTAAGCGCTTAACAGACACCGACATTATTATTATCATTAAGGAAGATTAGTGCAGATGGAAGGGCAGAACTGTAGAACATAGAAGATAGAAGTTACAGGTGCAGTGGCAAAGATAGGCATGGGATTTGAGAATTTCCAGTGAAGCCATTCAGCTGTGTAAATTCATTCAGTCGGATTTACTGAGCGCTTACTGCGCGCAGAGCACTGTACTGAGCACTTGGAAAGAGTTCGGCAACAGATGGAGAAAATCCCTACCTAACAACAGGCTCCCAGTAGTACATTGCCCCTGTATATTTAAGGATACCATCAATGGTGAAATTCATCTTCGAATGCGTGCACAGAACAACGTAGCGCCCACAATCCCGGCCCCACTGTGCACACAGAAAGGTTGTCCCTTGTTTGGTTAGAATTAAGATTTGCAGCGCCAGGCGCTGTTTTCGCTTTTTCCTTCTCGTCTCTTGTTTCTTAGGAGAAGCGGCGTGGCTTAGTGGGATTGGCCCGGGCTTGGGAGTCGGAGGTTGTGGGTTCTAATCCCCGCTCCACCGCTTGTCTGCTCTTTGACCTTGCGCAAGCCACTTAACTTCTCTGTGCCTCAGCTGCCTCATCTGTAAAATGGGGATTAGGACCGCGAGCCCCACGTGGGGGACATCCTGATTACCTTGTTTCTACCCCAGCGCTTAGAACGGTGCTTGATGTTGGTATTTTGTTGGTATTTGCTAAGCGCTCACTATGTGCCGAGCACCGTTCTAAGCGCTGGGGGAGATACAGGGTCATCAGGTCGTCCCACGCGAGGCTCACGGTTAACCCCCATTTTACAGATGAGGTAACAGGCCCAGAGAAGTGAAGTGACTCGCCCGCAGTCACACAGCTGACGAGTGGCCGAGCCGGGAGTCGAACCCATGACCTCTGACTCCGAAGCCCGGGCTCTTTCCACTGAGCCGCGTAAGTGCCTTAACAAATACCGTCATAATAATAATAATTATTATTATTGCGTGGGACGGATACTGAATTCCTCCTCATTATCCTGTATCTACCCCAGTGCTTAGTACGGCACCTGGCACATAATAAGTGTTTAACAAATACCATAATTATTATTATGAAGGCTCTGCTAGATAAAGGCCACTTCTTCCTTGACAGCAATAAGCCACACTGGTCTATCATCAGCAATTCACTCTCAGTCCTTCGGAGAGAAGCAGGATTGTCTGAGGCTTTATTCCACCGTGGCCTTAAAATGTTCGCTCCGCCCTTCTTGCTTTCGGTTTCCCAATTTCAGCTCTCCACAGTTTCCTCATTTACCCCTCCCCCTCCCCTCGGCACTCTGCTCAGTTGTATATATTTTTATTACCCTATTTATTTTGTTGAGGAGGCGTCCGTCCCCTTGAGAAGCAGCGTGGCGCAGTGGAAAGAGCACGGGCTTTGGAGTCGGGGCTCACGAGGTCGCATCCCAGCTCCGCCACTTGTCAGCTGTGTGACTGTGGGCAAGTCACTTCACTTCTCTGGGCCTCAGTTCCCTCATCTGTAAAATGGGGATTAAGACCGTGAGCCCCACGTGGGACGGCCTGATTCCCCTGTGTCTATCCCAGCGCTTAGAACGGTGCTCTGCACGTAGTCAGCGCTTAACGAACACCGACATTATTGATTCTATTTATCGTGATTAAGTTGTCTTGTTTTTGTCCCCGTCTCTCTCCCCCAAGGAGACCGTAAGCCCGTCGGTGGGCAGGGATCGTCTCTCTCTGTTGCCGACTTGTACGTTCCAAACGCTTAGTACAGCGCTCTGCACACAGTAAGTGCTCAATAAATACTATGGAATGAATGAACTTCATGCGCCTGACCCAGCTTATCTGTTTTAAGTGAGTATAGCTTGGTTGCTGTTCTAGAACTCCATTGCTGGTGGCTTAGTGGACAGAGCCCGGGCCTGGGAGTCAGAAGGACCTGGGTTCTGATTCTGGCTCCGCCACATGTCTGCTGTGGGACCTTGGGCAAGTCACTTCACTTCTCTGGCCCTCGGTTACCTCATCTGTAAAATGGGGAGTAAAAGAGGGAGTCCCATGTGGGACAGGGATTGGGTCTAACGCGATTAACTTGTATCTACCCCAGAGCTAAGAACAGTGCTTAACACATAGGAAGGGCTTGACAAGTAGCATGATAATAATAATCATTATTATTTGCGGATTGGGTCTTGCCTCTCATTTTTTTGGTGTCTTTCTCCCCCTTTAGATCGTAGCTCCTCGAGGGCAGCGATTGTGCCCGACTCTACTGTTCTTTTCCCAGGCGTTTAGTAATAATACTGTTGGTGTCGGTTAAGCGCTTACTATGTGCAGAGCACTGTTCTAAGCGCTGGGGGAGATACAGGGTGATCGGGTTGTCCCACGTGGGGCTCACAGCTTTTTAATCCCCATTTTACAGATGAGGTAAATGAGGCACAGAGACGTTAAGTGACTTGCCCACAGTCAGTGCTCTGCACATTTATTGCCTGATGCCCTGGTGCAGGTCCCCCTCCTTCAAAGCCCTACTGAAGGCTCACCTCCTCCAGGAGGTCTTCCCAGACTAAGCCCCCCTTTTCCTCTGCTCCTCCTCCCCCCCAGCACTTGTATGTGTACGTACGTATTTATAATTCTCTCTGTATTAATGAAGTGTATATAGCTATAATTCTATTTATTGATATTGATGCTACTGATGCCCGTTTACTTGTTTTGATGCCTGCCTCCCCCGCTTCTAGACTGGGAGCCCGTTATCGGGCAGGGATTGTCTCTATCTGTTGCTGAATTGTACTTTCCAAGCGCTTAGTACAGTGCTCTGCACACAGCGAGCGCTCAATAAGTACGATTGAATGAACGAATGACAATAATTACGGTATTTGTTAAGCTCTTGCTATGTACCATGCACTGTATTAAGCGCTAGGGTGGATGCAAGTAAACCGGGTTGGGCACAGTCCCTGTCCCACGTGGGGTTCAAAGTCTCAATGCCCATTTCGCAGATGAGGTAACTGAGGCCCAGAGAAGTGAAGTGACTTGTTCAAGATCACTCAGCAGACAAGCGGCAGAGCAGGGATATGATTGATGTACATATTTTTATTACCCTATTTATTTTGTTAATGAGACGTACATCCCTTTGATTCAGAGAAGCAGCGTGGCTCAGTGGAAGGAGCCCGGGCTTTGGAGTCAGAGGTCATGGGTTCGAATCCCTGCTCTGCCACTTGTCAGCTGTGTGACTGTGGGCAAGTCACTTAACCTCTCTGTGCCTCCGTTCCCTCATCTGTAAAATGGGGATTAAGACCGTGAGCCCCACGTGGGACAACCTGATTCCCCCGTGTCTACCTCAGTGCTTAGAACAGTGCTCTGCACATAGTAAGCGCTTAACAAATACCAACATTATCATTTATTCCTATTATTTTTGTCTGCCTCCCCCGATTAGACCGTAAGCCCGTCAGTGGGCAGGCACCGTCTCTATCTGTTGCCGATCTGTACATTCCGAGCGCTTAGTACAGTGCTCTGCACGTAGTAAGCGCTCAGTAGATACTATTGAATGAATGAATGAATTGAACCTCACAAAATGAAGGGTGTTAACAGGATGAATATGGGATTTTACTTTTAGGGAAGCAGCATGGCCTGGTGGAAAGAGCAGGGGTCAGAGTAGGAGGCCTAGGTTTTAACCCCGCTCTGACACTCACTGGGCTGCTTACTGGATACTGCGATTTCCTGCGCTGTAAAACGGGGATTAAACATCCGCTTCTCCTTACCTCTTAGATGGCGGGGCATCATAACGATTAGTATTTCTCATCACCTCCTACAAGACGGAAAAACAGGTTATTCATTGAAAGGGAAAGAGACAGATTTCAAACCAGTATGGTAGGGGCTGTTGTTGCAAGAGGTGGGATTTCAAATGCTTGGCCCATGCAAATGCAGGAGAGGGAAGCGAAAGGAGAAGCAGACGCTACCGGGTCCTTTTTAAGCTCACTGGCTGAGTTTCGTTTTCACGTTTGAGAAGAATTGCCAAGAGAGGAAGGAGCCCGCTCTGTTTTAGCCCGGATCTAGCTGACGTATTCTAGTACGTCCCCGCTCTATGATTTATTTTAGGGTCTTTCCTACTAGATCATAAACCTCTTGAGGGCGGAGATGGTGTTTCCTCCCTCAACCGTACTCTCGTAAGCATCAGTAGCGTGTCTGCACATAGCGGGTGTTCAAAAAACGCTATCGATCGGTTAACTGATTGACAGAATGGGTCCGAGACGACTCCATAAGACAAGAAGGGATAGCCAACCTCACTTTTGTCCCCTCGGGCAACTTTGGGGTCATTTTGGAGACAGAATGCTAACCAGAATGGCTAGATCACTGATCGGACCCCGCATTCCGTTTGTCATGCTGTATCGTGATATCATGACGCTATTAAGAGAAGCAGCGTGGCTCAGCGGAAAGAGCCCGGGCTTGGGAGTCAGAGGTCGTGGGTTCTGATCCCCGCTCTGCCACTTGTCAGCTGGGTGACCCTGGGCAAGTCACTTCACTGGGCCTCAATTGCCTCATCTGTCAAATGCGGATGAAGACTGTGAGCCCAAGGTGGGACATCGCGACTACCTTGCATCTCCCCCAGCGCTTAGAACAGTGCTTGGCACATAGTAAGCGCTTGACAAATACCGACCTTATTATTATTATTCTTATGATGTCACACATACTTCAGAATGGAGTGGGCGGAGACCCCAGTTTCACCCGACTGCCATCGCTCCAGGACTTTCCTCCCCTGGGCTCCCACTGGGAAGCGAGTGGCCTTCAGGGTGTTGTGGAATCAGACAACCAAGATGGAAACTGCAGCCTGGACCAGAGCAGGATGAGGGATGGTGGCGGGGAGGAGCCAATGACAGCCTGGTTATCAGTCCATCAATGGTATTTATTCATTCATTCATATTGACTGAGTGCTGACTGTGTGCAGAGCACTGTACTGAGCGCTTGGGAGATTGGAAGATCACAATACAATAGAATCTGTACACATGTTCCCTGCCCATGAGGAACTCAGAGGTTAGAGGACTCCCAGTGCAGGTTCTTTTAGTGTGAGAAACCCCTCCACGTTCATTCATTCAGTTGTATTTATTGAGCGCTTACTGCATGCAGAGCACTGTCCTAAGCGCCCGGAAAGTACAATTCAGCAACAGATGGAGATAAGCCTTACCCAACAACGGGCTCACAGTTTAGAAGGGAGGAGGCAGACATCAAAACCAGTAAACAGGCATCCAGAGCATCAATAGAATTCAACAGAATTCTAGATCATATGCATCATTAATAAAATAAATTGAATAATACATATGTACATAGATACACAAGTGCTGTGGGGCGGGGAGGAGGACAGAGCAGAGAGAGGGAGTCGGGGTGATGGGGAGGGGAGGAGAGCAGAGGAAAAGGGAGGACTCAGTCTGGGAAGGCCTCCTGGAGGAGGTGAGCTCTCAGGAGGGCTCTGAAGGGGGGAAGAGAGCTGGTTTGGCGGATGTGAGGAGGGAGGGCGTTCCAGGACAGAGGTAGGACGTGGGCCGGGGGTCGACGGCGGGACGGGTGAGAACGCGGCCCAGTGAGGAGGTGAGCGGCGGCGGAGGAGCGGAGCGTGCGGGCTGGGCTGGAGTAGAGAGGAGGGAGGCGAGGTAGGAGGGGGCAAGGGGATGGAGAGCTTTGAAGCCAAGAGCGAGGAGTTTTCACTTGATAAAAACCACACATACACTCTCTTTCTCTCTCTCTCTCCAGCTAATTCTCCTTTTTTCCTGACCTGGTAAATGAGAGAGCAGAGGAGAGACAGAGATAGAAAAAGACAGAATGTGCGTGTGTATGTTCCTCCCGGACTTGGGAAATGGCAGAGAGAGAGAGAGAGGCAGAGGGAGAACGTATGTGCATGCATCTCTACCAAAATGAGAGTGGAAGGGCAATTTTCTAATTTCTTTATCCTAATCTGTCACGCCATCTCACAGTTTCGGTAATTTGCATGGAACGCCCAAAATAGCTCCCAATTTTCCCATTTTCACTTTACTTGGAAAAAAAATCAGGACGAAGGAAAAATCATATGTGTTTCAAAAGCAGGTTCAGGCTATAACGAAGAGCCATTTTGTCGCTAATCACATCTGGAGCAATACTGTGATCCAATATTATGTTTCCGATGAATTGTAATTGCGATGTTTTCCACTGCCCCGTGCAATAACTGAGATAACTGAAAGAAGGGTTCTTCCTCAGCATGAGCATCATTGAAAAAACATTCAATTCCTAGATAACTGTCTGACCTCATTATCTTGTCTCTAATCCGGTAGTTAGCACGGTGCTCGATGCACAGCTAGCACTTAATAAATAGAACGGTATAAATTAATCATGGCTTCAAGGATCTACAACAAAAAATTCCCACAGTCATAGAAACTAAACACTACAGAGACGATTAGAAGTGAACAAGGGCTTAAACCCGCTAAATATCATGGGACGTAGCATGGCCTAGGGGAAACTGTTACCTTGCTGGTACAATTTCTCTTAATATCCCGAATTTCTCATAATATCCCGACTGGATTACTGCATCAGCCTTCTCTCTGATCTCCCATCCTCCTGTCTCTCCCCGCTCCAGTCATCATCCTCCTGCAGAAACGCTCTGGGCGTGTCACTCCCCTCCTCAAAAACCTCCAGTGGTTCAATCATTCATTCATTCATTCAATAATCGTATTTATTGAGCACTTACTGTGTGCAGAGCACTTGTACTAAGCTCTTGGAATGTGTAATTCGGCAACGGAGAGAGACAACGACGGGCTCACAGTCTAGAAGGGGGCGACAGAACAAGTAGACAGGCGTCGACACCATCAAAATAGATAAGTAGAATCATAGATATATATACACATCATTAATAAAATAGAGTGATAAACAATATCTACAAATATACACAAGTGCTGTGGGGAGGGGAAAGGGGTAGAGCAGAGGTTGCCTGTCAACCTTCGCATGAAGCAGAAACTCCTCACTCTTGGCTTCGAGGCCGTCCGTCACCTCGACCCTTCCTACCTCACCTCCCTTCTCTCTTTCCACCGCCCACCCCGCACGCTCCGCTCCTCCGCCGCCCGCCTCCTCGCCGGCCCTCGGTCTCGCCCGTCCCGCCGTCGACCCCCGGGCCGCGTCCTCCCGCGGTCCCGGAACGCCCTCCCTCCTCACCTCCGCCAAACGGATTCTCTTCCCCTCTTCGAATCCTCACCGAGAGCTCACCTCCTCCAAGAGGCCTTCCCACACTGAGCTTCCCCTTTTCCCCCTGCTCCCTCTGCTGCCCCTCTATCCCCCTCTTCACCTCCCGTCAGCTAAACCCCCTTTTCCCCCCTTTTCCCTCTGCTCCTCCCCCTCTCCCTTCCCATCCCCTCAGCACCGTGCTCGGCCGCTCGACCGTATATATCTTCATCACCCTATTTATTTTGTTAACGAGATGGACATCGCCTCGATTCTATTTATCCGCTATTGTTTTCATGAGACGTTCATCCCCTCGATTCTATTTATCGCCACCGTCCTCGTCCGTCCGTCTCCCCCGATCAGACCGCGAGCCCGTCAGAGGGCGGGGACCGTCTCTATCTGTTCCCGATCTGTCCATTCCAAGCGCTTAGTCCGGTGCTCTGCACATAGTAAGCGCTCAATAAATACTAGTGAATGAATGAATACTGCGTCAGACACAGGTTTATCGGGTTGGACACAGTCCCTGTCCCATGTGGGGCTCACAGACTTTATTCCCCATTTTACGGGTGTGGTAACTGAGGCACAGAGAAGTTAAGTGGCTTGCCCAAGATCACACGGCAGACAAGTGGCAGAGCCAGGATACTTTTCCGAAGGTCCCCCCCATAGGCCTCTCCTGTCCACTTGCCAACTCACCTCTTTCATTCATTCATTCATTCATTCATTCATCCATTCATTCATATTTAATGAACGCTTACTGTGTGCAGAGCACTGTACTAAGCGCTTGGAAAGTACAACTGACCAACAAAGAGAGACAGTCCCTGCCCACAACGGGCTCACAGTCTAGAAGAGGGGAGGCAGACGGCAAAACGAGTAAATAGCCATCAATAGCATCAATATGAAGAGAATTATAGATCGTGCGCATCATTAATAAATTAAATAGAATTTAAAATATGTACATATAGACACACAAGTGCTGTGAGGCGGAGAGGGGCGGAGAGCAGAGGGAGGGAGTCGGGGTGATGGGGAGGGGAGGGGGAGCAGAGGAAAAGGGGGGCTTAGTCCAGGAAGGCCTCCTGGAGGAGGTCCAGAATCAATTAGAGAAGCAGCGTGGCTCCGTGGAAGAGAGCCTGGGGTTGGGAGTCAGAAGTCCTGGGTTCGAATCCCGGCTCTGCCACTTGGCAGCTGGGTGACTGTGGGCGAGTCACTTCACTTCTCCGGGCCTCAGTGACCTCACTGTAAAATGGGGAAGAAGACTGTGAGCCTCACGTGGGACAACCTGATGACCCTGTACCTCCCCCAGCGCTTAGAACAGTGCTCTGCACGGAGTCAGCGCTTAACAAATACCAACATTATTATTCATTAATCAATCAATAGCATCTATTGAGCATTTACTCTGGGCAGAGTGCTGTACTAAGTGCTTGGGAGAAGAGAATGGAGCGGGGAGAGTACAAATGTACGGACCTGATGGGGCAGTAAAGGAACTTTTATCTCCTTGGGAGTCTCAGGAACAGCTTTGTTTTCTCCCAAGCACTCAGTACAGTGCTCTACACAGAGTAAGTGATCGATAAATAGGATCGATCGATCGACTGATTTGATCCACTTCCCCAAGTTACCAACTATTCAGCCAACCTAGGGATTCAATAGAAACTTCAAGAGCTACTCTCAGCTGCTGCCTCACTCTCTATTTTCTGAGTTTCGGTGGATAATCCCAGTTCTTGCTTTCTCCTTATTCCCTGAAAAATGAAGAGTCGGTGGTGCTGAACAGCCGCTCGTCCGGCCGAAGGGAGGGGGTGACCTCGGGGTTGAAAATGGAAGCAGCGTGGCCCAGTGGATAACGCTCTGGCCTGGAGGCCAAAGGACGTGGGTTCCGATCCCGGCTCTGCCGCCCGCCCTCCGTGTGACCTCGGGCAAGGCGCTTCCCTTTTCTGTGTCTCAGTTTCCTCAGCTGCAAAACGGGGGTCGAATGCCCGTACTCTGGCTTAGAGGAACGAGCCCGGGCTTGGGAGTCGGAGGGCGTGGGTTCTAATTCCCGCTCCGCCATTTGTCTGCTGTGTGAGTTTGGGCGAGTCACTTCACTTCTCTGCGCCTCAGTTCCCTCGTCCGTTAAGTGGGGAATTGAAGACTGTGAGCCCCACGTGGAACAATCTGACGACCTTGCATCGACCCCAGCGCTTAGAAAACCGCTTGATACGTGGTAAGCGCTTAACAGATACCATTACTATTATCGTTATTACCTAGATTGTGAGCCCCATATAGGACGGGGACTGTATCTGGCCTGTTTAACTTGCATCTACCCCAGGACTTAGTGCTTGACATATAGTAACGGCATTCACTAAGTGCTTCCTACGTGCCAAGCACTGTTGTAAGCGCTGGGGTAAATGCAAGGTAATCAGGTTGGACACAGTGACGTAAAGAGCACTTAACAGATACCATTCATAAGAAAAAACATAAAAAAGATGTCTAGGTGGTAGGGTCAGGAGCTAGAGGACGGTGACGGGGAGGCTTAAACTCTGGCTGACATTTCATTTATTCATTCAATCATTTGTATTTATTGAGCGCTTACTGGGTGCAGACCACTGTAGTAAGCGCTTGGAAAGTACAATTTCCTTCTGCCCCACCATCGCATTAGCTCACCCCTTCTCCCAATCAATCAATATTAAACTCTGTCTTCCCCTCTGCTACTACTACTAATAATATTGGTATCTGTTAAGCGCTTACTATGTGCAGAGCACTGTTCTGAGCGCCGGGGGAGATACAGGGTCATCGGGTCGTCCCACGTGAGGCTCACAGTCAATCCCCATTTTCCAGATGAGGTCACTGAGGCCCAGAGAAGTGAAATGACTCGCCCACAGTCACGCAGCCGACAAGTGGCGGAGCCGGGAGTCGAACCCATGACCTCTGACTCCCAAGCCCGGGCTCTTTCCACGGAGCCACGCCGCTTCCCTGAAGTTCTAAGCACTGGGGGGGATAGAGGGTAATGAGATTGCCCCACGCTGGGCTCACAGGCTTAATCCCCATTTTACAGATGAGGTAACTGAGGCACAGAGAAGCGAGGCGACTTGCCCACAGCGATACGGCTGACAGGCGGCGGGGCCGGGATTAGAACCCACGACCTCTGACTCCCAAGTCCATGCTCTTTCCACTGAGCTACGCTCCTTCTCCAGACCGTGAGCTGACTGTGGTCAGGGAATGTGTCTACCAACTCTGTTATACTGTACTCTCCCAAGCCCTTAGCGCTGTGCTAAGTGTTGGGGCAGTACGGTGCCGTTATTATTCGTTTATATTTATTCATTCAATTATATTTACTGAGAGCTTACTGTGAGCAAAGCATTGTACTAAGCACTTGGGAGAGGGCAATATCACAACACATAGACACATTCCCTGCCCATAGTGAGCTCACAGTCTGGAGGCGGAGGCAGACATTAATAGGCGTAAATAAATAAATTACAGATGTATACAGATATCTATACATTCATTCAATCGCATTTATTGGTCATGGGTTCGACTCCCGGCTCTGCCGCTCGTCAGCTGTGTGACTGTGGGCAAGTCACTTCGCTTCTCTGTGCCTCAGTTCCCTCATCTGTAAAATGGGGATTGAGACTGTGAGCCCCACGGGGGACAAACTGATTACCTTGCATTGATCCCAGCGCTCAGAACAGCACATGGTAAGCGCTTAACAAATACCAACATCATTATTATTATTTATTGAGCACTTACCGTGTGCGGAGCACTGTACCGAGCGCCCGGGAGAGTACACTGGGAGTCAGAGGTCACGGGTTCGCATCCCGACTCTGCCGCTCGTCAGCCGTGTGACTGTGGGCACGTCACTTCACTTCTCTGGGCCTCGGTTACCTCATCTGGAAAACGGGGATTGTCTGTGAGCCTCACGTGGGACGACCTGCACATAGTGAGCGCTCAACAGATACCGACATTATTATTATCATTACACTATGAGAACAAACGGACACATTCCCCGCCCGCGACGACCTCACAGACTGTTCTCCTACTGTTTCCTGACTGTTCTCTACTCCGGGGATGGGGGGGGGGGCCCGGATTGTAGGTCATATCTTGAAGCGCGCCCAAAATGGCAGCGCCCTCAGAACACCGACGGAGCCTCAGATAACACGGCCGCCTCGGTGAGACGAGGTCCAGGCCGCCCAAGGCGTCCTTCCGGTCGAAAGGAAGGTGGCGGTCTCGCTCCTTCCCGCCTTTCCCTCTCGGCTCTTTCAAGCTCCGGCGTGGGCTTTTTCGCCCTCCCGCTTCCTCGCCACCTCCCGCAGCTTCTCCGCACTCTCGACTCGCCTCCTCCTCAGTCTCCCCGCCGGGCCCGCCCGGCGTCCTTGACTTAAATTTAGCAGTGGCCCTGCAGCCGTCCCTTCCCCTCGCGTCCCTTAGCCTCGCCGCCCCCGCGTTCGGGGCCTGGCCGCCGAAGCAGGTGGTCGGGGGGCGGCGAGGGGGACTCCAAGCCGCACCCCCTCCCTCCCAGGCCTCCCTCCCTCCTTCCCGGCTCCATTAGGCCCCATCTCATCCCGGTTCGGGCAGGTCCGGGAGGCGGGAAGCGTCCGCCGTCTCTCTGTGGCTCATCCCCATCCAGAAGCCTCCAGGTCGGACCCGACACGCAAGATCTCGGGCTCGTTCTGGCCTTCGATTTAGATGCGTTGGGCGCATTTCGCGATCTTGGCGCCCTTTAAGGTATGACTTCTAATCCGGGCTCAAGCCCATTCCCGTGATGCCAAGAATAAAAAGAAGGCCGGGAGCGGGCCGGCGGAGGAAGAAATAAGTGATGCAGCTGCCAAGTTTTAAAAAAAGGGTTGCTTTTTTAAAACCAGAAATGATGTCTGTTACAAGTTCTGAACCTTTACAGGGAGTGGGGAAGGGGGAGGAGACGACGAGGGGCCGTGGGGAACCGTGGATAAAGAGAAGCAGCCTGGCCTAGTGGGTAGAGCACAGGTCCGGGATTCAGGAGGACCTGGGTTTTAATCCCGGATCCGCCACTTGTCTGCCGTGAGACCTTGGCCGAGTCCCTTCCCTTCTCTGCGCCTCGGTTACCTCATTCGTTCAATCAATAGTAGTTATTGAGCGCTTACTATGTGCAGAGCACTGGACTAAGCGCTTGGAAGGTACAAATCGGCAACGGATGGAGACGGTCCCTGCCCTTTGATGGCAGTCTAATCGGGGGAGACGGACGGACAAGAACATTGGCAATAAATAGAGTCAAAGGGAAGGACATCTCATAAAAACAATGGCAAATAAATAGAATCAGGGTGATGTACATCTCATTAAACAAAATAGAGAGGGTGATGAAGACATAGACAGTTGAGCGGACGAGTGCGGTGCTGAGGGGAGGGGAAGGGAGAGGGGGAGGAGCAGAGGGAAAGGGGGAAGCTCAGTCTGGGAAGGCCTCTTGGAGGAGGTGGGCTCTCAGTAGGACTTTGAAGAGGGGAAGAGAGTCAGTCTGGCGGAGGTGAGGGGGGAGGGCGTTCCGGGACCGCGGGAGGACGCGGCCGGGGGGCCGACGGCGGGACGGGCGAGACCGAGGGACGGCGAGGAGGTGGGCGGCCGAGGAGCGGAGGGTGCGGGGTGGGCGGTGGAAAGAGAGAAGGGAGGAGAGGTAGGAAGGGGCGAGGTGACGGACAGCCTCGAAGCCTAGAGTGAGGAGTTTTTGTTTGGAGCGGAGGTCGATAGGCCACCACTGGAGGTTTTTAAGAAGGGGAGTGACATGCCCACCTCATCTGTAGCATGGGAATTAAGAGTATGATCCCCATTGAGAAGCAGCGTGGCCTAGTGGCTAGAACACGAGCCTGGGAGGCAGAGGGCGTGGGTTCTAATCCCGGCTCCGTCACTCGTCTGCCGCGTGACCTCGGGCGAGTCACTTAACTTCTCTGTGCCTCCGTTACCTCATCTGTAAAATGGGGATGAAGACTGTGAGCCCCACGTGACCACCTGAATACCTTGTATCTGCCCCCCCCCCCGGCTGAGAAAACTGCTTGGCACATAGTAAGCGCTTAACAAATACCATCATTATTGGTAGTATTATGTTATCTCGTATCTACCCCAGTGCTGAGAACAGTGCCCGGCACATAATCAGCGCTTAACAAATACCATTAAAAAAAGAGGGGGGGGGGGGGTGAGTTCGGGGTGCAGGGAAGGACAGAAAATTCTTGCTAGTGATTGAAACAATAGAGCGAAGGGAGGGAATGGTAGATGGTAGGTGAATCCACATACTCAAAATGCCAAGCCTTAGTCTGGACCGTAAACTCCTTAAGGCTAGGGAATGTGTCTGCTAATATTGTTGCACTGAACTCTCCCAAGTGCTTAGCACAGTACTCTGCACGTAGTCAGCACTCCATAAGTATCATCATCGACTGCTTGATGAAGTGATGAAGTGAGCTCCGCCAAACTCACTCTCTTCCCCTCTTCAAAGCCCTACTGAGAGCTCACCTCCTCCCCGAGGCCTTCCCAGACTGAGCTTCCCCGTTTCCCTCTGCTCCCCGCTTCACCTCCCCTCCCCTCAGCACTGTGCTCATTTGTCTATATTTTTATTACCCTATTTATTTTGTTAATGAGGTGCCCATCCCCTTGATTCTATTTATTGCTATTGTTTTTCTCTGTCTGTCTCCCCCGATTGGACCGTGAGCCAGTCAATGGGCAGGGACCGTCTCTATCCGTTGCCGAACTGTATATTCCAAGCGCTTAGTCCAGTGCTCTGCACATAGCGAGCGCTCAATAAATACTATTGAACTCAGTTGACCTGCTGGATGACCTTGAGCAGGTCGTTTAATTTCTCAGTTCCCCGTTTTCCTCAATTTAATAAAATGGGGATAAAATCCTCGCTCTTCCTACCTCCTGGACTGAGCCCTAATTAGCTTATATTTATCCCAGTGCTGAGCACAGTGGTTGTCACATAGCAAGCGGGTAAATATATCATATATCTAGTTCTCGAAGTCTTGCCTTAAGCTGTCGAGTCGTGTCCGACCCGTGGCGACTCCGTGGACACACCTCTCCCTCCATCTGCAATCATTCTGGGAGTGCATCCGTAGCGTTTTCTTGGTAAAAATACAGAAGCAGCGTGGCCTGGTGGCCTGACGGCAAGAGCGAGGGCTTGGGGGTCAGAGGTCGTGGGTTCTAATCCTGACTTCGCCGTTTGCCGGCTACGTGATCTTGGGCAAGTCACTTCGTTTCTCTGGGCCTCGGTTATCTCATCTGTAGAATGGGGATTGAGACTGTGAGCCCATGGGGGAGAGGCACCGTGTCCATCCTGATTGCGCCAGTCCTTAAAACAGTGCCTGGCACATAGTAAGCGCTTAAGAAATACCATAATATTATGATCATGAAGTGGTTTCCCACTGCCTTCTTCCGCACAGGCAACCTGAATCTCCGCCGTAGACTCTCTCTCCCGTGCCCCTGCCGCCCAGCACGGGTGAGTTTTGACTTGTAGCAGGTGGCCTTCCGCTCGGTAGCCACTGCCCAAGCTGGGAATAATAATGTTGGTATTTGTTAAGCGCTTACTGTGTGCCGAGCACCGTTCTAAGCGCTGGGGTAGACACGGGGTCATCAGGTCGTCCCACGTGAGGCTCACAGTTAATCCCCACTTTCCAGATGAGGGAACTGAGGCCCAGAGAGGTGAAGTGACTCGCCCGCAGTCACCCGGCTGACGAGTGGCAGAGCCGGGAGTCGAACTCATGACCTCCGACTCCCAAGCCCGGGCTCTTTCCACTGAGCCACGCTGCTTCCGGACAGGCCTCTGCTTGACTCTGCCTCCCGTAGCCGAGACCGGTAGAGGACTGGATACTCTCCAGGTGCCACCCTGAGAGATGATGTTGGTATTTGTTAAGCGCTTACTATGTGCAAAGCACTGTTCTAAGCGCTGGGGTAGACACAGGGAAATCAGGTTGACCCACGTGGGGCTCACAGTCTTCATCCCCATTTTACAGATGAGGGAACTGAGGCACAGAGAAGTTAAGTGACTTGCCCACAGTCACACAGCTGACAAGTGGCAGAGTTGGGATTCGAACTCATGACCTCTGACTCCAAAGCCCATGCTTTTTCCACTGAGCCACGCTGCTTAGAGAGAGGGAGTTCATTAAATAAGGTTACTTACTTGTGGTATTTGTTCAGTGCTTACTATGTGCCAAGCACGGAATCAAGTACTGGGGTAGATACAAGATGAGCAGGTCCTACCTGAGGCTCGCAGTCCAAGCAGGAGGGATAACAGGTATCGAATCCCCATTCTGCAGCTGATGGGGCTCACGGTCTTAATCCTCATTTTAATAATAATAATGTTGGTATTTGTGAAGCGCTTACTCTGTGCCAAGCGCTGGTAGATACGAGGGAATGAGGTTGCCCCACGGGGGGCTCACAGTCTTCATCTCCATTTTACAGATGAGGGAACTGAGGCCCCGAGAAGTGAAGTGACTTACGCAAGGTCGCACAGCTGACAAGTGGCGGAGCCGGGATTAGAACCCACGACCTCTGACTCCCAAGCCCGGGCTCTTTCCATTGAGCCATGCCGCTTCTCTGCTTCAATTTGACAATCGAGGTGACTGAGGCACCGATTTGTCCACTCCCAGCGCTTAGTCCAGTGCTCTGCACATAGTAAGCGCTCAATAAATACTATCGAAGGAATGAATGAATGGGATTTGTCCAAGGTCACACAGCAGGCGAGTGGCAGAGCAATTAAATAGTAACAGTAATAACAATAATTATGATGATGATGAGATGAGAGATGAGGGATAAGGGAGATGAGGCACAGAGAAGTTAAGTGACTTGCCCCAAGTCACTCGGCAGACAAGCGTGAAGCAGGATTAGAACCCGGGTTCGTTCCCGTTTAGGGCTGCTTTTGCTGTTGTTATTGTTTAGTGCTGTAATTAGCTCATTTTTAGAGAAGAAAAGTCAGTCCCAGTTTCAGCCGAATAGCCAAGAGCCGCGTTAGGCTTCCAAAGCCGTCACAACCCACCATACCAGATATTTTTAATTTTGAGGGATTAATCCCTAATGCACGTCCTCTTTTTCCTGTGTCCGACACGGTCCTCGGTAAGATTCACAGGCACTTTCGTAGTCTCAAGAAACTGTGATTAAGCTCCCAAGATATTAGAGAGGCAGCCCGGCCTAATGGAAAGAGCACAGGCCTGGCAGTCAGAGGATCCGGGTTCTAATCCCGGCTCTGCCGCTTGTCTGCTCTGTGACCTTGGGCAAGTCACTTCACTTCTCTGTGCCTCAGTTCCCTCATCTGTAAAATGGGGATTGACTGGGCTCATTTGTATATATTTTTATTACCCTATGTATTTTGTTGATGTTGATTCTACTTATCGTGATTATGTCGTCCTGTTTTTGTCTGTCTGTCTCCCCCAGTTAGACCGTGAACCCGTCACTGGGCAGGGATCGTCTCTATCTGTTACCGATTTGTGCATTCCAAGCGCTTAGTACAGTGCTCTGCACATAGGAAGCGCTCAATCAATACTACTGAATGAAGAGCGTGAGCCTCCCGTGGGACCCGGACTGTGTCCAACCTGACTACCTCGTATCGACCCCAGTGCTCACGGCAGTGCTCGGCACATAGTGTGCAACAAATACCATGATTATTATTATTTAATCGCCGCTCTGTCACTTGCCTCTGCTGTGTGACCTTGGACGAATCACTCAATCACTCACGTAAGCACTCAATAAATACTATTGAATGAATGAATGGTCTGTCTCCCCCGCTTCTAATAATAATAACAACGATGGCATTTTTAAGCACTTACTATGTGCCAAGCACTGTTCTAAGCACTGGGGAGGATACTAGGTGATCAGTTTGTCCCACGTGGGGCTCAGAGTCTTCATCCCCATTTGACAGATGCGGGAACTGAGGCCCAGCGAAGTGAAGTGACTTGTCCAGAGTCACACAGCTGTCAAGCGGCGGAGCCGGGATTTGAACCCCCTCCCCACAGCACTTGTGCGTATTTGTATATATTATTTATTACTCTATTTTGTTGATGTTTATATAGCCACGGTTCTGTTTATCTTGATGATACTGACGCCAGACTACTTGTTTTACTTTGCCGTCTGTCTCCCCCGTTTAGACCGTGAGCCCGTTGTTGGGTGGGGATTGTGTCTATCTGCTGCCGAATTGTCCCTTCCAAGCGCTTAGCAGAGTGCTCTGCGCATAGTAAGCATTCAATAAATAGGATTAAATGAATGACTGAATGAACCCCTGACCTCTGACTCCCCAGCCCGTGCTCTTGCCACTGAGCCACACTGCTTCTAGACTGGGAGCCCGTTGTTGGGCAGGGATGGTCTCTATCTGTGGCCCAATTATATTTTCCAAGCGCTTAGTACAGTGTTGTGCACACAGTAAGCGCTCAATAAATACGATTGAAGGACGGAAGGAAGGAAGGAAGGGAGGGAGGGAGGGAGGGAGGAAGGGAGGGAGGAAGGAAGCAAACATACAAGCAAACAACCAAGCAAGCAGTGTGGCTTAGTGGCAAGAGCCCGGGCTTGGGAGTCAGGGTCATGGGTTCTAATCCCTGCTCCAACTTTTGTCAGCTGTGTGCCCTTGGGCAAGTCCCTTCACTTCTCTGTGCCTCAGTTCCCTCGCCTGTCAAATGGGGATGAAGCCCGTGAGCCCCGCGGGGGACAACCTGATGACCTAATATACTCCTCAGCGCTTAGAACACGGCTTGGTACATAGTAAGCGCTTCAATACCATCATTATTATTAAGTGGCTTCGCTTCTCTGTGCCTCAGTTCCCTCGCCTGTCAAATGGGGATGAAGCCCGTCAGCCCCACGGGGGGGGGACAACCTGATGACCTAATACTCTCCCCAGCGCTTAGAGCAGTGCTTGGCACATAGTAAGCGCTTACCAAATACCATCATTATTATTAAGTCGCTTCCCTTCTCCGGGCCTCAGTTCCCTCTCCTGTCAAATACGGATGAAGCCCCTCAGCCCCACGGGGGGACGACCTGACGACCTAGTAATAATCATAATAATAATAATGTTGGTATTTGTTAAGCGCTTACTATGTGCGGAGCACTGTTCTAAGTGCTGGGGGAGATACAGGGGAATCAGGTGGTCCCACATGAGGCTCGGAGTTAATCCCCATTTGACAGATGAGGTAACTGAGGCCCAGAGAAGTGAAGCGACTTGCCCACGGTCACACAGCTGACAAGGGGCAGAGCCGAATAGATCTTCAGCACCCTATTTATTTTGTTTAATGAGATGTACATCACCCTGATTCTATTTATTTGCTATTGTTTTCATGAGACGTTCTTCCCCTCGATTCCATTTATCGCCATCGTTCTCGTCCGTCCGTCTCCCCCGCTGAGACCGTGAGCCCGTCAAGAGGGCAGGGACCGTCTCTATCCGTTGCCGACTTGTTCGTCCCGACCGCTTAGTCCAGTGCTCTGCACATAGTAAGCGCTCAGTAAATACTATGGAATGAATGAACCCGTGACCTCTGACTCCCAAGCCCGGGCTCTTTCCAGGGAGCCACGCTGCCCTCCCCAGCGCTTAGAACAGGCCTTGGCACCTCGTAAGCGCCCACCGAAAGCCGACATGGCCAGGAAGGAAGGAGGGAAACCCCCTTCCCTGATTGCACATCACCCTGCTTCTATTTATTTGCCATTGTTTTAATGCGATGTTCTTCCCCTCGTCTCTATTTATCGCCACCGTCCTTGGCCGTCTCCCCCGACTAGACTGGAAGCCCGTCAGGGGGCGGGGACTGTCTCTGTGTGGTGCGCATTCCAAGCGCTTAGTCCAGTCCAGCACATAGTGGGCGCTCAATAAACACTACGGAATGAGGGAAGGAAAGGAAATCGGCGGGTCCTCCCCGCTGAGGGAGGCCGCGTTGACACGGAATCGGGGGTTGCGGCCTCCATGGCAAGAGCCGCGGAGGCTTCTGGGAGAGAGCAAGAGGGGGGGGGGCGGGGGCGCCCGGGGTCCATTTTCTGAGGGAAAAGAGGCTTCGAATGGAGCCCGGATCGTCTCTACGTGTGTAGGGGAGGTTGCTTTTCCCCGTGGGAGGCCCCTTCCCTCCTCTGCTACACGTTCTGCGGCAAAGCCGCCATGAGGAAAACCCGCGCAGGCGGGGGGGGGGGGGGAGGGGAAGGACCGGCCCAGGCGGGGGAGCCGCCTCACCCCCCCACCATTGCTGCAATATCCCTCCGCCGAAGACAAAGAGCCCCCCCCCCACGACCCCCCCCCGGGGATCCCCCATCCCGTCGCCGACCGCCGGCGCGGCCTCCACCGTCCCGACGGGGATGCGGGTCGGAGGTTGGCGGGTGTTTCCTCCACGCCGCTCCCGCCGCCGCAGGGGGACTTTTTTTCCGCCCCCCTCCCGGTGAGGCGACGGGGCCGTGGATCCCTCCGCGCGGAAGGAGTTCCGGCGGGGAGGCTATAAAAGGCGGCGGGGGGCGCGGCGCGGCCTTTTCGATCGAGCGGCGAGGTGGATCATGTCTGGTGGCTCCGCGGACTACGGCAGGTGAGGGCGCCGGGGCGCGGCGGGGCGCTTAGCGCAGGGTTATCCCCTCCCCCACCACACGCTTTCGAGAACCTTCTAAGACGGGGTGGGGGGTGGGGGTGTGAGGACGACGACGGGGATGTGTCCCCTCTCCCCCCTCCCGGGCAGCCCCTTAATCGTTAATGGCGGGCGCTCTATGTGTGCGCGAGGCGTCCAGGCGCGTTCGCTCGCGGCGGCGGCGCGCGCCATTGCGGCACCTCTTTCTCCCCCCCCCCCCCCGGGCGGGTCACGTGGGGCAGCGCGCGCCCCTCGTCGTTCGGCGCCTGCGCGGTGGGTGGGGGGGGGCCGCAGGTGGTCTCGCGAGAGCCGGGGATCGAAGGGCGGGCGGGGGCGCGCGCTCTCGGGCGCCGCCTGGCGGGCGGCCGGGGCGGTTGGGCGTCGAGCGCCCCCCAACGGACGCGGCGGGGAACTGCGCCGCCCTCGCCCATTTCCCGCCCCTCCGCCAGGCGATGGCAGCGGGAGGGGCCGCGCCGGGCCGGGCCCTGGGGTAAGGTCCCTGCGGGGGCCCACCCCGCCTCGCCAACACCCTTCCCGACCTCGTCAGCGTAATGGGGGGGTTCGCTTTGCCAGGGGCACAGCACTGGGCTAAGCGCTGGGGTAGAAGGAGGGTCAGCGGGGGGTCCCCAAGGGAGGCTCCCAGGCTGCAGCCCCGTTTGGCAGACGAGGCACCGAGAAGAAGAAGGATGTTGGCCCCGGTTACGCGCTCATTACGGGCCCAGCACTGTGCTAAGCGCAGGGGGAGGCCCCAGGCCGCAGCCCCATTTTGCAGACGAGCTCAGCGAGGCACCGAGAAGGAGAATGGTGCTGGTCCCTGTTAAGCGCTTATTACGGGCCCAGCACTGTGCTAAGCGCCTGGGGAGGTACAGGGTCATCGGGGGGTCCCACGGGAGGCTCCCAGGCTGCAGCCCCATTTTGCAGACGAGGTCCCGAGAGGAATGATCAGGTTGGCCCTTGTTAAGCGCTTACTGTGTGCCCGGCACTGTGCTAAGCGCCGGAGGAGGTACGGGGTCATCGGGGGGGGGGGGTCCCACGTGAGGCTCCCAGTATCCCCATTTTGCAGAAGGGGTCACTGAGGCACCGAGAATGATAACGTCGGTATTTGCCTGGCGTGGGCCCGGCACTGTGCTAAGCGCTGGGGTTGGAAGAGGGCGACCGGCTGGTCCCCCGTGAGGCTCACAATCTTCATCCCCATTTTACAGACGAGGTCCCTGAGGCGCCCAGAAGAAGAATGATAGCGTTGGTATCTGTTAGGCGCCTACTATGTGCCCAGCACTGTGCTAAGCGCTGGGGTAGGAAGAGGGTCAGCAGTTGGGCCCACGTGAGGCGCACAGGCTGCAGCCCCGTTTGGCAGACGAGGTCCCTGAGGCACCAAGAATAAAAACGGTATATCTGTGAAGCGCTTACTACGTGCCCGGCACCGGGCTAAGCGCCGGGGTAGGAAGAGGGCAACCAGGTGGTCCCACCTGAGGCTCACAGTCTGAATCCCCGTTTTACAGACGAGGTCCCAGAGGCCCAGAACATGACGACGTTGGTATTAAGGGCTTACGACGTGCCCAGCACTGTGCTAAACGCTGGGGTAGGTACGGGGTCGTCCTACGCGGTCCCACGTGAGGCTCCCGGTCTGCACCCCCGTTTGGCAGACGAGGCAACTGAGGCACCGGGAAGAAGAAGAAGGATGTTGGCGGTTAAGTGCTTACTGTGCGCCCAGCACTGTGCCAAGCGCTGGGGGGTGAAAGAGGGTCGTCAGGTTGTCCCACGTGAGGCACCGGTAATACTCATGATGACGATGATGCTGGCGTTTAAGCGGCTACTCTGTGCCGAGCACTGTGCTGAGCGCTGGGGGAGATGGAGGGGAACCAGGCTGTCCCGCGTGGGGCGCTCGGTTTGAATCCCCATTTTACAGACGAGGTCCCTGAGGCACAGAGAAGAAGGATGAGGATATCTGTTGAGCGCTTACTATGTGCCCAGCACCGTTCCTGAGCGCTGGGGTTGAAAGAGGGCGACCAGGTGGTCCCCCGTGAGGCTCACCGTCTCCGCCCCCGTTTTACAGAGGGGGCCCCCTGAGGCACCGAGAATCATCATAACGTTGGTATTTGTTAAGCGCTTACTACGTGCCGAGCGCCGTACTAAGCGCTGGGGTGGGTACAGGGTCATCAGGTGGTCCCACGTGAGGTTCACCGTCTGAATCCCCGTTTTACAGAAGGGGCGACTGAGGCACCGAGAACAGCGATGTTGGTGTTGAGCGCTTACTGTGTGCGGAGCACTGTGCTAAGCCCTGGGGGAGATACGGGGTCATCAGGCTGTCCCCCGTGAGGCTCACTCTGCTGCCCCATTTTACAGATGAGGGCCGTGAGGCACCCAGAATAGTGACGTTGGTGTTAAGTGCTTACCGTGTGCCCGGCACTGTTCTAAGCACTGGGGTACGGAGGGGGTAGTGAGGTCGTCCCACGTGAGGCTCGCAGTCTTCCCCATTTTACAGAAGGGGTAAATGAGGCACAGGTAAGCGACTTGCCTACAGTCACAGTGCTGACAAGTGGCAGAGCCGGGGATTAGAACCCGGGACCTCTGAGCTCTCTCCACGGAGCCACGGGGGCGGGGGGGGGGGGCGGGGGCGGCTGCAAGCCAAGCGGACCCCCGGCCGGCCCCACGTGGGGCTCGGGGCTCCGTCCCCGTCTGGACCCCCGAGAAGCGAGGTCACCCAGCCCACGAGGGGCGGAGCCGGGATCGGAACCCGTCACCTTGCCACTCCGGGGCCCCGGGCCACGCGGTCAAAGGTAGTGACGGCCCCTGTTGAGCGCTTACAGGGCCGCAAAGCGCCGAGGCGGTCGGATGGCCCCGCGTGGGGCTCGGTCTTCATCCCCGTTGTACGGACGAGGTCCCTGTGGCCCAGAGAAGCCGAGTGACCCGTCCAGAGTCACCCAGCCGATGAGGGGGGAGGGGGGGATCCGAACCCGCGGCCTCCCGAGCCCCGAAGGACCCGCTAACTAACGCCCTTTGTCTTTGCAGCAGAGAACATGGCGGCCCGGAGGGAATGGACCCCGAAGGTGTCATCGAGGTAAGTCCCGGTAGATGTAGGGCCGGGCCGGGGGGGGTCGTCCTCCGATCCGGCCGCCCGTTGATCCGTTGCCCTTTCGGCCCCGCAGAGCAACTGGAATGAGATCGTGGATAACTTTGATGATATGAACTTGAAAGAGTCTCTGCTGCGGGGTATCTACGCCTACGGTTTTGAGAAACCTTCGGCCATCCAGCAGAGAGCCATCATCCCCTGCATCAAAGGTAAGGCCGTCCGAGGACGGCGGCGGTCGCCATCCCCGCCCTCCCCTCCCGGCCCCCGGCGGCGTCCCTCGAGTGACGTGATGGCATACCATCTTTCGGGACTGACCTGAGATGGAGATGAAAAAAAAAAAGTAAAGTCTGCTGATCACTTATTTCATCGGGCGAAAGTCACCTACCAGAAGGCATACGTGGTGTAAACTGACGAAATGACGAGTGTGGGAACAGTAAATATGTTTCCTACTTTTTTTAGGGTATGATGTGATTGCTCAAGCTCAGTCAGGTACTGGCAAGACAGCCACATTTGCTATTTCCATCCTGCAACAGTTGGAGATTGAGCTCAAGGAGACCCAAGCACTAGTATTGGCCCCCACCAGAGAACTGGCTCAACAGGTATTGATAGTGTAGATTTAAAAAAAAAAAAAAGAAAAAAAAACTGCTTGCGTGTTGCATAGGTTTCACGTTTCACAACTGAAGGATGCCCCTCGCCGAACCGGTCCATTGAGAACCGTCCTTTTAATGGGAAAGCAAGACCTATTTCCAGTCCCGTCCCGTCCCCCCCTTTTTTTCTCCTGGTCCACGTAGGGAGCTTATCTGTGCTTTATTTGAAGGTAGGCTGGGACTGGGTACCAGGTGGAAGTTGCTACGCTGTGCAAGGCCGCGTCCCAGCGGATGGGAGACCTTGTCGTGAGACTTGAAGGAATCCGTTCCGAGGGATCTCTGAAGATCTCTGATCTTCGGAGATCATCAGACCACGCAGTTGTGCAACCTGAAAACTGCAGTGCACATGTGATCGGTTCGCTGTCTTTGTAGTTTTGTGATGCATTATTTGTGACTGTCGTTGCATGTTGATCGCCCTCCAGGCTTTCCGCTGTGTTGGCACCCAGGTAAAGCTTTCCGTAATAGCCGCAGGCTTCAACGAGATCCAGGCTAGCTCTCGCCGTCTCTTGGCTTCAGACGGTGGTCCGGTCGTCAGCCGGGAGACCACGGGTTGGGAGCGATAATTGCAAGAGTTGGCTTCCCCTCGACCCCGAGGTCAACCCCACAGTAGCGCCTAGATAACCTCGCCATCATTGACGGTCTCGGGATCGACGTCGGGGCCGACCCGAGGGCCCGCGGTATTTTTTTTCCGGCCAGTTTAGGCCGACTGACCCGATTTAGAATTCCTTCCGGGGACGCCGCAGAGCGATCTTGATGTCTCTGGGCATCACAGATCGGTCACCTAGGTAGAATCGTCTTCGGTGGATCTGGCGTTTTCGGGAACAAGGAAGCTAGGGGGCCGTGAAACAGCTAAATTGCATGATGTGCATTCATGAGCTGCTTTGCCAGGCTGAGTCGTTCTGTGTCTCCCATTGGGCGCCGAACCAAAAATGAAAAGTGTCAGGTGGCCGACGGTAAAGTGAGCTGGGTCACGAGGCGGGGGATAGCGGTCGTCCCTTCCTGGACATTCACCCGAGTCTCGTGTTTAGATCCAAAAGGTCATCCTGGCCCTTGGAGACTACATGGGAGCGACCTGCCATGCCTGCATCGGGGGGACCAACGTTCGGAACGAGATGCAGAAGCTCCAGGCCGAGGCGCCGCATATCGTCGTCGGGACGCCGGGGCGGGTGTTCGACATGCTCAACAGGCGCTATCTCTGTGAGTTGGGTCGCCCGGGGTCCGGGCGGGGGATAAACGTGGCGTGGATGCATCTACCTCGTGGAGATAGTGGAAGGGAAATGATGATTTCGTGTTTTACCATCTTTCGGGACTGATGTGGAAATGATGATAAACATGTTTCTCTGATTGCCCTCCTCTGAAGAGGGAGGGGTCGGAGGGTGCCGCGGCGAAAGGTTTTCACAAAGGGTTCTCTTGAACAGCCCCGAAATGGATCAAGATGTTCGTTTTGGATGAAGCGGATGAGATGTTGAGCCGGGGGTTTAAGGATCAAATCTATGAGATCTTCCAGAAGCTGAGTACAAATATTCAGGTAACGGACGGCGGAGAGACTGCGGGGCGACGGCAGTTGGACGACGCGGGTTCCGGTTACGGTGTAGCCGCGGAGCGCCGTGTTGTCGTTCCCCCTGCCCAGAGCAAAAATCGTCTCCTACCATCCCCGGCCGTCTACCTTGACGACCGCGGTGAGACGGGGACGCTTGGTTTCAAACACGCGGTGTTCGCCCGGCTCGCGCTTTTCTTCCCGAGGTCCCGCCGGGGTGACGGGGGTGGTCCGTGACTTCTGAAATGCATCTGCCCCGCTTTTATTTTTTTGAAGGTCGTGTTACTCTCCGCTACGATGCCAACGGATGTTTTGGAGGTGACCAAAAAGTTCATGAGGGATCCTATTCGTATTTTAGTGAAGAAGGAAGAATTGACCCTGGAAGGGATCAAACAATTCTACATTAACGTGGAAAGAGAGGTAACGTGTTCTCCGGGGGCCGTTCTCATGGTCCGGGTAGGTCTTCTTGTAATAAGCGCTGTGCTAAAATTACAGAAACTAGGCATCGCCTTGGTTTTTGTGATCGTGCTAGCAGAGTACACACGGGAAGAAGAGTAAAACGCACCTCCTCTAAAAAGACTTGGGTGGACCTCTTTCTTAATGTCCAGTGTCCTGTGTCTGACGATCGGGTGCGACAGTACCGAGGAGGAGATCTGAATAGATTGCACCCATACGTGCCTGTCGGGGTGGTGCCGAGGAGGAACGGTGTCTGCGTGGAGCCCGCTCTGTTTTAACTTGTTCCCGTTCAAACTCGTTCCGATGACCTACGGTTTCCTTCTTCCGCCCCCCCTAAGGAATGGAAGCTGGATACTCTCTGCGACTTGTATGAGACGCTCACCATTACCCAAGCGGTCATTTTCCTGAATACGAGAAGAAAGGTGGATTGGCTCACCGAGAAAATGCACGCCAGGGATTTCACCGTTTCCGCTCTGGTAAGAGGGGGGGGGATGGCATTGCCGCGCGCCAGTTAACCCCCCCCGCGGAAGGCGCGGGCGAGGGCGCCCCGGAACGGCCCCCGACCCGACGCAGGAACTAGTTACAATGTGGCTGTGTGGTGCCGTGTTGTCGTTCCCCCTGCTGAAAGCAAAACGTGTCTCTTTCTATCCCTGTCCGCCTCGATCTACTCCCGGCGGTCAGGGACGCTTGGCTTCACACATGCCCGCTTGGGGTGTGTTGGGGGACGACCGGGTGGGCGGCCGGGCCGGGTTCCTAATCCCGCTCTGTCGCGTGGCTTCCGCAGCATGGTGACATGGACCAGAAGGAACGGGACGTTATCATGAGGGAGTTCAGATCGGGGTCAAGCCGAGTTCTCATCACTACCGACTTGTTGGTAAGCGCTTCCGGTCAGTGCTCTGGCCCGTGGGTTCCAAAAGCCAACGTTGCGGGGAAGGCCGTGACCAGCCTTCGCCGGGTCGGGCTCTTTGGAAGAGAAAAAAAGACCGCACTCCACGGTGGACTATATATCCGGTTGTAGTTCATTACTGTAAGGTGGCCAACAGAACAGACTCGGGCGCTCGTAATTTCCGCGGCCTAATCGGCACCTCCTTGTTGGGATTCTAGGCTCGTGGGATCGACGTGCAACAAGTTTCTCTGGTAATAAACTACGACTTGCCTACCAATCGTGAAAACTACATTCACAGGTGAGTCGGCCCCCCGACCCCCACTCGAACCCGACGGACCTAACGTCGCTCTTGTTTACAGCGCGGTCAGTCACTGGCCTCGGTCTTCGGTGGGATGCTCTGGTCAACCCAAGCCAGTCTTAAATGTGAACCGGCTTTCCGGGTGCGCGTTTCCTGTGGGCTTCTCGGGTTAGCCTTTGGGGAATTAAGGCCCCCAAAGTCCCCCCTCTCTCATCCCCCAACCGTGCGTGGTGGTGGGTCGTGGCTCGAGCAACGTGCCGAGGTGCTTGGTGTTTGCTTCGCCTGTTAACTTGAAGGAGAAACGAAGACTTAGCCACAAATTTGCCGCCGGAAGAGACTTGTCGTGCGGTCCGACTTCCCGACTTTTTTAAAGAGTCGTGCGCTCGTGTTGCTTGTCTCGTGCCTTCTCGGCGGTTCTCCGGTGTTCTTCGTAGCGCTTAGTTCGTTCCCTGGCCTAGCTGTAGCGGCTTTATCCCCGAATAGATTCGACTGTGCTTTTGTTACTTGATGTAAAAGAGACTTTTTAAAAAATACAGGAGTCGATAACAGCAGTTGATGACGTGAGATGGTGCTCAGAAACGGCGTTGGCGTAATTTAGGACGTGGATTCATAAGCGAAACAGCACACTGTTTGAATAAAGAGCGAGTCGGTATTTATATCTGTTTTTCTTTTGTCATGATTCTTTGATGTACTTGATCGCCCTAGCCAGGCCTCTCTGTGTATTCTTAGCTTTTGTATTTAGGTGCTTCTTGTCTCGCTTGTTGTGAAAGGAAGGAAGTCAGAACTTTGGGGGGGGGGGGACAAAACGCACGATGCGGCTGTAAGGGGACCGAGAGAGCAAAAGAGCAGTGGATGAGGCTTGGGTTTCCCTTCCAAATGAACGATGGGTGATGATTCTCCCCGTCCCAGCCCCCTAATCGGCAAAACCGGCCACCGTGAGTCTTAGATGAAAGTTAACCCGGCAGTTATTTGTGTTCGCAGTTGATCCGTTCCAGAAGTGCGTCGAAATGGAGCGCGTAACTGTTCCTTCTTTTCGTTCTATTATCCCTGCCTGGCATTTACATCTGTCCCAGGATGACATCGCTCTCTGCCCACTTTTGGGGGTGAGGGGATCTCGAAAGGCTCACTGCTTAACTTCCACCCCCCAACCGAGACAGTGGCGTCGTCTGCTTTTTAAGGCGCAACGCTCCTCCAGACCTTTAAAGATCTCCCGCGGCAGCCAGGCGCAACAGGCCTTTTACCCACGTTGGGCACTCTGACCGACGGCTGATGCGACTTCTTCCTTGTCTAGACGCTCTCGATTAGCTAGTCCTCCACATGCAAGCACCGTAACTGAGCGCAAGCGGATCTTCATCGCCCCTGACCTCGGGCGGCCGGCTGTAACAGCGTCGGGTGTCCCTCTTCCTTTACAGAATTGGCCGAGGCGGTCGTTTCGGCAGGAAAGGCGTGGCTATAAACTTTGTCACCGAAGAAGACAAGAGGATTCTTCGCGACATCGAGACTTTCTACAATACTACGGTGGAGGAGATGCCGATGAATGTGGCCGATCTCATTTAGTCCCCGGGTCGAGATGGTTCGGAATGCGGTGCTTCGCTGTTGCCGAGTGAGGCGATTCACCCACGTGCGTTGTGCTTCTTTTGGGAAAATAGATCTCGGACCTCGTCTCGATGCCCGACGGATCGGAGATTCGGATCTCCGCGGCTAGCGGAGCGACTTCAGTCGTGAGCTCTCGTGGGGAAAGCTGCTGGCCTTTTCCTCTTTAGAGTTAGACTGTTGGGGTGGGTATAAAAGATGGGGTCTGTAAAATCTTTCTTCGTTAGAAATTCCTTTCCTAGTTCGTTGGAGTCGGTCGTGTTAGATGTCCTCTATCACCTAATAATTTACTTGTGGACTAAGAGATATAAGTGCTGTATAAAAGCAGCCAATTACGTTAAACTAGCGTATCTGCCCTTACTGTATCGTCCTTAGGCCGGATAGGAAATCACTTTTTTTCTTTTTTTTTTTTAGACCAGGCGCCTTGGGTGCATTTTGTTGGGTATCGTATTTATTCGATCGGATAGAGTGATCATCGCTAGGTGTGAACTGGACCCTGTTGCTAAGCCCCAGCAAGCAAATCATCCTAGATAGGGTTAAACCCAGTGAAATTGCCATATTGCACATGTCTTAATGAAGTTTGAATGTTCAATAAATTACTTCTATATGCAGGTCCGAATTGTACAGGGTCAGTCATTTGTGGACAACGTCCCGCTGGGTAAAAGAGCGGTGAATGAATGAATTCATTTCACGAGCCCTTACCCCGTGCGGAGCACTGTGTACCGAGCGCTTGGAATGCAGTTCGGCAACAGAGACCCGTCCCGGCCCGACGACGGGCTCACACAGGCACGTGAAGAGGTTGGAAAGGTTTCAGGTTTAATCTTCGGAGGGGGCAGAAAATGTTGGTATTTGTTAAGCACTCACTACGTGCAGAGCACCGTTCTAAGCGCCGGGGTAGACACAGGGGAATCGGGTCGTCCCACGTGGGGCTCACCGTGTTCATCCCCATTTTACAGATGAGGGAACTGAGGCCCAGAGAAGTGAAGTGACTTGCCCACAGTCACACAGCTGACAAGTGGCAGAGCTGGGATTTGAACCCATGACCCCCCCCCGACTCCCAAGCCCGGGCTCTTTCCCCTGAGCCACGCTGCTTCTCTAATCAGGTTGTCCCACGGGCGGCTCACAGTCTTCGTCCCCGTTTTACAGAGGAGGTCACTGAGGCACAGAGGAGTGAAATGACTTGACAGTCACACAGCTGCCCAGTGGCAGAGCCAGGATTCGAACCCATGACCTCCAATTCCCAAGCCCGGCCTCTTTCCACGGAGCCATGCTGCTTCCCTTTATTATAAGTATTAATGTCTGGTCCCACCTCTAGGCTAAGCCCGGTGTGGACAGGGAAGGTGTTGGTTCATTTCCTGTGTGCAGAGGTCGTGGGTTCGAACCCCGGCTCTGCCACTTGTCAGCTGTGCCTGTGGGCCAGTCACTTCTCTGGGCCTCAGTTCCCTCCTCTGTAAAATGGGGATTAAGATAGAGACTGGTACAATCTGATGACCCTGTGTCCACCCCAGCACTGATGACAATGCTCTGCACCTAGTAAGCGCTTAACGAATAGCACCATTGTTATTAATCCCATTTTACAAATGAAGTCACTGAGGCAGAGCTGTCACCCTTGCCCCCCCCCCCCCCCCCCAGGCCTGCGCTCCGTCCCCTAAGCCGCCACCTCCTCCCCTGACAGCCCGTTGGCTTCAGCAAGGGGGAGGAAGCAGCATGGCCCGCGAGTCAGAAGGTCATGGGTTCCAATCCCAGCTCTGCCACGCCTGCCGGCGGTGGCTTCGCTTCTGGGCCTCAGTTCCCTCATCTGTAGAATGGGGATTGAGACCGTGAGCCCCGCGTGGACGGAGACCGAGTCCAACCCGGTTATCTCGCGTCTCGTGAGCAGTGCTCGGCTCCCAGTAAGCAGGGCTGATTGAGCCAAGGGCCACCCGCCAGCCCCGTGCTAAGCTGGTGGACCCCGGCCATCCCCGAGCGCTTTCGGTACAGTGCTCGTCACGTACCGAGCGCTTAAGTGCCGTAATGATTACTATTATTCAATCCTATTCTTTGTACTAGGAGTCCCATCCTGACTCTGCCACTTTCCAGCTGTGTGACCCTGGGCAAGTCGCTTAACTTCTCTGTGTCTCAGTTACCTCATCTGTAAAATGGGGAGTATTCGACAGTATTGATGGAGCGCTTACCCTGTGCAGAGCACTGGACTGAGCGCTTGGAATGAACAAGTTGGCCACAGACGGTCCCCGCCCTTTGACGGGCTCACGGTCTAATCGGGGGAGACGGAGGGGCGAGGACAGTGGCGATTAAATAGAGTCAATAAATAGGATTAAGACTGAGCCTCCCGTGGGACAACCTGATGACCCTGTAAATCTACCCCAGCGCTTAGAACAGTGCTCTGCACGTAGGAAGCGCTTAACGGATACCAACATCATCTGGAATAGGGACCGTCTACCCTGAGTATCTTCTCTTCGTTCATTCAATTGAATCTATTGAGCATTTACTGTGTGCAGAGCACCGTACTAAGTGCTTGGAGAGTAGAATCGGGCAACAGATGGAGACCATCCCTGACCAACAACAGGCTCACAGTCGAAAAGCGAAACAAGTAGGCGTCGATACCATCAAAAGAGAGAAATGGAAACACGGATAGGTACACATTAATAAAAGGGTAATAAATGATATACAAATATACACAAGTGCTGTGGGGAGAAGGGGAAGAGCAGAGGGAGGGAGATGGGGCGGGGAGGAGGAGCGGAGGGAAAGGGGGGGCTCATCTGGGAAGGCCTCCTGGAGGAGGTGAGCTCTGGGTAGGGCTTTGAAGAGGGGAAGAGAGTTGTGAGGAGGGAGGGCGTTTTGGGACAGCGGGTGGCCCGGGGGTCGACGGCGGGACGGGCGAGAACGAACGGAGGCCCAGTGAGGAGGCGAGCGGCAGAGCGAAGCGTGCCGGCTGGGACGGAGGGGAGGGGGCAAGGGGATGGAGAGCTTGGAAGCCAAGAGGGAGGAGTTTTTGTTTGGTGCCGAGGTCGATGGGCAACCCCTGGAGGATTTTGAGGAGGGGAGTGACAGGCCCAGAGCGTTTGTGCAGGAAAACGAGCCGGGCAGCGGAGTGATGTACGGACTGAAGCGCAGGGAGAGACAAAGAGGATGGGAGATCAGAGAGGAATAATCCAATATTCCAGGTGGGAGACGACGACAGGTCGTACCAGCCCGGTGGCCGTTTGGACGGAGAGGACGGCTCTTGGCGACGTTGCGAAGGTGAGACCGGCAGGTTTTGGTGGCGGATTGGATGTGTGGGCGGAGTCAAGGATGACGCCGAGGTTGTATCCACAGTGCTTGGCACCTAGTAAGCACTTGAGTACTTACTACGATCCTTTGAAGAATCGCTAAAATCCACCCACTCCTCCAAACTACCACATTGATCCAAGCGCTTTACTCTCCCGTCAGCCCTCCTTCCGGCTCTTCGCTTCGGCTGCCCGGCTCGTTTTTCCCAACCTCGTCCGCGTCTTTCACTCAAGAACCTCCGGTGGTTGCCCAACTACCTCCTCCATCACATCACATAAACCTGCCGTCGGCTTTAAAGCACTCGTGCCCTCTTCCCGCCCCTCCGATCTACCACGGCCCGGCCCGCGCGCTTCACTCATCCAGCGGCTTGTTCGCTCCCCGAGCCTCATCCGTCTCGCCATCGCCCTGCAACCCCTTGCCCCGTCACGTCTGACGGGCCATCGCCCTCCCCCTTTCGAAACCTTATTAAAATCCAAGAGACCTTCCCCAAGTAAGCCTTAATTAATTCCCCTACTGCATCACTCTTGATTTGCACCCGTTACCGATCCCACCCTCGGCCCCGCGGCCCCTCCGTGCCTCTCCGCGTTTTACTTTCACTAGACCGTAAGCCCCTGTAGGCAGGGAACGTCGTCTGTCGAATCTGCTAAGCGTCTCTCGGTAGTGGTATTTGTTAAACGCTTAGTATAGGCCAGGCTGAGTGCTGGGGTAGGTGGGAGGTGATCGGGTTGGACACGGTCCGTGCCCCACGTGGGGCTTAAGTATTAATCCCCATTTGACAGATGAGGGAACTGAGGCCCAGAGAAGCGACTGGTGCATTATAAAGCCGCCTCTTAGGCTCAACGCGTCCCCTAAGGACGCTGGGTTCCCCGCGCACACTCCCTCAGATACCCTCGATCGGGGTGAAGCGGAAAGTAGCGTTGGATGCTTGCAACCAAGTGCTTTCTGGAGAGACTGGAATGGTTTCTTCCCCCTATAAAGATCGCTCACCAGCTGGCGATATTTTGCTTTAATTGGCAAAACAGTTACATAAACACGGCGACAGCTTGGGTTAAGGAATCTCCAGGCTTTTCCGGTTAGACGTTCTGGGTTAACTGCTGCATCACTGTAGCGCAGAGACTGATCAGCTGCAAATGCTCATCCGCTCCGTCGGCCAAACATTTATCCACTTCCTGCAAGAAGTTGAAAAAAAATGAAAGGTAGGAATGCAGATAATGATAATTGCGGGATTTGTTAAGCGCTTACTAGGTGCCGAGCACTAAGCGCTGGATAGCCGCAGCTACTAAGATGCAGCCAAAGAGGGAGGCTGTAGTTTCTGGGAAGGAGCAGGAAGAAAGACCGGCTTCCGTGGTCGAGGCCTAAACTTTCAGAGGGCTTCCGGGACCGGCGATGAGCCAGTCGATCGAGAAAACACGAGAAAATCAATCTCACTACACCGTTTCCTCTAGTGGGGAGAAGTGCGGGCAAGTCTGCGCCCGTCAGAAACACCCGTGCCGACTGCGCACGGCACCGATTTCATAGGAAGAGAGATCGTGGCAGGAGCAGGTGCCGCTTGTCGACAGGAGTTCGTTCAATCGTATTTATTGAGCTCTTACTGTGTGCAGAGCACTGTACCGAGCGCTTGGAAAGTTACAGTTCGGTAACAGGGACGATCCCTACCCGACAACGGGCTCACGGTCTAGAAGGCGGGGGGAGACACACAACGAAACCAGTAGATGGGCATCAATAGCGTCAAAATAAATAGAATTATAATCATGTTGGTACTTGTTAAGCGCTTACTAGGTTGCACAGCACCGTTCTAAGCGCTGGGGTAGATACAGGGTCGTCGGGTCGTCCCACGTGAGGCTCACAGTTAATCCCCATTTTCCAGATGAGGGAACTGAGACACCGAGAAGCGAAGTGACTCGCCCACAGTCACCCGGCCGACGAGTGGCAGAGCCGGGAGTCGAACTCATGACCTCTGACTCCGAAGCCCAGGCTCTTTCCACTGAGCTTCCCAATTATAGATACACATCATTGATAAATAGAATAATAAATATGTACAAATATACACAAGTGCTGTGGGGAGGGGAAGGGGGAAGAGTAGAAGGAGGGAGTCGGGGTGATGGCGAGGGGAGGAGGAGCAGAGGGAAAGGGAGGGCTCGGTGTGGGAAGGCCTCCTGGAGGAGGTGAGCTCTCGGTAGGGCTTGGAAGGGGGGGAGAGAGTTTGGCGGAGGTGTGGAGGGAGGGCGTTCCGGGACAGCGGGAGGACGGGGGCCGGGGGTCGACGGCGGGACGGGCGAGAACGGGGGACGGTGAGGTGGTTAGTGGCGGAGGAGCGGAGCGTGCGGGGTGGGCGGTGGAAAGAGAGAAAAGAGGCGAGGTAGGAGGGGGCGAGGGGATGGAGAGCTTTGAAGCCAAGAGTGAGGAGTTTTTGCTTCATGCTTCGCAGTAGGAGAAGCGGGGTGACGTGGCCAGAACATTTCTGTAGAAAGATAATCTCTTTCTCACGCAGGGACCTGCATTTGTTCTACTTGAAAAACCAATGAAAAAAGCTGCTCCTTGAGCCCCATGTAGTACCGCAATGGCCACCTCGAGTCTCGAGGTGGAGAGAACTTAGCGGGATACTAGTTTATCCGCTTTGTTCCGGTATAGGTGAAATTCTGTAAACCGCTCGGCAAAAAGCTATCCAAGTGGCCGGAATAGGGCAGATCTCCAAAGTGCTTAGGACGCTGCTTTGCACACAGTTAAGCGCTCAGTAAATACAGCCGAAAGAATGAAGTTAAGTGGTGTATCTAATTTCGGCATGAGGGCCCTTACATGATTCCTTTTATTTTCAAACCACACTGCTTTCTGTGACCCTGGGGGGGGGGGGGTTTCCTCTGCTCCTCGATCGGCCCCTTCTACCCGAATCGGTCACCAGAGAAAAGCACCTCAAGAACATCGACACTCTCCTAAGACTGTGGAGGCAGCGAGATGGCACCAGACAGCTTTAGCGATTAAGGAGGACCCGGGTCCTACGGCTTGCGAGAAACACCGACGGGGTCCTCCCTCCCTACCGGCCCGCTCGACTTTCAAACTGGAGAAGATTGGGAGGGAGGGGGTGTTACAGCTTTCCGCCTCAAAAGGGTTGGCTCCCCCTGCCCTCCTGACTCTTCCAGCCCCTCGTGTATCCAGGCGTGGCTTGTACGTTCCTTCAATCGTATTGACTGAGCGCTTACTGTGCGCAGAGCACTGTATTAAGCGCTTGGGAGAGTAAAAAAGAACAATATAACTGACATCCCCTGCCCACAGCAAGCTTACAGTCTAAAAGGGGCATTAATAGAAATAAATGACAGATATGGACGTAAGTGCCGTGGGGCTGAATAGAGGAAGCAAATCAGGGTGCCGCAAAAGGGAACGGGGAAGAGGAAAGGAGGGCCTGGCCCATTTCTACCTTGGTCCCTACTTCCTGGCTCGGTGGAAATAATAATGTTGGTATTTGCTAAGTGCTGACTATGTGCAGAGCGCTGTTCTGAGCGCTGGGGGAGATGCGGGGTCATCAGCTCGTCCCACGTGAGGCTCGCAGTCAATCCCCATTTGACAGATGAGGGAACTGAGGCACAGAGAAGTGAGGTGACTTGCCCACGGTCACACGGCTGACAAGTGGCGCAGAGCTGGGGAAAGAGGCCGGGCTCGGGAGTCAGAGGTCATGGGCTCGAATCCCGGCTCTGCCACTTGTCAGCTGTGTGTCTGTAGGCAACTCACTTGATTTCTCTACGCCTCCGTTACCTCATCCGTAAAACGGAGATTAAGCCCCACGTGGGACAACCTGATGACCCTGTATCTACTCCAGCGCTCAGAACGGTGCTCTGCACATAGTAAGCGCTTAACAGATACCAACACTGTTATTATTATTACTGCCTTTTAATGGTTTTTCTGCTCTTTGGCACGTCCAGAGAGAAAACAAAAGTAACCAGTGGAGAAGGATGAAACCGTAATGGGGCTTTTGGATTTGAACCACCTATACTTTCCCCTGGCCCTTACTGCCAAGGATACAAAGTTGGCTGAACTCAGTACTCAGAGAAGCAGCGTGGTGCAGTGGATAGAGCACGGGCCTGGGAGTCAGAAGGTCACGGGTTCTCATCCCGGCGCTGCCACTTGGCTGCCCTGTGACCCTGGAAAGTCACTTCCCTTCTCTGGGCCTCAGTGACCTCATCTGTAAAATGGGGATTGAGACCGTGAGCCCCATGTGGGACAGGAACTGTATCCAACCTGAGTTGCTTGTATCCACCTCAACGCTCGGTACGGTGTCTGGCACATAACAGATCCGTTGCTGGGCAGGGACCGTCTCTATCTGTTGCCGAATTGTACATTCCAAGCGCTCAGTACAGTGCTCGGCACATGGTAAGCGCTCAATATATACGACTGAATGAATGAACAAATACCATAATTACTATTATTATTATTATTACTGGTCCTAGTGGTGACGCTTGTCCAGCCTCATCATGAGGGCCTTCTATCCTGGGCCCTCTCCCTCTTTTCTCCTACGCTGAGAAGCAGCGTGGCTCAGTGGAAAGAGCCCGGGCTTTGGAGTCAGGGGTCATGGGTTCGAATCCCAGCTCTGCCACTTGTCGGCTGTGTGACCTTGGGCAAGTCACTTCACTTCTCTGTGCCTCAGTTACCTCATCTGTAAAATGGGGATGAAGACCGTGAGCCCCACGTGGGACGACCCGATTCCCCTGTGTCTACCCCAGCGCTTAGAACGGTGCTCTGCACACAGTAAGCGCTTAACAAATACCAACATCATTATTATTATTATTATCTTTTCTTCTTCCCTTTTCCAACACCAGTTTCCTTGGCTCGGTTCAAAAAGCCAACATGTCCCTGCCCAGCAGAGCCGGTGGGTGAGGTAAATCACAAGCAGGAGTTTCACGGCCGGTTGACGCGAGACAACACGTCAGAGCACAGTGCACGTGTTTGGCTGTCGGGGGCAATCCGATCGACAGACTTACAGCGAGTTTCTCGGTGATGACGGACTTCTGCTTGTCACTGAGGTGATCTTTTTCCACGACCACATCGTGAAGCTGATTCACAAGCTGAGTAGCCGCATGACCCTCATTTATCAAATCCTAGAGCGGGAGCAGGAAAGGGGTGAACGGGTTAGCACTTAAATGAAATTATTTTTAAATTGAGAGCCCCCGGTGGATAGAGACCATGTCTAACTTTGCCAGCGCTTAGTACGGTGCTCTGCACCCAGCACTTAATAAACCCTATTACTTCTATCGGAAAGATAAGCTCGTTAGGTAAATATTTCATCGATACACAAAAAGCACATTTCTAAGCCGCCATCTGATCACATTTGCTTTGAGATCTTCGAAAGGAAGAAGAAAGACACGGGGGACGGTAAGCTCCCTGTGTGACATCTCAAAACAAAAATACCTAAACCTGCAGCATCTTGCTGTAATCAAGGCTGTGCCCAAACCTGAATCGGCAATGAGGGCACGCTCCAAGTATAATATCTTGAGAACTTTAAGTTCGTAGAAACAATTTATATCTTTTAAATTGGGAAAAAAAAGCCCTCACAGTACTGTTATATAGCAGTCATTTTACTAGAGTTAGAGACTCTATAGTCAATTCTCTGATACTGATAGCCTTAAGAACTCTGTGTTAAGGAAAACCTGTGTAATTTTCCACGTGCTTTTATGTTACGACCATTTCCCAACGCTGCTTTCTATCTAGACAGGTGCACCTTGTCAGAAGACTGTTCCCTAAATTCCCAACAGTGCTTTCTCTAAAACGCACAGTGAAAATACCTGTTGAGAGAACTACTTCATACCAACTACAGAATCAAGCGATAATAGCTACTGAGATATCATCTCAGTGCCCAGAATTTTGCCCTGTGGCTTCACAGTCCCCTTCTGAGGTTATTAAGGTAAAGTTTCGAGACCTCGTATTCTAACTGCGAGATGTCAGCACAGAGACATTCATGATCTCTACTTGGTAGCTTCTGTGTCTTTCATTCAAGTGGACACATTTTCAGCACAGGTTTCACATCAAAGGGATCAATTCTGTCATACTTAGGTTTCAAGGCCTCCCTCTGCACTCCAGTTTGGAAACTGGGAAGCAGCGTGGCTTAGTAGAAAAAGCATGAGCCTGGGAGTCGGAGGGACCCGGGTTCTAATCCCAGCTCCACCGCTTCTCTACTGTGTGACCTTGGGCACATTGAGGCACTTCCCTGTCTCTCAGTTCCCTCATCTGTAAAATGGAGATTAAGACTGTAAGACCACGTAGGGCAGGGACTGGATCCAACCTAATTAGCTTGGATCTACCCCAGAGCTTAGTACAGTGCCTAGCACATAGGAGCTTAACAAATGCCACCGAAAAATAAATTTACTTGGGGAATAACAAATACTCTTTGATGGGAAAAATAACCAAAGTAATTAAGAGGTACTGATCAACACTTAGAGTTACTCTTTTGATACCAAAGAATACAGAAACTACATCCTAGGCGGTAATTCCCCAGTTCAATCAGAAAAAGAAATGCCGATCACAAAAAGTGATGCCGATCTCACTGTCCACAACTACCCAGCACACTGCAGAGCTAATGAGCTAATGTGTGAGCAGCGTGGCTCAGTGGAAAGAGCACGGGCTTTGGAGTCAGGGCTCATGAGTTCGACTCCCAGCTCTGCCACTTGTCAGCTGTGTGACTGTGGGCAAGTCACTTCACTTCCTCTGTGCCTCAGTTCCCTCATCTGTAAAATGGGGATGAAGACCGTGAGCCCCACGTGGGACGACCGGATTCCCCTGTGTCTACCCCAGCGCTTAGAACAGTGCTCGGCACATAGTAAGCGCTTAAGAAATACCAACATTATTATTATTATTATTATTAATGTAGGACAGTGAGAAGGGTCAATTAGTCTGGATTACATATCCATTTAGCTGAAAGGCAGAAAACTGAAACTTAAAAAACATGAACATGAAGGGCAAATTTCTTCCCTGTAGGGGAAGAAGAAGAACAAAAATTCAACCGTGACCTGACCCCTTGGAAAGGCTCAAAGCTCTTGGCTTCTAAAATGGCCTTGGGATGCAGTGTGGCCTATTAGAAAGCAGAGAAGCAGCGTGGCTCAGTAGAAAGAGCACGGGCTTTGGAGTCAGAGGTCATGAGTTCGAATCCCAGCTCTGCCACTTGTCAGCTGACTGTGGGCAAGTCACTTAACTTCTCTGTGCCTCGGTTACCTCATCTGTAAAATGGGGATGGTGACTGTGAGCCCCACGTGAGACATCCTGATTCCCCTGTGTCTACCCCGGTGCTTAGAACAGTGCTCGGCACATAGTAAGCGCTTAACAAATACCAACATTATTATTATTATTATTATTATTAGAAAGAACTACGGGATGGGAGTCAGCAGACCTGGGTTCTAATTCCGGTTCTTCCACTTGTCTATGGTGTGATACTGGTCAAGTCACTTAACTTCTCTGTGCCCGTTTCTTCCTCTGTAGATTGGGGAATAAAATACCTGGTCTACCTCCAACTGAGAATGTGCCCTATGTGGGACAAGGACTACATCTGATTATATTTTCCCCAGTACCTAGCAGTAAATCGGCACAGGGTAAGCACTTAAATACCACAGTTATTATTACCTTGACTACTGCTTCCAGTTTTTCGAAAGAACCACTTTGACAGGCAGAGAATATACCATCGATAGTTTCAGCGGGCACTACCTAAAAACACAGGAAAATTTTCAAGATAATTTAATCTCCGTTGGATCTAACTACGCTTCACCATCAAAAACCCCATGTCCACTTCGGTGCCTTTATCCTCCACCCCCCCCAAAACACAACAAAAGTCAGAATACCGCCGCGTTGAGGAATACGAAAGAATAAAAACCGACAAGGGATCTTGAGTATCACTCGATTACCGTTACGATACCGGTAGAAGGGCAGTGGAGGAAGGTAGTGTGAAAAAGTCTAACTTTTCCCTCAGGCTGCCGTAATCACGAGGCTACACAAATTGAACTTTGAAGTTTCAAGATACGCAGGCTAAACTGAGGTTTGGTATAGTCTGTAAGCCCGTCAAAGGGCAGGGACCGTCTCTACCTGTTACCGCTCTGTACATTCCAAGCGCTTAGTACAGTGCTCTGCACGTAGTAAGCGCTCAATCAATAAATGCTATTGAATGAAAGGAAGCGCTGCAGTTTTAATTTCTTCATCTTCCTTTTAGTTCTTTAAAGGGACAGGTTTGCATCCCACTGAAATCGGAAGGGTCCGTGACTTATCAGTGGCTTCTCAGGTCAGATCAGTGGCTTATCACGAAGCAAAGACACTGATGGCTCAGGAGAGGCAAAGGGGAAGCAGAAAATGATGACACTCTTTAGGTAAAACTTAGGTAGCGAAAAAGTAGAGTACAGGCTTTGCTAATTCAGTTGTTCTCTCACAGTCATCTTATACCCGTACTCAGAATTATCAACACTGCATGCAAATGGCAGTTGGAAGCAGGAGAGATCATTTCCTCTCCAGAAGCATGAACAGAGTGCATTCCCCCTGTACCCATGAGTAGGGGTTGATTCCGCAACAGTTGTACACAGTCCAAATCGTGTAGACAAAGCAGGAAGAAATATATTGGTGAGATAACTTACCCCGGCAATCTCTGTTATTACCTTCTCCGTGACCTCTTTCCCACCTGTTAAACGGGTAGCACTTTGAAGAAATGTGATGGCTTTTCGTAAGTCTCCTTCTGACACCTGAACGAGGTAAGCGATTCCCTGAGGGGGAGACAAAATGCCAGTCCAATCAATCGTCTTTATTGAACGCTCACTGAGTGCCGAGCGCCGTCCTAAGCGCACGGGAGAGTACGAGGTAACAGAGTTGGAAGACATGTTCCCCGCCCACGTTGAGGTCACAGTGGAGCCGGGGGAGTTATATTTAATCATTAAGAATAAGATTTGGAACACAATAAAGCAAAAGTACAAAAATCGATTAATGATGGTATTTGTTAATACTGTTCTAAGCGCTGGGGTAGATACAAGGTAATCAAGGTTGTCCCACGTGGGGCCCACAGTCATAATCCCCATTTTACAGAGGCGGTAACTGAAGTAACTGAGAAGTGAAGTGACTTCCCAAGGTCACCCAGCTGACAAGTGGCGGAACCCACGTCCTCTGACTCCCAAGTCCACGCTCTTTCCACTACGCCACACTGGATTCTTTGCAAACATTTCAGACCCAAACTCACATGTCAGCAAATTTGCATTTGTGAACATAGCATTCTTTCACCTGCATCCACGGAGACAGGATTGCTTAACTAAAATAATGGGAAACGATAAAGATGAGAGAATATCTTCTTTCTCAAGCTTTTAAAATGAAGAAGTGGACGAGAATATGAACTAAGACGATGAGAAGGTTGAAGGTAGCAGGAAGCAGGGCAGAGGGGAAAAAAATGGAAGGCTGGAGACAGACAAGGTAAAGACTCCCTTGTCCCCAAAGCCAGAAGATACATATTCTTGCTTTATCATTTCTATTAATTGTGCAGGAATTACACAGAGTAAGCAACAAGGGAATGAAGACATTTAATAATGTTGGTATTTGTTAAGCGCTTACTATGTGCTGAGCACTGTTCTAAGCGCTGGGGGAGATTCAGGGTAATCAAGTTGTCCCACGTGAAGCTCATGGTTAATCCCCATTTTACAGATGAGGTAACTGAGGCCCAGAGAAGTGACTTGCCCACAGTCACACAGCTGACAAGTGGCAGAGCCGGGAGTCGAACCCATGACCTCTGACTCCCAAGCCCAGGCTCTTTCCACTGAGCCACACTGCTCCCAAACTACGGCATCACTCGTCGAGGCATAACCAGGTTATGTTCCTCAAAAATCGTGGAATGAGTCTTCCCAGAGCTTTATACGGCGGGAGTTAGGTACCATTCCGAACCAGCCTAACGTGATGATGGCCGCTCCCTGCACGTAGCGGCTACAGCCCGGGGCCTGGGAGTCAGAAGGTCATGGGTCCTAATCCCGGCTCCGCCACTTGTCTGCTGTGTGACCTCGGGCAAGACGCTTCACTTCTTAGGGCCTCACCTGTAAAACGGGGATCGAGACTGCGAGCCCCATGTGGGACGGGGACCGGGTCCCACCCGACTTGCTTGTATCCAAGTACGGCGCCGGGCACACGGTCAGCGCTTAACAAATACATTAGTATTATCGCTGGCGCTGCAGAGGCCGACGCGAGCACCACCGCGCCCACAAAGGCGGCTGGTGCTAGATTAAAGATAAAACCAAGGAAACAAATCACCGGAGAGCAGGGGAGAGGACTAGGAGACGAGGGGAGGAAGAGGTTTAACGTGGGTGCGGCAGGAGGGTCGAAAAGTGGCTGGGGAATAGGGGAGAATGTCTAGTGATTCCTCCGGGGAACTCTGCTGATGAATCTCTCATCTTCCCACCTTATTTCCCCTCCCACTTTAGCACTTCCACATCACCTATGCCTCCCCGCCCCGGTAACGGAGTCTGCAGGACTGTGTCCAACCTGATTAACTCGGATCTACCCCGGTGCTCAGAACAGTGCTCGGTACATAACGAGTACCAAAATTATTAGTTACGTGCACGTCTTTAAACTCCGTTGCCTCCTCCTGCCTGTAATTTCTTTTAATGTGTCTCCCCACTCTCGAGTTTAGCGTCTCAAGGACACGAATCGTGCCTACCAATGCCACGGTGTTATCGGAAGTGTTTAATGTTGGTGTTTGTTAAGCGCTTACTATGTGCGGAGCGCTGTTCTAAGCGCGGGATACAGGGTCATCGGGTTGTCCCACGTGGGGCTCACGCACTTTTAATCCCCATTTTACAGATGAGGGAACTGAGGTACAGAGAAGTTAAGTGACTTGCCCACAGTCACCCAGCTGGCAAGCGGCAGGGCCGGGATAGTATAGTGTGCTGCAAATAATTAGCCCTCAGATACTACTGATTGATTAGGAGCGGGACGCTGATTTAAACAGGTGCCACGCTAGAAGATCACACTTTGGGGTGGAGTCCCCATATGCTTTAGACAGCTGGCGAACGTGGTGGGGAGGGTGAAACCTGGCAACGTCCACATCCAAGAATATGGACTAGCCCAGAAATGCACAGTTGGAATACTGAATTGATAATGCTCTAACCCCCAAATGCGTCAGCAAGCGAAACATTCAGGGCATAAAGCGACACGGGCTAGTAAAAAGGCTACAAACCAGGGAGTCGGAGGACCTGGAATCTGATCCCGGCTCCGCTGCTTGTCTGCTGGGTGACCTTGGGCAGGTCACTTCATTTCTCTGTGCCTCAGCTTCCTCATCTGCAAAATGGGGATTGAATCCTCCTCCCTTCTACGTAGACGGTGAGGCCCAGGTGGGCCTGCAACCGTGTGTGCAACCTGTCCTGTCTCTATAAACCCCAGTGCTTGGCAAATAGGGCTTAAAATTTCCATAAACCCCAACCACCCCCACACTGTTAGGCGGTAGAGTCATTATTAATGATGGAATTTAAGCACTTACTATGTGCAAAGCACCGTTCTAAGCGCTGGGGCGGGATACAAGGTGATCAGGTTGTCCCACGTGAGACTCACGGTCTTCATCCCCATTTTACAGATGAGGGAACTGAGGCCCAGAGAAAAGTCAAGTGTCTGGCCCAAAGTCACACAGCTGACAAGCGGCAGAGCTGGGATGAGAACCCATGACCTCTGACTCCCAAGCCCGGGATCTTTCCAATAAAGGAATGGCTCTCCCTTCCCCTCCCCTCAGCACTGTACTCGTCCGCTCAACTGTATATATTTTCATCACCCTATTTATTTTGTTAATGAAATGCACATCGCCTCGATTCTATTTAGTCGCCACTGTTTTTACGAGACGTCCTTCCCCTCGACTCTATTTATCGCCATCGTTCTCGTCTGTCCGTCTCCCCCAGATGAGACCGTGAGCCCGTCGAACGGCAGGGACCGTCTCTATCTGTCGCCGACTTGTTCATTCCAAGCGCTCAGTACAGTGCTCTGCGCAATAAATACTATCGAATGAAAGAATGAATGGCTACATCAACTAGAAGAGAAGCAGAACAGAGCATGGGCCTGGGAGTCAGAAGGAACTGGTTTCTAATCCCAGACCCGCCACTTATCTGCTGGGTGACCCTGGGCAAGTCACTTCACTTTTCTGTGCCTCAGTTACTTCATCTGTTTAAAAAACCCCAGGTGGAACGAGAACTGCTTTCCAACCCGACCAGCTTGTATCTAAACCAGCGCTTAATACGGTACTGGACTACGGTACGTGCTTAGAAAATACCATTTAAAAAACGATTCTGCACTGATAATTTTAACTGATCATTTCTACAGTTCCTGCACATTCAAGTTGCTAACCGGCTGGAAATTTTACGTGCAGCAGAGCCAACCAACGTGATGAAACCAACGAAACCAATATGATGAAAATTTCAGATGACGAGTTCCTTCGGGGAGGGGAATTTCAAAAACGAAACCCAAACTACCTCACTGCTGATCTTTACTTTTTCTTTCTCTGAGATATCTAGCAGTCTCTGGTGTTGTATTTTATCCGACAGGGGCTTGAAGCGGAATTTCGAGCACCGGGAAGTTAAGGGCTCGATTATCCTGTAAGAGAAAGAAGAACGTTGAGAGAAACGATGAAGGGTTGACGCAGAGACTTCGCCGGAGGCAGCAACCAGGCTATCAAAGGATTTAAGACTAGGCAGCACCACTTCTCCAAGAAAAAATGGAGTGCGAGCCCGTAGCGGGCAGGGATCGTCTCTATTTGCTGCTGAAAGAGACTTTCCAAGTGCTTAGTACAGTGCTCCGCACACAGTAAGCGCTCACTAAATACGCTGGAGTGAATGAATGAACGATGACTTCGATTTCAGTCCCTAAACCACTTAGAGATCACAGCAGGGCACCAAAATGTGATACTAGGAGCGTGGGCGGCACCATTCATTCATTCATTCATTCAATAGTATTTATTGAGCGCTTACTATGTGCAGAGCACTGTACTAAGCGCTTGGGATGAACAAGTCGGCAACAGATAGAGACAGTCCCTGCCGTTTGACGGGCTTACAGTCTAATCGGGGGAGACGGACAGACAAGAACGATGGCACTAAACAGCGTCAAGGGGAAGAACCAGCATACCCACCGACTGACGTAATTGCAGATGAGGCAAAACCGAGTAGTTTTAGACTCCTTCTCCATCGTGCGTCTTAGAGCTGCTTGGGCCGCCGAGGTCATGGAGTCCGCTTCGTCCAGAATCACAATCTTAAAAGGCGGACACGGCTTCCCGCTAATGCACCGCGGAAAGAAACAGACGACTCTTGAACAACGGCCCACGTTCCTTTTTTATACTAGATGTTGCATCTTGAGAGCGGCTGCGAATTGGGGTTGACCGGGTTTCTCTCATGCCAAGCAGAATTCTCTCGTTTTTTTCCCCTGGGTGACGTACTTCTCGGTTCTCACCCCTCCGCGTCCCTCCCTCTGGCCTCCATCTCCCGTGTCTCTCCCCCGTCCCCAGTCCCGTCCCTCAAAGATACACGTACGAGCAAACACATATGATGAAGGTCAATATCTGCTGCCGGAGTGCGACTGGCTAAAATGAGATTCTGGCCCGATCCTGCCGGAGTTTTAGGAGTTCTGTGGGGGCTATTCGTTATCTGCCAACGGGAGGTGCTCAGTACATTCAATGATCTTTACTGAGCACCTGCTAGGTGCCCCACACTGTACTAAGCCTACGGGAAAGTACAAAACAACAAAGTTGGTCGACACGATCCTTGCCCTCAAAGAGTTGACAACGCAGCCGCTCTACCGGTACGACTACCCACGTAATTCCCCAAGTCAGCCAATCATGTTTATTGAGCACTTACCGTGTGCAGAGCACTGTACTGAGCGCTCGGGAGAGTACAATATAAAATGGACACATTCCCTGCTCACAGCGAGCTACAGTCTAGAGCCCGACGTAACGATAATGATAACTGCGGTATTTGTTGAGCGCTTACTGTGCGCCAGGCACTTAACTAAGCACGACGGTAGATACGAGCAAATCAGGTTGGACTCGGTCCCTGTCCCACAGGGGGCTCACGGTCTCAATCCCCATTTTACAGATGAGGTCACTGAGGCACAGAGCAGTGACTTGACTTGCCCAAGGTCACACAGCAGACAAGTGGCGGAGCTGGGACTAGAACCCATGACCTTCGGGTTCCCAGGCCACTAGGCCACGTTGCTTCTCTATTTGCTCTCTTACTGAGTATGGTAAGCACTTAACGAATACCAAAAAGCAAAGAAAAAAACACCGTACAAAGCCGTTGGGGCCGGCGGGAGAGGACCGGCGGGAGCGGGGCGCCGCCGCCCCGCCCAGGGTGCCCGCAGCCCTCGAGGGATCGCGGTGGCTCGGGAAGACAGAACGGAAAGATGCCCTCCTTCCCTCCCTCCTACAGTAGAAAGAGCCTGGGCTTTGGAGCCAGAGGTCATGGGTTCGACTCCTGGCGTTGCCACTCGTCAGCTGTGTGACTGTGGACAAGTCACTTCACTTCTCTGTGCCTCAGTTACCTCATCTGGAAAATGGGGATTAACGGCGAGCCTCCCCTGTATCTCCCCCAGCGCTTAGAACAGTGCTCCGCACATAGTAAGCGCTTAACAAATACCAACATTATTATATTTGTTAAGTGCTTACTAAGTGCCAGGCACTACACTAAGCGCTGGGGTAGGGACAAGTAAATCAGGTCGGACACAGTCCCTGTCCCACATGGGGTTCACAGTCTTAATTCCCACTTTACAGATGAAATAACTGAAGCGCAGAGAAGTGGAGCGACTCGCTCAAGGTCACACAGCAGACAAGTGGCGGAGCCGGGATTAGAACCCATGACCTCCTGACTCCCAGGCCCGTGCTCTATCCGCTACGCCACGCTGCTTCCCGCAAGTGTAAATAGGTTGGCCACGGCTCGTGTCCCGCTTGGATCTCACGGTCTTAATCCCCATTCTACAGATGTTGTAACCGAGGCCCAGAGAAGGGAAGTGCCTTGCCCAAGGTCACACAGCAGACAAGTGGCGGAGCCGGGATTGGAACCCAGGTCCTCTGACTCCTAGGCTTGTGCTTCGCCTACTAGGCCACGCTGCTTCTCAGGGGCTTACGATCCGATCTGCGAGTCTGAGGGCGGTAAGTCCTTCCGTAGTGGTAAAACATCCGGCAGATGCAAATAGAAACCGCAGAAGCCGTCACAGCCGAGGCCTGCCGATTCAAAATCAGCAACGCGTGCCTAGATAATGCTCCCGGATGAAAAAGCAAAACCCAACTCTAGATTACAGTGATACAATGATAGGTTCTGAGCTCTCCATCGGGATACAGGAAAGAACTCCTGGAGTTAGGGAGAGCATTTTATTGCGTGCTGACCCGGGGTGGTACAACGTACTGAGCGTTTGGAAGGGGCAAAATAGAGCGAGACACTCCCCCCCATGTACAGAGAAGCGGTGTGGCCTAGCGGAAAGCGTCGCAGGACCCGGCTCCACCCCCTGTCCGCTGTGTGACCTGGGGCGAGTCACTTCAACTTTGCCTCGGTTCCCTCATCTGTAAAATGGGGATTAAGGCTACTTGGACTGTGAGCCCCATACGGGACCTAGTCAGCACTGAAATAAATGGGGGTATTTGTTAAGCGCTTACGACGTGCAAAGCACTGTTCTAAGCGCTGGGGGATACAAGGTAATCAGGTTGTCCCACGTGGGGCTCACAGTCTGAATCCCCATTTCACAGATGAGGTAACTGAGGCACAGAGAAGTGAAGTGACTTGCCCAAAGTCACACAGCTGGCAAGTGGCGGCGCCGGGATTCGAACTCTGACTCCCAAGCCCGCGCTCTTTCCACTGTAGCACGCTGCTTCCATCCCACGACGATGATGATGGTGGTGAGAGAATTTACACTCGAATGGGGGAGACGAACGTAAAAAATATTTACAACTAGAGTGGTCAAAACAAACGCGGTGAGCAGACATTCGCTCTTTCAATCATATCTACGGAATACTTACTATGGGCAAAGCACTGTACTAAGTGCTTGGGAGAGTACAATACAACGATAAACGGACACATCCCCCCGCTCACACTGAGTTTACAGTCTAGAGGGGGAGACAGATGTTAACATAAATAAATAAATGACTGATATATACATATATACATATACGTATACACACACACACACACATACACATATGTATATATGTGTATATGTGTGCGTGTATATATATATATATATATATATATATATATATATATATATATATATATATATATATACACATATATACACGCACATATATTTCTATACATATATGAACATGTGCATATGTTTATACATATATGCACACACACACATATATGTACATGCATATATATGTATATTTATATACAACTATATGCATATATATGCATATGCATGTATATACATACATACACACATATATACATATATGTGTGTGTGTGTGTGTATATATATATATATATATATATATATATATATATATATATATATGCACACATACATATATACATATACGTACATACGTATTTATATACGTATATACATACACATACTTACGTATACACACATATATGAATACACATAGCATGGCTCAGTGGAAAGAGCCCGGGCTTGGGAGTCAGAGTCATGCGTTCGAATCCCAACTCTGCCACTTGGCAGCTGGGTGACTGCGGGCAAGTCAGTTCACTTCTCGGTGCCTCGGTGACCCCATCTGTCAAATGGGGATTAACTGGGAGCCTCACGTGGGGCAACCTGATGGCCCTGTATCTACCCCAGCGCTTAGAACAGTGCTCTGCACACAGTAAGCACTTGAATACCAACATTATTATTATTATATATATATCAGTCATTTATTTGTGTATTTACATATATATATGTAGATTTATATATATGTATGTATGTGTATATATATGTATGTATGTGTACACATACATACATATATATAAATCTATGGGGCTGGGAGAGGGGATGAATCAAGGGAGCAAGTCAGGGTGACAGAGAAGGGAGTGGGAGAAGAGGAAAGGAGGACTCAGTTCGGGAAGGTCCTTTGGAGATGCGCCTTCGATCAGGCTTTGAAGGGAGAGCAATTGTCGTATTTATCGTCATTATACGTGCTCATGAGCGCTAAGGAGGATGTAAAAAAGTTCCTCAGTGACAGAGTCGGCTGAAGGAACGATAAGGCTCGGGGGACTGGGAAGTTAATCAAGGTAAGCCTGTCGGAAGAGGTGGGATCGTAGGAGGAATGTGCGTTTGGGAAGAGGAGTAGTCTGCCTGATGGGATGGCGAGGGAGGGAGTTCCAAGCCGGGAGAGCAGCGGCGGGAGAGTTGAGAGTGCGGTCCGACCTGGAAGGGTGGCTCTGGGGAGAGAAGACGGTGAGCTACGAAAACGGGGGTGAACAGAGCAGGTAGGTAAGGTACAGAAGGCGTCACTGTCCACCGTGACTTCAAGTTACGCTACTTGGCTTAGAAATCTTCTCATTCAGTGGTGATTCTACTGTCCGGATTCACTCATTCATTCAATAGCATTTACTGAGCGCTTGCTGTGTGCAGAGCACCGGACCGAGCGCTTGGAACGTACAGTTCGGCAACAGATAGAGACAGTCCCCGCCCAATGACGGGGTCCCGGTCTAATCGAGGGAGACAGATGGACAAAAACAACATCGTCACGATAAACGGAATCAAGGGGATGGACGCCTTATTGACAAAATAGATAGGGTAATAAAAATATACCCAAATGAGGACAGTGCTGAGGGGAGGGAGAGGAGCAGAGGGAGAGGAGGGAAAGGGGGCTTAGCTGAGGCGGGGGGAGGGGGAGCAGAAAGGGAGCAGAGGGAAAAGGGGAAGCTCAGTCTGGGAAGACCTTACGAAGCAATCGCCAACTCGCCTTCGGTCTGAAAACAGAGATGATTTCTGAATATGTACACATCCGCGCACTCGTGTGAGAATACACGTCCCCAAATAGCGTCACAGAATTATACCCGTATATTTTTTCCCCTCATGAGACTGGACAATACCAGTGACACCACTCACACTTAAGGGGGTGAGACTGGCTGAAAAAAAATCGCCGTGGGACTGACCAACCTGAACAGGTCGTGTCCTTGATGTGACGGCCACTTTCTTAAGGTTATGTTCTCTTTCACAGATTTTCGCTTAAGAATATTCACCGGACGCGGGCTTCCGGCGTGTCTGACTTGGCTGGATGAAGTAGCCGTTAAGAGACCCTCTCTCATTCCCTTTCCTACTCCAAGCAACCAGCGCATTCCTAAACGTGGCTCAGTGGAAGGAGCCCGGGCTTCGGAGTCAGAGGTCATGAGTTCGACTCCCGGCTCTGCCGCTCGTCAGCCGGGTGACTGTGGGCGAGTCACTTCGCTTCTCTGGGCCTCAGTTCCCTCATCTGTCAAATGGGGATTAACTGTGAGCCTCACGTGGGACCACCCGATGACCCCGGATCTCCCCCAGCGCTCAGAACGGTGCTCGGCACCTAGTAAGCGCTTAACAAATACCAACATTATTATTATTATTATTAATAGGATTGCTAGATGTCCAAGTTATTGCCGAATAATAATAACGATGGCATTTGTCAAGCCCTTACTAGGTGCCGAGCACCGTTCTAAGCGCTGGTTAGTGCGACTTCTCCGGCGACCAACAACTGAGTCACACACTCGCAGAAACCTCTGATTTATGCAGGATGAATTCCATTATAAGACACGCACTGGAGTTGTTTTCCAGCATTGGTTGTTCTCGGCCAGCCACATGCATTCATTGGATCCTATTTATTAAGCGCTTACGGTGTGCAGAGCACTGTCCTAAGCACTTGGGAAAACACAGCAATAAGCAGTGACAATCCCCGCCCACAATGAACTCACAGTCGGGGGGGAGAGACATCAATACAAATAAATCGGATGACAAATAGGTACATAAGTGCTGTGGGGCTGGGAGGGGTGTCGCAGAAGGGAGTGGGAGAGGAGGAAAGGGGAGGCTTAGTCTGGGAAGGCTTCTTGGAGGAGGTGCGCCTTCCATAAGGCTTTGGGAGGGGCGGGGGGACGGGGACGGGACACTCCCTTGCCCAGAAGCCAGCAATCAGTTAGTGGTAGTTCTCGAGTACTTACTGTCCGGAGAGCACTGTACTAAACATTTGGGAAAGTACACCGCAATCCCCGCCCACAAGGAGCTTACGCTCCAGATGGGGAGACGTACGAAATGATTTACAGAGAGGGAAAACGGCAGGGTTGAGCCCGTCCCTGGGCAGGGATGGGCTCTGTCTGTTGCCCAATCGTCCATGCCAAGCGCTTAGTACAGTGCTCTGCACACAGCGCTCAGTAAATACTACTGAATGAACGAATGGTACGTTCCAAGCGCTTAGTACAGTGCTCTGCACATAGTAAGCGCTCAATAAATACTATCAAATGAATGAGTAGAGCATAAGAACACTTTATAAGGCAATCGGATGCAGTAAGAAGGTACCACAATATCCTTTGTGTCCTCAGGGCACAGTAGACTCTAGGCTTCGAGGCCGTCCGTCCCCTCGCCCCCTCCTACCTCTCCTCCCTTCTCTCTTTCCCCGCACGCTCCGCTCCTCGGCCGCCCGCCTCCTCGCCGGCCCTCGGTCTCGCCCGCCCCGCCGTCGACCCCGGGCCGCGTCCTCCCGCGGTCCCGGAACGCCCTCCCTCCTCACCTCCGCCAGACTCATTCTCTTCCCCTCTTCGAAACCCTACTTAAAGCTCACCTCCTCCGAGAGGCCTTCCCGGACTGAGCTTCCCCTTTTCCCTCTGCTCCCCTCCGCCACCTTCCCTCAGCTAAGCCCCCTTTTCCACCTCTTTCCCTCTGCTCCTCCCCCTCTCCCTTCCCCTCAGCACTGAGCTCGTCCGCTCATTTGTATATATTTTTATTACCCTATTTATTTCGTTAATGAGGTGTCCATCCCCTTGATTCTATTCATCGTGATGATGCTGTCCTGTTTTTGTCCGTCCGTCTCCCCCGATGAGACTGTCAGCCCGTCAACGGGCAGGGATGGTCTCTGTCTGTTGCCCAATTGTCCGTTCCAAGCGCTTAGTACAGTGCTCTGCACGTAGTAAGCGCTCAATAAATACTACTGAATGAATTGAATGAGTGGTTTTAATTCTTATTAAACTGAGATCAGGAACTGAACAGGATTTACAGGGAATATCACCTCATATTTGAAACAGAATCTTAGGTTCTTGAATCCCGACTGTGACATGCTTCAGACACAGCCCGCTTACTTACTCTGAACGGCTTCCTGCTACAGTTAGCTGGGCAAAAGTCTTCACTTTTTCTCGAACTACTTGTATTCCACGTTCATCCGATGCATTCAGCTCAAGAACTCTTTGGCGGAAGAGTTCCGGCCTGTGACGTATTAAGAATATGTGATCTTACAAAATATACTTGGCAAAGGAGGGCCTTGAAAATGAGAAAAAAACGTGCCTAGGAGTTTCCGCATTTTGTTTTAAAAAAATCCCCAATTTGTGGGATTTATATACTAAAAATTCTTATTTAATATATAAATCTCAAAATTCACAGATGATTCCCAAGTGACACCTGAGAGTGGAAGTTCACTGGTTCGGAAGGTTTTTCATTTAACTTGGGCTTTTTGGAACATATACAGAATTAGAAGGGCTGTGGAGGCTGAGATTCTTTTTACGGGTGTAACCACAATCTCCTCGTCAGGGAATTCAGAATACGGTATCTGCCTTTTTTAGTCTGTTTTAACATAGGTAGCAAAGTATTAAAATTGTAAAAGAGAAAAGCTCGCATACATCGATTCAGTTGCTCTCCACGATCCAAAGGAATCTTAAATGACCGGAAAAATTTACGTAGAATAATCAAACGGTGCAATTAAATGTCTGCTGTGCTCCTTCAAACGTAGTTAACGTTAATACCAAAATATCCTTAGGCAATTCAGAAGGCACAACGTACTTAGAGACGGGTTTCCCCTTAAAAACTCTCAAGAAGCCCAGATTTTACAAATGACGTTTAAAAACAAAACCGAATTAAAAAAAATACCCAAAAGGGATTGTATGTTTTACTACGAAAAACTCTTGGTTTTCTCAGAAATTCAAAGAACGGGCAAATCGAAATATTGATCCTTTCCAGTCTTATACTCCAAGAAGAAGAGACCCACCCACCTGATGTGCTTTTGCCTTTTTCCCCGACTTTTAAATCGACGTGATGCGACTCCAACTTACCCATAAAGTTCCCTGGCTGCTGCCAAAATAGTGGAGGTTTTCCCAGTTCCAGGCGGCCCGTAAAACAAGAGATTAGGAAGCTGTGGGGAATTGAGTTTGGGCCACATTTAGTCTATAGTCCAGAGCAATCGCAATAAATAATAATAATGATGGCATTTGTTAAGCGCTTGCTACGCGCAAAGCACTGTTGGTATCTGTTAAGCGCTTACTATGTGCCGAGCGCTGTTCTACGCACTGGGGGAGACACAGGGGAATCAGGTTGTCCCACGTGGGGCTCACGGTCTTCATCCCCATTTTACAGATGAGGGGACTGAGGCACCGCGAAGTGACTTGCCCAAAGTCACCCAGCTGACAAGCGGCGGAGCCGGGATTCGAACCCGTGACCCCGGACTCCAAAGCCCGGGCTCTTTCCACTGAGCCCCGGCTGTTCTAAGCGCTGGGGGGATACAAGGTGATCAGGTTGTCCCACGTGGGGCTCACGCTCTTGATCCCCGTTTTACGGATGAGGGAACTGAGGCCCAGAGAAGTGACTTGCCCAAAGTCACCCAGCTGACAAGCGGCGGAGCCGGGATTCGAACCCACGACCTCTGACCCCCAAGCCCGGGCTCTTGCCACCGAGCCGCGCTGCTTCTGCAAACCAACTGCCTGGGCTCCTTCTGTCCGCCTCACCTTGGGCAGGGCTCGCGCCTAATCTAAATCCAGGCGCATTTCCATTTATTTAACAGATGAAGGCAAAGATCTAATAGACTAATTGAAAAACTGTGGCCTAGTGGATAGAGCACAGGCCTGGGTTCATTCGATCATTCAAGAGCATTTATTGAGCGCGCGCCAGGTGCAGAGCACTGGACTAAGCGCTTGGAACGGACAATTCGGCAACAGATAGAGACAATCCCTGCCCGACGACGGGCTCGCGGTCTAATCGGGGGAGGCGGACGGACAAAAACAAGACAACGTAATCACGATCAATAGAATCGAGGGGTTGGACCTCTCATTAACAGAATAGATAGGGTAATAAAAACATACAGAAATGAGGACAGTGCTGAGGGGAGGGGAAAGGGGATGGGAGTTCTAATTCCACCCCACCCTTGGCCTGCTGTATGACTTTGGGCAAGTCACTTCACTTCTCCGTGCCTCAGTGCCCTCATCTGTAAAACAGGGACTGTGAGGCTCAAGTGGGAAACGGACCGGGTCCAACCTAACGGGGAAGCAGCGTGGCTCGGTGGAAAGGAGCCGGGGCCTGGGAGTCAGAGGTCATGAGCTCGAATCCCGGCTCTGCCACTCGTCGGCTGGGTGACCGTGGGCGAGTCACTTCGCTTCTCTGGGCCTCAGTTCCCTCATCTGGAAAAGGGGGATTAACTGTGAGCCTCACGTGGGACGACCCGATCACCCTGTATCCCCCCCCCAGCGCTTACAACGGTGCTCTGCACGTAGTAAGCGCTTAACAAATACCAACATTATTCCAGGGCTTGGGACAGTGTCTGACACACAGTAAGCACTTAACAAATAACATGAAAAGAAAAATCACAGCTCCATTTTGGAACTGTTGGAAAATGACCGATGGATCAGATATGGCCGCACTTGATCATGAATTTAGGCATATACACAGCCTAGTAGGCGCCTTGAGAAGCAGCGTGGCTCAGTGGAAAGAGCCCGGGCTGGGGAGCCAGAGGTCTTGGGTTCTAATCCCGCTCCGCCACTTGTCAGCTGTGTGACTTTGGGCAAATCACTTCACTTCTCGGTGCTTCAGTGACCTCATCTGTAAAATGGGGATTAAGACTGTGAATCCCACGTGGGACAACCCCAATACCGTGTATCTACCCCAGCGCTAAGAACAGTGCTTGGCACATAGTAGCGCTGAACAAACACCATTATTATTATTGATAGCCAAAAAGAAAGAGGCATATTTGCATTGTAAAATGGTCTCCAAATCATGGCTTTATAAACTTAATCCAATAGCCTGTTATTTAATCAATCATATTAATTGAGCACTTACTGTGTGCAGAGCACTGTACTAAATGCTAGGGAGAGTATTCGTTCAATCGTATTTATTGAGCGCTTACTGTGTACTAAGCACTTGGGAGAGTACACTATAATAATAATGTTGGTATTTGTTAAGCACTTACTTTGTGCCAAGCACTGTGCTAAGCGCTGGGGTAGGTACAAGGTCATCATGTTATCCCACGGAGGCTCACAGTCTTCACCCCCATTTTACAGATGAGGTAAGTGAGGCACAGAGAAGTTAAGCAGCAGCGTGGCTCGGTGGCAAGAGCCCGGGCTTGGGAGTCAGAGGTCCTGGGTTCTAATCCCGGCTCCGTCACCTGTCCGCTGTGTGACCTTGGGCAAGTCACTTAAACGTCTCTGTCCCTCAGTCACCTCATCTGTAAAAACGGGGATTAAAAAATGAGAGCCCCACGTGGGACCACCTGATGACCCCGTATCTCCCCCAGCGCTTAGAACAGTGCTCGGCACAGAGTAAGCGCTTAACGGATACCAACATTACTATTACTAAATGACTTACCCAAGGTCCCAGAGCTGACAAGCGGCGAAACCGGGATTCGAACCCATGACCTCTGACTCCCAAGCCCGGGCCCTTTCCACTGAGCCACGCCGCTTCTCTACAACAGACACGTTCCCCGCCCACAACGATCCTACAGTCTAGAGGGGGAGTTGGGACATTAATATAAATGCATAAATTATAGATATACCCATAAGAGCTGTAGGGCTGAGGGAGCGGGTGAGGAAAGAGGAGCAGCGCGGCTCAGTGGGAAGAGCCCGGGCTTGGGAGTCAGAGGTCATGGGTTCGAATCCCGGCTCTGCCGCTTGTCAGCCGTGTGACTGTGGGCGAGTCACTTCACGTCTCTGGGCCTCAGTTCCCTCATCTGGAAAATGGGGATGAAGACCGTGAGCCTCAGTGGGACCACCTGAGGACCCTGTATCCCCCCAGTGCTTAGAACAGCGCTCGGCACATAGTAAGCGCTTAACAAATACCAACATTGTTATTATTAAAGGGTGCAAATCCGCGGGCGAGGTCGACGCAGAAGGGAGTGGTAAAAGAGGAAACGCCAGATAGATGTTGAATATCAAAAGGCGCAATTAAATGTCCGCTGTGTTCCTTCAACCGCATTTAACATTAATACCAAAATATCCTTAGGCAATTCAGAAGGCACAACGTATTTAGAGACGGGTCTCCCCTCAAAAACTCTCAAGAAGCCTAGATTTTTACAAATGACGTTTAAAAACAAAACCAAATTTTAAAAAGCAGCCAAAAGGGATTTTCCAAAGTCAGAGGAGGTCTTTTGAAAATGCGTCTTCAATAAAACTCTGGAAGTGGGGAGAGTTATCCTCCGTCAGATCTGAAGAGGGAAGGAGTTCAAGGACAGGGGGAGGATGTGGGCAAGAAAGACAAGACCGAGGTAGCGTAAGTTGGCATTGTTCACTCATTCAATAGTATTTGTTGAGCGCCTACTCTGTGCAGAGCACCGTGCTAAGCGCTGGGAATGAACAAGTCGGCAACAGATAGAGACGGTCCCTGCCGTTTGACGGGCTCGCGGTCTAATCGGGGGAGCGTTAGAGGAGCTAGGTGTTCAGGCTGGGTTAGAGTAGGAAATCAGGGAGGTTAAAAAAAGGGAGCAAGGTGACTGAATGCTTTAAAGCCCAGGGTGAGGAGTTTTAATCACCTGGGAACAGAAATAAGAATAGCCAAGGTGTCCTATCCTGTGACTTTTTTTGTCGTTGCATCGGTTGAAGGGGCATCACGTGCCTGACCCACCAACAATAATAAAAAAAAAAAAATCTAATCTTTCGAACAGAGATTGTGTGGCTGATTTCCGAAGGGCTTCGAAGACGGGACAACTGTGCCTAGCATCATCGAAGGGTTAGGGAGTTTCAGGCCGGATGAATAATGTGAAAAAGTAGCGGGAGAGGAGAGCCGATATAACAATAATAATAATGTTGGTATCTGTTAAGCGCTTACTATGTGCAGAGCACTGTTCTAAGCGCTGGGGGAGATACAGGGTCATCGGATTGTCCCACGTGAGGCTCACGGTCTTAATTCCCATTTTTACAGATGAGGGAACCGAGGCCCAGAGAAGTGACGTGACTCGCCCACAGTCACGCAGCTGACAAGCGGCGGAGCCGGGATTCGATCCCATGACCTCTGACTCCCAAGCCCGGGCTCTTTCCACTTGGCCACGCTGCTTCTCTATCTCCCCCAGCGCATAGAAGAGTGCTCTGCAGATGGTAAGCGCTTCACAAATACCATAATTATTATTAATACGCACTGACTATTTCTCAGCGTAGCGCCTCCTATTAAACCAACAACAGGTCATCGAAGGGCCGGGAAAATTGAAGATTTTACAACTGGAACAGGAACATTCCTATCTACTGATTCTATTTTTCACACTGAACACCCGGGCATCCTGTGAGATCCCACAAAATAAAAATCAGAGAGGCTTTAAATGCAGTCCTATACATTATCAGTTTTGTGGGGTTTTTTTTATTCGACAATTATGAGTGAATAATGTGAAAAAGCAGTGGGAGAGGAGAGCCGATATAATAATAATGATGATGTTGGTATCTGTTAAGCGCTTACTATGTGCAGAGCACTGTTCTAAGCGCTGGGGGAGACACAGGGGAATCTCTCTTTCAATCAAGGGAGGTGACAGAATATTTCGAACAAGATGTACCACACAATCGTGACAGCGAGGACTCCCACCTTAACGCTGCACGAGAGTGTCACGCGCACCCTGAAACGGTGTCACCTTGTATCCCCCCAGCGCTTCGGTGTTTTGCAAGCGCTTCCCAGACGCCAATATTATCGTCAGTGTCATAACCTTTGATGGACAGATGAGAGGCGGGTGGGATTCTGCTTCCGAGCCAGGGTTCAAAGGGGGAAGCGGGGGGGGGGAGGGGGCGGGATGCACGGAGAAATCTGCTCCCTGCCTCTTACACGCGCTCCCGTTTCCCACGCGCTCATGTACCTGGGCCAAGTATTTCTAACATGTAGTGGAAGGTGTGGAAAGCCAGCTGTGTAATTCCCACTAAGCGTAGGATGATTTCGGCCTCCACCGGCCCCGGACCGATGATTTGGGCGGCAGGCCGGTGTCTACTCACGTCGGCTCCTTCCAGGGATCTTCTGAGCACGGCAACCACCTCCTCCTGGTAGGCAACTTCATCCACACGTTTCGGCCGGCTGAGGGAGGGAAACAAAAAACAAACCCAGCTGCTTTACTGTCATCCGCACTTCTCAATAATGGCGGTATCTGTGAAGCGCTTACTATGTGCCGAGCACCGCTCTGAGCGCCGGGGGGAGACACGGGGGAGCCAGACTGTCCCACGTGGGGCTCACGGCCTTCAGCCCCAATCTCGGTGTCGTTCCCGCTCCAGAGCCAATAGCGGGTCACCACGGGGACGGCCAGATTGAAGATTTTAAGCATGGGACCGGGAACGTTTCTATTCCCCGATTCTGTTCCGCCCGCTCGGCGGCCGGGGCTTCCTGCCGCGTCCTGAAAAAGAGAGGTTAAAAACTCGTTCCGCCTGCCGGGCTGAGATCCGAGGCCTAGCCGGAGAGGTACGGGGCCCGGAGTGACTGACGCAACCGAACTGGTTGGTCCCGCCGGGGACGCCGGAGGGCACGGGAATATCACCGAAAATAAGGAAAGTGTTGGTTGAGAAGCAGCGGGGCTCGGTTGGAAAGAGCCCGGGCTTTGGAGTCGGAGGTCACGGGTTCGAATCCCGGCTCGGCCACCGGTCGGCTGTTGGGGCAAGTCGCTTAACTTCTCGGTGCCTCAGTGACCTCATCTGGAAAATGGGGATGAAGACCGTGAGCCTCACGTGCGACGACCTGATTCCCGTGGCTACCCCGGCGCTTAGCACAGTGCTCGGCACATAGTGAGCGCTTAACAAATACCAGCATTATGATTATTATTGTTCATCCACCTCAAAGGGTTTAACCGCTCAAGTAAAGCCAGAGCTATCAACAGCCAGGAGCAGCGCGGCTCCGTGGAAAGAGCCCGGGCTCGGGAGTCGGAGGTCATGGGTTCGAAAGCCGGCTCTGCCACTTGGCAGCTGTGCGACCGTGGGCAAGGCACCACTTCTCCCTGCCTCAGTTCCCTCGTCCGTAAAATGGGGATGAAGACGGTGAGCCTCACGAGGGACGACCTGATGACCCTGTATCTCCCCCGGCGCTTAGAACAGTGCTCTGCGCACAGTGAGCGCTTAACAAATACCAACGTTATTATAAACGCAGAGCAAATATTAACTGCAATTGAATTAATTACGGTGTATTTTCCATACATCATACAGCTCCCTCATCTGTAAAATGGGGGGGTGAGACCCGTGAGCCCCACGTGGAACAGGGACCGTGCCCAACCCGATTTGCTTCTATCCACCCCGGCGCTCAGTACGGTGCCATTTCTGGCCATCGTCCTCGTCCGTCCGTCTCCCCCGATCGGACCGTGAGCCCGTCAGACGGCAGGGACCGTCTCTATCTGTCGCCGACTTGTTCATTCCGAGCGCTTAGAACGGGGCTCTGCACATAGTAAGCGCTCAATGAATACTATGGGACGAATGAACGCCCGGCACATAGTAAGCGCTTAACAAACACCACGATTATTACTTCAAAGGCAGAACTGGGCTGGACTCCTTACGGCAGGGTCAGAAGCTCCGGTCGCCGACCTCGTCGTCAACTCCCGCTCGGACCGTGAGCTCCGTGTCGAACACGTGCCGCGCCCGAACCCAAGATCTCACTCGCTCATTCGGTCGTATTTACCGAGCGCTCGCCGTGTGCCGAGCACTGTCCTAAGCGCTTGGAAAGCATAATTAGGCGATAAAGGGAGACGATCCCTGCCCACGCGGGGCTTCCAGTCTAGAACCGCAGCGCTCTCAACAGTGCTTGACGCAAGGTAAGCACTTGAAGACCACCTTCCGTTCAACGGTATTTGTTGAGCGCTTCCTACGTGCAGGGCGCCGTACTGAGCGCTTGGAATGGACAGATCGGTAACAGATAATCATCAGATCCGATTTACAAAAGCTCCCCGCAGACGACTACTGCGTGCTTTCATTTATTCGTCTGTGCTTATCGAGCGCTTACTGGGTGCAGAGCACAACGCCGCTTGACGATGATACCTGCGTTTCTACGTGGTGCTTTTATTACCGAAGCGCCCAGTCATTCGCTCCTCGTGAGAATAACAACAATGATGGCATTTGTTAAGCGTTTACTACGTGCAAAGCGCTGTTCTGAGCGCCGGGGGATACGAGGTGAGCAGGCGGTCCCACGCGGGGGGCTCACAGTCTTCACCCCCATTTCACAGTTGAGGTAACTGAGGCACGGAGAATACTACTGTTGGTGTTAAGCGCTTACTATGTGCCGAGCACCGTGCTAAGCGCTGGGGGAGAGACAGGGGAATCAGGTTGTCCCACGTGAGGCTCACCGTCTTCATCCCCATTTTACAGATGAGGGACCTGAGGCACAGAGAAGTGAAGTGACTTGCCCTCGGTCACACAGCTGACAAGTGGCGGAGCGGGGATTCGAATCCGTGACCTCTGACTCCGAAGCCCCTGCTCTTGCCACTGAGCCACGCCGCTTCTCCCCCCTGCGGGGTAGGGAGTGACCGTGGGCAAGTCACTTCACTTTTCTTTGCCTCAGTTCCCTCCTCTGTAAAATGGGGATCGAGAATGCGAACCCCATCTGGGACAGGGACCGTTCTCCATCCCAATTTGCTTATGTCTAACCCCGGCGCTCAGTACAGCGACTGCACGCAGTAAGCCCTTCAATGCCATACTTACCATCCTTCCCAATTTACAGCTGGGGAAACTGAGGCGCGGGGAAGCTAAGTGGCTTGCCCAAGGCCACAACGGGGGTCAGAGCCGGCATCTGAACCCGGGACGGCTGGCTTTCAGGACCGCGGCTCTCCCATCACGCCCGCCGCCTCGCCGGCGTGTGCTTTCGACTTTTCCAAAGCAGCTTAATATTTGCTACTCGTTTGGAATTTTCTAACTGGCAACTTGTGGAAAAGATGAGACTATTTCAAAGAGGCCGGTGATGACCCTCTTGTTCAAAGCAGACTTCCGTCGGAAACTCCGGAGGGCGAGATGTCGGTAGTTGTATCTGTTGGGCGCTTACTATGCGCCGAGCACTGTTCTAAGCGCCGGGGTGGACACAAGGGAACCGGGTTGTCCCACGTGGGGCTCACGGTCTTAACCCCCCATTTTCCAGATGAGGGAACTGAGGCACAGAGACGTCTGAGCTCCAAAACCAGGCCCCCAAAACTCCACGTCCGGTCAACGAGACCCAAAACGAAGAGCTGTTTTCAAGGTGGCCACGTCAGCGGTTGGAAACGTTAACACGTGGGGACGCCCGCTGTTTTCGGCCGTCCCGTGCACGTCCCGGCCTCTGAAGGCCCGGGACGGCCCGCGGCTTCGCAAACGCCGCCCAACGCTTCCAATTTAAAATGAAACCCCCGTGATCGGAGGTCAGCCGGGAGAACCGCGTCCCCCCCCCCGCCCCGCCCCGTTATAAAATTCAAGCCGATTCGATCTTACTATTTCTCCACCCAGGGAACGGGCTTGACCCTCTTGCTCTCTCCACCGACCCCGGCGGCGGCGGCCGATCCCCGCTCCTTGGCCTGCGGCGGTTTGGTGCCGACGGCGGAAGGGCCCTTCAGAAACGCCTGCATCGTTCTCTCTTCCCTCACCTGCGATCGGACAGAAAAGAGAAACCTACTCGATATCAACCGAGGCCCAGAGAATAACCACAATGACGGTATCTGTTAAGCGCTGACTACGTCGGGGCTGGCGGTCTTAACGCCCATTTGACGGATGAGGCAGCTGAGGCCCAGGGTCAGCGCGACCGCCCACGCAACTCTTCCTTTCGTGCCCCCCCCCCCCCCCCGCTTCCTGGGGGAAAAAGAAACCGTCATCCCGGGCGGACTCGAGCGGCATCGTTCAGGAAGCGGGGGAGTCCGGTGAGAAGGGTAAAAGTGTGTTCATTCGGTCGTACTTATTGAGCGCTTCCCGCGCGCAGGGCGCTTTCCATTTGCTGTGACCGTGAGCTCGGGGTGGGCAGGGATACATCACCTTGATTCTATTTATCTGCTGTTGTTTTAATGAGACGGTCATCCCCTCGATCCTATTTATTGCTACCGTTCTTGTCCGTCTCCGATTAGACCGTGAGCCCGTCAGAGGGCAGGGACCGTCTCTCTCCGTTGCCGATTTGTCCGTTCCAAGCGCTCGGTACAGCGCTCCGCACATAGGAAGCGCTCAATAAATACTATTGAATGAATGAATGAATGAATGAACGGTCACTCTTTATGACGGTATTGGACTTTCCCAAGCAAAACACACAGTAAGGGCTCAATAAATGACGAAACGATTGAAAGCCCTCTTTTCCCCCCTCTCCCTTCCCCTCCCCTCAGCGCCGTACTCGTCCGCTCGACTACGTCTTCATCACCCTATTTATTTCGTTAATGAGATGGACATCACCCTGATTCTATTTATCTGCCATTGTTTATACGAGACGTTCTTCCCCTCGATTCTATTTATCGCCACTGTTCTCGCCCGTCCGTCTCCCCCCGATCAGACAGTGAGCCCGTCAGAGGGCGGCGACCGTCTCTATCTGTTACCGATCTGTCCATTCCGAGCGCCGAGTACAGCGCTCTGCACATAGTAAGCGCTCAATAAATACTACTGAATGAATGACCGAAAGGGGTCTCCGACCCAGCGGGATTCCGGGTCGGCCAGGTACTTTGAAAAAGTCACTTCGTCTTCCCGTTTTCTGCCTTTTTTCCTCCTCTCTACGACAGGAATGACAATCATAATGTTGGTATTTGTGAGGCGCTTACTCTGCGCCGAGCACTGTTCTAAGCGCCGGGGTAGACGCAGGGGAATCGGGTCGTCCCACGTGAGGCTCACGGTCTTCATCCCCATTTGACAGATGAGGGAACTGAGGCCCGGAGAAGTGAAGCGACTTGCCCACGGTCACGCAGCCGACAAGTGGCCGAGCAGGGATTCGAACCCATGCCCTCGGACTCCCAAGCCCGGGCTCCTTCCACCGAGCCACGCTGCTTAGGACGGCGTCTGCGACGGTCTTGAGGGGAGAAAGGCTGGTAACAGTTCCTCTTATTCAGATGAGCCTAAATAACAGCTAGAGCCGGCGCGTCAGAAGATCTGGATTCTAATCCCGGCTCCGCCGCTCGCCCGCTGCGTGGCCAAGTCACTTCCCTTCTCTGCGCCTCAGTTCCCCCGTCTGCAAAAACGGGAATTCATTCATTCAATAGTATTTATCGAGCGCTTACTAAGTGCAGAGCACTGTCTGCTTTCCCTCCTGCTTAGGATGTGAGCCCTAGTCACGCACTCATTCGTACTTCCTGAGCGCTTACCATGCGCAGAGCACCGGTCTAAGCGCTGGAATAAAGAGGGACGATCCCTGCCCACAACCAGCTCACGGTCACCGCAAATAAAGAGCGCTCTGCACACGGTAAGCGCTCCATGAACAGGACTGGGTGAACAGTGGAACGAGGCCGGGCTTGGGAGTCAGAGGTCATGAGTTCGAATCCCAGCTCCGCCCCACTTGGCGGCTGTGTGACTCTGTGCCTCAGTTCCCGCATCTGTAAAATGGGGATGAAAACCGTGAGCCCCACGTGGGACAACCTGATGACCCTGTACCTCCCCCCAGCGCTTAGAACAGTGCCCTGCACGTAGTGAGCGCTTAACAGATACCAACGTCATTACGATTATTCTCTGGGCCTCAGTTGCCTCATTTGCAAAATGGGGATTAAGACCGTGAGCCTCACGTGGGACGACCTCATTACTTTGTATCCCCCCCAACCCAGTGCTTAGAACAGTGCTTGGCACATAGTAAGCGCTTTACAAATGCCATCATTATTATTATTATTCACCTTGTATCCCCCCAGCGCTTAGAAGAGTGCTTGGCACATAGTAAGCGCTTTACAAATACCATCATTATAATAATGTGGGTATTATTATTCTCTGTGCCTCAGTTCCTTCATCTGTCAAATGGGGATGGAGACTGTGAGCCCCACGTGGGACACCCCGATCACCTTGCATCCCCCCCAGCGCTTTGCACAGTGCTTGGCACATAGTAAGCGCTTTACAAATACCAATATTGTTATTACTATTCACCTTGTATCCCCCCCGCCCAGCGCTTAGAACAGTGCTCGGCACACAGTAAGCGCTCCCCAAATACCATCCTCATTATTTTTATTATTCACCTTGCATCCCCCCACCCAGCGCTTAGAACAGTGCTTAACACACAGTAGGCGCTTTACAAATACCATCATTATTATTATTATTCACCTTGTATCCCCCCCCAGCGCTTAGCACAGTGCTTAGCACAGAGCAGGTGCTTTACAAATACCATTATTCACCTTGCATCCCCCCAGCGCTTAGCGCAGTGCTTAGCACAGAATAGGCGCTTTGCAAATACCATCATTATTATTCACCTTGCACCCCCCCCAGCGCTTAGTACAGTGCTTAGCACAGAGTAGGCGCTTTGCAAATCCCATCATTATTATTCTTCTTCACCTTGCATCCCCCCCAGCGCTTAGTACAGTGCTTAGCACAGCGTAGGCGCTCTGCAAATACCATTATTCACCTTGCATCCCCCCCCAGCGCTTAGCGCAGTGCTTAGCACAGAATAGGCGCTTTGCAAATACCATCATTATTATTCGCCTTGCATCCCCCCCCAGCGCTTAGCACAGTGCTTGGCACAGAGTAGGCGCTTTGCAAATACCATCACCCTTCGTTATGATTATTATTCTCATTAATGATGAGGAAGGCGGCTCCCTCGCAAGCCAGGAAGAAAGAGGGAAGATGGATCCTCACCTACCTTCGGCGCCACATTTCCCGCCACCCAGCCGGCAAGCCCACACGTCACTTCCGCCTCGGGAAGGCTCCACTTCCCCAACAGAGGGGGAGCCCGGCCCCCTTTCCCATTCACACCCTCATTGAATCAGAGCAATCCTTCGCATCTAAGACCCGCCTCTTCTTTATTCTTCCTCCGCTACACTCTCACCGGGGTGACGTGGATAGGACGGGCGGTCACGCCATCTTTTCTGATTTCTCTCCCCCTCTTCGGCTGTTGGTACGGTCTGCCCTTCTCAAATATGGATGCCCGGGGGGGGTGGGGACGATGAGGAGCGTTAGGCGTTGCCCTTCTGTGGCCGGCGTCAGAGGGCGGTTTGCGCATGCTCCGCCCCGTTCTGCACAAGCCGCTCAGCTGGGCGGGCTCGTAGCTCGGCCCTGCAACGGGGTGCAACGGGGCTTTAGCTTTGAGCGAAACGCTGGCCTCGTTATTCATTCAGTCGTATTGATTGAGCGCTTACTATGTGCAGAGCACTGTGCTAAGCGCTTGGAATGGGCAGTTCGGCTCATAATGTTGGCGTTTGCTAAGCGCCTACCACGTGCCAAGCATTCATTCCTTCAACAGTATTTATTGAGCGCTTACTATGTGCAGAGCACTGTGCTAAGCGCTTGGAATGGACAGTTCGGCTCATAATGTTGGTGTTTGTTAAGCGCCTACCACGTGCCAAGCATTCATTCCTTCAACAGTATTTATTGAGCGCTTACTATGTGCAGAGCACTGTGCTAAGCGCTTGGAATGGGCAGTTCGGCTCATAATGTTGGCGTCTGCTAAGCGCCTACCACGTGCCAAGCATTCATTCCTTCAACAGTATTTATTGCGCGCTTACTATGTGCAGAGCACTGTGCTAAGCGCTTGGATTGGACAGTTCGGCTCATAATGTTGGCGTTTGCTAAGCGCCTACCACGTGCCAAGCATTCATTCCTTCAACAGTATTTATTGAGCGCTTACTATGTGCAGAGCACTGTGCTAAGCGCTTGGAATGGACAGTTCGGCTCATAATGTTGGTATTTGTTAAGCGCCTACCACGTGCCAAGCATTCATTCCTTCAATAGTAGTTATTGCGCGCTTACTTGAGCTTGGGAGTCAGAGGTCATGGGTTCGAATCCGGCTCCGCCACTTGGCAGCTGGGTGACCGTGGGCAAGTCACGTCACTTCTCAGGGCCTCAGTTCCCTCATCTGTAAAATGGGGATTAACTATGAGCCTCATGTGGGACAACTTGATGACCCTGTATCTATCTACCTCAGCGCTTAGAACAGTGCTCTGCACATAGTAAGCGCTTAGCAAATATCTACATTATTATAAAACTGCGGAGACAGGCAACAAAGCAAAAGAGAACAAAGCAAAAACAAGACCACTTCATCAAGATAAATAGAATCAAGGAACTATACACCTTATTAACAAAATAAATAGAGAAATAAACAATATGGCTAACGTCATCACTGGGCCTCAGTCTCGACTGTCTTGCCACCGACCCCTCTCCCACATCCTCAGCGTGGCTCAGTGGAAAGAGCCCGAGCTTGGAAGTCCGAGGTCATGGGTTCGAATCCCGGCTCCGCCACTTGGCAGCTGGGTGACCGTGGGCAAGGCACTTCACTTCTCTGGGCCTCAGTCCCCTCATCTGTAAAATGGGGATTAACCGTGAGCCTCACGTGGGACCACCCGATGACCCCGTCTCTCCCCCAGCGCTTAGAACGGTGCTCTGCACATAGTAAGCGCTTAACGAATACCAACATTATTACAAGCTTATTAGGTTGTACCACTTGGAGCTCACAGTCTTGATCCCCATTTTACAGATGAGGTAACTGAGGCACAGAGAAGCATAATAATGTCGGCATCTGTTAAGAGCTTACTACGTGCCAAGCACTGGTCTAAGCGCTGGGATAGGTACAAGCTTATTAGGTCTCCCCACTTGGGGCTCACAGTCTTGATCCCCATTTTGCAGATGAGGTAACTGAGGCACCGAGAATGATACTAATGCTGGTATTTGTGAAGTGCCTCCTATGTGCCAAGCACTGTTCTAAGCGCTGGGATAGAGTTAAGGTTATTAGGTGGTCCCACTTGGGAGCTCACAGTCTTGATCCCCATTTTACAAATAAGGTAACGGAGGCACGGAGAAGTGAAGTGACTTGCCCCAAGTCACACAGGTCTGACTCCCAAGCCCGGGCTCTTTCCGCTGAGCCACGCGGCCCCTATCGAGCGCTCACTACGTGCAGAGCACTGTCCTAAGCGCTTGGAATGTACAATTCGGCAACAGATAGAGACGGTCCCTGCCCTTTGACCGGCTCACGGTCTAAGTCACTTCTCCGGGCCTCAGTGACCTCATCTGTAAAATGGGGGATGAGGACTGTGAGCCTCACGTGGGACAACCCGATGACCCTGTATGCTAATAATGATGTTGATACCTGTTAAGCGCTTCCTATGTGCCGAGCACCGTTCCAAGCGCTGGGGGAGACACGGGGGAATCAGGGTGTCCCACGCGGGGCTCACGGTCTTCATCCCCGTTTTCCAGATGAGGGAACTGAGGCCCAGAGAGGCGAAGCGACTCGCCCACGGTCACACAGCTGACAAGCAGCGGGGCCGGGACCGAGCCGCACCGCGCTGCACCGCGCTGCGGCCTGCCTCGGGGTTCGTGGCTCTGGCCCGAGACACCCTCCCTCCTGACATGGGCCAAACTGACTCTCTTCCCCGCTTCAAGGCAGCGTGGTTCCGTGGAAAGAGCCCGGGCGTGGGAGTCGGAGGGCCCGGGTTCGGATCCCGGCTCTGCCACTTGGCAGCCGGGTGACTGCGGGCGAGTCGCTTCACCTCGCGGTGCCTCAGTGACCTCGTCTGGAAAACGGGGATGAAGACTGGGAGCCTCACGTGGGACAACCTCATTACTCTGTATCCACTCCGGCGCTTAGAACAGTGCTCTGTACGTAGTGAGCGCTTAACAAAAAATATTATTATATTAATATACTATGTTATTATAATAAAAACATTATTATCAGTGAGCCCTACTGAGAGCTCACCTCCTCCAGGAGGCCTTCCCACACCGAACCCTCCCTTTCCCTCTGCTCCTCCTCCCCTCCCCATTCCCCCTCCTCCCTCCTTCTGCTCTTCCCCCTTCCCCTCCCCACGGCACTTGTGCATATTTGTGTATATCATTTATCACTCTATTTTGTTAATGATATTTATATATCTATGATTCTATTTACCAGGACGATATTGACGCCTGACTACTTGCTTTGTTCTGTTTCGTCGTCCGTCTCCCCCGACTGGACCGTGAGCCCGTCGTTGGGCAGGGGTTGTCTCTGTCTGTTGCCTAACTGTCCATTCCAAGCGCTTAGTACAGTGCTCTGCACATAGTCACCCTCAATAAATACGACCGAATGAATGAAAAGAATGAGTTTTCAGGATGCGGCGCTCTTCCTAAGCAGCAGATCCGTTTCTTACCTCTTCGGCCGACACCGCTGCCGCCGATAACGATGATGTCGGTATTCGTTAAGCGCTTACTAGGCGCCGAGCACTGTTCTAAGCGCTGGGGGAGATGCGGGGTCATCGGGTTGGCCCGCGTGGGGCTCACACACTTTCCGTCGCCATTTCCCAGATGAGGGAACCGAGGCCCAGAGAAGTGAAGTGACCTGCCCACGGTCACACGGCTGACAAGCGGCGGAGTCGGACTCATGACCTCCCGACTCCGAAGCCCGGGCTCTTGCCACTGAGCCACGCTGCTTCTCCTGATGGGAAACAGCTGCTGGGAAACCGCGTGGCACAGGGGCTAGAGCACAGGCCTGGGAGGCAGAAGGTCATGGGTTATAATAATGTTGGTATTCGTTAAGCGCTTCCTATGTGCCGAGCACTGTTCTAAGCACTGCGGTAGACCCAGGGGAATCAGGTCGTCCCACGTGGGGCTCACAGCCTTAATCCCCATTTTGCAGACGAGGGAACCGAGGCACCGAGAAGCGAAGTGACTCGCCCAAAGCCCTACGGCAGGCAGGTGGCCGAGCCGGGATTCGAACCCGTGACCTCCGACTCCAAAGCCCGGGCCCTTTCCACGGAGCCACGCTGCTCCTCTTCACCCCCCTCCCATTCCTCGACTGGGCAGCGGCTAGCGAGGGCAAGGCAACCTGCTACAAGTCACGGCTCGCCCTCGCTGGGCGGCAGAGGCGCGGGAGAGAATCGAGGGCGGAGACTCAAGTTTACCGCGCGGAAAGAGGGAACGGGAAACCGCTTCCATATTTCCGTCGCAAAAACCCTCTGGATCCACTGCTAGAGCCCTTGCACGTGGGGGTGGGACGTTCCGGGGGAGATGGCGTCTCTGTGGGTCGAAGGCGTCTCGACATCGGAAGACGAGACGAGAAGCCACTGGATCTGGCAAGGAGGTTCTTGGTGACCCTGGAGAGGGCAGTTTCCGTGGAGCGGAGGGGGCGGAAGCCAGATCGGAGGGGATCGAGGAGAGAATCGGAGAAGGGGCATAAGCAGCTCCCTCAAGGAGTTTGGAAAAGAACGGCAGGAGGCAAACGGGGCAGTAAGTCGAGGGTCCTGTGGGGTCATAGGAGGGTTCATCCAGGTCGGGGGAAACACGGGAATCTTCGAAAGCGGCGGGAAAGGAGCCGCGCCGGAAAGCGGGCGGTCGAAGACTGCGGTCAGGGAGGCGGGAGGCGTTCGAAGGCGCAGACGGAGAAGGTAGATTTTTGAGAGGAGCCTGTAGATCTCTTTAGATACCGCTGGGATGGGCGGGACAGGAGGAAGGAGGGCCTGGAGAGGAGCCGGGGAGATTTTAGGGAGGTCACTTCGACTGACGAAGTACGTGGGCACAGGGGCTTTTAGGAGGACGTTGAAATTGGGAAGCAGCCGGTGGGGCTAAGGGCAGGAGATTCAATAAGGCTGGAAGAGTTCGATTTTTCAGTCAGAAGAGACAGTAGAGTTGAAGCAGGTGAGGATGAGGTTGGGGGAGGTGAGGTCAGCCTGGTGCCTGGATTTCTGTCGGCAGCGTTCCCCAGTTGGTGTGCAGGAGTAACGTTTTTCGTATGATAATAATGTTGGTATTTGTTGAGCGTTTACTATGTGCAGAGCACCGTTCTACGCGCCGGGGTAGACACAGGGGAATCGGGTCGTCCCACGTGGGGCTCACGGTCTTAATTCCCATTTTCCAGATGACGGAACCGAGGCCCAGAGAAGTGAAGTGACTCGCCCACGGTCACACAGCTGACAAGTGGCGGAGCCGGGATTCGGACTCATGACCTCTGACTCCAAAGCCCGTGCTCTTTCCACTAAGCTCATTATGGGCAGGGAATGCATCCTCTAATTCTCTTGTAATGATAACGATGATAATTGTGGTATTTGATAAGCACTTACTATGTGCTAGGCACAGTATTAAGCAGCGTGGCTCAGTGGAAAGAGCCCGGGCTTGGGAGTCAGAGGTCAGGCTTGTCAGCTGTGTGGCCGTGGGCAAGTCACTTCACTTCTCTGGGCCTCAGTTCCCTCATCTGTAAAATGGGGATTAACTGTGAGCCTCACGTGGGACAACCCGATTACCCTGTATCTGCCCCAGCGCTCAGAACGGTGCTCTGCACCTAGTAAGCGCTTAACAAATACCTGTATATATTTTCATTACCCTATTTATTTTGTTAACGAAATGTCCATCGCCTCGATTCTATTTAGTCGCCATCGGTTTATACGAGACGTCCTTCCCCTCGACTCTATTTATCGCCATCGTCCTCGTCCGTCCGTCTCCCCCGATTAGACCGTGAGCCCGTCAGACGGCGGGGACCGTCTCTATCTGTTGCCGACTTGTTCACTCCAAGCGCTTAGTCCAGTGCTCTGCACATAGGAAGCGCTCAATAAATACTATTGAATGAATGAATGAATGAATGAATGAAATACCAACATTATTATTAAGCATGGGGGTGGAGTCAAGTTAATCAGGTTGGACACAGTCCCTGCCCCACATGGGGCTCGCAATCTCAACCCTCCTTTTACAGATTCATTCGTTCAATAGTATTTATTGAGCGCTTCCTATGTGCAGAGCACTGCACTAAGCGCTTGGAATGGACAAATCGGTAAAGAGAGAGACGGTCCCTGCCCTTTGACGGGCTTAGGGTCTAATCGGGGGAGGCCGACGGACGAGAACAATGGCAATAAACAGATTGGAGGGGAAGAACATCTGATGAAAACAATAGCAGATAAAGAGAATCGAGGCTATGTCCATCTCATTAACAAAATAAATAGGGTGATGAAAATATATACAGTTGAGCGGACGAATACAGTGCTGAGGGGAGGGGACGGGGTGGGGAGGAGCAGAGGGAAAGGGGGGGAGAAGAGGGTTTAGCAGATGAGGGGACTGAGGCACAGAGAAGTGAAGTGACTTACCCAAGGTCACACAGCAGACTAGTGGAGGAACCCATGACCATATGACTCCCAGGTCTGTGCTCTATCCACTGCGCAGGCTGCTGCTACTCGCCCAACCTTGTATTCGTTCATTCGATCGTATTTATTGAGCGCTCACTAATAATGTTGGTATTTGCATTTGTTGGTATTTGTTAAGCGCTTACTATGTGCCGAGCACCGTTCTAAGCGCTGGGGTAGACACAGGGGAATCAGGTTGTCCCACGTGGGGCTCACGGTCTTAATCCCCATTTTCCAGATGAGGGAACTGAGGCACCGAGAAGTTAAGTGACTTGCCCAAAGTCACCCAGCTGGCAAGTGGCAGAGCCGGGGTTCGAACCCATGACCTCTGACTCCAAAGCCCGTGCTCTTTCCGGTGAGCCACGCTGCTCACTGTGTGCAGAGCACTGTACCAAGTGCTTGGAAAGCACAATCCAGCAACAAATTGAGACAATCCACAACGGGCTCACGGTCTAGAAGGGGGGGAGACAGACTTCAAAACAATATCAGTAAATAGAATTATAGCTATATATCCATCATTAATATAAACAAATAGAATCGTAAATATAATAACAACGTCGGTACTTGTTTAGCGCTTAACCGGGTGCAGAGCACTGTTCTAAGCGCTGAGGTAGATAGAGGGTAATCAGGTTGTCCCACGTGAGGCTCACAGTCTTCATCCCCATTCTACAGATGAGGAAACTGGGGGCCCAGAGAAGTGAAGTGACTTGCCCACGGTCACACAGCGGAGCCGGGATTCGAACCCGTGACCTCTGACTCCCAAGGCCGGGCTCTTTCCACTGAGCCACGCCGCTTCTCTACGTGCATCTATACACAGGCGCTGTCGGGGGGAGAGGGGAGTAGAGCGAAGGGAGCGAGTGGAGGAGATGGGGAGGGGAGCACTCTCCCAAATGCTTAGAACAGCGCTCTGCACAAAAGAAGCACTCAATAAATCCCACTGATCGACTGAGGAAACATACCGTCAAGGTGGATTCAGGGCCGCGGGTGGGTGTTACAAAATTGGGGGAAGGGATAGGGAGTGTCGAGAGGGTGGTGTTGGGAGGGTGGATTTGTGCATCAGGACACGGTCCCGGCGATAGAAGCAATATAATAATAATGTTGGTATCTGTTAAGCGCTTACTAGGTGCCGAGCACCGTTCTAAGCGCTGGGGTAGACACAGGGGAATCGGGTCGTCCCACGTGAGGCTCACGGTTGATCCCCATTTTCCAGATGAGGGAACTGAGGCCCAGAGAAGCGAAGTGACTCGCCCACGGTCCCACAGCTGCCAAGTGGCGGAGCCGGGAGTCGAACCCATGACCACTGACTCCGAAGCCCGGGCTCCTTCCGCTGAGCCACGCTGCTTCCTAGTGGAGAGAGCACGGACCCGGGAGTCAGAAGACCTAGTTCCAAACCCGGCTCCTCCACTTGTCTGCTGTGTGACCTTGATCAAGCCGCTTAACTTCTCTGTGCCTATTCCCTCATCTGTGAAATAGGGAAAACGTAGACTGTGAACCCATGTGAGTCAGAGACTGTGTCCAACCTGAGTATCTTGTACCTACCCCAGCCCTTAGTGCAGTGATTGGCCTTTAATAATAATAATGTTGGTATTTATTAAGCGCTTACTATGTGCAGAGCACCGTTCTAGGAGCTGGGGGAGATACAGGGTCATCAGGTTGTCCCACGTGAGGCTCCCAGTCTTCATCCCCATTTTACAGATGAGGGAACTGAGGCCCAGAGGAGTGAAGTGACTCGCCCACAGTCACGCAGCTGCCAAGCGGCGGAGCGGGGATTCGAACCCATGACCTCTGACCCCCCCCCCCCAGCCGGTGCTCTTTCCACTGAGCCACGCCGCTTCTCAGAGTGAATGCTTAACAAATACCACAGCTATTAATAATATTTTGAGGACTGCCCAGTGACCAAAAAGCAGCATGGCCTAGTGGATAGAGTATGGGCGGGGAAGCCGGAAGGACTTGGGTTCTAATCCTGGCCGGGCCACTTGTCTGCCGTGTGACCTCGGGCAAGTCACCTAACGGCTCTGGGCCACAGTTACCTCATCTGTAAAATGGGGATTAAGACTGTGAGCCTCACGTGAGACAGGGACTGTGTCCAACCTGATCATCTCGTACCTACTCCAGCCTTTAGTACGTGGTTGGCCTATGGTAAGTGCTTGACGGACGCCACTTTCGTTATTATTATTATCATCACGGTGATTATCAGTAGTGTTCTTACACTATCCAGGGTAAAACACGTGCCGAGGCGGCGGTGGGTACTCCCAGGGGATCAAATAGCAAATAGCATTAACCGTTTGGGAAGAAAAGTGAGGTTAAGACCGCTGCGACAATACAGACCTGCAGATGGTTTCTATAGCGACAAGAGCGCAGAATTGGAAAAGGAGCTGAGCGAGAGCCACTCAGCCTAAATTACATCACTCGGTAAGGAATGGAAGGGTTTTATTTGATCTGGACAATATGAAATCCATCTTTTCCCCTCCTATCTCGCTCAGGACGTCTGCTATTAAATCTGATGAAATCCAGGTCATTCGGTTGGCATCCGGAATGATCTCCACTCGTAATAACCGAAGAGAAGTTAATCCCTCTGAAGGGGCGAAAACAGGAGCTCGGAGGCTGATTGTCGAAGCCCAGGTCTCTCTCCATCTCCGGTAATGAACATTAATTCGCCGACACGCCATGGCTGCCCGAGCGAATGTCAAATGCAATTCGCTCTCTATTTGCACCGTAACGTTACACCACCGGTAATTTGCAAACGGTGCCTAATCCTTAACCAAATGCTATGCAGAAATACTCAAAAGATTCCTGAAATTCTTTAAGAACCACTGATAGAAAACGGAAAGATCCTGGAGAACGTTCTCGTCCATCCTCTCAATTTTCTATTTCCCTGTTTATCGTCCTCTGGCTGAATATATTTACGGGGCAGCAGGATTTGAAGTTTCAAAGCGTTCTCCCTCTCTCCCCAACTGAAAGGATCAGCCTATTTACGATCCAGCTGTTCGGAGAGGTTACGAATTTAGAGAGGGATTCCGAAGGACCAGAATCGTAAGCCGAGACCGTAATGCAGTGGAAGGATTTTTGCGTTTGCCCGAGTGTGTGTTTCCGAGTGTCTGTGCCCTATGTGCGTATTTACATCGGATGGTTATTTGCGTGTTTTATGCCGTGTGTTGCGATTTGTGAAGGCTAGAATGTGTACATGTGCTAGCCTGTGTGTTACTGTGTGATAGATACTGTGATAATCTAGACTGGAAGCTCTTCCTCGGCAGGGGACGTCTTTATTGTTATATTGTATTCATTCATTCGATTGTACTGAGTGCTTACTGTGTGCGAAGCACTGCACTATGCATTTGGGAGAAGGTAACAATAACACACAGTACAGTATAACAACGCAGTACAACAACAACCCTACGACGATGAAGGGACACATTCCCCGCCCCCGTTGAGCTTACAGTCCAGCGGGGGCGGGAGGGCAAAACATCAGGGCAAATAAATAAGTTACAATTTATAGGTACAAGCGCTGGGGGGCTGGGGGAGCGGGGAAGAACGAAGGAAGCAAGTCAGGGCAAGGCAGAAGGGAGTGGGAGAAGAGGAAATGGGGTTTAGTCTGGGAAGGCCTCTTGGAGGAGACGTGCCTTCGGTAAGACTTGGAAGCGGGAAAGGATAATTCCTTGTCGGATTCGAGGAGGGAGGGCGTTCCAGGCCAGAAGGCAGGACGCGGGCTAGGGTTTGGCAACGAGACAGGGGAGATAGAGGCCTAGTGAGAAAGTTAGCATTAGAGGAGCGTAGTGTGTGGGCTGGGTCGTAGTAGGAGAGTAGTGAGGTAGGAGGGGGCAAGGGGATGGAATGCTTTATATTATCATTATTATTACCATTATTAATAATAATCATATTTATTGAGTGCTTACTGTGTGCAAAGTACTGTATTAAGCACCTGCCAGACTACAGTATAACATCAAACACATTCCTTAACCACATCAAGCTCACAGTCTAGAGGGGGAGACAGACATTAATCTAAATGAATAAAGAATAAATACATAAATCACAGACATACACATATGTGCCATGGGTAAGGGAAAGAGGACGAATAATGTTGGTATCTGTTAAGCGCTTACTATGTGCAGAGCACCGTTCTGAGCGCTGGTGTAGATCCAGGGTCATCAGGTTGTCCCACGTGAGGCTCACGGTCTTAATCCCCCTTTTACAGAGGAGGTCACTGAGGCCTACAGAAGTTAAGTCAGCTGCCAAGGGGCAGAGTCGCGATTCGAACCCACGACCCCTGACTCCCAAGCCCGGGCTCTTTCCACTGAGCTACGGTTGAGCAGCGCAGAAGGGAGTGAGAGAAGAGGACGGGGGGGGGGCTCAGTCGGGGAAGGCTTCCTGGAGGAGATGTGCCTTCAATAAGACTTTGAAGCGGGGGAGATGATTCCGGGCCAGAGGTGGGATGCGGGCGAGAGGTCGGTGGCGAGACGGACGAGATGGAGGTAGAGGGAGAAGGTTGGTATTAGAGGAGCGAAGTGTGCGGGCTGGGTTGGAGAAGGAGAGTAGCGAGCAATCGTGAGGCGTTTCTGGCGGATACGGAGGTGGATGGGCCACCACTGGATTTGCTTTTTGAGGAACAGGGTGACGCGTCCAGAACGCTTCGGTAGAAAAGTGATCCGGACAGCGGAGTGAAGTGTGGACTGGACTGGGGAGAGACAGGAGGTTGGGAGGTCAGAAAGGAGGCTGACGCAGTGATCCAGGAGGGAGCGGATGGTCGCATTAATTTGGTAGCCGTTTGATGGAGAGGAAAGGGCAGGGATTCAGCGACGTTGCGAAGGCGGGACCGACGCGACTGTACTTTCCCAAGCACTGAGCGCTCTGCACGTATTCAGCGCTCAATAGACACCACTGAATGAATGAGTGAGAGAATGAATACTGGGAAGGAGGTGATTGTGGACGGGTGTGTGTGTGTGTGTGAGTGTCAGCCCTCCCGTCCTGCCGGAACGTCTCTCCATCTTTCCTTCCCTCTTGTCCGCCCTCCCTCCTGCGTTCCCCAGCCCCGCTTTCCTCTCTACTGCTAACCATCGCTTCCATGTCTCTCCATCCTCCCTGAGCTTTCGGAGCTCATTTGTATTCAGTCGTATTTACTGAGCGCTTACGGTGTGCAGAGCACCGTGCTAAGCTCTTGGGAGAGTACAGTTCAACGACGAACAGACACGTTCTGGCCCACGGCAAGCTTACGGTCTAGAGAAGCAGCGTGGCTTAGTGGAAAGGGCCGGGGCTTGGGAGTCAGAGGCCGTGGGTTCTAATCCCGGCTCCGCCCCTCGTTTGCTGTGCGACCTTGGGCAAGCCATTTAACTTCTCCGTGCCTCGGTTACCTCGTCTGTAAAATGGAGATCAAGACTGTGAGCCCCACGTGGGACAAGCCGAGTACCTTGTACCCACCCCAGCGCTTAGAATAGCGCTTGGTACACAGTAAGCACTTAATAGACGCCATCATTATTTATTGTTATTTATTTGGAGGAGATCATCCAACTTCTCCTTACCTCCTACTCCTCAAGTGTGCCTCTGTCAATCCCGGCCACCCTCCCCATCAATCCCCATCTCGCGCCCTTCCCTGCCTCCGGCCCCCTCCTGCCGCCAGTGCTGGAAGAGGAGCCTTCTATCACCACCAGTATTTCTGGATTCACACCTTGCCAAAATGCATCGTCCCCCTCTCCTTTCCCAACTTTTCCAGTTCTGCCATCCAACCAGACGCAAGCTCTGCCTGGCCCCCTGAATTCATTCATTCGGCCATTCATTCAGTCGTATTTATCGAGCGCTTACTGTGTGCAGAGCACAGTACTAAGCTCTTGGAAAGTACATTTCGGCAATGAAGAGAGGCAATCCCTGACTCTGTGTTAGCTAGGCCCACAGCTAGGCTCACGAATGACCATCAGGTTGATGGTATTCTCCTTCTCCGCTCCCCACACCTTTCCAAGGCCGAAGCAGCGTGGCCTAGTGGATAGAGCTTGGGCCTGGAAGTCAGAAGGACCGCGGTTCGAATCCCGTCTCTGCCAGTCGTCTGCTGTGCCACCTTGGGCGACTCACTCCGCTTGGCAGCTGGGTGACTGTGGGCAAGTCACTTCACTTCTCGGTGCCTCGGTTCCCTCATCTGTAAAATGGGGATTGACTGTGAGCCTCACGTGGGACGACCTGATCACCCTGTATCTACCCCAGCGCTTAGAACGGTGCTCTGCACATACTAAGCACTTAACAATTGCCAACACTATTATTATTATTCCCTGGGCCTCAGTTACCTCATCTGGAGACTGCGAGCTCCATGTGGGATAGAGACCGCGTCCAACCCGATTTGCTTGTATCCACCCCAGCGCTTAGTACAGTGCCTGGCGCACAGTAAGCACTAACAGATACCACAATTATTAATATTTCTCTGGGCCTCTGTTCCCTCATCTGGAAAATGGGGATTAAGGTCGTGAGCCCCATGTGGGACAGGGACCTCCTCCAGCCTGATTAGCATGTATCTACTCCAGCACTTAGACCAGTGCTTGGCACATAGTAAGCACTTAACCAATACCATTTAAAAGAAGAGGCGGATGGTTTGAAAAGGAATAATGATAATGTTGGTATTTGTTAAGCGCTTACTACGTGCCGAGCACTGTTCTAAGTGCTGGGGGAGATACAAGGTGATCAGGTTGTCCCACGTGGGGCTCACAGTCTTCATCCCCGTTTTACAGATGAGGTAACTGAGGCACAGAGAAAATAAGTGACTTGCCCAAGGACACACAGCTGAGGATCTGGCCCTTAATCTACAGGGTGAAATAGACCCCACCCCTCTCTCCCCCCACCCCCCATTTCTGGGGTGGAGAGTGAACCTGATCTCTGGTGGGGAAAGACTTGCTGAATTGTATTCATTCATTCAGCAGCATTTACTGAGCGCTTGCTATGTGCAGAGCGCTGTACTAAGCGCTTGGAATGGACAAATCGGCAACAGGTAGAGACGGTCCCTGCCCATTGACGGGCTCACGGTCTAATCGGGGGAGAATTGTACTTTTCAAGGGCCTAGTACAGTGCTCTGCATACAGTAAGCGCTCAATAAATATGACGGGATGAATAAATGAATGAAAGAGAAAGAAACTTTACACCGCTCTGTGTGGGAGTTGTGAATGATTCCTGTCCTGGAAGGCAGCAGACCTACTTCACACCAAGTGTGGCGAATTATCTCTCTCCAAGAAGAAAATCAGTGTGGGCTAACTAGACGATAACCATCATTGATGGATAATTGTAGTTTACACTGGGGTTTAAGAACCCAAGATTTAGTTCCAAATAGGAGGTGATATGATAGTTCTCTTAGTTCTCTGAGATTCAGAGAATCTCAGCCAGCCAATTAATTCACATCAAAGACTAAAGGTAGAAAATCAATCGATCAATAGCATTTACTGGGCACTTATACTGTGGGCTGTCTCCCACTCTAGAATAATAATAATGATGATGGTAATGTTAAGTGCTTACTATGCGACAAGCACTGTTCTAAGCGCCGGGGTAGGTACAAGGTAATCGGGTTGTCCCACGTGGGACTCACAGTCTTAATCCCCATTTTACAGATGAGGGAACCGAAGCCCCGAAAAGTGAAGGGGCCTGCCCAAAGTCACGCAGCTGACAAGTGGTGGTGCCAGGATCAATAATGTTGGTATCTGTTAAGCGCTTACTATGTGCAGAGCACTGTTCTAAGCGCTGGGGTAGGCACAGGGTCATCCGGTTGTCCCACGTGAGGCTCACAGTTAATCCCCATTTGACAGATGAGGTAACTGAGGCCCAGAGAAGTGAAGTGACTTGCCCACAGTCCCACAGCTGACAAGTGGCAGAGTCGGAATTAGAACCCACGACCTCTGACTCCCAAGCCTGTGCTCTTTCCACTAAACCAAGCTGCTCCCTAGCTTCTTCTTTTTTTAAAAAAATAGTATCTGTTCAGCACTTACTACGTGCCAGGCCCTGCACTAAGCACTGGGGTAGATAGAAGCCAATCAGGTTGGACACGGACCATGTCCCACATGGCGCTCACAGTCTTGATCCCCATTTTACAGATGAGGTAACTGAGGTACAGAGAAGTTAAGTGGCTTGCCCAAGGTCACACAGCAGACAAGTGGCAGAGTTGGGTCCTTCTGACTCCCAGGCCCGTGTCCTACCCACTAGGCCCCTCCTCACTTGATAACCAGTAGTGAGGGTTATGGAAGTGGCTGCCAAACCTGATTTTCTTTCATGTACCTTTTCCCGTCACGGCTGCTCTGCTCTGAGGACGTCTCCCTTGGTATCTGTTCTGCCGGCGTCTCCCCGCTTCTCAAAAACTTCCACATTTACCCCGTTTTTGTTTTTTTGGAAGTGACTCCCTGCTTTATTTTGCCGTCTGTCTCGCCCGTTTAGACCGTGAGCCCGTTGTTGGGCCGGGATTGTCTCTATCTGTAGTCGGATTGTCCATTCCAAGCGCTTAGTCCAGTGGTCTGCACACAGTAAGAGCTCAGTAAATGCAACTGAAAGAATGAATGAATCGGACGTGGACAGTTTTTTTCTTTGTTTCTTTTTTTAAAAAGCTATATGAGAATATGTGAAAGTTTAAAGCAACGGGGGTTGAGTGAGATTTAACTTCGGAATAAGCATTTTGAGCATAATTGCCTGCCTTGTACATCAACTGACTTCTCGAAGGTTCATTCTGATAATGCACAAGGGAAGAATATCATTAATAAAAATCCCTTCATGAGAAACCAAACTTGAATTTTCCCCATTTTGAGAAATCAATTATTAAAATTCTATCTTCACATATTATTCTTCCTGAAAACGATTAAAGTGATCTGTTTTTTTTTTCTCCAGGCGAAAGACCATAACCCAAGCTGTCTCTCTTGCAACATGGGAGAGCTCTGCAAAAAAATTTAAAAAACCCCTACCTAGCTATAAATTTTTTTTTTAATAAACTCACAACTTTAGAATGTAAGAGAATTGAAGTAGGAATTTTTTTTTTATGTTCTCAGTAAACCCTAGAACATGATGGGACCTCAATAAACGTTACTTTATGACAAGGTCTATTTTTTTCTTCCATTCTTCAGAATCCATTTTTAACACTTTATGAATGTCTTCATGAGTAATAGAAGCTAGGAATAGAATTAAAATACACATACCAGGTATATAAAGAATAGAATTAGAAACCAAATCTAAAGCTGAAGGGCTTTATGAGGACTTCAATCTACTGGGTTTAGAATAAAATGCAACTTTCCCGTTGCTAAGCAGCAGTTAAAACCTTTCTGCCATTTACAGTACAGAACCGAAATGCATGAAATTAGGACTTGGATATGCGCCCGCATTATTTTGCTGTCGCTTTCACTCAGAAATTAAAATTAGTAGTTATTGTTATGTTGTATAAGTACCTACCCAGTCAGTTTGACTAAATCAATTATAATTATCATTCCAATATTCTGATGGTGACGGAGAACTTTATTTTGTTCTATCTGTGCCTGCTTCACCGCAGTCCTGAAGTCTTAATGAACAAAAGCAAGAGAAAACCTAGTTTTATACATTATTTAACATCTAAATTTTCAAGACCCCTGCTTTCTTAACCAAAGAAAGAATTTTCTATTTTCTTTGTTATTCAAATGAGCACAACATTTGCCTTAACATTTCCTAATTCTGCACAGACAATTACCAAAGATCAGACAAGATACTGCTGTCGAAGTGGGAGGTAGAGGTGTTTTCATTTTACTAAAGAAGAACGAAGCACGTGAAGGTTAAAATAGCTGACTGCTGAAAAGGGTTCCGTACTAGAGAGATGCATGTAAGGTAAAAACCCTGTGTTGAAGTGGACATGTGGACCATAAGAAGTACAGTATTGTAATAATAATAATAATAATAATAATAATAATAATAATAATGGTACTTGCGAAGCACTTGCTCTGGGCCGGGCACTCTGCTAAGCGCTGGGGTGGATTCAAGCGAATTCGGTTGGACACAGTCCCTGTCCCATGTGGGGTTCACGGTCTCAATCCCCATTTTATAAAGGAGGTAACTGAGGTCCAGAATAGTGAAGTGACTTGCCCAAGGCCACACGGCAGACCATTCGGCATGGCTCAGTGGAAAGAGCCCGGGCTCCGGAGTCAGAGGCCATGGGTTCGACTCCCGGCTCTGCCGCTCGTCAGCCGGGCGACTGTGGGCGAGTCACTTCACTTCTCTGGGCCTCGGTTCCCTCATCTGGAAAATGGGGATTAACTGTGAGCCTCACGTGGGACCACCCGATGACCCTGGATCTCCCCCAGCGCTTAGAACGGCGCTCCGCACAGAGTAAGCGCTCAACAAGCACCGACATTATTATTATTATTTATTGAGCGCTTACTGTGGCGGAGCAGGGATTAGAACCCGTGACCTTCCGACTCCCGGGCCCGCGCTCTTTCCACTACTCCGTGCTACTTCTTTATGTCAAAGCAAAGCCTCTCTGTGAATCTGATGATCCACGGCATTGTTCATCCTCCTTTACCGGAGGACAGAGCTGCCGTATAGTCCGTCGGTCGATTGTATTTTAATAATGTTGGTATCTGTTAAGCGCTTACTATGGGCCGAGCACTGTTCTAAGCGCTGGGGCAGACACAGGGGAATCAAGTTGTCCCACGTGGGGCTCACAGTCTTAACCCCCATTTTACAGATGAGGTCACCGAGGCACAGAGCAGTTAAGTGACTTGCCCACAGTCACACAGCTGACAAGTGGCCGAGCCGGGATTCGAACCCATGACCTCTGACTCCAGAGTAGAGCACCACACTAAGCGGTCGGTAGAGCACTATAAAACAATAGAACGGACACATTCCCTGCTCGCAATGAGCTAGCAGTCTAGAGGGGGAGACAGACATTAATATAAGTAGATAAATGACAGATCTGTTCATAAGCGCTGTGGGACGGGGAAGGGAAATGGATAAAGGGAACAAGTCCGGACGACGCGGAAGGAGAAGAGGAAAGAAAGATTTAGTCAGGGAGGGCCTCTTGGAGGAGATGTGCCTTCAATAAGGCTTTGAAGTGTGGGGGAGATTCATTGTCTGTTGGATATGGGGAGGGAGGGCGTTCCAGGCCCGAGACAGGATGTGACCGAGAGGTCGGTGGCAAGATAGAAGGGACCGAGGTTCAGTGAGACGGTCAGCATTAGAAGAGCGTTGTTTCTGTCCGTCCGTCTCCTCCCCCGATTAGACCGTAAGCCCGTCGGTGGGCAGGGAGCGTCTCTATCCGTTGCCGAATTGTCCATTCCAAGTGCTTAGTACGGTGCTCTGCACATAGTAAGCGCTCAATAAATACCGCTGAACGCATGAAGGGCGAAGTGTGGGGGCTGGGTTCTAGCAGGAGAGTGGTGAGCAGTGTCTGCCTTGGCAAACATGGAATAATAATAACTTGGGGTATTTGTTAAGCGCCTGTTCCGTGCCAGTACCGAGCGCTGGGGCGGACACAAGCACACTGGGTTGGACACGGTCTCTGGCCAATGTGCGGCTCGCGGTCTCGATCCCCATTTTCCAGATGAGGTACCTGAGGCACAGAGAAGTGGAGTGGCTTGCCCAAGGTCACACAGCAGATGAGGGGTGGAGCTGGGATTAGAACCCAAAACCTTCTGACTTCTCTCCACTGCACTTTGCTGCTTCTCCTCTCCTACTGGAGGAGGTGTGCTCCGTCTCCACTGGAGCGGCTACTACTGTCATTACCATCTTAAGGGAAAATTTTCTGAGCGTATGGTTGTGTATGGGGGGGGGGGGGGGGGATCTCTGTCCCTTTCTCCCTCTCTATTATTTGTCTCTTTGGGTCTTCAAAGCAGAGCCTAGTGGATAGAGCCTGGGGCCTGGGAGTCGGGAGGGCCTGCGTTCATTCATTCGTTCATTCAGCTGTACTTATCGAGTGCTTACTGTTCATTCAGTTGAATATACTGAGCGCTTCCTGTGTGCAGAGCACCGTACTAGGCACTTGGGAAGTACAATTCTCGGCCACAGATAGAGGCAATCCCTGCCCAACAACGGGCTCACCGTCTAGAAGGGGGAGACAGACAACAAAGCCAAACAAGTGGACAGGCATCGCTACCATCAGAATAAATAGAACCGGGGATAAATGCACATCTTTAATAAAATTAGAGCACTAAATATGTACAAATATATAATAATGGTGTTGGTATTTGTTAAGCGCTTGCTATGTGCAGAGACTGTTCTAAGCGCTGGGGTAGATACAGGTTGGCCCACGTGAGGCTCACACCCTTAATCCCCATTTTACAGATGAGGGAACTGAGGCACAGAGAAGGGAAGTGACTTGCCCACAGTCACACAGCTGACAAGTGGCAGAGCTGGGATCCAAGTGCTGTGGGGAGGGGAAGGGGATAGAGCAGAAGGAGGGAGGAGGGGCAATGGGGAGGGGAGGAGGAGCAGAGGGAAAGGGAGGGTTCCGTCTGGGAAGGCCTCCGGGAGGAGGTGACCTCTCAGTAGGGCTTTGGAAGAGGGGAAGAGAGTTAGTTTGGCGGCTGTGAGGAAGGAGGGCATTCCAGGTCAGAGGTAGGACGCGGGCCAGGGGTCGACGGCGGGACAGGCGCAGAGCACTGTACTATAAGCACTTGGGAGAGTTCAATATAACAATAAACAGGCACATTCCCTGCCCACAGTGACCTCACAGTCTGGGTGTGGGAGGGAGACAGGCATGGCGGGGGGAGACAGACGTTAATATAAAAAAATACAGTTTTGTACATAAGTAGTGTGGGGCTGGGAGGGAGGAAAAGAGAGGGAGCCAGTCAGGGCAATGCAGAAGGCGTAGGAAAGGAGGAAAGAGGAGGGAGCTCAGTCAGGGAAGGCCTCCTGGAGGAGATGTGTCTTCAATAAGGTTTTGAAGGCCAGGAGAGTAACTGTCTGTCCGATTTGAGGAGGGAGGGCTTGCCAGGCCAGGGGCAGAACGCGGGCAACGGGTCAGCGGCGAGATAGACGAGATAGAGGCGGAGAGCGAAGATTAGTATTAGGGGAGCAAAGTGTGCCGGCTGGGTTGTGGTAGGAGAGCAGTGAGGTGAGGTAGGAAGGAGCAAAGGTGATGGAGGGCTTTAAAGCCAATGGTGAGGAGCTTTTGTTTGCCGCAGAGGTGGGTGGGCAACTACTGGAGATTTTTTGAGGAGTGGGGTGACATCCTGACGTTTCTGTAGAAAATGATCCAGGCGGCAGAGTCAAGTATGGGTCGTTATCCCGGCTTCATCGCTTGTCTGCCGTGTGACCCTGGGCAAGTCACTGAACTCCTCTTTGCCTCAGTTGTCGCATCTGGAAAATGGGGATTAAGACAATGAGCCCCCTCGGGACGGGGACCAGGCCCAACCTGATTACGTTGTATCTCCCCCCAGCGCTTAGTACAGCGCCTGGCACAGGGTAAGTGTTTAAATACCATAAAAAGGCCGTCGACCAATTTTCTCATTACCACATATCCACTCTTTCCCATTACATGGGTCTCCAATCCCTCAACATTTAATTCCTCCCGCTATCAAAGGCTAGACCTTAACAGCACCCTCTCCTTCATAACCTGTTTCCCACCTGATCATTCTTGTCACTTCCCTTACTTGGAAAGGTCAGGCGATTAATGAATCGGTCGATGATATTTACTGAACGCTTACTGCGTGCAGAGCACCGGGGTAAGCACTGGGATGAGTAAAATACAACGGAATGGATAGATACAATCCCTGACCAAAAGAAGCTTACAGTCTACAGGGAGAGACAGATAAGTTACAGCTGATAATAATGTTGGTATTCGTTAAGCGCTTACTATGTGCAGAGCACTGTTCTAAGCGCTGGGGGAGATACAGGGGAATCAGGTCGTCCCACGTGAGGCTCACAGTCTTAATTCCCATTTTACAGTTGAGGTCAGTGAGGCCCAGAGAAGTGAAGTGACTTGCCCACAGTCACACAGAGCCGGGATACGAACCCATGATCTCTGACTCCCAAGCACGTGCTCTTTCCACTGAGCCACGAGAATTACAGATAAATTATGGATAAGGGATAGGAACGGAAGTCCTGTGGGGCGAGCGTGAGAGTACTTAAGGGGTACGCACCCAAGATCATAGGCGGCACAAAGGCAAGGAAAATTAGGGTGAGGAAATGAGGGGTTAGTCAGGGAAGACCCTCCCGGAAGAGATACGATTTCAGTAAGGCTTTGAAGGTGGAGAGAGTGGTGGTATTAATAGCAAAAATAACGATGGTATTTGTTAAGCGCTTACTATGCGCCAAGCACTGTTCTAAGTGCTGGGGTAGATACGAGGTCATCAGGTGGTCCCACGTGGGGCTCGCAGTCTTCACCCCCATTTTACAGAGGCCCAGAGAAGTGAAGTGACTTGCCCGAGGTCACACAGCAGGCAAGTGGCAGGGCCGGGATTAGAACCCACGCCCGGGCTCGTTCCACTGAGCCACGCTGCTTGTCTGTTGGATACAAAAGAGTTTCAGGCAAGAGGGAGGATGTGGGCAAGGGGTTGGTGGCGAGACAGACGAGAACAAGGTACAGAGAGTAAGTTGGCTTTGGAAGAGCGGAGCGTTGGGGTTGGTTCCTTGCAGGAGATCAGCAAGGTGAGGTAAGAGGGAGAGAGCTGATTAAGTGCCTTAAAGCTGACGGTAGGAAATTTCTATTTAATGCAAGTCTGGATGGGCAACCACTGGAGGTTTTAGAGGAGCAGGCTGTGAACCCCATGTGGGGCAGGGACTGTGTCCAACCTGATTATCTGGTATATTCCAGTGCTTAGTACAGTGTCCGGCACAAAGTAAGTCCTTAAAGAAAGTATCATGGTATGGACTCGATTTTGCTTTTAATGTGATCCAGGCAGCAGAATGAAATTCATTCATTCAATGGTATTTATTGAGGGCTTCCTAGGTGCAGAGCACTGTACTAAGCGCTTGGAATGAACAAGTCGGCAACAGATAGAGACGGTCCCTGCCCTCTGACGGGCTTACGGTCTAATCAAAATATGGACTGGAGAGGAGAAAGACGGGAGGCAGGGAGGTCAGAAAGGAGCCTGAAGCAGAAATCAAGGCAGATTATGATCGATCGATCAGTTGTATTTACTGAGCATTTATTAAGTGCACAGCACTGAACTAAATCCTTGGGAGAGTACAACAGAGCGGGTAGACGTGTTCCCTGGCCGCAAGGAGCTCACGGTAGACGGGCAGACAGACTTAAAAATAAATGTATAGATTAAGGGTGGAGTGAATTTCAAGTGCTTCAGGGATCCAGACCCGAGTGCCTAGACGATGCAGAAGGGAGAGGGAAGAGGGGAAAAGATGGCTCAGTCGGGGAAGGCTTCTTGGAAGAGATGTGATTTTAATAATAATGTTGGTATTTGTTAAGCGCTTCCTATGCGCAGGGCACCGTTCTAAGCGCCGGGGGAGATACAGGGTCATCAGGTCGTCCCACGCGAGGCTCACAGTTCATCCCCATTTTACAGATGAGGGAACTGAGGCACAGAGAAGCGAAGCGACTCGCCCACAGTCACACGGCTGACGAGTGGCAGAGCCGGGAGTCCAACTCATGACCTCTGACTCCGCAGCCCGGGCTCTTTTCCACTGAGCCACGCTGCTTCCCAGATTAGCAAGGTAAGGTTCTAATCCCAGCTCTATCACCTGCTGCGTGATCTGGGGCAAGCCGCTTAACTTCTCTGTGCCTCAGTTCCCTCATCTGGAAAATGGGGATTAAGACTGAGCCCCACGTGGGACAAGCCGATCACCTTGTATCTACCCCAGCGCTTAGAACAGTGCTTGGCACATAGTAAGCATTTAACCAATACTGTAATTATTATTATTATTATTCTCTGTGGCTCAGTCCTTCGTCTGTCAAATGAGGATTAGGACTGTGAGCCCCTTGGGGCACTGGGACTGTGTCCAACCCAATTTGCTTGTATTCATTCATTCATTCATTCGATAGTATTTATTGAGCGCTTCCTATGTGCAGAGCACCGTACTAAGCGCTTGGAATGAACAAGTCGGCGACAGATAGAGACGGTCCCTGCCGTTTGACGGGCGCACGGTCTGATCGGGGGAGACGGACGGACGAGAACGACGGCGATTAACAGAGTCGAGGGGAAGGACGTCTCGTAAAAACAATGGCAACGAAATAGAATCAAGGCGATGTACATTTCATTAACAAAATAAATCCACCCCAGCGCTCAATACAGCGCCTGGAAAATAGTAAGCGCTTAACAAATACCGTTATTATTCTAAGGTAGGAGGGGGCCGGTTGTTTGGGAGGTTTAAAGTCAATGGTAAAGAGTTTCTGTTTGATTTAGAGGTGGATGGGTAACCACTGGAAGTACTCGGGAAGCACGGGCTGAACTTTTTTTAGAAAAATCATAGACGCTTCGTCCATCAGCGGGGGCAACATCTTGGCAGTACGTACGACGCCGGAACAAACCCAGGATTTCTCGGTGCCCTGACTCCCCGAGGTTCTAAATTGGGGCGATTCATACCACAGCAAGGGTTAGTCCCAGATAGAGACTAGCAGGAAAAAGAAAGGCCGGTGTGCCTCTTGCACACATACCATCCATCTGCCACTGACAGGATGCACATGCACATGACAGGATGCTCGGGAAGCAGCGTGGCTCAGTGGAAAGAGCCCGGGCTTCGGAGTCAGAGGTCACGGGTTCGACTCCCGGCTCTGCCACCTGTCGGCTGTGTGGCTGTGGGCAAGTCACTTCGCTTCTCTGGGCCTCAGTTCCCTCATCTGTAAAATGGGGATTAACTGTGAGCCTCACGTGGGACAACCTGATGACCCTGTATCTCCCCCAGCGCTTAGAACAGTGCTCGGCATATAGTAAGCGCTTAACAAATACCAACGTTATTATAATTATATAGAGGGGAAGTGTGGGACAGGCCAGCTCATCCTCCACAGAGGTGACTCCCCTCAGCTCTCCTACTCCGGCCAAACTGGCCGGGCCCGGAATGACTGCGGCAACGTTAGCCGTCCTGGAATCGAGAACCGCAGGCTTCGTGGGTAAAGGCCCTTAGCTCTCCGGCTCCCTGCCTAAGCGAAGCCGGGATTAGTAGGGAGTAAGGAAGGGAGATCAGCACAGCCCCACTCAGGTTGTTCTTGTCAGATTGTAAAGCAACCGGTCTATGTCGCTGGGGAATCTTCCTTTAATAATAATAATAATGATAATGTTGGTATTTGTTAAGCACTTACTCTGTGCGGAGCACTGTTCTAAGCGCTGGGGGAGATACAGGCCTGTAAACCCGTCAAAGGGCAGGGACCGTCTCTATCTGTTACCGATTTGTCCATTCCAAGCGCTTAGTACAGTGCTCTGCACATAGCAAGTGCTCAATAAATACTACTGAATGAATGAATACAGGGTCATCAGGTTGTTCCACGTGAGGCTCACAGTCTTAATCCCCATTTTACAGATGAGGTAGCTGAGGCGCCGAGAAGTGAAGTGACTTGCCCAAAGTCACACAGGTGGTCACACATGGGATTCGAACCCATGACCTCCGACTCCCAAGCCCCGGGCTCTTTCCACTGAGCCACGCTGCTTCTAGACCCGGCTTCACCACTTCCCTGCTGTGTGACCTTGGGGAAGCCGCTTCACTTCTCTGTGCCTTAATGAATTTATCTGTAAAATGGGGATTAAGACTGTGAGTCCCACGCGGGACAGGGACATTGTCCAACCTGATTAACTTGTATCTACCCCAGCACTTCGTACAGTGCTTGGTACACAGTGAGCACTTCCAAAAGCCACCAATACAAACACAATACAGATCTTATCCTTTCTCCCAAACCCGTCCTCTCGCCATCTTTGGAAGCAGGGTGGCTTAGTGGAAAGAGCCCGGGCTTCGGAGTCAGAGGTCACGGGTTGGACTCCCGGCTCGGCCGCTCGTCAGCCGTGTGACTGTGGGCAAGTCACTTCACTTCTCTGCGCCTCTGTTCCCTCATCTGGAAAATGGGGGTTAACTGTGAGCCTCGCGTGGGGAGACCTGACGACCCTGTATCTCCCCCAGCGCTTAGAACGGTGCTCGGCACATAGCAAGCGCTTAACAAATACCAACGTTAGTATCATTATTAGACAGGACAGTGATCCTCCCCATCTCACAAGCCCGTAACCTTGGTGTCATCCCTAACTCCGCTCTCTCATTCACTACCTTGTGTCTACTCCAGTTACCTTGTATCTGCCCCATTGCTCGGAACAGTGGTCGACACACAGTAAGCGCTTAACCAATACCATTATTACTATCATTACTATTAACTGATACATCCAGTCCCTCACCAAATCCTGTCACTCTCACTTTCACGACATCCACCCTTTCCTTTCCATCCAAACCGTCACCACGTTCTCGCACTCTCTCATCCGATCCCGACCGGCTTATTGCATCAGCCTCTTTTCTGACCTCCCAACCTCCTGCCTCTCCCCACGCCAGTCCATATTTCACTCCCCTGCCCGTATTATCTTTCTACAGAAACGTTCGAAATCCTCCTCAAAAATCTCCAGTGGTCACCTATCAACCTCCCTATCAGACAGGAACTCCTCACTATTGGCTTCAGAGCTCTCCATCACCTCGCCCCTTCTTACCTCACCTCTCTTCTCTCCTTCCCCATCCCAGCCCGCACACTCCGCTCCTCTGGAGGCCTTCTCACTGAGCCTCCGTCTCGCCTATCTCATCATCGACCCCCCGGCCCCCCGGCCTACCTCTGGCCTGGAGCCCCTCCCCACCCCAAGCACTTAGGTATATATCCGTAATTCTATTTATCTATTCCATAATAACATAAATATTCTATTTATCTATAATTCTGTTTATCTGTACTGATGTCTGTCTCCCCCCTCTAGACTGGGAGCTCATCGTGGCCAGGGATCGTCTCTCTATTGCTGTGTTGCACTTTCCCGAGGGCTTGATACATAGTAAGCTCTCAATAAACACGATCGAATGAACGTACGGAGCACCATACTAAGTGATCGGGAGAGTACGATATACCAGAGTCGACAGACGTATTCCCTTCCTACAGCGTCGTTACGGTCTTACGGTTTACTCCTGTTTTCTTCCCACCCACTTAAAGTGTGAACTCCTTGTGGGCCGGGCACTTTGTCCCACCTATTTACCTTGGATCCACCTCAGTACTTAGTAAGGTTTGGCACCCAGTTAGCACTTAAGTAAGCTTAGAGCTCTGTCATCGAGAGACACCCGGTCGGGGTCACCTATAATGGAAAGGCCTAAGCCGAAACGTCAGACCAGGCCGATTCACCCGTGCTGGGCAGCAGGGCCGGGGGAAAGAGTCAGAGGCGGACGATCCAGTGATCGAAATGTGGATCAAAAAAAAAAAGACAACAACGGCAGAGACTTGGGTTGTCACCGCGCAGAAGAAGGAGACGGTAAAACGCTTCTGTATTTATACCGAGAGAACCCTATGGACTCCGTCGGAAATGACTCAACGGCAACGGAAGAAGAAGAAGAAGAAGAAGAAGAAGCCCTTAACAATTCTTATTATCGTCACTACTACTGATAGCGATAATATCCCACTCCCTTCCGCAACGCCCGTTCTCCCTTTGTTCTTTCCCCCTTCTCAGCCCCATAGCATTTCTCTCCTCATCTGTAATTTATTTATATCCATTCGTTCATTCGGTCGACCGTGAGCCCGTCACTGGGCAGAGATTGTCTCTATCCGTTGCCGAATTCCAAGCGCTTAGTATAGTGCTCCGCACATAGTAAGCGCTCAACAGATACCACTGAATGAACCGAGCCCTTATTGAGTGCAGAGCACTGGACTAAGCGCTTGGAAAGTACGATTCAGCAACGATATCTATCTCCCCGCCCACTCTCGACTATTCACTCGTCGTGGGCGGGGAATGCGTCTGTTTAATGTTGCACCGTACTCTCCCAAGCGTTTAGTACAGTGCCCCGCACATAGCGAGCGCTCAATAAATACGGTCGAATGCGCGAATGGTAATAATAATAACAATTGAAGGTATGGGGGCGAAAGCACTATCTTCTCCCACATCTGGAAAGTCACAGAGGGGGCCAGTCTCAGTCCTTCCCTGAGAGGCGGTGCCCAGGGCAGCCGGTTCTCAGCTCCACCAGCTTCCCCAGTTTCATTCACTCAGTTGCATTTACCGGGCGCTCACGGTGCGCAGGACACTGTACTGAATGCTTGGAAAGTCCAATGCGGTGACGGACCCCATCCGACAACGGGCTCACGGCCTAGGAGGGAAGCGAGCGAGGCTCGGTGACCCAAGGTTATAGAGGCCTCTCCTCCCCTGGGCCCGGCGGCAAGGGCAGGAGCAAAAATCGAGAGGCCGCCCCGAGGCCTACGTCGCCCCGACTCTCCGTTGCCGGTGTCGGGAAGCAGCCGGGCCCCACCCGGGCGACCACCGGGTCCAAGCCGGGACCATCAAGGCCAAGGTCACCGTTGCCACCATCCACCTCTCCCCGCCCAAGCGGCGGAGACAAGATCCCTCCGGACGGGGAGGCGGGATGCGACTGCGCGGCGAGGCCTGCGTCGACGCCCTCGGCACCGTACCCGTCCCCTCGACTGTCTGTATCTTCATCACCCTATTTATTTCGTTCAATGAGATGTCACCCCGATTCTATTTACCTGCCACTGTTTTCATGAGACGTTCTTCCCCTCGACCCTACCTACTGCCATTGTTCTCGTCCGCCCGTCTCCCCCCATTAGACTGGAAGCCCGTCAGAGGGCAGGGCCCGTCTCCGTCGCCCATTCGTACATTCCGAGCGCTCGGTCCAGTGCTCTGCACGTAGTAAGCGCTCAACAAATACTACCGGATGATATGCGCGTCGACCGTGGGGGGGGGGGCACGCCTTCTTGAAGCAACGGGCGAAGCGTTAGCCACCCGGGCCCGGCAGTCGGTAGGTCGCGGGTCCCCATCCCGCCTCTCCCACTCGCCTGCCGTGTGACCTTGGGCGAGTCGTTTCACTTCTCCGGAGGTCAGCTCCCTCATCTGTAAAAGGGGGATTGCGATCGTGAGCCGCCCCCGCCGTGGGACGGGGACGGGGTCCGCCCCGGTTTGGTTGCCTCCATCCCGGCGCTTAGTACAGTGCCCGGTGCCCAGTTAGAGGACGGCAAGCCCTTCCCGAATACCGTCGTCGTTATGACGATGGGGGCTGGATGATGGGCAAAGCGGCATCTGGTAAGGCGGCCCCTCCCCGCCCCTCCAGGAGGGGAGGGCGGGGCAGAAGGGAGAAGCGAGAGGCGCCGGGCCGGAGCGGAGCGCGCTGGGGGCGTGAGAGGTGAGGGGGACCGACCGCTCCCCTGCCCCGGACCCTGTCCCCGATCCTATCCCTGTCCCTGCCTCCGCCCCTGTCCTTGCCCCTGGTCCTGCCCCCGTCCCTGGTCCCGTCCCCGTCCCCGCCCCTGCCCCTGTCCCCGTCCCTCCCCCCGGGCCTGTCCCTGCCTCTGTCCCCGGTTCTGTCCCTGCCCCTGCCCCTGCCCCTGCCCCTGCCCCCGTGTGATGGACAGCCGAGCGTCCGAGCCCCGACCATCCTTCCCTCCATCCCTCCATCCTCCCGGGCCCCGGTGCCGAGCATCCCTTCATCCCCCATCCCTCCGTTCCATCCCTCCCTCCCTCCATCCTTCCGGGCCCCGGGGGTCTGTGTGTGTGTGTGTGTGTGTGTGTGTGTTTGGGGGGGGGAGGACCTGCTCACACCCCGCCCCTCCCCCGTCCCCGGGAGCCTCTGCGGACCCTCTAAATCCGGGGAGCCCCCGAGGACCCTCCACCCCCCCCTCCGGGAAGAGAGAGAGTCCCCCAGACAGGGCTGCGCCCGCGCCCCTTTCTCTGGCCGCCTGCCTGCCTGCCTGCCTGGGTGTGTGCGTCTGTGTGTGTGTGTGTGTGTGCCCGTCTGCCTCCGCGCGTGTAACACACACACACACGCACACACACTCAGATCTAGGGACCACTTCTTTTTACTGGCGGCCTTTTATATAGACATATAGGGGGGGTGTGTGTGTGTGTGTGTTTGTGTGTATGCACCTCCCGATGTGCATGGGTGTGTGCCCATCTGCCTCCGCGCGTGTAACGGACACACTCAGGTCTCGGGACCACTTCTTTTTATTGTCAGCCATAGATAGATAGATAGATAGATTGATTGATTGATTGATAGATAGATAGATAGATAGATTAGATAGATGTGTGTGTGTGTGTGCTTGTGTGCACCTCCTGATGTGCATGGGTGTGTGCCCATCTGCCTCCGTGCGTGTAACAGACACACTCAGGTCTCGGGACCACTTCTTTTTATTGTCAGCCTTTTATATATATATGGATAGATGGATAGATAGATAGATAGATAGATAGATAGATAGATAGATAGATATTAGATAGATGGATGGATAGATAGATAGATAGATAGATAGATAGATGTGTGTGTGTGTGTGTGTGTGTGTCCGTTTGGCTCCACACATGTAACAGACACATTCGGATCTAGGGACCACTGCTTTTCATTGTCAGCCTTTTATGTGTGTGTGTGTGTGTGTGTGTGTGTGCCTCCAGGCGTGCACATGCATGTGTATACGTGTATGGGTGGGCCTGCCTCCGGGCGGGTGACAGACACATTCGGGTTTAGGGACCCCTTCTTTTTTATTGTCAGCCTTTATTCAATAGTAGTTATTGAGCGCTGACTATGTGCAGAGCACTGTACTAAGCGCTTGGAATGGACAAATCGGCAACGGATAGAGACGGTCCCTGCCCAATGATGGGCTCACAGTCTGACCATTATATACGTGGATGTGTGTGCGTGCGCGCACTCCCCGATGTGCACGTGCATGGGTGTGTGTGCCCGTCCGCCTCCGGCCGGGTGACAGACACACTCGGGTTTAGGGACCACTTCTTTTTATTGTCAGCCTTTTTTTATGTGTGCGTGTGTGCGCACACGCGTGCGTGTGCCCCTCCAGGCGTGCACGTGTATACGTGTATGGGTGGGCCTGCCTCCGGGCGGGTGACGGACACGTTGGGGTTTAGGGACCATTTCTTTTTTACTGTTAGCCTTTATATCTAGATCTACATCTGTATATATGTATTTATACGTGTGCATGTGTGCGCCTCCCGGTGTGCGTGCGTGTATGCGGACACGGTCGGGTTTGGGGACCACTTCTTTTTATTCTCAGTCCCCCCCTTCTTTCTTTCTTTTTCTTTTTTCCTTTCTTTAATTCCGTATCATTCCCGGATGCCCAGAAGGTCTTCTGGGCAATGCTTTTTTGGTTAAAAGAAGAAGAGATGTCCCATCAGGAGCTCAGCCAACGACTGGCCACGGTGATCACTCATGTCGGTAAGAGACGCTTCCTTTGGAGGGCAGCGGGGGTACAGAGAGAGACCCCCCTACACGTGCCCCTCTCCCCCACCCCAGTGTCCTTCCTCCCCCGACCCCTTTCTACCCCCTGCCTCTGCCCCAGCAGGGTGTCCTTGGGGTGCCGGGGTCGGTGCCGGGGTCAGGGATGTGCCGACCCCTCGCCTCTCCCCGTTGGCGAAGCCCGGAAAAGGGCCCGGCATCGGCCGGGGACATTTTCATGCCTTCGTTCATTCAGTCGACCGTGTTTCTTGAAGGCCTACTGTGTGCAGAGCGCTTGGAAAGAACGATTCGGCCACAGAGACGATCCCTACCCATCAAGGGGCTCACAGTCTGGAAGGGGTGTCGGGGGGGGGGAGATAGGCAACAGAACAAACCAAACCAAGTAGACAGGCATCAATAGCAGCAATAGAAATAGAATTATTGATATTTACACATGAGTAATTTCCAACTCGGAGGGGCTGATATGGCTAGAAAGGGCCGGCCCCGCCAGCCCCCGGAGAGGAGAGGCTCCGGGGCCGCTGCTGGGGATGCTCGGGTCCCTCGCTGACTATTTTAGCTTCGGGGTCTCCATCCGACGGTTTGTACGGACTAATAGAACTGAGGAAAATCAGCGGGCCGTAAAAAATAGGGACCAGCGAAGGCCAGCTCTCCCCTCCCCTTCCCCATTTTTAATGGTATTTGTTATGCGCTTACTCTGTGCCAGGCACTGTACTAAGCACTAACCGTCTCGCTGTGCCTCCATTCATCTCGCCTGTCTTACCTCCGGACCCCTGGCCCACATCCTACCTCTGGCCTGGAACGCCCTCCCTCCTCAAATCTGCCAGACGATAACTCTCCCCCCTCTTCGAAGCCTTACCACAGGCACACCTCCTCCCGGAGGCCTTCCCAGACTAAGCCCCACTTTTCATCTCCTACTCCCTTCCGTCACCCTGAATCGCTCCTTTTGCTCTTCCCCCTTCTCCCCACCCCGCAGCATTTATCTCTATATCTGTCATTTTACTGTTTTTATATTGATGTCTGCTTATTTGTACTGATGTCTGTCTCCCAGGCTGTGAGCTCGCTGTGGGCCGGGATTATCTCTATTTATTGCTATATTGTACTTTCCCAAGCACTTAGTACAGCGCTCTGCACACAGTAAGCCCTCACTTAAAACCACTGAATGAATGGATGAATACAAGCAAATCAGGTTCGACGCGGTTCATGTCCCACGTGGATCTAACAGTTTTAATCCCCATAGTTACAGCTGAAGGAAGTGAGGCACACAGAAGCGAAATGACTTGCTCAAGGTCGCTCAGCAGATACGTAGTGGAGCCTTGATTCTATTTATTGCTATCTTGATTCTATTTATTGCTATTGTTCTTGTCCGTCCGTCTCCCCCGGTTAGACTGTGAGCCCGTCAAAGGGCGGGGACTGTCTCCGTTACCGATTCGTCCATTCCAAGCGCTTAGTACAGTGCTCTGCGCATAGTAAGCGCTCAATAAATACTACCGAATGAATGAATGAGCCGGGAATAGAACCCAGGTTCTCCTGACTCCCAGGGCCGTGCTTTACTCAGCAGGGCACGTTGTTTCTCTTGCCCTGGACAGTGGTCCAGACGTAGCCCTGTGCCAAAGAGGATCCATATATAGGATGTAGCGTCTAATCTTGAGCAGCATTCACGGTCCTCTGTGGATGAGAGGCGAAAGCGAGACCACCTGCTATATACAGACCATTTTAAAATCACCCTGCTAAAATACTCACATCTCAAGTGTTCACTAGGCAGATGAAATGGAGAGAAAAAAAAAGGCAACTAAAGTCTCGATAATTCAGTCCCACCAAGCTTTCTGCCACTCCTTCCTTCCTCCCTGCCCTTTCCCCAGAAGAGAAGTTTAGACTTGGAATAGCCAGAAAAAGTAAGCAAAATGTTTTCTCGCAAAAGCTACGTAGCTAATCGCCTTAGTGCGCCGGTTCATTTTTCCTAGCGTAGAGATAATATCTAGGCGGTGAACTTTTCCGGGAATAGATCAGGGTAGCCTCGCTAACCTCATTTTTCTAAACTTTCTACGCTTCGATTTAAAGGCTTTTCATTAAAATTTTGTCTGCTGCCTTTAGACCGTCACTGGGAAAATTACACTTGAATTTTTTTATGTAAGTATTACCGTGAATGGGCAGTTTCTAATCAGGATCAGACGGAGGGTCCACAGAGAACAGGGGCTTCTCTGGGTACGGTCCCTTTTTTTTTTTTACTAGCTCGGACCTGCTCTGATATTGCAGGGATTAGAACAGTGGAAGGATATTAGTGATAATGGTGGTATTTGTTAAGTGCTTATTACGTGCCCAGCACTGTACTACGCACGGGGCAGATACCAATATAATCAGGTGAGATGCAGTCCCAGTTCCACATGGGGTTCACAGTCTGAGCAGGAGGGAGAAGTCATACTGAATCCCCATTTTACAGGTAAGAAAACTGAGGCACAGAGAAGTGAAAGAACTCGCTCAAGGTCACCCAGCAAGCAAGTGGCAGCGCCAGGATTAGAACCCGGGGCCTTTGACCCCTAAGCCACCCTGCTAAAATGGAGTGGGAAGTGAGGAGACTTGGGTTGTCGCTGTAGGCCTTCTCCCCCCGCTCCTCGTTGGTTCGATCGTATTTATTGAGCGCTTACTGTGTGCAGAGCACTGTACTAAGCGCTTGGAATGGACAGTTCGGCAATGGGCTCACAGCTCCCCTCATCGCCGCTTACCACATACACCGATAGAAGTGAATAAGTAGAGAATCGAAACCCCTGCCGTGAGCAGCTCTCGGGCAGTGGCGCTCCGAAGACGGTAGGTGAATAGTTAGCTCTGGGGATGCCTGAGTCGGGGGGCATGGGGAAGATTACACTGTAACCCCGTCTCTATCCGTTGCCGAACTGTACATTCCGAGCACTTAGTACAGTGTTCTGCACATAGCAAGCGCTCAATCAGCACTACCGAATGAATGAAAAGAGAGTGCACTCTCGAATACAAAGTGGGTTCGTCATTCTACGGTGGGCAAGGTCCATCCGTGGCTTGGTCTTCTTTCTGACCCACGAATCTACTTTCAAATCGGTCCACGAGTGGTATTTTTTGAGCATTGCTATGTGCAGAGCACTGTACTGAGTGCTCGGGAGAGCCCAGCGCAAGAGAATTGGTAGACGCGATCCCAGACCGCGAGGAGCTTAGGGACTAGAGGAGGAGACGGCCATTCAAATAAACGACAGTGAGGGGAAATGGCGGAGTACAAGGACGCGTACATAGGAGCTACCTTGGGGCCGCAAGGGGTGAATATCAGTCGCTTAAGGAGTCAGATCCGTGGCCATAGGTGACGCTGAATTGGGGGGATAAATAGGGAAAGCGGGGGTTTAGTCAGGGAAGGCCTCGTGCGGGAGATGTGATTTTAGGAGGCCTTTGAAGGTGGGGAGAGCGGTGCGGTCTGTGGGATCGGAGCGGGGAGGGAGTTCCAAGCCAGATGGAGGATGTGGGCAAGCGGTCGGTGGAGAGGCGGATGAGATCGTGACCGATTGATTAAGAGTCCCGGGCCAAAAGCTATGGGCCCCGCACGTGCCGCTCTAAAACGAGGCTCGTCCATCTTTTACTTACGCAGGGTCGGATTCGGAAGATTTGGCTTCCAATCAGCCTGAACCCGCCAACTAAAAAATGCCCGCTCGGACGAATCTTGAAGATAAAACAATTACGTGAATGAGTAGTAAAAATCAGCGCATTAGGGATGCTTTGATAGATGGGGAAGTTGAGAAGCAGCGTGGCTCAGTGGAAGGAGCCCGGGCTTGGGAGTCCGAGGTCATGGGTTCGAATCCAGGCTCTGCCACTTGCCGGCTGTATGAGTGTGGGCAAGTCACTTAACTTCTCTGAGCCTCAGTTACCTCATCTGGAAAATGGGGATTAAGACTGTGAGTCTCATGTGGGACAACCTGATTAAGCTGTGTCTACCCCGGCGCTTAGAACAGTGCTCTGCACAGAGTAAGCGCTAAACAAATACCAACATTTCCACTAGTGTGGCTTAGTGGAAAGAGCTCGGGCTTGGACGTCAGAGGCCATGGGTTCTGATCCCGCCTCCGCCACTTGTCAGCTGTGTGACTCTGGGCCAAATCACTTCACTGCTCTGTGCCTCAGTTACCTCATCTGTAAAATGGGGATTAAGCCTGGGAGCCCCAAGTGGGACAATCTGAGAACCGTGTATCTACCACAGTGCTTAGAACAGTGCTTGACACATAGTAAGCGCTTAACAAATACCATTATTATTATTAGAAATTGACTACATAATTCTTCTGTGCTCTAAAATATTTTATTTAGACTCATTCATTCAATAGTATTTATTGAGTGCTTACTATGTGCGGAGCACTGTACTAAGCGCTTGGAACGTACAATTTGGCAACAGACAGAGACAACCTTTTCATTCAATAGGATTTATTGAGCGCTTACTATGTGCGGAGCACTGTACTAAGCGCTTGGAATGTACAAATCGGTAACAGATAGAGACAGTCCCTGCCCTCTGAAGGGCTTACGGTCTAATCGGGGGAGACGGACGGACAAGAACAATGGCAATAAATAGAATCGAGGGGATGAACGTCTCATTAAAACAATAGCAGATAAATAGCATCGAGAATAGCGAATAAATAGAATCAAGAACCTCTGCCTTTTTAGGCGATTGATGGGCTCACAGTCTCAATGGGGGAGACAGACAGCAAAGCAAAACAGAACAAAACAAAAACAAGACAACATCATCAAGATAAATAGAATCAAGAGGATGGACACCTCATTAAGAAAATAAATAGGGTAATAAATAATATATACAAATGAGCACAGGGCTGAGGGGAGGGGGGAGGAGCAGTGGGTGGGCGGGAGGGGAGGAGAGGGGGAGCAGAGGGAAAGGGGGGGCTCAGTTTGCGACTTTGGGGTCTTTGTACTCTCCCAACCTCTTAGTACAGTGCTCTCTCCCAGTAAGTGTTCACTAAATACCACCGATTGATTGAAAACTCGGTCTTTTTTGCCCTCAAGACGATGAAGGCATTCTAGGGAGCAGCACATCCACTCTTCATCGTCTTCCCCCCGGAATCTCCTTCAGCTCGGGGTTTCTGTGGCTGCCAGGTCTGCGTCATCCCTGAACCACTTCCAAAGCTCAGTTCTACACTTTTCCTCTTGGGAACACCCAGCATCTAGTCAGAGGAACGACACTTCCCGCTTCAGCAACAATAATAATGATAATAGGACTTGTTGAAAGCTTGCTATATGCCAAGCGCTGTTCTAAGCACTGAGGTAGATAATGATGTTGGTATTTGTTAAGCGCTTACTATGTGCAGAGCACTGTTCTAAGCGCTGGGGGAGAGACAGCGCCATCAGGTCGTCCTACGTGAGGCTCACAGGCTTCATCGCCATTTTCCAGATGAGGTAACTGAGGCCCAGAGAAGCGAAGTGACTCGCCCACAGTCACACGGCTGCCAAGTGGCAGAGGCGGGATTCGAACCCATGACCTCTGACTTCCAAGCCCGGGCTCTCTCCACTGAGCCACGCTGCTTCTCTAAAGGAAGAGTCCTTCGAGCCGGAATCGAACCAGCGACCTAAGGGTGCAAGATACCAGTTAATCAGATTGGACACAGTCCCTTTCCCATGGGGGACTCACACTCTTAATCCCCATTTTACAGATGAGGTAACTGAGGCCCAGAGAAGTGAAGTGATTTGCCCAAGGTCACGGAGTAGACACATGGTGGAACCGAGATTAGAAACCAGATCCTTCTGACTCTCAGGCCCGTGCTCTATCCACAGAGCCATCGGAATGGCCTATCACCTTGCCCATCACCCCAACCTCCTGGGGTCCCTGGGAAAATCTGGGGTGTGGGTGGGGAATGTGCTGACCGACTCTATTCTACTGGACTCTCCCAAGCGCTTAGTACAGTGCTCTGCACATAGTAAGCGCTCAATAAATACCACTGATTGATTGGACTAGATCCAAAGCAGGGCCAAAAGACTTTTTGCTGGTCAAAGGATCCATAGCTGCCCAGAGGGAGGGATGACTAGAGAAGCGGCGTGGCTCAGCGGAAAGAGCCCGGGCTTGGGAGTCCGAGGTCATGGGTTCAAATCCCAGCTCAGCCGCCTGCCAGCTGGGTGACTTTGGGCAAATCACTTAATTTCTCTATGCCTCAGTTACCTCATCCGTAAAATGGGGATTAAGACTGTGAGCCCCACGAGGGACAACCTGATCACCCTGTATCCCCCCCAGCGCTTAAAACGGTGGTTTGCACATAGTAAGTGCTTAACGAATGCCATTATCATTCCAGCGCTTAGAACAGTGCTTGGCACATAGTAAGTGCTTAACAAATACCATCATCATCATCATTATTATTATTATCCATTCTGGAATCAGGTACTCCAAACCTGGAGAACCGTATGGGGTGAGGAGTCACAGGATTTGTGCTGCCAGAGGATTCTGATGGGTTCCGGGGATCCCGGGGTGTCCGAACTCCTCAGAGTACACAGACCCCAGAGGGGAATCGCGGGGCCACCTGGGTATCTCAGGATAATAGTGTTGGTATTCGTTAAGCGCTTACTATGTGCAGAGCACCGTTCTAAGCGCTGGGGTAGATGCAGGGTCATCAGGTTGCCCCACGTGAGGCTCACGGTCTTCACCCCCATTTTACAGATGAGGTAACTGAGGCGCAGGGAAGGGAAGTGCCTCGCCCCCAGTCACCCAGCTGCCAAGTGGCAGAGCCGGGATTGGAACCCACGACCTCTGACTCCCAAGCCCGGGCTCTTTCCACTGAGCCACGCTATCCACCTGGGGCGTGAGGGGGAAGATCCTCTCAGCGGGGAAGGGGGCAGTTTGTCATTCCTCCCTCTCTCCTTTTCCTCACCCCATGGTTGACATGTTCTCTGCTAGGTAGTGGACCTGGGTACTGTGCAGTTCTGGATTCCTCTTCCAGGAGAGGACATATCCCAGGATGTATTGAAGTAGGGCAGGCCCAGCCTCTACACCAGGTCACGAATAACTCCTAACGATTACGGTAGTATTTAAGGGCCTAGTCTGTGCCGAGCGATCTACTCATTATTCCAAGATAATCAGATTGGAAACAGTCCCTGTCCCCCCCGGGGGGCTCACGATCTAAGGGGGAGGGAGAACAACGTATTGAATCCCCATTTTACGGACGAGGAAAACCCAGAAGTCGGGATCACACAGCTGACGAGTGGCAGAGCTGGGATTAGAACCCAGGTCTCTTGACTCCCAGGCCTGGGCTCTTTTCACTAGAGCGAGCCCTCATTTCCTCTTCTCCCTCCTGCGACGCCCTTTCGTTTGGATTTGCACCCTTTATTCACCCCTCCCTCAGCCCCACAGCGCTTACGTAAATATCCGTAATTTATCCATTTGTGTTGATGTCTGCCTCCCCCTCTAGATTGTAAACTCACTGTGGGCAGGAGACATGTCAGCCGTCAAAGGGCAGGGACTGTCTCTGTTACCGATTTGTCCATTCCAAGCGCTTAGTACAGTGCTCTGCACATAGTAAGCGCTCAATAAAACACTACTGAAATGAAACTCTGTTGTATCATAGTCTCCCAAGCCCATAGTACAATGCTCTCGATAGATAAAACGCAGTGAGCACTCAATAAATATGACCGATTAATTGACGGATAGTCCACACCGCTTCTCAATAACAGCTACCTAAATTTTCTTTTTATGTGGTATTCAGATCTTTCTAGAGGCAGAGGGTGGGGTCAGTGGTGGGCATGTAGAAGAGAGATAGTAGGTTAGCTTGGTTTTATCTTTGGCTCTTTAATCTTGCTTCTCCTTTGTCCTCCTTCCCCAGTATTCCCAGTTTTCTGACACTTTTAGTTCAGTCTCCTTGTAAAGTCGTTTTAGATAAATAAAACTATTACAGCTGGGTCAAGGAAACCCTAGATTCTAATAAGACTTACGGACTATCCTTGACTATGCAAAATCAGATTTTACACATCTGTAACTTTTGAAGTGTTCTCGTCTGTCCGTCTCCCCCGATTAGACCGTAAGCCCGTCAAACGGCAGGGACTGTCTCTATCTGTTGCCGACTTGTTCATCCCAAGCGCTTAGTACAGTGCTCTGCACATAGTAAGCGCTCAATAAATACTATTGAATGAATGAATGAATGAAAAGTGGAGTAAGAGTGACTGTTGGTCTTCAGGACACCGTTTCTTTGTGAGATTTCAAGTATTTTTTTTCTTTAATATGCGGTCCTCTGTGTCTCTTACCCTTCCTCCATGAGCAGGGATATTAGAAACCTGCAGAAAATAAAGGCAAAATAGAACCACAATTTCCCCCACAAAACATAGAAAGCTGTTCATGTTGTCCACTCCTACACATTTTCTTAGGCTTAAAGGCAAACTTGTTTTATAAGACAGATTGTTTCTTTGCCCATGTGATTAAATTGGATTTGAAGCCCGGGGGAAAAGAATTGTGAGGAGTTTCTTCAGACGGTGGAGACTGTTCAATCTGGATGCAAAAACCCTCTCCTAATTCTTCCTTTTCTAATTAAGGATGGTAGTTATTGAGCCCTTACCATGTGCGGAGCGCTGTACTAAGCACTTGGGAGAGTACAATAAAATAGAGTTGGTAGACCTGCTCCCTGGCCTCAAGGAGCTTTCGATCTAGTGGGGGTGATGGACGTTAAAATAAGCGACCGAAACCTAGAGTATCCTATTGCAACAGACCCGGAACATTTATTTATTTATATTAATGTCTGTCTCCCTCTCTAGGCTGTAAGCTCATTGTGGGCAGGGAAAGGGTCTGTTTATTGTTACATTGTACTCTCCCAGGTACTCAGCACAGTGCTCCACACACAGTAAGTGCTCAATAAATACAACTGACTGACTGACTTCATTCTTGCAAATGCAAAACCCAGAGGATATCGTGTTCCTTTTCTGATTCGATTTAGGGTCTCTAACCACAACAATAATTTCAGTAGCAGTGGATTGGTACCTCTTGATCCGGGTTTCTAGGGCCAATCGAACTAGCCCTAAGGGTCAACAGGGCCCTGCCCAAAAGAGAGGCGTAGGATCCCGTTTCTGTAGCGAGTCTCTCTGAAAGGTCTCCCTGAAAAGACCTCCTTGTGGGCGGGTGAGGGGGCACCTTTGCCATCCATAATGCCTTCTATTTTGTTGGAAATATATCAACAATTATGAAAGCTGGGAGTGGAGAGAACGAAAGCCACCTCCATCCTCCTTCCTGATGCACCTGTATCAGCTCGGGGCAGCCCTGGGGGTGTGGCTGCCCTTGAGAGGCACGGGCAATATACCAATATATAATAGACCAGTAAGCAAATACCAATATACATGGGCTGAATCCAGAGAGTAGCCTCTTGTGGGGCGAGTCAGTTCTGGGATCCCATGATGGATTCAAATTCCACCTGCTCAATCGATCAATCAATCAATCAATCAATCATGTCTATTGAGCTCTTACTGTATGCAGAGCACCGTACTAAGTGCTTGGGAGAGTATCATATAACAGAGTTGGTAGTCAGGCTCCCTGCCCACAATGAGTTTACAGTCCTGAGGGGGAGACAGACATTAATATACATAAAGAAATTATGGATAAATGCATAAGTGCTGTGGTGCTGAGGAAAGGGTCAATAAAAGGGCGAGTAAAGCAGCATGGCAGAGTGGATAGAGCACGGGCCTGGGAGTCGGAAGGTCGTGGGTTCTAATCCCAGCTCAGCCGCTTGTCTGCTGCGTGATCTTGGACAAGTCACTTCAGTTCTCTGAGCCTCAGTTGCCTCATTTGTAAAATGGGGATTCATTGAGGCTGTGAGTCCCGCGTGGGACATGGACTGTGTCCAACCTCATTTGCTTGTATCCTCCCCAGCACTTAGTACAGTGCCTAGCTCATAGTAACTGTTTAAAAAATACCATAATTATCATTATTATTATTATTATTATGAAGGGTGCAAATCCAAGTGCAAGGGAGATGTAGAAGGGAGTAGGAAAAGAGGAAATGAGGGTTTATTCGGGGAAGGATTTTAAAAGGCTTTGAAGGTGGGGAGAGTGATCGCCTGTCGGATATGAAGAGGATATGGGAGTTACAGGCCAGAGGCAGGACATAGGCCAGAGCTTGAAGTCTTGGTGGCAAGATAGATAAAAACGAGGTACAGTGAGTGGGTTGGTTTTCGAAGAACGAAGAGATTGCTGGGTTGTAGTAGGAAATCAGCAAAGATAAAAGGGGTAAGGTGACAATGCTTTAAAGACAATGGTAAGGTAATGGAGAAGACACCAATGCCAGGAAAAATCCGGGAAAAATATGCAAGAGGCAGACCAGCAGCTAGATGGATAGAAACCATAACAACGATAAGGGAAGAACCTTTAGAAAGATTGTGGATTATGGCAGAGGACAGGACGTTGCGGAGAAAGTATATCCTTGGAGTCGCTATGCATCGGAAATGACTCGGCGCCACTCAATAATAATAATAATAATAATAATAATAACGATGAGTTTCTGATGTGGAGGTAGAGGGGCAACCACTGGGCGTTCTTAAAGAGTGGGGAAATGTGAATTAAGCGGTTTTGTAGCAAAATGATCCAGGCAGCGGTGTGAAGTATGGAATGAAATGGGGAGAGAAAGGAGGGAGGGAGGTCAGCGAGGAGGCTGATACAGTTATCGCGATAGGATGGGATAAGTGATTGGATTAACCACCAGCTCTAGTCTGGAGAGCACTAGATTTCATAGCTGGACCTGAAATGGTGACCACTTCTAGGGGTCCTTTAGTTGGGAGGAGGACCCTGTTCTGCACTGGATTACCTGAGATTGTTTCACCGTGGAACAGATTCCTGTGGAGGTCCTGGCCCTGCCTAAACTGAACCTCAGGAGTTTGTGGCTTCAACCTGGCCAAGTTGTGCCGTATACAAGTCCTGTCCTGACCTGATCTGCTCATTTCTGGTGATGGAGCATAAACGTAGTAGTTTACAGCAGTGCTGGAATTAGTTGAGCACCTCCTTGATACGAGGAACTAAATTTTTAAGAAAGTCATAGGTTGTGCCCACCCAGCTGTCCTTGTGGATTGCTGAGACTTATTCTATTTATTTCACACTGATTCTATTTATTTGCCATTGTTTTTATGAGATGTTCTTCCCCTTGACTCTATTTGTTGCCATTGTTCTCGTCTGCCCGTCTCCCCCGATTAGACTGTAAGCCCGTCAGAGGGCAGGGACCGTCTCTATCTGTTGCCGATTTGTCCATTCCAAGCGCTTAATACGGTGCTCTGCACATAGTAAGCGCTCAATAAATACTATTGAATGAATGAATGAATGAATGAATTAGGTGGCTAGGGACTTGCACAAACTTCATTCAGGGTGCTAGAGTTATGCTTAAGTCAATCAATAGAATTTATTGAACACTTACTCTGTGCAGAGCACCAAACTTAGCCTTTGGGTGAATTCAGTAGAATTAAACGACATAATTCCTGCCCTAAAAACAATCTAGCAGAGGAGACGGTAAAGGTAAATTCCAGGTAGGAGGAAGCCACAGAGTGTAAAGGTACTCACATAAGCTCGATATGGGGTGGGATGTGAGTACCCATTCTTCATCTGTTCTTCATGGTCTTATTTCCCAGCGCGCTGGTTATTGTCCTGCTGTTTTCTCCCTAATTGAGATGTGTAAACTCGGTTCACCAGCTGCCTCTGTGGTTAACATCTGGGGACCGAGATGGAGGGTTCTTTCTTCGCACAGCCGGATGCATCACCTGCACACCGGAGACCGGCTCCCGACAGGAGAACGTCCAATGCCGAATAGCGGCTTAGATATTATTAAGGTCTGTTGATTTAACAGATGAAGCACAGTAAACATCGGTAGACAAATTGCGTGTTTTATTTATCACAGAAAATGGAGGTCGATTCTGGGACGGGGGGCGGGGGGGAACCCGAAAGACCAATTATCATCATCGTAGGTCATCGACCTCATGAGAACCAAATGGACCAGCCGCACGGTGAAATTGGCTGTCGGTCGGAGGATTACGATCATCAGCTTCCTAGGGCCGTTTTACCATCAGTCTCTGTGTCGCAGAGGCTCGTTAGTGGAGATGATTAGCATGAGAGGTCTTGGGGGTCTAGTTCCCTAGGACGCGTGTTTCAAATCTCGATAAGATTCAGAACCGTAATTGTTATTCAAAGAAGTTACACTTTTTACATTGTCTGAATGAGTTCATCCCCAGTCCCGTTTTTAATAATAATAATGTTGGTATTTGTTAAGCGCTTACTATGTGCCGAGCACTGTTCTAAGCGCTGGGGTAGACACAGGGGAATCAGGATGTCATTTCCATTTTAGAGCTGAAGCTCTGACTCCCCCAAAACAAACCAACACACTCGAGGTCACAGAAAAACTCTTCTCTTCTCCCCCCTGCCCCTTCTCCTGTAGTCTGTGAGGAGGGCGGGTCTCTTTGGAGCCGACTGGGTTAAGTAAGTGAACGATCTTCGGAGGCCACGTTGTCTTAGCTGATGGAGGGTAGGAAGCAAATTGAATCTAGGTTGTGTAACTCCAGTTACGGAACTCCTCTTATACTATTTCTTCCATCTGTCTGCCATCTCTCCTCACTCTCACCCTCCCACCTTCCTGCAGTGTGCTTGCAGGGTTTGGGGACTGGAGTCACGTAGCGGAATATCAGGGTGTGAGTCGGCTCTCCGAAGCGGCTTAGTCACTATTGGCGATTCTGCTTCGTGTCAGATGAAGTTTTTTTTTTTTTTATGTTTCAATAAATCAGTAAACGGATCCAACGTTTCTTTGATAGTTTCCATTTTTAGAGTTGGAAATGTCTGACATATGGCCGGGCACATGCTCTTTGATAAACTAAATGTTTTGTTGGTGAAGTTGGGTTGTAGAAAGATAACTGTCTTTAAGATGACTGGGAATAAGAAAAAATCTGGTAATAAGGTAAACTCAGGTTTGGCAAACAAATGTGAAAACTAAGATCCCATTAGAGTTGAGGGGGCAGATGAATGAAAGGCGGAGAGATTCAACAGAGGCGTCCTCTTCCGTCTCTGTGCTTTTTTCTCGGTTTGAGCGTGTACTTCTCCGTTTCTCCTGGAAAGCCCAGAAGTTCAGGAGTGGAGTCTTGGCAAGAGCAATAATAATAATAGTGGTATTTCATTAAGCAGTATGTGCCAGGCACTGATTACCTTGTATCTACCCCAGTGCTTAGAACAGTGCTTGGCACATAGTAAGTGCTTAACAAATACCGTTATCATCATTATTATTATTATTACTATGCGCCGGGGTGGATACAAGCAAATCTGGTTGGACATAGTCCCTGTCCCACAGGGGGCTCCCAGGCTCAATCCCCATTTTACAGATGAGGGAACCGAGGCCCAGAGAAGTGAAGTGACTTGCCTAAGGTCACACAGCCGACAAGTGGCGGAGCTGGAATTAGAACCCACTACTTTCTGAATCCCAGGCCGCGTTCCATGCTGCTTCAGAGGCACGGATGGCACTGCTGCTGTTCTCCGACTGGGGAAGGATACTAGGCCAAGTAACCTTCTAAATCCCCTTCTAGGGAACAGGATCGAGTGTTAATCTGGGCACCAGTTCATTCCCAAAGGGGCCACGTGAAAACCAAGTGAGTCGTAGATCGCGGCTGGTCCGAATGGGGACTGTGCCCGTGGTCTCGGTTCTCTGACCCTTTGCTCGTGTCCTCCTTCCGGTCTGGAACTCTCTCATCCTTCACATCTAAAGACCACCACTCTCCTCACCTTCAAACCTTACTAAAGTCACACCTCCTCCAAGACGTCTTCCTTGACTAACTCATTTCCCCACTCTATTCGCGTTCCCTTCAGCAGTAGCCTACGCACTTGGGTCAGTATCCCTTAAGCACTTGTATCCCCAGCTCCACAACATTTATGTACATATCGGAAATGTTATTTATTTTAATTTATTTTAAAGTCTGTCACTCCTTCTAGACTGTAAACTCCTTGACAGTAGGGTTTATGTCTACCCTCCTGCGAGAAGCAGCGTGACCCAGTGGATAGGGTACGGGCCCGGGAGTCATTCATTCAATAGTATTTATTGAGCGCTTACTATGTGCAGAGCACTGGACTAAACGCTTGGAATGGACAAATCGGTAACAGATAGAGACGGTCCCCGCCCTCTGACGGGCTCACGGTCTAATGGGGGGAGACGGACAGACGAGAACGATGGCAATAAATAGAATCTAGGGGATGAACATCTCATGAAAACAATAGCAAATAAATAGAATCAAGGCGATGTACATTTCATTAGCAAAGTAAATAGGGTAATGAAAATGAAAATATATACAGTTAAGAAAATATATACAGTTGAGTCATAAGGACCTGGGTTCTAATTCCGGATCTGCCATTTGTCTGCTGTGTGACCTTGGGCAAGTCACTTCACTTCTCTGTGCCTCAGTTTACTCAGTGCTTAGAACAGTCCTTGGCACATAGTAAGCGCTTAACAAATACCATTATTATTATTATTAAAATAGGGATTAATAATAATAGTGGTGGCATTTGTTAAGCGCTTATTATGCGCCAAGCACTGTTATAAGCGCTGGGGGGAGACAAGCTGATCAGGATGTTCCACGTGGGGCTCACAGTTTTAATCCCCCTTTTACAGATGAGGTATCTGAGGCACAGAGAAGTGAAGTGACTTGCCCAAAGTCACACAGCTGGCAAGTGGCGGAGCTGGGATTAGAACCCATGACCTCTGACTCCCAAGCCTGGGCTCTTTTCACTGAGCCACGCTAGGAGGCTCAAGCGGGACAGGGACTGTGTCCAACCTAATTAGCTTGCATCTACCACAGTGTTTAGTATAGTGCCTGGCACATAGTAAACACTTAATAAATAATAATAATAATAATAATGATGCTGGTATTTGTTAAGCGCTTACTACGTGCAGAGCACTGTTCTAAGCGCCGGGGGAGACACAGGGGAATCAAGTTGTCCCACGTGGGGCTCACAGTCTTCATCCCCATTTTACAGATGAGGTAACTGAGGCCCAGAGAAGTGAAGTGACTTGCCCACAGTCACACAGCTGACAGGTGGCAGAGCTGGGATTCGAACTAAATGATAATAATAATAAAATATTCGAATAAATACCATTAGACAAACAAACAAACCCCCCCACAAAACTGTGTTGTATTGAACTATCCTGTGTGCGTAGTGTAGTGCTCTGCACAAGGTAATTGCTCCATTAATACCACCGATCGATTGACCGACTGGATCTGAACCTGACTTGCTGGCTATTTCGGCCAACCTCCTTAACTTTCCCCCTGCGTTGTGGGGTAGGCAGGTAGGTAGGAAGGGGGTGAGGTCCCGGGAAGGCAGCGAGAAGCTGTGTGGCCTAGTGGATAGAGCACGGGCCTGGGAGTCCGAAGGATCTGGATTCTTTCACCTGGCTCCGCCGCTTGTCTGCTGCGTGACCTTGGACAAATCATTTCACTTCTCTTTGCCTCAGTGACCTCATCTGCAAAATGGGGATTAAGACTGTAAGCCCCAAAGGGGGACCTGGACTCCTTCCATCTGACTGGCCTGTATCTACCCCAGTGCTTAGTACAGCGCCGAGCACCCGATCAGCACTTGACAAATACCATTAAAAAAAAGGGGGTGCATTTAATTTATCTGCCAGTGGGTGAAAATTCTTGTGCACGTGAAAACTCTAGTTAGGGCAACCAAAAGTTATTAGATAGGGTTGGACTACCTCCCCCTAGTAGTCGGGGCAAATTCCACAAATCCAGCCCGTCGGGCTGAGCTTCCAGAAGCAGAGTTTGAGGAGCTTGGTTATGTCCCTTGTGACGTTATCATGGCTAAGGGTTAGGGTCAGGCCGGAGGGGGTGACTCTGTCTGGAAGCAGCGTGGTGTAGTGGATAGAGCACGGGCCAGGGAGTCGGGAGGTCACGGGTTCTAACCCCGGCTCTGCCACTGTCTGCTGTATGGCCTCGGGCAAGTTGCTTTAATAACGTTGGTATTTGTTAAGCGCTTACTGTGTGCAGAGCACTGTTCTAAGCGCTGGGGGAGATACAGGGTCATCAGGTCGTCCCACGTGGCGCTCACAGTCTTCATCCCCATTTTACCGATGAGGGAACCGAGGCACAGAGAAGTGAAGTGACTCGCCCACAGTCACGCAGCTGACAAGTGGCAGAGACGGGATTCGAACCCGTGACCTCCGACTCCCAAGTCCGTGCTCTTTCCACTGAGCCACGCTGTTGGAGGAGAAAAGGGTGAATGGGGATTCAAGCAAGGGGGGGATAGGATAGTGTGGAAGAGAGGGGAGCAGCTTTAATTTGGAACAGGGCAAGAGGGCCTCTCCCCGATGCAGGAAGTATTTAAGTTAGTACGATGACTGTGTTGATTTTTTGGCCGTAGCAGCAGTGGGATGCAATATAGAACCTCTATCTCCGGAGATTTGTAAGATCTTGTAGCAGATGTTTAGGTGTCGTCCTTCCTGAGACCGTGGGGTGCATAGAAATCTCTCAAGATAGTTCCGATTCCGTATTTCTTTGACTATCTTAAAAATCCAGGAAAGATTTTAAAGCCAGGCTCTAGCCTGCGCTTTTCAAGCGCGGTCGAACATCGCTAAAATATCCGCCCTTTCCTCTCCATCCAACTGCTACGGCGTGGCTTAGTGGAAAGACCGTGGGCTTGGGAGCCAGAGGGCGTGGGTTCTAATCCTGGCTTTACCGCTTGTCTGCTGTGGGGCCTTGGGCAAGCCACTTAACTTCTCTGTGCCTCAGTTACCTCATCTCTAAAATGGGGATTGACACTATGAGTCCCACGTGGGACAACCTTGTATCTACCCCAGCACTTAGAACAGTGCTTGGCACACAGTAAGCAAATATCACCATTATTATTATTATTACCATGTTAATCCAATTACTTATCCTCCCCGCCTTGATTACTGTATCAGTCTCCTTGCTGACCTCCCAGGCTCTTGTCTCTTCCCACTCCAGTCCACCTTCACTCTCCTGCCCGGATCATTTTTCTACAAAAACGTTCAAACCACTCCTCAAGAAACTGCAGCGGCTACTTGTCCGCCTCCGCGTTAATCACAAACTCCTTACATTTGGTTTTAAAGCAATCACTTGTCCTTTTCTACAAAAACGTTCAAACCACTCCTCAAGAAACTCCAGCGGCTACTTGTCCGCCTCCGCGTTAATCACAAACTCCTTACATTTGGTTTTAAAGCAATCACCTTGTCCTTTTCCACAAAAACGTTCTAACCACTCCTCAAGAAACTCCAGTGGCTACTTGTCCGCCTCCGCATTAATCGGCAACGCCTTACATTTGGCTTTAAAGTAGTCAATCAACTTGCCCCTTCCTCCCTCACCTTGCTACTCTCCTACTATAATCCAGCCCGCACACTTCACTCCTCTAATGCTAACCTTCTCACTGTACCTCGATCTCGTCTATCTCGCCACTGGCCCCTCGCCACGTCTCACCTCTGGCTCGGAGCCCGATCCCTCCTCGTATTAGACAGACAATTACCCTGCCCTGCTTCAAAACCTTATTGAAGGCACATCTCCTCGAGAAGGAGCGTGGCTCAGTGGAAAGAGCGGGGGCTTGGGAGTCAGGGGGCACGGGTTCTAATCCCGGCTCCGCCGCTAGTCAGCTGTGTGACCTTGGGCAAGTCACTTAACTTCTCCGGGCCTCAGTTACCTCATCTGTCAAATGGGGATTAAAAAACTGTGAGCCCCATGTGGGACAACCTGATCACCTTGTATCCCCCAGCGCTTAGAACCGTGCTTTGCATATAGTAAGCGCTTAACCAATACCACAATTTTTATCTCCTCCAAGAGGCCTTCCTTGACTAAGCCTTCCTTTCTTCTTCTCCCTCTCGGTTCTGTGTCACCTTGACTTGCTCCTTTTATTCATCTCCCCTCCCAACCCCGCAGCAGAAGCAGCAGGGCCTAGCGGATAGAGCATGGGCCTGTGAGTCAGAACGGCCTGGGTTCTAATCCCGGCTCCGCCACTTGTCTGCTGTGTGACCTCGGGCAAGTCACTTAACTTCTCGTGCCTCGGCTACCTCATCTGTAAAATGGGAATTGAGACTGTGAGCCCAGTGTGGGACAGGGACTGTGTCCAACCTGATTACCTTGCGTCTACCCCATCACTTAGAACAGTGCTTCACCCATAGAAAGTGCTTAACAAATACCATCGTTATTATTATTAGCACTTGGCAAGTCACTTAACTTCTCTGTGCCTCAGTTACCTCATCTGTAAAATGGGGATTAAGACTGTGAGCCTCATGGGGGACAATCTGATGACCCTGTATCTGCTCCAGCACTTAGAACAGCGCTCTGCACATAGTAAGCGCTTAACAAATACCAACATTATCATATCTGTTAATTTCTTTATTTATATTAACCTCGGTCTCCCTTCTAGACTGTAAGCTCGTTGTGGGCAGGGAACGTGTCGATTGTTATATTGTGCTCTCGCAAATGCTTAGAACAATGCTCTGCACACAGAAAGCGCTCAGTAAGTACAATCGACTGACTTCGGTACTTAGTGCTTGGCACATAATAAATGCTTAACACATGCCATCATCGTTATTACTGTCCGACTGATTGAGATCTAGTAGGTGCTAGAAAACCCGCCCCAGGAAGCAGAAACCTGGACGATATTTCAAGCATCAGTGGTTGTGTCTGCAACCACTGCAGCAGCAAGTTTTGCTGCATTATTTCTCCATGGAGCATTAACATTAACGTTGACTGCCCCACGTAGACAACATTTTAAAATAATAACGGCATTCGTTAAGTGCTTACTATGTGCAAAGCACTGTTCTAAGCGCTGGGGAGGATACGAGGTGACCAGGTTGTCCCACGCGGGGCTCACCGTCTTCAGCCCCATTTTCCAGATGAGGGAACTGAGGCACAGAGAGGTGAAGTGACTCGCCCAAAGTCACACAGCTGGCAAGCGGCCGAACCGGGATTTGAACCCATGACCTCTGACCCCCCCCCAAGCCCCTGCTTTTTCCACTGAGCCACGCTGCTTCTCTAACATTTTGAGGAAGCCCGAGGCCCACAGCTGCCTCTCAGCTTCTGGTGGCCACAGCTTCTCTGACTTTTCCACCCTGAGTCTGGTTCCCTCGCTCTCTAGTGGCTTCATGTGCTTCGCATGTTCGTACCCAGGTTTCATGATTTGGAGCGCAGTATGCACGAAGACTAGCTCCCAAGCTTCCTTTCAGTAGGTAGAAAACAGGATGACTAATTCTGTCCAGTTTCCAAACATGTATAACCTCCTTTTCATTATTTCCTGCTGCTCTGCAGTTCTCATAAAGACACTTCCACTGTCCCAAGTCACTAGGGCTACTGCTGTGTTATTATTCCATCGAGAACACGAGGAAAGATAGTGTCCCCCCTTGTTTTTCACTCTCCTCTTATCTGAGTGATCTTGTTGCTCCCACACCCCTCCCTCCAATCTCTGCTGCAGCTAAGGCTTTAGAAGACTTCCCATGGACAGCCTGATCTCTCCTTGCTCAGGCCTTCTCCCGCTGAGAGGCACAAAGGAAGTAGTTAATAATAATAATGTTGGTATTTGTTAAGGGCTTACTATGTGCCGAGCACCGTTCTAAGCGCCGGGGTAGACACAGGGGAATCAGGTTGTCCCACGTGGGGCTCACAGTCTTAATCCCCATAATACAGATGAGGTAACTGAGGCACTGAGAAGTGAAGTGACTTGCCCAAAGTCACACAGCTGGGATTGGAACCCATGACCTCTGACTCCAGAGCCCGGGCTCTTTCCACTGAGCCACGCTGCTTCTCAAGTAGTCGTTGACCGGCCGCTTCCCATCTTCGACTCAGTCCAGATAGGCCAGGCCTTCACACTTTTTTTCCTATTTGAATTGTTTCTACTTACAGGACTATTTCAAAAAAGCCTTAAGGAAAGCCTCATTTCCTCAGATGGGGCCAGGTTTAAAAGGTCCTCTCCACCACCTCCTCGGTGGAAGTTAGGCCCTCGGAGTGCATGGTCTCCTTGTCTGGGAATTCAGGACTCCTGGTTCTGGAAGCACTGCTCTGCACACAGTAAGCGCTCCATAAATACGATTGAATGAATGAAAAATTAAAATTCCTTCTAACAGGCTATAATAATGTTGGTATTTGTTAAGCGCTTACTATGTGCAGAGCACTGTTCTAAGCGCTGGGGGAAATATAGAGTAATCAGGTTGTCCCACGGGAGGCTCACAGTTAATCCCCATTTTACAGACGAGGCACAGAGAAGCGAAGTGACTCGCCCACAGTCACACAGCTGACAAGTGGCAGAGCCGGGAGTCGAACCCATGACCTGTGACTCCGAAGCCCAGGCTCTTTCCACTGAGCCACGCTGCTTCAGGGTCGCTTCCCACCTGTTAAGGTCTTTGTTAACTTGTGGCGTTTTCAAACACACTGGGCTGAATACGATAATGCATCAGAAGTGAGTCTTTCAAAATACTTAAATCTTTAGAGCTTATTATTTCTTCATGGTACCCCGTTTAACGGGACTACAGGTGTCTATGAGTGTAGAGTTGAGGATTTCTTCTTTTTGTCTAAACGTGTTCTTCATACTGTTGTCTTGCCCTAGAGCTGTGATGATTTTCACAGTTCTGTGGGGTGGCTTCATCTTTCTGCCTTCACCTCTCCCGTTCTACTTCTGGGCAAAACTGGATTTTGAAATTCCTCCTTGTTAAATCAGTGCAAGGTAGGGATAGGTGTGGTCCAGGATGAGAGGGACCACTAAAGGGAATTGAATTTTTCATTCGTTCAATCCAATTTAATAATAATAATAATGTTGGTATTTGTTAAGCGCTTACTATGTGCCGAGCACCGTTCCAAGCGCTGGGGTAGACACAGGGGAATCAGGTTGTCCCACGTGGGGCTCCCAGTCTTCATCCCCATTTTACAGATGAGGGAACTGAGGCACAGAGAAGTTAAGTGACTTGCCCACATAATTTATTGAGCGCCTACTGTGCGCGGAGCAGTACTTCCAGAACCAGGAGTCCTTGAATTCCCAGACAAGGAGACCAGGAGTCCGGGATTCCCTGATGTGAGGTTTAGGAGGCTGTAGTAGACAAGAGTACGAATGGTTACGAGGATCAGAATGATTGGGAACTGAGACTGGGAATCCCTGGAAGGACTGGGATGTAGGATGGATCAAGCTTCTGAAAGAAGGTTGCCATATGCTCGCTGCCAAGCATCAGACTGTGACCTTGGGCAAGACGCTTCATTTCTCTGCGTCTCAGGTTCCTCATCATTTTTTCTTCAGTGGTACTTGTTAAGCACTTACTATGAGCTAAGGGCTGTGCTAAATCCTGGGGCAGATGCAAGACCATCAGCTTGGATGCTTTCCCTGGGGCTCACATGGGGCTCACGGTCTAAGTAGGAGGGAGTCAAGATTTAATCTCCATTTTTCAAATGAGGAGTGTGAGTTACCTAGAAGTTAAGTGTCTTGCCCAAGTTCACACAGCAGCAAGGGGTGGAGTCGGGATTAGAACCCAGGTCCTCTGGCGCCCAGGCCCGTGCTCTTTACACTAGACCATGCTACCTTTCAGATATATCAGCTCCCCACCCCCGAATTAATTTTATGCCTCCGTTTTCTCATCTGTAAAATGGGGATTCGATACCCGTATTCCCTCCTACTTAGACCGTGAGCCCCTTGCAGGAGAGGGACTGTGTCCGACTTGATTATCTTGGCTCTACCCCAGTGCTCAGTTCAGTGCTTGGTACAGAGTAGCACTTAAATAACACAGAGAGTGACATTAAGGCCAGACACTTGGGAAGAGCGTGGCTCAGTGGAAAGAGCCTGGGCTTCGGAGTCAGAGGTCATGAGTTCGACTCCCGGCTCTGCCGCTTGTCAGCTGTGGGACCGTGGGCGAGTCACTTCACTTCTCTGGGCCTCAGTTACCTCATCTGTAAAATGAGGATTAACTGTGAGCCTCACGTGGGACGACCCGATTCCCCTGTATCTCCCCCAGCGCTTAGAACAGTGCTCTGCACATAGTAAGCGCTTAACAAATACCAACATTATTATTAAGGGGGAGGTGGCCTATTGCTCCTTATAAACTATAGATGCTCCCTTTCTGAATTTAAAAAAAGAGGAAAGCAGAGGCGTAAGGCTCTGGGGGATGCTGAGTCTACCGGCTCGAGCGAGCGGCTTATTGATTGTTAGTCTGATGGACCCAGAGGTTACTTGTGATTCATTTCCCACTAGGGAATTCCACCCTGCAGGGCAGGGACCATCTGTGGTGACCAGCTGAACCGGAGGCAGTCATTATGCTAAAAAAAAATGTGGAGCGTGTTTTCTCTAGCTCTGTGTGACTTGCTTTGTCTCGCAGCTCTTCCTAAACCACTGTTATTCTATTTATTCTTATTGCTGGTGTAGTTTTTTCATTTCACAGAAAGAATAATAGACCCATAATGGTATTTTCTGCCACCCACCCACCGATCATTCAACTTCATTGTCAGTGCTTTCGTAGTCGAATGCGAAGGATAACATATATTTATATATGTTTAGAACTAATATGTGCGCTCCACACTCCTTTAAATCGAACTGTAACTTTACTGTGAAGGTTTAGCTACATTACCTGAATGGGATAAGGACCACTCGACTCTTGACTCCGATCCTTTCCTTTCTCTTCTGTCTTCTTTCTTCTCTTCCCTTAGGGAAGCAGCGTGGCTTAATGGAAAGAGGGAGTCAGAGGACTTGGATTCGAATCCTAGCTTTGCCTCTTACCTGCTGTGTGACCTTGGGCAAGTCACTTACCCTCTCTGAGCCTCAGTCCCTTCATCTACAAAATGGGGATTCCATACCTCTTCTCCGTCTTACTTAGAATGTGAGCCCTAGGTGGACCCTGATTAATAATAATGTTGATATCTGTTAAGCGCTCACTATGTGCAGAGCACTGTTCTAAGCGCTGGGGTAGATGCAAGGTAATCATGTTGTCCCACTTGAGGCTCACAGTCTTAATCCCCATTTTACAGATGAGGTAACTGAGGCACCGAGAAGTGAAGTGACTTGCCCACAGTCACACAGCTGACAAGTGCCAGGGCCAGGATTCGAACCCATGACCTCTGACTCCCAAGCCCGGGCTCTTTCCACTGAGCCATGATTATCTTTTATCTACCACTGTGTTTGACATATAATAAGCGCTTAACAAATACCACAATTCATTATTATTATTCCGTCGCCCTTCTCATTGCCCCAGCTGCTGTCTTTTGACGGGGTCTTTCGACGTAAGCATACACCCCCATGCTCTGCTTTACAGTGGTTGGATATGTGACTGTGGGCAAGTCACTTAACTTCTCTGTGCCTCAGTTACCTCATCTGCAAATGGGGATTAACCGTGAGCCTCATGTGGGACAACCTGATCGACCGCAGCGCTTAGAACAGTGCTCTGCACCTAGTAAGCGCTTAACAAATACCAACATTGTTATTATAATTGTTTAGAGGTAGAACCTGACAGCTAGGTTTGGATTTCACTTGGCATGAGGTGTCAACTTTGTTGGCCTGCTTACAGACTGTGACTCTGATTAAAAAACATGGTCTTATTACTGCCGGCTGACAAGATATTTCATATCCAATGTGCAGGTGGAAAATTCCACAAATAGTCTGTATCTTGTAACTACCCCAGTACGTAGGTCAGTGCTTGGTACCGTTTAGACTCTACGATCCTCTCTGGACTGTAAACTCCTTGTCGGGAAGGATCGTGTCTAACAATTCTCATATATGCACTCCACATTCTCCTTTTAAACTGCAACTTTACTGTGAAGGTTTAGCTACATTACATGAATGGGATAATAACAAGGACCGCTTGACTTTGACTCCACTCCTATCCTTTTTCTTCTGTCTTCTTCCTTCTCTTCCCTTTAGGGAAGCAGCTTGGCTTAGTGGAAAGAGCATGGAGGGGGTCCGAGGACCTGGGTTTGAATCTTAGCTCTGCTAGGATTGTATTGTGCCCTCCAAAGTGCTTAGTACAGTGCTCTGCACCCAGTAACTGCTTAATCTATTCACCCCGGGGACTGGATATGTTTTCAAAGAATAGTAGTAATAAATATAGTATTGGTTAAGCACTTCCTATGGGCCAGGCACTGTTCGGACCTGGGTTTGAATCCTAGCTCTGCTAGGATTGTATTGTGCCCTCCAAAGTGCTTAGTACAGTGCTCTGCACCCGGTAACTGCTTAATCTATTTACCCCGGGGATGGGATATGCTTTCAAATAATAGTAGTAATAATTATAATAATAATAATGTTGGTATTTGTTAAGCGCTTACTATGTGCCGAGCACTGTTCTGAGCGCTGGGGTAGACACAGGGGAATCAGGTTGTCCCACGTGGGGCTCACAGTCTTCATCCCCATTTTACAGATGAGGTCACTGAGGCACCGAGAAGTGAAGTGACTTGCCCACAGTCACCCAGCTGACAAGTGGCCGAGCCGGGATTCGAACCCATGACCTCTGACTCCAAAGCCCGTGCTCTTTCCACTGAGCCACGCTGCTCCTCTATTATAGTATTTGTTAATAATAATAACAATGTTGGTATTTGTTAAGCGCTTACTATGTGCCAAGCACTGTTCTAAGCGCTGGGGTAGACACAAGGGAATCAGGTTGTCCCACGTGGGGCTCACTATGTTAAGCACTTACTATGTGCCAGGCACTGTTCTAAGCACTGGGGTAGATACAGGCTAATCAAGTTGGACTCAGTCCCTGCCCCACTTGGGAGTCACAGTCTTAATCCCCATTTTACAGATGAGGTAACTGAGGCACAGACAAGTGAAGTGATTTGTCCAAGGTCACACAGCGCACAGCAGGTGGCAGAACCGGGGCTAGAAGCTTCTTACTCCGAGGCCCGTGTTCTACCCGCTAGGCCACGCTGCTTCTCAATAGCAATTCCGATGCTCTAAACAATTTCTAGTTTATCACCCGGGCCAACAAAATAACGGCTTGTGCTGGCTGTCCTTGACAGAGGCCGTAGGGTTCACTAGCCTCAGCAAGGTAACAGTCCACAGGTAGGAAACTTCCAGGACGTGGCGTGTTAATTGTAAAATGAAACTTTTAACGATCTCCGAATTTCAGCGGGGAATGAGGTACCGCCGGCTTCCTTTCAGTTCAGAAGCAGTCGTTTCCATGGATAAAAATCATAGCTACGAGTTAATGTGCTGGCAAATTATTCAAACGACACCAGGCCAGGTATTTTGGAAAGTGGTCATACAGACAGGCCTCTCTCTTCCAGGCGACTGAAAGATTTCAGGCTCTTTGGCAGCTAAATGCCCATAGTTACCACAGGGGCTTTAGCTCTACTGAATAAAAGTTTTGACCGGACATTTTAGTGGGATTACTGTTAAGGAAAGTTGCTGGATTGGTTCCAAATCTGTCACCAAGAGAAGACAAACTCCCGTCTCTCTATTGGTTCTTTAAACCAGTTGTTTCTGGATCCTGGAAGCGGCACCTAAATATGCTAATAAAACCCAACATGTCAATGCACAAAACATCTACAGCACATGTGGGAGGTATATTCGATACATAATAATCATGTTTGTTAAACACTTACGATGTGCCAAGCACTGTAGTAAGCACTGGGGTAGATACAACATCATTAGGCCCAGGGTTTGCCCCACATGGGGCTCACAGTCTAAGTAGGCTGGAGTAAGATTTAATTCCCATTTTACAGATGAGTAAAATGGGGATCAGAGAGGTTTTAAATGACTTGCTCAAGGTCACAGCAGACAAGTGAAGCAGCGTGGTCTAATGGGTAGAGCATCGACCTGGGAGGCAGAAGGACCTGGGTTCTAATCCAGGGTCTGCCACTTATCTGCCATGTGACCTTGGGCAGGTCATTTAATTCCTCTGAGCCTCAGTTACGTCATCTGTAAAATGGGGACTAAAGTAGCGAATCCCATTTGGGGCATGGACCGTGTCAAACACGATTAGCTTGTATATATCCCAGCGCTTAGATCAGTGCCTGGTACATAGTGAGTGCTTAACAAATACCATTAAAAAAATATGTGGCAGGGTTGGGATTAGAATCCAGGTCTTCATTCAATCATATTTATTAATGTTGGTATTTGTTAAGCACTCACTACGTGCAGAGCACTGTTCTAAGCGGCTGGGGGAGATACAGGATAATCAGGTTGTCCCTCGTGGGGCTTACAGTCTTAATCCCCATTTTACAGATGAGCTAAATGAGGCACAGAGAAGTTAAGTGACTTGCCCACAGTCACACAGCTGACAAGTGGCAGAGCCGGGATTAGAACCCATGACCTCTGACTCCCAAGCCCAAGCTCTTTCCACTGAGCCACGATTTAGTGAGCGCTTACTGTGTGCGGAGCACTGTATGAAGCGCTTAACAAGTAAACAAGCATCAATAGAAATGGCATTTGTTAAGCACTTACTATATGGCAAGCACCGTTCCAAGCACTGGGACAGATGCAAGGTGATCAGGTTGTCGCATGTGGGGCTCACAGTCTTCATCCCCATTTTACAGATGAGGTAACTGAGGCACAGAGAAGTGAAGTGAGGTGCTCACAGTCACACAGCTGACAAGTGGTAGAGCCGGGATTAGAACCCATGACCTCTGACTCCCAAACCCCTGCTCTTTCCGCTAAGCCACACTGCTCCCGATCAGGTCTTTTGATTCCCAGGTCTGTGTTCTTTCCATTAGGCAAAGCTACTTCCCCAAGTATGGGAGAAAGCAATGTTGTAAACTTCTCTTTCCTACTATGGGGGCCCTGATTATAATATAAGGAATCCGGTCTAGAGAATGGCTAATTAAAGTCAGGTATCTGCCCTTCGAAAGGACCTTATAGTTCCATTCGCACTCTCAATCGAGTGGGCTGATTGCTTAGGTTCTAATTGGTTCTAATTGGTTCTAATTCTAATTAGGTTCTGATTGCTACGTTCTTTGATCCAAAGGCAATTTTTGGATTTGACATTGCCTCGATCTCCAGGAACTAAAGATTGGGTCAGTCTCTTGCCTTTCCTCATCTATGAAATTGGGGCTGAAGCAGGGGGAGATGTACTAATTTCACATTTCTTTTACCTAGCACCTGAACAGGGAGAAATCTTTCGGCACAGCCTTGAGGTTCTTGAAGAAAGACATTATGTGACCGTAGATATCTTCCATAAAATGAATCGCTTTAGCCCTTCGGCAGTTAGCGTTAATAGCCATTCTCGAAATCCCCCGGTCCTGAAGACCCGACATCCGAGTGGCTACTTGAAGAGCTCGCGTGAGAAGCACAATAGTTTCCTAGGAGAGCAGTCCGCATCGACTCCTTTCCTGGGTACGTGAGCCCTCCGAATAACGCGTGGTGTCGGAAGCAGCCGCGCGAAAAGTGGGATCTTACTTTTTCACGAGGGCAAGGATTAGATGCAAACACGGGGCGTTGAATAGTTCCTTTCTGCATTCTGCCTGCAGGAGGTAGGAATGGTGCCAATACCAGTTTAGCCAGAAAGGAGAAATGCTGTTAGAGGGTATGAACCGGCATGTGTGCCCTAGAACTAGCTGAGGTTGAGGAAACAGTGTGGAGGATGTGTGAGCTGGATGTGACTCTGTAATACATTAAGTCCGGAATAACACTCCCTCTGACACAAACAGGCAGGTCCCCACCCAAGTTTCTCCGGAATACCGAAGCGAGAGACGGGGCTGGAAAATAACAGGCAGAGAGCAGTTGGAGGATTTCAGAAGACATGTATTTGGAGGTGGGGTGAGTGCCCGGTTGGCTTGGCAAATATTTTATCAGTCAGGGTGAACTAAATTCCACTCGAGGCACTCGAGGCCATGTGGAGATGTGCCCTCACACTGCTCCGACTCGACTTGGCTAGTGGCGAGATGGCTTTCTTCGGAGACGGCGTTGGACGTGTGGCGGAGAATTAGGGTTTTCACCGGGAGGGGCTCGGCCCGTAGGGGAGTCTGGGAAGTTCTGCCGTCCCATCCTGACGAAGCAGCGATGGGAAGTTCCCTCAGGAGGCTGGTCTCGAAATCTTCCAATTCCCAAGAAATTACAGCTGAAGCACAAACTAGTGGTAAGTACTTTTCCAATTCTAAAGAAATCACATCTGAGGCACAAACTAGTGGTAAGAACTTTTCCTCGGCAGTTCGTTCTAAATTCCCCTGTCCATAACAAGAAGGGAGAGAATGACTTCCCCTTGATGCAAAATCTTTTGGTTAAGTCTATTTTCTTTCCGTGATGGTTTCTTGTGCCTTATCGGGTGGGCTTTTAAACATGTAGATATTTCATCAGAGACTTCTTCCTGTTCTGAACTAAGTTTACTTCCCTAATCAGGGCATTGTTTGAGAAGAACTGACTGTATTGTTCCTCCTACAAACAGCAATTATAAGCTTTTTAAACTTGATCTCTTTGGGGTTTTGCCAGAGAAAGGAGGAACTTGAATCCATAGCAACTCAAGTTCATTTCCAAGCTTGGCAAAAGGCTTTCTCTCTATCCAGTGAGCTATCTTTAATAATAATAATAATGATGATGGTATTTGTTAAGCACCTACTATGTGCAAAGCACTGTTCTAAACCCTTGGGGGATACAAGGTGATCAAGTTGTCCCACGTGGGGCTCCCAGTCATAATCCCCATTTGACAGATGATGTAACTGAGGCACAGAGAATAATAATAATAATAATGTTGGTATTTGTTAAGCGCTCACTATGTGCAGAGCACTGTTCTAAGCGCTGGGGTAGACACAGGGGAATCAGGTCGTCCCACGGGGGGCTCACAGTCTTCATCCCCATTTGACAGATGAGGTAACTGAGGCACAGAGAAGTTAAGTGACTGGCCCAAAGTCACACAGCTGACAAGTGGCAGAGCCGGGATTAGAATCCATGACTTCTAACTCCCAAGCCCGGGCTCTTTCCACCAAGCCACGCTGCTTCTCTTTGAAGACCACTTAAGCTCTGCACACATCACCTTTTGTGTCTCAGACAGTCGGCAGTCAGTTGTATTCATTGAGTACTTACTGGGTGCAGAACACTGTACTAAGCGCTTGGGAGAGTACGATGTAACAATAAACGGAAACATTCCTTGGCCACGATGATCTCAGAAGTCTTGGGTGTCACCGAGAGGCAGGAAATCAATCAGTGGTATTTATTGAGTGCTTACGGTGTGCAGAGCATGGTAACTGAGGGCTTGGGGCAATTACAATGTAACGGAGTTTGTAGACACGTTCCCTGCCCACAGCGAGTTATAGTCTAAGATGTCCTAAGCGCTTGGGAGAGTACAATCCCTGGGTGTTGTAATCCTGGCTCGGCCACTTGTCTGCTGTGTGACCTTGGGCAAGTAACGAAACTTCTCTGAGCCTCAGTTACCTCATCTGTAAAATGGAGATTGACATTGTATAGCCCCACGTGGGCCAGAAACTGTGTTCAACCCAATTTGCTCGTACCCACCCCAGCGCTTAAGTACAGTATCTGGCACATGATGCTTCCCTCCTAACAGATTCTTTCACTTCTTTGCTGAACTCAAGCATGTATTCGTCCTCTCAACTCTGACCCCTGTTTTCTGCATTTCACTGCTTAAACCAGATTCCACAGAAATGCCTCTCGGGAGCAATTACAAAGTCATATTTGTAGGGATAGCAGCTCCTCTCAGTGTTGACTATAATGGTAATAACTGCTTTTTAGTAACTGCCAATTTTGATTGAGCGTTGTGGAAAAGCATGAGATATTTGTTTCCTAAAAATTTTACAAGCGATCTATGCTAAGAGCTGCATATTGTACCTCAGGAATATGTACGTATGTACATATCTTTAAATTATGTTTTATAATGTTTTTCATCTTAATGTCTGTCCCTCTAGGCTGCTAGCTTGTTGTAGGCAGGGAATGTGTCTGCCAACTCTGTTATACTGTACTCTCTCTCCCAAGCGCTTAGTACAGTGCTCTGCACACGGCAAGGCTCAGTAGATACCATTGATGATGATAATGATGAGGACTATTCCCACGAAGATGTTCTGATACAAAGTCTAAGACCGTCGGTCACGGTGTACTCCCTGGATTTTTTTGGCTTGCGCTGACGACTTGCATTTAAATTCACCCATTTAAAGATGACATTGTTGATGTGCAGGAAAGCTAAGTGTTCTGAGTGCAGAAAGAGTGGCATAAGTGGTTGTCAGACTAGTATACATTAAATTTAGAAGGAAATGAATACAAATATATTCATCGGGATATTCTCATGGAGTTGTTTCTGAGCACTACAAGCTAGTCCCTTTATACATTCTCCACATTTAAATGCAATTGAATTGGAGGAAAACTACTGATGGAAAAGCCCTTAGGTTGGAGGATTTGGTTTGGTGTTTAACCAATGTCTCATCTGAATTGAAATCAATGCATTCCATTTCAATTTAAAATGAAATATATCATAGTTGCGATATTCGTTAAGCACTTACTAAGTGCCAAGGACTGTAAAATAAAAATAAATGATGGTATCTGTGAAGCGCTTACTGTGTGCCAAGCACTGTTCTAAGCGCTGGGGTAGATACAAGGTAATCAGGTTGTCCCACAGGGGGCTCACAGTCTTAATCCCCCTTTGACAGAGGAGGTCACTGAGGCACAGTGAAGTGACTTGCCCAAGGTCACACAGCTGACTAGCGGCGGAGTCGGGATTAGAACCCACAACCTCTGACTCCCAAGCTCGGGCTCTTTCCACTAAGCCACGCTGCTTCTGTACTGCGGTAGATAACTTAACCGGTCTAAGTAGGAGGGAGAATAAGTATCGAATCTCCTTTCTGCAGATGAGGGAACTGAGGCTCAGAGAAGTGAAGTGACTCACCCAAGGAGAGGGGATTAGAACCCGGGGCATCTGATTTCCCAGGCCGGAGCTCCTTCCACTAGGCCAGGCCGCTTCTCCTCTTCGGACTTAGCTCTGGGAGGCTGACGCGGTGATGAGTGTACGACTCGGAATGTTGTACAGTGAGAGAAGACTTCCTTGTGAGGCGGGAGAGGAACCGACCCATCCATCAATCAATCATATTTATCGAGCGCTTTGTCCTAAGCATTCATTCATTCATTCAATCGTATTTATTGGGCGCTTACTGGGTGCAGAGCGCTGTACTAAGAGCTTGGAAAGTACAATTCAGCAACAGATAGAGACATTCCCTAGCCAACAACGGGCTCACAGTCTAGAAGGGGGAGACAGACAACAAAACAAGTAGACAGGCATCAGTGGCAGCAAGAGCACTTTGGGGAGTACCATGTAATGGAGCTGGTAGACATTTTCCTTGTGCGCAATGAGTTTGCAGTCTAAAATTAGTCTAGAGTGGGATGGAGGGTGGGGCGGCCGTACCAAAGATCTCAGATCTCTAGATGGCTAGAGAAAGAACTGCCCCAGAACGGGCTTTTTCCAACATCCACCGCTTTAGACTGTAAGCACGTTGTGGGCAGGGAATGTGTCTGTTATTCGATTAGACCGTAAGCCCATCAAAGGGCAGGGACTGTCTCTATCTGTTGCCTATTTGTACATTCCAAGCGCTTAGTACAGTGCTCTGCACATAGTAAGCGCTCAATAAATACTATTGAACGAATGAATGAATATTATTGTGTTGTACACGTGCTTTGTACAGTGCTCTGCATGCAATGAGTGCTCAATAAATAGGATCGATTAATGGGGATTGTAGGGCTTATAGGACCATCTGCTATACTACTGAGGCACCCCTCTCTTGAAAAGCACAAAGATATAAGGTTTAAATTCAGTTTCACGATACCCGAATCCACCCTTGTCAGCCAATATAAAGTACTATAGGTAGGTGTCTGCAGAGCATCTTTTGTGGAGAATTTTGTATATGTTGTTCCGTAATCACATAGAGGAGGCATAGTTCTAAAAACCTATAAAAACTCTCATCCTTTTCCTCTTCCCCTCCTTAACTTCCATCTTCAACCGCTCACTCTCCAATGGCTTCTTCCCTTCTGTCTTCAAACAGGCTCACATCTCCCCCATCCCCAAAAAAAAAACTTTCCCTTCACCCCAGAGCCCCCTCCAGTTATTGCCCCATCTCCCTCCTACTCTTCCTTTCCAAACTCCTGGAGGCAGTCGTCTACATTCTCTGCCTCAAATTCTCTCTTCCAAGCTCTCTCCTGGACCCCCTCCAGTCTGGCTTCCGACCCCTCCACTCCACTGAAACCGGCCTCTCGAGGGTCCTTCTTGCCAAATCCGACAGCTCCTACTCCATCTTATTCCTCCTTGACCTCTCAGCCACCTTTGACGCTGTGGACCATCCCCTTCTCCTCGACACATTATCCAACCTTGGCTTCACTGACTCTGTCCTCTCCCGGTTCTCCTCATCTGTTTGGTTGTTCATTCTCAGTCCCCTTCGTGGGCTCCTCCTCCCCCTCCCATCCCCTAACTGTAGGAGTTCCTCAAGGGTCAGTTCTTGGTCCCCTTCTATTCTCCATCTACACTCACCTTGGTGAACACGTTCGCTCCCACGGCTTCAACTATCGTCACTATGTAGAAGACACCCAAATCTGCATCTCCTTCCCATTCTCTCTCCCTCCCTCCAGGCTCGTATCTCCTCCTTGCTCCAGTACATCTCTAGTTGGATGTCCTCCCGCCACCTAGAACTCAACATGTTCCAGACAGAGCTTCTTATCTTCCCTCCCAAACTCTGTCCTCTCCCTGACTTTTCTGTCACTGTGGACGGCACAACCCTCCTTCCCGTCTCACAAGCCCGCAAGCTTGGTGTCATCCTTGACTCCAATCTCTCATTCACCCCCCATATCCAGTCTGTCACCAAAACCTGCCGGTCTCACCTTCACAACGTTGCCAAGATCTGCCCTTTCCTCTCCATCCAAACCGCGACCACGTTAGTACAATCACTCATCCTATCCCCACTGGATTACTGCACAGCCTCCTTTCTGATCTCCCAACCTCCTGCCTCTCCCCACTTCAGTCCATACTTCACTCTGCTGCCCGGATTATCTTTCGACAGAAACGTTCTGGGCATGTCACCTCCCTCTTCAAAAATCTCCAGTGGTCGCCTATCAACCTCCATATCAAGCAAAAACTCCTCACTCTTGGCTTCAAAGCTCTCCATCCCCTTGCCCCCTCTTACCTCACCCTTCTTCTCTCCTTCTACATCCCAGCCCGCACACTCCAGCTTCTCTGGTGCTAACCTTCTCACTGCGCCTCGTTCTTGCCCGTTCCGCTGTCGACCCCGACGCGTGTCCCGCCTCTGGCCTGGAACGCCCTCCCTCCTCACATCCACCAAACAAGCACACTTCCCCCCTTCAAAGCCCTACTGAAAGCTCACCTCCTCCAAGAGGCCTTCCCAAACTAAGCCCCCCTTTTCCTCAGTTCCCCCTCCCTTCCATGTCACCTTGACTCGCTCCCTTTTCTCTTCCCCCCCTTCCTGCCCCGCAGCACTTGTGTATATATGTACGTATCTAGAATTCTATTTCTTTCTATTAATGCCTGTTTACTTGTTTTGATGGGTGTATATCTATAATCCCATTTATTTCTATCGATGCCTGTTTACTTGTTTTGATGTCTGCCTCCCCCCTTCTAGACTGCAGCGTGGCTCAGTGGAAAGAGCACGGGCTTTGGAGTCGGAGTTCATGGGTTCGAATCCCGGCTCGGCCACTTGTCGGCTGTGTGACTTTGGGCAAGTCACTTAACTTCTCTGTGCCTCAGTTACCTCATCTGGAAAATGGGGATTAAGACTGTGAGCCCCACGTGGGACAACCTGATTCCCCTGTGACTACCCCAGCACTTAGAACAGTGCTCGGCACCTAGTAAGCGCTTAACAAATACCAACATTATTATTATTATTATTAGACTGTGAGCCCGGTTTGGACAAGGATCGTTTCTCTTTATTGCTGAATTGTACTTTCCAAGCGCTTAGTGCAGTGCTCTGCTGCACACAGTAAGAGCTCGATAAATATGAGCAAATGAATGAATACTTCTATGTTTTGGGTAATCAGTCGATCAATGGTATTTATTGAGCACTTACTATGTGCAGAGCACTGTACTAAGCACTTGGGAGAGTACATACGACACGGCATAGTGGAAAGAGCATGGGCCTGGGAGTCAGAAGGTCGTGGGTTCTAATCCCAGCTCCACACTTGTCTGCTGTGTGATGTTGGGCAAGTCACTTCACTTCTCTATGCCTCAGTTACCACATCTGTAAAATGGGGATTAAGACTGTGAGCCCCACAAGGGACAACCTGATTACCATGCATCTACTCCAGCGCTTAGAACAGTGCTTGGCAAATAGTAAGTGCTTAACAAATACCATTATTATTATTATTACAGCAGAATTAGCCTATACATTCCCTACTTGTAACAAGCTTCCAGTCTAAATTAGGGGAAAGGTCTAGTTGATCTAGCAAGGTTTCTTCCAGCCCCGTAGTGATTCCTTGGTCCTCTTGAGAAGCAGCGTGTCCTAGTGGAAAGAGCACAGGCCTGGGAGTCAGAGGACCTGGGTTTTAATCCCAACTCTGCCACTTGCCTGCTGTGTGACCTTGGACAAGTCGCTTAACTTCTCTGTGCCCTGGTTTCCTCATCTGTAAACCGGGGATAAAATATCTGTTCCCCCCCCCTCCCCTGAAGCCCTACAGTCTCCATGTGAGCCGCCGTGTCTGAACTGATGATCTCTTCTCCACCCTGATGCTTGGCTCGTAGAACGCACTTAACAAATGCCACAATTATTATTCTCTCAACAGTCTGGTGACCTTTCTTCTGCTGACCCACAGGGGGAGGAAAGTGTAAAATCTGGCAATATGCCCAGACTATTGAATAAGAATTGCTAACTGAAAAACGGTGGAAAGTACAGAGTGGGTGGAAGAAGAGGAGGAGGAGGACGAGGTGACAATCGGGCTCCTGTGAGCCCGACAGTTTTTTAGGATCGGTTTTTGTACCAGGTCTTAGGGTGCAGTTAGGGGAAGCAGCGAGGTTCAGTGGCTAGAGCATGGGCCTAGGAGTCAGGAGGACCTGGATTCTAATCCCACCTCCACCACTTGTCTGCTGTGTGACCTTGGACAAGTCACTTGCAGTTCTCTGTGGCTCAGTTACCTCGTCTGCAAAACGACTGTGAGCCCGATGACTGTGAGTCCATCAGTGGACAGGGATTGTCTCTATCTGTTGCCGAATTGTATATTCCAAGCACTTAGTACAGTGCTCTGCACATAGTAAGCGCTCAATAAATACTATTGAACGAGGGTCAGGAACTGTGTTTGACCCGATTGTCTTGTATCCATCCGGCGCTTAATACAGTGTCTGGCACATAGTAAGCATGTAACAAATACCACATTATTATTATTGATTACTATTAATGTGTCACAATCATATTTGACTGACATGGGGAATCCTTGCTACACATCCAAGTCAGTTTGGAAGTGATGGCAGTCCTTCTATATCAAACTTATGTTGCCTTTTCATGTTAACACATGGAGAGTTAAGGCACCAGACTCATTCCGCGCCTCGCTTCTCATCTGAGCCAACTCTGGTGCCCCCGATGAAGGGGCTTAGCCACTCAAATCAGGGAGAGTTATAATTAGGAGGAACCCTCAGGAGGATGAAATTACAAAGCCCTGGGAGACAAAATAGCAATTATGCTTTATTTCACAACACTTTAAACAATTAATTTGTGTTGTTTTGCAAATTTTAAAAACAAGCCAGGGCTGCAGAGAGCAACTGATTGTTCACTCGGTGCTACTTGCCTGAGGAGAGAGGTGGGAGATAGTTAAGGGTTGGAATTAAGGGCCACGGATAATCTTTCCCCAGATCAGGTAGACTGGGTGCAGCTCCTCTTCTTGCCCTTGTTCCCTGCTAAATGCGGCTTTGGTAATCTTTTATAAGATCCACGGGATTCAGCTGTGTTCAATAAATACTATTAAACGGAAGCAGCATGGCCTAGTGGAAAGGGCATGGGCCTGGGAGTCAGAGAAGCTGGTTTCTAATCCCTGGCTGTCTGCTGTGTGATTTTAGGCAAGTCATTTAACATCTCTGTGCCTCAGTTCCCTTCTGCAAAATGGGGATTCAATACCTGTTCTCCTCCTACTTATTCTGGCAGCCCCATGTGGGAGCTGATTATCCCGTATCTGCCCTGGCATGCTGTAGCACTTAAAAATGCCACGGTCTTCATTATTATTAGTACTATTGTTATTGATTGCTTGGGTCCTGGCTGCCAGGAAATTTTTATTTCCCAAGTAAACCCTCCATAAAATGATCAAATATTGCAATATAACAGAGTTGGAAGACACGTTCCCTGCCTCCACACACGGGAAGCGCTCGGTGAATACCATTGAGTAAGATCGAAATTATTTTTTACTCTTATTTTTTTAGTAGTATCAATCGATCTGTGTTATTTATTGAGCACATTCTACATGTAGAGCATTCTTCTAAGCAATAGAGTCGATAGAAACAATCACTGCCCAGAAGGAGTGTACAGTTGAGAAGGGGAGACGTTTATTTTAAGATAATGGAAGCGAAAGAGTATAGGATTACATTCTTTCCACACAGTAAGCACTCAATAAATACAATTAATTGATTAATATACCTAAGTGCTATCTCGTCTACATTGCTGCCTGCCTCTCCCTGCAGTCCTCCTCTGGCCTGGAACGCCCTCCCTCCTCAAATCCGCCAGACAATTACTTTCCCCTGCTTCAAAGCCTTATTGAAGGCACATCTCCTCCAAGAGGCCCTCCCTGACTGAGCCCTCATTTCCTCTTTTCTCCCACTCCCTTCTGTGTTACCCTGATTTCTCCCTTTATTCATCACCACCTTCCCCAGGTCCACAGCACTTAGGTATATATATGTCTGTAATTTATTTATTTATATTAATATTCAATCGTATTTATTGAGTGCTTATTGTGTTCAGAGCACTGTACTAAGTACTTGGGAGAGCACAATATAGCAACAGTCACATCCCCTGTCTAGGCTTACAGTCTAGAGGGGGGAGACGGACATCAATATCAATAAAGAAAATTACAGATATGTACGTAAGCGCCGTGGAGCTCGGAGCGGGGAAGAGCAAAGGGAGCAAGTCGGGGCGATGCAGGAGGGAGTGGGAGATGAGGAAATGTGGGACTTAGTCTGGGAAGGCCTCTTGGAGGAGACGGGCCTTCAGTAAGGCTTTGAAGGGTGGGGGAGAGTCATTGGCGGATTTGAGGAGGGAGGGCGTTCCAGGCCAGAGGCGGGATGTAGGCCAAGGATCAACGGCGAGACGGGCGAGATCAGGGCACAGTGGGAAGGTTCGCACAAGAGGAGCGAAGTGTGCGGGCTGGGTTGTAGAAGGAGAGAAATGAGGTGAGGTAGGAGGGGGCAAGGTGATGGAGTGTTTTGAAGCCAGTGGTGAGGAGTTTCTGTTTGATATGGAGATGAATGGGCAACCCCTGCAGTTTTTTGAGGAGCATAGTGACATGTCCTGAACGTTTCTGTAGAAAGATGATACAGACAGAAGAGCGAAGTATGGACTCACATCCCCTCAGCACTGTACTCATCCGCTCAACTGTATATATCTTCATTACCCTATTTATTTTGTTAATGAGACGTGCATCACCTTGATTCTATTTATCTGCTATTGTTTTAATGAGATGTTCTTCCCCTCGATTCTATTTATTGTCACTGTTCTTGTCCGTCCGTCTCCCCCGATTGGACCGTGAGCCCGTCAGAGGGCAGGGACCGTCTCTATCTGTTACCGATTTGTACATTCCAAGCGCTTAGTACAGTGCTCTGCACATAGTAAGCGCTCAATAAATACTACTGAATGAATGAATGAATGCCTGGAGTGGGGAGAGACAGGAGGAGCGGTGTGATGAAGTGGCAGGATGCCAGTCTGGAAGCCAGAGGACCTGGGTTCGATGTGTGACTGTGGGCGAGTCACTTAACTTCCCTGTACTTCAGTTTCCCCATCTGTGAAATGGGGATAATACCTGCCTTGTCCCCTTACATCACAGGTTTGTTGTGAGGGTTGAAAATGAACTAATTAATGTGAAAGCACTTTGGTAATAAAAGCACTATAGCAAACCAATGTATGATTATTCATTCAATCATATCTACTGAGCGCTTTCTGTGTGCAGAGCACTGTACTAAGGGCTTGGAAAGTACAATTGAGCAACAAATAGAGACAATCCCTGCCCACACTGGGCTCACAGTGTAGAAGGGGGAAGACAGGCATCAAAACAAATAAACAGGCACCTATAGTATCAATATAAATAGATAGAATTATAGATATATGTGCATCATTAATATAAATAAGAATAATTATAAATATGGACATATATACACAAGTGTTGTGAGGGGGGAGGGGAGCAGAGCAAATGGAGTGACTTGGGATGATGGGGAGGGGAAGGGGAGGAGAGGAAAAGGGGGGCTTAGTCTGGGAAGGCCTCCAGGAGGAGGTGAGCCTTCAGTAGGGCTTTGAAAGGGGGGAACTGTGATTGTTTGGGAGATTTGAGGACGGAGGGCGTTGCAGGCCAGAGGTAGGAGGTGGGCCAGGGGTCGGCAGCGAGACGGGGCAAGATCGAGGCACAGTGAGAAGGTTAGCGGCACCCGCGGAGCGGAGAGTGCCGGCTGGGATGGAGAAGGAGAGAGGGGAGATGAGGTAAAAAGGGGCAAGGTGATGGAGGCCTTTGAAGCCAATAGTGAGGAGATTTTGCTTCATAGATATTATTAATATCTGTCTCCCCGCCCCCAGACTCTAAATTCACTGCGGGCAGGAAATGTGTCTGTTATATTGTTGTGCTCTACTCTCCCAAGTGTTTAGTACACTGCTCTGCGCACGGTAAGAGCTCAATAAATGATTGATTATTAATAAATACAAATTCCAAAATAAACACATTAATTAATATAAATGAATAAATACAATAATAAATAGTTATTCGTAATAACAATAGTGGTATTTGTCAAGAGAGTACTATGTTCCCAGCACTGTACTCAGCGCTTGGGTGGATACAAGCAGATCGGGTTGGACACAGTCCCTGTCCCACGTAAGGCTCACAGTCTTCATCCCTATTTTACATATGAGGTAACTGATGATGATGATGATGATGATGGTATCTGTTAAGCACTTACTATGTGCCAAGCACTGTCCTAAGCGCTGCGGCAAATACAAGGTAATCAGGATGTCCCGTGTGGGGAGCAAAGTCTTAATCGCCATTTTACAGATGAGGTAACTGAGGCCCAGAGAAGTGAAGTGACTTGTCCAAAGTCACACAGCTGACAAGCGGTGGAGCCGGGATTAGAACCCAGGACCTCCGACTCCCAAACCTGAGCTCTGTCCTCTAAGCCACGTTACTTCTCAGTTCGATTGATTGACTGATGGTGAGATAGCAAGAAGCAGCTTGGCATAGTGGATAGAGCTCGGGCCTGGGAGTCAGCAGGGCATGGGTTCTAATCCCAGCTCTGCCACTTGTCTGCTGTGTCACTTCACTTCTCTGGGCCTCAGTTCCCTCATCTGTAAAATGGGGATTGAGACCGTGAGCCCCACGAGGGACGGGGACTGTGTCCATCCTGATTTGCTTGTGTCCGTGCCAGTGTTCAGAACAGTGCCTGGCATATAGTGGCTCAGTGGAGTCAGAGGTCATGGGTTCGAATCCCAGCTCCGCCACTTGTCAGCTGGGTGACTGTGGGCAAGTCACTTCACTTCTCTGGGCCTAAATTCCCTCATCTGTAAAATGGGGATTAACTGTGAGCCTCACATGGGACAACTTGATTATCCTATATCTACCTCAGCGCTTAGAACAGTGCTCTGCACATAGTAAGCGCTTAACAAATAATAATAATAATAAGGTTGGTATTTGTTAAGCGCTTACTATATGCAGAGCACTGTTCTAAGCGCTGGGGTAAATACAGAGTAATCAGGTTGTCCCACAGGAGGCTCACAGTCTTGATCCCCATTTTACAGATGAGGTAACTGAGGCACAGAGAAGTGAAGTGACTTGCCCACAGTCACCCAGCTGACAAGCAGCGGAGCCGGGATTCGAACCCATGACCTCTGACTCCCAAGCCCGTGCCCTTTCCGCTGAGCCACGCTGCTTATTATTATATAGTACATGCTTAACAAATACCATAATTATTCTTATTATTCTTACTAGTGGTGACGGTTAAAAGCGATAAAGCTGGGAGCCAGGGCCCAGAGATTTCTCTTGTGTGTGTGTGTAGTTTCCTTTGTATTCAAAGAAGACGTCTTCGACAGTGAAATTCAGCTATGATTGCACGTGTGGCTGAAAAGAACAACGCAGAGTTCACAGTCCTAGCTGTATATGCGCACGAAAGTTTAAATGGTTTTTGTTCATTCGATTATATTTATCGAGTGCTTACTGCATGCAAAGCCCTGTACTAAGAGCTTAAACACTTACACTGTGTGTCTGCCCCTTTCGCACACGGGAGTCACAGTCTAAGTATTGAATCCCTATTTCCCAGGTGAGGAAACTGAGGCACAGAGAAGTTAGTGACTTGCCCATGGCCACCCAGTAGGCAAATGGCAGAGACGACATTAGAATTTAGGTCCTCTGGCTCCTAGACTTGTACTCTTTTCATTAGGCCACCCTCGTGTTGTTGTATTTAATATCTGTATTTAAATTAATGTCTCAAGCTTTGGCTTAAATTCTGTAGCCGTTTAGATGGCACAAATTTCATTTTCTGATCTCTTACCTAAAACTTAAGTCTTTCAAATGTCTAATTATCCTTTGGGAAATAGTAGTTTTGATAATCTCCGGTTACCGCTCTTCTCATTTAAATGTATTTAATGCCTGGTGCTGCTTTCTGTTTTTCCCAGGGGTGCGATACCGTCGGTCACCCTTGTCGGTCACCGCTTTGGCAAGTTAGAAAAATGACATTTAAAGGACTGTCGGAAGGCAGCTTGGGCCCCTGAAATGGTCAAGAAAAGTGCCTCTCCGCAAACCTTTATTTATCTTTCTTCCCCAAGATGGTCTGCTTCTAGTCATCAAGCAAATTCACAGTCGACTTCTTTTTTCTGCACCTATATGTTGCTCAAATACGACGCGGCTGTCACTTTTGATTGACGTACTTGCTGCTTCTCGGTTCCTGTATTCCTTTTAATGTGATACAGTGATTTGAAATGAGTCTATTTCGGTAGAAACAGCTTTTTTCAAATGCCGGATATTTTTCAAGACCTCTACCACAGTCTTTGCTATGTAATGTAATTTTCAATCTCATGGTATTGCTGCTTTTTTAATTTGTTCATTCTCAACCAAATTCTGGTTATTTTCTGCCATATAATATCATCTATGGTAGTTTCCCATCAACTGCATTTGTAGTATATTCACTTGAGCTGCTTGACATATTTTGTTTCAATTCAGTTCCTCCACTTCTGGGCACTTTTCCCATATTTCCTCATTTCTTATTTCCGTCTTGATTTGATCTATAATGACAGAATCTACTAGGTTCTCAAAATTGTAGCTTTGGCTTAAATTCTGTAGCCATTTAGAGGGCACAAATTTCATTTTCCGAACTCTTACCTAAAACTTAAATCTTTCAACTGTCTAATTATCCTTTGGGAAATAGTAGTTCTGATAATCTCAGGTTACCGCTCTTCTCAGCCTCCCTTAGATTAAAACTACTACGCATTAAATCAGTTTGGTCATCTAACATAGCTGGGAACACGGGTGCCTTCTGAAAGTTATTTTTTTAGATTCAGTCGACTAGTTGTCAAACTTATGCATTTATTTTTTTTCAGCCATTTTCAGCATGATTTTAAAGCCTTTATTCATTCGTTCATTCAATAGTATTTATTGAGCGCTTACTATGTGCAGAGCACTGTACTAAGCGCTTGGAATGGACAAATGGGTAACAGATAATGACAGTCCCTGTCCCCTGACGGGCTTACGGTCTAATCGGGGGAGGCGGACAGACAAGAACAATAGCAATAGCAATAAATAGAATTTTTAGCTAATCCATAGCTAGATATGTAATCCTGTTTTTTAAAACAGTTTGTACTCTATTTTCAGTGTATTCCCAGTATCATGTTGTGTATCATCACTTCTTAAGGCTCAATTACTACATACAACTAACCGCTTGTTTATTTTTATCACCTTCGGGCTCCTATAATTCAGGGGATGGATTTTTGCAGAATCCCACGTTAAGGAAAACCTGCATCGTAGTACTCATTATGAATCTGATGCAGGGTACATATGTGCAACTCTTTCTTCCAACCCCGTGTCACACTTTGTGCAGACAGGCGCATGTTGTCAAAAGAAGGTTTTCTAATTCTGCTGTCACGTTTCTATCCAAAATGCAGAGTGCAGACACTTGTTCTGGAAGAACTGGGAATGTTTAATTATTTGTGAGTGCCTTCCGTGCTCTCTTGCTGCTTTTTCATTCTGCCCAAACGGTATCGAAGAAAATGTGGAGAGGAAGGTTTGGGCCGGTCCTAGAGAAGCTCTTTAGGGGTGTTAATAGAAAAGAGCTAGAGCCGTTCCACATATGGGCTCGCAGATTGAAAAAACCCTTGGCCGAACTGTGCTACTTTACAATTCTGCTGCCTCCTTCTCCATCACTTGATTCTCTTGGGAAAGGGGAGGACCTGGTGGAGCCGAGTCTTTGCATTTGTCATTGAAGTGTGCAGTTAATTCCTTTCCAAGAAAAAAGTGGATACCTAAAGTACTACTTTTAAAAAAATGGTATTTGTTAATAATGATAAGGTTGGTATCTGTTAAGCGCTTACTATGTGCAGAGCACTGTTCTAAGCGCTGAGGTAGAGGGTGATCGGATTGTCTCACGGGGGGCTCACAGCGTTAGTCCCCATTTTACAGATGAGGTAACTGAGGCACAGAGAAGTTAAGTGACTTGCCCACAGTCACACAGCTGACAAGTGGCAGAGTCGGGATTCGAACCCAGGACCTCTGACTCCCAAGCCCGGGTTCTTTCCGCTGAGCCACGTTGTTAAGGGCTTACTGTGTGCCAGGTACTGTACTAAGCACCGGGATGGATATAAGATAATCAGGTCGGATTCAGTCCCTGTACCACATGAGGTTCACAGTCTTAATCCCCATTTTACAAATGAGGGAACTGAGGCACCGAGAAGTTAAGCGACTCACCCAGGGTCACACAGCAGACAAGTTGTGGAGCCGAAATTAGAACCCAGGTCCTCTGACTCTCAGGGACCTTCCACTAGAGAAGATATTTCTACATATGATGGGCAGAAACCTGAGGGCATTGTTTTTGCTAGAAGTGAATAGAAACACCACCTCCTGGAATATGAGGACTTCCCAGTGAATAAAAAGCAGCATGGCCTAGTGCATAGAACACGGGGCAGGAAACCAGAAGGACTTGGGTTCTATTCCTGGCCCTCCCATTTGTCTGCTACGTGACCTTGGGCAAGTCACGTAACTTCTCCGTGCCACAGCCTCACCTGTAAAATTAATTCAATCGTATGATTGAGCACTTTCTACGTGCAGAGCACTGTATTAAGCGTTTGGAAAGTACAATTTGGCAACAGATAGAGACAACCCTACCCAACAGCGGGCTCACAGTTTAGAACGGGCTGTGAGCCCCACTTGGGACGTGGCCTGTGTTGAGCCTGTTAGCTTGTACCTACCCCAGCGCTTATTACAGTACCTGGCACATAGTAAGCACCTAACAAATACCATTAAAAAAAAAAAAAGAAATCCAAAGGTTTTTCTAGATCAAGACCCCGATTCCTGGCTCCAAGGTACGTTCTCTCAGATTTTACTCCAACTGGGAGTCCAAGGGGATTTCGTCACCAGCTTGGGCTCTGAAGCCCACATAGTAACCGTCTCCGAGGATGATCTTCCAGGAAGCTACTGTCCGTATAAATTTCATCTATCTCATCCTTTCTTGCCTCTTCCTAAGCCAGTAAGTCTGGGAGGAAGTCCTTGGGGACATTTCACGAATAGCTCCCTCGTTTCCTGTCTCCGGAATGAAGTTCCTCATGTCGGCTGCTGCTCTTGTGATTACTGAGTGATTAGTACAAGTGCTTAGTACAGTGCCGTGCGCACAGTAAGCACTCGGTCAACCCAGTTGAATGAGTTTGCCGCGTCAGTCCGCCAACCACGGCAACCTCAGGATGTAGGTTAGAGAAGCAGCGCGGCTTAGTGGCAAGAGCCCGGGCTTGGGAGTCAGAGGTCGTGGGTTCAAATCTCGGCTCCGCCGCTTGTCAGCTGTGTGACTTAGGGCGAGTCACTTCACTTCTCTGTGCCTCAGCGATCTCATCTGTAAAATGGGGATTGTGAGACGACGTGATTACCCTGTATCTACCCCGGCGCTTAGAACGGCGCTCGGCACATAGTAAGCGCTTAACAGATACCAACATTATTATTATTACGTGGTCACTTGCTTAAATGATGTCCCAGCTGTCCCACACTTTCCCCTTCCCATTCAATCCGTGCTCGAGACAGCAGGAAGCCTTGATGCTCTGCTTCGAAAGCAGGGCCGGTATTACATGGAAATCTCACAGGGTCTTTAAGCTGGATCCTAAAAAAAAAGTCAGCACCATTTTTCTTCTGAGGGGGGAACGGACAGAAAGCGTGTAGTTCAGATAACATGTCGGTAGCGGGGCGGAGGAGGAGGGTGGGGGAAGAATCCCATTAGAGCTTTCTTGAAGATAAGTAAATTCGGATCTTCCAAGCTATAGTTTCCATCATGTCATCCCTTGGCCCAGAGGATTTGGAGATATAGATATCATGCAGAATAATAAGTGAATAAATAATAGATGAGTCACTAATGGAGTTTTTTAGGTGTTTTTTTTTTTTAACTTAATGGAAGCTTGCTGCTCTTTGGGCTGGAAAGCTTCTGTCTCCTGGGTAAATTCTAATCCTATTATAAATCACTTGAACGGTTTTTTCCAAAGAAAACCAAGCAATTATTTAAAACCAACTGTTATTTGTTTATCGGATTTTTAAGTGACTTGGTGACTGGACCCCAAAATGAGTAGAAATCTTCCAGTGGAATTGGAAAGCAGAGCAAACATCTTAGACAGGAGTAAAAGAATTGTGGTGCTGGGCCTTAGTTAACTCCATATAAAAAGCTGGAATTGTTTCAATAGGCATGAGAAGCCACGTGGCCTAGTGGATAGATCATTGGCCTGAGACTCAGAAGGACCTGGGTTCTAATTCTGGCTTCACTATTGTCTGCTGTGTGCCTTTGGGCAAGTCACTTAACTTCCCTGTGCCTCAGTTATCTCATCTGTAAAATGGGGATTAAGACTGAGAGCTCCACATGGGACAGAGAATGTGTCCAACCTGATTAGTTTATATCTACCCCAGCGCTTAGTACAGTGCCTGGCACATAGTAAGCACTTAACAAATTATTGTTGTTGTCTTATGCCGTCGTGTCTGACCAAAGAGATGCCAATAATAATAATGTTGGTATTCGTTAGGCGCTTACTATGTGCCGAGCACTGTTCTAAGCGCTGGGGTAGATATAAACTAATCAGGTTGGACACATTCTCTGTCCCATGTGGGCCTCAGTTCCCTCGTCTGTAAAACGGGGATGAAGACCGTGAGCCCCACGTGGGACAACCCGATTCCCCTGTGTCTGCCCCAGCGCTTAGAACAGTGCTCTGCACATAGTAAGCGCTTAACAAATACCAACAAATACCGACATTATTAGAGGGCTGGAAACTCTCCAGGTGCCACCCTGAGAGGTAACTTAACGAATACCATGAAAGAAAAAGAACAGGAAGCCTCTTTTTAGTCATAATTCCATTTGATACCCAGTGTTTAACTAATGCTCACATTGTTTGGGCTTTGCAGGTGCAATAATCCATGAGGGAGGCAGTCCTCATTATTCCTGATCCTGCCCTGGGAAACCCCAAATGATAATTAATAATAATAATAATAATTGTGGTACTTGTTAAGCGCTTATATGTCCCGGCACTAAAATAAGTGGATACAAGCAAATCGGGGTAGGCACGGTCCCAGTCCCATATGGGGCTCAGAGTCTCAATCCCCATTTTACAGATGAGGTAATTGAGGTCCAGAGAAGTGAAGTGACTTCCCCAAGGTCACACAGCAGGTAAGTGGTGGAGCCAAGATTAGAACCCATGCCTTCTGACTCCCAGCCTGGGAGCATTTGACTTTTCCAACTTTCCACCAGGCCCATTCCCCTACCCGCCCTGCCCCTGGGCGATAGAGACCCCCAGGGGAAGGTCATCCCTGCGGTTCATCCAATTTGAGCAATTCCTCTGGGTCCCACACCTTAGGGAACCCTTCATCTCCTAAACCTGTGTACTCTTGCATGGCCTAGTGGAAAGAGCACGGGCCTGAGAGTCAGAGGATCCGGGTTCTGATCCCGGATCCGACACGTCTGCTGTGTGACCAAGGGCAAGACGCTTCACTTCTCTGTGCCTCAATTACCTCATTTATAAAATGGGGATTTAGACTGAGAGCCCCATGTGGGACGGGGCTGTGTCCGACCTGATTGGCTTGTACCTACCCTAACGCTTACTACAGTGCCTGGCACATAGTAAGTGCTCAACAAATACCACAGGTATTTTACTGATGATCGTCCTTGCAGGCAAGAGGGTCAGTTGAGGGAGAGAAAGGGCAGCTACTCACCTGAGGCTGAATCTCTGGACCCTCCACGCTCTCCCTGCTTCCCTGGCCCGTGTCAGCTCTCCAGACTTCTACTTGCAGAAACTGGGCCTCCCTAGGCATGGAACCTGGGGCCATTGATGATGATGATGATGGTATCTGTTAAGAGCTTATTATGTTCTAAGCGCTCGAGTAGATACAAGTTAGCCAGGTTGGACACAGTCCCTGTCCCACGTGGGCTCACAATCTTCATCCCCATTTTACCGAAGAGGTAACTGAGGCCCCGAGAAGTGTAGTGACACACCCAAGGTCACACAGCAGGCGTGTGGCGGAGCTGGGATTAGAACCCAGACCCTTCTGACTCCCTGGCCCCTGCTCTATCCAGTAGGCTATGCTGTCTTGTTGGGCGGAGTGGTGTGAGGAAGTTGATACTGTGGTTTCCTCGCCCCTCCTGAGGCTCCCAGGTACTTTGCTGTCCTTTCAGGTGGATGAAGCAAGAGCAAAGAGAGGCTGGGAATTTGGATTTGGGAATGTCTGGAGTGCGTTGAGAGGGACATGGAGGTGGGAGAGATTTTAGGGAATCATTTACCCTAATCCTGGCTCCTCCACACATCTTCAGTGTGACCTTGGGCAAGTCACTTCAGTGGGCCTCACTTACCTCATCTGTAAAATGGGGATTAAGAGTATGAGCCCTGTGTGGGACAGGGACTGTGTCCAAACTAACTTGAATTTACCCCAGCTCTTAGAACGGGGTTTGGCACATAATAAGCGCTTAACAAATATCATAATTATTATTTACCCCACTCATCCCTGACTGAAAAAGTCCCACCCCAAGTTAGTTCCCTAGACTCGAAGATCCATATAGGATCCGCCCAAACTCACCCATGCTGGGCAGCAGCAGCATGGGGAAGAACTGAGGGCGGAGACTTGAGTTTACCGCGCGGAAGGCGGCAGTGGTAAACCACTTCCGTATTTTTCCAAGAAAACTCTCTGGATCCACTACCAGAATGATGTCAGAATGATGAAGAGCGGGGCGTTCTCGGAGAGATGTGTCCCCGGTGTCGCTATGGGTCGGAAACGACTCGACGGCATAAGACAAGACCTGCCTTAGTCTGCTGAACCGGGGAAATAGCAAATCAGCTCAGTCCAATAACTGGAGCAAAGCACAGAGGAGGTTAATGTATGCCCACGGGGAAAAGAAATCCTAGCAGGTCACGGAGACCCGTCGACCTCGTATGTGCACTGTAGCACCTATGAGCCACCCTGACCTATCTTCTAGAAATCGGGTTAGGTCCAACTGAGGGCTGAATTCAGTTCCGGTCAAGTTTCCGGACTCTGCTCTGGCCAAGCTAAACTCCAGAATAGCACTTAAGCAACTGGAGGTATTCACTCGGATTATTTTAATTTTTGCAAATCACCGTAAGGTACATCTACTGTAAATCTGGTAAGGGTATGGAGGGGGTCAGGACTGAAACAAAGGTACAGCTTTATTGTTTTATACTTTATTGCTTCTCTCAAGCCATAATTTATTTTACTGTCTGCTGGATTATATTATCTTTTAGGGCAGGGTTCATGTCTACTAACTGTATTATTTTGATGTTACCAGGGGTTTTCAATCTTAAATTCTGGTAGAAAGATACCTTCTTCCTCCCCCAACCCCAGGTCCACACGGGTCATCTGGGGAGTGACAGGACCCGGTTAGCCTCCGCTGAGTCCGAAAGCCCCGATATCGCACAAGTTGGGGTAATCCTGTTCAGTGCTCCCCAAATCCCTGCCCCTCTATTGCCACCACCAATGAGCCACTAAGCTTCCCCAAGGGGTCATCGGGAAGTAGCCCACCACCTCTCTCTTGGGGTTGGCTACGAGGAGTTTGCTCCCCCTCCCAAGGCTCCCCGGCTCCGGGTATCTCCCCGGCACCTGGAGCTTCTTCTCCAGCTCTTACCACAGGCAGACACCAAGATCTGAGAGCTCAACAAAATGTAATAGGTTCTTCATAAACAAATAAAAACAAACCCATTTTTTCCCTGGATCTCCTACTTCCCCCTTCCTGGACCCTCCGGGACGTCCCCGTAGGCTATCTGGGGCTCAAATTTTCTCCCCCTCAGGGGAAAGGGCCTCATTCTTCCAGAGCCCTAGCCGCTGTCCTCTGAAATTTCAGGGTGGTGTTTCGGGGCTCTGGTCCTACCCCTCTTCTCTCAGGTCATCCAAGGTTCCAGTCTCATTTGCTCCAAGTTGTTCAGTCTCAGGTTGGCCTTTCTCCCCCTCGGGGGCAGAAGCCTACCTAGACTCATAGCCGTTGGACCCCAAATATCCGGAGTATCCACACCCTGATCCTCTTGATCCCTGCCTGTGCCCTGAATCTGTCCAGGGTCACAGCACGAACATTCCCTGTAAACCCGTCAATGGGCAGGGATTGTCTCTATCTGTTGCCGAATTGTACATTCCGAGCACTTAGTACAGTGCTCTGCACATAGTAAGCGCTCAATAAATACTATCGAATGAACGAATGAATTCCCTTTATCCTGTTCTCCCAGGTACACGACTCGCCTCCAAGATAGCCGAGGGTCTTCCTCTTCTACTCCCTGGATTCCCTACTTCTTCCACAATCCTTCTCTCTGACTGGCTCAGATGGGCACCATGGAGTGAATCTCCTAGCTTCCTCCTCTCTAATGTGGGGGCCAGTGGAACTTGTCATATAATAATAGTAATGGTATTAGTTAGGCTCTTACTTTGTGCCAAACACTGTTCTAAACGATGGGGTAGATTCAAGGTAAACAGGTTGGACACATTCCCTGTCCCATGTAGGGCTCACCATCTCAATCCCCATTTTACGGATGAGGTAAAAGAGACACAGAGAAATGAAGTGATTTGCCCAAGGTCACTCAGCAGACAAGTTGGAGAGCCGGGATTAGAACCCATGATCTTCTGAATCCCAGGCCCGTGCTATCGTATTCGATTGATTTCTAGGTGAATAACCCACCCCATCTCTCAATATGTCCCCTTTCAATAATAATAATAATAATAATAATGGTGTTTAAGCGCTTACTATGTGCAAACACTGTTCTAAGCGCTGGGGGATACAAAGTGATCAGGTTGTCCCACGTGGGGCTCACGGTTTTAATCCCCATTTCACGGATGAGGGAACTGAGGCACAGAGAAGTGAAGTGACTTGCCCGAAGTCACACAGCTGGCAAGCGGCGGAGCCGGGATTAGAACCCATGATCATCTGAATCCCAGGCCCGTGCTATCGGATTGGATTGATTTCTAGGTGAATAACCCACCCCACCTCTGACTCCCAAGCCCGGGCTCTTTCCATTGAGCCACACTGCTTCTCTATATAGAGGACAGTAATCAATCCATCTGAAGCTTAGCTTCATCCCCAACCCCTAGCCTCAGTTGCAGAGGTGTCCCAGGGAGTCAGCCAGTCAATCATATTTATTGAGCACTTACTGTGCGCAGAGAGCACTGTACTTAACCTTTGGGAGAGTACAATGTAAAAATATAGTCATTCATTAAATCGTATTTATTGAGTGCCTACTGTGTGCAGAGTCCTGTACCAAATACTTACAATATAACATGCAATCCCTGTCCACAGCGTGCTTATGGTCTAGAAGGGGAGGCAGATACTAATATAAAATAATCAAATTACAGGTATCTATATAATGGGAAGCAAACTGACCTCTGGCCAATTTTTTTTTTTAAATGGTATTTGGTAGGCCCTTTCTATGTGTCAAAAATTGTTCCAAGCATTGGGGTAGATAGAAGTTTATCAGTTTGGACACAGTCCCTGTCCCACATGGGGATCACAGTCTAAATAGGAGGGAGTAGGATTTAATCCCCATTTTTCAGTTGAAGAAACTGAGGTCCAGAAAAATGAAGTGACTTGTCCAAAGTCACACAGCAAGCAACTGGCAAAGTCAGGATTAGAATCCAGGTCCTCTGACACCCAGGCCCGTGCTCTTTCCATTAATTCATTCAATCATATTTATTGAGTGCTCACTGTGCGCAGAGCACTGTACTAAGCACTTGGGGGTGTACTGTATGGCAATAAACAGTCAAATTCTCTGCCCACATTGGGCTAAGTGTCTAGAGGAGGGGAGACAGGTATCAGTACAAATAAATTACATGACAGATATAGTGTTGGTATTTGTTAAGTGCTTACTATGTGCAGAGCACTGTTCTAAGCGCTGGGGGAGATACTGGGTAAGCAGGTTGTCCCACATGAGGCTCACAGTCTTCATCCCCATTTTACAGGTGAGGTAACTGAGGCGTACATAAGTGCTGTGGGGCTGGGAAGGGAGAAGAGCAAAGGGAGCAAGTCAGGACGATGCAGAAGGGAGTGGGAGAAGAGGAAAAGTGGGGCTTAGTCTAGGAAGGCCTCTCGGAGGAGACGTGCCTTCACCCACGCTCTGTCTCCAGTTGCAGGGTGTATCTTCTCTCTATTTTGCCAAAGCTCTAGGTCGGAACTCTTCACATACACACAGGGAGGAGTCAAATAATAAATAAAAATGGTATTTGTTAAGCGCCTACTATGTGCAAAACACTGTTCTAAGCACTGGGGAATACAAGGTGATCAGCTTGTCCCACGCGGGGCTCGCGGTCTTCATTTTGCAGATGAGGTAACTGAGGCCCAGTGAAGTGACTTGCCCAAAGTCACACAGCTGGCAAGCGGAGGAGCTGGGATCAGAACCCATGACCTCTGACTCCCAAGCCCGGGCTCTTTCCACTGAGCCGTCTTGTCCGCATTGGGCTGAGAAGGTTCACGAAGTCTCTTAATCGATCCCTTTCCCTTCTCCTTACAAGTCCCACCCCTAAGAAGCCCTGTCTGCTGCAGAGGAGAGGGGGGATGGAGGCGGATAAGGGGGAGCTAACCCCTCAGGCGGATCAGAGTAATGGGATTTCAGACTTTAACAGATGGTTCTGGGATGAGATGGTAAATTTCACCACCTGACTCAGATTCTCCCCAGACTGAATAGGGTGACAGACTCTGTCCCTTCTGGAGCTGTTACCCGTTTCCTCCCTCCTGAAAGGCTAACGGACCAAAATATGTCCCCTCGAGTTTGCTTTTCTGACCGGTAAAACCGTTCAAGGCTGAATCAGGGGAACGTTTCTGTGGCACAGGACGTTTTTGAATGAAGTGTAATTTAAGAAGTCAGTATCTAAAGGAAGCGCTTTTTAAGCACTGGGGTCAGATCGCCTTATGATTTCACGTTTACTTCCGTCCTTCGGCTCTTACATTGTTTTAGCCCTCGGTGACGTAGTAAATTGTGTTTCCAGACTATCTGACTTCAAATGTGACCTTAAACTGTTCCTGCCATTCTTCTAAATCTGCCTTGTATTCATTCTTTCATTCATTCAGTTGTGTCTACTGAGCGATTGCTCTGTGCAGAGCAAAGTACTAAGCGCTTGGGAGACTATAATACAACAATAGACATATTTCCTGCCTACGAGGAGCTTAGAGTCTAGGATGGGGGGAGCGGACATCAATACAAATAAACAAATTACAAAAACGTACCTAAGTGCTGTGGGGCTGGGAGGGAGGAAGAACAAAGGGAGTAAATCAGGGCGATGCAGGAGGGAGTAGGAGAAGAGGAAAAGGGGGGCTTTGTCTGGGAAGGCCTCTTGGATGGAAAAATGAAGTGCTTCAGAAATAAGCATTCTATTCCTCAGCTCGATGACATTGTTAAAATTCTATTTACTCATAACTCTTTGATTTTATCATCTAAAAGCGAGGATTCTTGAATCTATTTGATTCCTGGATTCAGATGAATGTTATTCTTGAATCTGGGTGATGAGCTTACGTTAACTGGAGTCTAAGGGAATTAATGAATGGCTTCAAAAGCAAAATGGAAAAAAAACAGACCGAGGACTGCTCTGGGCCATAATTTGTGAGCAGGAATGTGGTCCAGCCCTGGATTTCGTATTGTGATCCTACGGAATGGTAACATGGCACATTGCCTAATGGGTAGAGCATGGGCCTGGAAGTCAGAAGGCCTGGGTTCAAATCCCTGTTCTGCCGCTTGTCTGCTGCAAGACCTTGGGCAAATCACCTAACCATCTCTGTGCCTCAGTTACCTCATTTGCAAAATGGGGATTAAAGCTGTGAGCCCCATGTGGAACACAGACTGTGTACAACTTGTTTCTAGTAGACCGCAGCGCTCAGTACAGTACCTGGCCCATAGCAAGTGTTTACCAAATACAAAAAAAAGCTTTTAAAATAAGATTGCTATCCTGTGACTTCATTCACATACAGAGGAGAGAGAGCAGAGTCTGAGATTGCTCTCCCCCAGAAAGAGATGTTTCTTTCCAACCAAGGGTCACAGTGTTCTTCCTAACATTCTCAGTGTGACTGTGACTCCACATACACTTGACACCTTGTGTGTCTGCAAGCACAAAAATTAGAATGAGGTCACATGAGGGAAATCGGAACAGATGGGATTCAGAAAGAGGGAAGAAACAATTGCTTTTTACTGGCAATTCTCTCCCTTAATTATATCTACATACTTATCTCTAGAGAGAGCCATCCATTACAGATCAGCAAGCCAGATGTCATGTTAATGATGCCCAAATTTCCCTAAACAAAGGTTGCCCAGGTGAAGCTTGCCAGAAAGCACCACTCTGCTTACACAAAATGGACAGGAGGCACGGAGGGCATGAGCTTTCAGAATGCACAGCCGGTAAACAGTTCAGGGCAATCAATCAGTCGAACAAATAATGATATTTACTGAGCACTTACTGTGTCCTGACCTCTGTACTAAACACTTGGGAAAGTACGATACAAAAGAGTTGGTAGACGTGTTTCCTGTCCACAGTGAGAGGCAGCTTGGCCTAGTTGAAAGAGCGTGAGCCTGGGAGTCAGAGGACTCGGTCCACCACCTGTTTACTGTGTGACCTTGGCCAAGTCACTTCATTTCTCTGTACTTCAGTTATCTCATCTGTAAAATGGGGATTAAGCCTGTGAGCCCCACATGGGACGTGGACCGTGTCCAACCTGATTAGCTTGTATCTACTTCAGTGCCTAGTGTAGTGCCGGGCCCATAGTAAGCACTTAACAAATACCGTTAAAAAACCAAACTAATAATAATAAAATTGTGCTGCTGGAGTTTTGGATCTTGAACCTGGAGTTTTTGGGAGGCACTTCGTCTAACAGAAATGAGGGGGCAGTGAGGTATCTTACATAATCTTGGTGGGAAGGAACAACGTAAGGGTAGCTTTGATTCATAAAATGAACTCTGGCCAAGTGACTTTCAAGTCACTGAGGTCCAGGCTTCTTCATTACCTAAAACTTTGAGCTATGTTCTCTTCCTTTCTCTTGTCATCAAATAGAACACAGGAGCCCACATTATTATTAGTAGTAATAATAATAATAAATAACAATTATGCTATTTGGGATAGATACAAGGTAATGGGGTGGGTTGCAGTCTTTGTCCCTCATGGGGCTCACAGTCCAAGCGGGAGGGAGGACAGGTGTTGAATCCCCATCTTACAGGTGAGAAACTGAGGCACAGAGAAGTTAAGTGACTTTCCTAAGGTCTCACAGAGGACAAATGACAGAGCTGGGATTAGAACCCAAGACCTCTAACTCCCAGGCCCGTGTTCTTTTCTCTAGGCCACACTGCCCTTTCTCTATAATAACATCTCCATACTTACTAAACCATAAGATTCCCTTTTTCAGAACAAAACATTTTCTAAACTCTGCTTCTGCCTCATATAAAGTTTCCTAACTGGTTAGCCTTGCCAGTGCACCCTAAGAAGCTTACAGATGTAGTATTATTAGCATTATCATTATTACTATTATTATTATTATATTTCTTCAGCACTTACTATGTCTCAAGAACTATTCTAAGCCCTGGGGTAGATACAGATTAATCAGGTGAGACACAGTCCCTGTCCCATATGAGGTTCATGGTCCAAGTAGGAGGGGAATAGGAATTGAATCCTCACTTTATGATTGAGGAAACTGAGGCATAGAGAAGTTAAGTGACTTGTCCGAGGTCACAGGGAAAGCAAGCAGTTTGCAGACTGTGATTAGAACACAGGTCCTCTGGCTCCCACGTCCATGCTCTTTCCATTAAGCCACACTGCTTCCCCAGAAAGTACCCAGAACCAAGTCACCATCAGTCTCGACAAAAATAACCTGAGTGCCTCCATTTGGCGGGGCAATGCCACCGTCTTTAGCTTCTCTGCACATACCCGGGCAGGTTTCCCAAACCAGAGAGTGGTTTTATTTTATTTTATTAATCTATTTAAGTAATGATGTGTATATATCTTTAATTCTATTTGTATTGATGCAATTGATGCCTGTCTACTCGTTTTGCTTCGTTTTGTTGTCTGTCTCCCCGCTTCTAGACTGTTAGCCCGCCCTTGGGTAGGGACTGTCTCTATTTGTTGCCGAATTGCACTCTCCAAGCGCTTAGTACAGTGCTCTGCACACAGTAAGCATTCAATAAATACAACTGAATGAACGATTGAAAGTGTGGGGAAATTAAAGATGGCAGCAGCCAGATCCAAGGTGCCCCAGTGAAAGAGATTGGAAAGCCCTGTCACTGACCATGTTGCGTGCTGCCTCGGGGGAGGGAAGTTTTGAAAGAAGAGGGCGAAGGAGTTAACTTGGAAGGGGTATTGAAATGTTGCTATTAGGGGAACTACAGAAAGTGCTTGTCCAGCATGGCGAGAAGCAGCGTGGCTTAGTAGTGGAAAGAGCACGGGTTTGGGAGTCGGAGGTCGCGGGTTCTAATCCGGACCGCTTGTAAGCTGTGTGCCTTTAGATAAGTCGTTTAACTTCTCTGTGCCTCAGTTACCTCGTCCGTAAAATGGGGATTAAGACGGTGAACCCCACGGGAGACAACCTGATTATCTTGTATCTATCCCAGCGCTTAGAATAGTGCTTGGCACGTAGGAAATGCTTAACAAATACCATTATTATTATTATTTAGACTTATTCCAAAACTGTTTCTTTCAAAGACTCCATGGGTTTTATGGATTAGTGGGTGTTATTCTGATAATTATGGCATTAGTGCAATAGATGGAAAAATAATAATAATTGTATTTGCTAAGCCCTTACTACATACCAGGCAGTGAACTAAATTATGTTTGGCTCAGTTTCCTCATCTCAAAGTAGGACGAGGCTGATTTATCTACACTGCTGAATGCGAACATTAAAAATGCCAGATGCAAATCTCCAAATCAATCGAGCATTTAATTAATCGTATTTATTGTGTGCTTACTGTAGGCAGAACACTGTACTAAGTGCTTGGGAGACTGTCTCAAGAATGTTGGACGACGCTCAAAGTATTTTGAGGTTTTTTTATGATATTTGAAAAGCACTTACTTTGTGCCAGGCACTGTCCTAAGCACTGGGGTAGATAGATACAAGCTCATCAGGTTGGACACAGTCCATGTCCCACCTGGGGCTCACAGTCGAGGAGGGAGTGTGAATATGAGTCTCAAAACTTTGGTGAACTATTCAAGGTAGCCAAATTGGCAAAGTAAGCATGGCCTAATGGATAGAGCTCAGGTCTGGGAGCCAGAAGGACCTGGGTTCCAATCCCGGCTCTGCACTTCTCTTCTGGGTGACCCTGGACAAGTCACTTAACTTCTCTGAATCTCAGTGACCTCAACTGCAAAATTCATTCATTCAATAGTATTTATTGAGCGCTTACTATATGCAGAGCGCTGTACTAAGTGCTTGGAATGTACAATTAAAACTCCAACAGAACAAATGGTCAAAATAGTAGGAAGTGGATACCAAGGCTGCTCACCTGAAATAAGCACGACCTTCGAAGCGAGAGAGGCCATGAGGATTTGAAACTGTGAGCTCCATGTGGTATAGGAACTGTGTCCCACCCGATTTGCTTGTGTCCAACCCGACGTTTAGTACAGTGCCTGGCACATAGTAAGTGCTAAAAATACCACATTAATTATTATTATTATTAATAATAACCAGATCGACTGATGGCATCAAATGCTTTCATGAGGGATTTATTTTTTCAGTTCTGTATTCAGTTTTTTTCAAAACCTAAACTGGGCCTGAAACATCTTCTAGGAACTGAACTCGGGGGGCTGTCCAGAAAAAAGAGAAGAAAGGTAATACAAGAGGGCGCGACTTAGTTTCATTTTCTAGACTTTTAAAACGTTTGGTGGATTGTTTCCCCATTCCAAAGCCCTTACCTAGATCTGCAGCAGAAGTAAGCGGGGATAAGTCTTTTTCCGTCTGTTTCTTTTCAAGTTAAGAGATGAAAGTTCTCTTGGAGCTTGGATTTCATAGCCATTTACCCTTCTCCTCTGAGTCTACCAGCTCCAATCCCCTTGAGCCCCCTTCTGTCTAGCACTGTTGCCTCAGGGCTAACAGACCTTGCTAGTCAAGTGGCCTTTCCTTCCTGCGCCGTTACCAGATGTTTCCGTTTAGTGCAGAATCCTAAAAGTGGGAAGAGCTTGGCTCTGTCTTCCCAGCCAGACTGAAAGTCCTGTGAGGGCAGGGTCCTGTCGGATTCATTTAGTCATTCATTTGATCGTATTGATTGAGTGTGCAGAGCACTGTACTACGCATTTGGGCGAGTACAGCGCAACACCCCATTCCCTGCTCACAACGAGTGTGATAGCTCTGTTGTGCTCTCTTAAGCTTCTAGCCCGGTCCTCTGTACCCAGTAAGCGTTCAATAAATACCACTGATGAATCGATCGACTGATTTATCCATGTGATCCTCGCCTTCCATTTTCAAAGATGATGGAAAAATGGCTGTACTATTTCTTGAAGAGTTCAGTTCCCGGCAGGAAAGGATGAAGCAGCAGGGATCATAAAGAAATGGCACCCTTTGAAGAAATGGCTTCCTTAGCTCTTCCGTACAAGTCTTTCATCATTCCTCATCTTCCAGGCACACTACAGAACCGATCCGAATAAAGGTGCTATTAATAGAATAACACACGCATGTTAAAATGGGGGCAACGGGAGAGTACAGACCAGGGTTTAGTGCAGAAAATCGTGAATCTGTCATGTTCATTCCAGTGGGAGAAAGTCGCTGGAACATGTCCCAGATTTCAAAGCCATCACTTTTGCTTTGGTCTTTTTTGTTTACACATTTGGAGAAAGAGTAAGCAATGAAGGTAACCTGGAGCAAGTAAGACTTTATAGTAGATGCTGAGGGGGATAATAGTATTAATGCTAGTATTTGTTAAGCACTTACTATGTGCAGAGCACTGTTCTAAGCGCTGAGGTAGATACAGCGCTTCTGCGCTTCAGCGCTTCTGCTACAGCGCTGAGGTAGATCTCAGAGGAGATCTCCTCCCTCCTCGCAAGTGCCACCCCCTCCACCTGCGCCTCGGACCCCATTCCCTCTCACCTTATTAAAACCATCGCCCCTGCCCTCCTCCCTTCCTTAACGTCTATTTTTAACCACTCAATCTCCAATGGCTCCTTCCCCTCTGCCTTCAAACATGCCCACGTCTCCCCCATCCTAAAAAAACCCGCTCTCGACCCCACTTCCCCCTCCAGTTATCGCCCTATCTCCCTACTACCCTTCCTTTCCAAAATCCTAGAACGAGTCGTCTACGATCGCTGCTTAGAATTCCTTAACTCCCATTCTCTCCTGGACCCCCTCCAATCTGGCTTCCGTTCCCTCCACTCTACCGAGACTGCTCTCTCTAAGGTCACCCGTGACCTCCTTCTTGCCAAATCCAATGGCTCGTACTCCATTCTGATCCTCCTTGACCTCTCTGCTGCCTTTGACACTGTCGACCATCCCCTCCTCCTCCACACCTTATCTCACCTCGGCTTCACGGACTCCGTCCTCTCCCGGTTCTCCTCTTATCTCTCTGGCCGGTCATTCTCGGTCTCCTTCGCCGGCGCCTCCTCCCCCTCCCATCCTTTAACTGTTGGAGTTCGTCAAGGGTCGGTTCTCGGCCCTCTTCTGTTCTCCATTTACACTCACTCCCTCGGTGAACTCATTCGCTCTCACGGCTTCGACTACCATCTCTACGCAGATGATACGCAGATCTACATCTCCGCCCCTGTCCTCTCCCCCTCCCTTCAAGCTCGCATCTCCTCCCGCCTCCGGGACGTCTCCACCTGGATGTCGGCCCGCCACCTAAAACTCAACGTGAGCGAGACCGAGCTCCTCATCTTCCCTCCCAAACCCGGTCCTCTCCCAGACTTCTCTATCACCGTGGATGGCACGACCATCCTTCCCGTCTCTCGGGCCCGCGATCTCGCTGTCGTCCTTGACTCGTCTCTCTCGTTCACCCCACGCATCCTATCCGTTACCGAGACCTGCCGGTCTCACCTCTACGATATCACCAAGATCCACCCTTTCCTCTCCACCCAGACGGCTACCTTACCGTTACGGGCGCTCGTTATATCCCGGCTAGACTACTGTGTCAGCCTTCTCTCTGACCTCCCTTCCTCCTCTCTCGCCCCGCTCCGGTCTATTCTTCACTCCGCTGCCCGGCTCATCTTCCTGAAGAAACGATCTGGGCCTGTCACTCCCCTTCTTAAACACCTCCAGTGGTTGCCTATCGACCTCCGCTCCAAACAGAAACTCCTCACTCTAGGCTTCGAGGCTGTCCATCCCCTCGCCCCCTCCTACCTCTCCTCCCTTCTCTCTTTCCACCGCCCACCCCGCACGCTCCGCTCCTCTGCCGCCCACCTCCTCGCTGTCCCTCGGTCTCGCCCATCCCGCCGTCGACCCCCGGGCCACGTCCTCCGGTGGTCCCGGAACACCCTCCCTCCTCACCTCCGCCAAACTCATTCTCTTCCCCTCTTCAAAACCCTACTTAAAACTCACCTCCTCCGAGAGGCCTTCCCAGATTGAGCTCCCCTTCTCCTACTCCCTCTACGGCCCCCCCTTCACCTCTCCACAGCTTAACCCTCTTTTCCCCCCATCTCCCTCTGCTCCTCCCCCTCTCCCTTCCCCTCCCCTCAGCACTGTACTCGTCTGCTCGACTGTATATATTTTCATTACCCTATTTATTTTGTTAATGAAATGTACATCGCCTCGATTCTATTTAGTTGCCATTGTTTTTACGAGATGTTCTTCCCCTTGACTCTATTTATCGCCATCATTCTCGTCTGTCCGTCTCCCCCGATTAGACCGTGAGCCCGTCAGACGGCAGGGACCGTCTCTATCTGTTGCCGACTTGTTCATTCCAAGCACTTAGTACAGTGCTCTGCACATAGTAAGTGCTCAATAAATGAATGAATGAATGAATGAATGAATACGGGGTAATCAAGTTGTCCCACGTGAGGCTCACAATTAATTCCCATTTTACAGATGAGGGAACTTAGGACCAGAGAAGTGAAGTGACTCGCCCACAATCACACAGCTGACAAGTGGCGGAGCTGGGATTCGAACCCATGACCTCTGACTCCCAAGCTCGGGCTCTTTCCACTGAGCCACGCTGCTTCCCAATAATAACTGCTAAATCCTCTTCAGTGTTGCTGCCAACTGAGAGCTGGTATCTGAAGAAAGATTTCACTGCTAACCGATAGGGGAATTTCTTCCTCCATCAAAGTTGCCTAAAAATCCCACCTCCTCCAAGAAGCATTCCTTGATTAATTCACATCACCCAAGTTGTATCACCCCCTCCCAAAGACTTTGGGACCAATCAATCAGTTGTTTGATTCTGAGGGAGTACTGAAATTTTTAGATTGCTCTCTTGCTATTGGGTATAATCATTAATGTTGTATATTAATAATAATAATAACAATGATCAAAGTAATATATATGTACTGTTATCTTCCCTTTGTTGTTGGAGTTGGTGCGATCTCCCCATGTGAGACTGAGAATATTGCTGTATAACCACCAGACATTCCCTTCCTTCCTCATTGTGGGCTTGTAAGGATAGTTCCATGTTTCTCGAATCCATTTGTCCAATTTAGGTGCATCTGTCCATTTTTGAGATTGTTTCTTGGGATCCCAATTTTCACAGAGTGTTAGCTCAAGGAGAGCAAACCTTGACCCTATTGCAGACTTGGGGTTGGTCTGTCTTCTGCAGTGATCTTCCAGTAATCCACCGTTACTTGCTCCTACCTGAAATTTATTTTATTGTCCATCTCTGACTTTGATAATAATAATAATAATGGTATTTGTTAAGCACTTACTCTGTGCCAGGCACTGTACTAAACGCTGGGCTGGATATAAGCAAATCGGGTTGGACACAGTCCCTCTCCCACGTGGGGCTCACAGTTTCAACCCCCATTTTACGGATGAGGTAACTGAGGCACGGAGAAGTGAAGTGACTTGCCAAAGGTCACACAGCAGACAAGTGTGAGCCGGAATTAGCCGGAGCCAGAATTAGAACCCATGCCCTCATTTTCTCTTTTCCCACTCCCTTCTGCGTGGCCCTTGCACTTGGATCTTCCCCTTTTATTCGCCCCCTCCCTCAGCCCCACAGCACTTATGTATATATCTGTAGTTTACTTATTTATATGAATGTCTGGGTCCCTCTCTAGACTGTAAACTCATTGTGGGCAGGGAACGTGTCAACCAACTCTATTATATTGTTCTCTCCCAAGTGCTTAGTACATTGCTGTGCACACGGTAAGTGCTCAACAGATAAGATTAATAGATTGGTCTCCCTCACTAGACGGTAAGTGTTCCTATGGGCTCTCCCAAGTGCTTACTACAGCGTTGTGCACACAGTACGTGCTCACTAAATACTATTGATTGATTGGTTGATCGACTGAGGTTATGTCTCACTGTATCTCTAAATAGCTCACTTTGCTCTCCCTGTATGGGTCTGCCCTCTTTCATTTCCCCATACTTGGGTATCCTGCTTTTACCTCCAGGTCCTATCCAAGGCCTTATTTTGGGTGATCTTGTTCTCCCATCCGATGCTGTGTTATCATTCATGGGAGATTTGGGAGAAACTTCTCCAGAAGTTGGGAGTGTCTGTGGTTCTGTAGTGGGATAGGCAATTTGCTTCTTTGGCACTTAATAATAATGTTGGTATTTGTTACTATGTGCCGAGCACCGTTCTAAGCGCTGGGGTAGACACAGGGGAATCAGGTCGTCCCTCGTGGGGCTCACAGTCTTCATCCCCATTTTACAGATGAGGTAACTGAGGCACCGAGAAGTGAAGTGTCTTGCCCAAAGTCACACAGCTGACAAGTGGCAGAGCCGGGATTCGAACCCATGACCTCTGACTCCAAAGCCCGTGCTCCTTCCACTGAGCCACGTTGTTAAGCGCTTACTGAATGACAAGCACTGTACTAAGCACTGGGGTAGGTACAAGGAAATCAGATCGAACATAGTCCCTGTCCCATATAGGGCTCACTGTTTGTTTGTTTCTAATGGTATTTATGAAGTGCTTACTCCGTGCCGGGCACTGTTCTAAACCCTGGGATAGCTACAAGCGAATCAGGTTGGACACAGTACATGTCCCACGGGGGGCTCACAGTCCTAACCCCCATTTTACAGATGAGATAACTGAGGCACAGAGACGTGAAGTGACTCGACCAAGGTCACACAGCAGACAAGTGGCGCGGCCAGGAATAGAACCCAGGTCCTTCTGATTCCCTGGCCCGTGCTCTACCCAATAGGCCACACAGCTTCTCAAGGTCTACTGCTGCTCTCAGATCGAAGTCTAATAGTCATATTAAAGGATGGAGACCACAACAGTGTATATAAACTTCCATCACGGTAGCGTGTTTGATACCTCACGGCTGCCTCATTATGAATGTCCACCTGCCAAAAGCCATGCTGGTCTTTTTTATTGTTTCCTATTTTAGCCAACCATTCGGTTCTGGACTGTCTAGATAGCAGAATAGGTGATAGAACTTAGTTCTGAGTTGGCGATGAACAATATTTGATTGTATTTGGGTTTGCTCGGTGTAACGCTACTTTTAAATTTGCTTCTCTTCAGACTTATTGGAAAAGTAACGAGCAATCGATCAATAGTGTTTAGTTAGTACTTACTATTCGTGGAGCCCTTTTCTAAGTATAAGGGAGAGTCTTGACTTGTCTTATGCCGTCGTTTCCAACCCATAATAATAAATAATAATAATGTTGGCATTTGTTAAGCACTTACTATGTGCCGAGCACTGTGCTAAGCGCTGGGGTAGACACAGGGGAATCAGGTTGTCCCACGTGGGCCTCACAGTCTTAATCCCCATTTTACAGATGAGGTGACTGAGGCACAGAGAAGTGAAGTCACTTGCCCACTGTCACACACAGCTGACAAGAGGCAGAGCCGGGATTCGAACCCATGACCTCCGACTCCACAGCCCGTGCTCTTTCCACTGAGCCACGCTGTGACTCCATGGATATATCTCTCCCAGAACGCCCCACCTCCATCTGCAACTGGTAGTGGAGCCGTAGAGTTTTCTCGGTAAAAATATGGAAGCGGCTTCCCCTTGCCTTCTTCCGCACTGTCAACTTGAGTTTCCACCTTCGACTCTCCCCGATGCCGCGGCTGTCCGGCACAGGGGAGTTTTGACTCGTAGCAGATGGCCTTCCACTCGCTAGCCACTGCCCAAGCTAGGAATGATTAGGCCTCTTCCCGACTCTCCCTCCTTTAGCCGAGACAGGTAGACGACCGGAAACACTCCAGGTGCGATCCGGAGAGGGGACAAGGGAGAGTACAATACGGTAAATAGACACAAATCCTTCTCTAAGGATCTAGAGGGTGAAATAATTTAAAACACAGGTAGGGGAACCAATTGGGTATAACATAAGTGCTGTGGGTTTAACACAGAGCAATACTAAAACCTCTTTGCCACTAAAAAATTCCTTGTCGTGATCCGTCAATAAACAGACTATTGGTGGCCAAGTAAATTCGATGTGCCTGAGAAATGAATCAAGATTCTTAGGCTACTTCACGACAGAACAGTCAGTTGTCAGAGGTTTTCTCGAGAGTGTAAGCTCCCTCTAGACTAAATTCACTGTGGGCAGGGAATATGTACCTACCAACTCTTTCTTATGGTACTCTCCCAAGTGTTTAGCGCAGGGCTCTGCACACAGTAAGCGCTCAATAAATACAAGTGATTGATCGAAGGTGCCCTATCATTTTCCATCACCGATCAGAGTGAAGTGGGACTGATCTATTCTAAACTACTGTGTTTGTTGCTGCCAAGACCAGACCGAAAGCTGGACTCATAATATGCTTCCAATAATCTGGGAAACGTTTCCAGTTTATGTTATCATCGCTTTCAAAATGTCTGAGACATTCACACTACAGGCTGATGACTGTGCTCTTAAGACACATTCGCAGTGAGAAAGCCAGATAACTATGAATCACTTTGGCAACAATGTGGAATGACATTGTCTTACTGAACACATTAATCAGAAACAGTAGGTGTAGTGGATAGAGCACAGGTCTGGGAGTCAGAATGTTGGTATTTAATGTTGGTATTTGTTAAGCGCTTACTATGTGCCGAGCACTGTTCTAAGCGCTGGGGTAGACATAGGGGAATCAGGTTGTCCCACGTGGGGCTCACAGTCTTAATCCCCATTTTACAGATGAGGGAACTGAGGCACAGAGAAGTTAAGTGACTTGCCCACAGTCACACAGCCGGCAAGTGGCAGAGCTGGGATTCGAACTCATGAGCCCTGACTCCAAAGCCCGTGCTCTTTCCACTGAGCCACGCTGCTTCTCGAAGGTCAGAAGGTCATGGGTTCTAATCCAGATCAGCCACTCGTCTGCTGGGTGACCTTGGGCAAATCACTTCACTTCCCTATGCCTCAGTTACCTCACCAGTGGTTGCCTATCAACCTCCGCACAAAACAAAAACTTCTCACTCTAGGCTTCGAGGCTGTCCATCCCCTCGCCCCCTCCTACCTCACCTCCCTTCTCTCTTTCTACCACCCACCCCGCACGCTCCGCTCCTCCGCCGCCCACCTCCTCGCCGTCCCCCGTTCTCGCCTATCCCGCCGTCGACCCCCGGGCCACGTCCTCCCGCTGTCCCGGAACACCCTCCCTCCTCACCTCCGCCAAACTGATTCTCTTCCCCTCTTCAAAACCCTACTGAGAGCTCACCTCCTCCAAGAGGCCTTCCCACGCTGAGCTTCCCCTTTGCCCTCTGCTCCTTCTGCTCCCCCATCTACCCCCCCTTCACCTCCCCGTCAGCTAAGCCCTCTTTTCCCCCTTTCCCTCTGCTCCTCCCCCTCTCCCTTCCCCTCCCCTCAGCACTGTGCTCGTTCGCTCAATTGTAGAAGTAGAAGAATTTCATTCACCATTATCAATTAATGTAAAAGATCAGTAAACAATCTAGTTAACTGATAAATTTCCCACTGTGAACACTCCTCCATCCTTAGATAATTTCTTCCTAGACTTCCAGACGTGTAGCAGAGGGTTTTTACCATTTAATTTGTATTTGTTAAGCACTTACTATGTGCCAGGCTCTGTACTAAGCACTGGGGTGGATACATGCAAATCAAGTTGGACAGTTCTTGTCCCATATGGGGCTCACAGTCGTAATCCCCATTTTACAGATTCATTCATTCATTCATTCATTCAATAGTATTTACTGAGCGCTTACTATGTGCAGAGCACTGTACTAAGCGCTTGAAATGTACAAATTGGCAACAGATAGAGACAGTCCCTGCCCACTGACGGGCTCACAGTCTAATCGGGGGAGACAGACAGACAAAAACAATAGCAATAAATAGAATCAAGGGGATGTACATCTCATTAAAACAATAGCAATAAATAGAATCAAGGGGATGTACATCTCATTAACCAAATAAATAGGGTAATAAAAAATATATACAATTGAGCGGACAAGCACAGTGCTGAGGGGAGGGGAAGGGAGAGGGGGAAAGGGGAATGAGATAGAGAGAGAGAATGAGAATGAATGAGAGGAGTCACAAGGTGATGGGTTTGTGAGACAGGAAGGAAGGCGGAGCCATCTACAGCGATGGGAAAGTCAGAGGGTTTGGGTGGGAAGATAAGTAGTAAGCAGCATGACTTAGTGGAATGAGCATGGACTTGGGAGTCAGAGGTCGTGGGTTCTAATCCTGGCTCCGCTACTTGCTCAGCTGTGTGACTTTGGGCAAGTCACTTAACTTCTCTGTCCCTCAGTTATGTCATCTGCAAAATGGGGATTAAGACTATTAGCCCCATGAGGGGCAACCTGAATACCTTGTATCTATCCCCGTGCTTGGCACGTAGTAAGCAGTTAACAAATACCATTATTATTATTATTTTGGATATGTTAAGTTTGAGGTGATGGTGGGACATCCAAGTGGACGTGTTTTGAAGGCAGGAGGAAATGTGAGACTGGAGAGAGGGAGAGAGATCAGGGCTGGAGATGTAGATTTGGGAATCATCAGCATAGAGGTGGTAGTCGAAGCCATGTGATCAAATGGGTCCTCCAAGGGAGTAGATGGAGAATAGAAGGGGACCCAGAACTGAACCTTGAGGGACCCCCACAGTTAGGGGGCGGGAGGCAGAGGAGGAGCCCGTGAAAGTGACGGAGAATGAGCAGCCGAAGAGATAGGAGGAGACCCAGGAGAGAATATCATCCTCCTCCTCATCAATGGTATTTATTGAGCATTTCCTTTGTGCACTGTATTAAGCGCTTGGGAGAGTACGATATAGCAGAGTCAGCAGACTCAGGCTCAATAAATTCCTTTGATCGATCGATTGATTAAGAATGGGGAACTAATGGAGTATGAGAATATTTAACATAAGTAATAATAATGTTGGTATTTGTTAAAAGCTTACTATGTGCAGAGCGCTGTTCTAAGCCCTGGGGTAGATACAGGGTCATCAGATTGTCCCTCGTGAGGCTCACAGTCTTCATCCCCATTTGACAGATGAGGTAACTGAGGCACAGAGAAGTGAAGTGACTTGCCCACAGTCACACAGCTGAGAAGTGGCGGAGCCGGGATTCGAACCATGACCTCTGACTCCCAAGTAATAATAATAATAATGTTGGTATTTGTTAAGCGCTTACTATGTGCCGAGCACTGTTCTAAGCGCTGGGGTAGACACAGGGGAATCAGGTTGTCCCACGTGGGGCTCACAGTCTTAATCCCCATTTTACAGATGAGGTAACTGAGGCCCAGAGAAGTTAAGTGACTTGCCCAAAGTCACACAGCCGACAAGAGGCCGAGCCGGGATTCGAACCCATGACCTCCGACTCCAAAGCCCGTGCTCTCTTCCACTGAGCCACGCTGCGTCTCTGTCTGTGCTCTTTCCACTGAGCCACGCTGCTTCTCTAATGTGGGGCCGGGGTGATTATCAAAGTGCTTAATGGGGTACACAGTCGAGTGTGTAGGCAACACAGAGGGGAGAGATGGGGGAAATAAAGGACTCGTTCTGGGAGGCCTCTTGGAGGAGATGTGATTTGAGGGGGGATTTGAAGATGGGGAGAGTGGTGGTCTGTCTTATATGAAAGGGAAGGGGAATTTCAGGTCTGAGAAAGAATGTGGATAAGGGGTCGGTGGAGGGCTATAGGGGATCAAGGTACGGGGAATAGGTTGGTGTTAGATCAGAGTGTGGGGTTTGGGTTGTAGTAGGAGCAAGATTAGAAGGGAGAGGGCTGACCGACTGCCTTGAAGGAATTTTTGTTTGATACCAAGGGGCTGGGCAACCGTTGAAGTCTTTTGAGGAGTGGGGAGATCTGGAGTGAAACATTTTTTAAGAAAAATGATCCTGGCAGTAGTGTGAAGTATGGACCGGAGAGAGGGGAGAGACAAGAGACGGAGACGAGACGAGCAGGACGGCGAATCACCAGAGGACCGTTTTGTGAACTGTTGCGGACGATGAGAATATTTTCAATAAATAAAAACAACAGTGCATTCAACAGTCCCTTATTGGCTTGTGCCCCTCCCAAATGATCTAACTTACTACCAGTCAATCAATGGTATTTACTGAACACTTAACGTGTTCAAAGCACTCTAGTGAGCACGTGGGGGAGTACAGTATAACAGAATTGGTAGACACATTCCCTGACCACAAGGAGCTCACAATTTAGAGGCCGACAGTAAATCTAGGCACTGAATAGCAACATCACCAGCCCCCCACCTCCCGCCACACACACAGCAATAGTCTCCGGTTTTAATTCCCAAGGCACTTAATTTTACCATATTATTTTTACTACAAAACTCTAAAATCTCTTACTAATAACTGAGTCAAATGGTATAACCAGAGGTGGTGGCAATATGAAGTCAAAGCACCTACCATAAATAGAATTGTATCAAGAGCCAACAATTTGGTCAACAGCAACCCTCCATTTTAGAATAAACAAGTGCAAATCGGTAACAGGAAATCCATTTTTTCATGACTGCCGCCAAAATTCCTCAAAGCACCATCAGAGGAAATTTAACTTATTTTAAAACGGGCAGAAATCACAACAATCTATAAATTCCAACCTATACAGGATTTCTGTTTATTTAAATCAGAAAGCAGTTTAGACTCCACTCCCTCAAAAAAAGAACCCCAAAACTAGAATCATCTGAATCATAGCATCCTTAATCTGGGCAGACTAGATAAAAAAGGTGGATTTCACTTCTCCTCCTAAAGGTTAACGAGCTGGTCAATGTCAAAACAGCAAGCAGACGTTCATCTGAAAAATGCCTTGAGTCCTGCCCTTTTATTATGCATTCTCTCCCCCCCCCCCCGCTGCTTTTCAAAAATGTGTGATTCATTCCTAATATGGCTTTAAATTTTGATTTTACTTTTATTTTCAAATTGGGAAGTCAGGTAACCTGATAGCTAAGGCAACCTCTCTTTCCAGTCAATAAGCCTCAGCTCTCCACCAATTGCAGGGGTGAGCTCTCTGCACATTAAACCGACCTTGAATAAACTTAAAAGGGATAAGCCCGGAGAAAGGATTGAAGGCTTGTAGCTGAATTAGATTCAGAGAGGATGGCACGGTCCATGGTTTGGTAACATTTTCTCGGGGAGCAATGACAGCTCGGCTCTAACAGTATGGGCAGCAGGGGCCTCAACCATTTGCCTTACACGGTTGTCAGGATAACGGAGGCAGAAATGAAGACGTATCATCATTTCCTAGGACGATGCTGCAGCCTGGAAACTACAGCGAGGAAAGGTATGGTGGGCGCGCTGCTTTCTCTCTGAAAAGTTTGTTCAGTGGATTACAGTCACATTCAGGGGTTCCCTTTTTATTTTTGCAAAGGAGGCCTACTTCCTATTTCCTCAGCCGAAGCTGCCTCGAGTCACTCGTTAAGAGCTTTAAAAAGATACTTCTCCAAGGAGAGGAGGAGAGGAAAAAGAATCCGGAATTTGGAATTCATGGCATGGAGGGAACAGGGGAGTAATCAAGTCAAATCCAAGGCATTTCCCATGATGCGGAGGAAATGATTATAGACTTGGGTACTGGAGGGCAAAGGGGTGTCAAATGCTCCTTTCGCTGGCTGAGAGCGAAAGAAGTCCAAATATGCAGATCCATCAAGAGCTGGATTACAGTCCTCTTCTTAGTCGAATGGGATTTGGGAGTTTAGTGAGAGTGGGATTTAAATGGGAACGAGGGTGGACATGATATGAAAATAGCAGTTGGGTGTGACTAGGAACCAGGAATCTTATTTACTATTTTGGGGTCTTCCTAAGCCATCGCGTGCCATCTGGAAGGGGTAGGTAATGAGTCGTATCATTACGGACAGTCCCTTTGGAGGCAGGGAATGTGGGAGTCAGAGGTAGTGGGTTCTAATCCCTGCTCCGCCTCTTCTCAGCTGTGTGACTTTGGTCAAGTTACTTAACTTCTTGTGCCTCAGTTACCTCAGCTGTAAAATGGGGATTAAGACTGTGAGCCCCACGTGGGACAACCTGATTACCTTATATCTACCCCAGCGCTTAGAACGGTGCTTGGCACACAGTAAGCACTTAACAAATGCCATTCTTATTCATTGTTATATTGTACTCTCCCAGTACAATGCTCTACACATAGTAAGCGCTCAAGAAATACCATCGGTTGATTGATTATTTGGCAAGTAAGTGGTCATCTACGTGCTTGAAGGGTGACCGGGCTCTTTTCTTCTGTGGGTTTCTGCACTTTCCCCCAGGACCGCTTGTCCCAGACTGGCTCTGTATCCCCATGTTTCCTTCTCCACCCCTTCTCCACCTTGGATTTCTGCATTCTTTGTAGTCCTCTGCTTCCAGGGTGAAAAGAGGCAGGTGGGGAAGGTATTTTTTAAAAAATAATTTGCATAACTGCTGTAGTAGCTGTATCTTGGGTGAGGCTGAGAATTAATGATGTTTCAATATTTTGAGAACTCTCTCCCCCGATCCACGCTCTTCTCCCAATACACCCCAATTTGCATTCTTTGCCCCATCCAGGTCTCCTTTTCAACTCTTTCACCTCCAACCCCTCACTCGCTCCCTTTCTGTAGCCCCCCACCCCCACAAGTCAAATCCACCAGATTTGAAGTCTTTCAAAACAATTCTGAAATCCCATCTTCTCCAGAAGGCATTCCATGATAAACTTTTCTTTTCCTTTTGTTTTAAAATGGTATTTTGTTAAACTCTTACTATGTGCCAATCACTGTCCTAAGCTCTGGGGTGGATAGAATTTAATCAGGTTGGGCACAGTCTATGTCCCACATGAGTCTCACAGTTTTAATCCTCATTTTACAGGTGAGGTAACTGAAGCACAGAGAAGTGAAATGACTTGTCCCAGGTCACACAGCAGAAGCCCTTCTTCCCAAGTCATACCCTTCTAATTACCCCTTCAGCCATTTTGGGCAGTACCTGCCCTCTTGGACTCACTACTTCCCTAGCATATCTCCGCATATTGATTTATGTACCCATAAGCACTTACTCATCAACATTTCAGTTTTATAATATAATAGTAATGGTATTTGTTAAGTGCTTACTATGTGGCAGGCGCTGTACTAAGCGCTGGGGTGGATACAAGCAAATCAGGTTGGACACTGTCCCTGTCCCCCGTGGGGCTCCCCGTCTCAATTCCCACTTTACAGATGAGGTAACTGAGGCAACAGAGAAGTGAAGTGATTTGACCAAGGTCACACAGCAGACAAGTCGCAGAGCCAGGATTAGAACCCAGATCCTTCCGTCTCCCAGGCCCGTGCTCTATCCTCTACGCCATTTTACATTCTCCCGTCCCTCCTGGCGTTAATTGTTTTGAGTCTGTCTCCCGCAACAAGATCTTCAGCTCCTAAAAGACAGGGTAGTGTCTTCTTACTCTGTTGAATGAGTATTTTGTGCTTGTTGCGTGTGCTTTTCTTAGTGCTTAGGACAGTGTGCCTTCAGTAAATACTAATGCTTGGGATCTGCGGATGGATATACAATTAGCATTAGTGAGAGTGTTTGCCAAGTCACTTAGGGAAGTATCAACTCTAGTACCGTATTATTATTTGGATTCGTCCCGAGTTTTCCATTTGATCCTGATTCTTTGGAGAGAAAAAAACCCATTAAAAAACAAAAAAATCCCAATGGAGGAGAGGGAAGGGAAAATTAACATTAAATTTCATATTTCATAGAGAAGCAGTGTGGTCTAGTGGATAGAGCACAGGCCTGTGAGTCAGAAGGATTTGGGTTCTAATCCTGGCTCTGCCACTTGTCTGCTGAGTGACCATGGACAAGTCACTTTACTTCTCTGTGACTCAGCTATCTCATCTGTAAAATGGGGATTAAGATTGTGAGCCCCATGTGGGATAGGGACTGTGTCCAACCTGATTACCTTATAGCTACCTTAGCGATTAGTACAGAGCCTGGCACTTTAGAGAAGCAGCGTGGCTCAGTGGAAAGAGCCCGGGCTTGGGAGTCAGAGGTCATGGGTTCTAATTCCGGCTCTGCCACTTGTCAGCTGTGTAACCTTGGGCAAATCACTTAACTTCTCTGTGCCTGAGTTACCTCATCTATAAAATGGGGATGATGACTGTGAGCCCCACATGGGAAAACCTGATCACCTTGTATCTACCCCAGTGCTTAGAACAGCGCTTGCCACATAGTAAGCAATTAACAAATACCAACATTATTATTTATTAATACCACAATTTAATTTTTTTCCCTTTTGTTTTAAAATGGTATCTGTTAAGCGCTTACTCTGTGCCAGGCACACAGATCAAGATATATTACTGCTTTATTTACGTAAGACTTCCTGCCTAGTCATGGAATGTGGTTTGCAGATATTAATCCCAGAGGTGGCTCCAACTTCAGATCCCGGGATTGCCCCCTCCTTCCATTTTATACCCTAATTCCCTTCTCAGGGCAATCACGGAACTGGAGGGGGTAAGTGGATGTCACTAGGAGGACTGGCATTAGCCGACTGTAGGCCCAACATAGAAGAAGTGAATGCCCTACCCCCAAAGGCTGGTAGTGCTAGAGATCAATTACCTCTTCAGTACTTGTCTCCTCTTCCGTAAAAATGGCCATAAAATACCCCTTCTCCTTTTTTCTCTTCACAGTGAGTCCCAGGTGGGACAGGGACTGTGTCCAATATGGTTATCTTGTATTCACCTACAAGAAAATGTAGGTGAATAATGGTGTTTAATAAATACCATCGGTATTATTTTGCTGCCACTTCTCTCAGATCCCAAAGAAGTTATGGGCAAGGCAAAGGTGTGAGAATGTGTGAATATATATATATTACTCAGATACATAGTAGTATTTGTTAAGTGCTTGCTTTGTGCCAAGTACTGTTCTAAGCACTGGGGTAGATATAATGTGATCAGGTTGGACACAGTCCCTGTCCCACACGGGGTTCACAGTCTTAATTCCCACCTTACAGATGAGGGAGCTGAGGTACCGAGAAGTGAAATGACTTGCCCAAGGTCATACAGCAGACAAGTGGCGGAGCCAGGATTAGAACCCACTTCCTCTTACTTTCAAGATTGTGCTCTTGCCACTAGGGGAGGGTATGAAAGTGACACCCTCACCTGAGATGGAAATTGGGTATTTTGCCATTACACAAGTTAAGGATGTTAAAAGTTATCTCTCTAACAATGAAAATGACCATAAAGAAGGTAACTATTACACTGACCCGCCAGATGTCCTTTGGTGTCCTTGAAAAAGACAAAATCCTGAACTGGATGGACACCTGATTTAACACTCGGTGGCTTAATTTGTTTTTTATGTTCAAATTCATTCAGGGCAAGTGATTTCAAAGTCAATCTTGAAGCCGAAAATAGAAGGCAGGTGACTAGATATCTTGTCCAAAACCCTCTCTCTCCACTTATTACATCTTAATGTTTTTCATAAAAAACACAGGCAAAATCAGCAAAACCATGCTGAAAGGGGAAATAGATCAGAATGAAAAGAGTAAATATGAGATTGGAGAAAGGGGGGTGCATTTTGAAGCAGGTTGAAGCAGGAGGGGTTTTAGGAGGAAATGGGGAACGGGGTTCATTCTTTTCCCTCAGTGGGGAGAGTGTGTTCACCCCGTGTAAACTGAGGCAATACGTGCGGTGAATCTCCTAGACCCAGAAAACAGGTTATAGAGGAAATTGAAGGGACTATTTAAATGACTCCTAACATTGCTACCATGCTAATTCAATCACCAGCGTGGTGATTTTTCAGAACCGAATAGATATAATAATAGTGTGATACAAAGCTCCCCCTCTAGACTGTAAGCTCCTTAAGGGCAGGGAATGGAGAAGCAGCCTGGCATAGTGGATAGAGCACGGATCCGGGAGTCAGAAAATGACGAGTTCTAGTCCCGGCTCCGCCACTTGTATGTTGTGTGGCCTTGGGCAAGTCACTTCACTTCTCGGTGCCTCAGTTACCTCATCTGTAAAATGGGGTTGGAGACTGTGAGCCCCACATGGGACAGGGACTGTGTCCAACTTGATTTGCTTATATCCACCCCAGCACTTACTATCCCCGCTCGGCCACTTGTCAGCTGTGTGACTTTGGGCAAGTCACTTAACTTCTCGGTGCCTCAGTTACCTCATCTGTAAAATGGGGATTAAGATTGTGAGCCCCACGTGGGACAACCTGATTCCCCTGTGTCTACCCCAGCGCTTAGAACAGTGCTCGGCACATAGTAAGCGCTTAACAAATACCAACATTATTATTATTATTACAGTGCCTGGCCCAGAGTAAACGCTTAACAAATATTATCATTATAATTATTATTATATTGTACTCTCCCAACCGCTTAATACAGTGCTCTGCACACAGTAAGAGCTCAATAAATGCCACTGATGAAAAGCACTTATTATGTGCCAAGCATAATAATAATAATGTTGGTATTTGTAAAGCGCTTACTATGTGCAGAGCACTGTTCTAAGCGCTGGGGTAGACACAGGGGAATCAGGTCGTCCCACGGGGGCTCACAGTCTTAATCCCCATTTTACAGATGAGGTAACTGAGGCACAGAGAAGTTAAGTGACTTGCCCACAGTCACACAGCTGACAAGTGGCAGAGCTGGGTTTCGAACTCATGACCTCTGACTCCAAAGCCCGTGCTCTTTCCACTGAGCCACGCTGCTTCGACTAAGCACTAAGGTAGATACAGGATACAGGACACAATCTCTGTCCCACATGAGGCTCACAGTCTAAGTGGGAAGAAGAACAGGTATTTAATCCCCATTTTACAGATTAGGAAACTAAGGTCCAAAAGAGTTAAATGATGAGTCCAAGGTCACTCAGCAGCCGAGTGGCAGGGCCTTGCATCCCCTCTTCTGTTCTCGGGGTTACCACAGTATAGGAGGTGGGTGAGAGAGATGGAAAAGAAGAGGTACAGATGTCAAGGTTCCTGGTCTGGGTTTCCAGGTGGGACTAATGGCAGTTGGTCCCCCCAAAATTAATTCTGCCCACTGCGATTTCATCGCTATTTCACTGCGACAAGGGAAGCAGCGTGGCTCAGTGGAAAGAGCCCGGGCTTGGGAGTCAGAGATCGTGGGTTCGAATGCCGGCCCTATCACTTGTCAGCTGGGTGATTGTGGGCAAGTCACTTCATTTCTCAGTGTCTCAGTTACCTCATCTGTAAAATGGAGACTAAGACTGTGAGCCCCTCGTGGGACAACCTGATAACCCTGTATCTGGCCCAGTGCTTAGAACAGTGCTTGGCACGTAGTAAGCACTTAACAAATACCATTATTATTATTATTTCAATGAACAGTGGGTTTTTCTACAATCAGATCTGGGCCTCAGATGGAATTTTCTACCAAAAACTACTTGCAGAAAATTAAGTGTATGGAAGAGTATGATATAACAGAATTGGTGGAGACATTGCCTGCCCACAGGGAGGCTACAATTTAAAGGGGGAGCTGTATACCTTAATTATTGCCAGACAATGGTATTTATTGAGCACCTGCTGTGTGCAGAGTATTGTACTTTACACAAGGGGACCTGGGAGAATAAAATATAAGAGTACAGTGCAATACAGTTAAGACCAATGTGGTAAAATATCCATCCACATTCTTATTCTTTCAAAATGAGACCCTAGTCTGTGAACTGAGAAATGAAAGGCAATAAGAACCACATTATTTTCTAGGGAATTGTAACTGACTATTGTTTGCAAAAATATTTTCCAATAGAAAGACCACCTGAAAGAGGAGCAGGGGCAGCAAGTAGGGAAGGACAGTGCAGGAGATAGATGGGGCAACAAAAAAGAAAGAACGGATAGAATTTTTAATTGATACGCCCAAAGAATCATGGAGCTTAGTTTCTTTCTAACCAAAGGGAGCTGTTAATTTCAGAAACATTGCTGGTATTTTGTTGCTGCATCAGTCAATGTTTGTCCCCATTTTATTTTCACATTGTTCCGCGAGGAACGAGGAAATATCTATTTATTGTAAATACCTCTTGATTCCCTTCCTCTCCATCATTGCCTTTCATTGAACTATTGCAGTCTTTAGTGGCGAGCATATGCCAGTCAAATGATATTTATCCTGGTTCCTCGAAAATAAGACTAAAATAATAATGTTGGTATTTGTTAAGCACTTACTATGTGCAGAGCACTGTTTTAAGCGCTGGGGTAGATAGAGATTGTCCCACGTGAGGCTCACAGATAATCCCCATTTTACACATGAGGTAACTGAGGCACAGAGAAGTGAAGTGACTTGCCCACAGTCACACAGCTGACAAGTGGCAGAGCCGGGAGTCGAACCCATGACCTCTGACTCCGAAGCCCAGGCTCTTTGCACTGAGCCACGCTGCAGTATTTGAAAGTAGAAATGAGGCAAGGCCTGCAGAAGATGTGATTTTTTTTTTCTCCACGAGAATGTAAGCTTCTCGAGGGCAGGGATCCTGTCTACTTACTCTGTTGTCCTCAAGTGTCGATTCGCACTGACTGTCCTTGATTCACAAACTATCGCCGAATTTTTACAAACCAGTAGGCAGTGTTACCCGGACTCTGTGCCGGCTGAAAAGGATGAAGCCGCTGGGATGTCTGAATTTATTGCAGAGGGGAATCCTATTGGGATATGTGAGTAGAATTCTGATGAGGATATTTTGAATGCAAATAGCACTGGGAAAACCCAGCTTTGAGTGCTGAGGAGCACCACTTACAAGGTTGCGACAAAGGTGAATTTGAATGATTTTAAAATCAATTTGGACAAATCTCCTTTTTGTCACAAGCAACCAACCAGCTGAAAACGTCGGGCCAGAGAATCTGCCCCACTGAGACCTCACATTTCGTTTAACCCTTTCTCGCTACTGGCAAATGGTTGTGATTTCATTCATTCAACCATTCAGTCGTAATCACTGAGCGCTTACAGCATGGTGCAGTGCAGAGAGCACAGGCCTGGGAGTCGGGAGGTCATGAGTTCTAATCCCGGCTCTGCCACTTGCCTGCTGCTTGCCTCAGTTACCACATCTGTAAAAATGGGGATTGAGATTGTGAGCCCCACATGGGACAGGGGCTCTATCCATCCCGATTTGCTTCTATCCAACTCCAGCACGTAGTACAGTGCCTGCTCATAGTAAGCATTAACAAATACCATTATTATTATTATTTCATGCAGAGCACTGTACTAAGTGCTTGGGAGAGTACGATACAAACTTAGAGCCGGTTGTTGGGTAGGGATTGTCTATCTATTGCCAAATTGTACTTTTTAAACGCTTAGTACAGTGCTTTTCACACAGTAAGCTCTCAATAAATACAGTTGGATGAATGAACAATAAACAGACACGTTCCCTGGCCTCCAGCGAGCTTACTGGTTAGAGATTTCTGTTGAAAGGAAGGAAGCTGGAGGAAGGTCGGCAGAGAGCTGTAGTTGGTGGTAGGAAGCGTTTCAAACGAAGTGAGAGGAACGAGGCGCTAGCTGTCTAGAGCACTGCTTCGCAAACGAGGCCTCTTCCACTTTCTCAGATAATAATAATGTTGGTATTTGTTAAGTGCTTACTATGTGCAGAGCACTGTTCTAAGCTCTGAGGTAGACACGAGGGAATCAGGTTGTTCCACGTGGGGCTCACAGTCTTAATTCCCATTTTACAGATGAGGTAACGGAGGCCCAGAGAAGTTAAGTGACTTGCCCACGGTCACCCAGGTGACAAGTGGCAGAGCCGGCATTCGAACCCACGACCTCTGACTCCAAAGCCCGTGCTCTGTCCACTGAGCCACGCTGCTTCTCAGATGGTGAACACCAGGGTGAGGAGGTGAGATTTCACTTCCCTACTGCAGTCGGTCAGTCAGTCGCATTCATCGACCGCTTCCTGTGTGCCGAACTCTGTACTAAGTTCTTGGGAGAGTACGATATGCCAATGTAACAGCAGGTGTGCCTAAATCATGTTACAATCCACCAGCGGTATTTGTTGAGCTATTATTCTGGGAAGAGCACTGTACTAAGTGTTTGGTAGAGTACAGTAGTTTTAGTAAACCCAATCCCTGCTCTCAGCGAATTTACGACCTAGTGAGGAGACAGACATTACAGCTAGGGGAAACAGCTGAGGGAAAAGTCACATGCATAACTCCTGTAGCCGGGATGAGGTTGGGGTTGATACCTAAGTGCTTAGGGCGTATGGGTGATAATAATAATAATTGTAGTATCTGTTAAGCGCTTACTCTGTGCCAGGCCCTGTACTAGCCCTGGGATAGATACAAGCAAATCTGGTTGGACAAGTCCCTGTCCCACATGGGGCTCACAGTCTTAATTCCCATTTTGCAGATGAGGGAACTGAGGCCCAATGAAGTTAAGGGACTCCCCCAAGGTCACCCGGCAGACAGGTAGCGCAGGGATTAGAACCCGGGTCCTTCTGACCCCCAGGCCTGTGCTTTGTACAGTAGGCCACGCTGCAGGAATGGGGGTGGGAGAGAGAAGAGATTAGTCAGGGAAAGTTTTCTGGAGGGGATGTGATTTTAGGAGGACTTTGAAGATGGGGAGGATGATGGTCTGTTGGATGTAAAGAGGGAGGGAGCTCCAGGCCGGGAGGGGGGAAGGAAGTAAGCAAGAAGTCGACGGCAAGAGAGGGGACTAATTCGCTAATCTACTATAAACCAACCCACACACTCCGCTCCTCTAATGGCAACATATTTACAGTTCCTCGATCTCACCTCTCTCTGCCAACCCCTTCCCCACATCTTCCCTCTGGCCTGGAACTCCGAATGAGCACCGCTTTCTCCACCCACAAACTATTAAAATCAAATCACCTCCAAGAGGCATCTCCTCTCCATTGCCTGTACACTTGGGTAAATCCGCCTTAAACTCACCCACCCCCAGCCCCACAGCACTTAGGCACATATCCCTATACACCGCCATTTCCCGTATCTGTAAGTCATTTTAATATCTGTCCCCCCCCCCATTAGACTGTAAGCTCCTTATGGGCAGAGAGCCTGTCTACCAACTCTATTGCATTGTACACTCTTAATTTCTTAGTAATAATAATAATAGTGATGATGACGGTATTTGTTAAGTGCTATGTGCTGAGCACTTTTGTAAGCGCTGGGGTAGATACGGGGTCGTCCCACGTGGGGCTCACGCTTTTAATCCCCATTTAACAGATGAGGTAACTGAGGCCCAGAGAAGTGAAGTGACTTGCCCAAGGTCGCAAAACAGACGAGTAGCGGAGCTGGGATTAGAACCTACTTCCTCCGACTCCCGAGCCCGGGCTCTTTCCACTAAGCCACGCTGCTTCTCTAGTGCACTGCATACAGTAAGTGCTCGATAAATGCTATTGATTGATTTAGGCAGGGTTTGTAGTGGGAGAGGAGTGAGGGTAAGTAGGGGGAAGAGAGCTGATTGATTGACTTACCGATGGGACAGCCGACGGTTACCACGGCTCTGGGTTTCCCCGCTCTGAGGTGGTGAGGTGGTCAGTTGCCCCTGTTCCGTAGGCCGCTATTATGTCTCATTATGTAATAGACTGTAAGCTTTTGTGGGCAGGGTCTATCAACTCTGTTATATTGTTATACTGTATCTAATATATATTGTTATATTGTATATTGTTATATTGTAGTCTCCCAAGCGTATAGTACAGTGTTCTGGCACAGTAAGTGCTCAACTATGATTGATTGATTAATTGTGCATTGATATAACATGGCATACTGACATAAGAATAATAATGTTGGTATTTGTTAAGCGCTTACTATGTGCAGAGCGCTGTTCTAAGCGCTGGGGTAGATACAGGGTAATCAGGTTGTCCCATGTGAGGTCACAGTTAATCCCCATTTTACAGATGAGGAAATCATATGCAGTATTGTTTGAAAGAGCAGGCTTCTGTCGTCAGCTTGCTACTGAATGGGCAGTTTGGCCATGAGATCGTGATCTACCTCTCTCTAGAGGATCTTGTTTGTCCCGCGACTATCTTCGTGGAGGGCAGTGGTGGGCAATCTGAGAGACATATGCGGTCACCATCTTGGAACGGTGCTGGTAGTTGCCATCTTTGGAAGGTACGGAGAAGCAGCGCGGTACAGTGGAAAGAGCCCGGGTTTGGGAGTCAGAGTTCGTGGGTTCGAATTCCGACTCCGCCGCTTGCCAGCTGTGTGACTTTGGGCAAGTCACTTTATTTGCATTCCCCTGTGTCTACACCAGCGCTTAGAACAGTACTCGGCACATAGTAAGCGCTTAACGAATACCAACATTATTATTAGGTGCCATTTTGGGGAGATTCCATGTGGTGCCTCACCGACTTCACATACCATCTGAAGCCAGCTTTACCCTGATCATCCTCATCCCCCATATTCCTCTCCCGCCTTGCGTGAACACGCTAGTGAGTGAAAGACTCACCGGGGAAGTATATGCCTGGGATTCAGTGCAATGCAAGATCATTAATCTGACACGCAGCAGGACAATAAGTGACAGCACAGCCTAGTGGATAGAGCCCGAGCCTGGGAGTCAGAAGGACCTGGGTTCTAATCCCAGCTCTGCCACTTGTCTGCTGTGTAATTTTGAGCGAGCTCTATGCCTCAGTTACCTTATCTGTAAAATGGGAATTAAGACTGTGAGCCCTATGTGGGACAGGGACCTGATTAACTTGTATTTGGAGAAGCAGCGAGGCTCAATGGAAAGAGCACGGGCTATGGAGTCAGAGGTCATGGGTTCGAATCCCTGCTCCGCCTCTTGTCAGCTGTGTGACTGTAGGCAAGTCACTTCACTTCTCTGTGCCTCAGTTACCTCATCTGTAAAATGGAGATGAAGATTGTGAGTCCCACGTGGGACAACCTGATTCCCCTGGGTCTACTCCAGCGCTTAGAACAGTGCTCTGCACGTAGTGAGTGCTTAACAAATACCAACATTATTATTATTATTTACTCCAGCACTTAATATAGTGTCTGGCACAAAGTAAGTACTTAATAAATACCATAAATCAGAAACAAACAAAAATAAGTGTCAGGTAGCAAAGTCTCTCTCTGACAGTTGGGCATTTCCACAGACGTTTCTCCGCCTCCTTAAGGTTAATGGTAACTTCTTTATTCAGGCTTCTTCCTGGCAGAATTCATGGTTCCTGCATCCTCCCCTCAAAGCGAGGAGGATGGTAGGTGAGAGCTTTTCCATGACTACAGTTGCTAGGGAACAAGGGAAATCCCTTCCTTAGCAACAAGAGTAGCATGAAGGTTTCAGAAACGCCTCTATTTCCCAGGGTGACACGGTGGGGTTGGAGCAATAGAGGAAAATATGGAATGGAAACATTCCTTTGAATAACTCCTTGTACCAACTGTTTCAAGGAGTGAAAGGCAGTGAAAGCTCCGAGCCCCTAACACAGATCCCTTTGGATACCTAGGCAACCCAGATGTTGTTATGAAGTCCACAAAAGAAGATAAATAGTGAGAATAATAATAGTGATCAGGCTGTTTGTTAAGCACTGTTCTAAACGGTGGGGGAGATACAAGGTAAAAAGGTTGGACATCGTCTGTGTAAACATTTAAACATCTGTTCATGATACCTGGCAGGAGAGTACCTGAAATAAACGCAAAACATCTGGTCCAAGTCTTTGGGTGGGTTGCAGCTGAAAAAGGAAGGGGCTTTAATAAATCATCCACCAAAGGAAACCTTGATGGTGGATAAATGAAGGAAGCAGACGTTTGGATAAGATTCAAGAGAGAAAACGTTTTCCAACAACTTTTTTGTCTCCTCAGTGGACTATTTCCTCAGATTATGCTGAATCACAATACCCTGGAAATGCCTTTTTTTCCTCAGGGCTCTGATTTTTCTCGGTCTAATTTCCAGAAAACCTGAGGATGCACTGTGACCAAGGTTTAACTCTAGGCTTTTTTTCGGGTTAATGAAAGAGTGGAAATTCAAGTCCATCTCCAGTCGTTTGCAACTTTCCTCACTGCAGAGTAGACTGTTTACTTGTTTTGATGTCTGTCTCCCCCCTTCTGGACTGTGAGCCTGTTGTTGGGAAGGGATTGTCTCTATTTGTTGCTGAATTGTATTTTCCAAGCGCTTAGTACAGCGCAGTGCACACAGTAAGCGCTTGATAAATACGATTGAATGAATGAATGAACAAAGACCGTTCAAATCGGAACTGACCTCCTTTCTCCCATTTTCCTAAATGTGGTCCCTGGTGCTAGTGACTAATTTATCTTTAGCTTTGACTACCAGGTGTTAAAATAGGGAGAACAATTTGCAATATGGGGATAGGCAGCATGGCCTAGTTAGAAAGAGCATGTGCCTGGGAGTCAGAGGACCTGAATTCTAATCCTGCCTGCCAGCTGCTCACTGTGTGTGTCACACTGGGGAGTACAAATGGCCATCTAATTTGTATTTCTTTTGGTTCTTCTCTCTTATTGACTCTCTCACCCAGATTTAGGGTGACTAGTAGGATTGGAATTCTTGAGAGTTTTCACCCTTAGGCTTTATACCACATTTTCTAAATGGTTTCCTATTAATAATGGTAACAACATTAATGGTGGTATTTGTTAAGCATTTACTGTGTGCCAGGCACTGTACTAAATGCTGAGTTACATACAAACAAATAGGGCTGGACACAGCCCTTGTCCCACATGGGGCTCAAACTCTTAATTCCCATTTTACAGATGAGGGAACTGAAGCCCAGAGAAGTTACGTGACTCGCTCAAGGTCACCCAGCAGACAAGCGGAGCGGGGATTAGAACCCAGGTCCCTCTGATTCCTAGGCCCGTGCTCTACCCACTAATGCTTTTCCTTTGGATTCAGCTAGCGGGTTATGAAAAGGTCTTTTTTAGGTATCCCAAGAGGTGCCTATAGGACCGGTTCACCCTGGCCTGAGTAACCCATCCTTAGTCGGAAAAGAACTGGAGCCTGGTGGCTTGGATGATTTCCCGCCCTGGTGAGAAGAAGATTTGTGCCTCTATGACTTTGACCTGGTGTCTCCCATCACCCTGATTGGGGAAGATTAGCGGCTTCCTGTTGAGGCAACAGTTTCCTCAACTGGCTATATAGCCTCTGCTCTGGACTGGAAATAGCTCTGGGAGGGCTAGAGGGGAGAATGCGCGTATGATGGATGGATATGCGACAGGGAGCGTGGAGGCCCTGAGTTTGGCTTTGAATCAGGGAGCCCACCCTAGCCTGAAACTGAACCACCCGAGGCCACTTGTCAGGTGGGGATTTCACATTTACTCCAGCTGTTTTTTTAAAAATGGAAACCATCTCATGTGGTTAAACCTCCACCTTCAACAGCCGCATCAATCAGGTTGCTTACTGGCCCTGTATCGGGTGCTGCCTAGAGGCTCTGAGTGCTTATTCGGGGTGGGAGAAGGGGATTTCACAGGAGCAGTGCGGTGATCAGCTATCTTAGAGACATAATCGCTTGTATTTATTGAGCGCTTACTGTGTGCAGAGTTTACCTCAGTCGGATTACCTCGATCCCTATCTGTGCATAATATAATAATAATAATAATGATAATTAGGAGAAGCAACATGGCCTAGTGGATAGAGCAAGGGTCTGGGAGTCAGAAGGACCTAGGTTCTAATGCTGGTTGTGCCACTTCCCTGCTGTGTGACCTTGGGCAAGTCACTTCACTTCTCTGGGCCTCAGTTCCCTCATCTATAAAATGGGGATTATTAATAACAATAACAATAATTGTGCTATTTGTTAAGCGCTTACTATAAATAACGTTGGTATTTGTTAAGCACTTACTATGTGCCAAGCACCATTCTAAGCACTGGGGTAGATACAGGGTAATCAGGTTGTCCCACATGAGACTCCCAGTGTTAATCCCCATTTTACAGATGAGGTAACTGAGGCACCGAGAAGTTAAGTGACTTGCCCAGAGTCACACAGCTGACAAGTGGCGGAGCCGGGATTAGAACCCATGACCTCCGACTCCCAAGCCCATGCTCTTTCTACTGAGCCACGCTGCTTCTATATGCCAGGCACTGTACTAGGCGCTGGGGTGGATACAAGCAAATCGAGTTGGACACTGTCTCATTTGGGGCTCACAGTCTCAATCCCTGTTTTCCAGATGAGACAGCTGAGGCCCAAAGAAGTGAAGTGACTTGCCCAAGGTCACGCAGCAGGCAAGTGGCATGACCTTCTGACTTCCAGGTCTGGGCTCTCTCCACTATGCCGTGCTGCTTCTCTGCTGTGAGCCCCATGTGGGAGAGGGACTGTGGCCAACTGATTAGCTTGTATCCTCCCTAGCGCTTAGTACAGTGCCTGGCACATAGAGCTTAACAGATACCATAAAACAATGGTAGGTATTAAGCACTTACTATGTGACAAACAGTGTTTTAAGCACTGGGGTAGATACAAGTTAATGAGGTTGGACCCAGTCCCTGACCCACTTGGGGTTCACAATCTAAGCAAGAGGGAGTTCAGGTTTGGAGCCCTATTTCCCAGTTGAGAAAATTTAGTCACAGAGAAGTTAAGTGACTTACCCAAGGTCACACAACAGGCAAGCAGTAGAACCACGATTAGAGTCCCAGGTCTGTGCTTTTCCCTTTGGCTCACACTGCTTCCCCGTGTCACCTTTAGCATCTTATTCTCCAAACAGTCTCCAGCCCTCGGGTGACTTGGAAGTACAGTTGGGATTTTGCTTTTCCTTTTAGGTCAGGAGCAGTGAATCCAGCACATTAATAGAATTAGAAAGGTCCTTCATTAGGGACATTACGATTAGATCGGACAAAATGCGGACACGGGCGAATGAACTCAAGAATTAAGTCAATGTCTCTGCACCACCCAGCTCCCTTTGCTGCAGTGTGTCTGTCTTCTGGTTGTTTTCCAGGTTTTGAGGCGGCCTCCCCTCTTGAACCGTTGGCAGGGAATATGTCTACCATCGTTATTATGTGCTCACCCCAGTGCTTAGCTGTGGGGTTGGGTGGGAGAATGAATGAAGGAGGAAGTAAGAGAGGCACAGAAGGGAGTGGAAGAAGAGAAGAGGAGGGCTTAGTCAGGGAAGGCTTCTTGGAGGAGATGTGCCTTCAATAAGGTTTTGAAGTGGGGGAGAGCAATTATCTGTGAGGAGGGAGGACTTTTCAGGCCAAAAATAGGATGTGGGTGAGAGGTCGGCGATGAGACAGACGAGAACGAACGGATGAATGATTAGTTCAAGTGTGTTGTGGGCAGGAAACATATATATAGCAACTCTGTTGCGTTATATCTCCCAAGTTCTTAATACAATGCTCTGCACGCCGTGAGTGCTCAACAAATACCACTGATGATGACTGATGATCATCAGTCCCCATTTCCCTCTGCTCCTCCCCCTCTCCCTTCCCATCCCCTCAGCACTGTACTCGTCCGCTCAACTGTATATATTTTCATTACCCTATTTATTTTGTTAATGAAATGTCCCATCGCCTCGATTCTATTTAGTCGCCATTGTTTTTACGAGATGTTCTTCCCCTCGACTCTATTTATCGCCGTCGTTCTCGTCCGTCCGTCTCCCCCGATTAGACCGTGAGCCCGTCAAACGGCAGGGACCGTCTCTATCTGTTGCCGACTTGTTCATTCCAAGCGCCTAGTACAGTGCTCTGCACATAGGAAGCGCTCAATAAATACTATGGAATGAATGGGAATGAATGAAATGATGTTCTGATTGGTAGGTTGATTGATTGATGCTGCAACCTATACAGAATGGCGCCAGGATCATCCCATTACAGGGTCCCAAACATTGCCCTTGTGAGCAGTGAGGTAAGACAGCAGTCTAGGTTTTGAAAGTACGGGGGGAAAATTAAGACAGTCTTCTGAGCAGGAGCTTTGCTCAATAACAAAACTCTTCCATGGAACTCTTCCTTCTTCTCTTGTCTTCCTTTAAAGAGAGAGCAACTTAAAGAGAGAGCAACTTTAAAGAGAGAGCAACTTAAAGTTTCCCACATCCTCCGGTGGTCCTCTTCCCTTGAGTGTTACCAGAGGTGATGCGGTTTGTTTTTCTTCTTTCATAGGATGAGTTATAGAAGGTTTCAATCTGCCGGGATTTGATATAATTCACACGGATTTTGTACGGAAATGCCAGCTTCCTGGGGTTCATAGAATACGCATATATTCCCTTTCAGGGTTTGAATAAGATAAGGTTTATGAGAGAATTTGCTTGTCCAGGGGAATTTCCTGGTTTCAGCCTTCTTTTGTCTTGTAAATTTTGGCTGCTGCTGATTTAAGAATTTAGTGGTAAAATTCTCGTTCACCGTACCGTGGGAGGTGCTGACAAAATATCACACTCAATTATTGCACGTCCCACCAGTAAGGGGAAGGTACCAGTTGAAGTGGAGGATTCTGGAAAAACTATTTACGGTTCAGGGGGCCAATATGGATCAGGGTGAACCAGCAGCGTTAAGATCTGGTACAGAATAGACTGTCACCAGGCAGAGGGAACCCCAAGGCCGTGCAAGACCCCTCCTAATGAACAGAAGCAGTCGAGCTGGGCTTCCCTTGAAAGAAAGGGGAAGAATAGAGACTAGGACTGAGTTCAGAATAGGTAACCACCTGGCAAAAGCAGGTCTCTCCTCAATATCAGTAGGATCTGAGAAGCACGGCACGGGTCTGGGAGTCAGAAGGACCTGGGTTCTAATTCAGGCTCTGCCACACGTCTACTGTTTGACCTTAGGCAAATCACTTCGCTTCTCTAGGCCTCAGTTACCTCATCTGGAAAAGGGGGATTAAGAGTGTGAGCTCCATGGGGGACAGGGACTGTGTCCAACCTGATTAACTTGTATCTACCCCAGCACTTAGCAAAGTCATGGCACATAGTAAGTGCTTGAAGACACCATAGTTATTACTGTTATTATTACAACCCCCATCCAAAGAGGGAGAAGGCACAGAGGAGAAACAGATGGGGATTGATCAATGAATAGCGAAGGGATAAGATGTGAGGAGGATGAAGAATTGTATCAAGATTTTGTCCACCCCAATGCTTAGTACAATGCCTGGTACATAGTAAGTGCTTAACAAATACCATAATTATTATTATTCTGTACTTGCTGTCTGACCTTAGCCAAGTCTCTTGACTGCTCTGTGCCTCAGTTCCCTCATCTACAACCTGAGGATTCAATACGTGTTCTCCCTCCTACCTACTGTGTGAGCCCCATGTGAGATGTGTTTAGCCTGATGGAATTTGTGTCTACCCTTGTACTTAGAACAGTGCCTGACACATGGTGATGCTTAACAAATGCCATAATTATCTCTCTAGACTGCAAGATCATTGTGGGCAGGGAACGTGTCTGCCAACTCAGATTGTACTCTCCCAAGTGCCTAGTACAGTGCTCTGCACACAGTAAGCACTCAATAAATATGATAGATTGAGTGAGTGAATGAGTGGGGAGACATGGGCTGAACTTTTTATTAGAAAAATGATCTGGGCAGCAAAATGAAGTGAGAGACATAAGTCAGGGAGGTCAGTAAGGAGACTAATGCAGTAGCCAAGACCGGATATAAGTGCCTGGATCAACATCACAGCAGTTTGGATGGAGCGGAAAGGGAGGATTTTTAGCAATGTTGCGAAGGTAGAACCGACAGGAGTTGGTGACAGATTGAGTATGTGAGTTGAATGAGAGAGATGCAGGAGGAATCCCCGCAGGTTTTTTTGTGAGGATTCATGGACAAGCGGCAGAGATGCTTTTAGGAAGGCTCTTCCAAGTACCCCCTGGGTGAAGCCACCGTCTTGCCACTTCGTTGCCACCCCCTCAGCCTCACCGAGGTCACCCATTTTCCTGAAGTCAGAAACTTGGGTCTTGAGCCAGGGTGACTCAGTGCACACTCATCATATTGGCCTCCTGTGTGTAACAGAAGGCCCCAGTCCTCGGCCAGAGGCCATGGAATGTGTTCTACTTTCCCTTCCGCTTGTTTACAGTTTATTATCAGACTTCAGTCGATCAATCTATCGTATTTATTGAGCGATTACTTGTGCAGAGCACTGTGCTAAGCACTTGGGAGAGTATGCTACAACAGAGTTGGTAGACATGTTCCCTGCCCACAGCGAACTTAGAGTCTAGACAGCAAATGCCTAAATAAATGACGATACGTGTGTAAGTCCCGTGGGGCCTAGGGAGGGGTGAATAAAGGGTGAAAATCCAACTGTAAGGGCGACAGAAGGGAGTGTGAGGAAAGGAAACGAGGCCCTAGTCAGGAAAGGCCTCTTGGAGGAGGTGTGCCCACGTTATGAAAGTGGGGAGAGTGATCATCAGTCGGGTAAAAAGAGGGAGGGAGCTCCGGGCCAGAGCAGGACGCGGGTGAGAAGTTGGTGGTGAGATCGGAGAGACCGAGGTACAGTAAGTGGGTTGGTATTAGAGGAGTGAAGTGTATGGGCTGGGGTGTAGTAGGACAGCAGTGAGGTGAGGTAAGAGGGAGCAAGGTGATTGAGTGCTTTAAAGGTGATGATAACAATTTTCTGTTTGATGCAGACGTGGATGGGCAAACCACTGGAGATTCTTGAGGAGAGGGGAAACACGGACTGATCGTTTTTGTAGAAGAATGACCCGGGCATCAGAGTGAAGTGTGGATGGGAGTGGGTAGAGACAGCTTAGTACAGTGCTTTGCACACAGTATTATTATTATTATTATCATCAAGTGCCGTTGAGTCATTTCTGATTCATAGCGACTTTATGGATATATTTTCTCCAGAACGTCCTGTCTTCTGCCATGATGCCTAAGCTTTCTAAAGGCCCTTCCGTTATCGTTGTTATGGTCTCTGCCCATCTAACTGCTGGTCTGCCTCTTCCACGTTTTCCCTGGACTTTTCCTAGCACACAGTAAGCGCTCAATAAATACAGTTGAATGAATGGGGTGGGAGGCAGAAGGCATAGGAGGATCCTGTGAAAGAGATTGAGGGTCATTTAAATGTATACCCTGTCCGGCTCTGAATCCAGAACAGCCGGTAACAGATAGCATGCTTGATCAGCATGGCTCAGTGGAAAGAGCACGGAGTCAGAGGTCATGAGTTCGAATCCCAGCTCTGCCACTTGTCAGCTGTGTGACTGTGGGCAAGTCACTTAACTTCTCTGGGCCTCAGTTACCTCATCTGCAAAAATGGGGATCCCACGTGGGACGACCTGATTCTCCTGTGTCTCCCCCAGCGCTTAGAACAGTGCTCTGCACATAGTAAGCGCTTAACAAATACATTATTTGTTATTATTATGTTTCTGACCCTGAGGGCCACATCCAGGGCACTGTTTAACCCCCCTACTCCAAGGGGAAAAAAGGGACTCTAGGATGCACTTTTGGGATTTGGAGCAATCTAGGTCACTTTCAGGATAGCACCTAAAGAGTTTCCAGTACTCTACCAGTCTCGACTACGGGAAGGAGAGTCAAGCAGAGGCCTACCCGTTCCATTCCGAGCTTGGCCAGTGGCTATTCAATAGTATTTATTGAGCGCTTACTATGTGCAGAGCACTGTACTAAGCGCTTGGGATGAACAAGTCGGCAACAGATAGAGACGGTCCCTGCCGTTTGACGGGCTTACAGTCTAATCGGGGGAGATGGACAGACAAGAACAATGGCAATAAATAGAGTCGAGGGGAAGAACATCTCGTAAAAACAATGGCAACTAAATAGAATCGAGGCGATGTACAATTCATTAACAAAATAAATAGGGTAATGAGAATATATACAGTTGAGCGGACGAGTACGGTGCTGTGGGGATGGGGAGGGAGAGGTGGAGGAGCAGAGGGAAAAGGGAAAAAAGAGGGTTAAGCTGTGGAGAGGTAAAAGGGGGGTGGCAGAGGGAGTAGAGGGAGAAGAGGAGCTCAGTCTGGGAAGGCCTCTTGGAGGAGGTGAGTTTTAAGTAGGGTTTTGAAGAGGGAAAGAGAATCGGTTTGGCAGAGGTGAGGAGGGAGGGCGTTCCGGGACCGCAGGAGGACGTGACCCAGGGGTCGACGGCGGGATAGGCGAGACCGAGGGACGGCGAGGAGGTGGGCGGCGGAGGAGCGGAGCGTGTGGAGTGGGTGGCAGAAAGAGAGAAGGGAGGAGAGGTAGGAAGGGGCAAGGTGATGGAGAGCCTCGAAGCCTAGAGTGAGGAGTTTTTGTTTGGAGCGGAGGTCGATAGGCAACCACTGGAGTTGTTTAAGAAGGGGAGTGACAGGCCCAGATCGTTTCTGCGGGAAGATGAGCCGGGCAGCGGAGTGAAGAATAGACCGGAGCGGGGCGAGAGAGGAGGAAGGGAGGTCAGAGGGAAGGCTGACACAGTAGTCTAGCCGGGATATGACGAGAGCCCGTAACGGTAAGGTAGCCGTTTGGGTGGAGAGGAAAGGGCGGATCTTGGCAATATTGTAGAGGTGAAACCGGCAGGTCTCGGTAACGGATAGGACGCGTGGGGTGAACGAGAGAGACGAGTCAAGGATGACACCGAGATTGCGGGCCCGAGAGACGGGAAGGATGGTCGTGCCATCGACGGTGATAGAGAAGTCTGGGAGAGGACCGGGTTTGGGAGGCAGTCTGCTACAAGTCAGAACTCCCCTGTGCCGGGCAACGGCGGCACGGGAGAGAGTCGAGGGCGGAGACTCAAGTTTACGGCTCGGAAGGAGGCAAAGGTAAACCACTTCCTATTTTTACCAAGAAAACCTTACGGTTACACTGCCAGAACGATTGCAGATGGAGGTGGGGCATTCTGGGAGAGGTGTGAACATGGAGTCGCTATGGGTTGGAGATGACAGCATTAGACAAGACGAGGGGAAGCAGCATGGCTCAGTGGAAAGAGCCTGGGCTTCGGAGTCAGAGGTCATGGGTTCGACTCCCGGCTCTGCCACTCGTCAGCTGTGTGACTGTGGGCGAGTCACTTCACTTCTCTGTGCCTCAGTTACCTCGTCTGTAAAATGGGGATTAACTGTGAGCCTCACGTGGGACAACCTGATGACCCTGTATCTATCCCAGCGCTTAGAACAGTGCGCTGCACATAGTAAGCGCTTAAATACCAACAACAACAACAAAAAAAGGTCTTGTTAAAGCTCTGATGATAATGATCTGGTGGGTCACCAGCCTCAGTGGGACCACTTCAGAACCACCCACTTCTCTTGGCAAAAATGAGCAGGCAAGTCAGAAGTGCCTAGGACAACATTGTTTATCTGGGTTTTGGAGGGATGTGTGACAGTTACTGAGCAGAAGAATAGATGTCAGCAGCAGAAAATTCCAAATATTTGGTTATCTGAGAGATTTCCTTGGGGATTTTTATATTTTTGCCCTCACCCAACTGATTATATATGTTGAAGTTGAAATAATGAAGTCCCTTGTACAAGATTAAAAAACAACAGTAGTATTTTGTGAATTCTTGCTATGAACAGAGCTCTGTAGTAGGGTGGTTGAAAACTGAAGCGTGTTAGTTGGGTGAAGGGTAGGGTTTCTTAATGCAACGATGCAAATAGTTTTCTAAAATCATCAAGCCACAAAAATTCTGTGTGACCTTCAAAATTTACGTTGGCCTTGTTTATGTTTCTCAGTGTCATTTTTCCAGCTCCTAGTCATTTTCACATCTTTCTACTTCTCCCCATGTCGGAGGAAGCAACGTGGTCTAGTGGATAAATCACAGGCCAGAGGATGTGGTTCTAATTCTGGCTCTGCTTCTTGCCTGCTGTGTGACCTTGGGCAAGTCGCTTAACTTCTCTGAGCCTCAGTTTCTTCAACTTCAAAATGGAAATTCCATACCTGTTCTCCCTGTATTTAGACTCCGAGCTCCATGTGGGACAGAGGTTGCATTCGACTTGATTAACTTGTATCTCCTCCAGCGCTTAGAACAGTGCTTGACACATAGTAAGCGCTTAACAAATACCATAAAAAAACTAAGACAACACAAGCACAACCAAGAACAGCAAATCCTCAGGACTTCCAAACACAAATGCCTATGAAAGCAAAACTAAAAGGGAACAGAAAGGATAATATATTAAATTTCTCATTATACTTACTGCTGGACTCTCCCAAGAGCTTAGTACAGTGCTTTGCGCACAATAATCACTCAATCAATATGATTGAATGAACGAATGCTTGATGTTCATTTTTTTTCCTCCCTGATTGCTTTTGGATCAGGCTATGTTTATTTTGAAGGCTGCCCTGGTGGTTACAGGAATTATTCATTCATTCAATCATATTTATTGAGCACTTACTGTGTGCAGAGCACTGTACTGAGCGTTTAGAAGCAGCGTGGCTCAGTGGAAAGAGCCTGGGCTTTGGAGTCAGAGGTCATGGGTTCGAATGTCGGCTCTGCCACTTGTCAGCTGTGTGACGTGGGCAAGTCACTTCTCTGGGCCTCAGTTCCCTCACGTGGGACAACCTGATTCCCCTTTGTCTACCCCAGCGCTTAGAACAGTGCTGTGCACATAGTAAGCGCTTAACAAATACCAACATTATTATTTAGGAAAGTACGATTCAACAATAAACAGTGACGTTCCCTGCCCGCACCGAGCTAGAGAAAAGCAGTGTGGGGTAGTGGATAGAGCACAAGCCTGGAAGTCAGAGGACCTGGGTTCTAATCCTGGATCTGCTACTTACTTGCTGTGTGGCCTAATCACTTAACTTCTCTGTTCCTCAGTTTCCTCATCTGTAAATGGGGATTCAATACCTGCTGTTCCTTCCTTTTAGACTGTGAGCCCGATGTGGGCAGGGACTACATTCAATTTGTATTCAATACTCTCTCAACCCCCGTGCTTAGTTCAGTGTGTTGCACATAGCAAGCAATTAAAAAACACCATTATTACATTATATCATAGTTTGATCAGTTATATAATAATAATAATGTTGGTATTTGTTAAGCGCTTACTATGTGCAGCAGCGTGGCTCAGTGGAAAGAGCACGGGCTTTGGAGTCAGAGTTCATGGGTTCGAATCCCGGCTCGGCCACTTGTCTGCTGTGTGACTTTGGGCAAGTCACTTAACTTCTCTGTGCCTCAGTTCCCTCATCTGTAAAATGGGGATTAAGACTGTGAGCCCCACGTGGGACAACCTGATTCCCCTGTGTCTACCCCAGCGCTTAGAACAGTGCTCGGCACATAGTAAGCGCTTAACAAATACCAACATTAACATTAATGTGCAGAGCACCATTCTAAGCGCTGGGGTGGATACAGGGGAATCAGGTTGTCCGACGTGGGGCTCACAGTCTTCATCCCCATTTTACAGATGAGGTAACTGAGGCCCGGAGAAGTGAAGTGACTTGCCCGCAGTCACCCAGCTGACAAGTGGCAGAGCTGGGATTCGAACTCATGACCTCTGACTCCAAAGCCCGTACTTTTTCCACTGAGCCACGCTGCTTCTCTTATCAGGATTTCAGGATTCTATTTCTTGCTCTGACTTGGCACCCTGTAGAAGCAGGAAACCACCTTGCCCCCTCCTACCTCGCCTCGCTGCTCTCCTACTACGGCCCACACGTTTCATTCCTCTAATGCCAAACTACTCACTGTACCGCAGTCCCGTCTGTCTCACTGCCAACTTCTCGCCAGAGTCCTGCCTCTGGCCTGGAACACCCTCCCTCTTCATAGCTTCGTGGAGAAGCAGCGTGGCTCAGTGGAAAGAGCCCGGGCTTGGGAGTCGGAGGTCATGAGTTCGAATCCCAATCTGCCACTTGTCAGCTGTGTGACCGTGGGCAAGTCACTTCTCTGGGCCTCAGTTACCTCATCTGTAAAATGGGGATGAAGACTGTGAGCCTCACGTGGGACAACCTGATGACCCTGTATCTACCCCAGCGCTCAGAACGGTGCTCGGCACATAGTAAGCGCTTAACAGATACCAACGTTATCATTATTATGTCAGACAATGACTCTCCCCATCTTCAAAGCCTTATTGAAAGCGCATTTCCTCCAAGAGGCCTTCTCTGACTGAGCCCTCGTTTCCTCTTCTCCCACTCCCTTCTGCGTAGCTTTGATTTACTCCCTTCATTCACTCCCACCTCAGCACCACTGCACTTATGTACATATCCATAATTTATGTATTTATATTAATGTCTGGCTCCCCCTTTATACTGTAGGTCAGTCGGCCAACCGCATTTATTGAGTGTTTACTGTGTGAAAGGCACTGTTCTAAGCACTTGGAAGAGTGCAGTATAATAATATAGCAGACGCATTGTGGGTAGAGAATGCTATATTGTACTATTGAACTCTCCCAAGTTTTTAGTAAAGTGCTCTGCCTACAGTAAGTGCTCAAAAAATACAATTTATTGATTCATTACTCTGGGCCTTCTTTTGATAATCTCTGAAATGGGTGCGTAATGATGCTGTACGCCCAAGCAGTATGCCATGTCTATGCAGGAACCTTAATCTGTAGGGCAGTTCTCCCCAAAGAACGTTATTCATTCAATAGTATTTATTGAGCGCTTACTCTGTGCAGAGCCCTGTACTAAGCGCGTGAAATGTACAAATCGGTAACAGATAGAGACAGTCCCTGCTCTTTGACGCTCTTACAGTCTAATAGGATAAAAAATAGTGGTATTTGTTAAGTGCTTACTATGTGCAAAGCACTGTTCTAAACTCTGGGGGGGATATAAGGTGAACAGGTTGTCCCATGGGGGCTCACAGTTTTTAATCCCCATGTTACAGGTGAGGTAAATGAGGCACAGAGAAATGAAGTGACTTGCCCAAAGTCACACAGCTGGCAAGTGGTGGAGCCGGGATTCGAACCCATGACCTCTGACTCCCAAGCCCGGGCTCTTTCCACTGAGCCACGCTGTGAACGGCTCAGTTTTTTTTATGGTATTTAAAAAATGTTTACTATGTACCAGACACTGTACTAAACACTGGGACAGTTACAAGCAAATCAGATTGAACACAGTCCCTGTCCCACATGGGGCTCACAGTCTTAATCCCTATTTTGCAGATGAGGTAACTGAGGCACAAAGAAGTAAAGTGACTTGCTTAAGGTCACGAAGCAGACAAGTGGCGGAGCCAGAATTAAAACCCAGGTCCTTCTGACTCCCAGGCCCGTGCTCAATCCTCTAGACTACACTGCCTTTCTTCTCAGTCCCACTCGCATTCCTATGAAGTGGTCAAACTGGGAAAGGTAACAGTGATTATGCCCCAGAGGACCCGAGTGCATCGCTGAAATTTTGTCAATCGATCAATCAGTGGTATTTATTGAGCGCTTACGAATCATTCAATCATATTTATTGAGCGCTTACTATGCGCAGAGCACTGTACTAAGCGCTTGGAAAGTACAATTCGGCAACACATAGAGACAATCCCTACTCGATAACGGTCTCACAGTCTAGAATACTGTGTGCAGAGCACTAGACTAACTTTGAATAGTGATAAATAACTGTGATATTTGTTAAGCGCTTACTATGTTCCAGGCATCATACTAAGTGCTAGGATAGATACAAGCAAATAGGCTTGGACATAGTCCCTGTCTCACCTGGAGCTCACATTTTTAATTCCTATTTTATAGATGAGGTAACTGAGGCTCAGAGAAGTGAAGTGACTTGTCTGAAGTCACACAGCAGCTCCCAAGCCCGTGCTCTATCCATTAGGCCATGGTGCTTCTCAGAGTATTTAAGAGGAGTGATCCCTGCCTCTTAAATACCTGGAGAATTTTGCCTACAGAGAGAGGGTCAGCTCGTTGTTAAAAAGCAGATCCAGTAGAGTAAGATCTGCTACCAGTTTCCTTGCATTTTGAGCAGTATCCCCTTTGTTAAAGTTAAGAGGCAGGGAAGAAGCAGTGTGGCTTAGTGGATAAAGCATGGGTCTGGGAGTCAGGAGGACCTGGGTTCAAATTCCAATTCTGCTGTATGTCTGCTGTGTGACCTTGGGCCAGTCACTTCACTTCTCTGGTCTCAGTTGTCTTGTCTTATGCCCGCGGTCCCGGAACGCCCTCCCTCCTCACCTCCGCCAAACTAATTCTCTTCCCCTCTTCAAGACCCTACTTAGAGCTCACCTCCTCCAAGAGGCCTTCCCAGACTGAGCTCCTCTTCTCCCTCTACTCCCTCTCCCGCCCCCCTTCACCTCTCCGCAGCTTAACCCTCTTTCCCCCCCGCCATTTCCCTCTGCTCCTCCCCCTCTCCCTTCTCATCCCCTCAGCACTGTACTCGTCCGCTCGGCTGCATATATTTTCATTACCCAATTAATTTTGTTAATGAGATGTACATCGCCTTGATTCTATTTATCTGCTATTGTTTTAATGAGATGTTCACCCCCTCGATTCTATTTAATGCCATTGTTCTTGTCTGTCCGTCTCCTCCCGTTAGACTGTAAGCCCGTCAAAGGGCGGGGACCGTCTCTGTTAACCATTTGTACATTCCAAGCGCTTAGTACGGTGCTCTGCACGTAGTAAGCGCTCAATAGATACTATTGAATGAATGAATGAATCACCGACCCATAACGATGCCGCGATCACATCTCTCCCAGAACGCCCCACTTCCATCTGCAGTCGTTCTGGTAGTGGATCCGTAGAGTTTCACCTCAGCTGTAAAATGGGGCTAACGAGTGTGAGCCCCATGTGGAAAAGGGACAGTGCCCAACCTGATTAACTTGTATCTCCCCCAGTGCTTAGCGTCGTGCTTGCCACGTACCACTGAACAAGTACCATTATTATATTACGAAGACACCAGCGCGCTGGATCCGAGGTGTCTGAGTTGTTTTCGATTGTAATACAACCTTACATCTCACACCTCTCCACCCCCCATCCTGGCGGATTTTACGCCCGGCAGGAGTTATTAAACAAACTCAAGTCAGCCATCGGCCCTTCCCGATTCTGCCTTCCTCGGCCACTTGGTGCCGTCCTGATGGGACCCGGCCCACAGCTGCCCCTTGCAGGGGGACGGCTTCTCTCCGACCGTTCCCGTCGGCCCTCTGGGAACTCCTCAGCACGGTCACTCTTTAGCCACCAGCCTCCCGGCAAGTAGGGCGCTGACGGTCCCGCAGCTGGCCGTTCTGAGGAGAGCCTTGTCTCCTTCATGAAATACGATGGTGGCGGCCGTCTGGAAGAGACGAGGGGGTGTGCGGCTGCCTACTTTACGGCAGACAGGTGGGTGATGTAGTGGTCTACCTCGGGGGTCTCAGACATTAACAAGGGGATGGTCAACGTCTCTGAGACCGCCTGGAGTCTAGAAGTGAAGGACGAGGTTGTTCATACTAACCTACCAAAAGAGTTTGGTGAAAAACAGGGATATTATTACAGGGCGGAGAGAGACGGGGCTGGGGGTCAGAGTACAAGGCGGCGTTTCCCATTTGCGGAGCTGTCGTTCTTACTGTAAAATGAGTGGCTGGAAAGATTTGGAAGTGGTTTGGAATTGACTTCGGGGGCTGCCTTTGACGGCAGGCCTGTTGTCCGAGAGCCAGAATAATGAGGCAGCGTGCGGTCACGGATTTAGTGGTTTCGTGTGGATCGTAGGCAGAGTTCCGCCGATCATAATGAACTGAGCGAGATTGTATTAAAAAAGGTAATAGCATCATTTGTCCCTGCCTTTTCCTAGGTGGGATGGCTAAACGGCTCCAAAGAGGGAGATGAAATATCCCCTTTGGTGTTTAGGGGAGCAGAGGACCTTACAAAGAGAGCAACGATTTTCTTGTCAACCCAAAGCGGGTTTTAAATCGGCCGGATAAATTCCCTGTGCTTGTAATTTAAATTTCTTTCCCCCTGGTCATTTGGGGAACTGCTGCTCTTTCAGATTAACTCCACTTTCAGGTTGCTGAATGCTAATGAATGAATGAAGCTTTCTTTGTACTCTGAAGTGGGGGGACTTGGGGAGAGCGGGGGGTTATATAATCAATTTGGGTTGTAATTACTCTAAAATCTCAGGACCTGATGTTTTGCTTTTTGTCACCCGACTGGAGAAACAAGAAGTACAATGTTATGTGACCTAGAAGCCCACAATAGAAAAAAAATGTACAGCTAGGCAATTCACAGTTCTGCAGCTGGCTCACAGGGTGCTGATTTACTGTCTGAACTAGCAAGTATGTTCTGAAAGAAGAGCAGCTGCATACAAAGACTGGGATGAAAAATTCATGCATTGTCTAACACAGGGAATACGTTTCAGTGCGTGTGTGTTAGCTGGGCCGGTGCTTAAAGCCAAATGAACTTTCTGATAATTGACAGGTTTTGGAGATTCCCCCAAAGAGCAGTCCTTTTTTTGTTCTGCCCTGGGGTTTAGGGAAATGCATTTTATTTGGGCTCTAATGGCTTTCTTCTGTGGAATGGGCCACTCGAGGACCATTCCATGAGGACCAGTTTATATGGAAAAAGTGATTGAAGCTATTTTTAATTTTGATAAAAGGGAAAATCTGTGCCAGAGCCTTTTCACGGCTGACCCGTGGAAAGCACACACGTCCTAATAAGTAGAACGTTTGTCCAGGAGCAGCATAATTATGTCCTGCTTATCCAAAGGCAGTCTGGTGGCCTCGTGGAAGGAACGTGGGCCTGGGAGTCAGGGGACCCAGGTTCTAGTCCTTGCCGTGCCACTTGTATGATGGGTGACCTAGGGCAAGTCACTTGCCTTCAAATGCCACTGTTTCCTCCTCGGCAAAATGGTGGTGAACTGATTACTAGATCCCCTAATGGGAGAGGAACTATGTCCGATGCGATTATCGTGTAGCTGCCCTAGCACTTAACAAATGCCATAATCATGGTGATTTGGCTTCATCTTATCATCCTTATCAGTGGTATTTACTGAGGGCTTACGGTGGGCAGAGCACTGTACTAAGCAGTTGGGAGAGTACAATTCAACAGAGTTGGTAGAAACATTCCCTAACCACAGTTGTCTTTTTTTATGGTATTTGTTAAACTTTTACTAGGATCCAGGCACTGTACTGAGCACACTGGAGTAGATATAAGCTATTCAGGTAGGACACAGTCCATGTCCCACATGGGGCTCACAGTCTTAATCCCCATACAGATGAGGTAAAGGAGGCACCGAGAAGTGAAGTGACTTGTCCAAGGTTGTACAGCGGCCAAGGGATGGAGCCGGGATTAGAACCCAGGTCCTTGGGACTCGGCACACTGCGCTCTATCCACTAGGTCACGCTGCTTCTCACTAGGTCACAGTTTGTCAAGATTAAATTGCTGACTACGCGAAGAACACTGTGCTAGGTATTTAGCAAATCCCCTGTGATGGGAGGTCACCCATTCCTTGGTCTGGAGAAATAGAAATGCTAGGAAATGTAGAGAAGAAGCACCGATGGTTTTGGGCAACCAACCTGTGCAGCGTATGTCTGGATCTCACCTGTCTCGCCGCCGGCCCTTAGCCCACATCCCTCCTCTGGCCTGGAACGTCTTCCCTCCTCAAGTCCGCTGCTTCAAAGCCTTATTGAAGGCACATCTCCTCCAAGGGGCCTTCCCGAACTGAGGCCCACTTTTCCTCATCTCCCACCCCACTTTGCATCGCCCTGACTTTCTCCTTATGCTCTTCCCTCCTCCCAACCCCACAGCACTTAGGTACATATCTGGAATTTTATTTATTTGTATTGATGTCTGCCCCTCTCCCCCAGTACCCCCACACCGCCAGACTGTAAGCTTGTTGTGGGCAGAGAATGTCACTAATTGTTGTATTATACTTTCCCAAGTGCTTGGTACAGTGCTCTGCACGCAGTAAGTGCTGAATAAATACGGTTGAATGAATGAAAGTGCTGAATAATTACGATTGAATGGATGAATGAATAAGATCAGTGTATCAATCAATCAGTCAATGGAATTTACACAGTTATTACTGTGTGCCGAGACTGTACTCGATGCTTGGGAGAGAACATTGTAGTAGAATTGGTAGATATCTTATCTGCCCACAAGGAGCTCATAGTCTAGAGGGAGAAGCGGACATTAAAATACATGGTCGGTCAGGGAGTGACAGACTATAAGGATATGTTCATAAGTGTGCTGTAGGTCTGGGGATGGGATGAATATAAGCTGCCTACGAGGTATAGAGCCAAGTGCATAGGGAACAAAGAAGGGAGGATGAATAGGAGAAAGGAGGGCCGAAATCATGGAAGGTCTCTTGGAGGAGGTGTGATTTTAGTAGGGCTTTGAAGGTGGGGAGAATTCATTCATTCATTCATTCAATAGTATTTATTGAGCGCTTACTATGTGCAGAGCACTGTACTAAGCGCTTGGGATGAACAAGTCGGCAACAGATAGAGACAGTCCCTGCCGTTTGACGGGCTTACAGTCTAATCGGGGGAGACGGACAGACAAGAACAATGGCACTAAACAGCGTCAAGGGGAAGAACATCTCATAAAAACAATGGCAACTAAATAGAATCAAGGCGATGTACAATTCATTAACAAAATAAATAGGGTAACGATTCCAGGAGCTTTTATGCACCTCAGTGTCACAGCAGGCCCTGGGAGGCATCAGCTAGAAGAGAGTAAGGGCTGGTGTGCTCTGGAAGGGATGAGAGTAGAGGGTAGGGAGGTGACGGGGAAGGTTTTAGAAGAAAAGAGCAAAGACCGGGAAGACTTCTGGGCATTTGGACATTAAATGAATATGGCAGATAAAATGAAAGTTGACACACTGTATCAGCTCAGACCTCTTTTGTTAGGGAACTGAAACTTTACCAAGGAAAATTTCCATTTTCACAGGCCCTCTAGACTTGAAGCTCCTTGTGAGTAGGGAATGGGTCTACCAACTCTGTTATATTGTACTCTCCCAAGCGCTTAGTACTGTGCTCTGCACAAAGTAAGTGCTCAATAAATACCATTGATTGGGAATATGTTTCTTCTTATATTCTACACTCTCAAATGCTTAGTACAGTGCCTTGCACATAGTAAGTGCTCAATAAATATGATGATGATGAATGAATGAATGATTGCCTGATGCATTTATAGGGTAGTTTTTTTTCCTGGTAATTTGGAGATAGCTTTCCCATGGGCAAATGTAACAGATTCAAAAGGGATCAGAAAGCCAAGGGAGTTCAGGGGGTCCTGACCCTCAGAGATGTGTATCTAAGGAGAAGATCTAGACCTTTGAAGTCTTCCCTAGAGACCTAGGAGTTGGAGGGGTTCTAAGTGGGATGAGAGCCTGGTGATGACCTTTATCTCGGTATTGCTATTTCCGGCCTTCTCATTTTAAAGCCTCTATTCCGCTTCTTCAACTTGGCTTTGCAGAGAGGCTGGGTATCCCTTCCTGCTTGGGGATGTTTTCTTTGGAAAGTGACAGGGAAACGTTCCAGTGGCCCGGAGTTTCAGTTTTGATAACTGTCCAAAAGCCTCTCGGACACTGAGACCCTTATCAGAAAGTCTTTGATCTGGGGGATCGGGCCCAAGATCATAGGAAACGCCCTCTCCACATACTTATTTTGAGCGCTTCCTGGTTTCAGTTAAGATGGAAACGCCACCAGCGGAGCCTTTCTTTCTCAATGCGCTTTTTGACAAAAATCGGAAATGCCAAGAGCTTGAACGTTTTGTAGTTAAAAACATCAAGTTGTGTTCAGGGGAAGGATGCAGGAGATTTCTAGTTTGCTACTGCCCAAGACAGGCGGCAAGGGTTGATGTTTGTAGCATTCAGACACTCGAAGAAAGAATTCCCAATGTCTGGCACTGACTGGCATCACCCAGCTCATAGAGGCAAAGGGGCACGACTCCATTAGCCCCACTTTACACAGTGCTGTCTTTTAATCATGCACACTGCCTTTGCGCTGCCCATTAATTAGCCATTTTTCTCTGCTGAGGAAAACAGCAAGTTCAGTTTCGCATCCCGGAGAAGGAGAGGGGAAATAGTTACATTCGTACTTTTTCCTTATTTGGCACGATTGCTCAAAAAGATCGTGCACCCCTTGTCCATCAAGATGATAATAGTAATGATGGTGTTCGTTAAGCGCTTACTATATGTTAAGCACTGTTCTGAGCCCTGGGGTAGATACAAGCTAATCGGGTTGGACACAGTCCCTGTCCCATAGGGGGCTCACGGTCTTAATCCCCATTTGACAGATGAGGTGACTGAGGCCCAGAGAAGTGAAGGACTTTCCCAAGGTCACCCAGAAGACAAGTGGCGGAGCCGGGATGAGAACCCGGGTCCTTCTGACTCTAAACCCATGTCCTATCCACCGGGCCATGCTGATGGCCTAGGGATTATGTGTTGGGAAGCTTTCAATCGCAATCACTCAGTGTTGCTAAACTCTGTAAGTGGCGATTATCAGACAGAAGAGGGTCACCCCAAAGCCAGGCGAGGAAGGTCAGGCATAGGTAGTAAAGGGTTTTATTTCATGCCCTGTGGGCAGGATGCATTTAATGAGTCTTTGGGATAATACAACAGAAGCAGGAATGTATCCTGCCCAGAAAGAGCTTTCGCTTTAATGTGGTAGATGGACATAAAAACATTTCAAAATTGAGTGATGAACAGCCTTGCTTACCCTATGCAAGTTCATCGATTCCCAACAAGGCTTTAGTTTGTTTGTATTTTATTGAGGAGAACGGGGAGAGGCATTGAGGGTATTTCTAATGAGAGGAAGAGTGATATTTGTAAGAAGGACCAAAGAAGAGGGATTTCGAAATATGAGATTAAAGGAAAATAGAGCCAGGGAGTGAAGGAGTATTCATTCATTCATTCATTCGTATTTATTGAACGCGTACTGTGTGCAGAGCACTGTACTAAGCGCTTGGGAAGTACAATTCTGCAATAAAGAGAGACAATCCCTGCCCACAACGGGATCCCAGTCTAGATGGGGAGAGACAGACATCAATACAAGAAAACAGGCATCAATATAAGTAATTAGAATGATGGATATATACATAAGTGCATGCATAAGTGATGTTTGGTGGGTGGAGGGGGAAGGAGCAAAGTGAATGAGTCTGGGTGACATGGAAGGGAGAGGTATGATAATCAGAGGAAAAAATTTAGCTTTCATATTGAAACGCTGTGCTGTATTTTCTTTCCTTCTCAGGCCACGTTTCTGTATTCTTATAATGTTTTGAGTGGTGATGTGCTTGATAGGAAAGGTTTTATCTTTTGTTTTCAACGCTCCACCTACATTCATTAATCCATACTATTCACTTAGTGTCTTCTGAGTGTTTGGCACAGTGCTAAGTGCTTGGGGAGAGTATAACAATAGTAAAGTATAGTTCCCCACCCTCAAGGAGCTCACAGTTTAGTGATCTATTTACCTATTCCATAGTGTGCTGCTGATATATCATCTCACTTTGTGAATGACAGAATCCCTGGAATGTCAGAGCAGGGAAAACGACTGTTTAGGTTGACAGGATTATATTTTTGGGATAAGGAAAGGGCAGCGAGTGGGATGAAGTGCATGCCATTTTGACATTTTATAAAGACTACAAGCTGCTTGTGGTCAGGGAACAGGTCTATCACACATGTTGAGAAGGAACGTGGCCTAGTGGAAAGAGTACTGGCCTGGGAGTCAGAGGACCTGGGTTCCAATTTGAGCTCTCCACTTGTCTGCTGTGTGACCGTGGGCAGGTCACAACTTCTCTGTACCTCAGTTCTCTCATCTGCAGAATGGGAATTCAATACCTGTTCTCCCTCCCAATTAGACTGTGAGTCTCATATGATGATAATAATAATAGTGGCATTTTTAAGCACTTATTGTGTGCCAGGTGCTGTTCTAAGTGCTGGGGTAGATATAAGATAATTGGGTAGGACACGATCCCTGTCCCACAGAGGGCTCATAGTCATTCATTCATTCAATCATATTTATTGAGCGCTTATTGTGTGCAGAGCACCGTACTAAGCTCTTGGAAAGTACAATTCAGCAATAAAGAGAGACAATCCCTTGTCCACACTGGGCTTATAGTCTAGAAGGAGGGAGACAGACATTAAAACAAGTAAAAAGTCATCAAAATAAATAGAATTATAGATAGATATATACACATCAAAACAAGTAAACAGACATCAAAATAAATAGACTTATAGATATGTACATCTATACACAAGTGCTGTGGGGCAGGGAGAAGGGGGTAGAGCAGAGGGAGCAGGTCAAGGCGATGCGGAGGGGAGGGGGAGCTGAGGAAAGGGGGTCTTAGTCTGGGAAGGCCTCTTGGAGGAGGTGAGCCTTCAGAAGGGGTTTGAGTGGAGGTGGGGGAGAGAGTCATTGTCTGGAGGATTTGAGGAGGGAGGGCGTTCCAGGCCAGAAGTAGGACGTGGGCCGGGGTCGACGGTGGGACAGGTGAGAAGGAGGCACGAGAGAGAACAGAGGAGGAGATATAGATTTGGGTGTCATCTGCGTAGAGGTGACAGTTGAAATCGTAGGAGCGAATGAGTTCACCAAGGGAGTGAGTGTAGATGGAGAATAGAAGGGGACCAAGAACTGACCCTTGAGGAACCCCTACAGTTAGGGGATGGGAGAGGAAGGAGGAGCCCGCGAAGGAGACCGACAATGAATGGCCAGAGATATAAGAGGGGAACCAGGAGAGGACAGAGTCCGTGAAGCCAAGGTTGGATAACGTGTTGAGGAGAAGGGGATGGTCCACAGTGTCAAAGTCAACTGAGAGGTGGAGGAAGATTAGAATAGAGTAGGAACCATTGGATTTGGCAAGTAGGAGGCCATTGGTGACTTTTGAGAAGGCAGTTTCAGTGGAGTTGAGGGGGAGGAAGCCAGATCGGAGGGGGTCCGGGAGAGAGTTGGAGGAGAGGAATTCGAGGCAGCGAGTGTAGACGCCTCGCTCCAGGAGTTTGGAAAGGAAAGGTAGGAGGGATATGGGGAGATAACTGGAGGGGGCTGTGGGGTCAAAGGAGGGTGTTTTTAGGATGGAGAAGACGTGGGCCTGCCTGAAAGCAGAGGGAAAGAAGCCATTGGAGAGTGAGTGGTTGAAGATGGAAGTTAAGGAGGGGAGGAGGGAAGGGGCAAGAATCTTTATAAGTTGCGAGGGAATGGGGTCCGATGCGCATGTGGAGGGGGTGGCACTTGAGAGGAGGCAGGAGAACTCCTCTGAAGATACTGCTGGGAAGGATGGGAAAGTTGAAAAGGGGCACTTTGGGGAGCTCAGACCTGATGGTGTTAATTTTCCTAATGCGGTAGGTGGCCGGATCACTGATGGTGAGGGATGGGGCGGGGGAAGGAGCAGGGGGCCTGAGGAGGGAGTTAAACGTTCGCAACAGCTGACGAGGGTGATGGGCAGGGGTGTCAGTAACGGAAGAGAAATAGTTTTGCCGGGCAGAGGAGAGGGCAGGGTTAAGGCAAGAAAGGACAGACTTGAAGGGAAGAAGCTTGGCCTGACGTTTAGATTTCCACCAGCAGCACTCAGCGGCTCGAGCGTAAGAGCGAAGGAAGTGGACGGTGGAGGTGATCCAGGGCTGTGGGTTAGTGGTGCTAGAGCGAAGAAGGGAAAGGGGAATGAGTGAGTTGAGTTGAGTAGGGAAGGTGGAGTTGAGAGCGTCTGTTTGGTCATCAAGAGTGGGTAGAATGGGCACGGAGGCTAGGTGGGGTGTGATGCGCTGAGAGAGACGGATGGAGTCGAGAGAGCGGAGGTCTCTGGGGGGAATAATACAGATTTACGGGGAGGAGGAGTGTGGGGGAGGAGGCACGTGAGAAGGTTGCGGTCAGAGAGGGGGATTTCAGAGTTGGTGAGGGTGGAGATTGAGCAGCAGTTAGTCTTAATCCCCATTTTACCGGTGAGGGAACTGAGGCACAGAGAAGCGAAGTGACTTGCCCAAAGTCACAAAATAGTTGGTGGAGCCGAGATTAGAACCCAGGTTTTTCTGACTCCCTTGCTCTATCCACTAGGCCATGCTTATCTCGTATCCACCCCGGCGCCTAGTTAGAGAAGCAGCGTGGCTCAGTGGAAAGAGCCCGGGCTTGGGAGTCAGAGGTCATGGGTTCGAATCCCGGCTCTGCCACTTGTCAGCTGGGTGACTGTGGGCGAGTCACTTCGCTTCTCTGGGCCTCAGTTCCCTCATCTGTAAAACGGGGATGAAGACTGTGAGCCTCACGTGGGACACCCTGATGACCCTGTATCTCCCCCAGCGCTTAGAACAGTGCTCTGCACATAGTAAGCGCTTAACAAATACCAACATTATTATTATTATTATTAGCAAACACAATTATTATCGAATCTGTTGTGTTATACTCTCCCAAGTGTGAAGTACAGTACTCTGTGCACAGTAGGTATCATGAGGGATAAAAGGAAACCATGGTCAATGCTTTGGAATTCCAGCTGTCTCTGACTTTTACTTCTATTCTGAGAAACAGTGTGGTTTAGTGGAGAGTGCGTGGGTCGTGGAGTAGCGAGAGTTGGGTTCTAATCCCGTCTTTGCGACTTGCCTGCTGTGTCACCTTGGGCAAATCATTTAACTTTCCTGTGACTCAGTTTCCTCATATGTAAAATGAAGATGTTCTCCCTCCCTCTTAGACTGGGAGCTCCATGTAGGACAGAGGCCGAGTCTGACCTTCTTAAATTATGTCTACCTTAGTGTTGAGCACAGTGTTTGGCACATAGTAAGTACTTAACAAACCCCAAAATTATTATTATTATTTTTATTATTATGGATTTAAAAAATCTGAAGATTTGGGTGCTGTGGAAGTATGTGAAGCAGCGTTGCTCAGTGGAAAGAGCACAGGCTTGGGAGTCAAAGGTCATGGGTTCGAATCCCTGCTCGGCCACTTAGCTGTGACTTTGGGCAAGTCACTTAACTTCTCGGTGCTTCAGTTACCTCATCTGTAAAATGGGGATTAAGACTGTGTGACCCACGTGGGACAACCTGATTCCCCTGTGTCTACCCCAGCGCTTAGAACAGTGCTCGGCACATAGTAAGCGCTTAACAAATACCAACATTATTATTATTATTGTTATTACAATAGAGTTAATAGACATGATCTCTGCCCTCAAATAGTTTACAGTCTAGTTGGGAAGCAGACAGTAAAATAAATGATAGGTAGGAGGAAGCAACATAGTTTGATATCCAGCTCCACCATTTATCTGCTGTGTGACCTTGGGCAAGTCACTTAACTTCTCTGTGCCTCGGTTACCTCAACTGTAAAATGGGGATTAACACTGTGAGCCCCATGTAGTACAGGGACTCTGTTCAACAACCGATTAGACTGTAAGCCCGTCAATTAGCCTGTAAACCCGTCAAAGGGCAGGGACCGTCTCTATCTGTTGCCGATTTGTACATTCCAAGCGCTTAGTACAGTGCTCTGCACGTAGTAAGCGCTCAATAAATACTATTAAATGAAAATACTATTGAATGAACCTGATTAGCTTGTATTTATCCAAGCACTTAGAACAATGCTTGACACATAGTGTTTTAACAAATACCATTATTATTATTATTGTTCTATGTACATAGCGCTACTGGGTTATTATTGGGGTTTTGGGGAGAGTGAGTCTCCAAGGGCTTAGCAGATGTGAAATTGCTGAAGAGGTGGGAAGGGATGGAAATAAGATGTGGAGATGAGAGATTGATCAGGAAAACAACCTCCTGGAAATGTGATTTCCCGGTGCAAGGATGACGCAAATTCGTGGAGCGTTCCATATTTTTTCGCCTATCCCACCGTCGAACTCTGGACCACGTCCTCCCGCGGTCCTGGAACGCCCTCCCTCCTCACCTCCGCCAAACTCATTCTCTTCCCCTCTTCAAAACCCTACTTAGAGCTCACCTCCTTCAAGAGGCCTTCCCACACTGAGCCCCCCTTTTCCCTCTGCTCCCTCTGCTCCCCCTACCCCCCCCCCCCAGCTAAGCCCTCTTCTCCCGCCTTTCCCTCTGCTCTTCACCCTCTCCCTTCCCCTCCCCTCAGCACTGTACTTGTCCACTCAACTGTATATATTTTCATTACCCTATTTATTTTGTTAATGAGATGTAGATCACCTTGATTCTATTTATTTGCTATTGTTTTAATGAGATGTTCATCCCCTCGATTCTATTTATTGCTATTGTTCTTGTCTGTCTGTCTCCCCCGATTAGACCGTAAGCCCGTCAAAGGGCAGGGACTGTATCTGTTACCGATTTGTACATTCCAAGTGCTTAGTACAGTGCTCTGCACATAGTAAGCGCTCAATAACTACTATTGAATGAATGAATGATTTCTGGAGGGCTTTGAAGATGGAGAGAGTAGTGGTTTGCCGGATGTGAAGGCAGACCAGCCAGAAGACAGGGAATGAGCAAAGAGATTGGCAATGAGAGAAATGAGAGAACAACTCACGGATAGAAGATTGGCGTGAGCAGAGGGAAGTGTGTGAGTTGGGTATAAAAAGTGAGGAGAGAAGAGAGGTAATAGGAAAAGAGCTTATTATTATTATTATTATGGTATTTATTAAGCACTTACTATGTGCCAGGCACTGTACTAAGCGTTGGGGTGGATACAAGCAAATCGGATTGGATACAGTCCTTGTCGCATGTGGGGCTTCGTAGTCGCAATCTCCATTTTACAGATGAGGTAACTGAGGCCCAGTGAAGTGATTTGCCCAAGGTCACACAGCAGACAAGTGGTGGAGCAGGGATTAGAAACCGTGACCTTCTGACTCCCAGGCCCCTGCTCTAGCCACTACACCGTGCTGCTTCTCTCTTGATGAGATCAAGCTTACTGAGTGACCTAAAGCCGATGGTCAGGAATTTCTGCTTGAATTCCATGTAATAGGTATAGACCATTTAGTTAAGGGTTTAGATAAAATTTTACATGCTGAGGGACAAGTCTAGAATTTGGCACACATTTTTTCTCTCTCTCGCTCTTTCTCATTCAGCTACTGCTTCACTCTTCACCTTCTTCCATAGATAATAATAATAATGTTGGTATTTGTTAAGCACTTACTATGTGCAGAGCACTGTTCTAAGCGCTGGGGGAGATACAGGGTAATCAGTTGTCCCACGTGATGCTCACAGTTAATCCCACAGTTAAGATGTCACTTGTATGGTGAGAACCTATCCATAGATATAGATATGGATGCAATAACTTATGTGTAGCCACACTGTGTTCACATAAATCAATTAATGAATCAATTAATGCTATTTATTGAGTGCTAACTATGTGCAGAGAATACATTGGTTGGGGAAATACAGTAGAATAGAACTGGTAGACACAGTCCCTGCCCTCAAATAAATTACAGGTAGGGGAAATGGATCTGTATGAGGATCTGTACTTGACTGTTGTGGGGTTGAGGGTGGGGTGACTATCCAGTGCTTAAGGGGTAAAAACGGTATCTGTTAAGCGCTTACTATGTGCAGAGCACTGTTCTAAGCGCTGGGGTAGATACAGGTTAATCAAGTTGTCCCATGTGAGGCTCACAGTCGTAATCCCCATTTTACAGAGGAGGTAACTGAGGCACAGAGAAGTGAAGTGACTTGCCCACAGTCACACAGCTGACACGTGGCAGAGCATGGGTTCGAACCCATGACCTCTGACTCCCAAGCCCGGGCTTTTTCCACTGAGCCACGCTGCTTCCCTTGGGTACAGATCCAAGTGAATAGGTGACACAGAAGGAAGGTGAATAGTAGAAAAGAGGGTTTAGTCAGTGATTTTAGGAGGGTTTTGAAGGTGGGGAGAGTAGGTGTCAGTAAGATACGAAGGCAGGAGGGAGTTCCAGGCCAGAAGGAGGACACGTATAAGGGGTTGGCGGCAAGACAGATGAGATCAAGGTACAATAAGTAGGTTGAGGTTACAGTCCTCTAGACTGTAAGCTCATTGTCGGCAGGGAATGTCACTGTTTATTGTTGCGTGGTACTTTCCCAAGCGCTTAGTACAGTGCTTGGCTCACAGTAAGTGCTCAATAAGTACGACTGAATGAATGAATGAATGAAGAAGCCAAGTGTGCGGACTGGGTTGTGTTACGACATCGACAAGGTAAGGTAGGAGGGGGAGAGCTGATTAAGTGCCTTAAAGCCGACGGAAAGGAGTTTGAGTTTGATGCAGAGATTGATGAGCAACCGTTGGGAAGATGTGGACTGAGGGTTTTTTTTTAAAAAAGAATGATCCGGCCAGGAGAGTGAAGTATGACTGGCGACGGGAGAGACAGAAGGCAGGAAGGTCAGGGAGCAGAGTGATGCAATTGCCAAGGTGGACTGTGATTAATAGTATGTCTCACGGGCTCCTCCTCTGCCTCCCACCCCCTAACTGTGGGGGTCCCTCAAGGTTCAGTTCTGGTTCCCCTTCTATTCTCCATCTACAACCCACTCTCTTGGAGAACTCACTCACTCCCATGGCTTCACCCAACACCTCTATGTGGAAGATTCCAAAACCTACCTCTCCAGCCCTGATCCCTCTGCAGTCTTGCATTTCCTCCTGCCTTCAAGAAAACTCTACTTGGATCTTCTCCCATCATCTCAAACTTATCATGTCCAAAACAGAACTCCTTATCTTCCCTGTCCTCCCCCTGACTTTCCTACCACTGTGGACGGCACCACCATCCTTTCCGCTTCACAAGCCCATGACCTTAGAGCTGCCCTTGACTCCTCTCTCTCATTCAATCCACATATTCAATCGATCGCTGAATCCTGTCCGTTCGGCCGTCACAACGTCGCTAGAATTTGCCCTTTCCTCTCCATCCAAACCGCTACCATGTTAGTGCAATCACTCATCCTATCCTGCCTTGTTTACTGCATCAGCCTCCTTGCTGACCTCCCTGCCTCCTGTCTCTCCCCACTGCAGGCCATACTTCACTCTGCTGCCCGGATCATTTTTCTACAAAAACGTTCAGGCCATGTTTCCCCATACTTCAAGAACCTCCAGTGATTGCGTACCCACCTTCGCATCAAACAGAAACTCCTTAACATCAACTTTCAAGCACTCAATCACCTTGCTCCCTCTTACCTCACCTCTCTACTCTCCTACTATAACTCAGCCTGGCCTCTTCGCTCCTGTAATGCCAACCTTCTCAGTGTTCCTCGCTCTATCTCACCCCTGACCTCTCGCCCACGTCCCGTCTCTGGGCTGGAACACCCTCCCTCCTCATATCTGCCACACATTTACTCTCCCTATCTTCCAAGCTCATTGAAGGAACATCTCCAAGAGGCCTTCCCTGATTAAGCCCTCATTTCCTCTTTTCCCACTCCCTTCTGTGTCACCCTGACTTGCTCCCTTTATTCACCTCCGTCCTCTCCCAGCCCCACAGCTCTTAAGTACAGATCTGTAATTTATTTATATTAATGTCTATCCGTAGGCTGAAAGCTAGTTGTGGGCAGAGAATGTGTCTTTTGCATTGTTGTGCTCTTCCAAGTACTTAGTACCGTGCTCTGCCCATAGAAAGTGCTCAGTAAATCCAATTGATTGATTGAAAGTTGGATCAGCATTATAGCAGTTTGGATAAAGAGAAAAGGGTGGATTCTACAGACGTTGCATAGGTTGAACTGACAGGATTTGGTGACATTGAATACGAGGGTTGAATGAGAGAGATGAGTCGAGGATAATGCCAAGGTTATGGGCTTGAGAGAAGGAGAATAGCCGTGTTATGTACAGTGATGAAAAGACAGGGGGAGGTCAAAGTTTGGGCGGGAAGATGAGGAGTTCTGTTTTGTATATGTTAAATTTGAGGTGTCGTCAGGACAACCAACCGGAGATGTTTTGAAGGAAGGAGGAAATGTGAATCTTCAGAGAAGGAGAACTGTCTGGCCTGGAGAGGTAGACTTGGGAATCATCCCTGTAGAAATGGTAGTCAAAGCTGTGGAAGTGAATGAGTTCTCCGAGCCAGTCCTTTCCTAGGCTGCAGAAATTTTCCATTAGTGATGCTTATTGCTCATGACCGCCCCATCTTTCCCAAAGCCTAAACTCAAGAGGGCAACCCCTTTTCTTAAGCCAAACTGGTCTTTCAGCTGCTGTGCTTTCCCAACTGTCACTGCTATTCCAATTTATTTGAGACTTGTTTCATTATGCTTTAAAGCGGCGCTTCCTTTTCATAAGCCTAATTTCGGCTGCTTGAGTATTCTGCTATCATTTATCATTATTATTATTATGTTTGTTAAGTGCTTACTATGTGCCAAGCACTGTACCAAGCACTGGGGGAGATTCAAGATAATAGGGTTGGGCACAGTCCCTGTCCCACACAGGGCTCACATCTTTTTGTATTTGTTGGCATTTGTTAAGCGCTTTACTATGTGCCGAGCACTGTTCTAAGCGTTGGGGGAGATACAGGGTAATCAGGTTGTCCCACGTGAGGCTCACAGTCTTCATCCCCATTTTACAGATGAGGGAACTGAGGCCCAGAGAAGTCAAGTGACTTGCCCACAGTCACACAGCTGACAAGTGGTAGAGCGGGGATTCAAACCCATGACCTCTGACTCCAAAGCCCTTGCTCTTTCCACTGAGCCATGCTGCTTCTCTTCTAAATAGAAGGGAGTAAGATTGAATTCCCATTTTACAGATGAGAAAGCTGAGGCACAAAGGTGATTTGCCCACGTTTACACGACAGATCCTGCTGACATGTTTCCTGCAACAAAGCTGTGCTGTAAAGGGAAATGTCTAAATGTTGGTGAGGTGACTGTATTTCTTGGCCTCATTGTGGTTGAACTGAACGTGCCATTTGACTTTAGCTACGATCCATAGGTGATGCAGGTGTCATAGCTCGAGTAACTGTTGATGGTTATGTAATTGCTGGCAGTGATTAAAGATATAAGTTCGTTTTGGCCAGGGAATGTGTCTGTTATATTGTTATATTGTACTCCTCCAAGTGCTTAGTACAGTGCTCTGGATACAGTAAGTGCTCAATAAATATAATTGATTGATACCTTCCCTGAAATCTTGGAAACATTGGATGAAAAAAGAAAAATTTCCTCCCTACTATCCTCCTTATCCCGACCTTTTCCTTTCCCCCCTGCTCCTTTTACTTCTCTTCCTCCTTTTCTCCCCCATCTTCCTCCCTCTCCTCCTCATTCTTTCCCTCCCCTCCTAAACCTTCACCTCCTCTTATTCTTTGTTTCTCCTCCTCTTCTTCCCTTTCTCTTCCTAGTCCTCATCCTCCTTCCACCTCCATTTTTTTCTCTTAGTCCTCCACCTCCTCTCTTCCTTCTCCTCCTTCCTCTCCCCCTTCTTCCTTTTCTTCCTTCTTTTTCTCCTCTTCTTTCTTCCCTTTCTCTTCCTTTTTTCCTTCTTTTTACCCTTTCCTCTTCCTTTTCCTTTTCTTCCTTTTCTCCTCTCCTTTCTTCTTTCTCTTCCTTTTCTTCCCTTTTTTTCTCCTCTTTCTTTTTCTCTTCCATTTCTAGGAGGCCCAGCTTTGGCATAGTCTGTCATCCTGTTTCATTGTTTAATTTCTTATTCATCAGTCCTAAGACTATAAAGCAAATTCGTGCCATTATATCCATTTCACAGATGATGTCATAGAGGCACCAGGAAGTTAAATGGCACAGTGGTTACAACATGGGTTTGGGAGTCAGAAGCACCTGGGTTCTAATCCCGGCTCTGTCACTTGTCTATTGTGTGATCCTGGGCTTCTCTGTGCCTCAGTTACCTCACCTGTAAAATGGGAGTTGAGACCGTGAGCCCCAAGTGGAACAGGTTCTGTGTCCAACCCAATTTGCTTGTGTCTACTCCAGCGCTTAGTACAGTACCCGGCATATAGCGCTTAACAAATACAATTATTACTATTACTAATTATTATTGTTAAACAATTGATGCATGATCAATAGCTAGAAAGCATGGCTCCTGAATTATTGCCGGGCTGCGGTTTGTCTCTTTCTCCCATATTTTTAACCACGGTAATGCTCAGGATGGTATTTATTCAGATTTGGGAATAAATCAGGAGATTCAGCTTCCTTAGGGTTCTGAAGTTCTCATTAACCAGTGCTGGAAGTAAGCCAGAAACACCCGAACTCGCCTCTGATAGAAGCGAAGGTCCTGGACCAGGAGATCTGGGCCCCCCGGGACTATGGGGGTGTTTTAGGGGTGGTGCCAGGTAGTGCCCCCTCCCATGGGGGGCTGCGTCAGGGAGGGGCAGGGACGCTCCTGCAATTTGATGTCCTTTCGTGGTTGCCAGTTAACACAGCCCCATTTTAAAAATGGTATTTGTTAAACCCTTACTATGTTCTAAGCAGTAAGACACTAAGCACTGGGGTACATACAGCTAAGTTAGACTGTAAGCCCGTCAAAGGTCAGGGACCGTCTCTATCTGTTACCGATTTGTGCATTCCAAGCGCTTAGTACAGTGCTCTGCACATAGTAAGCGCTCAATAAATACTATTGAATGAATGGCGTTTACAATCTTAATCCCCATTTTTCAGATGAGGTAACTAAGGCCCTTGGAAGCAGCATGGCAAAGTGGATAGGGCACAAGCCCGGGAGATGGAAGGTCAGGGGTTCTAATTCCGCCTCTCCCACTTGTCTGCTGGGTGACCTTGGGCAAGTCGCTTCACTTCTCTGGGCCTCAGTTTTCCCATCCATAAAATGGGGATCGAGACTGTGAGCCCCATGTGGGACAGGGACTGTGTCCAACCCGATTATCTTGATTCCACCCCAACACTTAGTACGGTGCTTAGCACACAGTAAGCGCTTAACAAATATCATAATTATTATTGTTAAGTGACTTGCCCAAGGTCACACAGCAGACGCGTAGCAAAGCCGGGATTAGAACCCAGGTCCTTCTGACTCCCAGGCCTGTGCTGTATCCATTAGGCTATACTGCTTCTCACCTCTCACTTCTCACCTCTCACTCCTCCCTTCTCACCTCTCCTGGTTTACTTCTCCGGAAGATACGGTGCTTAGCACATCATAAGCACTTAAGAAATGCAATTGTTATTATTAATTGTTATTATTGATAATAGTAATAAGATTTTTTCTTTTCTCTTATTTTTGCATTTCCTATGTTCCCTTCTCATACAATATTTCTTTTCCCCCAAAAGGAAAAATAAAACCTTTGGTGAAAAAAACACAAACTTCTTTCAACAGAAATATATGTAAAAGAAAAAAAAAAGCCCTAATTCTCACTGTCTGTAAAATCCATTAGAGTTATATAAGCCTTTCACCAGAACTCAAGAAGGAAATGCTGTTTTTACTTCAACTGTTTTTGTAATCAATCAATCAGTGGTTTTTATTGAGCACTTACTATGTGCTGAGCTCCTTACTAGGTGCTTGGAAAGAGACTAGAGTCGGTAGATAAGGACTTCGCAGAAGCTCATAATCCAGAGGAGGTAGAAGACAGACATTAAAATAAATTACTGATGGGGAAATGGGAGAGTATGGGGATAAATGGGGATGGGAGAGCAGTGAATATCCAGTTCCAAAAGGGTGGGTAGAGAAGCAGCATGACTTAATGGATAGAGCATGGGGTTGGGAGTCAGAAGGACCTGGGTTCTAATCCCAGATCTACCACTTGTCTGTTGCATGACCTTGGGTAAGTCACTTCTCTGAGTCTCAGTTACCTCATCTGTAAAATGGGGATTAAGACCGTGAACGCATGTGGGACGTGGACTCCCTCGGACCTGATTAGCCCGTATCTACCTCAGCACTTGGCAGAGTGCCTGACACACAGTAAGCGCTTTACCACACAGTAAGCGCTTTACCATGAAAATAAAGAGTGCGTGAGACAGTGAGAAGGGTGAGATTGAGATGCAGTGAGTAGGCCCAGGTGCGGTCTGTGCCTAGATAATAAGAATAATGTTGGTATTAAGCGCTTACTATGTGCAGAGCCCTGTTCTGAGTGCTGGGGTAGATACAAGGTAATCAGGTTGTCCCACGTGAGGCTCACAGTTAATCCCCGTTTTACAGATGAGATAACTGAGGCACAGAGAAGGGAAGTGACTTGCCCACAGTCACCCAGTTGACAAGTGGCAGAGCTGGGCATCAAACCCATGACCTCTGACTCCCAAGCCCGGGCTCTTTCCACTGAGCCACGCTGCTTCTCTAATGCCATCTGAGGATATCTCCTGAGCAATCAGTCCATCAATTGTATTTATGGAGCACTTACCCCGTGCAGATCTAAGCGCTTGGGAGAATGCAATAAATTAGTAGACCTGTTCGCTGCCCATAAGGAGCTTAAAGTCTAGAGGACTTTTTTCCTGCCAAGAAAGGCAGAGGGAGACATGGGAGGACTCCAAAAGAGTGCCAGCCGACAGTTGTAGGTGTTAGGCCAGTGGAGGCGTGAACCCCTCGATGGATTTTGGGGGCACCGACCCAGGATCCAAGTCTTTACCTCCTTTTACTTAAGGCTTTGCCAACTTTTCTGAAAATTTCCCCAACGGACTCGAGGGAGAGCCCGCCATTGGCCAGGGATGGCTTTGGAGGTCATGGGATTTTACGATAGGGTCCTTTCTCTGGGTTCACTAGATTAAACTCCTTTTGGGCAGAGAACGTATCTGCTACCTTTGTTGTAACGTGCTCTCCCAAGTACTGAGTAGAGTGCTATGTGCCTAGTAAGTGCTCAGTAAATACCACTGTTGATGATGGTCGACAGCGAGACGTTCTTCACGTGATCAGACACCCCTGAGAGGGTAAAGAAGCAGCGTGGCTCAGTGGAAAGAGCACGGGCTTGGGAGTCAGAGGTCATGGGTTCGAATCCCGGCTCTGCCACTTGTCAGCTGGGTGACTGTGGGCAAGTCGCTTCACTTCTCTGTGCCTCAGTTACCTCATCTGTCAAATGGGGATGAAGATTGTGAGCCTCACGTGGGACAACCTGATGACCCTGTATCTACCCCAGCGCTTAGAACAGTGCTCTGCACTTAGTAAGCCCTTAACAAATACCAACATTATTATTAAAGTGCCCGGTAGGTCCCATCTGCTTGTGATATGGGTGTGCGTTACAGCGAGGCCACCTGAGGAGGAGGTCGCTTGGTCGACCCCTGTGCAGAACAGTGAACTTGGCTCTGGGTAAGAATTCACGTACGTGAAGTAGGACAATCCCTGGCCCTCTAGTCTACAGTATAAAGAGAGAGAGGAGACTGATACAGGCATCTGATAATAATGATAATAACTGTGTTATTTGTTAAGTGCTTTCTGTGTGCCAGGCACTGTACTAAGCAGTGGGGTGGATACAAGCGTATCGGATTGGACACGGTCTCTGTCCCACATGGTGGTCACAGACTCAATCCCCATTTTACAGATGAGGTAATTGAGGCCCAGAGAAGTGAAGTGACTTGCCTAAGATCACACAGCAGACAGGTGACGGACTCAGGATTAGAACCCATGACCTTCTGACTCCCAGGCCCGTGGTCTCTACACTACATCATTCTGCACCTAAGATGGACCCATGTGACCATGACATGGAGGGTGGCTTATGATGTGGCATGATTGCTTCATCCCAGTCAATCAATCAGTAATATTTATTTTAGTGCTTATCATGTGCAGAACACCGTACTAAGCTCTTGGGAGAGTACAACAGACTTAGCAACAAGAAAGTGCCCCGTACCTCTCCACTGAGACAGTAACTTCTCCCTTCAAATCCCCTGACCACAGTCAGCCAGTAAGTCAGTAAATCATATTTTTTGAGTGCTTTCTGAGTGCAGAGCACTATACTAAGTTCTGGGGAGAGTATAATTCAACAATATAACGCAGTTCCTGCCCAAAACAAATGTTCTCTCTCTCTGTCTCTGTCTCTCTCTCTCTCTCTCTCTCTCACACACACGCACACAAGCACGCACAGACACAAAACTCCCTCCACCCCCCCACCATGGCTCCAGGTAGTTTAGCAGCAGTGGCTGTGGCACGTTTAGACGGTAGCTCTAGATTGTAAGCTGTTATAATCATAATCATAGTCGTGGTATTTGTTAAACATTCAATAGTATTTATTGAGCGCTTACTATGTGCAGAGCACTGTACTAAGCTCTTGGAATGAACAAGTCGGCAACAGATAGAGACGGTCCCTGCCGTTTGACGGGCTTACGGTCTAATCGGGGGAGATGGACAGACAAGAACGATGGCAATAAATAGAGTCGAGGGGAAGAACGTCTCGTAAAAACAATGGCAACTAAATAGAATCGAGGCGATGTACATTTCATTAACAAAATAAATAGGGTAATGAAAATATATACAGTTGAGCGGACGAGTACAGTGCTGAGGGGATGGGGAGAGGGGGAGGAGCAGAGGGAAAGGGGGGAAAAGAGGGTTTAGCTGCGGAGAGGTGAAGGGGGGGTGGTAGAGGGAGTAGAGGGAGAAGAGGAGCTCAGTCTGGGAAGGCCTCTTGGAGGAGGTGAGTTTTAAGTGGGGTTTTGAAGAGGGGAAGAGAATCAGTTTGGCGGAGGTGAGGAGGGAGGGCGTTCCGGGACCGTGGGAGGACGTGGCCCGGGGGTCGACGGCGGGATAGGCGAGACCGAGGGGCGGTGAGGAGGTGGGCAGCGGAGGAGCAGAGCGTGCGGGGTGGGCGGTAGAAAGAAGGGAGGAGAGGTAGGGAGGGGCGAGGTGATGGAGAGCCTCGAAGCCTAGAGTGAGGAGTTTTTGTTTGGAGTGGAGGTCGATAGACAACCACTGGAGTTGTTTGAGAAGGGGAGTGACAGGCCCAGATCTTTTCTGCAGGAAGATGAGCCGGGCAGCGGAGTGAAGAATAGACCGGAGCGGGGCGAGAGAGGAGGAAGGGAGGTCAGAGAGAAGGCTGACACAGTAGTCTAGCCGGGATATAACGAGCGCCCGTAATAGTAAGGTAGCCGTTTGGGTGGAGAGGAAAGGGCGGATCTTGGCGATATCGTAGAGGTGAGACCGGCAGGTCTCGGTAACGGATAGGATGCGTGGGGTGAACGAGAGAGACGAGTCAAGGACGACAGCGAGATCGCGGGCCCGAGAGTCGGGAAGGATGGTCGTGCCATCCACGGTGATAGAGAAGTCTGGGAGAGGACCGGGTTTGGGAGGGAAGATGAGGAGCTCGGTCTCGCTCACGTTGAGTTTTAGGTGGCGGGCCGACATCCAGGTGGAGACGTCCTGGAGGCGGGAGGAGATGCGAGCTTGAAGGGAGGGGGAGAGGACAGGGGTAGAGATGTAGATCTGCGTATCATCTGCGTAGAGATGGTAGTCGAAGCCGTGAGAGCGAATGAGTTCACCGAGGGAGTGAGTGTAAATGGAGAACAGAAGAGGGCCGAGAACTGACCCTTGACGAACTCCAACAGTTAAAGGATGGGAGGGGGAGGAGGCTTCAGTGTAGGAGACCGAGAATGATCGGCCAGAGAGGTAAGAGGAGAACCAGGAGAGGACAGAGTCCGTGAAGCCAAGGTGAGATAAGGTATGGAGGAGGAGGGGATGGTCGACAGTGTCAAAGGCAGCAGAAAGGTCAAGGAGGATCAGAATGGAGTAGGAGCCATCGGATTTGGCAAGAAGGAGGTCACGGGTGACCTTAGAGAGAGCAGTCTCGGTAGAGTGGAGGGGACGGAAGCCAGATTGGAGGGGGTCTAGGAGAGAATGGGAGTTAAGGAATTCTAAGCATCGATCGTAGACGACTCGTTCTAGGATTTTGGAAAGGAAAGGTAGTAGGGAGATAGGGCGATAACTGGAGGGGGAAGTGGAGTCAAGAGTGGGTTTTTTTAGGATGGGGGAGACGTGGGCATGTTTGAAGGCAGAGGGGAAGGAGCCCTTGGAGATTGAGTGGTTAAAAATAGAAGTTAAGGAAGAGAGGAGGGCAGGGGCGATGGTTTTAATAAGGTGAGAGGGAATGGGGTCCGAGGCGCAGGTGGAAGGGGTGGCACTTGCGAGGAGGGAGGAGATCTCCTCTGAGGATACTGCAGGGAAGGATGGGAAAGTAGGGGAGGGGGTCGGTGGGGGGGAGGGGAGAGGCGGAGGGGTGACTCTGGGGAGCTCAGACCTGATCGTGTTGATTTTCGTGAGGTAATAGGTGTCCAGATCATTGGGGGTGAGAGATGGGGGAGGGGGAGGAACAGGGGCCCTAAGGAGAGAGTTAAAGGTCCGGAACAATCGGCGGGGGTGAAGGGCGTGGGTGTCGATGAGGGAGGAGAAGAAGTTTTGCCTGGCGGAGAAGAGGGCAGAGTTAAGGCAGGAAAGGATAAATTTGAAGTGTGTGAGGTCGGCTTGGTGCTTGGACTTTCGCCAGCAGCGCTCGGCAGCTCGAGCGTAGGAGGCGGACGGAGGAGGTGATCCAGGGTCGTGGGTTAGCGGAGCGAGAGCGGTGGAGGGAAAGGGGGGGCGAGAGAGTCGAGATGAGTAGAGAGGGTGGAGTTGAGAGCGGAGACCTGATCGTCGAGAGTGGGAAGTGAGGACAGGGCGGCAAGGTGAGGAGAGATGCTTTTGGAAAGACGGATGGGATCGAGAGAGCGGAGGTCTCTGTGGGGCAGTAGCGAAGATTTGCAGGGGGAGGGAGTGTGAGAGATGAGGCAGGTGAGAAGGTTATGGTCAGAGAGAGGGGTTTCAGAGTCGGTGAGGGAGGAGATAGTGCAGCGGTAGGAGATGACGAGATCGAGGGTGTGACCGAGTCGGTGAGTGGGCGCGGTATGGTGGAGGAGGAGGTCGGCGGAGTCGAGGAGGGATAGCGGGCGGGCGGCAGAGGAGTCGTCGGGTACATCCGTATGGATGTTGAAGTCTCCAAGGATCAGAGTGGGCAGAGAGAAGGAGAGAAGGAAGGTGAGAAAGGGGTCAAGGGGGTCGAAGAAGTCGGAGGTGGGCCCGGGAGGGCGGTAGATGACGGCGACGAGTATCTGGAGGGGGTGGTAGAGGCGAATGATATGGGCTTCGAAGGAGGGGAAGGAGAGGGAGGGGGGAGGAGGGATAGTGTGGAAGCGGCAACGGGGAGAGAGGAGGAAGCCGACGCCTCCTCCCTTACCGGTGAGTCTGGGGGAGTGGGAGAAGGAGAGGCCTCCGCCGGAGACGGCGGCGGCGGAGACCGTGTCTTCGGGAGAGAGCCACGTTTCCGAAAGGGCGAGGAGGAGGAGAGAGCGGGAGAGGAGACACTTACTATGTGCCAGAAACTGCACTAAGAACTGGCGTGGATACAAGCAAATCGAGTGGGAAACAGTACCTGGCCCATGTGGGGCTCACGGTCTCGATCCCCATTTTACAGAGGAGGTAGCCTCTGTAACAGAGAAACAAAGTGACTTGCCCAAGGTCACATAACAGACACGTGGCGGAGCCGGGATTAGAATTTAGGGCCTTCTGACTTCCAGGCCCATGATCTGTCCACTAAACCACGCTGCTTCTCTACTTTAGCCGAACTTCCTCAAAGCAGGGGTCAGGGCTTCTGACTCCTAGTAGGCCCCTTTAGGCCCAAAACCCAGGGCTTAAGCTCCATGAACCAATCAATCAATCAGTCTTATTTACTGAGCACTTACTGTGTGCAGAGCACTGTACTAAGCGCTTGGAAGAGTACAATATAAAAGTTGGTAGACACGTTCCCTGCCTATAACAAATTTACAGTCTAGAGGGACGAGCTTACAGTCTAATAATAATAATAATAATGTTGGTATTTGTTAAGCACTTAGAACATGCAGAGCACTGTTCTAAGAGCTGGGGTAGACACAGGGGAATCAGGTTGTCCCACGTGGGGCTCACTGTCTTCTTCCCCATTTTACAGATGAGGGAACGCGTGGCTCAGTGGAAAGAGCACGAGCTTGGAAGTCAGAGGTCATGGGTTTGAATCCCGGCTCTGCCGCTTGTCAGCTGTGTGAATGCGGGCAAGTCACTTAACTTCTCTGGGCCTCAGTTAACTCATCTGTAAAATGGGGATTAAGACTGTGAGCCTCATCCCGGCCCTGCCACTTGTCAGCTGTGTGACTGTGGGCAAGTCACTTCACTTCTCTGTGCCTCAGCTCCCTCATCTGTAAAATGGGATGAAGACTGTGAGCCCTACGTGGGACAACCTGATTCCCCTGTGTCTACCCCAGCGCTTAGAACAGTGCTCGGCACATAGTAAGCGCTTAACAAATACCAGCATTATTATTATGTGGGACAACCGGATTACCCTGCATCTACCCCAGCGCTTAGAACAGTGCTCTGCACATAGTAAGCGCTTAACAAATACCAACAATATTATGTGACTTGCCCACAGTCACATAGCTGACAAGTGGCAGAGCTGGGATTCAAACTCATGACCTCTGACTCCAAAGCCCGTGCTCTTTCCACTGAGCCACGCTGCTTCTCTAGTGGGCCCTAGCAATAATCCAGCCCTTCTGACCAGTGACATCAGTGTTCATTCATTCAATCATATTTATTGAGCGCTTACTGTCTCCAAAGGACTGTACTAAGCGCTTGGGAGAGTACAATATAACAGCAAACAGCCACATTCCTGCCCACAACGAGCTCACGGTCTAGAGGAGACAGACGTTAATATAAATAAATAGATTAAAAAATTACAGATACATACATATGTGCCGTGGGGGTGGGAGGGAGGATGAATGAAGGAGCAAGTAAGAGCAGCGCAGAGGGAGTGGGAGAAAAGGCGAGGAGGGCTTAGTCAGGGAAGGCTTCTTGGAGGAGATGTGCCTTCAAGAAGGCTTTGAAGTGGGAGAGCAGTTGACTGTATTGCAACTAAATGCGTAAGAGCTGTGAAAAGAAGGGATGGCATTTTTTTTTCTTTTCTGATGAAAAATGACTATGAAAGCTGCAATGCTGAAGAACAAACAGATGAGACAGGGTGAAACTAAGAAACGGCAACCAGATTTCCATCTTCTGAGGCAACAGCGGTGGTATTATCTCTAGGGAATGTCCGTGGAGGTGCCGTGGATCAAGCCCGTCACGTATCGATGGGTAAAGGCAAAGGGAAGAGGTGTAACCGGCTGTTCTACTTCTCCCAGATCTAGTTGTGCAACTTGGAATTCAGGAGCTTGGTAATTGGGAACTGCTAATGAATTGCATTAGAAGTACATTCAGTTAATTGAAGATAAAGGACTATTTCTGTAGTTCAAATGCATCCATCTGGGGACTAAAGGAAGTTTGGCCTCCTACCAAGGAAGCAAGAGGTAAAAAAAAACCCAAACAAACTCTAGGGTAGTTTAGAAATGACTTGATTAAAAAAATGAAATTTCCTCTAACTGACTTCCCTCTCAACAGACTTGGTTTATCGGGGCCACATCTGAAGAGCGGATCTCGGTAGTCACTAGCAGCTGGTGATGTGGGTGGCTTTTGAGGCGAAGGAAAGCAGACTACATTAAAGGTCTTGGGGGCTGGTTAGGGAAGTGACTCTGATGCTGGAAGAAGCCAGCAGAGGAAGTAGCTCCATTACTGGGATTCATTCATTCATTCATTCAATAGTATTTATTGAGCGCTTATTATGTGCAGAGCACTGTATCCCCTTGATTCTATTATCCCCTTGATTCTATTTATATCCCCTTGATTCTATTTATATCCCCTTGATTCTATTTATTGCTATTGTTTTTGTCCGTCCGTCTCCCCCGATTAGACCGTAAGCCCGTCAAAGGGCGGGGACCGTCTCCATCTGTTATCGATTTGTCCATTCCAAGTGCTTAGTACAGTGCTCTGCACATAGTAAGTGCTCAATAAATACTATTGAATGAATGAATGTACTAAGCGCTTGGAATGTACAATTCGGCAACAGATAGAGACAATCCTTGCCCAGTGACGGGCTCACAGTATAATCGGGGGAGACAGCGGAGCAAAACAGAACGAAACAAAAACAAGACGTTATCACGATAAATAAAATCAAAGGGATGTACACCTCATTGACCAAGTGAAAGTGGGTGTATATATCTAGTGCTTAGAACAGTGCTTGGCACATAGTAAGCACTTAACAAATACGATCATTGTTATTATTATATATCTATTTATGTATGTATGTATATATTTATATTAATGTCTGTCTCCCCCTCTAGGCTGTGAGCTTGTTACGGGCAGGAATGTGTCTGTTTTTATGTTGTACTTTCCCAATATGTGTGCAAAGCACTGTACTAAATACGCAATAAATATGATTGATTGCTTGGGTGGGTAGGGGCAGCTTAATCTGGTCCCTATCTCCTTTGTGGAAGCAGAAATCACCAGCAGATACTATCACTAGCAGAGAAGCGGCGTGGCCTAGAGGTTAAGGCACGAGGCCTGGGAGTCAAAGGATCAAGGTTCTAGCCCTGGCTCAGTCACTCGTCTGCCGCGTGACCTCGGGCAAGTCGCTTCACTTCTCTATGCCTCAGTTACCTAATCTGTATAATGGGGATTAAGACTGGGAGCCCTTTGTCGGACATGGACTGTGTCCAACCTGATGATCTCGTATCTATCCACAGTGCTTAGTACAGTGCCCGACACATAGTAAGTGCTTAACAAATGCCATAAAAATAGAAGATACTGTTAAGAAAATAGGTGGACTCTCTAGCAAGGAGGTACTCAAAGGCCTGCTACACCCAGGGAGGTGGGAATCAATCAATCAGGCACCAGTAGAACCAACAATATTTGTTAAGTGTCTAACTATACTAAGCGCTTGGGAGAACCCAGTAATAATAATGTTGGTATTTCTAAAGCGCTTACTATGTACAGAGCACTGTTCTGAGCGCTGGGGTAGATACAGGGTAATCAGGTTGTCCCACGTGAGGCTCACAGTCTTCATCCCCATTTTACAGATGAGGTAACTGAGGCCCAGAGAAGTGAAGTGACTTGCCCACAGTAACACAGCTGACAAGTGGCAGAGATAGGATTCGAACCAGTGACCTCTGACTCCCAAGCCCGGGCTCTTTCCACTGAGCCACGCTGCTTCTCTAGAATTGTAGAATTCTAGAAATCTAGAATAGAAGAATTGATAGACCTGATCCCTGCTCTCGAGAGGGTACAGTCTCACTGGAAGAAAGTTCTTTGAACACAGTAAGCGCTCAATAGATATGATTGAATGAAATGACAGGGAAGCAGCGTGGCTTAGTGGAAAGACCTCGGGCTTGGGAGTCAGAGGTCGTGGGTTCTAATCCCGGCTCCACCGCTTGTCGGCTGTGTGACTTTGGGCAAGCCACTGAATTTCTCTGGACCTTAGTTACCTCATCTGTAAAATGGGGATAAAGACTGTGAGCCCCACGTGGGACAACCTGATTACCTTGTATCTGCCCCAGCGCTTAGAACAGTTCTTGGTACATAGTAAGTGCTTAACAAATGCCAACATTATTATTATTATTATTATTAAGTTTGCATCAAATTTTCCCGTGATGGGGCTTAACCTTACTTTTAGAGCAAGTAGAAGGGAAGAAGGGTTGTGTTTGGAAAGCACTTGTTTGACTAAGGTTTTCTTTTCCTCTGGAGAAGTGTAGAATATATAGAGTATAAGATCTCCAATCTCCCTCCTGCAAGACTAACAAACAGGCTTGTTGAGGTCTATCTGTGTGGAAACTGGCCATCGGGCTCTCAGATGTCATCCCGCTTTCTTGCTCATGCCCTCCCCCTTACCTGGAGCCCCCTCTCCATTTGTATTCATTCGTTTATTCAGTCATATTTATTGAGTGCTTACTGTGGGTAGAACACTGTACTGAGCACTTGGGAGAGTAAAATATAACAATGAACAAACATATTCCATGCCCACAATGACCTCCTACACTGCTCTGCACACAGTAGGTGATCAATAAATATTTTTCATTGATTTATTGGTTAACAAAGGTTTATTATTTTCCGTTCTATGCAAACCTGGGATGACTCTGCTTTCCTATGGCTTTTTCCGTATTCCTGAATCATAAAACCAAGGTGGTAAAAATCCCATTTTCTGGGATTAAGTCGAGGATCCAACTGCAATGTACTCGATCACTTAAAAAGGCTGGGCAAACTTGTCCAGTCAAGAATTATTAGATTTGTAAAGTGCTTACTATGTGGTAAGTAATCGGGTTGGACAGAGTCCCGGTTCCACGTCGGACTTGCAGTTTTAGAAGGGCAAATGGACATCAAATCTCCATTTTATAAATGAGGAAACCGAGACCAAGAGATGTTAACTGACTTGCCCATGGTCCAACAGCAGACAACTGGCAGGGCCGACATTAGAACCCAGATTCTCTGATTCTCAGGCCTGTGCTTGTTCTTCTAGACCACGCTGCTTCTCAGAGACCGGGCTAGTCAACTGTCCCTTTCCCCTTTTGTTTCTTTCTTTCTTCCCATCCTTCTCATTTCCTCTCCTCCCCACTTCACTTTTTCTCCTCCCTATAGCTCAAATCTCCCCCCCCCCGACTTTATCCTCCTCCCTTCCTCTCCTCTTTCTCATCCTTGCCTACATCTCCTCCTGGATCCCCTCTCCCCCCTCATCCTTAGTACATTATCTTCCCATCCCCAGATCCATTTCCTTGACGGAGAAGGATCAGAGGCTGCCTTTGGAGGACTCTGTGTCTGGAGGAGGCAAGGATGGAGACAGGAATTGGGGAGCTGCATTTTCTTGACCAGCTCCGGTTTGCCCGATGGCAATCTCTCCCCTCAGTGACTGGGTTGGCGCTCCCTCCCTGCATAGCTCCACCTCTGTTTTCTGGGCACTGGGCACTTAGCCCTAACTGTGGAACAAATAGATGATCTCTCTGACTGATACCCAATTGTGTAAAAAAGTTTGCAAGTCTTAATATCGTTTGTACAAGTCCACCTCAGCAGTTGACAACCTTGCCTAGAACCAGTGACTCCAGATAGGGAATTAAGGCTGGAATTGCATCACTCTCAGGTTCTTTCTTTAGTTCCTTTTCCACTCTGGTCTGGTAACCCCCAAACCCCTTTTCCCCTAAGGGGACTCCTGGACTCTGTTTGCTCTCCCCTATGGCAGAACACTAGATCTGACTCCCACATCACATATCAGCCAGTCAGTCATATTTGTGGACAGGGAATGTGACTGTTTGTTGTATTTTACTCCCCCAAGCTCTTGGTACAGTGTTGTGCACACAGTAAGCACTCGATAAATATTCATTCAGTTATATTTATTGAGTGTTTACTATGTGCGGAGCACTGTACTAAGCACATGGACGTACAATACAGCAGTTAACAGTGACATTCTCTGCCCACAATGAACTTATTTGCAAGAAACTGGCATTGTGGACCACAGAACTATAGTAGGGTACATAATAATAATAATAATGGTATTGGCTAAGCACTTATATATGCCATTGTTCTTGTCTGTCTCCCCCGTTTAGACCGTAAGCCCGTCAAAGGGCAGGGACTGTCTCTGTTACCGATTTGTACATTCCAAGCGCTTAGTACAGTGCTCTGCACATAGTAAGCGCTCAATAAATACTATTGAATGAATGAATGAATATATGCCAATCACTGAACTCAGCACTGGGTTACATACAAGATAATCAGGTCCACAAAGTGCTCACAGAAAGTAGGAGGTTAGGGCCCCCTAGCATTTTAGAGGGTTTCCCTAAAACCCAGAGGAGGTCCCAGGCAGTCGTCTCAGTTTTCCTAGAGGAGGTAGTAATAATAAAGATAATTAATGAGCTCCCATTCAATGCAATGCACTCTAATCGGCATTTGGAAAAGTACAATAGAAGTGTGAGACAGGTTCTCTGCCTACAAGGAGCTTTTCACTCTAACCGGGAAGCAGACCTAAATATGATTACAAATGGGATAATCGGAGACAAATTCTCTGCCTGCAAGGAGCTTACACTCTAACCAGGAAGCAGACCTTAACATGATTGCAAATGAAGTAATCAGAATAAGTAAGTTGACCAAACAGACCGCCCCTGATTAAGCCCTCCTTTTCTATTGTCCCACTTCCTTCTGCATCGCCCTGACTTGCTCCTTTTATTCATCCCCCGTCTCAGTCCCACCACATTTATGTACATATCTGTCCTTTATTTATATTAACATCTGTCTCCCCTTCCAGACTGTAAGCTCCTTGTGGCACGGAATGTGCCTGTTTATTGTTGTATTGTTCTCTTCCAAGTACTGAGTACGGTGCTCTGCACACACTAAGCGCTCAGTCAATACAACTGAATGAATGGAGTCGATCAATCAGGCATAAGTGTGGAGGGAGGGCATAAATATTAAGGTGCTAGATGTGGCCGATAGGTTAATATGACTTGGATTTGGGTAGTTAATGGGGGAAGGTCTGTCGGAAGAAAGGAGATTTTAGTGGGGGGCTTTAAACATGGGGAGTTGCGGTAGAGCGGATGTGGGGAGAGAGGGAGTCCTATGCTGGTGAACAGCAAGAGCGAGGGGCCCAAAATGGGAGAGGGGAACATCAAGAGCAAGGGGGGAACTCAGGAGAGAGGAGATGGAAACAGGAGAGTCGAAAGAGCGGGATCAGCATGAGTGTGGGGACCGAGACAGGAGAGTCAAGGGTCAGGGGCAACAACTTCAGTGAGGGGATGGAGACAGGAGAGTCGAGAGCATCAAGAGCAAGGGGGAAATCATGAGGGAAGCGATGGAAACAGGAGTTGAGAGAGAGGGCATCAGCATGAGTGAGATGATGGAGAGAGGAGGAGCAAGAGTGAGGGGGAACAGCGGGATTGAGGGGATGGAGAAGGGGAAGCAGGGTGGCTTAGTGGCTAGAGTCAGAAGGACCTGGGTTGTAATCTCAGTTTTGCCACTTGTCTGTTGTGTGGTCTTGGGCTGGTCACTTCACTTCTCTGGGCTGGGAATACCCTCCCTCCTTATAGCAGACCGATAATTGCTCTCCCCCCCTTCAAAAGCTTAGTGACACCTTCCCTAAGTCCTCCTCTCCTCTTCTTCCACTCCCTTCTGCACTGCTCCTACTTACCCCTTCATTCGTCCTCCCCCCATCCCCACAGCACATATGTAAAGATCCATAATTTATCTATTTGTATTAATATGTCTCCTCCTCTAGACTTTGAGCTTGCTGTGGACAGTATTGTGTCTGTTGTTGTATTGTTCTCTTCTAAGCACTTAGTACAGTGTTTTGCACCCGGTAAACGCTCAATAAATATGACTGAAGGAATGAATAACTTGCCTCAACTGTAAAATGGGGATTAAGACAGTGAGCTCCATGTCAGACAGGGACTGTATCCAACCTGATTTGCTTATATCCACCCCAGCGCTTAGTACAATGCCTGGCACATTGTAAGTGCTTAAAAATACCACAATTATTAGTATTATTATTATTATCATTAGGAGGGTCAAGAGTGAGGGGGAACAGCATAATGATGATGATGATGGTATTTGTTAAGCACTTACTATGTGCAAACACTGTTCTAAGCACTGGAGGAGATACAAGGTCTCAGGTTGTCCCTCGTGGGGCTCACGGTCTTAATCCTCATTTTACAGATGAGGTAACTGAGGCACAGAGAAGTTAAGTGATTTGCCCAAAGTCACACAGCTGCAAGTGGCAGAGCAGGGACTAGAACCCATGACCTCTGACTCCCAAGCCCACGTTCTTTCCACTAAGCCACGCTGCTTCTCATAATCGAGGGGATGGAGACAGGAGAGTCGAGAATGAGGTTCAGCTAGAAGGTTGGCCTGGCAGTTGTACAAATAGAAGACTTCACACTCCTGAACTGCGCAGAGTTCACTTGAAACAGTAACTGGTTTCTACTTATTTTCTGGCCAACCTGATCTTTCTGTCTATAGCTTTTTCCCTGGGCGGGCAGCGAACCCTCCCTCCGCTCTGATTTTTGCAGCTGAACAAGAGCCCCAGGGGGATTCCTGGGATATACAGTCCGACAGCCTCAGACCGGTGTAAACTATGAAGAAGAATAATGGAGACTGTCCAGAAAAGGGTTATTTAGTTCACGCTGGCAGTCTTTCCCTCCCAAGCGGGTTGCAGCTTCTCACCAGAGATATTTCTGTGGTATCGCAAATGTTTTCTCTCCTCTGACTGGGGTGAAAGCAGATTCTGCACGTGTTTCATTTCTCTCCCTGTATCCACGCAGCTGGAGCAGGAAGCTGACGATTCAGGCTCCTTTAGGGTAATGCAGCATTTCAGTCAGCCAAGTTTCTTACAAATCAGCTGTGATCGTCCTGCGGAGGGAAGAAGGGAAGTAGCAGCCAGTCCTAGAATTGGCTTTAGAGATTAGTTTTCTTTAGAACAATCTATACCTCAGATTATCCCATCCTTCCGGCCCCCTGCCGTGGACTGCGGAATTGTCTTTATAGCGTTTTTTTAAAAATCCTTGTAGATCAACTCCAGGTTCCGGCCTTAATTTCTGTAAATGCTTACCCCGCCCTCCAGAATGGTAAGGGTCAAACAAATTCCCTCATTTAGTTAATTGCCATTATTTGAGTGGAGAATAAATGGTTGGATTTAATCATAAAAAAACACATAGCCCACATTATGGCATGTGATTTTGCTTCCACTGTAATTTATTTCGTAGACCTCTTCTTCCTTTTTTTTCTTTCTGCCTCCTGGCCCTCAAGAAGAGCAGGCTTTCTACAAACTTAATTTTTAAAATGTAAAAGAAATCTATGCCCCTCCTAATTTTCTATGTTTAATTTTCTTCCTTTCAATAGAAGATGAGGGGAGGGGATGGTTTTAATCTAGAAATTCCTGTTCTGGTCTGAGAGGGAGGGAAAAGTTCTGAATGGCTTTTGCACAAAGTCCTCAGCTCCGGAAAGCACCGAAACTGTGTTTCTCAGAGGGAAGAGGCCAAGCTGAAGGGAGAAGTAGAAACCGAGTAAGGCCCCGAGGGAATGCTGCATTAATAACACCTGAGAGTGATAAACCCTGTGTGTTTCCTCAGCAGTTGGAGGGATTTTTTTTGTTTTGTTTTTAATGTTGTTTATCAGGACTTAACTTGGTTTTGACAGTGATTTTTGTATTCTTTTCATGCAGATGAAATCATGCAGAGGGAGATCAGGCCACTGGTGGCAGTGGACATCATAGAACAACTTCACAGACAATTTGCCATCCTCTCAGGTAAGGACTCACAACCACATGCATTTCCACTGTCTGTTCACAGCAGGGACTGGAATGTGTTTCCGTCAAAGTAACGGAGAAAGTGAGAATTAACGAATGAGGTTTCTCTGAAACTAGGAACGGGTAGGGCTTTTCTTAAAGAATACATGTATTTGAGGTGAAATAAACACAGAGAAAGAGGGGTAAAGTGGGGAAGACAAGGATTTCCAAAATGTGGCAGAGAGGAAGAGTGCTCCATTCCTCTACATTTTTTTGCGGATCCAGTTTTAGGAGGTGGTTTATGATAAAAAAGCAGTCTTATTTTCAACTTGAAATTAATCTTGTAATTTTGTTTCTGTACTGAGAGCATAGTGACTCCCAGACATGTGCTGTTGAGCTAACGTGATGCTTGCCAAGTCATTAGAAATGAGCACTGCCTCCTGTCCGGTGGTGACCCAGACAGGCTGGAAATCCTCGAGAAAGCTGGCGTCTGGACAAACCTTTTGCACTGAGCAGAATTGAGGTGGCGTTTGCTGCTTTCACTGTCACCCCGTTCCTCAAAAGACTCCAGCGTTGCCCAACCACCTCTGCATCAAACAAAAACTCGCCATTGGCTTTAAAGTACTTCAACACCTTGCCCCATCCTACCTCACCTCACTTCTCTCCTTCTCCAACTCAGCCCTCATACTTGGCTCCTCTAGCGCTAACCTTCTCACTGTGCCTCGATCTCGTCTATCTCGCCGCCGACTCCTAGCCCACGTCCCGGAACGCCCTCCCTCCTCAGATCTGACAGACAATTACTCTCCCCCGCCTTCAAATCCTTATTGAAGGCACATCTTCTCCAAGAGGCCTTCTCAACCTAAGCCCCACCTGTCCTCATCTCCCACTCCCTTCTGTGCCACCCTGACTTGCTCTCTTTGCTCTTCCCCGCTCCCAGCCCCATAACACTTATGTACGTAGCTCTATTTTTATTCATTTGTAGCGATGTCTGTCTCCTCCCTTCTACACTGTAAGCTCATTGTGGGCAGGGAATGTCTGTTTATTGCTGTACTCTTCCAAGCACTTAGAACAGTGCTCTGCACGTAGTAAATGCTCAATAAATACGATTGAATGAAAACGCATGAATGAATCTCCCCCAAATTTCTAGTTTTTCTCAGAGAGCCCATTCAATATGTGGTGTGATAGTAGCAGTAGTTGTGAAAGGAGCCCCGGATCCCGCAGTAGAGGTAGGTGCTCAACCACTAACTTCCGGTTCTATTTGGAGTCGGCTGGCAGTGGTGGCTGGGATGCACTCAGAGCACTCAGGAAAGAGAGAACTTCCACCCTATTTGCTCTCCTTCTCTCCCTTTCTCTCAACCCCTTCCTTCCTTCTCTCCCTCCCATTGCTCCGCTTCCTCCTTCTCTGTCTCTCCTTCCCCCTTCCTCCATTCCTTTTTCCCCTTCCTCCATTTTCCCCCTCATCCTCTGCAGTTCTTCTCGCTTCTTCTCCCACCTCCCCTTTCATCTCTCTCTTCTTCCCTTCCTCCATCCATCTTCCCTCTTCCTCTCTTTCCTCCTCTCATCCTCTCTACTCCCTTCTTCCCCATTCCTCTCGCTGCACCTTCCCTTTCATCCCTCCCTTCTCCTTCCCACTTTCCTCCCACCTTTCTTCCTCCCCTCCTTTCTCTTCTCCAATCTCCTCTCCCTACCTCCTTCTCCACTCTACCTTCTCCTTCCCGTTCCTCATATGCTCTTCCTCCTTCACCTCCCTGAACCTCCCCCTTCCTCTCTCCTTTTATTATTATTATTACTAGTAAAATAAAAACAAATAAATTGTGGTATTTGTGAAGCGCTTACTATGTGCAAAGCACTGTTCTAAGCGCTGGGGGATACAAAATTCTCAGGTTGGCCCACGTGGGGCTCACAGTTTTAATCCCCATTTTACAGATGAGGTAACTGAGGCACAGAGAAGTTAAGTGACTTGCCCAAAGTCACACAGCTGGCAAGTGGCGGGTAGTAGTATTGTTATGGTACTTGTTAAGTGCTTATTATTAGAAGCAGCGTGGCTCAGTGGAAAGAGCACGGGCTTTGGAGTCAGGGCTCATGAGTTCGAATCCCAGCTCTGCCACTTGTCAGCTGTGTGACTGTGGGCGAGTCGCTTAACTTCTCTGGGCCTCAGTTCTCTCATCTGTAAAATGGGGATGAAGACTGTGAGCCCCACGTGGGACAACCCGATTCCCCTGTGTCTACCCCAGTGCTTAGAACAGTGCTCGGCACATAGTAAGCGCTTAACAAATACCAACATTATTATTCAATAGTATTGATTGAGTGCATACTATGTGCAGAGCACTGTACTAAGTGCTTGGAATGTACAATTATGTGCCAAGCACCATTCTAAATGCGGAGATAGATGCAAGTTAATCAGTTTGGATACAGTCCCTGTCCCATATGGAGCTCAGAGTCTAAGTAGGAGAGAGTAGGATTTAATCCCCATTTTACAGATGAGGAAACTGAGGCACAGAGAAGTTAAGTGCAGTGTGGCTCAGTGGAAAGAGCCCGGGCTTGGGAGTCAGAGGTCATGGCTTCTAATCCCGGCTCTGCCACTTGTCAGCTGTGTGACTGTGGGCAAGTCACTTAACTTCTTTGTACCTCAGTTACCTCATCTGTAAAATGGGGATTAACTGTGAGCCTCACATGGGACAACCTGATTACCCTGTATCTACCCCAGCCTATAGAACAGTGCTCTGCACATAGTAAGCGCTTAACATAAACCAACATTATTATTATTATTTTTAAGAGACCTGCCCATGATTACACACAGCAGACATGTGGCAGAGCCAGGATTAGAACCCAGGTCAGCTGACTCTCAGGCCCATGCTCTTTTCACTAGGCTAGGATGCTTCTCTAAAATGGCAGTAATCCTTACAATGGATTATTTTTTAAAGATAAAATGAAAGAATCAAAACGGGACCCAACTACCTTGGGAGAAATGACATTAGAAGAAGAAGAAGTTCTCTCCCCGTAGCTATCCTTGCTCCTCTCCCACCTCACCTCTCCATTTCTCTAATGCCAACCTACACAGTGTTCTCATCTCATCCTCATCTTTCTCATCACCAGCTTCTCGCTCATGCCTTCCCTTTCGCTTGCAACTCCCTCCCCCTTCACATCCGACAGACCCCTGCTCTCTCCCTCTTCAAGGCTGTCCGATATCGCATCTCCAGGAGACCTTCCCTCATTCGTCTCTGGTCACCACAGCCTGTGTCCCCTTCAACTCTCTTGTGTCATATTCATTCTTGGAATTCAATCCCCCTCCAAAGCGCTTCTTTATATCTATTGATAGAAATTGCTTCCTGGTACTTGTAATTTATATTAGTGTTCGTTTCCTGCGCTAAATTATAAATTCCTTGAGGGCAGAGATGTCTACTAACTCTACTGCACTCTCAATCAATCATACTTACCGAAAGCTTAGTATGTGCAGAACACTGTACTAAGCGCTTGGTAGAGTACAACACAATTAGGAGACGCATTCCCTGCCAGTAATGAGCCTACAGTGTAGAGGGGGAGGCAGACTTTATACAGTGCTTTGCACCGGTAGGCACTTGGGAAAATACCACTGATTGATTTATTCCCTGTATTCAGTCTCCCAAGCCCTAGAACAGTGCTGTGCACATAGTAAGCACCCAATAAGTACCATTGATTGGTTGACTGTATTGTCAGTATAGAAAGAAGAACTATGAAATATAATTATTTCATGGTACAGCTCCAAGGAAAAAATTGAGATTAAGAGGGATCATCTGTTTAAGGATATGGATTTTGGCTTGGATTAGAAAACTTGCCAGTTTGTAGATTCCTTTATTGAGGGTTTAGGTGATGATCCTCTTTCGGGAGTAAGTAGGCGGGTGAGCTAGGAGCAGAACGTTGAACACTACAAGGAATAAAATTTGTAACCAAGGGCCCCCAGTTTTGAGCTAGCCTAAAAAGCACTTCTACCAGTGGACTTTTTCCTTGACTTAGCACAAGGCAGAGTAATGGATATTGCGGTGAGTAGTATTCATTCAATAGTATTTATCGAGCGCTTACTATGTGCAGAGCACTGTACTAAGCGCTTGGAATGGACAAATCGGTAACAGACAGAGACGGTCCCTGCCCTTTGACGGGTTTAGTAGCAGCAGAGGAGCAGCTTAGCCTAGTGGCTAGAGCACGGGCCTGGGAGTAAGAAGGTCATGGGTTCTAATCCTGGCTCTGTCACCCATCTGCTGTGTGACCTTGGGCAAGTGACTTCACTTCTCCGGGCCTCAGTTCCCTCATGTAAAATGGGGATTAAGACTTTGAGCCCTACATGGGTCAACCTGCTTACCCTCTATCTACCCCGGTGCTTAGAGCAGTGTCTGGCACATAGTAAGTGCTGAACAAATACCGTATTTATTATTTATTAGTAGTAATAATGCCACTTATTAAACACTCACTATGTCCGACCTAATTGACTCATATCTACTCCAGCTGTTGGAACAGTGTTGGACACATAGTAAGCGCTTAAAAATACCATAAAGCAAACAAACTTACTGGTTTCAATGAACTCATTCATTCAGTAGTATTTATCGAGCGCTTACTATGAGCAGATCACTGTACTAAGTGCTTGCACTGTACAATTTGGCAACAGATAGAGGCAATCCCTGCCCAGTGGCGGGCTCGCAGTCTAAACGGGGGAGACAGACAGCAAAGGAAAACAGAACAACACAACAAGACAACATCATCAAGACAAATAAAATCACCAAGGAGATATGAACCTCATTAACAAAATAAATAGGGTAATAAATAATATATACGAATGAGCACAGTGCTGAGGGGAGGGTTAGGGGGAAGAGCAGAGGGTTGGGGGGAGGGGAGGGGGAGCAGAGGGAAAAGGGGGAGGCTCAGTCTGGGAAGGCCTCCTGGAGGAGGTGAGCTCTCAGGAGGGCTTTGAAGAGGGGAAGAGAGTTAGTTTGGCAGAGGTGAGGAGGGAGGACATTCCAGGTCAGCGGTAGGACGTGGGCCAGGGGTCGACGGCGGAACAGGCACGAACGAGGGACGGTGATGAGGTGAGCGGCAGAGGAGCGGAGCGTGCGGGGTGGGCTGTAGAAGGAGAGAAGGGAGGTGAAGTAGGAGGGGGCAAGGAGATGGAGAGCCTTGAAGCCCAGAGTGAGGAGTTTTTGTTTCGTGCGGAGGTTGATAGGCAACCACTGGAGGTTTTTGAGGAGGGGAGTGACATGCCCAGACCGTTCTGTAGGAAGATGATCCGGGCAGCGGAATGAAGAATAGACTGGAGTGGGGAGAGACAGGAGGAAGGGAGATCAGAGAGGAGGCTGACACAATAATCCAGTCGGGATATTATGAGAGCCTGTACCAGCACGATAGCTGTTGGGATGGAGAGGAAAGGGCGGATCTTGGCGATATTGTGAAGGTGAGACCGGCAGGTGTTGGTGACGGATTGGACGTGTGGGGTGAATGAGAGAGCCCAGTCAAGGACGACACCAAGGTTGCGGGCCTGTGAGATGGGAAGGATGGTCGTGCCGTCCACAGTGACGGGGAAGTCAGAGAGAGGACAAGGTTTGGGAGGGAAGATAAGGAGCTCAGTTTTAGACATGTTGAGTTTTAGGTGGCAGGCAGACATCCAGGTGGAGACGTCCTGGAGGCAGGAGGAGATACGAGTCTGGAGGGAGGGAAGAGAGAACGGGGAGGAGATGTAGATCTGGGTGTCATCTGCATAGAGATGATAGTTGAAGCCGTGGGAGCAAATGAGTTCACCAAGGGAGTGAGTGTAGATGGAGAACAGAAGAGGGCCGAGAACTGACCCTTGAGGAACCCCAACAGTTAGTGGATGGGAGGGGGAGGAGGAGTCCGCGAAGGAGACCGAGAATGAACGGCCAGAAAGATAAGAGGAGAACCAGGAGAGGACAGAGTCCGTGAAGCCAAGGACTGTACTATGAATAAACTGTCCTAAACCCTTGGGAAAGTACAGTAAAAACAAGAGACATATTCTCTGCCGACTAAGGCATATACTGTAGTGGGGGAGATAGGCATAATAATAACCGGAAGTAGAATAATCGGATTGAATGAATAATGGCAAAATCATGAGCCTGAGAGTCAGAGGATCTGGGTTCTAATCGAAGCTCCACCACTGGTCTGCTGGGTGACCTTGGGCAAGTCACTTAACTCCTTTGTGCCTCAGTTACCTAATCTGTAAAATGAAACCCATATAGGACATAGACTGTTCACCCTGATTTACTTGTATCTATCCCAGCGTTTAATAAAGTGCCTGACAGATTGTAAGTGCTCAACAAATACCCTAAAAAAAATTGAGTATACAATTGAGTATTCATTAATACACAATACCTGTCTCCCCCTCAAGATTATGAGCTCCTTGAGGGAAGAGAATGTGTCTACCCACCTCTCATATCAACCAAACAATCATACATATTGAGCACTTACTGTGTGCAGAGCACTGTACTAAGCACTTGGGAGAATGCTTTATAACGGAGTTGATCGACACGTTCCCCACCCACAGTGAGCTATATCATACTCTCCCGAGTGCTTAGTGCAGTGCTCTGCACATAGTAAGCACTAAATATGATTATTAAAAATAATAATGAATAATTATGATATTTGTAAAGTGCTTCCTATATTCCAAGCACTGCACTAAGCGCTGGGGTAGGTGCAGGTTAACAGGTTCGACACAGTTCATGTTGGTATTTGTTAAGCGCTTACTATGTGCAGAGCACTGTTCTAAGCGCTGGGATAGATACAGGGTAATCAGGTTGTCCCACGTGAGGCTCACAGTTAATCCCCATTTTACAGATGAGGGAACTGAGGCACAGAGAAGTTAATAATAATAATAATAATGTTGGTATTTGTTAAGCGCTTACTATGTGCAGAGCACTGTTCTAAGCGCTGGGGTAGACAGAGGGGAATCAGGTTGTCCCACATGGGGCTCACAGTCTTAATCCCCATTTTCCAGATGAGGTAACTGAGGCACAGAGAAGTGAAGTGACTTGCCCACAGTCACACAGCTGACAAGTGGCAGAGCCGGGAGTCGAACCCATGACCTCTGACTCCGAAGCCCAGGCTCTTTCCACGGAGCCACGCTGCTTCCCTATGTCCCACATGGGGCTCACACTCTTAATCCCCGTTTTACAGATGAGGTAACTGAGTCCCAGAGAAGTGAAGTGACTTGCCCAAGGTCATACAGCGGACATGTGGCGGAGCTGGGATTAGAATCCATGTCCTTCTGATTCTCAGGTCCGTGTTCTATCCACTAAGCTACACTGAATGATAGTAGAAATAAGCATATGATGGAGGTGCCCGATGGCACCCTACCAGGGGTGTTGGGAATTAATCGGGGAAGGTTTGTTGGACAGAGTGGGATTTTAAAAGGGGTTAGGGGACCTGCGGACCGGCAGATTCGGCAGAGGTGAGAATGAGGGAGTCCCGGGCTGGAGAACAGCACGAGAAAGGGCCGGAGGCCGGAGAGTCGAGGGTGAGGTACATTTAAAAGCTCCACTTGGGAGAAAACCAAGAAAGTGAGATGAGGTATACTGGGCGAGGGCTGCCAATATGGAAAATAAGGAGAGTCGGTGGCGAGCTTTTTTAGTTCGTGTCGTTTCTTTAGATTCACGAGACTGGCAGTTTGCCTTAACATTCATCATCTGATAGAGACCAGTGGATAAAAGACCTAATAGGAGAGTTCTTGATCTCAGAAAAAGACCACAGTCTGAAAAGTGAAGAGATACTTAATGAGCTCAGGGAAGAGCCGGCCACCAGACAAACAAGAAAAGCAGAAAAAGACTTAGACAGTGAGGTAATAGCACCCCTCCCTGCAAAGCTCGGGGTGGTGTCTGCCAGCGGCTAATTGGGCGGCTCAGGCAGCTGGTGCCGTGGTTGGGGCTAGATGAAAGCCATCTGGCTCGTCAGCTCAGTTTGCAGTGGTTCCAGAACTGAGGTACACTGGCTAATGTCAGAATTTGGATTTAATAATAATAATAATAATATTTGTTAAGTCCTTTACTATGTACCAAGCTCTATTATAAGTGCTAGGGCAGATAGAAAATAATCAGGACCCACATGGGGCTCACAGGCCAAGCAGGAGGGAGAACAGTACTGGATCCCCATTTTGCAGACAAGGGCACCGAGGCACGGAGAAGTTGACTTGTCCATGGTCACACAGCAGATGTGTCAGGACCAGGATTAGAACCATGTCCTCTGACTTCCAGGCCCGTGTTTTTTCCACTAGTCCGTGCTGCTTCTCTGGGTGGGTCTTACTGTACACTAAGAGCAGTGTGGCCTGGTGGAAAGAACACAGGCCAGAGGACCTGGGTTCTGATCCTAGCTCTGCCGCTTGCCTGCTGTGTGACCTTGGGTTTGTCACTTAACTTGTCTAGGCTTCGGTTTCCTCCTCTGAAAAATGGGGATCCAATAGCCGTTCTCCCTCCTGCTTAGGCAGTGAGCCCCATGTAGGACAGGGACTGTGTCTGACCTGGTTAACTTCTGTCTACCTCAGCACTTAGAATGGTGTTCGACACAGAATAAGTGCTTAACCAAAATCATAATAATTATTATGATTATTGTTACACAAGCTTGGCTGGGGGCCTCCTAACACAGTCCCTGCCCTCCTCTTTAGACCTTTCAGTGTGGGCTGAGGTTGGAGGAATGTCCTCTTGTTCCTGATGAGACTAGAGCGGTTGCTGGGTTGATTCTGAGTGATTCTGACGCTAGGTATGATAGGAGACCAAAGGGTATATGTGTGTGGGGGCCACTGGCCTGAAATTCTTGTTTGGTGGTCCCAAGCTCACGCCTGTTGTGTTTCTATCACTGGATCTAGACACTTTTACTGCTCTTTCCTCTGTTGCTGCTATTTGACTGCTCCAAAGAATCAGGGCCAGGTTAAGGCAGAGGTTACCAGGGTGTAAAGCCGAGGCCTCGGTCATCTAGGGAGCCCAGCCGACACCCTCAGTAGCTTTGCCGACCTCTCGCCCGCGTCTTCCCTCTGGCCTGTAACGCCCTCCCTCTTCATTATCCGACAGACCATCACTCTCCCCACCTTCAAAGCCTTATTGAAGGCACATCTCCTCCAAGGGGCCTTCCACTCAATCGTATTTATTGAGCACCGTACTGAGAAGTGGCGTGGCGTAGTGGATAGAGCACAGGCCTGGGATTCAGAAGGTCATGGAATCTAATTCCACTTGTCTGCTGGGTTACCTTGGGAAAGTCACTTCATTTCTCTGTGCCTCAGTTACTTCAGCTGTAAAGTGGGGATTGAGACTGTGAGCCCCATGTGGGACAAGGACTGTGTCCAAATTTGCGTATATACACCCCAGCACTTAGTACAGTGCCTGGCACATAGTAAGCGCTTAACAAAAGCCATAGTTATTATCATTACTACTAAGCTCTTGGGAGAGTACGGTGTAACGGTATAGCAGAGTTGGTAGACACATTCCCTATCCACAACGATTTTAGAGTATTGGTTAGGCCCTCGTCTCCTCTTCTCCCACTCTTTCTGCGTCATCCTTGTACTTGGATTTGCTCCCTTTATTCATCCCCTGCCTTGGTACCGTAGCACTTCCGCACGTAGCCGTAATTTATTCGTTTATAGTAATGCCTGTTTCCCCCTCTCTAAACTCGTCACGGGCCAAGGAACAAGTCTACCAACTCTATTAGTTTGTACTCTCCAAGTGCTAGTACAGTGCTCCGCACACAGTAAGCGCTCAATAAATATGATTCACTGATCGATTGATCCCCTCTTGACCATACCAACGTAGCAGTTATTTGGAGCGTCATGAAGCAGCCCAAATCTTCACATCTGGCTCTAAAGGGGATGCTGCTCTGTAAATTGCAGGGAATGGGAAGGGGCTGGGAGGGTCAGGGGAGAAGAGAAGAGGAGAGAGGGAGAGAGCGAGAGCGAGCGAGTGAGATATATATATATATATGTATATATATACACACACACACACACACTGGGATTATTTCCTTTAAAATCCATGCAGCCTCAGCCTCTTCCATCTCAGTAAACCCACTGGAAGTGATAAAGGCCAATAGGTGGTGATGGCTGATGCTTATCCTGACCTAAACTCTGGTTGGAGAGGTCATTAAGTGAAGAGAAAGGGAAAAAGTACGTTTAAGAGGCGGTTCTGGGATTTGGTGGTTTGTCCTTTAGCAGTTTCCTGGAGCAGAGGTTACTTGCATGCCCATTGTGGATGTGTATTTACTCATGGGGTGTCACCCTGCTGTGCTGGGGGGCGTCATTCTGAGCGGGGTTGGGGAGAAAGACTCTTCACCCCTCTTCTTCCCCGATGACTCTTGTTTTAGTTGCCTTCACTTCCAGAAGAGCAAGCCAAAGGACAGAAGTGTGGAAAGGAAAGGAGGAGGGGAGGTGCATTAGGAAGCGCCACCTGGATGAAAGGCCAAAGCTCCAACTGCCAAGACCACCCATAATTCCCTAACATCTCTGCCATCATTCTGGCTGGCGGTGCTGAAATGACATCATCAGGAGGACCTGGGTTCTAATCCAGGGGGTCTGGGATCATCCTCATGACACCGCAGGACTTTAGGGTCATCTGGTCTGGCCCCGAAGGCCATGGAATTACAAGAGGTGGAAACAGCACATCTGTGTGACCTTGGGCAAGTCTTTTCACTTCTCTGGGCCTCAGTTACCTCATCTGTAAAATGGGAATTAAGAAGGTGAGCCCTATGTGGAAAAGGGGTTGTGTCTAACCTGATTAATTTTTATCTACCCCAGTGCTTAAAGCAGTGCTTAGCACATAGTAAGCGCTATACAAGTACCATAATCATTATCATCGAGAGTCATGGGTGTGTGGGGGGCGGTTCCACTGGATGATAGCTCCTCCCAAACTTCAGTTAATGTGAACCTGCAAAGAGTTTCCCCTTTACCTCCAAGATCCTCCATCAAATCAACTGCCTCAGTGGAAAAATCCAGATGAACTAATAATAATCATGGTATTTGTTAAGGCATTCTGTGTGTTGAGCACTGTTCTGAGCACTGGGGTAGATACAAGTTAATCATGTCACATACAGTCCCTGTCCCACATGAGACTTACATTCTAAGTAGGAGGGAGAGCAGGGATTCACCATTTTACAGATGAGGCACAGAGAAGTTAAGCATCTTGCCCAAAGTCATGCAGCAGACAAGTGGTAGAGTTGGAATTAGAACCCAGGTCCCCTGGGAAGCATGGCCTAATGGAAGGAGCATGGGACTGGGGGGTCAGATGGCCTGGGTTATAGTCCCAGCTCTGCCACTTACCTGCTATATGACCTTGAATAAGTCATTTAATTTCTCTGTGCTTCAATTTCCTAATCTGTAAAATGCGGAAAAAAACCGTTAATAATAATGGCATTTGTTAAGTACTTATTTGATGGCAAACATTGTCCTAAACACTGAAATAGAAACACGGGGAGCAATTCAGTACCTGCAGAACTGTTATGTTTTCCTCCTAGGCTGTGAGCCCAATGTGGATCCGGCTAGTTCTGATCTGATGATCATGTTCTACCCTCATGCTGGATACATAACAAGCACTTAATACATATAATTATTATTATTGCTTACTCTGTATCCCCATAATCCAGGCCTATTTAGTGCTCTGAATGAGGTCATTTCCTCCTAAAGTGGAACAACTCAATCCAAGAGGAAAATTTTTCACCCTGGTTCACTGTGGGATCAGACCCAGAAAGATTACTCTGCCCAAACACATATTAAAGTGCTTGAGGTTTTTTAATTTAAAAACAGGCATACCGTACTACCTTAGAAATGCAGGAGAAAAGCCCTCTATGAATATGTTGTCAGAGTAATCAGTTGCAATAGAAAAAGATTTTTACCCTTGTCAGGGAGAGTCTTTTTCTTTTTAATGGTATTTGTCAAGTGCTTACTATGTGCCAGGCACTGTATTAAGCACTGGGGTAGATACAGGCAAATAGGGTTGGAGATCGTCCATGTCCCACGTGGAGCTCACAGTCTTAAATCCCCGTTTACAGATGAGGTAACTGAGGTAGCTGAGGCCCGGAGAAGTGAAATGACTTGCCCAAGGTCACACAGCGGATGTGTTGTTTCCACTTCTTGTAATTCCATGGGCTTCGGGGCCAGACCAGATGACCCTAAAGTCCAGCGGTGTCATGAGGATGACCCTGGACCCCCTTCTTCTTCTCCCAAGGGAATAAGGCAGGGGCTGTTGTGGCTCTGGATCAGGTATTCAATCCCCATTTTGTAGTTGAGGAAACTAAAGCCCGGAGAAGTTAAGTGACTTGCCCAAGGTCACACAGCAGTGAGCCTGTTGTTGGGCAGGGATTGTCTCCATCTGTTGCCGAATTGTACTTTCCAAGTGCTTAGTACAGTGCTCTGCACACAGTAAGCGCTCAATAAATACGATTGAATGAATGAAGTGGTGGAGTCAGGATTAGAACCCAGGTCCTCCTGACTCCATTCATTCCTTCAATTGTATTTTTTGAGCGCTTACTGTGTGCAGAAAGTACACTTCGGCAACAGATAGAGACAATCCCTACCCAACAATGAGCTCACAATCTAGAACGGGAGACAGACAGCAGAACAAGTAGGCAGGCATCAATACCATCAAAATAGATAAATAGAATCATAGATATATACACATCATTAATGAAATAGAGTAGTAAATAATATATACAAATATACACAAGTGGCTGTGGGGAGGGGAAGGAGGTAGAGCAGAGGGAGGGAGTAGGGGCAATGGGGTGGGGAGGAGGGGCAGAGGGAAAGGGAGGGCTCAGCCTGGGAAGGCCTCCTGGAGGAGGTGAGGATGGTATTGCCAAGAGGATTGTTTCCAGGCTGATGAGTTGATTGTATTACAAGACTCCATTGTTCAGAAGCAACCTAGTTGCCAGACATTGTACTAAGAGCTGGGGTGGATACAAGTAAATCAGGTGGGAAACAGTCTCAGTCTCCTATGGGGCTTGCAGTCTCAATCCCCATTTTACAGATGAGGTAACTGAGGCATAGAGAAGCTAAGTGACTTGCCCAAGATTACATAGCAGACAAGTGACAGAGATGGGATCAGAACTCATGACCTTCTGACTCATTTGTTCATTCATTCAATCGCATTTATTGAGCGCATACGATGTGCAGAGCACTGTACTAAGTGCCTGGAATGTACAATTCGGCAACAGATAGAAACAGTCCCTGCCCAACAATGGGCTCACAGTCTAAAAAGGGGAGACGGTCAACAAAATAAGTATTCTGGCTTCAATATCATCAAGATAAATAGTCATAGATATATATACATCATTAACAAAATAGAGTAATAAATAATATATGCAAATATGCACAGGTGCCGTGGGGAGGGGAAGGGGGAAGAGCGGGAGGAGGGAGAATGGGGAGGGGAGGAGGGGCAGAGGGAAAGGGAGGGCTCGGTCTGGGAAGGCCTCCTGGAGGAGGTGACCTCTCAGTAGGGTTTTGAAGAGGGGAAGAGAGTTTGATGGATGTGAGGAGGGAGGGCATTGCAGGACAGTGGTAGGACATGGGCCAGGGGTCGACAGAGGGACAGGGTAGAATGAGGCCCAGTGAGGAGGTTAACGGCGGCAGAGAAGCAGAGTGTACGGAGGGGGCTGTAGAAGGAGAGAAGGGAGGTGAGGTAGGAGGGGGCAAGGGAAAGGAGAGCTTTGAAGCCAAGAGTGAGGAGTTTTTGCTTCATGCGAAGGTTGATAGGCAACCACTGGAGGTTTTTGAGGAGGGGGGTGACATGTCCAGAGCGTTTATGTAGATAGTGGAATGAAGTGTAGCCTGGAGCGGGGAGAGACAGGAGGATGGGAGATCAGAGAAGAGGCCGATGCAATAATCCAGTCGGGATGTTATGAGAGATTGTACCAGCAAGGTGGTGGTTTGGATGGAGAGGAAAAGGCGGATCTTGGTGATGTTAAGATGTTGGCGATGTTAAGAGACCGGCCGGTCTCACTTTCACAACATCGCCAAGATCCGCCCTTTCCTCTCCATCCAAACTTCTACCTTGCTGGTACAATCTCTCTTCATATCCCGACTGGATTAGTGCATCAGCCTCCAGGCCTGTGATCTATCCACTAGGGCATTCTGCTTCTCTGCTTCAAGGGTTCAAGGTTGAAATTGAGTTATTGTAGCAGTTAACAACGATGTGTTTGAAGGCCTGAGTTTGAGGTGGGAACTAATGTGATGTGGTATTTATAAGATGCTTATTACATGTCAAGTTCTGGGCTTACAGATTCAAGAGAATCAGATCAGACACAGTCCCCGTCCTACCTGGGGCTCACAGTCTGAGAGGGAGGGAGGGCAGGTATTTAATCTCCATTTTACGGATGAGAAAACCGAGGCCCAGAGACGTTAAATGACCTCCGCAAGCTCAGACCAGGCAAATGGCCGAATCAGGGTTAGAACCCAGGTCTCCTGACTCCCAGGCCTGTGCTCTTTCCACCGGGCCATGATGGCAACTGGGTATTAAGAAGTATTTTTGGAAGACCCACCAGAATTTCAATATCTCACCAATTAAAGCTTTTCATATGCGCGCTTCTAGGATTTTATTGTGAGGATGAATGGGATGTAATTATAGAAGAACTAGGTTTGATTGCATATCACTGTAGCCTATTTTTTCCCTGAGTTTTCGGCTGCATTCTTTTTTGGGTGAAGTCCAAGATCCTTTGCAATGATAAAGAACTACAAATTCTAATATTACCATTCTTTCCAAGTTGCCAACTCGTTTATCCTCAGAGAATACTGTGAAGATAGTTGACAATAGGAGGTTCTAGCCCCTCTTTTATGTGGGGAAAACCTAAATGCTGAAGTGGAGAAGAGGACGTTGAGCGTTTAAGAATCGGAAGCACCTATTTTCTGTCCAGCCGGATTCAGCTGGTCTCCAAGCCGACCTGCCGTTTCTCCATTCCCTTCTTCCCCACTCATGGTTGCATCCTGAGTAATCGACAGACATGATCCACACCTCGCAGGCCAGAGTGAATTTAATAATAATGACAATATGCTAACTGTGGTAATTGCTAAGCCCTTACCGTGTGCCAAGCACTATACGACAGTCATGATCCACACCTCGCAGGCCAGAGTGAATTTAATAATAATGACAATATGCTAACTGTGGTAACTGCTAAGTACTTACTGTGTGCCAAGCACTATACTAAGTGCTGAAGTGGATACAAGCAAATCAGGTTGGAAACAGTCCCTGACCCACGTGGGGCTCAGTCTCCATCCCCATTTTACAGATGAGGTAACTGAGGCACAGAGAAGTGAAGTTACTTGCCTGAAGTCCCACAGCAGACAAGTGGCAGAGCTGGGATTCGAACTCATGACCTCTGACTCCAAAGCCCGTGCTCTTTCCACTGAGCCACACTGCTTCTCTGTAAAATGGGGATTGAGGCTGTGAACCCCATATGGGACAGGGGCTGTGTCCATCTCCATTTGCTTGTAGCCCCCCCCCCAGAGCTTAGTACAGCACCTGGCACATAGTAAGTACTTATAAATGCCACCATTATTATTACTATTTGTTAAAACACTTATATGCTACACACTGTGCTAAGGGGTGGGGTAGAATCAAGATCATCAGGTCAGATACAGTCCCTGTCCCACACGGGGCTCAGAGACTAAGTCGAGTTTGTAAGTCGTTGTGTATGTAAGTGCTATAGGTGGTTGTGAAGGGCTAAAGTGGTAGTGGGGAGGGAGATACAATCTAGGGGGAAGAGAAATTAGTTGGTGAAGTCCCCCTGAAGAAGTTGTAATTTTGGGAGTGCTTTGAAGATGTTTAATAATGTTGGTGTTTGTTAAGCGCTTACTATGTGCCGAGCACTGTTGTAAGCGCTGGGGAAGATACGGGGTAATCAGGTTGTCCCACTTGGGGCTCACAGTCTTAATGCCCGTTTTCCAGATGAGGTCACTGAGGCCCAGAGAAGTGACGTGACTTGCCCACAGTCACACAGCCGACAAGCGGCAGAGCTGGGATTAGAAGCCATGACCTCTGACTCCCAAGCCCGGGCTCTTTCCACTGAGCCACGCTGCTTAGAAAAGCAACCTGGCCTAGGAGGAAGCGTACAGGCCTGGGAGTCAGAAGGAGAGTATGAGGACATAAGTGCTGTGGGGCTGGGGGTGTGGAGAAGATCAAGTTCTAAAGGGTACAGATCCTAAAGGATAGAGAATTAGCATGGCCTAGTAGATAGAGCATGGTCCTGGGAATCAGAAGGACCTGGGTTCAATCCCGGCTCTGCCAATTGCTTGCTTTGAGACCTTGAGCGAGTCACTTCACTTCTCTGGGCCTCAGTTACCCCATCTGTAAAACAGGGATTAAGATCGTGAGCCCCATGTTGGGACAGAGACCGTGTCCAACCCGATTAGCTTGTATCTCCTCCAGCGCTCCGCACGGTGCCCGGCACATCGTAAGCGTTTAACAAATATCGTTAAAACAAAGGATGGGGAAAGCTATGGTCTGGTGCGTATGAAGCGGGGAAGAGAGTTCTTGGGAGGAGGGAAGATGTGAGCGAGAGGTTGGAGGATGGAGTGAAGAGAGCAAGGCTCGGTGAGGAGGTGATGTGGAGAGGAATGGAAAATGAGAATCTGGTGTAGTGGAAGAAGAGGAGATAAGGAGCAGGGAGAGAACTGATTGAGCACATTGAAGCCAATGGTAGGGAGTTTCCGCTTTTCGGAGAGAGAAATGGGTAACCACTGAAGGGTTTTGAGGAGTGGGGAAACGTGCGCAAAATGACACTTTAGCAAAAAGATCTGGGCAGCGGAGTGAAGTATGGGCTGCAAAGGGAAGAGACTGCATGCTCAGAGACTGGTGAGAAAGCTGATGTGGCAGTCAAGCCAGAATTTTTAGAGCATTTTAATAATAATCATAGATGATAAACACTTACTGGGTGCCCAACACTGTTCTGGAGTAGATTCAAGACAGTCGGGTTGGACACAGTCCCTGTCTCACTTGGGGCTCACAGGCTCAATTCCCATCTTACAGATGAGGGAACTGAGGCCCAAAGAAGTGAAGTGACTTGCTTAAGGTCACACAGCAGACAAGTGATGGAGTCAGGATTAGAACCCATGACCTTCTGACTCCCAAACCCGTGCTCTTGCCACTAGGCCATGTTGCTTCTCCATTCATTCATTTATTCGATCAGTCGTATTTATTGAGCACTTACTGTATGCCGAGCAATGTGCTGTGCACTTGGGAGAGTTCACTGCATCAGTAAACAGTCACATTCCCTGCCCACGATTCCGAAAGCTCTTCGACATGACTTATTAAGCAGGACCATGGGCCTGGGGGTCCGAGGACATGGGTCTCTGAGTGACTGTGGGCAAGTCACTTCACTTCTCTGTGCCTCACTTCCCTCATCTGTAAAATGGGGATTGAGACCGTGAGCCCCATGTGGGACAAGCACTGTGTCCAACCTGATTAGCTTGTCTCTACCCCAGCGCTTAGTAAAGTGCTTGGTACACAGTAAGCGCTTAACAAATTTCTTGTCTTGTCTCACGTTGTCGAGTCGTCTCCCCCCCATAGCGACACCGTGGACACCTCTCTCCCAGAACGTCCCCCTCTCTCCAACTGCAATCCTGAAGGTAGTGTATCCGTAGAGTTATCTGAATAAAAATTCAGAAGTGGTTTACCACTGCCTCCTTCGCAGTAAACCGGCGTCTCCGCCCTCGCCTCTCCGCCATGCCAGCAAAGGGGAGTTTTGACTAGTAGCCGATGGCCTTCCACTCGCTAGTCACTGGCCAAACTGGGGATGGAATGGTTAGGCCTCTGCTTGACTCTCCCTCCTGTAGTCGAGACTGGTAGAGTCCTGGAAGCTCTCCAGGTGCGACCCTGAGAGGAGGCTGAACCAATGCCACTATTATTATCATTACCTCCCTACAAGAAGCAGGAATTATTATCTCGCATACATTACGGCCTTGCCTTTGGCAGTAGTTTCCTGGAAAATGAAAGGCTTTTGATCACTTTTGGCTATTTGGATTCCACCAGGGGACAGGACTCTGTTCTCTGACTAGAGAAGCTCCCTTCCTGTCCCCTCTCTCTGCCCCACCCCTTCTCCCCACCCCATCCGTTTTTCCCCATCCTGCCCCCGTCCCCACCCCACCACCTGTTCACTGTTAGGTTTGGAATAGAGCTTAGTAATAATCGCTTTAATAATAACTGTGGTATTTGTTTGTGGAGTCAGAGGTTATGGGTTCCAATCCCGGCTCTGCCACTTGGCAGCTGTGTGACTGCGGGCAAGTCACTTCACTTCTCTGTGCCTCAGGTCCCTCATCTGTAAAATGGGGATGAAGACCGTGAGCCTCAAGTGGAACAACCTGATGACCCTGTATCTGCCACAGCGCTTAGAACAGTGCTCTGCACATAGTAAGCGCTCAACAAATACCAACACTTTTTTTTGTTAAGCATTTACTATGTGACAGTCACTGTACTAAGCGCTGGGGTGATTACAAGTGAATCAGGTCGGACAGAGTCCCTTGTCCCACATGGGGCTCACGGTCTCGATCCCCATTTTACAGATGAGGTAACTGAGGTCCAGGGAAGTGAAGTGTCCTGCCCAAAGTCCCACAGCAGACAAGTGGCAGAGCCGGGATCAGAACCCAGGGCCTTCTGATTCCGAGGCCCATGCTGTGTCCACTAGGCCACATGATTTGGTCAAATGGAAACAGCGTGCTGTAAGGCTAGAGCATGGCCCTGGGAGTCAGAAGGTCATGGGTTCTAATCCTGCCTCTGCCACTTGTCTGCTTTGTGACCTCGGGCAGGTCACTTCAGTTCCTCGGGTCTCAGTTACCTCATCTGTAAAACGAGGATTGAGACTGTGAGCCCCACGTGGGACAGGGGTTTTGTCCACCTGGATTTTCCTATATCCACCCCAGCACTTAGTAATAATAATGATGTTGGTATTTGTTAAGCGCTTACTACGTGCAGAGCACCGTTCTAAGCGCTGGGGTAGATACAGGGTGATCAGGTTGTCCCCCGTGGGGGCTCACGTTTTTTAATCCCCATTTTTACAGATGAGGTAACTGAGGCCCAGAGAAGTTAAGTGATTTGCCCACAGTCACACAGCTGACAAATGGCAGAGCTGGTAATCGAACCCATGACCTCTGACTCCGAAGCCCAGGCTCTTTCCACTGAGCCACGCTGCTTCCCCAGTTATTACTAAGTACAGTGTCTAGCACACAGAAAGCACTTAACAAATGCCATTAAAGCACTTAGAACAGTGCTTGGCACATAGTAGGCGCTTAACAAATACCATTATTATTACTTTTATTAGAGAAGCAGTGTGGCTCAGTGGAAAGAGCACGGGCTTGGGAGTCAGAGGTCATGGGTTCGAATCCCTGCTCTGCCCCTTGTCAGCTGTGTGACTGTGGGCAAGTCACTTCACTTCTCTGGGCCTCAGTTACCTCATCTGTAAAATGGGCATTAAGACTGTGAGCCTCACGTGGGACAAACTGATTACCCTGTATCTACCCCAGCGCTTAGAACAGCGACTAGACCGTAAGCCCGTCAAAGGGCAGGGACCGTCTCTATCTGTTACCGATTTGTACATTCCAAGCGCTTGGCACAGTGCTCCGCACGTAGTAAGCGCTCAGTAAATACTATTGAATGAGTGAATGCCCTGCACATAGTAAGCGCTTAACAAATACCAACATTTTTATTATTATCCCTTACATATCGGTCAAATAGCCCCAAGCGACGATCGCTTTCGAAAAAATAGGCTCAACTCTAGCGGTACCATTATCCCCATTTTACAGATGGGGAAAGGTCATGGTGGTTAAGCGATTTACCCAATATCGCGGTGCTGGTGGCATCGAGCTGCTTCCTCCACCCCTCTGCCATGATGGTGCAGGGGGATTCAGCTGAGGGCCTGGAAAATCCCAAGTGGGATGTCAGTCAAGTGAACGTGGGACCGAGCCTCAGATGTAACTGATGAAACTTGTTGGCCCCGGGAACATCATTATTATTATTATTATTATTATTAATAATAGCAATAATAATAGTAGTATTTGAGTGCCTCCAATGTGCCCCACAGTGTACTGGGCAAGTCACTTAACCTCTCTGGGTCTCAGTTCCCTCATCTGTAAAATGGGAATTGAGACTGTGAGCCTCATGTGGGACAAGCTGATTACCCTGTATCTACCCCAGCGCTTAGAACAGTGCCGTGCACATAGTAAGTACTTAAATACCGACATCATTGTTATTATTACTACTAAGCACTGGGGTGGATACAGGCAAATGAGGCTGGACACAATCCCCGTCCCACATAGGGCTCAAAGTCTTAATCCCCATTTTATTAACGAGGTAAGCAAGGCATAGAGGTGGCTTTCTATACAGAAATGCTCTGAACGTGTCACCCCCCTCCGCAAAAATCTCCAGTGGTTGCCTGTCAACCTCTGTATCAAGCAAAAACTCCTCACTCTTGGCTTCACAGCTCTCCATCGCCTTGCCCCCTCCTACCTCACCTCCCTTCTCTCCTTCTCCATCCCAGCCCGCACGCTCCGCTCCTCTGCCGCCTCTAACCTCCTCACGGCGCCTCGTTCTCGCCTTTCCCTCCGTCGACCCGTGGCCCACGTCCTACCTCTGGCCTGGAATGCCCTCCCTCCTCATATCATCTTCCCCTTGTCAGAGCCCTACCGAGAGCTCGCCTCCTCCAGGAGGCCTTCCCGGACTGAGCCCCCCTTTTCCTCTGCTCCTCCTCCCCTCCCCATCGCCCCTACCCTCTCCTTCTGTTCTACCCCCTTCCCCATCCCACAGCACTTGTGTAGAGAAGCAGCGTGGCTCAGTCGAAAGAGCCCGGGCTTGGGAGTCAGAGGTTCGAATCCCGGCTCTGCCACTTGTCAACTGTGTGACTGTGGGCAAGTCACTTAATTTCTCTGTGCCTCAGCTACCTCATCTGTAAAATGGGAATTAACTGTGAGCCTCACGTGGGACAACCTGATGACCCTATATCTACCCTAGCGCTTAGAACAGTGCCCTGCACATAGTAAGTGCTTAACAAATACCAACATTATTATATGTGTACATATTCTATTTATTTTATTAATTATGGGTATATATCTATAATTCTATCTATATTGATGCTACTGATGCCTGTCTACTTGTTTTGTTCTGTTGTCTGTCTCCCCCTTTCTAGACTGTGAGCCCGTTGTTGGGTAGGGATTGTCTCTCTCTGTTGCCGAATTGTACTTTCCAAGCACTTGGTACAGTGCTCTGCACACAGTAAGCGCTTAATAAATACGATTGAATGAATGAATGAAATGATTTGCCCAAGTTCACCCAGCAGGCAAGTGGTGGAACCAGTATCAGAACTCGGGTCCTTCTGACTCACAGGCCTGTGCTCTCTCCACTAGACCCCATCAGCTCTGTCTTCATGGGTGATCGGTGTTCCGGCTAGCATCATCTACCGAGTTAGGTTTTCCCTCTGTTGATTTTCGTCAAAAAATGCATTCTCTCCTGGAAAATCCCCCTCCAAAAAATACACCGAACCCCATGCGGGCCCCTATCTGTACTCTTCCGCATCCTGAAAAGTGTCTTTTAATATCTACTCTTTGTTTGCAATAGTTTAGATAACCTTACGTGGACTGGAAGACTTGAAGGGATCGGAGCGGCGTGTTGAAGTTCAGTTTTATGGATTTAAGGACGAGCTACCACCTCAAAATACCCATGAAGTAGCTATGAAATGATGTAGGTACTTTCAAAGGATGATTTAGAAGCTGTCTCCCGCATCCTTTTAACACATAGCAACCCTTCTGGAAAGCAGATTGGAAGAGACCGAGTGGTTTAATTTTAAAGTTGAGGTTCTTGAGGCGGCTGGGCGTAAACCAAGGACACTGGAGGGAGAAGAAAATGTGGTTTGGGATAAAAGCGGTGGGTGTTGTGAATTGTAGCAAAGGAAATGAAATTAGTTTCCCAAGAAAGAGGGAGTCATGGGATAATTTGATGACTCCCCCCCCCCCCCTTTTTTTTTTTAATGTCAGCTAAGGAGCATATATAATTTTGAGGAATGGTGAAATTAGGACTTCCAGATCTGGAGGCAAATGGAAGGCAGAAGGAAAGAGACCATTCCTAATTCATTTGAGTCATTACCGTAATTAGGATTTGGGGGTTTGCGGTGAAACTGATACGAGAAAGAAGAGTCTTATCCCTTCACCGGGAGGGGTCGAGAGACCCCGTGTGTCTCTTTGGGGGCGACCTAGCTGAGAAGCAATGTGGCCTAGTGGAAAGAGCGCAGTCCTGGCAGTCAGGAGATCCGGCCTCTGATCTCGACTCTGCCACTTGTCTGCCGGGTGACCTTGGGCAGGCCACTTTAACTTCTCTGTGCCTCAGTTTCTACATGTGTAAGATGGGGATACAATACATGTCCTTGCTACGTAGACTGTGAGCCCCAGTTGGGACAGGGACTTATCCAATCTGACCAACTCGTATCTACACCAGCGTTTAGTATGGTCCACGGCACGTGTGTCCGTTTATTGATGTATTGTACTCTCCCGAGCGCTTAGTACAGTGATCTGCACACAGTAGACGCTCAATAAATACAACTGAATGAACATACTGAGCTCCTCATGGGCAGGAAAAATGTCTATCAGCTTCGCTGTACTCTTTCAAGCGCTTAGTACAGAGCTCTAGGCAGAGTAAGCACTCAGTAAATATCATCGACTGATCGATAGTGAGTGCTTAACAAGTGCCATAAAAAAAATCCTGGAAAGGAAGGTAGAGGAATCAGTGGAGAACCTGGAAAGAGACAAACAAAATAGTTTTGGGAGAAAAAAGGCAAACAAAATAGTACCACTCAATCAGTACTATGTCAGGACTCTGGGCACATTCAATTTGTTCTTTTAAAAATGAATACATACTTTTAGGACGTTTAGTGTGATCAAGCAATCAGTTGTATTTATGGAGCACTTATGGAGCATTGTACTAAACACTTGGGAGAGTTCACTGTAGCAGAGTTGGTAGACATGATCCCTGCCCACAAGGAACTTACAGTTTAGAGGACATTTGTGTGTGTGTGTTTTCTGCTATCTGCTAAGCGCTTACTATGCGTCGAGCACTGTTCTCAGCACTGGGGCAGATACAAGTTAATCAGGCCGAATAAGTTCCTGTCCTGCAGGAAACTCCTCACAGTCTAAGTAGGAGGCAGAAGAGATACTGAATCTCCATTTTGCAGTTGAGGAAACTGAGGCACAGAGAAGTTAAGTGATTTTCCTAAGGTCACGCAGCAGGAAGTGACAGATATGGGATTAGAACCCAGGTCCTCCGACTCCCAGGCCCGGGCTTTACCAACTAGGCTGTGCGCTGCTTCCCTTCAGTCTCCTCAGTGGATTAGAGTAGGTTTCCGTGGAGGTCGGGTAAGTTCTGAATTAGAGAAGCAGCATGGCCTAGTGGATAGAGCAAGGGCCCGGGAGTCAGAAGGACCTGGGTTCTGATCCTGGTCTGCTGTGTGACCTTGGCCAAGTCACCTCATTGCTCTGGGCCTCAGTTCCCTCAGTTGTCAAATGGGGAATAAGTCTGTGAGTCCCACGTGGGACAGGGACTGTGTCCAACTCGACTATCTTGTATCTACCGCAGCACTTAGAACAGCAGCCGGCACTTAGTAAGTGCTTAACAAATACCACTATTATTATTATTAACTGCCGAGCATCACCTACTAGACTTTGCCAGTGACGCGGGGAGATAGCAATCAGTCAAAGGGCAGGGACCGTCTCTATCTGTTACCGATTTGTCCATTCCAAGCGCTTAGTACAGTGCTCTGCACAGAGTAAGCGCTCAATAAATACTATTGAATGAATGAATAACAATCAGGCTATTTTCTCTCACCATTCTGGCTTCTCCCGAGAAACTTGGGTGCTCCTTATGCCCTGAATGTGGATGCTCTCAACTTCTTATTGGAGGGCAGAGATCGTGGATTCGGGACATCCTGGAAACAGCTACCCTCTGGTGCTCAATAAATATTATCTAATGACTTTCATAAATATCGCTTTTTACATGCTGTGCATCATGGTTTACCTGTCTTTCTGGGCATAGTGTTGCTGAATACAAAGCAATATAGCCTAGCGGAAAGAGCTCCTACCTCTGAAGCAGCGTGGCTCAGTGGAAAGAGCCCGAGCTTTGGGAGTCAGAGATCATGGGTTCGAATCCCGGCTCCGCCACTTGTCAGCTGTGCGACTCTGGGCAAGCCGCTTAACTACTCCGGGCCTCAGTTCCCTCATCTGTAAAATGGGGATTAACTGTGAGCCTCACGTGGAACAACTTGATTACCCTGTATCTACCCCAGCGCTTAGAACAGTGCTCTGCACATAGTAAGCGCTTTTCAAATACCAACATTATTATTATTATTACAAATTTAGGCTGTAAACTCGCTGTGGTTAGGGAATGTATCTGTTATATTGTTCTCTCCCAAGCAGTAAGTACAGTGCTCTGCACACAGTAAGTGCTCAATAGATACAATTGGCTGAGTCAGAGGACGTGGGTTCTAATTCAGGCTCTGTCAATTGCTTGATGTGTGACCTTGGGTAAGTCACTTCACCTCTCTGGGCCTCAGTTTTGTCAAGTGTAAAATGGGGATTAGGTACTACTCCCTCTTGCTTAGACTGAGTCCAAAGTGGGACTCAATCTGAGTAACTTGTTTGTGTCTCAGCACGTAGAACAGTGCTCGCCACATAGTCAGCGCTCAACAAATACAGTAATAGTGATAATAAGAAGAATGTAACCAGTCACCTTGAAAATTTTTCTTGGGAGCTGTACTAACTCTGCAGGCCATAGCCCCTCGGATAAACTGGTGTTTATATTGCCAGTTTCACGTTTAGGCAATTTACTTTTTAATGTAAAAATGAACAAGTGTCAAGAATTTGCATAGATTTTGAAGCTAAAGGGTGAATCATTACATTTGAAAAGAGGGCAAGTATCGTAGTGTCCGGCACCGCTCTTATGGCCCAAGATTGTCTCCTCGACGTACGTGACTGGATGAGCGATCGCCCAAAAAAGAGAGAGCTTGATCTGTGTTTATTTTCCAGTAGATCGTGTTTGCTTTAGCATTCGGTACGTATTGCATTTCGACATTCAGCGCGCCTAAAAACAACCATACGGTGTCAAGGAAGCTGGCATTCGTCTCATGAATCGGTGGGGACGATTGGGAGTTCGTTGGAGAGGGCTGCGATCTTCCTTGGATTTCCTGGTTTTTTAAAAAAATGGTATTAGTTAAGCGCTTACTATGTACCAGGTACTGTACTAAGCCCTGGGGTAGATACAAGCTAATTGGGTTGGACACAGTCGATGCCCCACGTAGAGCTCGCAGTGTTTCCTACTAAAACAGTTCTCAGATGTCACCCTCGCTAATAAGGAGCTTTCTTAAAGAATGATTTTTCAGGGGGACTGTTGAACCCATTCTAAAATAATTCCTATGCTAGTACTTTTTTTTTTAATGGTATTTATTAAACACTTACTATATGCCAGGCTCTGTTCCAAGTACCGGGGTAGATACAAAGCAGCGTGGCTCAGTGGAAAGAGCCCGGGCTTGGGAGTCAGAGGTCATGGGTACGAATCCCGACTCTGCCCCTTGTCAGCTGTGTGACTGTGGGCGAGTCGCTTCACTTCTCTGGGCCTCAGTTCCCTCGTCTGTAAAACGGGGATGAAGATTGTGAGCCTCACGTGGGACAACCTCATTCCCCTGTATCTCCCCCAGCGCTTAGAACAGTGTTCCGCACGTAGTAAGCGCTTAACAAATACCAACATTATCATGACTATTCTTATTAAAGTAAGCAGATTGGACACAGTCCATGTCCCACCTGGGGCTCACAGTCTTATTCCCCATTTTAGAGATGAGGTAGCTGAGGCACAGAGAAGTGAAGCGACCTGCCCAAGGTCACACAGCAGAGTGGGATTAGAACCTCGGGCCTTCTGACCCCTAGGCCCACGCTCTATCCACTAGACCACACTGCTTGGATCTGTGACCTATAGGCATTTGGTATTTGCCTCACCCGCACCCCCACCACACTGAGGTACATATCTGTAAATTATAATAATAATAATGTTGGCCCAGAGAAGTGAAGTGACTTGCCCACGGTCACACGGCTGACAAGTGGCAGAGCTGGGATTTGAACTCATGACCTCTGACTCCCAAGCCCAGGCTCTTTCCACTAGGCCACGCTGCTTCTCGTTATAAGAATAAATGATGTATTATAACTTATTTATTTTTATTGCCGTTGATCTCCCCCTCTAGACTGTAAGCACATTAACATGTCTGCTACGTGGATTGTACTCACCCAAGGGGTTAGAATAGTGCTCCGCACATAGTGGCGCACAATGAATACCGCTGATTGATCGATCAGACAACGGAGTTTGCCGCAGCTCAGTCGAGGCCTAAGGGAACAGCAGTCATGTCCATTGCTGTAATTTCTTCATCTGTATTGATGTCAGTCTCCCCCGCTCTAAACCGTAAGCTCGTTGTGGGCAGGGATTTTGTCCGTTTATTATTGTATTGTACTCTCCCATGCGCTTAATACAGCGCTCTGCACCTAGTAAGCGCTCAGTAAATCAGACCCCTGATAGCGTAGTGGCTAGAGCACGGGCCTGGGAGTCAGAAGGTCATGGTTTCTAATCTTGGCTCTGCCACTTGTCTGCTGTGTGACCCTGGGCAAGTCACTTCACTTCTCTGTGTCTCAGTTACCTCATCTGTAAAATGGGGGTTGAGACTGTGAGCCCCATGTGGGACAGGGACTGTGTCCAACCCTATTTGACCGTAGCTATCCCGGCACTTAGTACGGTGTCTGACACATAGTAAGGGCTTAACAAATACCATATAATTATTATTAGGGAAGCAGCGTGGCTCAGTGGAAAGAGCCCGGGCTTGGGAGTCGGAGGTCATGGGTTCGAATCCCGGCTCTGCCACTTGGCAGCCGTGGGACTGTGGGCACGTCACTTCACTTCTCTGGGCCTCAGTTCCCTCATCCGTAAAATGGGGATTAACGGTGAGCCTCAGGTGGGACAACCTGATCACCCTGTATCTACCCCAGCGCTTAGAACAGTGCACATAGTAAGCGCTTAACAAATACCAACATTATTATTATGAATCCAAAAGCTTAGTACAGTGCTCTGCACACAGTAAGCGTTCAATAAGTACAATTGAATGAATGAACGAATGAATGAATGAATGAACGAATGAATGAATGTCATGGCCCTGGTAGGATCCAGCGTGTATCTAGAGCGCCACCTGCTGCCTGATCAAAGCCATTGCTCCCATTACCAGATTTCATTCCTTCAATAGTATTTATTGAGCGCTTACTATGTGCAGAGCACTGTACTAAACGCTTGGAATGGACAGTTCGGCAACAGATAGAGACAGTCCCTGCCCATTGACGGGCTTACGGTCTAATCGGGGGAGACAGACAAAAACTCAGACCTTTTTTTTAACCTGGCATCTTCTAGGTGAGTCAGTTATCACTGAGCCCTTATTGTGTGCGGAGCATTGTACTAAGCGCTAGGGAGAGTACAGTATAACAGTAGGACAGACACACTTCCTGAGGATGATGTTAGTCAACGAGAAGCAGCGTGACTCAGTGGAAAGAGTCCGGGCTTGGGAGTCAGAGGGCGTGGGTTCGAATCCCCGCTCTGCCACCTGTCAGCTGGGTGACTGTGGGCAAGTCACTTCACTTCTCTGGGCCTCAGTTATCTCATCTGTAACATGGGGATTATCTGTGAGCTTCACGTGGGACAACCTGATCACCCTGTATCTCCCCCAGCGCTTAGAACAGTGCTCTGCACATAGTGAGCGCTTAACGAATACCAACATTATGAATTGTATTTACTGAGCTCTTACTGTGTACAGAGCATTATACTAGCACTTGGGAGAGTTCAGTACAGCAATATAACAGACACATTCCCTGCCCACAACGAGCTTACCGTCTAGAGGGGGAGACAGACATTAATTGAAATAAATAAACGGCAGATACGTACATAAGTGCTGTGGGACGGGGAAGGGTGATGCAGAAGGGAGTGGGAGAAGAGGAAAGGAGGGCATACGCTTTCATTAGTATTATTGAGAGAAGCAACGTGGCTCAGTGGCAAGAGCCCGGGCTTGGGAGTCAGAGGTCATGGGTTCGAATCCCTGCTCTGCCACTTGTCAACTGTGTGACTGTGGGCGGAGTCACTTCACTTCTCTGGGCCTCAGTTCCCTCATCTGTAAAATGGGGATGAAGACTGTGAGCCTCACGTGGGACGACCTGATGACCCTGTATCTCCCCCAGCGCTTTAGAACAGTGCTCTGCACAGAGTAAGCGCTTAACAAATACCACCATTATTATTACTATGTGCAGAGCATGTTCAGTTTGGCTGTGAGTGACAGGGATTTTCTTCACCAGTTCTTGCAATCCCAGTCTCTTAGGATGGGGATTCATGTCTTCTGCTCCCACTTCTGGCCTGGAGGGTTGGGACATTTGGGGACCGAGAGAGGATATTCTGTAATTTCCTTATAGGCAGGGAACTTGTCTGCAAATTCTACTGTACTGTACTCTGCCAAGCTCTTAGTACAGTGTTCTGCACATAGTAAGCGCTCAGGAAATACCATGGATTGATTGATTCATTCATTGACGCCTGCTTCATTTTTGTAGTTTTCTCTGGGTTTGTGACATCAGCATGTATTGGACAATATTCCAGGAATAAGGAGCAGGCAGCCCTTGGCAAGGTCATTTTTCCAGCATCCAGAACCTTATATATATATTTGTACACACACACACATATATGTACATGATTTTTTATTCTATTTATTGCTCTTGATTCTATTTATTGCTATTGTTTTTGTCTGTCCGTCTCCCCCGATTAGACCGTAAGCCCGTCAGAGGGCAGGGACTGTCTCTGTTACCCATTTGTACATTCCAAGCGCTTAGTACAGTGCTCTGCACATAGTAAGCGCTCAATAAATACTATTGAATGAATGAATATACGTATATATATATATATATATATGCACACATATATATCCGCAGCCCAGAAGGGGTTTAACTAAGTGTTTATCTTCAATTTTTGTAGAACATTGAGCTGGAGAAGCACTGAGATGGTGACCCAGGAAATATCCATGGCTGGAGTTTTTAATAAGGGTAGCTGTGTGTCCTAGTTTCTGCAGAAATTTGCATAATATCTGAGCAGTCATGTCCAATTTAGGAGGAAGGGAAAAAAAACCTTAAAGGAAGCCCAAGCGTTTGAGCTAGTAAGACTGCGTGGAAAATTGGTGTATTGATCCTTTAGCCCTGTTATGCCTCTAAGAGCAAGCTAATTTTAGTTTGGATAATGTGATCTTGAAGTCAAGAGTGTATTGTGCAAGTTAACACTTTTACAATTAATTTTGAAATAGGAAAACGAATCAAATAACTTCAGTGTTTTCATTTTCTTCTCATCCATAAGGTCAAAAACTCATAAATGAACCTCCCGTGAATGAAAACGTTCACCTCTGCCGTTGATGGTCTGTGTAGACTCCCCCACTGGGTATTAGGATATTTGCAATTTTGTCTGCGACACCCAGCTTTATATTATTGGACTGCTGATCTGGTTACTTTTGCTTTGGCCTAGCAGAAAAAGCACGGGCTTGGGAGTCGGGGACCTGGGTTCTAATTCCGGCTCTGCCACTTTCCTGCTGTGGGATCTTGGGCAAGCCACATAACCTCGCAGTGCCTCAGTTTCCTCATCTGTAAGATGGGGATTCAAGACCTGTTCTCCCTTCTACTTAGACTTTGAGCCCTTGTGGGATAAGGACTGTGACCAATCAGATTATCTCATTTTAACCCCGGTGCTTAGTACAGTACTTGGCACAGTCATTATTCGCAGTCATTATTATCACAAATATCACAGTCATTATTATTACTATTCTACTGACTTTTGGAAACAGCCAAGTCTCAGCTAATGCCGGAGACAGGAATCAGGCTGAATTCAATGGCACAGCTTTCTGACCAAGTATGCGCTGCACATGCTGAGAAGCAGCATGGTAAAGAGGAGAGACCATGGGCCTGGGAGTCAGGAGGTCATGGGTTCTAATCCCAGCTCCATCACTTGTCTGCTGTGTGACCTTGGTCAAGTCACTTCACTTCTCTATGCCTCACTTACCCCATCTGTATCCCAATTTGCTTGTATCCACCCCAGTGCTTAGAACAGTCCCTGGAACATAGTAAGTGCTTCTTAATAATAATAATAATGTTGGCATTTGTTAAGCGCTTACTATGTGCAGAGCATGTTCTAAGCGCTGGGGGAGATACAGGGTCATCAGGGTGTCCCACGTGAGGCTCACAGGTAATCCCCATTTTCCAGATGAGGTCACTGAGGCCCAGAGAAGTTCATTCATTCATTCATTCATTCATTCAATAGTATTTATTGAGCGCTTACTATGTGCAGAGCACTGTACTAAGCGCTTGGGATGAACAGGTCGGCAACAGATAGAGACAGTCCCTGCCGTTTGACGGGCTTACAGTCTAATCGGGGGAGACGGACAGACAAGAACAATGGCACTAAACAGCGTCAAGGGGAAGAACATCTCGTAAAAACCGATGGCAACTAAATAGAATCGAGGCGATGTACAATTCATTAACAAAATAAATAGGGTAACGAAAATATATACAGTTGAGCGGACGAGTACAGTGCTGTGGGGATGGGAAGGGAGAGGTGGAGGAGCAGAGGGAAAAGGGGAAAATGAGGCTTTAGCTGCGGAGAGGTAAAGGGGGGATGGCAGAGGGAGTAGAGGGGGAAGAGGAGCTCAATCTGGGAAGGCCTCTTGGAGGAGGTGATTTTTAAGTAAGGTTTTGAAGAGGGAAAGAGAATCAGTTTGGCGGAGGTGAGGAGGGAGGGCGTTCCGGGACCGCGGGAGGACGTGACCCGGGGGTCGACGGCGGGATGGGCGAGGCCGAGGGATGGCGAGGAGGTGGGCGGCAGAGGAGCGGAGCGTGCGGGGTGGGCGGTAGAAAGAGAGAAGGGAGGAGAGGTAGGAAGGGGCAAGGTGATGGAGAGCCTTGAAGCCTAGAGTGAGGAGTTTTTGTTTGGAGCGGAGGTCGATAGGCAACCACTGGAGTTGTTTAAGAAGGGGAGTGACAGGCCCAGATCGTTTCTGCGGGAAGATGAGCCGGGCAGCGGAGTGAAGAATAGACCGGAGCGGGGCGAGAGAGGAGGAAGGGAGGTCAGAGAGAAGGCTGACACGGTAGTCTAGCCGGGATATAACGAGAGCCCGTAATAGTAAGGTAGCCGTTTGGGTGGAGAGGAAAGGGCGGATCTTGGCTATATTGTAGAGGTGAAAACGGCAGGTCTCGGTAACGGATAGGATGCGTGGGGTGAACGAGAGGGACGAGTCAAGGATGACACCGAGATTGCGGGCCTGCGGGACGGGAAGGATGGTCGTGCCATCCACGGTGATGGAGAAGTCTGGGAGCGGACCGGGCTTGGGAGGGAAGATGAGGAGCTCAGTCTTGCTCATGTTGAGTTTTAGGTGGCGGGCCGACATCCAGGTGGAGACGTCCCGGAGGCGGGAGGAGATGCGAGCCTGAAGGGAGGGGGAGAGGACAGGGGCGGAGATGTAGATCTGCGTGTCATCTGCGTAGAGATGGTAGTCAAAGCCGTGAGAGCGGATGAGTTCACCGAGGGAGTGAGTGTAAATGGAGAACGGAAGAGGGCCAAGAACTGACCCTTGAGGAACTCCAACAGTTAAAGGATGGGAGGGGGAGGAGGCTCCAGCGTAGGAGACCGAGAATGATCGGCCAGAGAGGTAAGAGGAGAACCGGGAGAGGACAGAGTCCGTGAAGCCGAGGTGAGATAAGGTATGGAGGAGGAGGGGACGGTCGACAGTGTCAAAGGCAGCAGAGAGGTCAAGGAGGATCAGAATGGAGTAGGAGCCATTGGATTTGGCAAGAAGGAGGTCATGGGTGACCTTAGAGAGAGCAGTCTCGGTAGAGTGGAGGGGACTTGCCCACAGTCACACAGCTGACAAGTGGCAGAGCCGGCATTCGAACCCATGACCTCGGACTCCCAAGCCCGAGCTTAACAAATACCATTATTATTATTAATGTTATTGTTATAGTAAGTGCTCAATAAATACCATTGATTGATTAGTATGGTAGGCCCGAGGGTGCCGAGGAGTGAACAACCGTCAAATTAATGAATGTTAAGATTAAGCATTACACCATGCATTTTAATAATCATTGTCAGGATTATCAGCATTTATAGAGCTTCTACTGAATGCACTGTCCTAGACGCTTGGGAGCATACACGATCCCTGTCCTTGAGGAGTTTACAAGTGAATTAAAATCCTTGTGAACTTAATGATAATAATAATAATGATGTTGGTATTTGTTAAGCGCTTACTATGTGCAGAGCACTGTTCTAAGCGCTGGGGCAGATACAGGGTAATCAGTTTGTCCCGTGTGAGGCTCACAGATAATCCCCATTTTACAGATGAGGGAACTGAGGCCCAGAGAAGTGAAGTGACTTGCCCGCAGTCACACAGCTGACAAGTGGCAGAGCCGGGAGTCGAACCCGTGACCTCTGATTCCGAAGCCCAGGCTCTTTTCACGGAGCCAGACTGCTTCTCTGGCATTTTCTCCGAATTTTTGTTCTACGCCATTCCTGCTGTATATGAGGTGGTACCTTTCCTATGGCCTTGGGCAGTTAGCACAGATACACATGAGGAAAAGTCCCCGAAGATTCATAAACGATCTCTGTCTCTCCTCCCTTCTAGAGATGATTTAGAGAGGGCCACACCTCCATTTTTAAAGTAGAGCAATAAAGTTTCACTTGCTCCCCGGGCAATTTTGCAGTTTCCTGTCCTATTCAGAAAATCCTCAGTTTCCCCGTGGCCTAGTGGATAGAGCCCAGGCCTGGATTCAGAAGGACATGGGTTCTGTTCCCGGCTCTGTCTCTTATATGCTCTGAGACCTTGGACAAGTCACTTCTCTTCTCTGGGCCTCAGTTACCATATCTGTAAAATGGGAATTAAAACTGTCAGCCCCATGCAGGACATGTGCTGTGTCCAACCTGATGATCTTGCATAATAATAACAATTATGATATTTATTAAGCACTTATTATGTGCCAAGCACTGTTCTAAGCACTGGGGAAAATACAAGGTAATCAGATCGTCCCACGTAGGGCTCACGGGGATTACGACTCATTTTACAGATGAGGTCACTGAGGCCCAGAGAAGTGAAGTGACTTGCCCAAAGTCACACAGCTGACAAGTGGCAGAGCCAGGATCAGAACCCATGACCTCTGACTCCCAAGCCTGTGCTCGTTCCACTAAGCCACGCTCCTCCTCGATCTACTTCAGTGCTTAGTACAGTTCCGGGTTCATAATAATAATAATAATGTTGGTATTTGTTAAGCGCTTACTCTGTGCGGAGCACTGTTCTGAGCACTGGGTTACATACAGGGTAATCAGGTGGTCCCACGTGAGGCTCACAGTTAATCCCCATTTTCCAGATGAGGTAACGGAGGCCCAGAGAAGTTAAGTGACTTGCCCACGGTCACACAGCTGACAAGTGGCACAGCTGGGATTCGAACCCATGACCTCTGACTCCCAAGCCCGGGCTCTTGCCACTGAGCCACACACTGTAAGGTCTTAAAAAATAGCACCCAACTAAAAAGGATTCTCTCCCCAACGCAGCCATGCAGCCTGCGAAGGGCACCAGTGGGGACTGTTCGGGGCCACCCTCATGTCAAAGGGGGAATTTCCACCCTGGAAAAATTTCCTGGATTTGGAAACCAGCTTTGTCTCCTATCTTTACCTTGTCTTTTACTGTAAATGAGCAAGTTTTATATTAGGTACCACCCACAAAAGGAGAGTGGGATGTGAGATTATTTCCATTCACACAGTAAGCACAAGGCCGGAGAAGGCAACACGTACAGCCTAGTGGAAAGACCACAGGATTGGGTGTCAGGAGAAGTGGGTTCTGATTCTGGCTCCGCCATTTGCGTGCTGTGTGACCTTGGACATGTCACTTGCGCCTCTGTTGCTCTGTTCTCATCTCTAAAATGGATTCTAAATACCCGTGCTTCCTCCGCAATAGACCGTCAGCGGAAACTGAGACTAGATCTGATCTGATTGCGTTACATCTCCCCCGGTCCTCAGCGACTGCGTAGCCCGTAGCAAATGCTTAACGAACTACTACGGTTATTCTAAGATCCTTGAGGACGGGAATCATGTCTACCTAGTCCATTATCCCTTCCCGAGTGCTTAGCAGAGTGCACTGCAAACAGCAAGCACTCAATAAATACCTTTAATTGAGTGGGGTATTAAAATCCAGGAAGGAATGAAGATAATATCAGTAGTCTACAAACTCTTAAGCCATTTTTAAAAAATGGCCTTCTAAAAAAAAAAAACCCAAAAAAACAAACAAACCACTCCCCCCAAACATCTGTATTGCCCACAGGGCTCAATTTCACTCTTCTTCTCTTTGAATTCCGTTTTCCTTTCTTGTTGGTTACATTGTCATATTTTTTCACAAGATGGCACTAAATAACTCCTCATCAGTGAAGTCCTAATTAGCGGAACGATGCGAGCGACTCTGTCCAAATTCAACCTTATTCATTTTACACTTCAGCCTTTTCTAGCTGGGCTAAAACAAATGGAGTAAAAAACGTTAAAAAAAACCGTCACCCTCCAAGTACCTTTATTACAACTTTACATAGTATATTGGAGAAGAGATAGCCTGGCTCCTAATCACGGGGAGGTAATTTGAGAAGGTAAGAAATGGTATCTTCATCATCATCATAATAATAATGTTGGTATTTGTTAAGCGCTTACTATGTGCCGAGCGCTGTTCTAAGCGCTGGGGTAGACACAGGGGAATCAGGTTGTCCCACGTGGGGCTCACAGTCTTCACCCCCGTTTTACGGATGAGGTAACCGAGGCACAGAGAAGTGAAGTGACTTGCCCACGGTCACACAGCCGACAAGTGGCAGAGCCGGGATTCGAACTCATGACCTCTGACTCCAAAAGCCGGGCTCTTTCCACTGAGCCACGCTGCTTGTCTGTGCTTCTCATCAGTGGTATTTATGGATGCCTACTCTGTGCAGAGCACCGAACTAAGCGCTTGGGAGAGCTCAGCACAACAGAGTTGGCGGTCACATCTTAATCTAGCGATCTAATTAAATGATAGCAACTAAAACCTTTCTTGAAGACTGTCTTGTTAATGGTCTCTGTGGTAAGTTTCCCCTTTCTCTACAAAGAGAAAATAAGAAATGAAAGCAACAGGCAGAGAGGGAACAGGGGAGAGATGAGGGAAACGCTTAGTTATGGGAGGTTTGGGACTGTTCATCTGGAGTTATTTAGACCTGAATTTTTTTAGACAAGCCAATTTATCCGAAAAGCCCACGAGGTGCAGAAGAGCAGACTATTGTGTGCTACAGCTGATAGAGTCAATTTTCAGTTTGCCGCACGGAGTCACCGTGTGTGTGCTCATTTCATAATCAGGAACGTCTCATAAAGTTCACCATTTATCTGAGAAGATAAAACAGTAAGTCTTTTTGACCTCGGATGCCGTTTCCCATAAATTGGTCAAGCCCTCGGAAGTCCGTGGAAGTCAACGCTATAATAGACCGAACCCCATGTGAGACGCGGACTGTGTCCCTCCCTTTATCTCGTATGCCCAGTGCGTAGTACAGAGTTTGGCACCTAATAAGCACCTAATAAATACTATTATCATTAATAATGACAGCAAAAATAATAGATATACGAATTTTTTAATGGTATTTGTTAAGCGCTTACTTTGTGCCCGGCACTGTTCAAAGCACCGAGGTAGATTCAAAGTTATCAGGTGGGACACGGTCCCTGTCCCACATGGGCCTCACGGGCCTAATCCCCATTTTACAGATGAGGTGACTGAGGCACGGAGAAGTGAAGTGATTCGACCCAGGTCACAGAGCGGACAAGTGGAGGAGTTGGGATTAGAAGCCAGGTCCTTCTGAGTCCCAGGCCTGTGCTGTATCCACCAGGAGGTTGAGCGAAGCAGGGAGGGGCAGGAGGAAGGGAACAGAGAGGAAAGGGGCAGATGGCCCTGGGATGTTCATGAAGCGCGACGGGGCAGGGTTGGCCCTGGTGACTGCCCCCTTCTCAGTCTCCCTCCGCCCTCCACCCCCCCGGCAGTTTTTCCCCTGTAGCCTTAAGAAGCATATCCAGGGTGGGGCCAGAGCGGAGCAGCCCCGGGGCAGGGAAACAGGCACCCGCCGGAGGCCTCCTAGATGGGGGTGCCCTGCCTCGAACTTCCCGGAGCTCAATTATTTTGTACCTGATCAGTCAGTCGTATTTATTGAGCACTTACTGGGCCTGGTGTCTCCTCATTCCATCCCCTGCTCCTGTGGCCAGGTGACAGGATGTCTCCTCAGAGGACTGGGCCGAGGCGGTTTGGGGTGAAGTCCCACACCGCTTCTCCCGGGCATCAGGCCGTCGTGCTGCACTTCTTCGCCCTGGGTATTGTGGAGTGGTGTTTCATGGCACCTTCTATCAGCCCCCACAGAAATTTGCTGGCAGCCCCCACCTAGGGGGAGAAGCCTCGAGTTGCCGTCAAGGGGCCGCTGACCCCTGCCAGGCCACCCTGTTGGAGCTCCCTCCCTTTCCGTCCCCGCTAGTCTGCGAAGGAACCGCGAGCTCCTCTCCTAATAATAATGATAATGTTGGTATTTGTTAAGCGCCTACTATGTCCTAAGCGCTGGGGTAGATACGGGGTCATCGGGTCGTCCCACCCGAGGCTCACAGTTAATCCCCATTTTCCAGATGAGGGAACTGAGGCCCAGAGAAGCGAAGCGACTCGCCCACAGTCACACAGCCGACGGGTGGCAGAGCCGGGAGTCGAACTCATGACCTCTGACTCCGAAGCCCGGGCTCTTTCCACGCTACTCTGGGCCTCAGACCCCGGCCCGTCCTAGAACCAGGCCTGACTGCACGGTTGGAGCAGCTCTGACTGCTGCCAAGGCTCCAAAGATAGTGTGCCACTTCCTGGGCCGGATTTTATGACTATAGATCTCCAACGGATCCCGGACGCTAACAGTCGATCGTACCTATCGAGCATTTACTAATGTTGGTATTTGTTAAGCGCTTACCATGTGCCGAGCACTGTTCATTCATTCATTCAATAGTATTTATTGAGCGCTTACTACGTGCAGAGCACTGTACTAAGCACTTGGAATGTACAAATTGGTAACAGATGAAGACAGTCCCTGCCCTCTGACGGGTTCACGGTCTAATCGGGGGAGACGGACAGACAAGAACAATAGCAATCAATAGAATCAAGCGCTGGGGTAATAATACTAACGTTGGTATTTGTTAAGCGCTTACTATGTGCCGAGCACTGTTCTAAGCGCCGGGGTAGATACAGGGTAATCAGGTTGTCCCACATGAGGCTCACAGTGTTAATCCCCATTTTACAGATGAGGTAACTATTATTATTATTATTTGATAGACATGTTCCCTGCCCACATGGAGCTCATGGTCTAGATGGGGAGACAGACATTAAGATGAGAAGCAGCGTGGCTCAGTGGAAAGAGCACGGGCTTTGGAGTCAGAGGTCATGGGTTCGAATCCCGGCTCTGCCACTTGTCAGCTGGGTGACTGTGGGCAAGTCACTTCACTTCTCTGTGCCTCGGTTCCCTCATCTGTAAAATGGGGATTAAGACTGTGAGCCCCACGTGGGACAACCTGACTCCCCTGTGTCTACCCCGGCGCTTAGAACAGTGCTCGGCACATAGTAAGCGCTTAACAAATGCCAACATCATTATTATATTCCTGATGGAGGAATGGGAGCGTATCGGGGTGTGCCCCTTAGTGCTGGTGGCGGGTGCATGACAAGTTGCGAAGGGTTTCAGATCCACAGAGGCAACTAGAAGGGAGGGCGAATGGGAGAAATGAGGACCCCATCAGGGAGGCCTCTTTCCTCACTCTCTCCAGGGTCATAGGACAGGAAGGGAGTTGGAGGCAGCAAGGGATGTAAGCAAGCAAGTCCTGGCTCTGACATCTGTCTGCTCTGTGACCTTGGGCAACTTATTTGGTTTCTCTAGGCCTCAGTTCCCTCATCTGTAAAATACGGATGAAGATTGTGAGCCTCTTGTGGGACAGGGACCGTGTCCTACCCGATCATCTTTTATGTGCCCCAGCACTGTAGGACAGCGCCTGGCACATAGTAAGTGCTTAACAAATACCACACACTGAAGCCAAGTGAAGATGATCTTGTGGTGGTTAATGCAAAAACTCTCGTAATGTCGTATGTCTATTCTTGTTGCAGGAGGCCGTGGGAAAGATGGAGCCCCGATCATAACCTTTCCAGAATTTGCCGGGTTTGGCGACATCCCAGATGAGGATTTCCTGAATGTTGTGACCTATTTGACCAGCATCCCTAGGTGAGTCAGGACCTAACACACGTCGCATTTTTTTCTCTAGCCCAGGTGATCAGCTAAGTACAGATCCTCTCACCCCATTTATTTTGTTAATGAGATGTACATCGCCTCGATTCTATTTAGTTGCCATTGTTTTTACGAGACGCTCTTCCCCTCGACTCTATTTATCGCCATCGTTCTCGTCCGTCCGTCTCCCCCGATTAGACCGTGAGCCCGTCAGACGGCAGGGACCGTCTCTATCTGTCGCCGACTTGTTCATTCCAAGCGCTTAGTGCGGTGCTCTGCACCTAGTAAGAGCTCAATAAATACTATTGAATGAATGAATGAATACTAGTTGCCCTTTCTTTAACTTCTATTAATAATAATAATGGTATCTGTTACGCACTTACAACATGCCAAGCACTGTTCCAGGCGCTGGGGTAGATACCAAGCAATCAGGTTGTCCCACAGGGGACTCACATTCTTAATCCTCATTTTGCAGATCAGGTAACTGAGGCACAGAGAAGTTAAGCGGCTTGCCCAAGGTCACACAGCAGACAGGTGGCGGAGCCAGGATTAGAACCCACGTCCTCTGACTCCCAAGCCCCTGCTCTTGTCACTAAGCTATACTGCTTGGACCGTTACGTTCCCTGTCCACAAGGAGCCTCCGCAGTCTAGAGACGAACTTTGGGATGCCGCTGTTGGCCTATTTGCTGAGGGAATTTAACCAAAAAGAAAGCCCACTTGGGCCCCAGGTGCCCCATGTGACCCAGAGGAAACCCGGCCTTTGGGTAAGCCCGTTGTGGGCAGGGAATAATAATGTTGGTATTTGTTAAGCGCTTACTACGTGCAGAGCACTGTTCTAAGCGCTGGGGTAGATACAGGGTCATCAGGTTGTCCCCCCTGAGGCTCACGGTTAATTCCCATTTTACAGATGAGGTAACTGAGGCCCAGAGAAGTGAAGCGACCTGCCCACAGTCACACAGCCGGGAGTCGAACCCATGACCTCTGACTCCGAAGCCCAGGCTCTTTCCACCGAGCCACGGAATATGTCCGTTTATTTTGTATTATAGTCTCTCCAGCATTTAGTACGGTATTATGCAGACAGTAGGCGCCCAATAAATACAACTGACTGACTGAAGCCCCTCCCAATCAGTCAATCAGTCATTGGTATTTATTGAGCGCTTACTGTGTTCAGAGCACTGTACTAAGCACTTGGGAGAGTATGATATGTAACCATCTCAGGGATGATCCTCATTACCTCATTGGCTTGTATCCACCTCAGTGCATAGTACAGTGCCTCTCACATAGTAAGCGCTTAACAAATTCATTCATTCAATAGTATTTATCGAGCGCTTCCTATGTGCAGAGCACTGTACTAAGCGCTTGGAATGGACAAATGGGTAACAGATAGAGACGGTCCCTGCCCTCTGCCGGGCTTACCAGCTAATCGGGGGAGACGGACGGGCGAGAACAATAGCAGTAATTCCAGAATTATTGTTACTGTTACCGAACCGCAAGGGGAGGAATGGTGTGAATTCTAACCCCGGGTGTTGGTCGGGGATGTCGTAGCTCAGTGGAAAGAGCCCGGGCTTGGGAGTCAGAGGTCATGGGTTCGAATCCCAGCTCTGCCACTTGGCAGCCGTGTGACTGTGGGCAAGTCACTTCACTTCTCTGTGCCTCGGTTACCTCCTCTGTAAAATGGGGATTAACTGTGAGCCTCGCGTGGGACAACCTGCTTACCCTGTATTTACCCCAGCGCTTAGAACAGTGCTCTGCACATAGTAAGCGCTTAACAAATACCAACATTATATTACATTATTATTATGTGGGAGGCAGCTTCCTCTCTGGAACGTGCCTTCAAACCAAACCGACATTCAGAAGGTAATAATAGCGTGGCTCAGTGGAAAGAGCACGGGCTTTGGAGTCAGGGCTCATGAGTTCGAATCGCAGCTCTGCCGCTTGTCGGCTGTGTGACTGCGGGCGAGTCACTTAACTTCTCTGGGCCTCAGTTCCCTCATCTGGAAAATGGGGATTAAGACTGTGAGCCCCACGTGGGACGACCCGATTCCCCTGTGTCTACCCCGGCGCTTAGAACAGTGCTCGGCACATAGTAAGCGCTTAACAAATACCAACATTATTATTATTATTATTATTATTAATAATAAAAATGATGACCATGGTAGATTCTAAGTGCCTACTTACTATGAGCCAAGTACTACGCTAAGCGCTGGGGTAGATAAAATAGTAGCAGATCGAACACGGTCCCTGCCCGACATGGCACTTACAGTTTAAGGAGGAGGGAGAGCTGCTATTTAATCCCCATTTACAGAGGAGAAAACTGAGGCACAGAGAGTTACGTGACTTCCTGAGAAGCAGCGTGACTCAGTGGAAAGAGCCCGGGCTTGGGAGTCAGAGGTCATGGATTCGAATCCCGACTCTGCCCCTTGTCAGCCGTGTGACTGTGGGCAGGTCACTTCACTTCTCTGGGCCCCAGTTACCTTATCTGTAAAATGGGGATTAAGACCGTGAGCCTCACGTGGGGCAACCTGATGACCCTGTATCTACCCCAGCGCTTAGAACGGTGCCCTGCACGTAGTAAGGGCTTAACAAATACCAACATTATTCATTCATTCGTTCAATAGCATTTATTGAGTGCTTACTGTGTGCAGAGCGCTGTACTAAGCGCTTGGAACGGACAATTCGGCAACAGATACAGTCCCTGCCCTTTGGCGGGCTTACAGTCTATTATTGCAATGTCTGACGTGGTAAATGCTTCACGTACCGAAAATAAAAGACAAAACACTTGTTCAGGACAGTGTGTGGAGTAATCAACAGATGGCATTTATTGAGCACTTACTGCGCGCAGAGAAGCAGCGTGGCTCAGTGGAAAGAGCATGGGCTTTGGAGTCAGGGCTCATGAGTTCGAATCCCAGCTCGGCCGCTTGTCGGCTGTGTGACTGCGGGCGAGTCACTTCACTCCTCCGGGCCTCAGTTCCCTCATCTGCAAAATGGGGATTAAGACCGTGAGCCCCACGTGGGACGACCCGATTCCCCTATGTCTACCCCGGCGCTTAGAACAGTGCTCGGCACATAGTAAGCGCTTAACAAATACCAACATTATTATTATTATTACTGTACTAAGTGCTTGGGAGAGTAGAACATAATAAAACAGCCGCATTCCCTGCCGGAATACACTGACTGGGATGGATAGATAGATAACTGTGCCTTCCCTGGCACTTGGATTTGCACACTTTATTCACCCCACCCTCAGCCCCACGGCACTTGCGTCCATATCCTTCACTCAATTTAACGTCTGTCCCCCACCCCCCCCCCAGACTGTAAGCTCCTTGTGGACGGGAAACACGTCTACCAACTTGAGACCGTGTTCTCTCCCCAGTGCTTAGTACAGTGTTCTGCACAGAGTAAGCGCTCAGTAAACACAATCCATCCATCCATTTGGTGGAATTTTAGAGAAGTGGCCTGGCCTAGTGGAAACAGCAACAGGACTGGACCTCCCTTCCTTCTCTCTGACCTCCCTTCCTCCTCACTCGCCCCGCTCCGGTCTATTCTTCACTCCGCTGCCCGGCTCATCTTCCTGCAGAAACGATCTGGGCCTGTCACTCCCCTTCTTAAACAACTCCAGTGGTTGCCTATCGACCTCCGCTCCAAACAAAAACTCCTCACTCTAGGCTTCGAGGCTCTCCATCACCTTGCCCCCTCCTACCTCTCCTCCCTTCTCTCTTTCTACCGCCCACCCCGCACGCTCCGCTCCTCCGCCGCCCACCTCCTCGCCGTCCCTCGGTCTCGCCTATCCCGCCGTCGACCCCCGGGTCACGTCCTCCCACGGTCCCGGAACGCCCTCCCTCCTCACCTCCGCCAAACTGATTCTCTTTCCCTCTTCAAAACCCTACTTAAAAATCACCTCCTCCAAGAGGCGTTCCCAGACTGAGCTCCTCTTCCCCCTCTACTCCCTCTGCCATCCCCCCTTTACCTCTCCGCAGCTAAAGCCTCATTTTCCCCTTTTCCCTCTGCTCCTCCACCTCTCCCTTCCCATCCCCACAGCACCGTACTCGTCCGCTCAACTGTATATATTTTCGTTACCCTATTTATTTTGTTAATGAATTGTACATCGCCTCGATTCTATTTAGTTGCCATCGGTTTTTACGAGATGTTCTTCCCCTTGACGCTGTTTAGTGCCATCGTTCTTGTCTGTCCGTCTCCCCCGATTAGACTGTAAGCCCGTCAAACGGCAGGGACTGTCTCTATCTGTTGCCGACTTGTTCATCCCAAGCGCTTAGTACAGTGCTCTGCACATAGTAAGCGCTCAATAAATACTATTGAATGAATGAATGAATGAAAGTCAGAAAATCCGGGTCCTCATCCTGGCTCAGGGAAGTGATGACGTTGGGATTCGTTAAGCACTTATTACGTGCAGAGCACTGTTGTAAGCGCTGGGGGAGATACAGGGGAGTGAGGTTGTCCCACGTGAGGCTCCCAGTCTTCATCCCCATTTTACAGATGAGGGAACTGAGGCCCAGAGAAGTGAAGCGACTGGCCCACGGTCACGCAGCTCACAAGGGGCAGAGTCGGGATGTTGTCAAGTGCTTACTGTGTGCCAGGCACTGTACTGAGCCTTGGGTTAGATAACAAGATTCATTCAACTGTATTTATTGAGCGCTTACTGTGGGCAGAGCACTGTACTAAGCGCTTGGGAGAGTATAATGCAACAATAAACGGATGTGTTCCCTGCCCACAACAAGCTAATCGAGTTGGATACAGTCCCTGTCCCGCCTAGGCCTCCCAGTCTCACTCCCCATTTTACAGATGAGGTAACTGAGGCCCAGAGAAATGAGGCGATTTGCCCAAGGTCACGCAGCAGACAAATGGCGGATCCGGGATTAGAACCCAGGTCCTTCTGACTCCCGGGCCCGGGCTCTATCCACTAGGCCACGCGCTTCAGGATGAATTCATTCAATAGTATTTATTGAGTGCTTACTATGTGCAGAGCACTGTACTAAGCCCTTGGATGAATCGGAATGTTCACTCACCCAGTCCTGGGCCTCAGTCAGTAAGTGACATTATTGAGCACCTACTTTGTGCAGAGCTCTGTACTTAATAATAATAATAAATGTTAGTATTTGTTAAGCGCTTACTATGTGCTGAGCACCGTTCTAAGCGCTGGGGGAGACACAGGGGAATCAGGTTGTCCCATGTGGGGCTCACGGTCTTATTCCCCATTTGACAGATGAGGGAACTGAGGCCCAGAGAAGTGAAGTGACTTGCCCACAGTCACACAGCTGACGAGTGGCAGAGCCGGGATTCGAACTCATGACCTCTGACTCCGAAACCCGTGCTCTTTCCACTGAGCCATGCTGCTTCTCTATTACTAAGCACTTGGGAAAGTGCAATAAAACAGAGCCGGTAGACAGTAATAACTGTGATGTTTGTTCAACGCTAGAGAAGCAGTGTGGCTTGATGCAAAGAGCCTTGGCCTGGGAGTCAGAGGTTGTGGGTTCTAATCCCTGCTCTGCCACTTGTCAGCTGTGTGACTTTAGACAAGTCACTTAACTTCTCTGTGCCTCAGTTACCGCATCTGTAAAAAGGGGGTTAAGACTGTGAGCCTCGCGTGGGACAACCTGATTACCTTGTAATAATAATAATAATGATAATGTTGGTATTTGTTAAGCGCTCACTATGTGCAGGGCACTGTTCTAAGCGCTGCGGTAGACACAGGGGAATCAGGTTGTCCCACGTGGGGCTCACAGTCTTCATCCCCGTTTTCCAGATGAGGGAACTGAGGCCCAGAGAAGTGAAGTGACTTGCCCACGGTCACACAGCTGACAAATGGCAGAGCCGGGATTCGAACCCATGATCTCTGACTCCAAAGCCCGTGCTTGTATCCACCCCAGAGCTTAAAACAGTGCTTGGCGCGTAGTAATACCATCGTTATCGTTATTATTATTTGTATGTGCCGAGCACTGTTCTAACCCCTGGGTGGATACAAGCTAATCAGGTTATAAACAGGGCCTGTCCCACATGGGGCTCACAGTCTCAATCCCCGTTCTGCAGATGATGTAACTGAGGCCCAGAGAAGTTAAGTGACTTGCTCCAGGTCACCCAGCAGACATGTGGTGGAGCTGGGATTAGAACCCAGGTCCCCCGACTCACAAGCCGTGCTCGTTCCACTGGCCACGTCGAGATGCGATCCCTGCGTGAGGGAAGAAAGAGAGAGCCGTTGGCTGGAGGAGCGGATGCTTTTTCTTTGGGTCCGTGATCCCGCTGTCCTTTCCACCACCTCTGGGCTGGTGTCAGGGCTCTTTACGGACAACCCGATTGCCCTCCGATCCAACGCCCAACCCGGCCCCCTCCGAGCTCGGGAGTCAGAGGTCACGGGTTCGTATCCCGGCGCTGCCACTTGGCAGCCGTGTGACTGTGGGCAAGTCACTTCACTTCGCGGTGCCTCAGTTCCCTCATCTGTAAAATGGGGATGAAGACCGGGAGCCTCACGTGGGACAAGCTGATGACCCTGCATCGACCCCAGCGCTTAGAACGGCGCACTGCACGTAGTAAGGGCTTAACAAATACCAACATTATTATTTTTGTCACCGGATACACCGGACTGGGCCTCGAGCTACGGTACTGCATAAATATTTTAATAAGTTGCATCGTCCGGCCTGCCGCAGTGTCGCACGCGGGAACTCTGCAGTCCGCCTCCTTGCCTTGGCTGAGTTTCAGCTTCTGACCCTTGAGTTTGCTAGCCGGCCCTTGCCGCTCCCATTCATTCGATAGTATTTGTTGAGCGCTTACTCTGTGCGGAGCACTGTACTGAGCGCTTGGAAGGTACGATTCGGCAACGGATAGAGACAGTCCCCTGCCCTCACCCGTAGCCCTCTCCCCCTTTGCTGGACCACTGCACCTTCTAATTTGCAATATTTTGTATGAAGATCACATGCACCAAAACCATTTAAATCTGATTAGAAAATGTGGTTTGGGGGAAATCGTTTCAAATGTGAAGTAGAAAAATTCAAATAGAAAAGCTTTCTACCCCGTCTCCGTCTCCCTCTCCCTGGGACACAGATACCAGTCCTGCCGTGGACTAGATCTAAGCGGTGGTAATAATAATAATGATAATGTTGGTATTTGTTAAGCGCTTACTATGTGCAGAGCACTGTCCCCCATTAGACCGTACATAGTAAGAGCTTAAATACCATCGTCATCAGCTCTGCCACTTAATAATGTTGCTATTTGTTAAGCGCTTACTATGTGCAGAGCACTGTTCTAAGCGCTGGGGGAGAGACAGGGTCATCGGGTTGTCCCACGTGAGGCTCTTTCCACTGAGCCACGCTGCTTCCCTAGTCTGCTTCCCACTTGTCAGCTCTGTGACCGTGGGCAAGTCACTTCACTTCTCTGGGCCTCAGTGACCTCATCTGTAAAATGGGGATTAACTGTGAGCCTCACACGGGACAACCTGATGACCCCGTATCTCCCCCAGCGCTTAGAACAGTGCTCTGCAAATACTAAGCACTTAACAAATACCAACATTATTATTATTATTGTCTCTACCTGTTGCCCAATTGTACTTTCCAAGCGCTTAGTACACAGCTCTGCACACTGTAAGCGCTCAATAAATACGATTGAATGAATAAATATTCTCCCAAGTACTTAGTACAGTTCTCTGCACATGGTAAGCGCTCATTAAATATCACTGATCAAAGAGGAGAAGGAGAAAGGGGAGAAGTTCGTTCATTCAGTCGTGTCTGTTGAGCAGTGAAGAAAGCAGTGTGGCCCAGTGGAAAGCCCATGAGACTGAGCGTCAGGGGATCTGTGTTCTAATCCCCGCTCCACCAATCGCCTGCTGTGTGACCTTGGGCCAGTCACTTCGCATCTCTGTGCCTCAGTTTCCTCAACTGTAAAATGGGGATTCTGTACCTATTCTCCCTCCTTCTTAGTCTGTGAGCCCCTTGTCGGACAGGGACTTGACCTGACCTGTTTATCTTGTATCTACTCCTGTGCTTTGTAATAATGTTGGTATCTGTTAAGCGCTTCCTAGGTGCCGAGCACTGTTCTAAGCGCTGGGGGAGATACAGGGACATCAGGTTGTCCCACGTGAGGCTCTCAGTTAATTCCCATTTTCCAGATGAGGGAACTGAGGCCCAGAGAAGTGAAGCGACTCGCCCACGGTCACACAGCTGACAAGCTTGTGACAGGCTTGTACAGTGCTTGGCACAGAGTAAGCACTTTACAGATACCATAATGAGTAGAGGCCTCCTGGAATTTTTTCTCTCTCTCCCACCCTCTCCCCCATCCCTAGCCCGTCCTCCTCAGTTTGTTGAATGATGGGCTCAGCCTTTATGTGCTTTCCTGGGAAATCCACCCCAGGCTGCCGAAATATGCTGTGCCTACCTGCCTCTCTTGGGAACGGAGAAGCAGCGTGGCTCACTGGAAAGAGCCCGGGCTTTGGAGTCAGAGGTCATGGGTTCGAACCCCGGCTCCGTCCCTTGTCAGCTGTGTGACTCTGGGCAAATCACTTAACTTCTCGGTGCCTCAGTTCCCTCATCTAGGCTTCGAGGCTGTCCATCACCTCGCCCCTTCCTACCTCTCCTCCCTTCTCTCTTTCTACCGCCCACCCCGCACGCTCCGCTCCTCCGCCGCCCACCTCCTCGCCGTCCCCCCGTTCTCGCCCGTCCCGCCGTCGACCCCCGGGCCGCGTCCTCCCGCCGTCCCGGAACGCCCTCCCTCCTCACCTCCGCCAAACTGATTCTCTTCCCCTCTTCAAAACCCTACTTAAAACTCACCTCCTCCGAGAGGCCTTCCCAGACTGAGCTTCTCTTCTCCCTCTACTCCCTCTACCACCCCCCTTCACCTCTCCGTAGCTTAACCCTCTTCTCCCCCATTTCCCTCTGCTCCTCCCCCTCTCCCTTCCCATCCCCTCAGCACTGTACTCGTCCGCTCGACTGTATATATTTATTACCCTATTTATTTTGTTAATGAAATGTCCATCGCCTCGATTCTATTTAGTCGCCATCGGTTTTTACGAGATGTTCTTCCCCTCGACTCTATTTATCGCCATCGTTCTCGTCCGTCCGTCTCCCCCGTTTAGGCCGTAAGCCCGTCAAACGGCAGGGACCGTCTCTATCTGTTACCGACTTGTCCACTCCAAGCGCTCAGTCCAGTGCTCTGCGCATAGTAAGCGCTCAATAAATACTATTGAATAAATGAAAGAACAGGAAAGTAAAGCCTCTCACTTCCCTTTCTGGGTTAAGATGGAAGATTAAAAAGACTGGTTAACCAACTTCCTTGGCTCATAAATGAGGTTTTACAAGAAGGTAAATTCAGGCCCCAAACTCTTCAGGGCACAGGTTACCAAGCCCTATCGATTAAGTATTACTGAGTGCTTACTCTGTGCAGAGCACTGTACTAAGCGCTTGGAATGTCCAAATCGGCAACAGATAGAGACGGTCCCTGCCCGCTGACGGGCTCACGGTCTAACCGGGGGAGACAGACAGACAAAAACAATAGCAATTGTTGCCTTATTTTCAACAGGTTGTTTTCATCTCCCCCGATTAGATTGTGAGCCCATCACTGGGCAGTGACCTCTGACTCCCAAGCCCGGGCTCTTGCCACTGAGCCACGCTGCTTTCTCTAGGAAAGGAGGGGAGATCATGTCCACTTGCTTCATTGTATTCTTCCAAGGGTTTAGTACAGTGCTCTGCGCAGAGTAAGTGTTCAGTAAATACTACTGATGGATTGATTGAGGGGAGAAGTAAAGGAACGGTAAGCGGGCCCTTGTGACTGCATCATCTATTTTTGCTCATTCATTCTTTCAATCGTATTTATTGAGTGCTTACTGTGTGCAGAGCACTGTACTAAGCGCTTGGGAGAGCACAATACAACAATAAATAGACACATTTCCCTGTCCACGACGAGCTTCCAGTCTAGAGGGGGAAGACAGACACTAATATAAATAAATAAATTACAGTTAAGTGCTTAAGGACTGGGGGGCTGGGAGAGGGGAAGAACAAAGGGAGCAAGTCAGGGTGATGCCGAAGGGAGTGATGAGAAGCAGCGTGGCTCAGTGGAAAGAGCACGGGTTTTGGAGTCAGAGGTCATGGGTTCGAATCCCTGCTCAGCCACTTGTCAGCTGTGTGACTCTGGGCAAGTCACTTCTCGGTGCCTCAGTTACCTCATCTGTAAAATGGGGATTAAGACTGTGAGCCCCACGTGGGACAACCGGATTCCCCTGTGTCTACCCCAGCGCTTAGAACAGTGCTCGGCACATAGTAAGCGCTTAATACCAACATTATTATCATTATTATGAGTGGGAGAAGAGGAAATGGGGGGCTCACTCAGGGAAGGCCTCCTGGAGGAGAAGGGGCGGGTAGAGTGTCGGATTTGAGGAGTGCAGTACTGTTCCTGAGTTTCTCTTCCTCCCCATCTACCGTGGTCTTTTCAGAGAAGAAGCTCCCTATACCTTGCAGCAAGATGGTGTCGGGGATTTTTTTGCACTTTCAGACCCATCTTCTCCTCCCCCGTGTGTGAGCACGTTTCTTTTGATTATGGTGGAATTATCCTGAGATCCCGTGGCACCTCTGTAGTGTCACTAAGTAGTGTGCAGCCAAAAATATGCTCCAGCCTTCTGCTCTACTCTAGCCTTCCGCTATGTTCTAGCCTCTTACTTTCTTCTTTCTCCCTTCGAGAAGCAGCGTGGCTCAGTGGAAAGAGCCCGGACTTTGGAGTCAGAGGTCATGGGTTCGAATCCCGGCTCGGCCACTTGTCAGCTGTGTGACTTTGGGCAAGTCACTTCACTTCTCAGGGCCTCAGTTCTCTCATCTGTAAAATGGGGATTAAGCCTGTGAGCCCCACGTGGGACAACCTGATTCCCCTGTGTCTACCCCAGCGCTTAGAAGAGTGCCCGGCACATAGTAAGCGCCTAACGAATACCAACATTATTATTATTATTCTTACTTTCTTCTTACTATGTTCTGCCTCTATGTACCCTCACCTGTAAAATGGGGATTAAGCCTGTGAGCCCCACGTGGGACAACCTGATTACCTTGTATCTACCCCAGGGTTTAGAACAGTGCTTGGCACATAGTAAGCGCTTATCAAATACCATCATTTTTATGTTTTAGCCTCCTGCTACGTTCTAGCCTACTGTTATACTCTAGCCTACGATGCTCTAACCTCCTGCTATGCGGTGCCTACTGAAGGTGATTCATTCATTCATTCATTCAATAGTATTTATTGAGCGCTTACTATGTGCAGAACACTGTACTAAGCACTTGGAATGTACAATTCAGCAACAGATGGAGACAATCCCTGCCCAGTGATGGGCTCACAATCTAATCGGGGGAGATAATAATAATAATAATGTTGGTATTTGTTAAGCGCTTACTATGTGCCGAGCACTGTTCTAAGCGCTGGGGTAAACACAGGGGAATCAGGTTGTCCCACGTGGGGCTCACACTTAATCCCCATTTTACAGATGAGGGAACTGAGGCACAGAGAAGTTAAGTGACTTGCCCACAGTCACACAGCTGACAAGTGGCAGAGCTGGGATTCGAACTCATGAGCCCTGACTCCAAAGCCCGTGCTCTTTCCACTGCGCCACGCTGCTTCTCTATGAAATGAGATGAAAACAACCTGTTGAAAATAAGGCAACAATTGCTATTGTTTTTGTCTGTCTGTCTCCCCCGGTTAGACCGTGAGCCCGTCAGCGGGCAGGGACCGTCTCTATCTGTTGCCGATTTGGACATTCCAAGCGCTTAGTACAGTGCTCTGCACAGAGTAAGCACTCAGTAAATACTGTTGAATGAATGAATGAATGAATCTTCGCCGGCAACAGTGCATTGGTCTTCAGAGACTCAGTAGCTCAAAAGCAGATCTAGTGGTGGAAAGCCCGCCTCATGCATTAGTATCAGTGGAGCATATTTTCAAGTTGTTTTTCAGTAATAACGGTAATGATAATGACGGGATTTCTTAAGCGCTCACTATGCGTCCAGCACTGTTCTAAGCGCTGATTAGGTTGGACGCAGTTCCTGCCCTACGTGGGGCTCCCAGTCTCAATCCCCATTTTACAGATGAGGTAATCGAGGTCCTGAGAAATGAAATGACTTGCCACACAGCAGACAAGTGGCGGAGCCGGGATTAGAACCCAGGTCCTTCCGACTCCCAGGCTCGGGCTCTATCCACTAGGCCACACCACTTCCCGTCAAGACTTCCAGTAAAAGTGATGATAATGATAATTCTGGTATTGGTTAAGTGCTCACTATGTGCCAGACACAGTACTAAGTGCCGGGGTGAATACAAACAAATCGGGTTGTCCCACATGAGTCTCGCGGTCTCAATCCCCATTTTACAGATGAGGGAACTGAGGCCCAGAGATACGAAGCGACTTGCCCAAGGTCACACAGCAGACAAGTGGGTGAGCCGGGATAAGAAACCATGACCTTCTGCCTCCCAGGCCTGTGCTCTAGCCACTGAACCGTGCTGCTTTCTTTGCACCTTTTCCTCCGGACCCCACTGGAATACTTTCCACTAGTGAGATCACCACGATAGGTAGCCTTGGGCATCCTCTGTTGTCCACACCCGCCACCGGATCGCACCGCTGAGGCCCAACTCGCGATCATCATCGCCTCGGTGCCTGGGAGCCCACCTTGTCCCCAGCCCCTTAGCACTTAACGTATATCAATCCATCGATCAGTGATGCTCACTGAACTCTTTCTGTGGGCAATCAGTCGTATTTATCGACTTGGGAGCTCTTGGGAGAGTCCAACGCAACCGAGTCGGTAGACAGGTTCCCTGCCCACAACGAACTTACGGTCTAGAGGGTTAGACGGCGGTCTAGGCCGCAGGAGGTGGGCGTGCAGAAGATCTCGATATTTTATGCCATCCATCCATCCTTTCTCCATGAATCCATCCATCCTCCACGTGGAAGTGGTCGTTGGTTGTGCCATGGGGAGAGTATCCGGGCCTCACAGCCGGAGAAGCAAGCAGCATGGTGTAGTGGATAAAGCATGGGCCTGGGAGTCAGGAAGTCATGGGTTCTAATCCTGGCTCTGCCACTTGTCTGCTGTGTGACCTTGGGCAAGTCACCTCGCTTCTCTGTGCCTCAGTTACCTCATCTTTAAAATGGGGATCGAGACTCTGAGCCCCACGTGGGAAAGGGACCGTGTCCAACCCGATTTGCCAGTACTTAGTATGCCTGGCATATGGTAAGCATTTACAAATACAATTATCATGATTATTATTAACGATGCTGTGATGACAACAGCACTGTCAGAAGTCGATCTGGGTCTTCTGGTTGATTCTGCTTACGTGCCAGGGTAGATACAGGATAATCAGGTTAGACACAGTCCACGTCCCTCAAGGGGATTCATAGTTTTAATCCCCATTTTACAGATGAGGTAATTTAGGCACAGAGAAATTATGTGGGCAGGTGCTTGTGGACAGGGGTCATAATAATAGATAATTAATAATTATGGTACTTGGTCAGTGCTTACTCTGTGCCAAGCATTGTTCTAAGCACTGGCTTAGATACAAGTTAATCAGGTTGGACACCTCACATGGAGCTCACAGTCTTAATCCCCGTTGTACGGATGAGGTAAGTGAGGCCAAGAGAAGTGACGCGACTTGCCCAGGCTCACACGGCAGACATGTGGCAGAGCCGGGATTAGAACCCAGCTCCTTCTGACTCCCAAGCCCCTGCTCTGCTAACTCTATTGTACTGTACTCTCCCAAACTCTTGTGTGCTCTGCACACAAGTGCTCAGTAAATACTATCGATTGATTGAAGGAACTGGCAATTAACTGTGATGAAGTACTGAATCAGACGCCTAGGGGAGAACAAGAGAAGCAAAACCCATGAGCACTCATCCAGGAACTTTCAATTTGGGATGTACAAACGGAAAAGAATATTTGCAAATAGTGTAAGAGGGAGAACAATGCTGCAGAATATCAGGCTATCACGAATATTCAAATGTATATACAAATGAAAACATATCTGTGCCCACAAGAGTTGAGGAAGGGAATAAAATATACAAATTCTAGGAACGGAGTTGGGTCGACGTGACTGGTTTGATGTGAATTAATAGGGGAAGGCTTCCGGAAAGAAGTGGCATTTGGGGAGGGCTTTGAGATGGAGATAGGGGTGGTCTGTCACATTTTGGAGGGGTTGGACATCCGGGCTGAAGAACAACATTTTTGTAGGGTCTGAGACAAGAGAGTCAAAAGATGGTAACCATTCAGAAAGCAAAATGGGGAGGATGAAGAGTACGAGCTGGGGAGCAGTGGGTGAACAGAACTAATAGTTTTGGTATTTTTAAAATGGTATTTGTTAACTGCTTACTATGTGCCAGGCACTATACTAAGCGCTAGGTTGGATACAAGCAGCGTGGCTCAGTGGAAAGAGCACGGGCTTTGGAGTCGGGGTCATGAGTTCCAATTCCGGCTCTGCCACTTGTCAGCTGTGTGACTGTGGGCAAGTCACTTCACTTCTCGGTGCCTCAGTGACCTCATCTGTAAAATGGGGATGAAGACTGTGAGCCCCACGTGGGACAACCTGATTCCCCTGTGTCTACCCCAGCGCTTAGAACAGTGCTGGGCACATAGTAAGCGCTTAACAAATACCAACGTTATTAATAGGTTGGACAAAATCTCTGTCCCACGTGAGCTCACAGTCTTAATCCCTATTTTATAGATGAGGTAACTGAGTCCCAGAGAGGCTAAATGATTTCCCCAAGGTCACATGGCGGACAAGTAATGGAGCAGGGACTAGAACCCGGGTCCTTCTGACTCCCAGGCCCGTGCTGTATCCATTATGCCATGCTGCTTCTCTGGCTGTGAAGCCCGGATACTCTCCCAACGGTACACCAAGCACCTTGACCGCCATGCTCTATCCATTCATTCAGTCGTATTTATTGAGCACCTAGCACAGTGCTCTGCACACAGTAAGTGCTGAATAAATACGATTGAATGAACATACTCTGTGCAGAGCAAGATAATGGTAACAACCTGCACCGGGGGAACTCTACACACGGCTAAATATCTGCATTGACAACATGAAATTGATACTATCACCTGTTCATTCAGTGGTATTTACTGAGCGCTTACTCTGTGCAGAGCACTACACTAAGCGCTTGGGGCCATGCAAATGCAACAATAAACAGACACAGTCCCTGCCCACAGCGAGCCTACAGTCTTGGGTCGGGGGAGGAGACAGACATTAATGCAAATGACTGTAAGCCCATCAAAGGGCGGGGACTGTATCTGTTACCGATTTGTACATTCCAAGCGCTCAGTACAGTGCTCTGCACATAGTAAGCGCTCGAAAAATACTAAATACTACTACTAAATGGGGGGGGGGGGACAGACATCAATACAAATAAATAAATGACAGAAATGTACATAATTGCTGTGGGGCTGGGAGGGAGAAAGAACAAAGGGAGCAAGTCTGGAGAAGAGGAAAGGGGGGGGGTTTAGTCTGGGAAGACCTCTTGGAGGAGATGGGCCTTCAGTAAGGGTTTGAAGAGGGGGAGAGTAATCGTGTGTCGGATTAGAGGAGGGAGGGCATTCCAGGCCAGAGGCAGGATGTGGGCCAGGGGTTCCTCTCCTAACGAAGCGGACCCTGAGCATTTTAAGGTGCCGCACCTCCAAATGAGCCTGGTCAGCTGTTCCCAAGACAGAGTGAGGGGCTGGAAGCAAGGAAACTTTATATTTGGACCAGGGAGTCTGAGCTACAGCCTCACTACCCTTCCTTCCCCTGGAGCACAGTGGAGTCCATCTTAAATGTGGTCGGCAGGGCTCTTCATGGATGAGACAGAAAGGACCTCGGTTAAATTATATATTTCAAAAGGATTTAGAGGGAAAAAAGCTAACGCAGTGGCAGTTGTGTCTTCTTTTCATTACGAAGGAAAACTGCGTATGAAAAAGCCACCAGTTCCTGACTCATCGCTGTTTCCTTTTGTGCCTGTTCTCTCTGTCAGATTTTAAGGAGATGGGCTTTTTTTTCCCTTGCTTTCTTTTTTTTTTAATCCCACCGGTTGAGCGGCTCAGATTTAGCAGTCGACGCACTGCCTCCTAACCCCGCTGTGATGTGGCTTCTGGCGAAAGGAAAGAACGTGCCAGGGACATGTTGGAGTTTTCGGGATAGGCACCAGAGCGGTTCCCTAATCCGAGAATTGGCCAAGCTATGTTGGTTCCCTCCACTCAGACTGTTCCGATCTATTTGCCAGCTTGTGACAAAGCAGCCGAGCAAGAGAGGATAAAATATTCATGTTCTGTTGAGGCTCCTAAGCTAAGGTTGGTAAAAAAGAAATTGTCTTGCTTCGCTTGGCCATCAGAGAGAATTATTCAGTCTCTCAGCACTGGGCATTCGAATAATGAGCGTGGAGTGATATGGAAGCTGTGGCCCGCTTCAAGGAGTGCTCAGAACCGGGGCGTCTCCATGTAACCCTGTACACTCGTCTCGCCTCTTTTGCAGTCTGGAAGCTGCCAGCATCGGATTCATCATCGTTATTGACAGACGAAGAGACAAATGGAGCTCGGTAAAGGCATCCTTGACTCGCATAGCAGTAAGTACCCTGGATTTTTGCTTGCCTGCCATTTGCTGCTGGGAAAGTCGACATCCTCTAAGGCCGAAGAAACTCGGGGCTCATCCTTTCTGTTTTGCAGGATGTTTTCCACCCCTCCCTCTCTTCCTCTTTCCTCCCCCGCACTCCCCTCCGTGCCCGCTGAAGGCTTCTGTCTTCAGGAAGGAAGGAATGGCTGAATGTGGAATAAAGACTGCTGAAATCCCCTGTCCTGCTAAGACACAGGCTGTTAGAAGCCAAACAGTCCCGAATCTCATTTCAAATGCAAATACAGGCAGGCATTCCCTTTTGAAAAGAGAGGTACCCAAGTCCATTGGAAACATAGTGAACATACATAGTGATCATGAAAATAAAGGGTTTTGGGTGATCGCCGAGCAGCTAGGATATTTTCATCTTTTATAAAAAGTCAAGTTTATGAGCACTCTGAGGACTGATTGTTTTTCTGTGCAGGAGCAAGGCAATTTCACATAATACTGAGATAATAATAATAATAATTACAACAATTGTAGTATTTGTTAGCGCTTACCGTGTGCCAGGCACTGTTCTAAGCACTGGGGTAGATACAAGGTAATCAGGTTAGTCACGGTCCATATCCCGCAAGGGGCGCACACTCTTAGCCCCCGTTTTACAGATGAAGTAACTGAGGCCCAGAGACAAAGTCACACAGCAGACATGTGGCAGACCCAGGATTAGAACTCAGGTCCTTATTGAGGGCTCACTCTGTGCAGAGCACTGTACTCGGGACTTGGGAGAATCCTGGACGACAGAGTTAGTTGGCAGACACATCCCTCAACGAGTTTACAGTCTAGATGGGGAGAAAGACATCACTGTGAATAAATAGTATATATCATTTATTGTGGGGTTGTGGGGTTGAGGGTGGGGTGAATAGCAAATGCCCAAAGGCCATAGATCTGATTGCAAATCAATCGATCATTTTATTGAGTGCTTACTGTGGGCAGAGCACCGTACTGAGTGGTAGAACTGTGAGCTCGTCGTGGGATGTCACTGTTTATTGTTGTATTGCACTTTCCCAAGCGCTTAGTACAGTGCCCTGCACACGGTAAGCACTCAATAAATACCAGAGAATGAATGAATGAGTAGGGAGAGCAAAATAGGAGCAAAACACGTTTCCTGCCTTCAAGGAGATTCCAGTGTCATGGGGGACACAGATCCAAAAATGATCCACAAACACTGTTTCCCAGGTGGTCCCCACTTCGCGGGGTCACATTTCTCTCCCTTTTCTAGGCCGCACTTGGTTTGGGGGCTCAAGGAGTCGCCGAGCGTACGGGACATGGGGTGCCAGGGGACCCTGAAATGGATGCAGCATTTCTTCCCTCCCTAACACTCTCCTGATCCTTCCAGGGTGCATTTCCAGGAAACCTGCAGCTTGTATTTGTCCTGAGGCCATCCCGCTTCATCCAGAGGACGATCGCTGACATCGGCATTAAACTCTATCGAGATGACTTTAAAATGAAGGTACCGGTAAGCATGGACTTTCATCCCGCATTCGCATTGGCTCTATTGTGACATCTTTCTTTCTTTCTCAGCAAAGTTCTCTGGTTTAATTGCTCGTGGTTTCGTTTATGGCCGTAGTCTTCTGCGCTGCAAGTCCCGGAAGATGGAGCTGACTAGCCTCTCAGTACTAAACAAAGTCTGTGGAACTGTAGCCCGGAAACTTTAATTTTGAAAGCCCTTTCTTTTTTATGGCATTTGCGAAGTGCTTGTAATTATGATGGTATTTGTTAGGCGCTTACTATGTGCCAAGCACTGTTCTAAGCACTGAACACCGATCAAAGCGTTGCACACTGTGCCAGGCCCTGTACTAAGCCCTGAGATAGATACAGGCTAATCTGGTTGGACACAGTCCCTGTCCCACGTGGGACTCACAGTCTTAATCCCCATTTTACAGATGAGGGAACTGAGGCAGAGAGAAGTTAAGTGACTTGCCCACAGTCACACAGCCGGCAAACCAGTTGACTCGAGATGTTTATATCTGGGCAATTCTCCAACCTCTTTCCCCCTTCAGTCAAAGTCAAAATGTCTTTTCCTTCTCCTTACTTCCTTTTGTGTCCCAAGCTATGTTTCCTTTATTTTTAACTCCTGTGAGCTGGTTATTCAGTCAATCAATCGATGGTATTTATTGAGCACTTACTATATGCAGAGCACTGTACCGAGCACTTGAGAGAGCACAATACGACAGAATTAGCAGACACCTTCCCTGCCCACAACGAGTTTATAATCTAGAGTGTATTGATTTCTAAGTCATTTAATAACGTTGGTATTTGTTAAGCGCTTACTATGTGCAGAGCACCGTTCTAAGCGCTGGGGGAGACACAAGGGAATCAGGTTGTCCCACGTGGGGCTTACAGTCTTAATCCCCATTTTACAGATGAGGTAACTGAGGCCCAGAGAAGTGAAGTGACTTGCCCACGGTCACCCAGCTGACAAGTGGCAGAGCCGGGATTCGAACCCATGACCTCTGACTCCAGAGCCCGGGCTCTTTCCACTGAGCCACGCTGCTCGTGGCTCAACTTTATTTTGAAAGAGCGATTTGATCATAGGCCCGTATTCACCTGGGCCTGTGAGACTTTTCATAAATCAATTAAGCTTTTTTTTCCCCCCTTAGAAACAGAATAGCGGCTGTTGTCCTGATTGAGTATTCTTCAAATCAAAAGTTCAGAGTTTGGTATGTTAATTATTAGCTGAGTGGCTTGTAGGAAAGAGTTTTCTCATTCATTCAGTCATATTTATTAAGCACTGACTGTCTGCAGAGCACCGTACTAAGCGCTCAGCACTGTTTTCTTATTAGCTGCTTTCTCACCTGGAGAAAGCAGCCCCCACCCAAGTATTTATTTCTCTATAGAAATATATATCTTTTCCAGCTGTATTTCTTTCTTTTAAAGACATTTCCCAAGAAGGTCGTAAGGAATCACCCTCGTCTCCCCACCCTACTAATCTCTCTCCTCTGTTTCACTTGGGTCTGCCCCCTAAATACTTTGATAAATTCATTCGGTCCTCCCTCATCCCATGAGCACTGATATCCATATCGTGGATATGATTATGAGGATTATGAGGGCGGGGATTATGTCTGTCGACCGTATGGTACTACAACCCATTGACTGAATTTTTGTTTGTTTTCCCCGGCTACTACTCTCGCCTGTGCGTAGGAGGTGCTCTCTCTACCTCCACTAAATTTGAGCACCAGAAAATCCAAATTCATCAGATCCTAAGCTAAAGCTTTCCGTTAAAGATCCCATTCAGTGCCATTATTGGCATCAATTACAGAAAATGCTCTAAAGCAAGCAGATCTCCTTGTCAGCTTTGACAATCAGAATACAGCTTTATTGGTATTATCGTAGGCCATGCTGCTTCATAACCTTTAAGGTTTAGACATCCCAAGGCCATTCTGATGGCCTTCCTAGAATCAGTGGGGTCTTGGGCACCTCCTTGCAGGCCCGATGCAAGTCCGAGGGTGGTATAATCAGTGCTCGAATCCTAGGAAGAGGCAGTGCAGTTGGTTGTATTTATTGAGCACTTACAGTGTGCAGAACACTGTACCAAGCCCTTGGGAGAGTACAATATAATAATAAACAGACACAGTCCCGGCCCGCAGTGAACTTTGATATGGTTTCAGTTGGAGACATAAGAAAGTTAGATAATTTATATGGAGTTTATCTGTTTGCAGATGATTTCCAAGTCACTCACAAGTAGGAAAATTATTTCAGGCTCGGGTGACTGTGATTTGGGGAGCTCAGAGTGGGTCAGGGGGTGGAGACCAGGAGGTGGGGCTAAAAAAGCAGGAATCACAAAAGAGAAGAAGAGGAAAAAATGATAAAGAGAGGACAGAGATGGGTAGGCAGGGCTTACAGACAGGCATGCGTACACAGTCACACAAGAAGAAGCAGTGTGGCCTAGGTGGATACAGCACTGGCCTGGAAGTTGGAAGGACCTGGGTTCTAATCCTGGCTCCACCACTTGTCTGCTGTGTGACCTTGGTCAAGTCACTTCACTTCTCTGGGCCTCAGTTACCTCATCTGTAAAATGGTGATTAAGATTGTGAGCCCTATATGGGACAGGGACTGTGTCCAACTCGATTATCTTGTATCTACCCCAGTGCTTCCCCTCTCAGGGTTGCACCTGGAGGTATTGATGGTATTTGTTAAGCGCTTACTATGTGCCAAGCACTGTTCTAAACGCTGGGGTAGATACAAGGTAATCAGGTTGTCCTACGTTGGGCTCTCTCTTAATCCCCATTTTACAGATGAAGTAACTGAGGCCCAGAAAAGTGAAGTGACTCGCCCAAAGTCACCCAGCTGACAAGTGGCAGAGCCGACATTAGAACCCATGACCTCTGACTCCCAAGCCCGGGCTCTGTCCACTAAGCCACGCTGCTCCTCTGTTTCTACTACTCTACCAGTCATGACTGTGGGAGGGGGAGTCGAGCAGAGACCTTTCCATTCCATTCCATTCCATTCCTAGTGGAAAAGAGCCTGGGCTTCAGAGTCAGAGGTCATGAGTTCGACTCCCGGCTCTGCCACTTGTCAGCTGTGTGACTGTGGGCAAGTCACTTCACTTCTCTGTGCCTCAGTTCCCTCATCTGTAAAATGGGGATTAACTGTGAGCCTCACCCGGGACAACCTGATTACCCTGTATTTACCCCAGCGCTTAGAACAGTGCTCTGCACATAGTAAGCGCTTAACAAATACCAACATTATTATTATTAGCTTGCCAGTGGCTAGTGAGTGGAAGGCAATCTGCTACAAGTCAAAACTCCCCTGTGCTGGGCAGCAGCGGCATGGGAGGAGTCAAGGGTAGAGACTCGTTTACTGCGTGGAAGGAGGCAACGGTAAACCCCTTCCGTATTTTTACCAAGAAAACTCTATGGATACAATAATAATAATAATAATATTGGTATTTGTTAAGCGCTTACTATGTGCCGAGCACTGTTCTGAGCTCTGGGGTAGACACAGGGGAATCAGGCTGTCCCACGTGGGGCTCGCGGTCTTAATCCCCATTTGACAGATGAGGGAACTGAGGCACAGAGAAGTGAAGTGACTTGCCCACAGTCACACAGCTGAATATGCAGAATTATTGCAGATGGAAGTGGGTCATTCTGGGAGAGATGTGTCTCTGGCGTCGCTTTGGGTCGGACACGACTCGACAGCGTAATACAACAACTACCCCAGTGCTTAGTATAGTGCCTGGCACATAGTAGCGCTTAACAAATGCCATTAAAAAAAAAAGGTCAACACAGACACATAGAGACGCCGAAGTCTTACCCTGCCCACCCCCTCCCGATTTCTGTTGCTATCGAGAGTGTGGCCGGAGCCCCGCTGCCCCCTTTAGATTATGAGCTTATGAGCCCTTTGTGGGCAAGGGAATGTGTCTGTTTGTTGTGGTAGTGTATTCTCCCGAGCACTTAGTACAGTGCTTTGCACATAGTAAGCACCCCCTAGACAGTGAACTCCTTGTGGGCAGGGATTGTCACTGTTTATTGTTGTATTGTTCTTCCCCAAGCACTTAGTACAGTGGTCTGCACACAATAAGTGCTTAATAAATACTATTGAATGAATGAATGGCTGTGAATGAATGAATGACAGGGCCGGGACCGTCTCTGTCTGTTGCCGATTTGTCCATTCCAAGCGCTTAGTACAGTGCTCTGCACATAGTAAGCGCACGATAAATACTATTGAATGAATGAACGAATGGTGTGACGCGAGGAGTGGTAGTAAGCATAGATCTATGTTTACACCACACACCCCCACAACCACCACCGGCCCCCGAGCCTGTAGCCATCAGCAGCCGCAGAATTTCCCCAGCACCGCTGTGTGCAGATCACTGTATCCAGGGTTTGGGATATTCAGAAGATATAAAAGACATATTCCCTACCTTCAGACGTAACAGTGGGTATGATCAGCAGGAGTACGCCGCTGGGCACAATGCCATCAGAGTGGCAGAGGGTTCTGAACCACTTAATGCGTCTTGTGGGGGAGACCGATTCATCAGGAATCCTGAAAACGGCCAGCTAAAGTGGGCGGCAAAGACCGCAGCAGCTACCGTGGTGGCTACGTTGGCACTAGGGTGCAGAAACAGCAGCACTCTGCTGAGGTCACGTTGGCCATAAATGCGCTTTTCTTCATAAAATTCTTGCTGGCATTTCACAGAGCACCACACCTCTGATTGTCTGTTTGCCTAAGCTCCTTTTGGACAGGGGACATGTCTTCCAACTCGGCTATATTTTGCTCTCCCAAGCACTTAGTACCGCGCTTCTCACACAGCAAGCCCTCGATAAATACCACTGTTTGATTGCACCACCGCCCCAGGGCAACGTGGTCCGGTATGGAAAAAATGCAAGTGGCACCGGCAAACCACTAGCACTAAAAGCAATATCGTTGATCAGATTCGCGGTCCCGAAGTCTTCGTGCCCGGATCAAGCTTCATCCACATGTATGAGGGAAGATTCAATCGACATAATCAAAGCTACCATGCTGGAAACCTCCAGGAAATGCCAGAGAATGGCCATTGCAGCCACTAGAGGTTTTCTGGGTAAGGGGCTAGAACCCCCAAATTTATGACTGTTCCGTCTAAAGCAGGACGTCTTGTCATAATATTCCGGGCATTCCTCCTCATCCTATCTCACCTCAAGAAGTGAGTGTAACCTAAGTAAAATTTAGCAAAGAAATAAAAAGGCCGTGGTCGCGCCTAGCATTATTGTTATTATTTACATCAATCAGTGAGTGGTATTTACTGAGGACTCACTTTTGAGTGTGCAGAGCCCTGGACTAAGCGCTTGGGAGAGTGCAGTATAACCGACTTGGTAGACATTTTCCTTGCCAACGACGAGCTTACAGTCTAGAGGGGGAGACAGTAATCAATACAAATAAATAAATTACAGATATGTACATAAGAGCTGTGGGGTTGAGAGGGAGTTGAATACCAAGTACCTAAAGGATACAGATCCAAGTGTATAGACAACGCAGAAAGGAGAGGGAGTTGGGGAAAGAGGGCTCATTATTTGTACTGCTATTAAGCTGTTATTACGATTGCTATTGCTAATAATGTTGGTATTTGTTAAGCGCTTACTATGTGCAGAGCACTGTTCTAAGTGCTGGGATAGATACAGGGTAATCAGATTGTCCCACGTGAGGCTCACAGTTAATCCCCATTTTACAGATGAGGGAACTGAGGCCCAGAGAAGTGAAGTGACTTGCCCACCGTCACACAGCTGACAAGCGGCAGAGCCGGGATTCGAACCCATGAACTCTGACTCCCAAGCCCGGGCTCTTTCCACTGAGCCACGCTGCTTCTCTAATAAGGCAAGAGTATGGAGTTTCCCAAGTTAACAATTTTAAGTTAGTAAAGCAACATCTCTGTAGAAAGCAGTTTCATCATCATTAACAAACTAAAATCAAAACCTAGTATGTAATTTAGAAGGCTAAAAGAAAATGTTCCTGTCTCTGGGTAACGGGGAACTCGAAGCGGGGCATATTACTGTAATCCAGGTTTTCTTTGAACGAGTAGCAGCGTTCTGCTGACTGAATGCTGTTTTGCCTTTCCCTCCCTTTGTTTTAATGTTGTACAGGCTTTGGCTCTTTCAGTTTGGAGATTTAATCTCCAAATCCCTTGGGGATTAATGGGAATGAAGAGCCTCTGGTAAAACTCATCCATTTCTAATTTTAACTCCCATCTGCACCTTCCACATCAGAATCCCTCTCGATCCTTTAAAACAAGACAAGAGATACCAGATGGAGCAAGAGTACAGATTCATCACGTGGGGAAAGGGTCTTTTGGTAGTCAGAGCTCTCGCTCCTCACTAGATATATGCAACAGCCTGGCAAGAATCCTTAGTTAGTCACCGCCCCACCTTGAAATCCCAGTCCACAGGGAGTTACCATAGCAACTATTGTGTAGCATTCTCTCGGCTAAATGCATAATTCATATTTGGAGTGTAGTCGTCGACCTGCTGTCACCTGCACGATGCTCGTACTTTTAGGGAAGGAAAAAAAGTGATCCTTGAAAGTATCTGAAATGTAATTTTGGGGGGGTGAGAAGAGTAGGAAGACCACTTACATTCTGTGACTTTATTTACAGTTTTCATTTGCATGAGAGGAAAACTACTAGTCTGATAGGATTGGGTTGAGAGAAGGTCCTGGAGCTAACGGGTATCTTGGGCATCTTTTCCCTCAGTTAGTAGGAATGAAAGTAAAGTTTGATGATAATACTAGTAATTGTGGTATTTAAATGTTTATTCCCAAGTGCTTATTATGTACTGTACTAAGGGCTGGGGAAGATACAATATAATCAAGTTGAACACAGTCCCTGTCCCAAATGAGGTTCACCATGTAAGGAGGAAGGGAGTACAGGTATTTGATCTCTGTTTTACAGGTGAAGAAACCGAGGCACAGAGAAGTTAAATGACTTGCCCGAGGTCACATGGTAGACACGTGGCAGAAGTCTGAATTAGAACGTACCTCTCCTGACTCATGAGGCCCATTCTCTTTCCACTAGGCCAAGCTCCTTGATTGTGGATGGTCAGGGAATCCATCCAAGATTTGGTTGGAATCTTTCTTAGGAATTGATTAACCTTCCTCTAAACTCAGAGTGGATGGGTTTGTTTATTCACGTGGGGTAGAGGCCTGGAAACTATCAGTGAATCAATCAATGGTATTTATTGAGCACTTGCTTTGCAGAGAAGCGGCATGATCTAATGGATAGAGCATGGACCTGGGAGTCAGGACTTGAGTTCTAATCCCGGCTCTGCCACGTGTCTGCTGGGTGACCTTGGGCTACTCACTTAATTTCTTTGTGCCCCAGTTACCTCATCTGTAAAATGGGATTAAGATTGTGTGTCGTATGTGGGACAGGGACTGTGCCTAACCTAATAATAATGTTGGTATTTGTTAAGCGCTTACTATGTACAGAGCACTGTTCTAAGCGCTGGGGTAGATACAGGGTCATCAGGTTGTCCCACGTGAGGCTCACAGTCTTAATTCCCATTTTACAGATGAGGGAACTGAGGCACAGAGAAGTTAAGTGACTTGCCCACGGTCACACAGCTGACAAGTGGCAGAGCTGGGATTCGAACCCATGGCCTCTGACTCCCAAGCCCATGCTCTTTCCATTGAGCCACACTGCAACCTGATTACCTTGTATCTTCCCCGATGCCTAGTACAGTGTCTGGTAAATCGTAAGCACTTCACAAATACCACGATTATTATGGTGTACTCTACGTTGGTAAGCATGATCTCTGCCTCAAGGGATAATGGGGAAGAAAGACATTAATAAAAATAAATGCATCTCGGATGTGTACATAAGTGCTGTGGGGCTGAGGGAGGGGTGAATAAAAGGTGCAAATCCAAGTTTACGGGTGATGCAAAAGGGAGTGGGAGAAGAGGAAATGAGGACTTAGTAAGAGAGAGCTTCTTGGAGAAAATGTGTTTTTAATAAGGGTTTGAAGGTGGAGAGGTGGGGAAAGGTCTGTTGGATATGAAGAGGGAGGATATTCCAGGCCAGAATCAGGACAGGGGTGAATGGAAGCAACCAAGTAAAGAATATGCACATAAGTGCTCTGGGGTCTTGAGGATGGGATCATGGCAGGGGCAGTAGGGAGGGAAAATAGGCTTCTTGGAGGAGATTTGATATGATAAGAGGAGATAGGGCTTTGAAATGGGGAGAGTGCTGGTCTGTCAGATATGTAGGGGGACAGAGTTCAAGTCACAAGCCCGGGATTGAGGTGAGGGTGAGGGACAGTGAATAGGTTGATGTTAGAGGAGCAAAGTGTATGGGCTGGATAGTAGTGGGAGAGGAGTGAGGGTGAGTAAGGGGAGAGAGCTGGTTTAAGGCCTTGAATCCGGTGGTGAAGAGTTTCTACTTGATGCAGAGATGGGTGGGCAACCATTAGAGGCACCTGAAAATGGGGAGATATGCGGGGAACTATTTTTTTTTTTAGGGAAATGATCAGTTTGACCGAGTGAAGTATGGACCAGAGAGGGTGGTGGAGTCATGTTCCAATAATGGAAGACCAAAATTTGGGGAACAGCCCACTATTTCCACCTTGCCCTGCCCTGCTGAATTCTGAAAGGATTCGGCAGGCCTAAGTGAGTTTTGACTGTCAGGGCCGCTAGTGTTCAACAATACGCGTATCCTCTCTGTTCACAAATGATGAATAGAAAAATAGTGTGAGGACTGATTCGGAAGGGTGAACAATAAATCCATACTTTAAAAAAAAATCTTAAAGTCAGTAGAAAAAATGTATTTCCTCATTTCAATTATGAGTCTACCATGCCCAGCACCTCCTCTTTGCATGTTTTTCATGTTACCTTCTTGCTTTTCTGGGTAGCAGTAGAGTAGACGTAAGTTTGTGTTTCTTGATTAGAAGCTCAGTGCAGATATACCTGATTTTTTTTCTCTGTGACTTTTTCTCAGTGCTTTCTAAAACCTTAAAACAGGCAACCTGAGAACGGGCTTCCCTGCTCTGGATCTCCAATTTATTTTGAGACTTTACATAACTCAGCGCTCTAGCTTCTTCATTTGTATATGGAAGAACATTTAAAAAAAAAAAACTTGGAGGCTGATTTGCTGAAAGGGACTAGAATAATGATAACTAGTGGGTAGTGATGCAGTTATGAAAATAGAATAAAGCAAATTGCTGTTTAATTATCGGGAGAGGCATGTCCCAATTATGTGGGGGTTCGGTGTTTGTCTTTGCAGATCATCATGTTAAACTCTGTTTCTGATCTTCATGGCTATATTGACAAGACACAGCTGACTCGGGATTTGGGGGGAACTCTGGAATATGGCCACAGTCAGTGGATACACCATCGAACCGTGAGTATTACCATTCGGAACCCATCCACTTTGTCTCAAGGAACTAGGGAGAGGCGGGAAGTGGGTAGGGAGATGCAGGAAGTGGGTAGAAAGAGGCCAGCCTTGGGCCAAGTCTTGTCCATGGTCATGGGAGAAACCTGTGGAAGTGGGTGGTGGGAGAAGAAGCACATATTTCTTTACGAGGCCTGCAAGCTCCTCCCCCAACTCCTCCTGTTCTTAGCACTCCACAAATCCTCAATCCATAGAGCTTCCTGACCAGTGGACTGGCTGTTTATTCTGGCCCTTGATTCAGTCCTGAACTCTGGGAAAAATGCTTGCAAGGAGAGACAGAGATAGAGAGAGAAGAGAGACAGAAGGAAAAAGAGAGAGAACAAACTCACACCAGCATTAGTTTAAGCTCTTCATATTTTCCCCCTTTGCCCCAGGCCAAATGTCGATACTATTGACCAGAGTCATGAGATGTAAAAGCCAAGTAAGGACAACTGGAGCATGGTGTAGTTTCTTGTGACAGAATGCAGAAAGAAGTTTAAATCGCTGAAACGGTCCATTCTTATCATCCTCTACAAAGGTTTCCAATCAACAGGGCAAATTCCTGCAGCTTTTACATCTTGTTTCTTCCCATTTTTTCTCTCCCTTTTAGAAGGTTAATTTCCCTGAAACCAAAAACCAGCCCCCCTTTGACACAGTACAGGTTGAGTGTCAGCTCTTTTGCGGGAAGCACTTTGGTGTAGTGATTTCTCTCCTGTCTCCAAATCTCCCCCCTTCCCCACCCCGCCCCGGTCTAGGGGATAAGGGAATACCCAGCTAATATTCCGTTCATTTGAAAACAAAATAGTTAAGCTTAATCTTTCTAGGTTCTCAGACACCCCCACAGCCAGAAGGTTGATAACGGTACCCGTTCCTCATCCCCCTGCCTCGATCGTTAGAAGCAAATTCCATCACATCTCCAAAATGCTTCCTGCTCTTTGGAAGAATGGTGCTATAAGATTAACATTAGTCAGCGCATCTATCACAGAACAGCATGTGGGTTTAGTGTGGTGCGGTCAAATGATTTTTTAAAAGGCCTCGCCTATGAAAGGCAGCAGCAGTGCTGGCTTTAAGCCAGGATTGAGCCAGCTGGGGCCAGTCTGGATTGCTCCAGTGTTAACTTCCTACGGTCTGCCGGTCTGTCGGGTAGCATTGCTAGCCTCATGCTTTCAGCTCGGAGCACGTGGCCTATAAAAAGATCAACGGAGTCCCTTCTGGTTCTATCTGTGAGATGTGAACTTGGGATAGTTCAAGGAGATAATAATAATAATTGTATTTCTTAAGCATTTACTATGTGCCAAGCACTGTACCAAGTGCTGGGGTAGATGCATGGTAATCGGGTTGGACACAGTCCTGTCCCACATGGGGCTCACAGTCTTAATCCCCATTATACAAATGACATCGCTGAGAGACAGAGACGTGAAGTGACTCGCCCGGTCAAGTTTACAGGACAGACAAGTGGTGCAGCAGGATTAGAACCCAGATCCTTCTGACTCCCAGGCCTGGGCTCTTTCCACAAGGCCATGCTGCTTCTCTAGATGTAGAGGTTAGCATTAAATTCACTCAATATTGAATATATACTGTAGACGAACAGGTCCGTCGAGCAACGGAAGGGGCTGAGCTCTTCAGGCGCCTACCCAGGGAGGCTTTAGAGTCATGGTTGTTAGTAGATCAATCGATCGATCAGTCAATAGTATTTGCAGTTTGCCTATTGCATGCAGAGCACTGTAACGGGAGCTTGGGGAAGTTAAGTAAAGGAAGAAATCACTATCCCTGACCTTAAGGAGCATATAGTGTAATGGAGGAGACACAAAGACATACGTTATTTACAGATATTGAGAGAAGTAAAATCATCCCAGGATAACTGCTTATCGTGGGAATATGGCAAGATGAACAAGGGTGGATGATTGGAGATGTTCATAAATGCAAAGGAGAGGTATAATAATGGGACCGTGAACCCAATGTGGGCCATGGACTGTGTCCGACCCGATTTGCTTGTATCTACCCCAGTGCTTAGTACAGTGCTTAATGAATATAATAATAATGGTATTTATTAAGTGCTTACTATGTGCCAAGCACTGTTCGAAGCACTGGGGTAGCACTAAGGTTATCAGGTTGGACACAATCCCTCCTGTCCCACATGGAGTTTACAGTCTAATAATAATGGTGGTATTTGTTAAGCGCTTACTATGTGCAGAGCACTGTTCTAAGCGCTGGGGTAGAAAGAGGGTTATCAGGTTGTCCCACCTGGGGCTCACAGTCTTAATCCCCATTTTACAGATGAGGTAACTGAGGCCCAGAGAAATGAAGTGACTTGCTCACAGTCACACAGCTGACAAGTGGCAGAGTGGGATTTGAACCCATGACCTCGGACTCCCAAGCCCGGGCTCTTTCCACTGAGCCACGCTGCTTCTCCCTAGGTAGGAGCAAGTAGGATTTAATCCCCATTTTACAGATGAGGTAACTGAGGCGCAGAGAAATGACTAGCCCGAGGTCACACGGCAGGCAAGTGGCAGAGATGGGATTAGAACCCGGGTCCTCCGACTCCCAGGTCCGTGTTCTTTCCAGTAGGCCATGCTGTTTCGCCTGTGTCAACTACATAAGTGCTAAAGGCAATCCTTGGGTTGTTATTGCCGGTGATTAATCAGGGGAGACTTCCTGGAGGAGGTGGGTTTCCTGGAAGGGTCTGACTACTGCTGATTTGAAGTGGCGGGGAGTTTCCAGCCCTCCCTGGAAAAGTACAAAATGCAGTGACTGCAGGACTCTGTTCCCTTTGCCCTCCCAGGCCATTGAAAATTTTGCCCTGACGGTGAAGACCACCGCGCAGATGCTGCAGACGTTTGGGACGGAGCTGGCCGAGACGGAGCTGCCCAATGACGTGCAGAGCACAGAGGAGCTTCTCGAGTCCCACAGGAAGCAGCACGGCAAGCTGAAGGTGAGCGTCCTCTCTCACCCCCGCCCCGGGATCCCACGGCGATGGGAGCCATTCGGGCACCATCTGCCCGCATTCACTCAGCGGGTTTACTGAGGCAGGGGCCCACCAGACACCTCCTTCGTTCATTCAGTCGTGTTTATTGAGCATCTACTGTACTAAGCACTTGGGGGAACACAATATAAGAATAAACGGACACATCCCCCGCCCACAGTGAGCCCACAGCCTCCCTCAGCCCACAGTTAAGTGTGGAGCTTAGTCATTTTGTCTGTCTTGCGTCCGTCCTTCTCTCACTATTCAATAGTATTTATTGAGCGCTTACTCTGTGCAGAGCACTGTACTAAGCGCTTGGAATGGACAAATCGGTAAAAGATAGAGACGGTCCCTGCCCTTTGACGGGCTCACGGTCTAATCGGGGGAGACGGACGGACAAGAACAATAGCAATAAATAGAATCGAGGGGGGTGAACATCTCATTAAAACGACAGCAAATAAATAGAATCAAGGCGATGTCCATCTCATTAACAAAATAAATAGGGTAATGAAAATATATACAGTTGAGCGGACGAGTACGGTGCTGAGGGGGAGGGGGAGGAGCAGAGGGAAAGCGGGAAAAGACTATGTGCCAGACCCTGTTCTAAGCCCTGGGGTAGATACAAGGAAATCAGGTTGGACACAGTCCATGTCCCCCATGGGGATCAAAGTTGTAATCCCCGTTTTATAGATGGGGTAACGGAGGCCCAGGGGAGTGAAGTGACTTGCACAAGGTCACACAGGAGACCAGTGGTGGAGCCGGGACGAGAACCCAGGTCTTTCAGACTCCCAGGCACTAGATCACACTGCTCCTCCTTGACCACTTGCCCGTATCCCGCCTCTGGCTGGAAACTTCCTCCCTCCTCACGTCTGAAAGACACTGAATCTCCCCCCTTCAAAGCCTTACTGAAGACACATCTCCTCCCAGAGGCCTTCCCTGACTAAGCTCTCTTTTCCTTTTCTTCCACTCCCTTCTGCGTTGCTCTGACTCGCTCCCTTTATTTATCTCCCCTCCCAGCCCCATGGCACTTAGGTACATATCTGTCGTTTATTTATTTATATTAATGTCTGTCTTCCCCTCTAGACTGTAAGCTCACTGTGGGCAGGAATGTGTCTGTTGTATTGTTGTATTGTACTCTCCAAAGTGGCTTAGTGGAAAGAGCCCGGGCTATGGAGTCAGAGGTCATGGGTTCGAATCCTGGCTCTGCCATTTGTCAGCTGTGTGACTGTGGGCAAGTCACTTCACTTCTCTGGGCCTCAGTTAACTCATCTGTAAAATGGGAATTAAGAATATGAGCCTCATGCGGGACAATCTGATGACCCTGTATCTACCCCAGTGCTTAGAACAATGCTCTGCACATAGTAAGCGCTTAACAAATACCAACATTATTACTTAATACAGTGGTCTGCAGACAGTAAGCTCTCAATAAATGCAGTTGACTGACTGACTGACTGACTGACTGACTGACTGACTGACTGACTGAGCCCTGGACTTGGCACTGAGGAGAGGTGTCCCGGCCCTCAAAAATGTGATGTCTGATGGGGAATAAGAGAAGCACTCAAATAAAAATAAAGATGCACTCATTTAATTGGTCCTTATTGAGTGCTTACTGTGTGCAAAGCACTATACTAAATGCTTGGGAGAGTACAGTGTGGCTTAGTGGAAAGAGCACGGGCTTGGAAGGCAGAGGTCATGGGTTCTAATTCCGGCTCCACCACTTGTCAGCTGTGAGACTGACAAGTCACTTAACTTCTTTGTGCCTCAGTTACCTCATCTGTAAAATGGGGATTAAGACTGTGAGCCCCACGTGGGACAACCTGATAATGTTGCATCTACCCCGGCGCTTAGAACAGGGCTTGGCACATAGTAAGTGGCTTAAATACTGAAACAAAAACAAAAAAAAAACCAAACCAGAGTTGGTAGACACGTTCCCTTCTCACAACGAGCTCACAGTCTAAAGGGGGAGACAGACAATAATATTCATTCAATAGTATTTATTGAGCACTTACTATGTGCAGAGCACTGTACTAAGCGCTTGGAATGAACAAGTCAGCAACAGATAGAGACACAGTCCCTGCCGTTTGACGGGCTTACAGTCTAATCGGGGGAGACAGGCAGACAAGAACGATGGCAATAAATAGAGTCGAGGGAGAGAACATCTCGTAAAAACAAAAACAATGGCAGCAAAATAGAATCAAGGCGATGTACAATTCATTAACAAAATTAATAGGGTAAAGAAAATATATGCAGTTGAGCGGACGAGTACAGTGCTGAGGGGAGGGGAAGGGAGAGGGGGAGGAGCAGAGGGAGATGGGGGGAAAGAGGGGTTAAGCTGCGGAGAGGTGAAGGGGGGGGCGGTAGAGGGAGTAGAGGGAGAAGGGGAGCTCAATCTGGGAAGGCCTCTTGGAGGAGGTGAGTTTTAAGTAGGGTTTTGAAGAGGGAAAGAGAATCAGTTTGGCGGAGGTGAGGAGGGAGGGCGTTCCGGGACCGCGGGAGGACGTGGCCCGGGGGTCGACGGCGGGATGGGCGAGACCGAGGGACGGCGAGGAGGTGGGCGGCGGAGGAGCGGAGCGTGTGGGGTGGTCGGTAGAAAGAGAGAAGGGAGGAGAGGTAGGAAGCGGCGAGGTGATGGACAGCCTCGAAGCCTAGAGTGAGGAGTTTTTGTTTGGAGCGGAGGTCGAGAGGTAGGGAGGGGCGAGGTGATGTAGAGCCTTGAAGCCTAGAGTGAGGAGTTTCTGTTTGGAGTGGAGGTCGATAGGCAACCACTGGAGGTGTTTAAGAAGGGGAGTGACATGCCCAGATCATTTCTGCAGGAGGATGAGCCGGGCAGCGGAGTGAAGAATAGACCGGAGCGGGGCGAGAGAGGAGGAAGGGAGATCGGAGAGAAGGCTGACACAGTAGTCTAGCCGGGATATAACGAGAGCCCGTAGCAGTAAGGTAGCCGTTTGGGTGGAGAGGAAAGGGCGGATCTTGGCGATATCGTAAATGTGAGACCGGCAGGTCTCGGTAACGGATAGGATGCGTGGGGTGAACGAGAGAGACGAGTCAAGGACGACACCGAGATCGCGGGCCCGAGTGACGGGAAGGATGGTCGTGCCCTCCACGGTGATAGGGAAGTCTGGGAGAGGACCGGGTTTGGGAGGGAAGATGAGGAGCTGTCTTGCTCCTGTTGAGTTTTAGGTGGCAGGCCGACATCCAGGTGGAGACATCCTGGAGGCAGGAGGAGATGATAACATAAATACATAAATTATGGATATGTACATAAGTGTTGTGGTGCTGAGGGAAGGATGAATAAACTAAAAGATCTAAATCACATTAATTTATTTATATTAATGTCTTTCTCCCCCTCTAGACTGTGAGCTCATTGTGGGCCCGGAATGTGTCTATTATATTGTTATACTGTACTCTCCCAAGCACTTAGTATAGTGCTCTGCACACAGTAAGCGCCTTGATAAATTCATTTGAATGAATGAATGAATGAATGAATGAAAGAAAGAGAAACAAAGATTATTCCAAAGGATAGATAGAGTAGTGGGGAAGTTACTTTGGGAGGGGCGATCCACTCATAGTCTGTGACAAGTGGAAATTTGGATCGTGGAAGAACAATCAAGGGAACAATCTTGGAGGCAAGAAAGAAACATGAAACTGGAGAGAGGCTGAAGAGACCTTCTAGCTGAGCTATTGACTTTCAGTGACTCACCCTTCTAAGAAAATTGGTCAGAGTTAAAAATAAAGTGTGTACCTCATCTCTTCTCCAGTGATTCTACCAACAGTGATTACTCCCATCCCTGCCAGTAAAGATAATTGTGCTGGAGAATGATCCAGAGATGCGTTCTTGTTCTCTGGGGTTAGCTGCCGTATGTTAGTTGTGGAGAGGTTGTGGTGAAGCTTTCCTTGAAGAAAGTACGTAAACAATGTCCAGATAGAAGTCTACTTGTCCCACCTCCTTTATAAGCCAACGGTTCAGTCGATCAAGTGGGAAAGTTGGTAATGGAACTGGATGTGGGGAGAGCTAATAAAACTTTAAAAGCAAAAAGAAGTAGTGTGACCTGTCGGAAAGTGAATAGGCCTGGGACTTGGAGGACCTGGGTTCTAATCCTGGCTCTGCCAATTGCTTGCCATGTGTGACCTAGGGCAAGGATTGAATACCTGTTCTCCCTTCTGCTTAGACTTTGAGCCCCGTGAGTGACAGGGACTGTGATCTAATTAACTTGTTAGCCTGGACTGTGTCTGATCTAATTAACTTGTACTTACCCCAGTGTTTAGAACACTGCTTGACTCACAGTAAGTGCTTAGCAAATACCACAAAAAAACCCAAAACAAACAAACAGAAATGGTTCCCAGATCCTACTCTTCTCTTTTTGGTTAAATATCCTTCTATCACATCCTCCCAACATAGGTATAGGTTTCAAGGATTTAAGGTTGTCTACTCCAGGGTCAAGTTTTGTCAATCCCTGTGCTGTTCCTGTAGAGGAAAGGGGCATGTATCCAATCACCCCTGTGTTTCAGATCTCTTTTTGACTGTGTGCAATGCAATTTCCTTCTGGTGGGGTGGCTTTAGAACTCCCCAGCTTTGGAGGAGTTGTTAGTTGGGATCTGATCATCATCATCACATTTTTATCAGCATTTGTTTGCTACCTAGTGGGACTTGTCAAAGTAATTTAAACTGGTTACATGATAAGGGATCTTCAGGGATCACTGCTGAGTGAGGAGGCAGATAGGAGGTAGCATCCTTTCTAGCTTGTATTTGAGGTAGTTGCCTCACTTAGTCGGTGTTATTTGTTGAGTATTTATTGTGTGCAGAGTACTGTACTAAGCCCCTGGGAAAGTACAATACAATAAGAACAAAAATAACAATATTTGTTAAGCATTCTAAGAATCAAGCACCATTCCAAGCTCTGAGAAAGGGTCACAATAATCAGGGCCCACACAGGTTCACAATCTGGTCATTAATGATGGTATTCCTTAAGCGCTTACTATATGTCAAGCACTGTTCTAAACACTGGGGTAGATACAAGGTAATCAGGTTGGACACAGTTCCTGTCCCACATGGGGCTCACAGTCTTAATCCCCATTTTACAGATGAGGTAACTGAGGCCCAGAGAAATGACTTGCCCAGGGTGTCACAGCAGGCACGGGGTGGAGCCAGGATGAGAACCCAGGTCCTCTGACTCCCGAGAGCCGTGCTCTTTCCACTAGGTCACACTGCCCTTCAACAGAATTGGCAGACGTGATCCCTGCTCACAAGGAGTTTACAGTCCGCAGTGGGAGACAAAACATTAGAACAGATGACGGATAAGGGAAATAATGTTGGTATTTGTTAAGTGCTTACTATGTGCAGAGCACTGCTCTAAGCAGTGGGGTAGATTTACAGGGTAATCATATTGTCCCATGTGAGGCTCACAGACTTCATTCCTATTTTACAGATGAGGTAAATGAGACACAGAGAAGTGAAGTGACTTGCCCACAGTCACACAGCTGCCAAGTGGCAGAGCTGGGATTTGAACCCATGACCTCTGACTCCCAAGCCCGGGCTCTTTCCACTGAGCCATGCTGCTCCTCTACAATAGTCAACCCTGCCGTTAGCTCAGTTTCATTCACTACAGCTGGACATTGCAGTTGCAGCTCAGATTGTTGCCTGCCTGCCCTCGGGGGATGGAGTGGTAATCCCGGGGAGTCCTAAGGCAGAAATTATTGACTGGTGTAAATTTTGATGAGACCAAACACTTTCAGTACCCATCAAGGTCTAGAGTATATATTGACCAAGAGACTTCTGTTGTGTTTTTTTAAGAATAAGTCTGAAAAAAAGAAAAGCGCACATTGAAGATAAGCCCTCTGAAACCTCCAATTTCTAACTTTCCTAGATGTTTTTTCAAAACCCAGTGAGCCAATCAATAGTATTCACTGAGTACCTGTTGTCTCCAGATCACTGTGTTAAGCGCTTGAGAAATAGAAACAGAATAATTTACCAACAGGGGAGGAGAAGAGAATGAAGATAGGGACATGGGGATAGTGCGCTTAAATAGAAGAGCATGTAAGGCCATATGTACAAAGTGCTACAAGTGCTTGTGAGGGCATAGGTGTAGGTGCTTAGGCAGTAGTTGAGAGGGGCAAAAAAATAAATCAGGGAAGGCCTCCTGGAGGAAATGGGATTTCAGAAAGGCCTTATTAATGTCTATCATCCCCTCTTGACTGTAAACTCATTACGGGCAGGGTAAGAGTCCGGTAATTCTCTTGTATTGTACTCTCCCAAGCACTTAGAACAGTGTTCTGCACATAGTAAGTGCTTAATAAATACTATTGACTGATTGATCTTTGATTGAGGAGAGCTGTGATGTAGTGGCCAATATGGGAAAAAGACACTGTAGAAATAAATACCTCTCCCAAGAAAAGCAGAAAGCAGTAGATAAATGTCCTTTTCCAAGTAGCTATTGCTACCCTAATGCCCAGAAAGAATGAATTAACCCCAGCTTGGTGAGCAGTTTGCTCCTGAGATCACTCTGAGATGGCTTCTGGCGTAGCTCCGTCTTCTGGGAGACTTTCGAGAAGCAGTTTGAAACTTTCCTGAAAATTCCCTGGCAAAATCTAATCTTTTATTTGTGATGCTTATCAACTGAGACACGGTAGGAAAGTAGTCATAACAGTAACAAATAATGGAAAGTGAAACGCTGATTACTTTGAAGCCGGCAAAAAAGATATAAGGCGGTGTTCAGTGCTGAGCGCTGCCGTTTCCAAGCAATGTAGAAAATTTGGAGAGGAAAGGTTAAGGGAACTAAAACTATTTAGCCTGAATAGAAAGTCTTAAATATAGAATATGGAAGGTCTACACAGTATGTGGAGAACAGAGACCAGCTAGTGAGGAGGAACTCATTTCAGAACATGAGAAAATGGGCATAAATTATAGCAAGAGGAATCAATTGGAGAATCAGTGTTGTCTAGTGGATAGAGCATGGAACTGGGAGTCAGAAGGACCCGGGTACTAATCCCAGCTCTGCCATTTGTCTGCTGTGTGACCTTAGGCAAGTCACTTTATTTCTCTGTGCCTCAGTTACCTCATCAGTAAAAGAAGAATTAAGATTATGAGCCCCATGTGGGACAGGGACTGTATCCAACCCAAGTAGCTTTTATCTACCACAATGCTTCGTAGATTGCTTGGTACATGGAAAGAGCTTAACAAATACTATTAAGAAAATCAGAAGAATTTTTTGACAGAGGAATATGGGAATAGGTTCCTGGAGAAGACTGATGCATCTCCATCTGTGGGGGCTTTAAGTACAGGGGAGAGAGTGATATCATCGAGAATGGTGAGGCTTGGCCCTGCCTTATGATGGGGCAGTTCTCTTAGGTGGCTACTCAATCAATCACTGGTATTTACTGAACACTTACTATTTACAGAGCACTGTACTAAGCATTTGGGAGAGTTCAGTACAGCAGAATTAGCAGTCATGTTCCCTGTCCATAATGAGCTTACTCAACCTCCCTTCCTCTTTTTCTGTTCTTCTAACCCCTGCTCCTGTTTCTTTGTCTTTCCAGATGACTCTCAACCACTCAATGATATTTATTGAGCACTGACTATGTGCAGGACACTGCGCTAAGTGCTTGGGAGAGTATAGTATGACAGAGTCCGCAGTCATCGTGGCTCAGTGGAAAGGGCACGGGCTTGGGAGTCAGTGGTCATGGGTTCGGATCCCGGCTCTGCCACTTCTCAGCTGTGTGACTGTGGGCAAGTCACTTGACTTCTCTGGGCCTCAGTTACCTCATCTGTAAAATGGGGATTAAGACTGTGAGCCCCAAGTGGGACAACCTGATTACCCTGTATCTACCCCAGTGCTTAGAACAGTGCTCTGCACATGGTAAGCACTTAACAAATACCAACATTATTATTAAATCAGCAAAAGGAGTCTCTCTCCAGCCCTGGCCATACACCACTTACATGCATATCCTTATACCATCCCGTTTCCCCTATTTGTAATCAATCAGTCGATCAACTATTTATTGAATGCTCGCTGTGTGCAGAGCACTGTATTAAGAGCATCTGTAGACTTTAAGCTCCCCCTCTAGACCTTAGGCTTGTTGTGGGCAGGGAATATGTTTATTGTTGTATTGTATTTTCCCAATGCTTAATACAGTGCACTGCACACAGTAAGCGCTCAATAAATATGATGGAATGAAATAATACTTTAATGTCTTTCTCCTCCCGTAGACCCTAAGCTCCTTGTGGAGGAGAAAGGCAGGGATGTTCTAGGAGAGAAGGAGGGGCAAAAATTGCTAACCAATGACTGTAAACTCCTCTCTAGACTATAACCTTCTTCTTATCAAGGAACAGGTCTACCAACTCTGTTGTATTGTACTCTCCCAGGAACTTAGCACAGTGCTCTCTGTGCACACCGAAAGCACTCAATAAATACCAGTAATTGATTGAGCCTAACAGGATGTAGAGAGAACGCTGAGTAGGAACCGAAAAACCTTTCAGAAAGATTACAAAATGTGATTTCTGAATTGGTGACCAACACTATTTTGGGGAAATTCCCCAGAGCGTGTGACATACTTCAGTGTAATTTTACGCTCTAGTTGTTGTCGACATCATCGCCAGCTATAGCCTGTTGGAAGGCTGTTTTGGAACTGCCCCAAGCTCTGTGTCAGAATCCTTAGCACCGAAGGAATTCAAACTGAACTGGCCAGCAGAAAGCTCTTTACGAACATCATGGGGGTAGAGATATTCTTGAGTCTAAATAATAATAAAAATAATAATCATGGTAATAATGATTGTGGTATTTTTTCAGCACTTCCTCTGTGCTATGCTGTGTACTAAGTACTGGGCTAGATGCAAGGTAATCAAGATGAACTCGGTCTCTGTCAGGCTGACAGCCTAAGTAGGAGAAAGAATGGGTATTTAATCCCCATTTGACAGATGAGGAAACTGAGGTATCAGGGGATTTGGGTTCTAATCCTGGCTCTGCCGCATGTCTGCTCTGTGAGATTGGGCTGGTCACTTAACTTCTCTTGGCCTCAGTTAACCTAACCTGTAAAATGGGGATTAAGACTGTGAGCCCCATGAGGGACAGTCAGCCAGCTAATATTTATTGAGCGCTTCCCATGTGCAGAGCACTCTAGTAAGCGCTTGCGAGAATACAGTGCAACAATATAACACACAATGAGTTTACAGTGTCCAACCTGATTAGCTTGTATCTCCCCTAGTGTTTAGTGTAGTGCCTGGCACATAATAAGCGCTTAACATATATCACAAAAAATGTCTTGCCTAAGGTCACACAGCAGGCAATTGGGATTAGAACCCAGGTCCATTGCCTCCCAGGCCCATGTTCTTTCCACTAGGCCTGTAGTTATCATAAAGAGGGGCCTTCTCCAGAGGGCCTGAATGCCCTCTGACTTCGAAAGAATGCTTGCTCTCCCCCTGTGCCAAAGAATCTAGAATTTTGCACAAGTTCTCCACATTACCTCTGAGCCAACTATCAATCAGTGGCATTTATTGAGTGCTTATTATGTGCAGAGTACTGTACTAAACGCTCAGGAGAGTACCGTATAAGGGAATTAGCAGACACGATCCTTGCCCATAATAAGCTTATAGTATAGAGGGGGAGAAAGACATTAATATAAATTAGTAATTTATATGTCGCTCATACTTACTTCCCTAATGCTGTGTGGCTGTTAACCCAGAAGCAGGGTTGCCTAGGCAAAAGACCACCCAGGTTCTAATCCTGCCTCTACCACTTGCCTCCTCTGTGACCTTGGGTGAATTACTTAACTTCTCTGTGCCTTAGTTTCCTCATCTGGAAAATGAGGGTCCAACACCTGATCTCTCCCCCACCTCCTAAGACTGTGAGTTTGATGAGGAGCAGGATTTCTTTTTGACCCCCATTCTCCTGTATCTACCCCAGCATTTAGTACAGTGCTTGGCCCATACTGACTGCTTAGCAGTATCATCATCATTATCATTATCATCATCATCCCTAGAGATGCAGTCTCAATCAGTGAGATGTACTGAATCACCGGCTGTGTGAAGAGCACTTTACTAAGTGCTTGAAAGTGCTTGCACTAAGCATTTAGTACAGTGTTCTGCACATGATAACTGCTCAGAAAATGCCATTGATTAATTGATAAATTGATTGAAAGATTCAATAACAAAGTCCTTAAGGAACCTGCAATCTAATAGGGGAAGACACAAACGTATTTATAGTTAGGAGGAAAAGGAAAGATACTGATCGTTTATATCGAGACAATTGAAAGACGGATAAGTGAATAAACAGTAGAGCACACAAGTGCCATGAGGGCAGAAAGTATGAAGATTTTGAGGTGGTTGTTAAGAGGCTAGGATCTGGGGAGAAGAAAATGAATTGGGGAAGTCCTGTTGGAGAAGGAGGGATTTCAGGAGGGCTTTGAAGAGAGGGAGAACTGCAGGCTGGTGGATTTGAAAGGGAAAGAAATTGTAGATGAGGGGACAAAGAGTTTGGGAAGGAGGAAAGGACAGTGAGGTTTGCTTGAGAAGAGCTTATGGTGAGAATGGGATTGAGCAGGTGACAAGGGCAAATCAGTAAGAAGGAGAGAGCTGTTGAAGAGCTTAGAAGCCATTCAGTCATTTATTGAGTGCTTACTATATGCAGAGCATTGTACTAAGCCCTTGGGAATGTACAATACAAGAAACATTCCCTGCCTGCATCGAGCTTACAGTCTAGAGGGGAAGGCGGATATTAATATAAATAAATAAATGACAGATATGTACATAAAGTGCTTTGGGATTGAGAGGAGGGGATGAATAAAGGGAGCAAGTCAGGGCGACCAGGAAGGGAGAGGGAGAAGAGGAAAGGAGGGCTCAGTCAGGGAAGGCTTCTTGGAGGAGATGTGCCTTCAATAAAGCTTTGAAGGTAGGAAGAGTAATTTCTGTTGGTTATGAGGAGGGAGGGCATTCCAGGCCAGAGATGGGATGTGAGAGAGAGGTCGGTGGTGAGATAGAGATAAACGAGATGAAGGTACAGTGAGAAGGTTAGCGTTAGAAGAGCAAAATGTGCGGGCTGGGGTGTAGTAGGAGGGTAGCGAGATGAGGTAGAAAGGGGGTGGTCAGCAATAGTCAGCAACGGTCAGCAATTTTTGCTTTTGTTGCAGGGAAATGGATAGTCCCTGGACGTTTTTGAGGAGGAGAAAGATTTGTGTAGAATTTGGCTTTAGAGAGATGACCTGGGCTACGGAGTCAACTTCATACTTCAAAGAGTGGTGGAGGCTTGGAGACCAATGAGAAGATTGCCATGATATCCTAATTAGGAGGTGACAAGAGATTAAACTAGGGGAGAAATAATGATAATGAGGATGATAATATTAATAATTTTATTTTTTAAGTACTTACTAGGTGCCAAGTCCTTTACTAAGCGCTAGGGTAGATAAAAGATTCAGTCTAAGTAAGAGGGAGAACAGGTATCGAATCCCAGTTTTGCTGACGAGGGACCTGAGGCCCATAGAACTTAAGTGATTTGCTCAAGGTCACACACCTGGTAAGTGGTGGAGCTGGGGTTTAAACCCAGATCCTCTTACTCCTAGGCCCATGCTCTTTCCACTAGGTCTTGCTGGTAGTGGTGTTTGGATTGAAAAGAAGGTGTGACAATGAGAAATGTGGAAAATGACTGGCAAGATTTAATGACAGACTGAATGCAAGGATTAAAAGAGAGGGAGAAGTCAAAGATGACAGCAAGATGGTAGGCTTCTGAAATGGGGTATTGCTGACAGATGGGGAAATTAAGAGGAGGAAGGTGAAGAGTTTAGTTTTGGACGTGTTAAGTTTAAGGTAAGATAAGTTTAAGGTGATGCTGCCTTGGGGTCAAGAGGAAGGGGGAGATTGTATAGCAAGGGAGGGTTTGGGGCTGCTGAGGTAGAGTTGGGAATCATCTGCGGAGAAGGAGCTGAAGTTTTGTGAACAGGTGAGCTCCTTGAAAACGTGAGTATAGAGTCAGAAGTAAGGTGGCCTAGTAGAAAAAGTATGGCCCTGGGAGTCAGAAGACCTGGGTTTTAATCCCAGGTCTGTCACTTACCTGCTGTGTGACCTTGCGCAAGTCATTTCTCTGTGCCTCAGTTCTGTCACTTCCAAAATGGGGATTCAGTACCTATTCTTCCTTCCACTTAGACTGTGAGCACCATGTGGGACTTGATTATCTTGTGTCTACCCCAGCACTTAGCACAGTGCTTGGTACATAATAATCGCTTAATAAATACCATTATTACTATAAATAAGGGGACCAAAAATTAATCTTGTGGGTGATCCACAGTGAGGGGATGAAAGATGAAAAAGTTAATGAATGTAAGTGTCAAAGAGCAGTTGGAGAGGTTGGAGGAGAATTAGATGAGTATTGTGTTGGTGAAACAAGGGTAAGATAGTCTTCCTAGTAGTACCTAAAACTTAAGCACCACCTGAAACTCAACATGTCCGAGACAGAACTCCTTATCTTCCTTCCCAAACCCTGTCCTCTCCATGACTTTCCTGTCACTGTGAACGGCACTACCATCCTTCCCCTCTCACAAGCCCACAACCTCAGTGTTATCTTTGACTCCGCTCTCTCATTCAGCCCACATATCCAATCCGTCATCAAAGCCTGCCAGTCTCACCTTCACAACATCACCAAGATCTGCTCTTTCCTCTCCATCCAAACCGCCACCATGTTAGTGCAATCACTCATCTTATCCCGACTGGATTACTACATCAGCCTCCTTTTTGACCTCCAAACCTCCTGTTTCTCATCACTTCAATCTATACTTCACTCTGCTGCCCGGATTATCTTTCTACAGAGATGCTCTGGGCATGTCACTGCCCCCCTCAAAAATCTTCAGTAGTTGCCTGTTAACCTCCATATCGAGAAAAAACTCCTCATTATTGGCTTCAAAGCTTTCCATCACTTTGTCCCCTCCTACCTCATCTCCCTTCTTTCCTTCTACATCCCAGCCCACACACTCCGCTCCTCTGGTGCTAACCTCCTCAGGGTGCCTCATTCTGACCTGTCCCACTCTCGACCCCTGGCCCATGTCCTACCTCTGGCCTGGAATACCCTCCCTCCTGAAATCTGCCAAACCATCACACTTCCCCCCTTCAAAGCCCTACTGAAGGCTCACCTCCTCCAAGAGGCCTTCCCAGACTAAGCCCCTCTTTTCCTCAGCTCCCTCACTCATCACCCCAACTCGCTCCCTTTGCTCTAACCCCCTGCCCCACAGCACTCATGTATATATGTACATACCTATAATTCTATTTATATTAATGCCTGTTTACTTGTTTTGACGTGGATATCTGTAATTCTGTTTATATTGATGCTATTGATGCCTGTTTACTTGTTTTGATGTCTGTCTCCCTCCTTCTAGACTGTAAGCCCATTGTGGGCAGAAGTTATCTCTACTGCTGAATTGTACTTTCTAAGTGCTTAGTACAGTGGTCTGCACACAGTAAGTGCTCAATAAATATGACAATGAATGAATGAATGGTAGTAGTATTTATTAAGTGCTTACTGTAGGCACAGCACTGTACTAAGCACTTGGAAAGAATATATGGATGAGAATTAGACACAGTCCCTATCCAAAAGGGCACTCCCAATCTAAAATAACAATAATAATAATAATAGTTATTATTATGACATTTGTTAAGCACTTACTATGTGCCAGTCACTATACTAGGGCTGGGGTGGATATAAGCAAATCAGGTTGGACGCCGTCTCTGTCCCTTTAGGGGTTCGCAGTCAAAATCTTTCTAGAAGTAAGGAATGATTGTGATAGTGTCCACGGAAATGGAAAGGTCAAGGAGGACACAGTGGAACCCATTGGATATGAGATTATGAGGGGCCCATTTCTTTGAAGTGAAGGGGTGAAACCTATATTGCATGGATCAAGATGAGAACTACTAGAGAGGACGTGGAGACAGTGGCTGAATACATAATAATGATGGTATTGTTAAGTGCTTACTATGTGCCAAGCACTGTTCTAAGCACTGGGGTAGATACAAGGTAATCAGGTTGTCCCATGTGGGGCTTCCGGTCTTAATCTCCATTTTACAGATGAGGGAACTGAGGCACAGGGAAGTTAAGTGACTTGTCCAAAGTCACACAGGTGACAAGTGGCAGAGCCGGTATTAGAACCGACAACCTCTGACTCCCAAGCCCGTGCTCATGCCACTGAGCCACGCTGTTTCCCATTCGAGAAGTGGAAGCAGACAGATGGGCCACTAACCAGAGGAGGCTGTGGTAGCAGGAAAAGGCTCTTTTTATTACTGGAGACTTGATGGTGTGCTAAGGCAGAGGAGGCGGAGCTAATAGAGAGTGAGGTTTGCATATCTTCTAGCCCCCATTCTCACATTCATTAACCCCCTCCAAGGCAGCAACCTGATTTCAGTTAGTCCAGTCTTCATTTGGGTCCCAAGCTAATTTGCACGGCGACATTAAGCCATTTAATGGAAACCTAATCTAATGGAAGGTAACAAAATCTGACTACTACTACTGAATTGCCTTGTGGATTTTGACCAGTGACTTCAGATTAATCCACTTTTGCAAGTCAGCCAGTCAGTCGTATTTATTGAGCACTTGCTGTGTGCAGAGCACTGTACTAAGCACCTGGGAGAGTACAATATAGCAATAAACAGACACATTCCCCGCCCACAACAAGCTTGCAGTATAGAGGGGGAGACAGGCATGAATATAAATAAATAAATTACAGATGTGGACCTAAGTACCATGGTGTTGGAGAGGGTATACTCACTTGGGAAAATGCTGTCAGTGTCTCTGCCACTGTTAATTGTTCGTTCATTCATCCAGTCATATTTATTGAGCACTTATTGTGTGCAGAGCACTGTGCTAAGCACTTGGAAAGTACAATTCAGCAAGAAATGGAGACAATCCCTACCCAACGACAGACTCACAGTCTAGAAGAGGGGGAGACAGAAAACAAAACAAAACAAGTAAACAGGCATCAGTAGCATTAATGTAAATAGAATTATAGATGTATACACGTAATTAATAAAATAAATAGAATAATAAATATGTACATATATATACAAGTGCTGGGGGGAGGGGAGTAGAGCAGAGTTCCCCTCTGTCGTTCTTTCTTTTGGGGAAAAGTGGCACTGTCTCTCAGTCAGCTCTGCCCCTCCCCTGTCTCTTAGCTAGAGAAGCAGCATGGCTTAGTGGATAGAGCACGGGCCTGGGAGTCAGAAAGACCTGGGTTCTAATCCCGGCTCCACCATATGTCTTCTGCTGTGTGCCCTTGGGCAAGACACTACTTCTCTGAATCTCAGTTCCCTCCTCTGTAAACTGGAGATTAAGAGTGTGACCCCTTTGTGGGACAGGGACTGTGTCCAACCTAGTTAACTTGTGTTTACCCCAGTGCTTAGAACAGTGCTTGGTACGTTGGAAGTGCTTAACAAGTACCATAATTATTATAAATGATTAGCTTTGCCCCTCTCTTGTCTCTGTCAGCTCTGCCCCTCCCTGCTCCCACCCATGCTGTTCCTAACACAGCCTCCTGCCACTCTTGGCTCTTAGGTGGGTGAGTGACAGAGCAGGCAGGAAGATGAGTATTTTGATATCACTTAAGAAACGTGATTAACCAAAAGGTGCATGGATTTTACAAAAGGGAGTTGCCGTTTCCGGTTTTATCTGTTTTAGTCACCTAACTTGATGACGGATTCAAGCCTGATTTGCATTAGTTTCAGAGTCTGTCAGATACCTCAGTTTCACTTCAGCATTTATTCACTCAAATGAGACTACACTTTGGTGGGCCTCTTTCCTTGTCAGTGACTTCACTGGTTGGCACCAGTTGAAAATTCATTAAAGGCTTCTGTTTTCTTAAGAAACCCCTTCCACCAAGCATGTTGTTTTCTTCTCTCTCTAGGATGAGCTGAAACTAGCTGGGAAGCAAGGAGCCACTTTGCTATCATGCATCAGAGAACCAGTAACCAAAAGTCCCTCGACCAAACTCAATCCTGATGAACTGGAGAATGTAGCTACCGTAGAGAGGTAAGAAGTCTTGCCTGTCTGCCCAGTTAGCAGCCTTAGGAGAGGGCAAACCAGGCAGGAATTCAAACAGTAGGAGCAAATGAACTTCGAATCAGGCTTTAGTCGTTAAAACAAACAAACAAAAAAACCCAACCTCTTTCTTTTTTCAATTTAGTAGAGTTGAATTTAAGAATAAGGTAAAATAAAACTGAAGAGGTTCAGTGATATGAATTCTGGCCACAGAGTATTCTGCTGTTTGATTAACTTAAAACACTGGAAGTAGGTATGGGGCCAAGTCATAAGGACTCTGTCCAGTTATCAATCAGTCAGTCATATTTACTGAGCACTTACTCTGTGCAGGTCAACGCACAACACCTCACTCGCCCAGCCCGACCGCACATATGTACGTATTCTTAGGCCCTGTCACTTCCCTTAGCTGAAATTTATTTTAATGTTTGTCTCCCCAGCTAGACCTTAAGCTTCTTGAGGGCAGGGGTTTTGTCTACCACTGCTATGGTACTGCACTCTCGCAAGCAAGCAGCAGCGTGGTCCCGTGGATAGAGCGTGGGCCCGAGAGTCAGAAGGATCCACAAGTCACTAAACTTCTCTGTGCCTCAGTTACCTCATCTGTAAATGGGGATTAAGGATGTGCGCCTTGGTGGGTCCAACCTGATTAGTTGGTATCTACCCCAGGGTTTAGTACAGTGTCTGGCACATAGTAAAAGCTTAACAAACACCATAATAAAAAAACACTTGGTACAGTGCTCTGCACCCAGTAAGCTTCCAATAAATACCATCTACTGCTTGGGAGAGTACAATAAAGTACCAGACATGATCTCTAACGGGTCTAACATCCTGTGGCAGTCGGGCCTCTGGACCATTGTCAAAACCAGTCGACATCAAAACATCCACAAGGTGTTTGACTCAGCAGGAATTGCTGAACGGAGTGTGGAGCCAGATGGATGGCCACAAAACCACCTTATCCTGGCTTCCTTCCTTCCTCAAGTTGCTTGACTGTTTGATTACAATATTCATTCAATAGTATTTATTGAGCACTTACTATGTGCAGAGCACTGTACTAAGCGCTTGGAATGTAAAAATCGGTAACAGAGACAGTCCCTGCCCTTTGACGGGCTTACAGTCTAATCGGGGGAGACGGATAGACAAGAACAATAGCAATAAATAGAATCAAGAATACAATACCCCTCTGACCCAACCTCACAATTTTGACATTCGTCAACAATATTCCCCTCTCCCCCCTCCTTTTCGTAAAGTCCCCCCTCTAGACTTCAAGCCTGTTTATAGTCGGGGAACATGTCTACCTACTGTTTCGTATTGATTGTACTCTGCCAACCACATAGTACAGTGTTCTGCACACAGTAAGCGTTCAATAAATACCATTGATTAATTGACTAGCCAGCAGGCCGAGGTAGGATCAGGGCTTGACGCCCTGCATATGCTACACACTCAGCACATAACTTTGCATGTTTTGAAAAATCCTAAGGAGCAGTGAGGGTAAGTACTACTTGAATGGGGTGGAGTTTACATATATGAAGTGTCGAGTCCTAATGCTTGCCTTTACCTACCAAGCAGAGATGTTCTGAGGAATGAAAAGACTTAAGTCCTGTGAAAGTGCTTTGTAAATAAAAACAGTATGAAATATATATGTATATGCGTTATATATATTTACACTCACATACATACACACACACACATATACATATATACATATGTGTGTGTGTGTGTATATATGAGATATATATATGTATATGTGTATATATATATATATGTGAGATATATATATCTCAAGGTAATGTATACTAGGATAGCCAGAAGACCCAACTTGAGAAAATGACACTGACAGAGTACATTTTGGGGATACGAGTTACGCTTGAGGTGGCAAACAAAACAAGCTTGGAATGTATTCACAGCTATTCACAACAATAAATGTATATTTTTTGTGTAGTTTATCCACGAGGAATGGAATGAGAAGCATCTGGATTCTGTTTGCTTTTAATTTCGCTTTGAATGATGAGCACACACTGGATATTTTTATCATAATAATTCATCCTTGCCTGCTTTAACTCTGTCCTCCCTTCCTCCCGGCAACATCCATTGCCCTTGCCAGTTGTCTCAGGCATTTAGCTCCTCCTCAAACCTCTTGTCCTACCTGCCTCTCCTAACTCCTTACCCTACTGTGAGTTTGTTGTGGGTAGGAAATATGTCAGCTTGTTGTAACGTATTCTCCCAAGCACTCAGCACAGTGCTTTGCACAGAGTAAGCGCTCAATAAATATGATTGAATGAATGAACGAATGAATAATGACCTGGCCACATATACTCTTGGGGAAATTGAAACCAATAGGCGTGAGCTCCCTCAAATCCCCCTTGCGGCTCTTTTCCAGTCCCTCTCTCCTCCTGCCCCTTCTTTAACTGTCCCATCTTACCCAGCAGTATCTCAAGAGGAGATCTTTCACCTGCTCTCAAAATTCACCCCCCAGCCTGCGCCTCTGCCCCATCCCTTTGCACCTTATCAAAACACTCGTCCCCTCCCTTCTTCCCTCCCTGACTGCCATCTTCACTCTCCAATGGCTTCTTCCACACTGTTTTCAAATAGGCTCATGTATTTTTACTAAATAAACCCACTACTCCTTCCAGTGATCACCCCATCTCCCTCCTACCGATTCTCTCCAAACTCCATGCTGCTTCTCAAGAAGCTCCAGTGGTTGCCCATCCACCTCTGCATCAAACAGAAACTCCTTACCATCGGCTTTAAAGTACTCCATCACCGTGCCTCCTCCTATCTTACTCTGCTGATTTTTTCAACAACCCAGCATGCTCAACTTACGGTACCTCAATCTCATCTATCGCATTTCCAGCCTCTTGCCTACATCCTGCCTCTGGTCTGGAACTCCGTCCCCCTTCATATCTGACAGACCACCACTCTACCCACCTTCAAAATTTTATTAATATAAAATTTCTCCAAGAGGCTTTCCCCAACTAGGCCCTTTTTTTCGCAACTCCCTCTCCCTTCTGTGTCGTTAGTGCATTTGGCTCCCTTCCCTTTAAGAACTTGATACCATTGATTGATTGACTTTCACCTCCCCTCCAGCACCGCAGAACTTAGTAAGCGCTCAGTAAATATGATTGACAGAATGAATGAATACATATCTATATTTAATTATTCATATTCATTTCTGTCTCCCTCTCTACACTGTAAACTCAGTGTGGGCAGGGAACATGTCTACCAACTCTGCTGTATTGTACTTTCCAAAGCACTTAGTAAAGTGCTCTGCACACAGTAAGCGCTTAATAAATGCCATTGATCAATTGCTTGAAATCGACTAATTTCACTGTAGTCGTTATTGAATGTTTGTGATCCAGGATATGTTTTTGAGGCTATATAGAGGGAGGTATTTGGGAAAGAGACATTATCACCTAAATTCTGGCTAATATACCCAAAATTATGATTATTTTGATTAGTAATAATACAAAAATAATAATTGTGCACTCAGCAGGAAGCACTGAGCCAAGCACTGTGTTAAGTACTGGGCTTGATACAAGATAATCAGGTCAGACATAGTCTCTGACCCACATGGGGCTCACATTCTAAGCGGGAGGAAGAATAGGTTATCTCCATTTTACAGATAAGGAAATTGAGGCACGGAGAAGTTAAATAACATGCCCAAGTTCTCACATCAGGCAAATGGCAGTCAGGATTAGAACCCAAATCCCCTGAATCCCAGGTCCATGGCCTTTCCCCTAGGTATTGTTCCTTCTCTATTTAGTTGTTTGATTAACTTTAAAACAGTGGAATTTATTGGCATTATTGTTTCCTCAGTGCAGAAATGCTTCAAGAACAGTGTGTGTGATCAGGGAGCTGAAATAAGTTAGTGACTGAAGAATAGTAAAGCAAAATGAATTAACATTTCACTGACTATGGCAGTTCTGCATATGTTAATGAAACATCTTTAGTAACTAAATTGATTCGAGGAGCTTACTCTCACAGACAGGGAACCAGAGAAAATGTGGATGGAGATTAAAGATGTCATCGAGGAAGAAAGCGACGCAGTATTGCAAAAAGTCAGGAAGCGGAAGAAGCCAAAATAGATGTTGAACCTCACTCTGGAAGTAGCCCGAAAAAGGAAAGAAGCAAAAATCATAGCACAAAAGAACCTGGTTAAAGAACCGAGCTGAGAATTCCAGTGGTCTGCCAGGAAAGACAAGCAGGAATGTTATAGCAGCATACATAAAAAAAATGGAAGTCAAAAACAAATGTGGGCGGACAAGATGACTATTTCAGAAGATTAAGGAAATTAAGGGAACACTTCATACTCGGATTGGCTTTGTCAGAAGCAAAGATGGACTGATGGTAAATGATGCCAGTGGAATCAAACAGAGATGGAGGGACTACACATAGAAACTATGCCAGCAGGATAGCAATATACGAGTATTTGAAGAAGTTCCTTATGAATTAGAGCCACTCATCATGGAATGCGAAGGTAGATCAGCTTTGCTTTGTCTTGTCAAAAATAAGGCACCTGGCTTTGATAGGCTTCCTATTGAGGTGTTTCAGGCAGCTGGAGAGGAGTCAAAGTCCTTACCAAATTATGGCTAACCATGTAATGACCATCTGATTGGAAGAGATCTTTTTATGTTCCAATACTGAAGAAAGATATAACTACGTGCGACAATTATCGTACAATTTCCTTGATCTCACATGCCAGCAAGGTATTGCTACTGGTTACGCAGCATTGAATGGAGACCTATATGGAAGGTGAATTCAAGCGGGATTCCGGAAAGGACGTGCTTGTGTCCATTGGATAGTTGAAAGGACAAGAGAATATCAAAAGGAAGTCACCGTATGCTTTGTTGATTATAATAAGGCCTTTGGCCTCATGGATCATGAGAAACTCTGGAGCACATTAAGGAAAATGGGCATGCTGGACCATTTAATTGCAATAATATGGAACCTGTATCCCAGACACTAGGCTACAGTAAGAACAAAATATGGGGAAACTGTTTGGTTTCCCATTAGTAAATGTGTAAGACAAGGCAATAATTGTGTTATTGCCTTATCTGTACACATTGCAATGTGTTATTGCCTTATCTGTTCATCTTTATGATGAATACATAATGAGAAAAGCCAGATTGGAGGCAGGAATAGAAACAAAAATCTCCAGTGGCTGCCTCACCATTGGCTTTAAGGCACTCCATCACCTTGCCCCCTCCTACACCTCTCACCTCGCTTCTCCCCTACAACCCAGCCCACACACTCACTCCCCTGGTGTTAACATTCTCACTGTGCCTCGATCTCACCTGTCTCACCCCCGACCCCTGGCCCACGTCCTACCTCTGGCCTGGAATTCCCTCCCTCCTCAAATCCACCGGAAAATTACTCTCTGCACCCTTCAAAGCCTTACTGAAGGCATATCCCCTTCAAAAAGCTTTCCCAAACTAAGCCCCATTTTTCCTCATCTCCCACTCCCTTCTGTGTCACCCTGACTTGCTCCCTTTGCTCTTCCCCCCTCTTCCCACCCAGGGCACTTATGTGTATATCTGTAATTTTATTTATTTATATTGATGTCTGTTTATCTGTATTGATATGTCTCCCCACCTCTAGACTGTGAGCTCATCGTGGGTAGGGATTGTCTCTCTTTATTGCTGTACTGTACTTTCCCAAGTGCTTAGTACAGTGCTCTGCACACAGTAAGTGATCAATAAATTCGATTGAATTAATGAATGAATTATGCTGATGATGCTACTACTAGCAGAAAGTGAAGAAGATTTGAAGAGCTTAGCATTAGAAGTGAAGGAGCAGAGCGAAAAGGTGGGCCAACATTTGAATGTCAAGAAAATAAAGATCATGACAACTGGAACTTTTAACACATTTATAGCAGATGGAGAGAGGATTGAAATAGTTGACAGTTTTTCTCTCTGTAATCAATAATCAATAATAAAGGAATTAGTAGTCAAGAAACACACTGAAGATTAACGTTAGGAAGATTTGCTATGAAGAGCCTGGAAAAAGTCATGAAACATGCTGATGTAACAATTTCCACAAAAATATAAATTGTCAATTCTATGGTATTTCCAGTGACAATGTATGGATCTGAAAGCTGGAGAGTGAAAAAACAGGATAGAAAAAGCATCGATTCTTTTGAAATATGGTGTTGGAGAAGGCTTTTATGAATACCATGGACTGCCCAAATAACAAACAAATGGATTTCGGAGCAGATGGAGTCAAAGTGGTCTTTGGAAGGTCAAATGACTTGCCATATTTTGGACACATCATCAGGAGGACTAATTCTCTGGAGAAGACACTAATGCTAGTAAGATTCCAGAGAAAACTTGGAGAGGCAGACCAGCAGCTAGATGGATAGAAGCCATAACAGTGATAACGGAAAAACCATTAGCAAGGTAACAGAGCATGGCAGAAGACAGGATGTTCTGGAGAAAATATATCCAAAGAACCGCTATGAATTGGAAACAAGTCGAAGCCACTTAATAATAATAAGAAGAAGAACTAGTGACACTTCAAGTGATTGCTTCAAGTCCTGCCCCGCTCCGGTGGAGAGAGCATCGCTCCGGGAATCAGGAGACCTGGGTTTTAGTCATTCAGTCAGTTAATCATATTGATTGAGCATTTACTGCATGCAGAGCACTGTACTAAGCGCTTGGGAGAGTACAGGATACCACTTTGGTTTGGAGCTGGCTAACACGGATGAGGACGGCACATTCCCTTTGACGTGTGCTGCACTTCTGCCCACCGATTCACTCGCTGCAGTCCGTGCTCCAGCAGATACATGATTGGAAGAAGCGAGAGAGTGGGGTGATGCTACACAAATCACTAGCACTGCAATCCCTAACTCTTGAAAGGGTCTCAGTCCCGAGGCCTCTTTATAGTCCTGATACCGTTATTCCTGATGGAAGACTCTATCGACGTAAAGTGACCTCGATAAAGAAGGCAGTAATTTCTTTTTCTATGGTATTTGTTACGTGATTATTATGTGTCAAACATTGTTCTAAGTGCTGAAGTAGGAACAGGTTAATTATGTCAGACATGTTTTCTCTGTCCCTCACGGAGCTCACAGTCTAAGTAGAAGGGAGAACATATTTAATCCCCAGTTTTACAGTTGAGGAAACTGAGGCATGGAGAAGTTAAGTGACTTGTCCAAGGTCATGCGGCAAGCAGTTGGCAGCGCCGGGATTAGTGGGAACTGACTTGACCAAGGTCACAGAGCAGACAAGTGGTGGAGCTGGAATTAGAACCCATGACCTTCTATCTCCCAGATCTGTGCTCTATCCACCATGTCATGCTGCTTCTCCAAAAATCTCTACGGCAGCAGCCGTCACAAACAAGATGCGGACCCGTGTGGGGAAACTCCACTGGATTTCGAGTCCAACGCCTTAACCACTCGGCCTCCGTGACATATCACCAGGAGATTTTGTTCTCAGTAAGAGTTGATTAATTCCCGTTAATGTCCTAATGTGAAAAGACTAGTGTGAAAAATCGTCACGAAAGAATTAATCTGAGAAGTAAAACTGTTCCTTGAGGAATATTTTTCTTCAAAAAAAAAATAAAATTCACATGAATATAAACGCACACGAGTAATGCTTACGTTAGAGACCAAACCAGTTCCAACTGAAGTTTTTAAGAGGCACTTTTATTATGGTCATAATTCTATACAGTGGTGAACCTGAAGCCCAATGCCACATTATAGTCACGGTCTTTGGTCCAGGTAGATAAAATTATATATTAAGATGACTCATAGTGTTACTTTCACCTTTAATCTGGCAACAAAAAAATACTGTTAACCAAGTCCACTTGGGCAGGATCGGCGTGCACTGTTTGTTCAACTTCCTCTTATCTAACTGCCGTTGGTGACATATTGAAGGTACAATCCGCATTTGAGACCCTTGGAAAAATGAGTGGACTGGGTTCTTCATCGGCTGACGGGATTCTTATTGAAGTGTAGAGAATGGGAATCCTAAGAAACAGAGTATCAACCATAATAAAGATGATAATGATAAATGTGATATTTGATAAGCACTTACTATGCACCAGGTCTTGTGCTAAGCACTGGGGTGGATACAAGCAAATCAAATTGGACAGTCCCTGTCCCACATGGGGCTCAGAGTCTTAATCCTCATTTTACAGATGAGGGAATTGAGGTGCAGAGAAGTGGCTTAACCAAGGTCACGCAGCAGACAAGTGGAGGAGCTGGGATTAGAACCCAGGTCCTTCTGATTCCCAGGCCCAAGCTCTATCAACAGTTTACTCAGAGGACATCTGCAATTTATAATTAATCAATCGTATGGACGGAGTGCTTAGGATGGGCGGAATAGTGTAGAAAGCGCTTGGGAGCATACAGTATTATAGAGTGATCAGATATATTCCCTGCCCAAAAGGAGGTAAAGGCACATTTTGTCACCTTGCCTAGGGGTATTTTGGTGAAGATGAAATCTAGCATGCTTTTTTCACCTTCCAATTCATTTCTTGATAGGTTATTGGCTCAGTTGGATGAAACGGAAAAAGCATTCGATCAGTTTTGGTCCAAGCATTATCTGAAGCTCGACCAGTGCCTGCAGCTGCGACATTTTGAACATGATTTTCGAGAGGTACAGTGCTATTTTTCATTTCGGTCTCAAACTAGATAACTGCTTTGTTGTCTGAGGTTAAACATCTCTGACTTTTCCTTAGGGTTTTTTAATATTGATTTCTACCCACTTCATGCCGCCTTTCCTGCCTCCATTCCGGAATAGAACCCCCGGTGGGACAGTGGAGTTCAAATTGAGAAATTCTGCCAAGGCCTTTTTTTTTCAAGTTTATGGTATTAAGCGCTTACTATGTGCCAGGCAGTGTACTAAGCGCTGGAGTAAGAACCAAGCTCATCAGGTTCGACAGCTTCCATGTCCCACATGGGACTCACAATTTTAATCCCCATTTTACAGATGAGGTAACAGGCACAGAGAAGCGAAGTGACTTTCCCACGGTCACACAGCAGATAAGGGGCGGAGCTGCAATTAGAACCCTGGTCCTTTTGACCTGGGTTTTATAAAGCCATGGCATAATGCTGAGTCCATGGGTCTCATGCAGGTGAAATGGCAACCTCTGCACAAAATAAAAACTTCTCACTCTAGGCTTCAAGGCTGTCCATCACCTTGCCCCTTCCTACCTCTCCTCCCGCTCTCTTTCCACCGCCCACCCCACACGCTCCGCTCCTCTGCCGCCCGCCTCCTCACCGTCCCCTGTTCTCGCCTATCCCGCCATCGACCCCCGGGCCACGTCCTTCCGGGGTCATGGAACGCCCTCCCTCCTCACCTCTGCCAAACTAATTCTCTTCCCCTCTTCAAAACCCTACTTAAAGCTCACCTCCTCCAAGAGGCCTTCCCAGACTGAGCTCCCCTTTTCCCTCTGCTCCCTCTACCCCCCCCCACCTCTCCGCAGCTAAACCCTCTTCTCCCCGCTTTCCCACCGCTCCTCCCCCTCTCCCGTCCCATCCCCTCAGCACTGTACTCGTCCGCTCAACTGTATTTATCTTCATCACCCTATTTATTTTGTTAATGAGATGTACATCACCCTGATTCTATTTTCTGCTATTGTTTTAATGAGATGTTCTTACCCTCGATTCTATTTATTGCCACTGTTCTTGTCCGTCCGTCTCCCCCGATTAGACCGTAAGCCCGTCAAAGGGCAGGGACTGTCTCTGTTACCGATTTGTACATTCCAAGCGCTTAGTACAGCGCTCTGCACATAGTAAGCGCTCAATAAATACTAATGAATGAATGAATGAGTAATCAGAGAGCGTGGACGAGCAGGTGTTCCAAAGCAGTGTGGCTTAGTGGATAGATCACAGGCTTGGGATTCAGAAGGTCCTGAGTTCTAGTCCTAGCTCCACCACATGTCTGCTGTGTGACCTTGGTAACTCCTGCTTCCCCCATCTGTAAAATGGGGATTAAGAGTGTGAGCCCCATGTGGGACAGGGACTGTGTCTAACCTGATAAACTTCTATCTACCCCAGGATTTAGAACAGTGCTTGGCGCATAATAAATGCTTAACAAGTACTATAATTGGAGAAGCAGCGTGGCATAGTGGAAGGAGCACGGGCTTGGGAGTCAGACGAAATAGGTTCTCATCCCGGCTCCGCCACTAGTCTGCTGTGTGACCTTGGGCAAATCACTTAACTTCTCTGTGCCTCAGTTACCTCATCTGTAAAATGAGGATTAAGACTGTGACCCCCAGGTGGACAACCTGATTACCTTTCATTCATTCAATAGTATCTATTGAGCGCTTACTATGTGCAGAGCACTGTACTAGGCGCTTGGAATGAACAAGTGGGCAACAGATAGAGACGGTCCCTGCCGTTTGACGGGCTTACGGTCTAATCGGGGGAGACGGGCAGACAAGAGCAATGGCAATAAATAGAATCAAGGGGAAGAACACTGTATCTACCCCAGCACTTAGAACAGTGATTGGCACATAGTAAGCACTTAACAAAAACCATCATCTTGATTATTATTATTATCATTATTCTGTGAGTTCTCCAAAAGGGCGCTCTGGTCAGACGCCCACGCCGACCTAAAATTGGTGAGGGACCTGGACTGTTATTAGGAGCTGGCTGTCTTGCAGGCTTATCTGCAGAGTCATTCATTCATTCAATTCAATCATATTTATTGAGCGTTTAATGTGTGCAGAGCACTGTACTAAGCACTTGGAAAGTACAGTTCGGCAACAGATAGAGACAATCCCTACCCAGCTACGGGCTCAGAGTCTAGAAGAGTCCTGTTGTACAAACTTGGATACCAGTTGTAATGATGCACTCTAGCAAAAATGGTTAGAAAGTGGCCTCTGAACTAAGCTAGCCTCGGGGGAAAATGTCTCTTAGGCTCCCTAGTCAACAATTTATTTTTTACAGTGTTTGTTAAGCGATTACTAAATGTCAAGCACTGTTCTAAACGCTGGGGCAGATACAAGTCAATCACAATTACGTGTCCCATCATCAACCTCCTCTTCCCCACTTATCCTTAGATGGTGAGCTTCGCGGGGGTGAGGAATCATGTCAAATTCTCATTCATGTAGTTTGTTTCCCCAGGGCCTCGTACAGAGCTTAATGCAGTCCTTTACAGCAGGTGTTCCAAAGCAGTGTGGCTTAGTGGATAGATCACAGGAATGTACAGAGCTTGTATATTCCAAGCGCTTACAAACAATGGCAATAAATAGAATCGAGGGGAAGAACATCTCATTAAAACAATAGCAGATAAATAGAATCAGGGTGATGTACCTCTCATTAACAAAATAAATAGGGTGATGAAGATATATACAGTTGAGCGGACGAGTACAGTGCTGAGGGGATGGGATGGGAGAGGGGGAGGAGCAGTGGGAAAGGGGGGAGAAGAGGGTTTAGCTGCGGAGAGGTGAAGGGCGGGTAGAAGGAGCAGAGGGAAAAGGGGAGCTCAGTGTGGGAGCTTGCTGTCTCTGTCCCACATGGGGCTCACAGTCTAAGTAGGAGGAAAAACAACCTTGGCATTGTCCTTGACTCCTCTCTGGAATTCAACCCACAAATTCAGTCCATCACTAAATCCTATCGGTCCCATCTTCACAACATCGCTGAAATCCTCCCTTTCCTCTCCATCCAAACTGCTTCCACGATAATACACTCATCCTATCCCTCTTGGATTACTGCATCAGCCTCCTTGCCGACCTCCCAGCCTCCTGTCTCTCCCCACTCCAGTCCACACTTCACTCTGCTGCACGGCTCATTTTTTTACAAAAGCCTTCAGTACATGTAACCCTGCTCCTCAAAAAACTCCATACTATTGAATGAATGAATGAATGAATGAGTGAAAAAAATTCAACCCCTATTTTACAGATGAAGCAATGATAAGTTAAAGATGAAGATGAAGTAAAGATAAATTAAATGACTTACCCAAGGTGACACATCAGGTAGTTGGCAGAGCTGGGATTAGAACCCAAGTTCTTTGACTCCTTGATAAGGGAAGTGGCCTGGCTCAGTGGAAAGAGCCCGGGCTTGGGAGTCAGAGGTCATGGGTTCTAATCCCGGCTCTGCCGCTTGTCAGCTGTGTGACTTTGGGTGAGTGACTTAACATTACTGGGCCTCTGTTATCTCATCTGTAAAATGGGGATTAAGACTGTGAGCCCCACGTGGGACAACCTGATCACCTTATATTCCCCCCCCCAACCCCCCCCAGTGCTTAGAACAGCACATAGTAAGAGCTTAACAAATGCCATCATTATTATTGAAGTGTGGCTTAGAGGATAGAGCATGGGCCTGGGAGTCAGAAAGACCTGGGTTCTAATCCTGGCTCCTCCACATGTCTGCTGTGTGACCATGGGCAAGTCACTTGACTTCTCTGATTCCCCTGACTCCCAGATCCATGCTCTTTTCATTAGGCCATGCTGCTTCTTAAAGACATGGTGGTGTTGTATTAGTAGTAGTAAAGACTGTGAGCCCGTCACTGGGCAGGGATTGTCTCTATCTGTTGCCGAATTGTACATTCCAAGCGCTTAGAACAGTGCTCGGCACATAGTAAGCGCTCAATAAATACTATTGAATGAACGAATGATGATGTTAATGGTTACTGTCCTGTGCTACTATATCGATATGATTGCATTAAGCTCCGTACGAGGCCCTGGGGAAACAAACTACATGAATGAGAATTTGACATGATTCCTCACCCCCGCGAAGCTCACCATCTAAGGATAAGTGGGGAAGAGGAGGTTGATGATGGACACGTAATCAATCGATCAGTCAGTGGTATTTATTGAGTGCTTACTGTGTGCAGACCACTGTCTTAAGCATCTGGGAGAGTGCAATACGACAGAGCTGGTAGACACGTTACCTGCTTACAACGAGCTTACGGTCTAGAGGGAGAGGCAGACGTTAATATGAATAAATGATTTATGGATACGTACGTAAAGTGCTGTGGGGCTGAGGGTGGAGTAATTATTAAATGCCCAAACGGTACAGATCCCTAGGGAATGATGAAACCATAACAACGTAACAGTTGTGTACGTACAACTGTTGTGTACATACATAACAGTTATGTACAGTCCCCCTCTAGACTGTAAACTTGTTGTTGGCAGGGAACGTGTCTACCAGCAAGCATTGTGGCCTAATGGGTAGAGCACGGACCTGGGAGTCAGAAAGGAGCTGGGTTCTAATCACGGTTCTGCCACTTGTCTGTTGGGTGACCTTGGGCAAATCACTTCACTTGTCTGTGCCTCAGTTTCCTCGTCTGTAAAATGGGGATTAAGATTTTACAGCCCTATGTGGGACAGGGACTCTGTCCAAATTCATTAGCTTGTTTCTACCCCAGCGCTTAGAACAGGGCTTGACACATCATCATTATTATTACCAATCCCATTACGTTGTACTCTCCCAAGAGCTTAGTAGAGAAGTGGCATGGCTAAGTGAATAGATCACGGGCCTGGGAGTCAGAAGGTCTTTGGTTCTAATCCCGGCTCTATCACTTTTCTGCTGTGTGAACTTGGGCAAGTCACCTCCCTTCTCCATGCCTCAGTCACCTCAACTGTAAAATGGGGATTGAGATTTTGAGCCCCACACAGGACAAAGACTAGATTTGTTTGTATTCACCCCAGTGCTTAGTACAGTGCTTGACACATAGTAAGCCCTTACCAACTACCATTATCCAGCACTTAGAACAGTGCTTGGCACATAGTAAGCACTTAATAAACGCCATTATTATTATTATTACAGTGTCTTGCACATAGTAAATACACTTGATTGATTCACTGACTGTCAAGGATAATAAATAAAAGAGCAGTAGAGCATTCTGACTACAAGAGAAGCAGCGTGGCTCAGTGGAAAGAGCATGGGCTTGGGAGTCAGAGGTCATGGGTTCGAATCCCAGCTCTGCCACTTGTCAGCTGTGACGGTGGGCAAGTCACTTAGCTTCTCTGTACCTCAGTTACCTCATCTGTAAAATGGGGATTAAGACTGTGAGCCTCATGTGGGACAACCTAATCACCGTATAATAATAATAATAATAATGATGTTGGTATTTGTTAAGTGCTTACTATGTGCAGAGCACTGTTCTAAGCGCTGGGGTAGACACAGGGGAATCAGGTCGTCCCACATGGGGCTCACAGTCTTCATCCCCATTTTACAGATGAGGTAACTGAGGCACAGAGAAGTGAAGTGACTTGCCCACAGTCACACAGTTGACAAGCGGCAGATCCGGGATTCGAACCCATGACCTCTGACTCCAAAGCCCGGGCTCCTTCCACTGAGCCACGCTGCACTTAGAACAGTGCTCTGCACATAGTAAGCGCTTAACAAATACCAACATTATTATTACAAGAGCAGGTGATTTATGACATTATACATTTTGAATCTTGTAGGTGAAGCTGGCCTTAGATAACCTGGTGGAAGTGCAGGCGGGATTTACTGACATTGGAGACAGTGTGGTGCACGTGGAACAACTCCTGAAGGAGCGGAAACAGCTGGAGGAACAAGGCCAGGTATGTTCTTCGTTGCTTTGAATAATAGGAATGAAGAGACCGTCGTTAGGGAGAGACCCTGCCTTCTCAGCGCGCTCATTGGTTCGTCGCTAAAAGTGGTAGCCGATTCTCCGCCTCTCAGCAGAATGGAAGCCAGGATGCTTGAACCCTGTCCTCAGGCACAGAGTATGATCATACCACACTACTTTGTCACATCTGAAAAAAACTGGGGGGCTCAACCTTGAAAACGATTGTTGATTCCGGCAATACGAATGGTTGGGACTTGGTAGCGAACTGGTATTTCTACTAGTTTTACATAGATCTCATTTGAAAGGCATTTTGTTTTGCATCTCATGCATGACTCACTAATCTCCTCGAGTTCTCTGACGAGGACAATAAGCAGGTGGATAGAAAGTAACCGATGGATTTAATATATTTAGATTTTTTTAAAAAAAACCTTGATAAAGTTTCAAACCAAAGAAATCCCGGAATTGAAGGGACTTGCCTGTCATGGATAGAAAACTGGCAAAAAGCTGTCTCTATAAACAGCTGCTTTTCTAGATGGAGAGGTGTAAGAAATGGAATCTCACCGAATCCATCCCAGGACTGATCTTGTTAATGGTTTCGTAACTGAACGAGAGGAGAAAGTGGATAGGGAAATTTCAGAGTTTAAGTTCTTTTGGCTGATAGAATACCATCCAGATGGGGATAAACAGAAAGAGCTCATAAGCGGTGAGAGATTGGACACAAAAATGACACAGGAGCCTCAACACGAGCAAACGAAATGTCTATGGAAAAATAATTCAAACGATCTCTGTAGGAAAATACTCTAAGACACCAATCACCCTTCTTGATTTGGAGTTATGCTCCTGAAAAGCATTGACTCCAAAATGAGTAGCTGAGATCAAGAAAGTCAGAAAAATGCTAGCTACCATCAAGAAGCATGTCAACAAAACCAAAAGCATAGCTTTGTCACAACATGAAACCATGGGACTTTGTTAGATCATTGTATAAATAATTGTGGTATTTTTTAATTTTCTATGTTGTTTCCCATCCTAAGAATGGAGGAAAAGGAGAGGTTCAGGAGAAGGTGCAACCAAATTGCTGAGGGATTGAGCAGCTTCTAGATAAATTTAGAGGAAACAATTAAGACTCTTTGATCTAGAAAGGCACTAGATAAGAGAGGGCATGATTTTGAGTCTACAGAATAATGAGGATTGTGGACAAGATGGACAGCATCATGAGAAGCAATATGGCCTAGAGGGAAGAGCCTGGGCCTGGGAGTCAGAAGACCTGTGTTCTAATTCTGGCTCTGACACTTGTCTGCTGTGTGACCTTGGGCAAGTCACTTAACTTCTCTGTTTGCTCATCTGTAAAATGAGCGGCGAGGTAAACACAGGCTCTACCTCCCCTTTAGGCAGTAAGCACCATACGGGGACAAGGACTGTGTCTGACCTGATTATCTCATATCTACTCAGTGCTTAGTACAGTGCTTGGCACATAGTAAGTGCTTAACAAATACCACAATTATTATTATTAATAATTATTTTGGTTCATCAACTTCTACATTACCAGACGAAACAACCTCCATTTGAAGCTTGGCAGGATGGAAAGAAGTAGGTTCCTCACCTAGCGGATAGTAAGCCAGTGGCTTGCATTCTTCTTCTTCAAATGCTGTCGAATCATTTCTGCCCCGTAGAGACTCCATGGAAACATCCTCTTCAGAACGTCCCATCTGTCCTAAAGTCACGCTGGCATGTGTATCCATAGAGTTTTCTTGGTAAAGATATGGAAGTGGTTTGCCACTGCCTTCTTCCATGCAGCAAAGACTTGAATCTCTTTGATCGGTGTTTTGATCACTTGGTCATCAGCGTTTTGATCACTTGGTCACCCCCGTCTGACTCTTTCCCTTGCCACCGCTGCCCAGCACAGGTGAATCGACCTTGCCAGACGCTTTGGCTTAGAACTTTCCATTATGGGTAACCTTACTGGCATAGCTCTAAGTTTCCTCAGCATGTGCAGACTCTCCTGCAACGATAAGGTGTCGATTCACAGGAGAGGTGGCTTGCATTACCAACAGATCATCGTGCAGGCAGAAAATATCGCTGTGTTCAAAAAAGGTTCAGACAAGTTCATAGGCGAAAAGCATTTTGAAGAGTAGGTGTGCCGTAAGAAGGGATCCCCATGTGATGATAGATGTCCTGGTCCCGCCACATGTCTGCTGTGTGACTGTGGGCAAATGGCTTCACTTCTCTGGGCCTCAGTTCCCTCACATGTAAAGTGAGAGTTAAGTGGGTGAGCCCCTTGTGGGACAGGTACTGTGTCTAACCTGATTAACTTGTATCTATCCCAGTGCTTAGAACAGTGTTTGATATATAGTAAGTGCTTAAGAAGTACCATAATAATAATAATAATTACTATTATTATTAATAAGGTGGATACCTCTAGCCCACTCTTCCTATTGGAATCCTTTGGAGTCACTGCCACAGATGGAAGCTGTGGGCTGGGTGGGCTATATGTTTGTCTAGTTCCCTTGATCATCTCCCCAGAGCATCTTTTCTCATTCATTCATTCATTCATTCATTAAATCGTGTTTATTGAACGCTTACTATGTGCATAGCACTGTACTAAGCACTTGAAATGTACAATTCGGCAACAGATAGAGATAATCCCTGCGCAACAACGGGCTCAGAGTCTAAACGGGGGAGACAGACAACAAAACAAAACAAGTAGCCAGAGAGAGACTCTTTTAGCCTTTCTCTAAATATCTTCCCCTTCTCAGGATCGCACCTGGAGAGTTCCCAGTACTCTACCAGTCTCGGCTATGGGAGGGAGAGTCAAGCGGAGGCCTCCCCGTTCCATTCCTAGCTTGGGCAGCGGCTAGTGAGTGGAAGGCAATCTGCTACAGGCCAAAACTCACCTGTGCAGGGGAGCAGCATCATAGTAGAGAGTCGAGGGCGGAGATTCAGGTTTACTGCACAGAAGAAGGCAATGGTAAACCACTCCCGTATTTTTACCAAGAAAAACCTCTGTGGATACACTACCAGAAAGATTGCAGATGGAGGTGAGGCGTTCTGGGAGAGATGTGTCCTTGGAGTCGCTATGGATGGGAAATGACTTGACAGCGTAAGACACGACAAGACAAATATCTTCCCCCACTTTTGTTGCTAGGGAGCCAAGTGGCTCTCAGTTTCAAAACCAATGTCGTAGTATTTTCCACAACTGGCTACTTGCATTCATTCCATTTTGGGCGGTAGAAATGACCCCCACAAATGTGATGTGTGTAATCCAAATACATGTCTTTATCCTTCATTAGCATGAGCTCAGTTCTTCTGTGAATGGACACGTATAAAGGATAATGGAATTGTGGGATGATAGATACACACATGTATTTGTATATTCATACAAGTATAAACTTATGTGTGTATCTATCATCCCACAATTCCATTATCCTATCTGTTCTTCCTACATTCTCTTTCCAGAGTTAGAATTTGGGCATGTCACTCCCCTCCTTAAAAACCTCCAGTGGTTGCCTGTCAACCTCTGCACGAAACAAAAACTTCTCACTCTGGGCTTCAAGGCTGTCCATCACCTTGCCCCCTCTTACCTCTCCTCCCTTCACTCTTTCTACTGCCCACCCCGCACGCTCCGCTCCTCTGCCACTCACCTCCTCACCGCCCCCCGTTCACGCCTATTCCACCGTCGACCTCTGGCCCACGTCCTACCGCTGTCTTGGAATGCCCTCCCTCCTCACCCCCGCCAAACTAACTCCCTTCCCCTCTTCAAAGCCCTACTGAGAGCTCACCTCCTCCAAGAGGCCTTCCTAGACTGAACTTCCCCTTTTCCCTCTGCTCCCTCTGCTCCCTCTCAGCTCCCCCCTGCCCTCTGCTGCCTCCGCCTTCCCCCCTTCACCTCCCCTCAGCTAAGCCCCCTTTCCCTCTGCTCCTCCCCCTCTCCCTTCCCCTCCTCCCCATCTCCCTTCCCCTCCCCTCAGCAGTGTGCTCATTTGCATATATTTTTATTACCTTATTTATTTTATAAATGAGGTGTACATCCCTTGATTCTATTTACCGTGATTAAGTTGTCTTGTTTCTGTCCATCTGTTTCCCCCGATTAGACTGTAAGCCTGTCACTGGGCAGGGATTGTTCATTCATTCATTCAATAGTATTTATTGAGCGCTTACTATGTGCAGAGCACTGTACTAAGCACTTGGAATGGACAAATCGGTAACAGATAGAGACAGCCCCTGCCCTTTGACGGGCTTACAGTCTAATCAGGGGAGACGGACAGACAAGAACGATAGCAATAAATAGAATCAAGGGGATGAATATCTCATTAAGTCTCTATCTGTTGCCGAATTGTACATTCCAAGCGCTTAGTACAGTGCTCTGCACATAGTAAGTGCTCAATAAATACTATTGAATGAATGAATGAATTCTCTTCCCTAGTATCTAAGAGTTGTGATTGCCTTTTGTTGCCAACACTCATTTACATCAAACAAAACATGTCCTGTCAACTACTAGTCTAGGTAAGGAGATGTCATTCTGAACTACTTGTGTTATGCCACACCTAGCCCAGTAAATTCCCATGTTGCAGTATCATTATTTCCATTCCTTTCAACAGTAAAGTCACCCCTACATAACCTGAACTATTTTCAGGCTCCCCCTTCCCTAAAGACTTCATGCTCTGAAAGCCTTTTAGTCTTAGAATAAAAAAATGGAGAAGTGTGATGTGATGAGAATCCATTTCCTCATTATTTACATTGCATTAATTAGCACACTCCCCAGCACACCCACACATTCTCTCTGTCATTGTTTCCAACTTCCCAGCGCCGTGGATGGATTTCTTAAACAGATCTGGCAACCCATCAAGCACCACCAAAACCATGCCAAATAAATGAGTTCTTCCTGTGATCAGTCCTGTATTCTTTCCTCCTATGATCTAAGGGCTTAGGGATCTCTGAAGTCTAAGCTTTTTAATTGGAGATGATAATTTTCCACTATCAATCAATCAATCTGTTTATTGAGTGCTTACTATGAAAAGCACTGTATTGAGCACTTGGGAGAGTGCAGTATAACAGTTGGTAGACTTACAGCCCCTAATGTTCTGATTGATCAATCGATCAATCAGTCATATTTATTGAGTGCTTACTGTGTACTAAGCACTTGGGAGAGTAATAATAATAATAATGGTGGTATTTGTTAAGTGCTTACTATGTGTAGAGCATTGTTCTAAGCGCTGGGGTAGATACAGCGTAATCAGGTTGTCCCACGTGAGGCTCACATTCTTAATCCCCATTTTACAGATGAGGGAATTGAGGCACAGAGAAGTTAAGTGACTTGCCCACAGTCACCCAGCAGAGCCGGGATTCGAACCCATGACCTCTCACTCCTAAGCCCGGGCTCTTTCCACTGAGCCACGCCGCTTCTCTGATAACAAAGTTGGTAGACACGTTTTCTGTCCTCAGTGTAGACTGGTAAAAATAGGATAGTCAAGTGGCTCAGGAACCTATCTTCTATTTATAAGATCATTCCTATGGGAAATTGAGTCTGACTTCCAATGTTTCTGTAGAAAATACAGTTTTCTGGAACCACTTGGGTAACTAGTCCGAGGACTGCCAGTATGCATTTCAGTCAGATACGGCCAAGCCTTTATTAGACTTCTGTGTGGCTTCAGCTTCCCTAAAGGAATCTGCAGCGATATTTCCTCTCTCTTTTCCTTTTGTGCTTTCTACGTTTGTCTCTCCTTACCTTTGTCGTAAAAGCTATCCTATGTGTAATAAAATTCAGATCCCTAGTGTCAGCTTGGATAAAGCCTCCAAGAATTCATATTGCCTGCCTCAAATGCCCCCCAAAATATGGGGTCCTAGCTGGCTATCTTGGCTGTCTGTCTGTCTTCATTCCTTTATTTGGACTTCAGAAGGTTTGTGGGTATTTGCTTAACCATAATTGGATATTGCTTAACCGTAATCGGATATGTTCGATTCCAGTGGGGATGAGCATATCTTCTTATGGTTTAACTACTTTTACATTGATTGTATAGTACTTTTGCAAATATAAAAAGTGTTTTTTATGGTGTTTGTTGATTGATCCATCGATCAGTAGTATTTGTGTGCTTACTTTTCATTCAATCAATAGTATTTGAGCCCTTACTATGTGCAGAGCACTGTACTAAGCACTTGGGAGAGTAAAATATCATAGAGTTAAGCAGACATGTTCCCTGCCCAGAACGAGCTAACGGTCTTAAGTGCTTACCGTGCGCCAAGCACAGTACTAAGCGTTGGGCTACATAAAAATGAGTCAGGTTAGACGCAGTCCATATCCTATATGGGGCTCACAGTCCTAATCCCCTTTTTACAGATGAGGTAACTGAGGCACAGAGAATAGTAATAATAATGTTGGTATTTGTTAAGCGCTTACTATGTGCCGAGCACTGTTCTAAGCGCTGGGGTAGACATAGGGGAATCAGGTTGTCCCACGTGGGGCTCACAGTCTTAATCCCCATTTTACAGATGAGGGAACTGAGGCACAGAGAGGTGGTGACTTGCCCACAGTCACACAGCCGACAAGTGGCAGAGCTGGGATTCGAACTCATGAGCCCTGACTCCAAAGCCCGTGCTCTTTCCACTGAGCCACGCTGCTTCTCAGAGAGAACTTAAGTGACATGCCCCAGGTCACAAAGCAGACAATGGTATTTATTGAGTACTTACCCTGTGCAGAGCACTGCAATAATAATAATGATGTTGGTATTTGTTAAGCGCTTACTATGTGCAGAGCACTGTTCTAAGCGCTGGGTAGATACAGGGTACGATGCACTTTGGAGGGTACAGTACAGCACAGTTAGCAGAAGTGTTCTCTGCCCATAATTATCTTACGGTCTAGAAGGGGAGACAGACCTTAATATGAATAAATTATTTATGATTTATTATGGCATTTGCCAGGCATTGTTCTGAGCACTGGGGTAGATACAAGATATTCAGGTTGGACACAGTCCCTGTCCCACATGGGGCTCACAATATTAATCCCCATTTTAGCTGAGGTAGCTGAGGCACAGAGAAGTGAAGTAACTTGCTCAGGGTCACACAGCAGACAAGTGGCGGAGCTGGGATTAGAACCCAGGTTCTTCTGACTCCCAGGCCTGTGCTCTGTCCGCTATATAACTTACAGATAATTCAAAGACAATAATGTTGGTATTTGTTAAGCGCTTACTATGTGCCGAGCACTGTTCTAAGCACTGGGGGAGATACAGGGTGATCAGGTTGTCCCATGTGAGGCTCACAGTTAATCCCCATTTTACAGACGAGGTAACTGAGGCACAGAGAAGTTAAGTGACTTGCCCACAGTCAGCTGACAAGTGGGAGAGCCGGGATTCGAACCCATGACCCCTGACTCCCAAGCCCGGGCTCTTCCCACTGAGCCACGCTGTTTCTCTAGTGGTGGAGTGGAGATTAGAACCCAGGTCCTTCTGACTCCCAGGCCCAGGCCGTAGCCGTTCAGCACACTGTTTCTCAAGTGTTTAATATTGTAGTAATGTTTGTAACTGCCTCAGGTATTGAATAGTAACTCCCTAAACCATGTTTAGCAGTTTTTTGTTGTTGTTGTTTTTGACTCACTCCCTCCTCACCACTTTTTGTACTCTGTCCTCATTTAAGGACCCCAAGGAAATGTTCACCTTGGAATTTTCCTGAATATATAGTTAATTGTAAGTAAATGGAGGCAGCCTGACTATCAAGTATTTTCTTCATTACCTCCGGGCTCATGTCAATAACCAACCGAATTCAAGCAAATTTAGTCCAAGTGTTTGCTTAGTTACAAGCAGAGAAATAGCAAAATTTGTTAGGTCTTGTGGTAGAAAATATTCCTCAGGCTTCCTGCCCAGAGGGGTTTCTCTTTTACCGGTGGCTTCCTGATCCCGGTTAGACTTTGTCCCCGGTAGCCAATGAAGCGATCTGACTTGCGTCCGTAAATCATGGTAAGAGTTTGAGGCTTTATTACTGCGGGCTTTGAAGTTTCTGTACTCTTATCAGTTTGTACACGTTTTCCTCCGGCTTGTATAAGGTTCCTGTCGGAAATTCTCAGCCACGCTTTTTTTTTTTTAAGCACTTACTATGTGCCAGCACTGTATTAAGCACTGGGTTAGTTTCAAGCTAATCAGATTGGATATACAGTCCATATCCCTCACAGGCTTAATCCCCATTTTACAGATGAGGGATCTGAAGCCCGGAGAAGTGACTTGCTCAAGGTCACAAAGCAACAAGCGGCAGAGGTGGGATTAGAACCCAGGTCCTTCTGACTCCCTGGCCCGTACTGTATTCCCTAGGCCAAGATGCGCCTCACAAGTTTTTGGTACTAGGCCACAATTTCTTCTCCTCCAATACATACAGACATACACACACTCAAACACAGACACACCTGCCTAAAAATAAATGTGTTGTTAATTTATGTAATCCTTAATGAATGGTTATGAGAACATGAGAATCAGTGCTTAGAAAGAAGAGTAGGAAGCAAAGACAGTATTACACCAGCCTTTTCAACAAGTGCCATTTTGGAGTGGGACAACAGGCCTTGTTCCTGCTCCAGCTCTGGTGACAACAGCAGTGTGGTCCAGTGGATAGAGCTTTGGCCTGGGAGTCAGAAGACCTGGGTTCTAATCCCTGCTCCTTCACTTGTCTGCTGTGTGACCTTGGACAAGTCACTTTACTTCTCTGTGCCTCAGTTCCCTCATCTGTAAAATGGGGATTCGGTACCTGTTCTCCCTCCTGCTTAGACTGTGAGCCCCGTATGGGTCAGGGACTGGCCTGATTGTCTTGTATTTACCCCTCTGCTTAGTACAGTGCTCAGCACATGGTAAGCACTTAACAAACACTATTATTTTGAAACAAACAAACGCAAACAGCGGTCACACTGCTTCCCCTCCAACTCTAAACAGCCCTGAGGAAAGGGGACCATTCGTTCATTCATTCATTAGTATTTATTGAGCGCTTACTATGTGCAGAGCACTGTACTAAGCGCTTGGAATGGACAAATTGGCAACAGATAGGGACAGTCCCTGCCCAGTGACGGGCTTACAGTCTAATCGGGGGACAAAGACAGACAAAACAATAGCAATAAATAGAATCAAGGGGATGTACATCTCATTAAAACAATAGCAATAAATAGAGTCAAGGGGATGTACATCTCATTAAAACAATAGCAATAAATAGAATCAAGGGGATGTACATCTCATTAACAAAATGAATAGGGTAATAAAAATATATACAAACGAGCAAATGAGCACAGTGCTGTGGGGAGGGGAAGGGAGGGGGGAGGAGCAGAGGGAAAAGGGGGAGAAAAGGGTGTTTAGCTGAGGGGAGGGGAAGGTGGGGGGTAGAGTGGCAGCAGAGGGAGCAGAGGGAAAAGGTAAAGCTCAGTCTGGGAAGGCCTCTTGGAGGAGGTGAGCTCTCAGTAAGGATTTGAAGAGGGGAAGAGAATTAGTTTGGCGGAGGTGAGGAGGGAGGGCATTCCGGGACCGCGGGAGGACGTGGGCCAGGGGTCGACAGCGGGATGGACGAGAACGGGGGACGATGAGGAGGTGGGCGGCAGAGGAGCGGAGCATGCGGGGTGGGCGGTAGAAAGATAAGGGAGGAGAGGTAGGAGGGGGCAAGGTGATGGAGAGCCTCGAAGCCTAGAGTGAGAAGTTTTTGTTTCGTGCAGAGGTCGATAGGCAACCACTGGAGGTTTTTAAGAAGGGGAGTGACATGCCCAGAGCGTTTCTGCAGGAAGATGAGCTGGGCAGCAGAATGAAGAATAGACTGGAGTGGGGAGGGACAGGAGGAAGGGAGATCAGGGAGAAGGCTGACACAATAATCCAGCCGGGATATTATGAGAGCCCGTACCAATAAGATAGCCATTTGGGTGGAGAGGAAAGGGTGGATCTTGGCGATATTATAAAGGTGAGACCGGTAGGTCTCGGTGATGGATTGGATGTGTGGGGTGAATGAGAGAGCTGAGTCAGGGATGACACCGAGGTTGCAGGCTAGAGAGATGGGAAAGATGGTCGTACCATCCACAGTGACGGGGAAGTCAGGAAGAGGACAGGGCTTGGGAGGGAAGATAAGGAGCTCAGTTTTGGACATGTTGAGTTTTAGGTGGTGGGCAGACATCCAGGTAGAGACGTCCCGGAGGCAGGAGGAGATAGCTTGGGGAGAGGGGGAGAGGACAGGGGAGGAGATGTAGATCTGTGTGTCATCTGCATAGAGATGATAGTTGAAGCCGTGAAAGCGAATGAGTTCACCGAGGGAGTGAGTGTAGATGGAGAACAGAAGAGGGCCAAGAACTGACCCTTGAGGAACCCCAACAGTTAGAGGATGGGAGGGGGAGGAGGAGCCCGTGAAGGAGACCGAGAATGAATGGCCAGAAAGATAAGAGGAGAACCAGGAGAGGACTGAGTCCGTGAAGCCAAGGCGAGATAAGATGTGGAGGAGAAGGGGATGGTCTACAGTGTCAAAGGCAGCTGAAAGGTCAAGGAGGATTAGGATAGAGTAGCAGATCCCAAACTCTCATATTCCAGGCTCAGAAACTGTTTTCATTTGAATCTATTTACGAGAAGCAGTGTGCGCAGTGGAAAGAACACAGGCCTGGGAGTCAGAGGACCTGGGTTCTAAGCCCAGCTCCGCCACTTGCCAGCTGAGTGACCTGGGTCACGTCACTTAATTTCTCGGTGTCTCAGTTTCCTCGGATGTAAAATGAGGATTGAATACCTGTTCTCCCTGTGAGCCCCATGTGGCTCAGGGGCTGTGTCCAACCTGATTATCCTGGATCTGAAAATCCAGTGTTTAGTACAGTGATTGGCACATAGGAAGTACTTAGTGAATCTTCAAATGCCATTGAGTCATTTCCAACCCACAGCGACTTCATGAACACACCCTCTTCAGCACATCCCATCTGTTGTCATAAAGTCGTTCTGGTTTGTGTTTCCTTAGAGTTTTCTTTGTGAAGATAGGGAAGTGATTTATCATTGCTTTCTTCTGTGCAGTAAACACTTGAGTCTCTGCTGTTGGCTCTGATCAATGTTTTGTTTACATGATCATCCGCCTTTGACTCTTTCCCATGCCACTGCTACCCAGCACAGGCGAATCGACTTAATGAAATATCATTACTATTATTACTATTACTATCATGATTGCCTTCCTTCTTGCTTATCCTGAGCTTGACCAGAGGAACACTATCCCAATATTATAATTCCCCTTTAATTTAATAATGGCAATGAAATAATCAATCCATGGTATTTCTGTAATGCTTATTTTGTGCAGAGCACTAAGCTAAGCACCTGAGAGAGTTCAGTAAGAAAGAGTTGGCAGACACGCTCCCTTGCCCACAAGGAGCTTACAGTTTAGGGCTTAGACCTGAAGCTGTAAAGCAGAAGAAAAGTTTCCTAACACTCACAGCTTGGCTTTCAATTTAGTTTATAAACCATAGTGAACTGTAAATGCAGTAGTGTTCAGCTGGGAAATAGAGCAAAAAGGTTAAAGGACTGTTGTTTTGGAACTGTTTCAGAATCCAGTAGACAGTTACCTATTCAGTATGATGCGGGTCTCGGCCAGCCCAAGGACCCAGCCAGCCAAACTCCCTGACGGTGTCGAAGCCGGGGTCTGCTTGCTGCAGTGGGTAGTCACAGGATCCCTGGAGGCTTTGGGGAGTGGATTTTATTTAGGGAGTGGACTTTTCACAGAATAAGAACATCTAGGAGGCAGCCGAGACATCATCTCCATAGTGGAAAGCAGCGTGGCCTAGTGGAAAGAGCCAGAGAGTCAGAGAACCTGGATTCTAATTCAAACATGCTGCGTGACCTTGGACAAGTCACTTAACTTCTTTGTGCCTCAGTTCCCTCATTGGCAAAATGTGCATTCAATACCCACCCTCTCTCCTACTTAGACTGTGAGCCATGTCTGGCCAGATTATCTTGGGTCTAATCCAGTGCTTAGTACAGTGCGCGGCACGTAGTATTGCTTTTAACAAATACCAAAATAATGGGGCTAAAGGGTATGGTCCAAATTCACTTTTTTTAACCGGCTACCCAAGCCCCTTGCCATGCAAACTCCATGCCTTCCGGATATCTTGGGATCTGTACCATTTGGACACTTGATATTCTGCCCACCCTCAGCCCCCCAGCACTTATGTGCATATCTGTACATATCTGTACATACATAATGTACATAAAGCACCATAGCATATTGGATAGAGCACGGGTCTGGGAATGAGATCATGAATTCTAATCCCAACTCCACCACCTGTCTGCTGTGTGACCTTGGGCAAGTCACTTCACTTCTCTGGACCTCAGTTCCCTCATCTGTAAAATGAGGATTGAGACTGTGAGCCCCACGTGAGACAGGGACCACGTCCAACCCAATTTGCTTGCATCCATCCCAGTTTTTAATACAGTGCCTGGCATATAGTAATTGCTTAACAAATGCCATTATTATTATCATTATTATTACATATCTGTACATTATTTATAGTAATATCTGCCTCCCCCTCTAGACAGTAAGCTTGTTATGGGCAGGGAATGGGTCTACAAACTCTGTTGTATTGAACTATCCAATCCTTAATACAATGCTTTGCAAACAATAAGTGCTCACTAAATACCCACTGATTGATTAGTCTCAGAACTGGTGCTAGACCTCTGCTGATTACACAGGAAGCTGCAGATATCCTAGGGGTAGTGTCTTTGAAACCAGCTTAGTTACAGCCCTGACTGGAGGAATTATTATTTCAGCAGTCATAGTAATAGTAGTGGAATTTATTGAGCTCCTGTTGAGTGAAATATACTATACTCAACACCCAGGAAAGTAGACCAGAAAAAAACACATCTTCTCTGCCCATTGTAAGGAGTTTACAATCTAATGGGGAGGAAAAAATGATGGAAAATAATGGGAGCAGTAGGAAGAACAAGGATCACATAAGACGGAGGACAAATACTCCAGGATGAGGTATCAGAATAAAGACTTGAATACACAGTTGACCGATGATGGATTTAAATAAATTGGTATTGAAGGGCCTGTCACTATGATCTGGTCTGTTGGGAATTAGTCAGGGATATCCATTTAAGCCCCAGGATGCTGTAATCCTAAAAAATAAAAAATGGTAGCTTCCGGTTCTGGCTTTTAATTGAGATTGTGTCTGCTCATCACCCCCAGAGCTCGGGTAATTAACAACGTAAGATCTACCCATCTCAGAAGAAACGTCCCTTAGCAGATAGACTCTATTGCTCCCAATACAGTCACTCATGTGGGTCACATCACCCCTTCATTAACATTGAACACCAACTGCAAATTGGGGTTGTTTGGAGAAAGTTGAGTTTGGCAGCATCCCAGTTCCAATAAGGAAATTGCAGACCACAGAAAAAGAATAATGATGCCTTCACCTTGAAGGATCAATAGAAAGTGCTATAGAGGCAAGGAGTATGGTTGGGAAGAGTGGTTCTGATTTGACTTCATGTACTCAATGAATCAATTGTATTTATTGAGCACTTACTAATAATAACAACAATAATAATAACAGTAATAATTCCCACCTGTGTATTCTCTCTCAGGGCATAGTGCAGTGCTCTGCACACAATAAGCACTTAATAAATACCTTTGCTACTACTAGTAGCAGTACTAGTACTAATAGTAATAATGTTGGTATTTGTTAAGCGCTTACTATGTGCAGAGCACTGTTCTAAGCGCTGGGGGAGATACAGGGTCATCAGCTTGTCCCACGTGAGGCTCACAGTTAATCCGCATTTTACAGATGAGGGAACTGAAGCCCAGAGAAGTGAAATGACTTGCCCACAGTCACACAGCTGACAAGAGGCAGAGCCGGGAGTCGAACCCATGACCTCTGACGCCGAAGCCAGGCTCTTTCCACTGAGCCACGCTGCTAGTCCTGCTACTACTACTTTGCTACACAAGAAGCAGCGTGACTCAGTGGAACGAGCACAGGCTTTGGAGTCAGAGGTCACAGGTTCGAATCCTGGCTCTGCCACTTGTCAGCTGGGTGACGGTGGGCAAGTCACTTCACTTCTCTGTGCCTCAGTTCCCTCATCTGTAAAATGGGGATGAAGACTGTGAGCCTCACGTGGGACAACCTGGTTACCCTGTATCTACCCCGGCGCTTAGAACAGTGCTCTGCACATAGTAAGTGCTTAACAAATACCAACATTACTATTATTATCTCTGGTATTTGTTTAGCACTGTTCTAAGTGCTGGGGTAGATACAGGGTAATCAGGTTAAGCACGGTCCCTGCTGTCCCACATGGGGCTCACAGACTTAATCCCCATTTTTACAGAGGAAGAAACTGGGGCACAGAGAAGTTGAGTGGGCATCCACAGCCCAAAGTCACAAAACACACAAATGGCAGAACCCAGGTCCTTCTGACTCCCAGGCCTTTGCTTTATCCGCTAGGCCGTACTGCTTACTGGGTGCCGGGCACTTTACTAAGGTCTTGGGAGAGTATAACACCCTAATAACAGACCACAGGAAGGCTTCTCCACCGTACGTGTGCTGGTTACCCTCGTTCCAGGCCGGACCTTCTCAAGGAAGACTCAAGGACGGCTCCAGAAGCCTTGGCCAAATTGGCCCTCCTTATGATAATACTAGCAATAATTGTGATGTTTGCTAAATGTCAAGCACTGTACAAAGCAGGGACGACAGAGACTGTGTCTCAATCAGTTGTATTTATTGAGCACTTATTGGTTGCAGAGCACTGTACTAAGCACTAGGAGAGTACACTGTAACAGAGTTGGTAGACACATCTAGGAGAGTACACTATAAGAGTTGGTAGCCCATCCCCTGCCCACAAAGAGCTTCCAGTTTGGAGGGGGAAGCAGGCATTAACATAAATAGACTGGATGTGAACAGTGTCTTGTCATTTTACATTCATTTTACACACAGGATGAGGATCGAGACTGTGAGCCCCACGTGGGACAGGGACTGCGTCCAACCCGATTGGCTTGTTTCCACCCCAGCTCTCAGTGTAGTCCCTGGCACATAATAAGCACTTAGTAAACACCATAATTATCAGAAATGCGATTGACTGATTGATTAATGTCTGTCTCTCCCTCTAGACTGGTAGCTCGTTGTGGGCAGGGAATGTGACTGTTATCTTGTTCTATTGTACTCTCCCAAGTGCTTAGTACAGTGTTCGACACATGCTCTGCACACAGTAAGGGTTCAATAAATACGATTGACTGACTGCATAAGTACATAGGTGTCTCATATGGTTATTTGTGCCTGACACATAGTAAGCCCTTAACAAATAGCACGATTATTATTATTGTTATTATTGTTTGAGAAGCAGCACGGCACAGTGGATAGAGCTCGGGCCTGGGAATCAGAAGATCGTGGGTTCTCATCCTGGCTCTGCCACTTGTCTGCTTTGTGACCTTGGGCAAGTCACTTCACTTCTCTGTGCCTCAGTTCCTTCATCTCTAAAATGGGAATTAAGACTGGGAGCCCCACGTGGGACAACCTGATTACCTTGTAGCTACCCCAAAGCTAAAAACAGTGCTTGGTACATAGTAAGTGCTTAACAAATACAATAATAAGAATGTCACTTTACTTCCCTGGGCTTCAGTTACCTCATCTGATAAATGGGCATTGAGACTGTGAGCCTCACGTGGGAAAGGGACCGTGTCCATCCCGATTTGCTTGTATCCACCCTAGGGCTTCGTACAGCGCGTGGCACACAGTAAGTGCTTCATAAATACCATAATTATTTTTAGTAGTACTACTTAATATACTGCTGTACACAGAGTAAGTGCGCTGCAAGCTATTTACTGATTGCTCGATGGATGGTCAGATCCAGCCTAGAGTGAGCTGGCAAGTCACTCTCTCTTTGTCTCTCTGCGACTGAGTCCATTGTGAGATTTACTCTCCTTTTCTGATGTCTCCTTCTTTTGATGTCTGTCTCCCCCTTCTAGACTGTGAGCCCGTTGTTGGGTAGGGATTGTCTCTATCTGTTGCCGAATTGTACTTTCCAAGCTCTTAGTACAGTGTTCTGCACACAGTAAGCGCTCAATAAATATGATTGAGTGAATGAATGAATGATGTTCAAATTCTGATTTTCCTTTTTGCAGGAGCCCCTGGAAAAGGCTCAGTCACTTGCGCTGCATGGAGACCAGCTTATCCAAAATAATCACTATGCAGTGGACTCCATCAGGCCAAAGTGTGTGGAACTCCGACGCATCTGTGATGATTTCACCAATGAGACCAAGAAAAAATATGATATTTTAGGGAAGTCTCTGGAACTGCATAAACAGTTGGATAAGGTAAGTAAAACCACAACAGTTTATAATTGCTTTCGACGTAAAGGAATAAAAAGGACCTTTACCTAGAAGGTCTGAAATTTGCAGGAATTTTGCTCCCTATTTTAAGGTTGAAAAGCTTGCTTACGAGGCTGTGGAGTCAGTACTTGAAGTAAGGAGGACAGGCCAGAGCGTGGCACTGATTTAAAGGAAATTCTGGGAACCGCAGGGCCGGCTAGGAATATTGTTTGGTGGCGCCGGTGGCATGGATCACTCAGTCGATTGTATATATTGAGTGCTTACTGTGTGCAGAGCACTCTACTAAGCTCTTGGGAGAGTAGAGTACAACAGAGTTGGTAGACACGTTTCCTGCCCGCAAGAAGCTTACAGTCCGGCATTAGCTATCAACCAGAGTGGAGTAGCACTCCCCGGGGACAGAGAGGGACTGTTGATTCATTCATTCAATAGTATTTATTGAGCGCTTACTATGTGCAGAGCACTGGACTAAGCGCTTGGAATGTACAAGTCGGCAACAGATAGAGACAGTCCCTGCTCTTTGACGGGTTTACGGTCTAATCGGGGGAGACAGGCAGGCAAGAACAATGGCAATAAATAGAAACATCTCATAAAAACAATGGCAACTAAATAGAGTGAGGGTGATGTACATCTCATTAAACAAAATAAACAAAATAAATAAGGTGATAAAGATATATACAGTTGAGCGGATGAGTACAGTGCTGAGGGGGTGGGACAGGAGAGGGAAAGCGGGGAGAAGAGGGTTTAGCTGCTGAGAGATGAAGGCGGGGGAAGAGGGAGCAGAGGGAAAAAGGGGGTAGCTCAGTCTGGGAAGGACTCTTGGAGGAGGTGAGCTTTAAGTAGGGATTTGAAGAAGGGAAGAGAATTATTAGATTGTCGGAGGTGAGGAGGGAGGGCATTCCGGGACCGTAGGAGGATGTGGCAGAGGAGTCGATGGCGGGATAGGCGAGACCGAGGGACGGTGAGGAGGTGGGGGCAGAGGAGCGGAGCGTGCGGGGTGGGCAGTAGAAAGAGAGAAGGGAGGAGAGGTAGGAGGGGGCAAGGGGATGAAGAGCCTTGAAGCCTAGAGTGAGGAGTTTTTGTTTGGAGCGGAAGTTGATAGGCAACCACTGGAGGTTTTTAAGAAGGGGAGTGACATGCCCAGAACATTTCTGCAGGAAGATGAGCCGGGCAGCAGAATGAAGAATAGACTGCAGCGGGGAGAGACAAGAGGAAGGGAGATCAGAGAGAAGGCCGACACAGTAGTCTAGCCGGGATATAACAAGAGCCCGTAGCAGTAAGATAGCTGTTTGGGTGGAGAGGAAAGGGCAGATCTTGGCAATATTGTAAAGGTGAGACTGGCAGGTCTCGGTAACGGATCGGATGTGTGGGGTGAACGAGGGAGACGAATCAAAGATGACACCGAGGTCGCGGGCCCGAGAGACGGGAAGGATGGTCGTACCATCCACGGTGATAGGGAAGTCGGGAGAGGACCGGGCTCGGGAGGGAAGATGAGGAGCTCAGTCTTGCTCATGTTGAGTTTTAGGTGGCGGGCCGACATCCAGGTGGAAACGTCCCGGAGGCGGGAGGAGATGCGAGCCTGAAGGGAGGGGGAGAGGGACGGGGCAGAGATGTAGATCTGCGTGTCATCTGCGTAGAGTTAGTCGTCAAAGCCGTGAGAGAGAATGAGTTCACCGAGGGGGTGAGTGTAAATGGAGAACAGAAGAGGGTCAAGAACCGACCCTTGAGGAACTCCAACAGTTAAAGGATGGGAGGGGGAGGAGGAGCCCGCGAAGGAGACCGTGAATGACCGGCCAGAGAGATAAGAGGAGAACCGGGAGAGGACGGAGTCCGTGAAGCCGAGGTGAGATAAGGTGTGGAGGAGGAGGGGATGGTCGACAGTGTCAAAGGCAGCTGAGAGGTCAAGGAGGATTAGAATGGAGTAAGAGCCATTGGATTTGGCAAGAAGGAGGTCACGGGTGACCTTACAGAGAGCAGTCTTGGTAGAGTGGAGGGGACGGAAGCCAGATTGGAGGAGATCCAGGAGAGAATGGGAGTTAAGGAATTCTAGGCAGCGAGTGTAGACGACTTGTTCTAGGAGCTGGGAAAGGAAGGGTAGTAGGGAGATAGGGCGATAACTGGAAGAGAAAGTGGAGTCGAGAGAGGGTTTTTTTAGGATGGGGGAGACGTAGGGGAGAAGCAGCATGGCTCAGTGGAAAGAGCACGGGCTTTGGAGTCAGAGGTCATGGGTTCGAATCCCTGCTCGGCCACTTGTCAGCTGTGTGACTTTGGGCAAGTCACTTAACTTCTCGGTGCCTCAGTTACCTCATCTGTAAAATGGGGATTAAGACTGTGAGCCCACGTGGGACAACCTGATTCCCCTGTGTCTACCCCAGCGCTTAGAACAGTGCTCGGCACATAGTAAGCGCTTAACAAATGCCAACATTATTATTATTATTATGTTTGAAGGCAGAGGGGAAGGAGCCATTGGAGATTGAGTGGTTGAAAATAGGAGTTAAGGAAGGGAGGAGGGCAGGGGCGATGGTTTTTATAAGGTGAGTGGGAATGGGGTCCAAGGCGCAGGTGGAGGGGGTGGCACTTGCGAGGAGGGAGGAGATCTCCTCTGAGGATACTGCAGGGAAGGATGGGAAAGTAGGAGAGAGGGTTGGTGGGAGGGAGGGGAAAGGGGGAGGGGTGACTTTGGGGAGCTCAGACCTGATTGTGTTGATTTTTGTGATTAAGTAGGTGGCCAGATCATTGGGGGTGAGAGATGGGGGAGAGGGAGGAACAGGGGGCCTAAGGAGAGAGCTAAAGGTCCAGAACAGTTGGCGGGGGTGACGGGCATGGGTGTCGATGAGGCAGGAGAAGAAGTTTTGTCTGGCGGAGGAGAGGGCAGAGTTAAGGCAGGAAAGGATAAATTTGAAATGTATGAGGTCGGCTTGGTGCTTGGACTTTCGCCTACAGCGCTCGGCAGCTCGAGCATAGGAGCATAGGAGGCGGACAGAAGAGGTGATCCAGGGCTGTGGGCTAGTGGAGCGAGAGCGGCGGAGGGAAAGGGGGGTGAGATTGTTGAGATGAGTAGAGAGGATGGAGTTGAGAGCGGAGACCTGATCATCGAGATAGGGAAGTGAGGACAGGGCGGCAAGGTGGGGAGGGATGCTTTTGGAAAGACTGTGACACCCGTCCACATTGGCCCGCAGGAGAAGACAGAAACTGGGCTCCGGACAAGGGTTGGAGGGCCAAAGGGACAGATAGCCTCCTCCCCGCCTCCATTCGGAAGTCTTGGGAAGCAAGCACCACCAGGGAAGGTGGCTATGGGGCCTCCTCGGCCCAGCCCAACCACACTGGCCCAGTCCAACCAGCCCAGCACCCCCGGCCTCGGTCTCCCCATCTCTGCAGACCACCGGGACTGCCCCGAGCCTGGTTTCCTAGGAGAAAGAGGCAGTGGTTGTGACTCACTCACTCGCTCCTCCCCTCCTTCCCACCTTTCAATCTCCCTTGTTCCAATCCACTTGTCGCTCTTGCCACCGCCATCGCTTCCGCTGGGGGATGTGGGAGGATGCTCCAGCGAGGAGGAGGAGGGAGAGGTGAAGGAGGAAGGAGATGTCGGGTCCGAGTGGGAAGGGCCAGCCCAACCCCACAGTCCTCGTGTGTCTGGAACTGCAGGCCCGTGCTCTCGTGGGCTGTGGGGAGAACCACTCCAGGTGCCAGGGAGGTGGGGGAAGGGAGGGGAAGAAGGATCTTGGCTCATTTCTAGAGGGTTTGTTGCCCGTAAAGCAGTCGGAGGGTCAGAGAAATGTTCGGCTCTCCCCCATGGCATCAACAAATGCCGCAGTTATTATCTTCGAAACAGTATGGCCTAGTGGGGATTAAGGGTCAGAGGATGTTGGTTCTAATCCCAGCTCTGCCACTTGTCTGCTCTGTGACCTTGGGCAAGTCGCTTAACTTCTCTGGGCCTCAGTTGCCTCATCTGTAAAATGGAGATTAAAACTGTGAGCCCTATATGGGGCAACATGATTACTTTGTATCTACCTCAGTGCTTAGAATGGTGCTTGGCACATAGTAAGTCTTAACAAATTATTATTATTATCAATAACGTCATTATTATTATTATCCTCGGTGCCCATCATAAGTATGTGATGTCATGGGCATTCAGGTCCAAAATATTTTTCCAACTATAGCACTGCTAATGTCATGTTTGGCCCCATTGTCTATAGAACGAAAGCAAATTTTCAGTTCAAGCGTGCGTGAAAAATGTCCATAAACCAATTTGAAGAGGAATAGAAAGGAGAAAAGGGTGCACTTAAAGTTGAAGCCAAATCACAGGAACAAAGCATTATTAATATGACCACGGGTTAGACTTGACCATAAATTTTAGTTTCAATCCTGTACTTCATTTCTCATTTTCTCTCAAAAGCACAAGGGTACTAATAGTAAATGTTTCTTGTGTGGTTCCTAATTTTGAGAATGACATCAAAACAGAATTCCTTTTTTTAAGTTCTCATTTTTTTACTTAGTGAGCTCCCACAGATACTAAGATGTGATTCCTTTTGAAAAGCAAGTAGAGCAAAAATAAATTCACCAGAGTTAGGTCCTTTAGCCGCATTTCTAGAAACAAGAGCACCTGCTGTGTCCCCTCTCCTTCTTGGTATGTTTTTTTCTGAGGCGCCACCACATCTCTCAGAAGCTACGCAATTTGTACACTGGAGATAGCTTCCAGATGCAACAGGATGACTCTGTTGTGTGGTTCAGTGGAAAGAGCCCGGCCTTGGGAGTCAGATGTTGTGGGTTCGAATCCCCGCTCTGCCACTTGTCAGCTGTGTGACTGGGGGCAAGTCACTTCACTTCTCTGGGCCTCAGTTCCCTCATCTGTAAAATGGGGATTAAGACTGTGAGCCCCACGTGGGACGACCTGATGACCCTGTATCTACCCTAGCGCTTAGACCAGTGCTCTGCACATAGTAAGCGCTTAACAAATACCAACATTATCATTATTATTATTATTATTATATCCCCAGTGCTTGAGAAGCAGCATGGCCTAGTGGATAGAGCACAGGCCTGGGAGTCAGAAGATCACAGATACTATTCCCGGCTCTGTCACTTGTCCGCTGTGTGACCTTGGGCAAACCACTTCTCTTCTCTGGGCCTCAGTTCCCACATCTGTAAAGTGGGGATTAAGACTGTGAGCCCTAATTGTCCAATCCGATTATTTTCTGTCAACCCCAGTGCTTCGAACAGTGCCTCACACATATTAAGCGCTTAACAAATGCCATAATTATTGTTATTATTACAGTGCTCTGCACAAGGTAGGTGCACTCCAGTGGTTGCCCACCACCTCGGCATCGAACAAAAACTCCTCCCCGTAGGATTTAAAGCACTCAGTCACCTTGGCCCCTCCTATCTCCCCTTGATATTCTTCTACGACAACGTAGCCCTCACACTTCGCTCTGCTAATGCTAAGCTTCCCACTGTACCTCGATCTCACCTGTCTCACCACTGACCTCTCCCCGATGTCCTGCCTCTGGCTTAGAACGCCCTCCCTCCTCATAACCGACAAACCGACAGTTACCCTCCCCGACCTTCAAAGCCTTCTCGGACTAAGCCCTCCTTTCTTCTTCTCCCACTCCCTTCTATGTCACCCTGATTTGCTGCCTTTATTCATTCCCCCTCCCAGCCCCACAGCACTTATGTACATATCTGTCATTTATTTATAATAATGCTTCCCCCTCCTCTAGACTGTAAGCTCATTGTGCGCAGGGAATGGGCCTGTTTATTGTTATATAGTACTCTCCCAAATGCTTAGTACAGTGCTCTGCGCACAGTATGCACTCAAGAAATATAACTAAATACCATTGATGATCATGATGATGATAAAGCCCAGACTGCCTGCAGGTTGAGCTTCTGGCTGTGGATTCAGAAGTATCGGGTGTAAGGTCCGAAAGGATATTTTGGTCCTGGCTTGCCCTAAGAAATTATCATCTTAAATCCTCATTAGTTTTGGCATCTGGGAGATCAGCCGAGTACAGGATTATTACACAGAGACATGAATCAGCGTCTTGCAGGGAAGCAGCTGTATCATGTGCCTGTCTCTCTTCAGGGCCGTCACTGTGGCCAAGGTCACCACGCTGACAGTTTCTAACAAAATGAAATACAGCTGGTCCAGCTTGAATGTGAACCTCCAGGGCATGGCAGTGTACGTTGTTCCCTTCTACCTGGGCATGTGTGTGTGTGTGTGTATCGAATTTCTGTCCCTCTTTGCGATGTTAATAATAATAATGTTGGTATTTGTTAAACGCTTACTATGTGCAGAGCACTGTTCTAAGTGCTGGGGTAGATACAGGGTAATCAGGTTGTCCCACATGAGGCTCACAGTCTTCATCCCCATTTTACAGAGGCACAGAGAAGTGAAGCGACTTGCCCACAGTCACACAGCTGCCAAGTGGCAGAGCTGGGATTCGAACCCATGACCTCTGACTCCCAAGCCCGGGCTCTTTCCGCTGAGCCACGCTGCTTCTCTGTGGTATTTGTTAAACGCTTACTATGTGCAAAGCACTGTTCTAAGCGCTGGAGTTGATACAAGGTAATCAGGTTGTCCCACATGAGGCTCGCAGTCTTCGTCCCCATTTTACAGATGAGGTAACTGAGGCACAGAGAAGTGACTTGCCCCAAGTCACACAGTTGATAATGGTGGCGCCGGGATTAGAACCCATGACCTCTGACTCCCAAGCCCGGGCTATTTCCACTAAGCCACGCTGCTTCTCTAGTTAGTTCAGGGGCTGGAATGGAATTGTAAGCAGGGAGGCTCAGCGTCTTCCACGGTGGCTTTATGTATGTAAATTCCCCTCTAGACTGTAAGCTTGTTGTGGGCAGGGAAGGTGTCTGTTTATTGTTGTATTGTACTCTCTCAAGTGCATAGTACAATGCTCTGCACACAGTAAGCACTCAATAAATATCATTGATTGAGTAACTGACTGACCTCCTGGTTTCTAATCCAAACCAGTAGCAGTTTCCCTTCCGCTCACTGTTTTGAGCAGAATCCGGTGTATACGCCTGCAGAAGAATTTCATACTGGATTACTCAGAGAGGGAATGCTTGTTCTCATATTGGATTCTGAAACGGAACAGTTTTAGCTTTCCCTGAAGAGGGTTTTTTTTATGGTATTTGTTCATTCATTCAATAGTATTTATTGAGCACTTACTATGTGCAGAGCACTGTACTAAGCGCTTGGAATGTACAAATCGGCAACAGATAGAGACAGTCCCTGCCCTTTGACGGGCTTACGGTCTAATCGGGGGAGACGGGCAGACAAGAACAATGGCAATAAATAGAGTCAAGGGGAAGAACATCTCATAAAAACAATGGCAAATAAATAGAATCAGGGTGATGTACATCTCATTAAACAAAATAAACAAAATAAATAGGATGATGAAGATATATACAGTTGAGTGGATGAGTACAGAGCTGAGGGGGTGGAACGGGAGATGGGGAGGAGCAGAGGGAATGGGGGAGAAGAGGGTTTAGCTGCGGAGAGGTGAAGGGGTGGGTAGAGGGAGCAGAGGGAAAAAGGGGGGAGCTCAGTCTGCTTACTATGTGCTAGGCACTGTACTAAGCGCTGGGGTAGATACAAGCTAAGGAGGGTGGACACAGTCCATGTCCCACATGGTGCTCAGAGTCTTAATCCCAATTTTACAGATGTAACTGAGGCACAGACAAATGAAGTAACTTGCCCAGGGTCAACCAGCAGAGAAGCAGTATGGTCTAGTGGATAGAGCACGGGCCTGGCAGTCAGAAGGACCTGGGCTCTAATCCCGGCTCCGCCACTTGGTCTGCTGGGTGACCTTGGGCAAGGTACTTGACTTCTCTGTGACTCAGTTACCTCATCTGTAAAATGGGGATTCAGACTGTGAGCCCCATGTGAGATGGGTACTGTGTCCAGTCAGATTTCCTTGTATCTACCGTAGGTAGCTCTTAGAATAATGCCTGGCACATAGTAAGTGCTTAGCAAATACCATTTTTTAAAAAAAGTAGGAGATATAGGATCAGAACCGATGTCTTTCTGACTCCCAGGCCTGTGGTTTATCCACTAGGCCACAATGCTTCCTGTAATTTTGCCCCCTATCATTAATTCCCAGCGGTCCCAATTTCCCTATGTGCTTCCCAGCACATACATTACATTAACGTGGTTTCCCAAAGTGCCAGTAATCATGTCTTCACAGACTTAAACAGGCTATGTCACTGCTCCGGGTTATAATCTGCACTTGGAACAAAGCTGCGACCATTCCCATCCTTGAGTATGATCTCGTGTTCACCATGTTGACCAAAATTACAGTACAGAAGAGTGGTGTGGTTTAATCGGCTCCTCTAAATGGTAAAGGAAGAGTGGCGTTAGGTTACATCTAGAGGAAGTGGTAGAGCATATGTGGGGCTGATAGAAGGAGTAAATATCAAGTACTTAAGTGGTACAGATCTGAGTGCAGAGACCACACAGAGGGAAAATGAGAATTTAGGTAAGGCTTCTTGAAAGAGGTGTGATTTTAGAGTGACTTTAAAGGTGAGGCGACATTTTGCTCTTGCTCTCGGCCACTTCCTTGTCCCATATGATTTTATTTGGCTTTTCATGATTTTCTGCAGAGTGCTTCCTCTTTCAGTGCTTGACTTCAATATCTTTAGAGTTTTACTCGGGGCTAGAGAAAGCCAGAATGAATTGGCTGGGCCTAAAGCTCCAGAAGGGTTCAGGCCTGGAAACCATACTATCTTGCAGACGTTGTCTCTCAGTCAGTAAAAGAGCTGGAGAAGCAAAGGTCCATGCAGAGCAAGGGATGCATGAATCGGTGGCAGGGAAAGGGAAGGTGAAGACATATGCAGACAGGATGATACATGCACTGTTGGGGGGAGACGGCAAATGCAGACAAGGAGATGCATACATTGACAGAGTCGGGGGGGAAGCACATGCGGAAAGGAAAAGTGTGCGTCGGTTAGGGGGAGACACATGAAGACAAGAAGATGCGTGCACTGGCAAGAGAAGGAGTGTAACCTAGTAGGTAGAGTACCAGCCTGGCAGTCAGAAGGACTTGGGTTCTAATCCCAGCTCTGCCACTTGTCTGCCGTGTGATCTCAAGCAAGTCACTTCACTTCTCTGGGCCTCAGTTACCTCATCTGTGAAATGGGGATTAAGACTGGGAGCCCCATGTGGCTTGTAGATTAGCTTGTATCTACTCCATGCTTAGTACATTTTCTGGCACATAATAAGAGCTTAACAGATAGCATAAAAAAATAGCTGGGGGGAAGAAGGCACACGCAGACGGGAAGATGCATGCATTGGCTGGGGGAATGGAGGATGCCAGCGCTTTCGTCTGGACCCCAGGATTCACGTGTGGGATTTTGAAATCAAAATCCAGTCCTGGTTCTGTGAGTTTGTCCGTGGCCCTGCTTTTGCTGACTATCTACTGAATTTCCTTTCCACAGGCCACTCAGTGGTGTGAAGCTGGAATCTATCTCTTAGCTTCCCAAGCCGTGGATAAGTGCCAGTCCCAAGAGGGAGCCGAAACCGCTCTGTGTGACATCGAGAAGTTCCTGGGCACGGCCAAGGAGCACCAGCTGTCCAACCCAAAGGAATTTTACAACCAGTTTGATATGATTCTCACGCCTGAAATAAAGGTATCGTCTTCGGGGTTTTCACACCTTGGGCTGGAGAAGAATGGTATGTGGCCATGAGTTGTACTGACCTGGGATAGGTAATTGTCAAAAGGCTCTGCATGTGGGTATGGAATATCTACTTTCGAGCTCTTCCCCAGGTCCTAACCCTTCCCTATGCTGTAGAAGGGGTGCAAGAAGCCGGTCAGCCTCTAAGTATCTGCTCCCTGGACCCAGTAAATGGGTGCAGCAGAGAGTTTCTTTTCCTGTTCCCCTCAGACTCTTTGGGTACAAAAGCAAAGTGATTAGATTAGGTTGCACCACTGCACCCGCTGAAGCCATAGGGGAATTTTTGTACCCACAGAATTTGAGAGCTGTGTTTCCCTTTTTAAAGAAATCTGTTATGCTTTGATGACCAGCAAAATAGAAAGTCATAAATATTCATTTGCCAAGGTGCAGTGTGGCATGTGCGTACCATCTCTGGTGTCCATTCCGATGGAAGCAGAAACTAAAATGTCTATGAATACACTCAAGACTGCTCAGTTAATGATTTACGTAACCTTCCCCATATTGCCAAGATGACTTTTGGCTTTTCTAGTCCAGACAGGCATCTGATCTGTTACGCTCAGTGTGCCTAACTGGCCTTCTACCAGCACTTTTAAGTTCCCAACCGCAAAACGTGTTGGGAAAAACAGCGGCCATTTTACCGGTCTCACGAAGGCTTTGTTTCCTTGGATCGGGTCTTCCGTAGCCCTCTCCAGAGACCCTTTCTGGGTCAGAGCATGTAAACTGTAGTGGTAATTGATCTAACACGTGCTTAGTGGGCAGTAAGTGCTTGACCCTGGAATTGCTACTGGAATTTCCTGCTCACTACCTGCTTATTGACCCCACAGGTCAAGGCCCAAAAAATCTTGCAGAAGCTGGGAGATGTACAGGAGATGTTTGATAAGAGACAAGTGAGTCTGAAGAAGCTGGCGGCCAAACAGACGCGGCCAGTGCAACCCGTAGCCCCGCATCCAGAGTCCTCCCCCAAGCGGGCATCGCCAAAGACCAGTCGGCCCTCCACACTAAGTAAGCGACTCCGGAAATTCTCCAGCGGCTCTGGGTTGGCTGCGAGTCTTAGAAGGAAACATGGAGCTTTCTGGGAATTGCCTCTGTCGTCATGAGATGCTTCTGGGTTCTCTAGGAAACTAATCCAAATCATTGTAATGATAATTGTATTTGTTAAGCGCTTACTTTGTGTTTAAAGTGCTGGAGTGGATACAAGCAAATCGGATTGGAGACGGTCCCTGTCCAACATAGCGCTCACAGTCTTAATCCCCATTTTACAGATGAGGGAACTGACGCCCAGAGAATAACAATAATAATGGTCTTTGTTAAGTGTTTACTATGTGCCAGGCACTGTACTAAGCGTCCTCCTTGACCTCTCTGCTGCCTTTGACACTGTCGACCATCCCCTCCTCCTCCACACCTTATCTCACCTTGGCTTCACGGACTCCGTCCTCTCCCAGTTCTCCTCTTATCTCTCTGGCCGGTCATTCTCGGTCTCCTTTGCGGGCGCCTCCTCCCCCTCCCATCCTTTAACTGTTGGAGTTCCTCAAGGGTCAGTTCTCGGCCCTCTTCTGTTCTCCATTTACACTCACTCCCTCGGTGAACTCATTCGCTCTCACGGCTCTGACTACCATCTCTACGCAGATGACACGCAGATGTACATCTCCGCCCCGTCCTCCCCCCTTCCCTTCAGGCTCGCATCTCCTCCCGCCTCCGGGACGTCTCCACCTGGATGTCGGCCCGCCACCTAAAACTCAACATGAGCGAGACTGAACTCCTATCTTCCCTCCCAAACCCGGTCCTCTCCCAGACTTCCCTATCACCATGGATGGCACGACCATCCTTCCCGTCTCTCGGGCCCGCAATCTCGGTGTCATCTTTGACTCGTCTCTCTCGTTCACCCCGCACGTCCTATCCGTTACCGAGAGCTGCCGGTCTCACCTTTACAATATCGCCAAGATCCGCCCTTTCCTCTCCACCCAAACGGCTACCTTACTGCTATGGGCTCTTGTCATATCCTGGCTAGATTACTGTGTCAGCCTTCTCTCTGATCTCCCTTCCTCCTCTCTCGCCCCGCTCCGGTCTATTCTTCACTCCACTGCCCGGCTCATCTTTCCGCAGAAACGATCTGGGCGTGTCACTCCCCTTCTTAAACACTTCCAGTGGTTGCCTATCGACCTCCACTCCAAACAAAAACTCCTCACTCTAGGCTTCAAGGCTCTACATCACCTCGCCCCTCCCTACCTCTCCTCCCTTCTCTCTTTCCACCACCCACCCCGCACGCTCCGCTCCTCCGCCGCCCACCTCCTCACCGTCCCCCGGTCTCGCCCATCCCGCCGTCGACCCCCGGGCCACGTCCTCCCGCGGTCCCGAAACGCCCTCCCTCCTCACCTCTGCCAAACTGATTCTCTTCCCCTCTTCAAAACCCTACTTAAAACTCACCTCCTCCGAGAGGCCTTCCCAGACTGAGCTCCTCTTCTCCGTCTACTCCCTCTGCCACCCCCCCTTCACCTCTCCGCAGCTTAACCCTCTTTTCCCCCCATCTCCCTCTGCTCCTCCCCCCTCCCTTCCCATCCCCTCAGCACTGTACTCGTCCGCTCGACTGTATATATTTTCATTACCCTATTTATTTTGTTAATGAAATGTCCATCGCCTCGATTCTATTTAGTTGCCATTGTTTTTATGAGATGTTCTTCCCCTTGACTCTATTTATTGCCATTGTTCTCATCTGCCCGTCTCCCCCGATTAGACCGTGAGCCCGTCATACGGCAGGGACCGTCTCTAATCTGTTGCCGACTTGTTCATCCCAAGCGCTTAGTACAGTACTCTGCACATAGTAAGCGCTCAATAAATACTATTGAATGAATGAATGAATGAATGAATGAATGAATGAAATGGCTTGCCCGAGGGCACACAGCAGACAAGCAGCAGAGCCAGGACTAGATGGAACCCATGGTCTTCTGACTCCCAGGCCAGTGCTCTTTCACTGTACAGTGCTGCTTCTCTGTATCTAAACTAGTAAACACCAGACTCAAACTGACTCTCTAATCCCTGGGAGTTAAGTGGTTTCTACTTAGACTGTGAACCCCATGTTGGACAGGAATTGTGTCAGGCCTGATTATCTTGTACATGCCCCAGTGCTTAGCACAGAGCTTGGCACATAACACATGATAAATATAATGCTAATAATAATAATTATCATTTTTATTATTATTATTAACATCTCCCCTTGACTGAGATCAGATTTGGGATGGTTGGGCCAACAATCACTCCGCTTAGAAAGGTGTTTCAGTAAGTATATGTCTACGCAGAGCATATCAGAAAGATTGAGGTCTTTGGATAGGTGGTCTTTTGAATAGAGAAAGATTTTTGAAAATCATAGGTTCTCAGCTACTATTAATCATGGATACCACAGATTCTCTGGAGCAAGAAAGTTGCACCCACTTGATATGATCCTAATTTTCCCTTAAAAAAGCACACCGCAGAGACGATCTTAGTTTTATGGTTGGGGTTTAGGACTAAAAATTCTGAGGATGGAGAGATGGGTTTCAGATCCGGGGACACTGCCTGAATATGTTCCCAGGTCTCAGAACTTGAATAATAGGTCAGTACAGATCCATTATTCCCCGATGTTTCCAGACCTACCAAGGGACAGGTAGCCTGCTGGTTATTTCCAATGCTTATTTGCTTCTACCAATACCCGACTCTGCCTGACTTTGAGAAATGCAAGATAACAAATCTTGAATGTACTTGTATGTGGCAAGAGTTTTTATCTCCGAGATAAAAAGTAATTAACTTTGGGTTAGAAACCCCAGACCCTTTCATTCCATTCCACTTTCCCAGGAGAGAAGCTTGTGGTGTCAAGGGTCCAATGTGGGAAAGGATTGATGCTTCTTTTTCTTTACTGATTCCTTACATAGCAGCAACAGCAGCTACAGTATTTATTGAGTGCCTACTGTATGCGAAACACTGTACTGGGCTCCTGGAAACTTGCAAGAGAAGTTAAAACACAGTCTCTGCCTGGGAAGAACAGCTCGTTGTGGGCAGGGAATGTATCTACCAACTCTGTTATTGCGTACTCTCCCAAGCGCTCGATAAGTACGATCGATTACAAAAATTGTACACTGACGGAACGTTCCCCAGTACAAGCAAAATGTTTTTATTTTGGTTCTGGAACGGGTGCACCAACTCCGAGAAGGTGAAAGTCACCTGTCTCATTCCTACGGCTATTTTCACCTATCGGGAAACTGTAGCTAGGCCACCCTGCCTCTTGAAGCCAACTGAGGGCTGCAAGTGAGACAGAATGTCATTTTGTATGGTATTTCTTAAGTGCTTACTCTGTGCCAGACACTGTTCTAGTGTTAGGGGTAGATATAAACTAATCAGGTTGGACACAGTCCATGTCCCACATGGGGTTCATAGTCTTAATCCCTGTTTAACACATAAGGTAACTGAGGCCCAGAGAAGTGAAGTAACTAGCCCAAGGTCACAGATTAGCCATGTTGGTTCCACTTATCCTCCCATGGGCTTCAGGCCCAGACCAGAGGATGCTGGAGCCCAGCGGGGTTGTGGAGATGAGCCCAGGCCCCATTCTTCTTCCCCCCAAACCCACTGAGAGTAGGAAAGCAGGGGCACAGGGGATGAGATGGAGCAGCGTGGCTCAGTGGAAAGAGCATGGGCTTGGGAGTCAGAGATCATGGGTTCGAATCCCGGCTCTGCCACTTGTCAGCTGTGTGACTGTGGGCAAGTCACTTCACTTCTCTGGGCCTCAGTTACCTCATCTGTAAAATGGGGATGAAGACTGTGAGCCTCACGTGGGACAACCCGATGACCCTGTATCTCCCCCAGCGCTTAGAACAGTGCTCTGCACACAGTAAGCGCTTAACAAAAACCAACATTATTATTATTATGTCCTGCAAACCTGAAAGGACCTGCTTGTCAGTAAGTCAGTCCATCGTATTTATTGAGCGCTTACTGTGTGCAGAGCACTTTACAATATAAAAGACACATTCCCTGCCCACAAAGAGCTTATAGTGTAGAGGAGTCGCTTCCTCTAGACATCTGTTTGTGAAACCAACTGCACAGCTTTGAGCCTGCAGAGTCGGGGTCACCATTAATTGTCCATCTTTATCCTTGGCTGCAGCTCAGCTAACCCATCAGGGGCTCGGCTCTGTGGCCACTAACTCTTGGCTGCTGGGGGTAGCGTAGCGTGAATGTCCTTTCCTCTTCCTTCCTCTTTTCCCTCCTTTCTCCCTTTCCCCATTCCCTCTCCTTCCTCTTGCCCTCTCCCTTTATGCCACAATTCTCTCTCCCTCACACCCCGTTTCCTCTTTTTCCTTCCCCCTTGATCTCTTTCCTCCTTTCCTTTCTGTTTCTGCCTGACTCCACACACTTTAGAATACCGCCAAAATCAAGTCACCAGCCACGTTACCATCGGCGGGCCCTCGTTAGGTGCAGTGTTCACTTGGCGTAGTTGGAGCGATCATGGTGAGATGGTAATGGTGAGGAGAAACCAAAACTGCAATTCAACCATCTCATGCTTCCCTGCCTCCCCCGTGTCTGATTGCCCCAAGAACCTGGTCAGCTTCATCTCACTTCCAGCGCAACCAAACCACCCAGTGTCGGGCGGCTGCATGGTGAGCCAGGGCTGCGGCGGGGAAATGTGAAGGTTTCTTTTGCCCTGGCTCAGCTCTCGATCCTGGTGGAGGTGGTGGACTGCCTAAAGTGAAAAATTGGCATCTCTCTTCTGGAAGGCAGTCAGTCTATAATGTTGGTATTTGTTAAGCGCTTACTATGTGCCGAGCACTGTTCTAAGCGCTGGGGTAGACACAGGGGAATGAGGTTGTCCCACGTGGGGCTCACAATCTTAATCCCCATTTTACAGGTGAGATAACTGAGGCACCGAGAAGTTAAGTGACTTGCCCAAAGTCACACAGCTGACATGTGGCCGAGCGGGGATTCGAACCCATGACCTCTGACTCCAAAGCCCGTGCTCTTTCCACTGAGCCACGCTGTAGTCTGTCAATCGTATTTATTGAGCACTTACTGTGTGCAAAGCACTGTTCTAAGCACTTGGGAGAGTACACTATAACAACAAACAGACACATTCCTTCCCACAACAAGGTCACAGTCTAGAAGAGGGGAAAGACATTAGTATAAATAGATAAATACATAACCATAGAGCACAGGCCTGGGAGTCAGTAGGTCATAGGTTCTAATCCTGGCTCTGCCACATGTCTGCTGTGTGACCTTGGGCAAGTCACTTTGTTTCTCTGGGCCTCAGTTCCCTCATCTGTAAAATGGGGATTAAGACCGTAAGCCCCACGTGGATCAGGGACTGTGTCCAACTCATTTTGCTTGTATCCACCCCAGTGCTTAGTACAGTGCCTGGCACATAGTAAGTGCTTAACAAATATCATTATTATTATTAAATTACAAATATATATATGTGTGTGTGTGCTGTGGGGATGGGAGGGAGGATGAATGAAGGAGAAAATAAGAACAGTGCAGAAGAGAGTGGGAGAAGCGGAGGGGAGGGCTTAGTCAGGGAAGGCTTTTTGGAGGAGATGTACCTTCAGTAAGGTTTTGAAGGTGGGGGAGAGCATTTATGTGTCTGATATGAGGAGGGAGGGCATTCCAGGACCTCGGAGTCAGAAGGACCTGAGTTCTAATGTTGGCTTGGCCACTGATCTGCTGTGTGTCCCTGGCTAAGTCACTTCACCTCTCTCTGCCTGTTACCTCATCTATAAAATCGGGAATTGAGACTGTTAGCCCCACGTGGGAAAATTTGGTTTTATCCACCCCAGCACTTAGTACAGTGCCTGGCACATAGTGAATGCTTAACAAATACTTGTTATTATTAATATTTTTACAGGCCTGGGAGTCAGTAGGACCTGGGTTCTAATTCTGCCTCTGCTTGTTTGCTGTGTGACCGTGAACAAATCACTTAACTTCTCTGTGCTTCAGTTACTCATCTGTAAAATGAGAATTAAGATTGTGGGCTCCTTGTCCAACTATGTCCAACCTCATTATCTCGCATTTTCTCCATCCCTTAGTACAGTGCCTGGCACATAGTAAGCGCTTAACAAATACCATTAAAACAAAACGAAACAAAAAAAGTGTCAGTCAATTATATTTTTTAAGATCTTACTGTGTGAAGAGCACTATCCTAAGCACTTGGGAGAGTACAGTATAACAATATAACAGACACATTTCCTAGTCACAAGAGTTTACAGTCTAGAGGGGGAGCCAGACGTTAATATTAAGTAAATGAGTTACAGATATGTATATAAGCGTTGTGGGGCTGGGAGGGGGATGAATTAAGGGAGCAAGTCAGGGTGACACAGAAGGGAGTGGAAGGAAAGGAAAAGAGGGAAAGGAAGCCCTCTTGGAGGAGCTGTACCTTCAGTGAGACTTTGAAGGCGAGGAGAGTAATCGTCCGTCGGATATGAAGAGGGAGGGAGATCCAGGCCAGAGACAGGATGAGGGCGAGACGTCGGTGGCAAGATAGATGGGATAGTGGTAGAGGGAGTAGGTTGGCATTAGAGGAGCGAAGTGTGTGGGCTGCGATGTAGTAAGACAGCAGCAAGGTAAGGTAGGAGGAGGCCAGGTGACTGAGGGCTTTAAAGTTTTTGTTTGATGTGGAGGTAGATGGCCAACCACTGGAAGTTCTTGAGGAGTGGAGAAACGTGGCCTAAACATCTTTGTCGAAAGATGATCTGGAAAACAGAGTGAATTATGGAATGGAGTGGGGAAAGACGGGAGGCTGGAAGGTTAGCAAGGAGGCTGATAGAATCAGGTGGGTTAGAATAAATGCTTAGATTAGCACGGTAGGAGTTTGGATGGAGAGGAAAGGGCAGATTTTAGTGATGTTGTGAAGATTGAACTGATAGGATTTAGTGATAGATTGAATATGTGGGTAGAATGGGAGAGAAGACACAGATAACATAATAATAATGGTGGTTGTTAAGCGCTTACTATGTGCAAAGCACTGTTCTGGGTGATCAGGTGATCAGGTTGTCCCACGTGGGCCTCACAGTTTTACTCCCAATTTTACAGATGAGGTAACTGAGGCACAGATAAGTTAAGTGACTTGTCCAAAGTCACACAGCTGGCAAGCAGTGGAGCTGGGATTCGAACTCATAAACTCTGACTCCCAAGCCCGGGCTCTTTCCACTGTGCCACGCTTAATGCCCACGTTATAGGCTTGTGAGCTGGGAAGGATGGTGGTGCTGCCTACAGTGATGGGGAGGAGTAAGGTTTGGGTGGGAAGATAAGGAGTTTTGCTTTTTGACATGCCAAGTTTGAAGTAATAATAATAATAATGATGGTATTTGTTAAGTGCTTACTATGTGCAAATCACTGTTCTAAGTGCTGGGAGGATTCAAGGTGATCAGGTTGTGCCTTCTCTGAGGCACAGAGAAGTTAAGTGACTTGCCCGTAGTCACTCAGCTGACAAGCGGTGGAGCCGGCATTAGAACTCATGACCTCCGACTCCCAAGCCCGGGCTCTTTCCCCCGAGCCACGCTGCTTCGCTACAGCAGTGACAGCAGGACATGCATGTAGAGATGTCTCGAAGGCAGTGGGAAATGCAAGACTGCAGAGAGGGAGAGAGATCAGGGCTGGAAATGTAGCTTTGGAAATCATCTGCATAGTGGTGGTAATGGAAGCCATGGGAGAGAATGAGTTCTCCAAGGAGGTTGGTGTAGACAGAGAATTAGAAGGGGACCCAGAACAACGTACACTGAGGGACACCCACAGTTAGGGGTTGGGAGGCAGAGGAGGAGCCCATGTAAGAGAAGCAGCATGGTCTATTGGATAGAGCACAGGCCTAAGGAGTCAGTAGGCCATGGGTTCTAATTCTGACTCTGCCACTTGTCTTGGGCAAGTCACTTCGCTTCTCTATGCCTCAGTTACCTCATCTATAAAATGGGGATTAAGACTGTGAGCCAGATGTGAGACAGGGACTACGTCTAACCCGTTTTGCTTGTATTCCCCCTCAGCGCTTCTTATTATTATAGTATGCGTTAATAGCGTTGGTATCTGTTAAGCGCTTACTATGTGCCGAGCAACGTTCTAAATGCTGGGGTAGATACAGGGTCATCAGATTGTCCCACGTGAGGCTCACAGTCTTCATCCCCATTTTACAGATGAGGGAACTGAGGCACAGAGAAGTTAAGTGACTTGCCCACAGTCAGCTGACAAGTGGCAGAGCCGGGATTCGAACTCATGACCTCTCACTCCCAAGCCCGGACTCTTTCCACTGAGCCACGCTGCTTCTCTATATAAGCACTTACTATGTGCCAAACACTTGTTAAGCCAAACTATGTGCCAAACACTCGTTAAGCACTTATTATGTGCCAAACACTGTTCTAAGCACTGGCTAGATACAGAGTAAATCAGGTTGGACACAGTCCCTTTCCCACATGAGGCTCACACTCTTAGTACAGTGTTTGCTGTATAGTAAGTGCTTAGCAAATACCACATTTATTATTGTTACTATTATTATTAATAAGAGAATGAGAATGAGTGGCCAGAGGGGAGGAGAACCAGGAGAGGACAATGTGAGTGAAGCCGAGGTCGGATGTTTCCAGAAGGGGGTGGTTGACGGTGTCGAAGGCTGCTGTGAAAGGTCGAGGAGGATTAGGATGGAGTAGGGGGCCGTTGGATTTGGTAAGAAGGAGATGATTTGTGACCTCTGAGAGGGTGCTTTCTGTGGAATGAAGGGGACGGAAGCCTGAGTGGAGGGAGTCGAGAGAATCGGAGGAGAGGAACTTGAGGCAGTAGGTGTAGACAACTCATTCAAGGAATTTGGTGAGGAATGGTAGGAGGGATGGGGCGTTGACTGGAGGGAGCAGTGGGATCAAGGAGGGGGGTTTTTTTAGGATGGGGAGACATGGGTACGTTGGAAAGCAGTGGGGAAGAAGCCATTGGAGAGTGAACAGTTGAAGATGGCGGTTAGGGAGGGAATGTGGGCAAGGAATGTGTCTCTGTTGTATTATACTCTCCCAAGCTCTTAATACAGTGCTCTGCACACAATAAGAACTCAATAAATAGCATTGAATGATTAACTCAGCCCCTGCCTACCCCCTGTCCTGCAGAGAATAAGGCTTCCAGTGCAGAGTACCCTGAGGTGCTGGGGTTGGCTGGTCTAGTCAGGGATAGACGCTGGAGCCCCAGTTTTCAGGGGAAACTGAGCCCTGCGTGACTCAATGCCTGCTCATCTCTGATCTCCCAGATAAGGAGGTCCCCGCAGGGCTGGGAGGCTGCAGCTGCAGGTTTCCCAGGGTTCAGAAAGCCAGACGGGCTCCGCTTTGCTGCTTCGTCCTCCTGCTCAGCTGTCAAGGGGCCTGCTGGGAGCCCTGATGGTCTGGGCCTAGGCAGTCTGTGGCTCAGTGGATAGAACTCGGGTCTGGGAGTCAGAAGACCATTTGTCTCCTGCGTGGCCTTAGGCAAGACACTTCACTTCTCTGAGCCTAAATTACCTCAGCTGAAAAATGGAGATTAAGACTATGAGCCCCATGTGGGATAGGAACTGTGTCCATCCTGATTAACCTGCATCTACCCCAACGCTTAGAATGGTGCGTGGCACATAGTAAGCACTTAAGTATCAAAATAATAATAATGGACAACTATATAGTCCTTTCTCTGCAATTCTGTCTGATGGCCTTTCCTACTGCAGCCTAGGCAGGACCCTTGCCTCCTCTAGCGTCAGCTTGCTCACTGTGCCCCGATCTCATCCATCTCCCCTCCGGCCCCTTTCCCACATCCTCCTTCCAGTCCAGAACTCCCTTCTCCTCCATGTACGCCAGGCCACCACTCCTCCAAGAAGCCTCCCTCAATTAAACCCTCCTTTCTCCTGTTCCCTCTCTCCCTTCTACATTGTCTCTGCACTTAGATCTCTATCCTTTGGACATTTGGTATTTGCCCCTCCCTCAGCCCCACAGCATTTATTAACATATCTATAACTTACCTCCCCCTCTAAACTATAAGCTCACTATGGACAGGGTAAGTGTCTACCGACTCTGTAGTATCGTACTCTCCCAAGTGCTTAGTACACTGCTCGATTTGTTGCTGAATTTTACTTTCCAAGCACTTAGTACAGTGATCTGCACACAGTGCTTAATAAATATGATTGAATGAATGTATGAATGCCCTGCACATAGTAAGCACTCAATAAATGATTGATTGATTTTCATGATAGACACTCGTTCAGAGTTTCATCTCATAAATATAGTTTCTCAAACATGTAATGGCTGATTGTATAAATCAAGATGCAGAACAGAAGGAAGGAGAATGTTGAAGAAAGATACTTCTACTGCTATTTTGATATAATGGCTATTTTGTTATATGATCACAGCAGTGATGTGGGATTTGACAGCAAACAAGAAGTATCTTCTCCACTTTTACTTTGGGTTTAAAATGGTGCTAAAATACTTTGGCATTTGCTAGTATATGCTGCCCGAACAAGGCTGAGTCATTCTGTTCTTCAAACAGAAGCTTCCTCAGAATTATAACACAATGCATGCCATTCCACTAGTTTGGAACTCCCTCCCCTCCCTAATCACTTTACCACTCCCCTCCTCCATGAAATAGTCCCATGTGAAGCAGCATGGCCTTGTGGAAAGAGCACGGCCTGGGAACCAGAGGACTTGGGTTCTAATTCTGGCTGTGCCACCGGTCTGCTGTGTGACCTTGGGCAATTCACTTAACTTCTCTGGGTCTCATTTACCTCATCTGGAAAAAGGGGGTTAAGAGTGTGAGCCCCATGCAGGACAGGGACTGTGTCCAACCTGATTAGCTTGTACCTACCCCAGGGCTTAGTACAGTTCCTGGCACATAGTAAATGCTTAAAACATAGTTTACAAAAAAAAAAACAGACTTCTATCACTCGGGTCACCTCAGCAATTTCTCCCTTCTTTCTCTGAGTATTGACCTTGTGCATATATTTGTTGATATATTCATTCAATAGTATTTATTGAGAGCTTACTATGTGCAGAGCACTGTACTAAGCGCTTGGAATGGACAATTCGGCAACAGAATTGTTCACTCATTCAGGCATGCAATCGGTATTTATTGGAAAGGGAGGTTTATTCAGAAAATCCCACCCCCAGCTCGCTCAGCTTTGATATATGGCTGATTTGGGATCTTTGGGAATGCAGTGAGGCTTGATTCCTGAAGATAGTGGGACTTGTGTGAGCTGGATGAGCTGAGTAGTTGAAGTTTTGGAATGTAAACCTCAGAGTATTTTTTACTTCCTCTCCCATGCAAGTCCAAATGTCAATCAGTTCTAGACTACCTGTCACCCAGGCTACTCATTTAACTTGGTTTACTCACTCTTCCCTTCCTCCTCCCTGGCTTCCCTGTGTCCTTTAGACCTGTAAACCCAAACCCACCCACCCCTGACACTTAGTCCTCTCTCCACTCCCCTCTTGGGCCATTAACCATCCCTTGAATATCAGAAAAAAGGAATTTGCCAGACTGTAGTCACTCTGTCCCCTTCCGATCTCACAGTCCCTTAGAGCACCCTGCCTAATAACTATAATAATAATTGTGGTATTTGTTAAGTGCTTCCTATATGCCAGGCACTGTACTAAGCACTGGGTGGATACAAACAAATCAGGTGGGACAGAGTCCCTGTCCTACAAGGGGCTCGCAGTCTTAATCCCCATTTGACAGATGAGGTAACTGAGGCCCAGAGAAGTAAAGTGACTTGCCCAGGGCCACACAGCAGGCAAGCGGCAAAGCCAGGATTAGAACCCAGGTCCGTCTGACTTCCAGGCCCCACTTCTTTCCATGCCCATTCTCCCTGCCTTAGGAGTGGTGGGGGTGGGACTGGAGTGGGGGAGGTGTGAGGAAGGGCAGTTTGTCCTCTCCCAGGGGTCCCTCTGCCCAGTCCTGCCCTTGTTTTCCTATGGCTTTGGGGAGTCCTGGGGGGCAAAAGGGATGGAGGTACTCACTATCTTGATCTCATCTATTTTACTGCCAACCACTCCTCCTGTCCTCCCTCTGACCTGGAACTCCCTACCCATTCATTTCTGGTAGACTACCACTCTTTCCCCCTTCAAACCCCACTAAAACTATATTTCCTCCAAAACATCTTCCCTGACTAATCCCTCATTCCCCGTACCTGCCCTCCCCTCTGCATTGCCTATGCACCGGGGTACACCTTAAGTACTCTGCGACTCACCCCAGACCCTCTGCATATATGTACCTCTCTGTATACTCTATTTCCTCTGCTTGCTGGGTGATGCTGGGCAAGTCACTTAACTACTCCGTGCCTCAGTTTCCTCAACTGTAAAATGGGGAGTAAATACCTGTTCCTCCCTCCTTTAATTCATTTATTCAGTCGTATTTTTTAAGCGCTTACCGTGCTCAGAGCACTGTATTAAACGCTTGGGAAAATACAAAACACTAATAAAGTATGACAGTCCCTGCCCACAATGAGCTCACAGTCTAAAGGTGGGGGGGGACAGACATCAATACAAATAAAAAGATATCAATACAAATAAATAAAATTACAGATATATACATAGGTGCTATGGGGCTGGGAGGCGGGGAAGAAAGCGAAAGGAGCAAGTCAGGGCAATGCAGAAGGGAGCGGGAGATGAAGAAAAGTGGGGCTTAGTCTGGGCAGGCCTCTTGGAGGAGATGTGCTTTCAGTAAGACTTTGAAATGGGGGGGCGGAGAGTCATTGTCTGGCGGATTTGAGGAGGGAGGGCGTTCCAGGCCAGAGGTAGGATGTGGGCCAGGGGTTGGCGGTGAGACAGGCGAGATGGAGGCAGAGTGAGAAGGTTAGCACCAGAAGAGCCAAGTGTGTGGGCTGGGTTGTAGAAGGAGAGAAGTGAGGTGAGGTAGGAGGAGTTAAAGCCAATGGTGAGGAGATTTTGTTTGATAAATCTCCCTTTTTAGACTGTAAGCTTCCTGTGAACAAGGTATGTATTTACCAACTCAGTGGAAGCATCGTGGCCTAGTAGAAGGAGCATAGGCTGGGAGTCAGAGGACTTGTTGTGTGACTTTGGGCAAGTCACTTAACTTCTCTGCACCTCAGTTTCCTCAACTGTAAAATAGGGATTAAACACTCATTTTCCCTCCTATTTAGACTGAGAGGCTCATGTGAGACAGGAACTGTATCCCCCCGATCAGCTTGTACTACCCCAGCACTTAGAACAGTGCTTGACATATAGTAAACGCTTAACAAATACATAATAAATAGCACTGGGGTAGATACAAGATAATCAGGCCAAACACAGTCCCTCTCCGATATGGGTTCAACTGAATTCTCTTTGAATAATTTAATTATAATTCATCTCTGGCAATCTTCTTAACAAGTGATTGGAGGACGCCCTTGTAGCATCCCTCTGCTCATCTCACTATCTCCGCATATCTCTTCCTGATGTTATTTACAGTGCAGGTGTGCAGGTCTAAGTTTTTGTTAAAAGATCTAAAACCAAATCTTCAAAGAAATTCAGTTAGGCACCTGCATACAAGGGTGTTTCTCTGTCATAACTCCAGCGGAGCTAAGGTCAAAGGAAGAGTTTGCAATTTAAGGCAGAGAAGTTCTGGGTGAATTTTTTAGATCTTTCTTAAGTGACCTTATGTGTTCCTTGGTTCTTTGAAATCATGGAGATTTCCTGGACCCTTGCTGTAGTCACTCAATTTTCCTTTTAGCAAATATTTGGGAGGTCTGTTACGTCAAGAAACTCCACGCTTTTCTAACACCCCCAATCCCTTCGGGCCTTTTATGCTCTTCCTTTTATGCATATGAACTTTTAAAAAAAAGGATACAGAGAGAAACTTGATCCCTTTTTAAATAGTATTCATTAAGCACTTACCCAGTGTCAAACACTGTTCTAAGCGCTGGGGTAGGTACAAGTTAATTAGGTCGGACACAGTCCCTGTCCCGCATAGGGCTCAGTCTAAGCAGAAGGGAGGAACAGGTATTGAATCCCCATTTTACAGTTGAGGAAACTGAGGCACAGAGAAGTTAAGTGACTTGCCCAGCGTCACCCAGCAAGCAGTTGGCAGAGCAGGGATGAGAACCCAGGTCATCTGACTCCCAGGCCCGCTCTCTTCCTACTGGGGCCAGGGAGGGCTCAGTCTAACCTAACAAATGCTCAGACTCCTTTAATCTCTACTATATCACAATTTAGGAATCTATATTGTCTGTAGGTATTACAGAGCAATTTATACTTGAGTATTTCAATGTAAGTTTCTCTTTGTCTTTTCAGTTACTAATAAGAGAATATCGGATACCCCCTATACTCCCAAGACCATCACTGAAACGGATTTATCAAAAAAGAAAAATATCAAGAAACCCAAAGGTGGAATAAAGGTAAGCACACCTATTTGTTCCCGATATACAACTTGGTTGGATGAAAGAGAATTTAATATTATATATAGTACAATATATTATTGTATATATTGTATATTATAAAACATAACACAATTCAACATAGTTTTAAATTCTACTGTGTCATATATGCATTTAATTTCAATCATACTGACAGCTGCTGGCACCAAAATGGATAAGGGTGGTTTACGGATGGCAAGGAAATCGCCTCCCAAATCCCCGCTGCCTCAATCCCCTCACCCCACCCCAGTCTGGGGAAAAGCAGTCAAATATTGATATTAATGTCTGTCTCCCACTCTAGACTGTAAACTTGTTGTGGGCATAGAATATGTCTGCTAATTCTGTCATACTCTCCTAAACTCTTAATTCAGTGCCCTAAACAGAGTAAATGCTCAATAAATATGATTGATGTAATGAGTGTTTCAGGTGAATGAAGAGCTGGGGTGTAATAGTAGAAGAGAGTGGATTAGTTTTGGGGGAGAGAGCTAACGGAGTGACAAGGTCAGCGGAGTCTTTTGCTATTGAGTAGTTTCCAACCCATAGCGACTCCATGGACACATCTCTCCCGCAACATCCCATCTGCAACCATTCTGGTAGTGTATCCGTGAAGTCTTCTTGGTAAAAAATATGGTTCCAGCTAATCAGGTTGGACACCATCAGTGGTATTTATTGAGCATTTACTATATGCAGAGCACTGAACTAGGTGCTTGGGAGAGAACCACAGAATTCTCAGGCACGTTCCCTGCTCGTCATGAGCTTCCAGCCTAGAAGGGGAGACAGGCATTGATATGAGTAATTTTACAGATGAGGTAACTGAAACACAGAGAAGTTAAGGGACCTTCCCAAGAACACACAGCAGACGAGTGGTGGAGCCAGGATAAGACCCCAGGTCCTCTGACTGTAGCCCTGTGACTTGCCCAAGATCACACACCAGGCTAATGGCAGAACTGGCTCGGTGGAAAGAGCACGGGCCTTGGAGTCAGAGGTCATGAGTTCGAATCCCAGCTCTGCCACTTGTCAGCTGTGTGACTGTGGGCGAGTCACTTAACTTCTCGGTGCCTCAGTTACCTCATCTGCAAAATGGGGATTAAGACTGTGAGCCCCACGTGGGACAACCTGATTCCCCCGTGTCTACCCCAGCGCTTAGAACAGTGCTCTGCACGTAGTAAGCGCTTAACAAATACCAACATTATTATTATTACTGTTATTCACTGGGAATGTGTCTCCCAAGTCTGTCGTACTATATTCTCCCAGATGCTTAGTAGAGTGCTCTGCACCCAGGAAGCCTCAATAAATAAATTTGAAAGATGACATTGAAGGAGATCTCTCAGATCTGATGCTTTTTCGGTGGGTGCAGGTAGCAGGGTTTCGAAATGCACGAGCCAGTGCCGTTTGAGATGCCCAGGGAGGCCCCGGACCAAACTAGCCGTTGCGGACGATCGGGACCCTCTGTGAAAGATGGTGGCTCCACGACGAACCGTAAGAGTTGGCCTCCAAAGAGAGAGAGGAAATAAGGGCCTGTTGACCTGACAGTAGGCGCCTTATGAAGCTAACTTGGCACTGTGTGCTTAGCTGGAATGGAGAGCAGCCAGGCTTCAAAAACTCAGCACGCTGACCAGGTTGTTTTCCAGTAGGTTGACGAATGCAAGAACTAGCTCCAATCCCGCGTCACCTGCTCGCCACTTCCTTGTTTGTCATCCTGCCCGCTCTGCTTAGAACCCTGCAGTGTAGTTCTCCTGTGCTGCTTTTTCAATGAAATGAGTCACTGCTTGTTTGGAACGGGAAGCTCTATTTGTAGTCCTTTTAAAAAAGATTCTTAAAGGAAAAGGCTTCAAGCTTACTGCTGCCGTGTCTACTTGAGAATCTCCAGGAAATGTTTCTAAAAGCAGATTTTTGATCAGAAAGTAATTGCCCATTTTCTTTCATAGGCTGATTGTGGCAGAAATGTGCTTTCCAACTCTGTTATATTGTACTCTCCCCAGCGCTTAGTACAATGTTCAGTAAAGACGATTGATTGATTCTATTTATTAGGGTCAACTAACGTGTAAGATATTGTTGGGTCTGTTAAACATCTGTTAAACATCTTAATAACATCTAAGTGTTCCATCACTAATCGTTTTATTAAATTAAAATTCATTAATTACAAAACTTTTTAATGCAATTACTACGACCCAGCCTGCATACTGAGCCCATCATAGGGATTGTCTCTATCTGTTGCTGAATTGTAATTCCAAGCGCTTAGTCCAGTGCTCTGCACATAGTAGGCGCTCAGTAAATACTATTGAATGAATGAATTCATTCTTCTACCATCAACCTATTTCCTATATCTCAATCTCACCTCTCTTGCCATTAACCACCCCCCCGCCCCCATATAAAACTCCTTCCCCCTTCCTATCAATCAATCAAGAAGCAGTGTGGCTTAGTGGAAAGAGCACGGGCTTGGGAGTCAGAGGACATGGGTTCTAATTCCAGCTTCGCCACTTGTCTGCTGTGTGACCTTGGGCAAGCCACTTAACTTCTCTGAACCTCAGTGACCTCATCTGTAAAATGGGGACTAAGACTGTGAGCCCCCATGAGGGGCAACCTGATTACCCTGTATCTACCGCAGCGCTTAGGACAATGCCAAGGCGCTTAACAAATACCATAATTATTATTATTTACTGAAGGCTTATTGTGGGCAGAGCACTGTACTAAGCACTTGGGAGAGTACAGTATAACAGACCATCATTCTCCCCATATTCAGTGCCCTACTAAAGTCACATCTCCTGCAAGAAGCCTTCGCTGACAACCTGTCATCTCCAGACCATATTATGTCTTCTTTCTGCATCACCTCATGTCTGCTGTGTGGCCTTAGGAAAGTCACTTAACTTCTCTGTGCCTCAGTTACCTCATCTGTAAAATGGGGATCAAGATTGTGAGCCCCACGAGGGACAGAGACTGTATCCAACCTGATTACCTTGAATCCACCCCAGCGCTTAGAACAGTGTTTGGCACATAGTAAACGCTTAGCAAATACCAGGGTTATTATTATTTTAATGCCTGTCTCTCCCATTATGCTATTTCACAAAAGTATTAAATCAAAATGCTTCATTCAAAGCTTGTTTTTAAAATGGATTGATATTAGCTTCATTTGATAAAAACTATTTCAGTTTTTCCAATATTTCATAGTGTTATTTAGGGATTGATTTGAGTTTATGTACCAAGACTAAGAGTGCCATAAACATTAACATGAAACTATGGGCCAGTCCTGTTCTAGATTCAGAATTGTTCCCAGTTGAGGGAAAATGTTCTAGATTTTTAAAAATAAAAAAATAATATGGCATCAGTCAGGATCAACTGCATGAAAGTGAACATTCAATCAATCAATTAATTGTATTTAATGTGTGCTTACTGTGTGCAGAACACGGTATTAAGCGCTTGGGAGAGTACAACGGACTTGTTAGACATGTTCCCTGTCCAAGATGAGCTTACTGTATAGAGGTCTAATGGTGCTTATCAATAAATATGATTCCAATGAATGAATGCTCTATCCAGTAGGCCACACTGCTTCTCTAGGCTGCATAGTCTCCCAAGTTCACAACAATGCTCTTCAGCTAGTAAGCACTTGATAAATACCACTCTTTGAATTTGTGGAGCCAAGGTATTTTTGCCATGAGATTATGTCCAAATTGACTTCAGGGTTTACTAATTACTAGAGAAGCAGCGTGGCTCGGTGGGAAGAGCCCAGGCTTGGGAGTCCGAGGTCATGGGTTCGAATCCAGGCTCTGCCACTTGTCAGCTGTGTGACTGTGGGCAAGTCACTTAACTTCTCTAGGCCTCAGTTACCTCATCTGTGAAATGGGGGTTAACTGTGAGCCTCACATGGGACAACCTGATTACCCTGTACCTACCACAGGGCTCAGAACAGTGCTCTGCACATAGTAAGCACTTAACAAATACCAACATTATTATTGACAGTTAAACCTTTCAAGTCACAAATTTGCCCTTGTGGTTCCAGACATTCAATATGGGTGGGATCATAGAGCCCTGAGAGCCTCTCACCTGTGAAAGGGACAAATAACCAACTAAAATGGTTATAAATCACATTGCAAAGCATAAGATGATAAAATTATTAAAATAAAATATTTTACCTTCAAGCCATTTGAAGAATCCTCTTGCCCTTCACATAAAGTGTTTGGAGTGTCATTCACTTCTATGATGAGGAGGTCACTCTCTTAACAAAATGGGTGTTACAGTGCCCTCAGTGTGGTTGTCAGAGTGTGCATGCATGTAACCATTTCTTCAGAAATAGTATCACATTCTCTCCAGATAGACGAATTCTCCAATCCTTCCTAATCGCATCCGATTTTTATCAGAGCTTTTAAAACAGGCAAGACAGGTTAAGCGTTTTGGTCTTGGATCTAAGAATTATAATAATTGTGGTATTTGTTAAGCACTTACTATATGGCAAGTATTGTACTAAGTGCTGGTACGGATACAGGCCCCACATGAAGCTCACAGTCTAAGCGGGAAGGAGAACAGATATTAAATTCCCATTTTGCAGATGAGGGAACTGAGGCACAGAGAAGTTATAGCTGATTTTCCTTGTTCTTTCAACACCACGTTAATCTACCGCCTTGTTTCAGTGGTCCTAGTAAACAAACAGATTTAGGGAAAGATTCTTCCAATTAAAGTATTTGTAGCTTAATATTGCACAGGATCAGCTAGAAAGAACACCTTTAAAATGTGATAAGAAGACATGAACTAGAATGGTATGCTGGTTTGTGAAGTACCACTTAATCATTTAAAGTGTCAGAAAGCCATTACACATGGTTTCCTCCATTAGGTGAAGAAGCTGGGTATTCCCAGCAAACATGCCTACTGGAAAGCACAGCATTCTAGGGCAAGGAAACTTCAGTTTTGCTGCTGGCCTGCTCTGTAACACTGGAAAAAAATGACTTTCACCTCTCTATGCCTTTGTTCCTCACCTGGAAAAGGTGCCTCTCTCTCTACCTCACGTGGATATTAGAAGGATAAAGGAAGATAATTCAAGGGAAAGGTCTTTGGAAAAATTCGCTACTATACAAAAGCAAGGTAGCATTATTCAAATCTGCAAAAGATGAAGGCTGCAGTAAGCAGTAGACCCTCAAGGACGGTAAAGCAGCCAAGAAAAGTAGAGAAGCGTGGGAGCACAAACAGTGAGCCCCATGTGGGACAGGGACTGTAACTGACCTGATTCATTTATATTTACCATAGTGCTTACAACAGTGCCTGACATTCATTCATTCATTCAATCGTATTTATTGAGCGCTTACTGTGTGTAGAGCACTGTACTAAGTGCTTGGAATGTACAATTCAGCAACAGATACAGGCCCTGCCCAACAACGGGTTCACAATGTAAAATGCTTTAAGCTATTAAAGACACTACTAGTACACTCTAATTAAACATATATGTGTGTGGGTATATATTTGGAGCTGAAAAGCCCAACACTTAAAATGGCCCCTAGAATTTAATGACGTGTCTCTATTCTTAGATAGAGGTGATGCATGAAGCCAGCCAAGGAGGGACAAGCAGAATTCTGGTGATGAGTGAAAGTGAGGAGAATCTTTCCACCCGGAGGAGGTAAGATTGAAGTAATGACTTGGCATGAGTCAAACTTTTCTCTTTTTTTGGGTTGGGATGAAAGTAGAGCGTGAAGGGGCATTCCAATGTATCGGCGATCTCTCTCGCATACATCTATCTCTGATACAGGGCAAGTTCTTGTCTCGTCTTAGGCTGTCGAGTCGTTTCCGACCCACAGCGACACTAAGGACACAGTTTACATTCTGTTTATTAAATGGAAGGTATGTTAGTGTCTATTGAAAAATTTCATGGAAATCGGTACTAACGTGGGAAATTTATAGGAAAGAATGATTAAGTTTTACATGAGTCAGTTATATCCAAGCCGTTTTCAAAATGTGACATTTTAAAAAATTGAATCGAAAAATCGAAAAGGAGGAGAGATGCGGTAGGATTTAAGAAGTGGGATTAAAGATGGGTGAGAAAGCAGGATGGCTTCAGATATTTGGCCACGGAGAGGGAAAAATTTATGCCCTCCTCCTTATCCATTCCATATGAAGGCATTATATTAAGCTGGCTGTATCCAACATAATAATGTCATACCCTGCAAATCTAGAACATTCCTCAAAGGGAAATCCCAGTTCTCCATTCTTGAATTCCCCTCCGAGGACCTGGTTCACCCAAGGACAACTGCCACTTTGGGCCAGGTGCTTTAAAAGTTCTAGGCATGACCCTGACCCTTCAGGAGCTCAGTCACCTACTTGTCTTCCCAGGAGACCGGAGAAGAGGAGGGAACAGAGACTGGCCAAATAGATGAAAGAGAATCATCTTTTTAAAAGCTATGTACTACTTATCATTGATTCCTCCCATAAGTTGAAGTTCATGTTGCTCCAACCTCTAGCAGGAATGACTAAAAAGTAAAACCTTTGAGGATTTTAAATCTAGTAACTTAATATGGAAGCATTGAGAGCACCAAGTTCCCCCTTTCTGGTCAAAAATATGTTCTCACAGTATGCAAGTCTCATGCAGGTGGAGCTGGAACTCGGACGTGTAATAATCATCAATGAATGCTTGAAAATCAATTTACTGATTTATAAATATATTTATTTATTATTATTTATAATCCATTTATACTCCAGTGTTGTGTATGGGTCCCCCCGGGGGGAAGGGAAGGACGGGGGACTGTTGCTAGATAGGAGTGCCCCTTCACACGTTTTTCAGGGTGTTTTCCTTTGGCAACATTGTCCATTAGACTTTCCTAAGCTATTTTTAGTATGGCTCTAAGGAAACATTCATTCAATCTTAATTGTTGAGCACTTACTGTGTGCAGAACACTGTACTAAGCGCTTGGACAGTCCAATTCGGCAATAGAGACAATCCCTACCCAACAACGGGGTCACAGTCTAGAAGAGAGAGAGAGAGAATGCCAATTTTTCTTTTGGAGCTGTGGATGAAATAGTGGTAGAGGGTGGAGCATCCAGGGAGTGAGGTTTGAAGAGGAAAGGGTAAGGAGGAGGAAGGGAGAGGGAAAAAATGGAGGAAAGAAAGAGAGAGAGAAAGATAAAGGTTTTCTACTTTCCTGCTTGCCCAGCTGTTTCCACAACCACAGTTTCTTCCATTGCCCCCGCCAAGATCCTGGGGCCCGATCGCAGGCTTCACTCTTTCCCATCCCCAAAGGCCCATTAGATCAGGTCATGTTCCAAAGTTGGGTAAAGCAAGGAAAAAGTGCTACAGTCACAGCAAGGGGGCAAAAATAAAGCCAATACTTTTGTTCCACCTCAACCCATCCTGCCCAGGGGAACTGGAGGAGGTCAGAGGTCGCTGAGCTAAGGCTGCCCACCTTGTCCAGAAACATCTGTAGGGCAAAGCTGAGCCTGCTTTGGTCCAAATTAAATTGGCATCCATGAAGAAGTAGAAACGTTTGTCAAAAACCAGTTTTGAAGTAAATTGGTTGCCTCATTACAGAGCAAGGAATGAACAGTGTTGCCTGACAGAGCATGGGCCTGGGAGTCACAAGGACCTAGGTTTTAATCTTATCTGATGTTTGACTTTGGACAAGTCACTAAACTTCTCTGTGCTTCAGTTACCTCATCAGTAAAATGGGGATTAGGACTGTGAGCCCCATATAATAATGGTGGTATCTGTTAAGCGCTTACTATGTGCAAAGCACTGTTCTAAGCACTGGGGGGATACAAGGTGATCAGGTCGTGGGGCTCACAGTTTTAGCCCCCATTTTACAGATGAGGTAACAGGCACAGAGAAGTGAAGTGACTTGCCCAAAATCACACAGCTGGCAAGCGGTAGAGCTGGGTTTAGAACCCATGACTTCTGACTCCCAAGCCCGGGCTCTTGCCACTGAGCCACGCTGCTTTCCTAATGTTGGTATTTGTTAAGCGCTTACTACGTGCAGAGCACTGTTCTAAGCACTGGGGTAGATACAGGGGAATGAGGTTGCCCCACGTGAGGCTCACAGTCTTCATCCCCATTTTACAGATGAGGGAACTGAGGCACAGAGAAGTGAAGTGACTTGCCCACAGTCACACAGCTGACAAGTGGCAGAACCCAAATTCGAACCCATGACCTCTGACTCCCAAGCCCGGGCTCTTTCCACTGAGCCACGCTGCTTGGGTCAAGCACTGTATCCCACCTGATTTTTTTTATCTTTTATCAGATTATCTTTTGTACTGTTTTGTACTCTCCCAAGTGCTTAGTCCAGTGCTCGGCAACCAATAAGTGCTCAATAAATACGATTGAATGAATGAGAATATCTATCCCCACTGCTTAGTACATAGTAAACACTTAAGACAATAAAAAGAAGTGTGGTGTGCTATGCTGTGCAATTTCATAATGGGATGGCCCAGCATTAGAGTGTAAGCGGGTTGTGATGAAAATTGGTGAACTGCTTTCATTCCGCAAGGAATACATGCAAGCGAGTGGTTCTTGACACTAGAAGAAGCCAGTGATATGGGAGATGATTGAGGTGAGGAGAATAATGAATGTGAACAGTCCAATATTAGGGTCTCCAATTAATAGAAAAATATTTAGGTGATATCTCTAAGGAAAACTGGTTTCTGGGGCAGATGGAGGGGAGGCTGTATCCAAATTGAGATTATGCTTCTAAAAAAACTTTCCTAGAAGGTTCACTTCTCGCCCATACCAAGGGCTTTCAGGAATGGACATGCTTAAATTTATCTTTACTCAAAATTTACCGCGTTTCAGTTTTCCTACTTTGAGGAGGAAAGCGGGTCAGGAGAAGCAGCATGGCTCAGTGGAAAGAGCTCGGGCTTGGGAGTCAGAGGTCATGGGTTCTAATCCCAGCTCTGCCACTTGTCAGCTGTGTGACTCTGGGCAGGTCACTTCACTGGGCCTCAGTTACCTCATCTATACAATGGGGATTAACACTATAAGCCCCACCTGGGACAACCTGATAACTCTGTATCTCCCCTCCCCAGCCCCCACCCCCGGTGCTTAGAACAGTGCTTGGCACAGAGTAAGTGCTTAACAAATAGCATTATTATCAACATGGGAAAAAGGAGAAGCAGGAAGCACCAAGCCTTCCATCTTTCATTAGAGAAAGCATGGGAAATATCCGGGAATTTAGGGATTAGAGACGATTTAAAAATCTAGCGAAAATCCTCCCCACAGAATTAAAAAGAGGTCATCTGCACATTTTTGAAAGAGCAGAATCCTTTCAGGAAACGTGTTGGCAGGCACGAGCATTTTCCTCCACAAATTCTGAAACACTGAAGTGCACGGAATAGACCAATATGATATTTTCACAAGAAACAGAATGGCACGTGACATTACCAAATGGCACATTTTAAGAGGCTTTTCTGGTCATTATAGCATGCTTGGGCAGAAGTTGGGACAAAAAAGCTCTAAGTACACATGTTTTCCAGTTAAATCAATAACCCGAAATAAGCAATCCCTGTTCAAACGTGAGTTTTACAGGTCTTGGAAAGACAGACATTTGGCTACCAGTTTTAAATTATTTATTGGACATTCTAGAAAAGCTTTACAAAATGATTCTTTTTGCATTATGACAAATTCAAGTATATAAATAGTTTAACATTTTTGTACAAAATCCATACTAAAGGGTAAAGATGCATATGTAAAAAGCTTCACTAATACTGTTGAACAACCACCTCCAAACTGTTACAAGTGACCATCCGGGCTTTGTTCTTTAAGAACTTCACTGCCCTGCATTGGTGCACTAGCAGTTTTTAATCCTTCCTTTTGAAAAGGTTGGAATCTATTCATTTGTAAATTCTACACATTAACGTTTTGAGTTTCAGAAAGTTTCCAGCAATTCTCATGTTAAAGAATGCCATCATATTTTCTCCAAATTCAAAACTTCCCCTTCTCTACTCTGAAGCAGAAATAAAAATGGGAACAAATAAGGCCCTGAAAAAATCCTTTCAAAATAAATAATTGTTTAACAAAAACAGACCTGCTGTAGCCAATACAGACCTGCTGTAAACAAATGCAATGCAATAAGGACAGACAGGAATAATCTTCACCAATGTCAAACTTAACAGTTCCTAATTAGAGCATGAAATACATCTGAGATTTGAATGAGTATTCCAAACAAAACAGCACAAATTCATCACAAAGTATCAATTTTTGATGTATATGACTTGCAGTAATGGGGAAAAGTTTGGTCCTCCTGCTAAAAAAAATCCCTAGCATATATTTTAGATCTACTCCTGGAATAAGATAACTTGTAATGTTTACCTTTACCACTTTGACATTGCTTAAAACTAAATTACTAATCAGAGCAATGTAAACAATACTGTTTGGAATAGAAAAAAAGGTACTGGATTTTTCTGTATAAGTTGTAACTTGCTAAATCACTTATTGAGTAGTATAGATGGGGGTGGCGGGGTGTGTGTTTATTCTTGAATATTCCAGACTTAATTTTACTGGGGAAACCATACTGTTCTGAAATCCAGTTCGGAGTGGAATTTTGGAACTCTTAAATTTGCATTGACCAGGTCCAATTGTTTTATGAGAATTCTTTATTCCGTCATATTAAGGAACACCACTTCAGTCATTCTCTACGTAAAGCCTAAAACATCTTGGTGCCAAACCTTTAAGCCTGCCTGAAGTAAAAAAAAAAAAAAAAAAAAAGTTTGCCAGAGATGCTCAGGTACATTAAAAACAAGCCAGCCCCCCTGAATTTCTTCTACCTTTCCCATATTGTGACACTTCCTATCAAACATTTGACATCTTAATCCTAGTATTTTCAAGTACATTTTTCAGATCTGGTATATAACAGGTCTCTCTAGCTATGCCAATTTTCTACATAAGCTTGTGCTTCACTTCGCTGTTTTCTAGCTAGAAGTATTCTAAAAATGACATTTGAACTCTCGTACATTTACTTATATTAGGATCTGGGGGAAAGAATTTAGAGCTTTTTTTCAAAAATTCTTGTCGCTATCCTCAATTCCCCACCCCATCTGTTTTGTGCACGTAATTATCTCATCTCCCTTTCACTTTTTGACACCCCCCCAAAAAAAACCTATAGGTTATACATGCTAACAAAAATGACAAATGAGGAAAAACACAAAGCTTAGTTTGTTGGGGTTTTTTTTTTTAACTTTCCTTTTGGATTCTTCCCCTTCTAGATCATAAAGTGCTCTTCCCCCACATCACCTTTGCCATTTTAAAAATGATCAGTTGGAAGACAGTATAACTGAAGAATATCTGAGAAAAAGCTTTGACACTAAATGCTAACACTTTTTTACATTCAAACTCCTGTTGTAACAAATATTTAAAAATTTCAAAATCACGTCCATCTAAAGTTAAAACTTCAGTGCTCCACTGTCTCCTGAGATTGGTGAGCTTGGATAGCATGGTGACTAAACACGCTTTAGGAAGCATTCTCTCTATTCCAAACAGAACATGCTTACACCTCTGAAAAGCACCAAATACAAAAGTAAGGATAGCACACCCATTTCCCATTTTATAGGCTAGTCTGCTTTAAGAAAGTGAACAGATTTTTAGCTACACGTCCTTTAGAGAATTTCTGCAGTGTTGTGAAAAGTTTTCGAAAACTGCCTTCAAATGGATCAGTGGTATAAATTCCCTTTCCTTTCTTCCCCATTCCAAAAGTCTTTTTTTTGAGATAGCTGGTTTTGCTGGCACAAGAGCCTGAATGCCTTTTTCTGAAATGCCATTTTCCAAAGTACATAGAAACACAAGAATTCTTGGAAAAGCATATCTGGTCTCTCATGTACTTGGTGAAGACTTTTCACAAGCCACTGAGTACTTGAACCTCATTTTTTAAATTTTTGCTTCATTGACAGTAGTTCCTATCTAGCCGAGGCTTGAATCGCTCAGATTAAAATATAGAATAGGCTGAAAGAAGAGTTACCAGTTAAATAGCCTTCTGAAACAAAGGAAGATTTTGGTGAATGCTACTTTGTCAACTTTTACCTTCACAGGGGGTTTGAATAAGCAGTTTGACATTTTCCTGCTGGCCTGGCTCAGTGAATTGGCGCAGGTGTTCAAGTACTTCTAGGATAATGCCGCTGTGCAAGGATAAGTGTCCACATAATGGAATTTGCAAAGCAGCATAATATTAACTATTCTACAATACAGTCTTCCAAAAAAGCTGTTGGAAATACTTTTGACTTTAGGATCCGTGGCCTCCTTCCAAAGGTGGTGAAGGTCTTCAGTGTGTCCGTGAGAGGTCATCATACTTTTATAAATGCAAGGATGATAGGGAGCTTTTCCTTCCCCGGAAAAAAACACGTGGTATTGCGGCACTATTCCCATTTTATTGGCACAGAGACCCATGAAAACGTCATCGATGTAAAGGCTGGAATTGAGCGTCTGTGACGCTTCGTATACCTTGGCGGCTACATCATTTGATATGACGTACGCTGCTCCGGCTGTATAGTCAGGGTACGCGGGCCAGTGGTACATTTCATAGGGGACATAGTATTTGCTGGTCTTATCCCTTACGGGAGGGGAGCCACGGTGTACACGTCCAACCCAGAAATCTTGAACACCAATCTGTTCCAAACTCTGGAGGTAGGCGACAAGATTTGGCATATGGATAAATATATCATCATCGGCAGACATAATGAATTTAGCATGAGGACAATATCTGTTCACCCATCTGAACTGCATGAGTAGTTTAAGCGTGAGATTGTGGAAAGTGTCGGCGAAGTCTTGCTGAATGATATCATTGTGCTCCACATCTTCCGCTTGAAGCTTTCTCTGTAGCCTCTCTCTGTGCAGGGGATTGGCAGGTCGCCCTAAAGCAAATAGAGTTTTGATGTTGGCGTTAAGTTGAGTCCGCACGTATCGTTCGTTGCCCCATGTTTCTCTAATCGCATCCCGGCGATTTTGGTTTTCGGGAGAGGTCTTCACAAACAGCAAAAGGAGAACATCTTGAGCGTGACATTTCTCTTCGTGGTTAATCAAGTACTGGTAACTAGCAACTCCATCCGTGTTGTGTCTGAGAGACAGGCTGTTGTTCACAAAGTTATAGCTGTTAATGAGGTATCTATACGAGTAAGACTTCATGTGGCTCATGATGTGATTATCGAGCGGTCCCCAAAAAATCATGAGACACAAGATGAAGCAAGTGGCAAATAACTGCAAAAACTGCCATTTTCTTACTCGCCTGCCACTTACAAACATTCTGCTGTTTAGTTTATTCCAGTTTAGGATCTCTTTTTAAAACATGCTGGCTTTCCCCTTCGACAAAGGCTTTCTTTAGGTTAGATTTCCACTGTGACGCATAGTCTTCTCAGCGTTTTATATCTGATGGGCACCCTTCCTTCACAAGTGCTCTTCTTTTAAATAACATGGCTCAGAGAGTGACGGAACAGATGGCATTAAAGAGTAACACTTGTTGCACCTCAGAACGTCAACGCGCTGGCATTTTTCACCGAATTCAGCAACAGGCTTCATGCAGGTATTCCATCAGCTCATCTGAATTTTGAAGGAGACCTGTCAAAATGCACGAAGCGTTAATGAGTTAAAACAAAGACAGCAGACAGCAAGAGACAATCTTTGGGTGGGAGCCTGGACAGTGGATCCGGCCTTGCCCTTTTCAGTCACCTCGGCCGCATGGCATAGTGGCTAGAGCACGGGCCTGGGAGTCAGAAGGTGATGGGTTCTAATTCCGGCTCCGCCACCTATCTGCTGTGTGACCCTGGGCAAGTTGCTTCTGTGGGCCTCGGTTACATTTCTCTGCCGGGTGACCTCGGGGCAAATCACTTCTGTGGGCCTCGGTTACATTTCTCTGCCGGGTGACCTAGGGCAAGTCGCTTCTGTGGGCCTCAGTCACCTCATCTGCAAAATGGGGATGGAGACTGTGAGCCCCACACGGGACTTCATCCAACCCGAATTGCTTGCATCCATTCCTTCAGTGGCATTTATCGAGCGCTTCCTGTGAACAACGCACTGTACTTTGCACTTGGGAGAGTACAATCTAATCCACCCCAGCGCTTAGTATAGTGACTGGAACATAGTGAGCCCTTAACAAATAGCGCTGTAATTATAAGTGAATTCCCGGGGGTTGTCATTTCCTGGAAGTGTTAAAGGGCAGTTGCAGAGACCGGCTTTAGGAGGAAGGGGGAGGCCAGTTGCTTCCCTTTCTTCCTCCCCTCTCTGTGGGGACTGTGCGCCCGTTGTTAGGCAGGGATTGTCTCTGTTGCCGAATTGTCCATTCTAAGCGCGTAATCCAGGTCTCTGCACATAGTAAGCGCTCAATAAGTACGACTGAATGAATGACTGAATGAAACCCTAACCTCCGACTCCCCAGCCCGTGCTCTTGCCACTGAGTCTCGCAGCTTCTAGCCTGGGAGCCTGTTGTCGGGCCAGGATGGTCTCTACCTGTGGCCCAATTGTCCCTTCCAAGCACTTAGCAGAGTGCTCTGCACATAGTAAGCACTCAATAAATATAAATATGATTAAATGACTAAATGAACCCCTGACCTCGGACTCCCCAGCCCGTGCTCTTGCCACTGGCCACACCGCTTCTAGCCTGGGAGTCCACTGTCGGGCAGGGATGGTCTCTCTCTGTGCCCCAATTGTATTTTCCAAGCGTTTAGTAGAGTGCTCGGCACATAGTAAGCGCTCAATAAATACGCTTGAATGAACGACTGAATGAACCCCTGACCTCTGACTCCCCAGCCTGTGCTCTTGCCACTGAGCCATGCTGCTTTGAGCCCGTGAGCCCGTTGCCGGGCCGAGGCCGGTCTCTCTCTGTGGCCCACTTGTCCCTTCCCAGCCCTTGGCAGAGTGCTCTGCCCATAGGGAAGCCGCGAGGCTCAGTAGCAAGAGCCCGGGCTGGGGAGTCAGAGGTCGTGGGTTCCAATCCCTGCTCCGCCACTTGTCAGCTGTGTGACTTTGGGTGAGCCACTTCACTTCCCTAAACCTCAGTTCCCTCATCTGCCAAATGGGGATGAAGTGAAGTGAAATGACTTAGAGAAGCAACGTGGCTTAGTGGAAAGAGCCCGGGCGCGGAGGTCAGAGGTCGTGGGTTCTAATCCTGGCCCTGCCATTTGTCTTCTGTGTGATCTTGGACAGGTCACAACTTCTCTGTGCCTCAGTTCCCACAACTGTCAAATGGGGATGAAGACTGTGAGACCTGCTTAGTGGAAAGAGCCTGGGCTTTGGAGTCAGAGGTCGTGGGTTCTAATCCCGGCTCCGCCTAGTGGAAAGAACCTGGGAGTCAGAGGTTGTGGGTTCTAATCCCAGCCCCGTCACTTGTCTGCTGAGTGCTCTTGGACAAGTCGCTTCACTTCTCTGGGCCTCAGTTCCCTCAACTGCCAAATGGGGATGAAGCCCGTCAGCCCCACGTGGGACAACCTGATGACCTCGTATCCCCCCCAGCCCTTAGAGCCGGGCTTTGGCCTTGAAGAAGCGCTTCAGAAATGCCATCATTATGATTATTATAGCAAGCGCTCAACAAAGAGGATGGAATGAGTGAATGGGGAGGTTGGGGGGGGAGGCATTTGTGAGGGGAGTTGGGTGGGTTTCTTTTGAGGGGTGGGGGGGGTGGGGGAGGGTGGAGGGGCGGGGGTGGAGGGGTGAGGGATGTGTTGGGGGGGATGTGGGGGGGGTGTATGTGGGGGGGGGGGGGTGTGGGGATGTGTATGGGGATGTGGGGGTGTATGGGGATGTGTGGGAGGGGTGAGGGATGTGTGGGGGGGGGGTTGTGTGGGGGGGGGGATGTGTATGGGGATGTGGGGGTGTGTGGGGGTGTGTGGGGTGTGTATAGGGGGATGTGGGGGTGTGTATGGGAGGTGTATGGGGATGTGGGGGTATATTTGGGATTGTGGGGGTGGGGGGGATGTGGGGGGGTGGTGGTGTATGGGGATGTGGGGGCATGGGGGTGTGTATAGGGGGGTGGGGGGGTGCATGGAGGGGTGTGTTTGGGGGAGTGTCTCTTGACGGCGTTGTTGGGGCGGAGCGGTTAGTGCGGTGCCGGCGGAGAGGGGCCCGAGGCGGGGGCCGTTGGGGGGGGGGTGTGTGTGGAGGTGTGAGGAGGGCGCTTACTCTGCGTGCTGAGGGGACGGTGCCCCCGCCGCTCCGCCCCTGCCCGCTCCTCTCAGACCCGTCCTGAGGGACAAAGAAAGGAGAAGGGAGAAACGAAAAAAGGAGAAGCGCCGCCGGCCGAGCCTCCTTTCCCCCCTCGGCCTCCGCCTTCCCGCCCCGGAGGAGCGCGCATGCGCCAGGCCCCTCACGGCGCGCGAAACCCCCCCCGCGCGCGCGCGCGCGCGCGCGCCGGCGCGCGAGCCCCCGCGGGCGGGGCCCGGCCGGGGCGCGTGGCGCGAGCCCGTCATCGCCCAGACTTAGTGGCTCGGCGGCAAGGGGCCGGGCTGGGGAGCCCGAGGTCACCGGTTCGAATCCCGCCTCGGCCACGGGTCAAGCCGGGTGACTGTGGGCAGGGCATTTCGCTTCGCCCCCTCGCTCTAATAGTAATAATAATAATGATGGTATTTGTTAAGTGCCGAGCGCTGTTCTAAGCGCTGGGGAAGACACAGGGGAATCTGGTTGTCCCACGTGGGGCTCCCAGTCTTCATCCCCATTTTCCCGAGGAGGGAACTGAGGCCCAGAGAAGTGAACGGACTTGCCCACGGTCCCACGGCTGACAAGTGGCAGAGCTGGGAAATGGGGATGAAGACTGGGAGCCTCCCCTGGGACACCCTGATGAGCCCGTCTCTCGCCCAGGGCTTAGAACAGGGCCCCGCACAGAGGAAGCACTTAAATACCAACATTTATTATTCTTAGGGTCTCCAGCTGTTGCCAAATTTGTCCATTCCAAGCGCTTGGAGTCCAGGGCTCTGCACATAGCAAGTGCTCAATAAATACGATTGAACGAACCCCTGACCTCTGTCTCCCCGGCCCTTGCGATTGCCACTGAGCCACGCTGCTCCTAATAACGCTGGTATTTGTTAAGCGCTTACTCTGTGCAGAGCACTGTCCTAAGGGCTGGGGGAGATACAGAGTGATCAGGTTGTCCCATGTGAGGCTCCCAGTTAATCCCCATTTTACAGATGAGGTCACTGAGGCCCAGAGACGTGAAGTGACTTGCCCACAGTCACACAGCTGACAAGTGGCAGAGCCGGGATTCGAACCCATGACCTCTGTCTCCCCAGCCCGGGCTCTTGCCACGCTGCTTCTAGACTGAGAGCCCGTTGTCAGGCCGGGATGGTCTCTACCTGTGGCCCAATTGTCCCTTCCAAGCGCTTCGTAGAGTGCTCTGCACATAGTAAGCACTCAATAAATAGGATTAACTAAATGAACCCCTGACCTCTGACTCCCCAGCCCGTGCTCTTGCCACTGGGCTACGCTGCTTCTAGCCTGGGAGCCTGTTGTCGGGCAGGGATGGTCTCTGTGGCCCAGCTGTCCATTCCAAGCGCTTAGTCCAGTGCTCTGCAGAGAGTCAGTGCTCCACAAATATGGATGGATGGATGGATAGATAATCGGGCCTGGCCTGGCCGCCCTCCCCTCCCGCCCAGAGGACCCCTGGCAGCGGTAGCAGCCAGCATCTCCTCCGTCAGGCACTGGCCGCTCCTTTTTTTTTTTTTGGGTATTTGTTAAACACTTACTATGTGCAGAGCACTGTTCTAAGCGCTGGGGTAGATACTGGGTCATCAGGTTGTCCCTCGTGAGGCTCACAGTATTCATCCCCGTTTTGCATATGAGGTAACTGAGGCACAGAGAAGTAAAGTGACCTGCCCACAGTCACACAGCTGACAAGTGGCAGAGTCGGGATTCGAACCCACGACCTCTGACTTCCAAGCCCCGGCTCTTCCCACTGAGCCACGCCGCTTCTCGAAGCTTCTCCTTCTGCCCACCTGCACCCCTTGACGGCTGACGGGAGGAGGACGCGACGCCCCCGTCCTGCCCTCGCCCTTCCGGGAGGAATTTCTCATTCAGCCATTCCATAGTATTTATTGAGCGCTTACTATGTGCAGAGCACTGGACTAAGCGCTTGGACTGTACAATTCGAGAACAGATAGAGACAATCCCTGCCCAATGAGAGGCTCACAGTCTAATTATGCATACCATTAGGCGCCTACTATGTGTCTGTCGCTCTCATTCAATAGTATTTAAGCGCTTACTGTGTGCAGAGCACTGGACTAAGCACTTGGGATGTACAATTCAGCAACGATGGAGACACTTCCTGCCCAACAACGGACGCACAGACTGTATTCTACATTCTCTATTCCAGAGGAGGGAACTGAGGTACAAAGAAGTAAAGTGATTTGCCCACAGTCACCCAGCAGACAAGCAGCAAAGTCAGGAATAGAACCCGTGACCTTCTGACTCGCAGGCCCGTGTCATTCATTCATTCAGTAGTATTTATTGAGCGCTTACTATGTGCAGAGCACTGTACTAAGCGCTTGGAATGGACAATTCAGCAACAGGTAGAGACAATCCCTGCCCATTGACGGGTTTACATTCTAATCGAAGGAGACAGATAAAAACAATAGCAATAAATAAAATCGAGGGTATGTACATCTCATTAACAAAATAAATAGGGTAATAAGAATATATACAAATGAGCGGATGAGCACAGTACTGAGGGGAGGGGAAGGGAGAGGGGGAGGGGGAGGAGCAGAGGGAAAGGGGTGGAAAAGGGGGCTTAGCTGAGTGAAGGTGGGGGAGGGGAGCAGAGGGAAAAGGGGAAGCTCGGTGTGGGAAGGCCTCTTGGAGGAGGTGAGCTCTCAGTAGGGCTTTGAAGAGGGGAAGAGAGTTAGTTTGGCGGAGGTGAGGAGGGAGGGCGTTCCAGGACCGCGGGAGGACGTGGCCTGGGGGTCGACGGCGGGATAGGCGAGGCAGAGGGCCGGTGAGGAGGTGGGCGGCAGAGGAGCGGAGTGGGCGGTAGAAAGAGAGAAGGGAGGAGAGGTAGGCGGGGGCAAGGTGATGGAGAAACTCGAAGCCTAGAGTGAGAAGTTTTTGTTTCGTGCAGAGGTCGATAGGCAACCACTGGAGGTTTTTAAGAAGGGGAGTGACATGCCCAAAGCGTTTCTGCAGGAAGATGAGCCGGGCAGCGGAATGAAGAATAGAATGGAGCGCAGAGAGACAGGAGGAAGGGAGATCAGAGAGACGGTTGACAATAATCCAGCCGGGATATTAGGAGAGCCTGTACCAGTAAGATAGCCATTTGGGTGGAGAGGAAAGGGCGGATCTTGGCAATATTATAAAGGTGAGACCGGCTGGTCTCGGTGACAGATCGGATGTGTGGGGTGAATGTGACAGCCGAGTCAAGGATGACACCAATGTTGCGGGCTAGAGAGACGGGAAGGATGGTCGTACCATCCACGGTGAGAGGAAAGTCAGGAAGAGGACAGGGCTTGGGAGGGAAGATAAGGAGCTCAGTTTTGGACATGTTGAGTTTTAGGTGGCGGGCAGACATCCAGGTAGAGACGTCCCGGAGGCAGGAGGAGATACGTGCCTGAAGGGAGGGGGAGAGGTCGGGGCGGAGATGGAGATTTGAGTGTCATCTGCATAGAGGTGATAGTTGAAGCCCTGAGAGCGAATGAGTTCACCAAGGGAGTGAGTGTAGACGGAGAACAGAAGAGGACCGAGAACTGACCCTTGAGGAACCCCTACAGTTAGAGGATGGGAGAGGGAGGAGGAGTCCGCGAAGGAGACCGAGAATGAATGGCCAGAAAGATAAGAGGAGAACCAGGAGAGGATGGAGTGTCCTATCCGCTCTGCCACCCTGCTTCTCACTGTGGGCCGGGACGGCATGAAATGGCCAATATCTCCCTGGCTCGGGGCCTTCCCCTCAACTCCAAGCCCCGAGGAGCATCGGCCGGACCTCTTTACCTTGACCTGGGCAGGAAAGTTTATGCCTTTTCCGCTTAAGTGTGCACATAGTAGGCAATAAACAAGTACCATAATCATCATCAACTCCATCTCATCCAGGGAAACTAAGCAGCCGGAGCCCACGTCTAAGTCCTCCCTCTGGCCTGGAACTCACTCCTCCTTCATCGATCGTTATTGTCAACAGTGGTGTTTGAGTGCTTACTATGTGCAGAAGAGCACTGTACTAAGTGCCCGGGAGAGTACTACACAACAGGGTTAACAGACATATTCGCTGCCTATGAGTTTACAGTGTAGAGGGGAAGACAGACATTAATGCAATTTATAATATACAATTTAAAGATATGTACACAAGTGCTGTGGGGTTGAGGGTGGGGTGAATATCCAGCGCTTAGTACAGTACCTGGCACACAGTAAGCGCTTAACTCCGTGATTATTATTATATCAAATGCCTACAGGTCACAGATCCAAGTGCAAAGACGACGTAGAAGGGAGGGTGAGCCGGGGAAGAGAGGGCTTAATGGGAGAAGGCCTCCTGGAGGAGATGTGACAGGTTTTAGCAATGTCGTGAAGGTACAACCGACAGGTTTGGTGACAGATTGAATATGAGAAAGAGATGAGTTGGGGAAAACGCCAAGGTTATGGAAGAATAGTGGTGTTGTCTTCAGTGATGGGAAAAGACACGGGGTGGGTGGAATTTGGATGGGAAGGTATGGAGCTCTGTTTTAGACATGTCCTATCAGTCCTTCATATCTTACAGACCACCACTCACCTCTCTGAAACCCTCCAAAAAATCACATCTCCTCCTCCCTGCGTAAACCCTCATTTCCCCTACTACCTAATAATGATGATGATATCCGTTAAGGGCTTACTACGAGTCAAGCACTGGGGCAACTACAATCTAATCAGTTTGGACACAGTCCCTCTCCCATATGCTGCTTCAGTCAGTCCCCATTTTACATATGAGGTAACAAAGGCACAGAGAAGTTAAGTGACTTATCCGAGGTCACACAGCAGGCAAGTGGCAGAGCCGGGATTAAAACCAGGTCCTTCTGATTCCCAGGACCGTGTTCTATCCACTAGGCCACGTTGCTTCTTGTGTCACCTGGATGTGTACGTACCCTGTAAGCACTTGTTACTCAGCCCACCTCAATCCCCAGCACTTAATAATATTATGGTATTTGTTAAGCACTTACTATGTGCAAAGCACTGCTCTAAGTGCTGGGGTTGATACAAGGTCATCAGGTTGTCCCATGTGGTGCTCACAGTCTTCATCCCCATTTTACAGATGAGGGAAAGCACAGAGGAGTGAAGTGACTTGCCCAAAGTCACACAGCTGATAAGTGGCAGAGCCGGGATTAGAACCCATGACCTCTGACTCCCAAGCCCGTGCTCTTTCCACTGAGCCATGCTGTTTCTCGATAAGCACTTAGTACATATCCTTATACCATGACATTTCCACTATCTATAATTCAATGTCTGTCTCCCTCTTTAGAATGTAAGCTACTTTGGGCAGGGAGCATAATCATCATGGCATCTGTTGAGTGCTTACTATGTGCCAAGCATTGTTCTGAGTGCTGGGGTAGATACAAGGTAATCAGGTTGTCCCCCGTGGGGCTCACAGTCTTCATCCCCATTTTACAGATGAGGTCACTGAGGCACAGAGAAGTTAAGTGACTTGCCCAAGGTCACACAGGCGACAAGTGGCAGAGCTGGGATTAGAACCCACGACCTCTGACTCCCAAGTCCGTGCTCTTCCCACTAAGCCATGCTGCTTGTCTATCAATTCTATTATATTGTACTCAAGTGCTTAGTAGAGTGCTCTACACACAGTAAGTGCTCAAATACCACTGATTGATGAAAAGCCTTCAAGCACACTTCACGTATGCAGCGCTCCCACCCACCTACTTGCCCGTTGAACTCCATCACCCACAGAGCAAACATTGGTTTTTAACAGTATTTGCTAAGCACGTACTATATACCAGGTCCTGTACTAAGCGCTGGGATAGATACAAGCTGATCAGGTTGGACACAGTCCATGTCCCATCTGGGGCTCACAGTCATAATCCCCATTTTACAGATGAGGTAACTGAGGCACAGAAAAGTTAAGGGATTTGCCCAGCGTCACACAGCCGACAAGTGGAGGAGCTGGGATTAGAACCCGGGTCCTATTAACTCCCTGACCTGTGTTCTATCCAGTAGGCCACAGGCATTTCAGGCATTTGACTGTCTTGAGGGAGAAAGTTACCCCTTGCCATTCTTTAAGATATTATTCTATTACCCTGCACACTGCCACTTGTCAGCTGTGTGACTGTGGGCAAGTCACTTCACTTCTCGGTGCCTCAGTTACCTCATCTGTAAAATGGGGATTAACTGCGAGCCTCACGTGGGACAACCTGATGATCCTGTATCTCCCCCAGCGCTTAGAACAGTGCTCGGCACATAGTAAGCGCTTAACAAATACCAACATTATTATTACTGTGCAACATATTTACTTTATACAGGAATCCGTCCAAATGCCTGAATTTTGGTATTCATTAATTAGGTTAAGTGCTTACTACTAATAACTGTGGTATGTGTTAAGCGCTTACTATGTGCCAAGCACTGTTCTAAGCACTGGGGTAGATACGAGGTAATCAGGTTGGACACAGTCCCTGACCCACATAAGGCTCACACTCTTAATGCCATTTTACAGCTGAGGTAACTGAGGCACAAAGAAGTGAAGTGACTTGTCTGAGGTCACACAGCAGACAAGTGGCGGAGCCAGGATTAGAATCCAGGTCCTTCTGAGGCCTAGGCCCATGCTCTATCAATTAGGTCTCTGCAAGAACTCTTGACCACCCCAAATCTTACTCCACAGCCACTGAATTCTCCTCCTGGGTCACTATTCATTCACTCATTCATTCAATAGTATTTATTGAGCGCTTACTATGTGCAAAGCACTGGACTAAGCGCTTGGAACGTACAATTCGGCAACAGATAGAGACCATCCCTGCTCAATGATGGGCTCACAGTCTAATCGGGGGAGACAGATGGCAGAGTAAAACAGAACGAAACAGAAACAAGACATTATCACGATAAACAGAATCAGGGGATGTACACTTCATTAGCAAAATAAATAGGGTAATAAATAATATATACAAATGAGCACAGCGCTGAGGGGAAGGGGGAGGAGCGGAGGGTGGGGAGGGGAGGGAAGGGGGAGCAGAGGGAAAAGGGGGCTCAGCTGAGGGGAAGTGAAGGGGAGCTGCTACTTCTGACTTGGACTGGGCACTTTCAAATTTTAAAACGCCCACGGTCACCCCTGCTGCCCCAAAGGGGACTGCATCACAAATACCATCTGAAGGCAGCCCCGATACTTCTGTGGGTACAAAGCTGGCAGGGACAAGAGTAGCTCTGGGCAAGCCATCATCACCATAATCAATTCCTTCCCACAAGGTCTCAGGCCTGAAGTCTCAGGCCAGTCTTGTTCAACAGGATGCTCCATCACGGCAAGATATCTGCCAAATCAACAGTGCACACCAGCAGCACCTACTCTGGCTTTCTTATTTGTGGATCGCTCAGAGTACTTTACGACAATATCTTAACGGCAGTTAAGCTTCCCTGTGGAGTAACTGAGTTCACTGCATCTCAGTTCTCTTCCTAGAGGCCTTCCCTGTCTAAGCTCTCCTTTGTCGCCCTGACTCATTGCCTTTATTCATCTTCCCTCCCAGTCCCAAAGCACTTAGGTCCACACCTGTAATTTATTTATACTAATGTGCGTCTCCTCACCCTCAAGAGCGTCAGCATAGTGGGCAGGCAATGTGTCCATTTATTGTTATGTTGCACTCTCCCAAGTGTTTTGTACAATACTCTGCACACAATAAGCGCTCAATACAATTGATGGATCAACAGTATTTATGGCACACCCAATGAGTGGTATGCACAGTACTAAATTATTGGGAAGTTTAAAACAAAGCGACATCCCCTGCCCCCAATCATCTTACAAGCATCAACAGTTGGGCAGAGGAGGGAGACAAACATAAAAACATTTATAGAGAAAACAAAAAAAGAAATTGAAAGTACAGCCGAACTGATAAACAGAATCGCTGAGGATGGGTAGATGTGAGTATATAAAGTGCTAGAGATGACTGATGGGTTTATAAAAGCTGGGGTGGTGAGAATTCACTGGGGAAGGCAGGCTTTCATGTGTTTATTCTATTCAGCTGTTGGATTCATTCACAGAGATCAAAAAAACTTTTGAAATGAATTAATGGGAATCCTTAGGGTAACCTTGCTGGTGGTAGTCTACTGGAGGGAATGACCTGTGGCCTGACTGAACATTGCCACTCAGTCAATCATATGTATTGAGTGCTTACTGTGTGCAGATCACTGTACTAAGCACTTGGGAGAATACAACATAACACTAAACAAGCACATTCCCTGCCCACATTCATTCATTCAGTAGTATTTATTGAGCGCTTACTATGTGCAGAGCACTGTACTAAGCGCTTGGAATGTACAATGAGCTTGCGGTCTAGAGGGGGAGACAGACATTAATAAAATTCCACATATGTGCATAAGTGCTGTGGAGCTGGGAAGAGGATAAATAAAGGGAGCAAGTCAGGGTTACTCAGAAGGGAATGGGAAAAGAGGAAAAGAGGGCTTAGTCAGGGAAGGCCTCTTGGAGATATGCCTTCAGTAAGGCTTTGAGAGGGAGGAGAGTAGTTGTCGGATATGAGGAGCGAGGGTGTTCCAGGTCAGAGGTCGGAGGTGAGCTAGACGAGACTGAGGTACACTGAGAAGGTTAGTATTAGACGAGCCCAGTGTGCAGGCTGGGTTGTAAAAGAGTGGTGAGGTAGGAGGGTTCAAGGTGACTGACTGCTTTAAAACACTCCAAAGATGAGGAGTTTCTGTGTGATGTGGAGGAGGATGGGTATCCAATGTAGGTTCTTGAGGCATGGGGAAACATAACAATAATAATGTTATTTAAGTGCTTACTATGTGCAGAGCACTGTTCTAAGGGCCAGGGAGATACAGGGTAATCAGGTTGTACCACGTTAGGCTCACAGTCTTCATCCCCATTTTACAGATGAGGTCACTGAGGCACAGAGAAGTTAAGTGACTTGCCCACAGTGGCCTAGGTGACAAGTGGCAGAGCTGGAATTCGAACCCATGATATCTGACTTCCAAGCCCGGGCTCTTTCCACTGAGCCATGCTGCTTCCTGGATGTTTTTCTAGACAATGACCCCGGCAGCAGAGTGAAGTGTAGCCTGGAGTAGGGGAGAGACAGGAGGCAGAGAAGTCAGCAAGGAGACTAAATGTAATCCTTTGCATTCTGGAAGACTTTTCTTGAAGCTGTGCCTGATGAACGATAGCAAAACAGTTACCTGGAAAGAGAATTCAGTGGCTCTGGGTTAAGACTGATGGGTGGTCAGGAGTTCTTCCAGAGAAGCATTTCATCTCAGGGATTTGAACAGTTATTAAAACATATGCCACATTGATAAGGCTAACCTAAGGAATAAGTGTTTGCATGATTTACTTTTTTTTTTAGTATTCCGAGTGTTTGGATACATTATGCTCCTCTTATGAGAAAAGGAGTTGCTTCCCCCAGCTCCTAATTATATAACATATATGGTCTCAGACCCCTAGAGTTATGTTACTATATCGGGGAGTATTTCCCTACCTCAAAAATAGATCACCCTTCTAGCAGAGTTTTGGCAGCAAAGAGAGGTTTGCATGTAGATATTTCCTCATTTGTGTTACCTTAAAAATAAAACCCTGCTCAATTTGATCAAAGAAAATGCTGAGCTTCAAATAAACCAGTGCGTCACAACAGGAGATGCAATGATCAGCAGCTGTTAAAAGTTGCTGTAAGCTTATTTTTGCTTTACTGTGGCTTTGTTCAGTAGGTGATGAACAGACTGAAAACTCAAATGTTGTAAAATACAAGATACACTTCTGACACGTCGCATGATCACTAAGCTGTCTGTAGAACATATCATCATAAGTGGAATTTATTGAGTGCTTACTATGAGCAGAACAATGTAATTAACCTCTTGGGAAAGTACAACAGAATTGGTAGACATGTTCGCTGCTCCCAGTGAGCTTAGAGTCTAGAAGAGACAGACATTAACATAAAAATGTATCATCTATAATTGATATATACATAAATGCTATGGTGCTGAGGGTCAGGTGAATATTAAATCTCCAGATTCAGTCAGTCCATGGTATTTGAGCTCTTACTGTGTACAGGGAGCTGAACTAAGTGGTAGGGAGAATACAATATAACAAACAGACACGTTCTTTGCCCACAGTGAGCTTACACTCTAGAAGGGGAGACAGACATTAATATAATATATGTGTATATATATATATATATAATATATATGTGTATTAATATATATGTGTGCGCTGTACGGCTCATGGGGGCCGGTGAATAAAGGTCACAGCTCACAGATCCAATACATCTCTTTTAGTTAACAGATAATGCAATTTAGTTTTACTGCTAAGTTGAGAACTGAAGTGAAGAGGTGGAAAGGAATGAGCTAGGAGTAGAAACCCGCTAAAAGTATTCTAGGTGAAGCTTTTGGATTGTCCACAGTACCTGAAGCTCAAGAAGTTATTTTAGAAGGCAGGCAAAGAATATTCCCTAACAATCTACAATTGATATTCCAACCTCACAAGTTATGTAAATATTCTTATACTCTTATTTCCCTATCGCTAATCCATTTCAAGCGCGTAGTACATAGCAAGTGCTCAATACCACTGACTGATATTTTAATGTCTATCTATACAGACTGTTGACTCCTTGTGGGCAGAGATTTTGTCTAACTCTGCTATACTTTACTTTCACAAGCCCTTAGTACTTTCTCTGCACACAATAAGCACTTAATACGGTGGGTTGATCTGTTTTTGCCTCCCTCAGTTTGAAAAGCACCACCATTTTGCAAATCTCTTGACTACAAAGGGCTTAAATTACAGCAGCCATCTGACACCTTCCACTATTCATTCACACTTACCCAAATCTACATCTCCAGACCTGAACCAGGTCTCTCTCTCTAGTTTCACATTTCCTCCTGCCTTCAAGACATCTCTACTTGGATGTCCCCCCTTCACCTCAAACAGGTCTAAAACAGAACTTATCTTCCCATCCAACCCCTGTCCTCCCCCATCTTCCCCCTCTTTTCCCATCACTTTAGATGGCACCACCATCCTTCCTGTCTCAAGCCCTTAAACTTGGTGTTATCCTTGATTCCTCTCTCTCTCTCATTCAATCCACATATTTAATCCATCACTAAATCCTGTTGGTTCAACCTTCACAATATTGCTAAAATCTGTCCTTTTCTCTCCCATCCAAACTGTTCATTCATTCATTCATTCAATTGTATTTATTGAGTGCTTACTGTGTGGAGAGCACTGTACTAAGTGCTTGGAGAAAGTACAAAACAGCAATAGAGAGGCAATCCCTGACCACAACAGGCTCACAGTCTAGAGTCTAATCCAATCACTTATCCTATCCCGCTCTGATTACTGTTATCAGCCTCCTTGCAGACGTCTCAGCTTTCTGTCTCTCCCCACTCCAGTCCAATCTTCACACTGCTGCCCAGATCATTTTTCCACAAAAACGATTAGGCCATGTTTTCCCCTCTCCTCAAGAACCTCTACCTCCGGATCAAGCAGAAACTCCTCACCATTATTGGCTTTAAAGCAGTCAACCACCATGCCCCCTCCTACCTCACCTTCCTACTCTCCTACTACCATCCAGCTGGCACACGTCGCTTCTCTAATGCCAGCCTACTCACTGTACCTAAATCACATCCATCTCCCCACCAACCTCTCGCCCATGTACTGCCTCTGACTGGGACACCCTTCCTCATATTCGATGATTATTCTCCCCTCTTTCAAAGTCTTACAGATGGCACATCTCCACCAAGAGGCCTTCCTTAAGTCCTCCTTTCCTCTTCTCCCACTCCCTTCTGCATCCCCCTGACTTGCTCCCTTTACTCATCCCCTCCCCTCTCGACCCCAAGGCACTTAAGGACATATCTGTCATTTATTTACGTATTTATATTAATGCCTGTCTCTCCCTCTAGATTGGAAGCTCATTGTGGGCAAGGAATTTGTCTATTGTTATATTGTACTCTCCCAAGTGCTTAGTACAGTGCTCTGCACACAGTAAGTGCTCCATAAATATGACTAACCTCAAACATAAACCTACTCGCTATGTCACGATGCCATCTTTCTCACTATCCGTCCCTAGCCCATACCCTCCATCCTTCCTGGAACTTCCTCCCCACTTCTCATCTGATAAAGAATCACCCATCTTCAAAGGTCTCCATATTTTATGGCTTGGGATTTTAAAAAAATATTTACACACACGTGTGTATATACACATACACACACACACACATGGTGCTTGGCACATAGTAAGTGCTTAACAAATACCATAATCATTATTATTATTCATGTGTGGGTATTCATATATACATTCCTGTTAGGCTGGCTACCTTAATTTGTACCTCTATGTATTAAGATATCTGAGTTCTTATTATATGCAAAGCACTGTGTTAAGTGCTTGGGAAAGTACATTAGAATTGCTATATGTTCCCTGCCTATAAGGAGCACACACTCTAGTCAGTCAATAATATTTAGGGGCTAGTAAAAGTGGAGCGACAGGACCAAGTGAATAAATCTAGTCACCTACTCAAGGAAAGGCTCTAATATACTTTTTACCTAGAGAAAAACAAATAAAGCCCAGCAAAACACTGTACTAGCTTGTCTCCTGATGCTTTCAAGCTTTAGTACGCATCCACAAAGGGCTTGGGAAAAGTGGAGATTTAATCTCCATCTACATATTTGCTGTCATCATTTCAAGTGTGCAGGAGAAACTACACTAATCATTAGTACAAAAAGAGGACAAAAATAACCACCACCAGCTATCCCACAAAGGGGAAAGTGAGAAAAGGAGAAAAATTTTTAAAATGTGAAAAATGGTGATTACCACTATTTTCAGTTTTGGAAGTTACCTCCCCCCCCCCCCCCCCTTTTTTTTTTTTTTTAAATATCTGGTTGCAGTCTCTTCCTCCACCGCAAGCACCAAGGGTGAGATTAGGCTCCTCTTCTTGCTGGAGCTCCCAGAGATCGGAAACTTGGGTCACCACAATCACAGCTGCAGTGGTGGTAGATGTTGCGTGCGCTGAGGAAGGGGGAGTGGGGGGATAGCCTGGGAAAGTACAGATCCCCGATCCAAGGCAGCTACCACATCCTGCTGGCCTATCTGACACAGGGCTGCTGGGTCAGAGAGAGCGGTGGGTGGGTGAGTGGGCTTCCTGCCTTGGCCCCTTATTTCCTCCCAGAGCCCTGAGAAGCAGCGTGGCTCAGTGGAAAGAGCACGGGCTTTGGAGTCAGAACTCATGGGTTCGAATCCTGGCTCGGCCACTTGTCAGCTGTGTGACTTTGGGCAAGTCACTTGACTTCTCGGTGCCTCAGTGACCTCAACTGTAAAATGGGGATTAAGACTGTGAGCCCCATGTGGGACAACCTGATTCCCCTGTGTCTACCCCAGTGCTTAGAACAGTGCTCGGCACATAGTAAGCGCTTAACAAATACCAACATTATTACCTCAGGGTGCCGGCTGCACTGGTGGTGGCCACCTGGAGGCTGGGCTACCATAGCCCAGCCCAATCGCCCGGACCCCATGCTGAAGCTTCAGGCCAGGACGACTTTGAGACCAGTGGGACCTAGTGGAGAGAGCCCAACCCGGAGGTCAGAAGAACCTGGGTTCTCATTCCGGGTCTAACACTTTTCTGCTGTGAGACCTTCGACAAGTCATCTCACTTCTCTGTGCCTCTACTAGCTCAGCTGTGAAATGGGGATTAGGACTGTGAGCCCTGTGTGGGCTATTTATATCGCCTGGTTTCTATTTATATCCCCTGGTTTCTATTTATTGCTATTGTTCTTGTCTGTCTGTCTCCCCCAATTAGACTGTAAGCCCATCAAAGGGCAGGGACTGTCTGTTACCGATTTGTACATTCCAAGCGCTTAGTACAGTGCTCTGCACATAGTAAGCGCTCAATAAATACTATTGAATGAATGAATGAACCTGATTTGCTTGTATCCACCCCAGCGCTTAGTACAGGGCCTGGAACATAGTAAATGTTTAACAAATGCCACAATTACTATTACTACCACATCTGCTCCTTCACATTCAAAATTGTGAGGCTCCAATCCAACGTATTTATTAATTGCTTATTCTATGCAAAGCACTGTCCTAAGGGATTGAAAGGCTACAATGTAACAGAGTTGGTAGACACGTTTCCTGCCATGTCATTCAATGGTATTTAAGCGCTAAGTGTGCAGAGCACTGTATTAAGGCTGTATTAAGCGCTTGGGAGAGTACAATATAAGAATATAACAGACACATTCCCTGCCCACAACGAGCTTACAGTCCAGAGGGGGAGACAGACATCAATATAAATTACAGACATGTATATAAGTGCTGTGGGGCTTGGGGTGGAGGGCGAATAAAGGGAATTTGTGTGATGCAAAAGGGAGTGGGAGAAAAGGAAAGGAGGGATAGTCAGGGAAGTCCTCTTGGAGGAGATGTGCCTTCGATAAAGGGTTTATGGTCTAGATGGGAGACAGACAATAACATAAAATAAATAAATTATGGATCTGTACAGAGAAAGAAGCAGCATGATCTAGTGAAAAGAGCACAAGCCTGGGAGTCAGAGGACCTAGGTTCTAATCCCAACTCTGCCACTGTCTGAGTGACCTTGGGCATGTCTATTTGTTATATTATACTCTCCCCCAGTGCTTAGTACAGTGCTCTGCACATAGTAAGCGCTCAATACAACTGAACTTATCTATGTCTCAGTTACCTCTTATGTAAAATGGGGATTAAGACTGTGAGCTCCATGTTGGACCGTGTCCAACCTGATTAGCATGCACTTATGCCAGCATTTAACTGCAGTGCCTGCCATATAGTAAACACTCAACAAATACCATAAAAAAGTGCTGTGGTATCCAAGGTGGGGTGATTAAAGGGTGGAAATCCAATTGCAAGGACCACTCCTCTCCCAATCAATCCAACAACTCCCCTCCCAATCAATCAGTTGTATTTGAGCGCTTACTGTGTGCTGAGCACTGTAGTAAGCATTTGGGAGAGTACAAGAGAACAGAGTTGGTAGACCTGTTCCCTGCCCACAGGGAGTTTACAGTCTTAGTGGGGGAGATGGATATTAATATAAATAAAATTCAAAGCTTTATGCAAGTGCTATGGAGTTGAGGGAGGGTGAGAAAAGGATGTAAATCCTAATACAAGGGTGATTCAGAAAGGAATGGGAGGAAAGGAAAGGAGGGTCTAGTCAGGGAAGGCCTCTTGGAGGGGAGATGGTTTTAATAAGGTTTTAATGAAGTCGGGGAGAGTGAACGTCTATCAGATGTGAAGAGGGAGGGGATTCCTGTGGTAGCCCCTTTCTGAGGCAGGGCAGATGGGCACGTGGGGCTGAACCCTGTTCTACAATAAACCAGTCTCTGAAACAAATTCATATCAGCACAGCCACCCTGACATTTGTTTTAACAAGTGTGAGGCTCCACAGGGTTGTAGTTTACTTTCACCTCTGCCACCAATTAAAGCTTTATAAGGCATTTGAGTAGCTCATACAAACAGAAGAACTCTGTGTTTCCATAACTTGGGAAACACTCTTTAATGGGATCAGATGTGTAGGCACATTTGTCCAAAACACAGTGGGCATTCCCAGTCTTTCAGGGTTCCTTTCTCTTGACACGCTCCCAAAATGCTTGCTGCCATCACTCCACAAGGGGTCCTGAACACTCTTCTTCACGGCCAACTGTGATCAGAGAGAAAAACCAAACCTCTATTGCCAAGTGTTTGTGTGTGTGAGGGGAGATGTGGACCCTGAAGGCAAGCACATGGTGGCTGAAAGAAGAGGGGTGGAGTCAACTTCCAAAATAATGGAATTTATTTCACCTTTTATTAGGTACCCAGCAGTGTGCTAAGAATGAGGGTAGATAAAAAAATAATCAGAGTGGACAGAGTCCCTGTTCTTCACCGGATATTCAGTGTAAGAGGTACGGAGAACAGATACTGTATCTCAACATTTTAGCAATGAGGAAACCAAGGCACTGAGAAGTTAAGTGACTTGTCCAGGGTCATATAGAAGGCCAGCAGCAGAAATGAAATTAAAACCAAGATCTTCTGACTCCCGCGCTCTTTATTTACATTTCTTTTTAAATTGGTATTTGCTAAGCATTTATTTGCCAAACCCTGTACTAAGCCCTGGGGTAGACAGAAACTAATCCAGATGGATTCATTCTTTTTCCCTTGCTGTCTCCAACTCCCTTCCTGTCCTATGATCCTGGAGAGAGTGAGGGAAGAGGTCTCCCTGATAGGGTCCTCATTTCTCCCATTCACCCTCCCTTCTAGTTGCCTCTGTGGATCTGAACCCCTTTGCAACTTGTTATTCACCCATCACCAGCACTAAGGTGCACACCCCTATACGCTCCCATTCCTCCATCAGTAATATCTTAATGTCTGTCTCCCCATCTAGGCCATGAGCTCCATGTGGGCAGGGAACATGTTTACCTAATAATAAGTTACCTCATCTATAAAATGGGGATTAAGACTGTGAGCCTCACACGGGACAACCTGATTACCCTCTATCTACCCCAGTGCTTAGAACAGTGTTCTGCAGATAGTAAGTGCTTAACAAATACCAACATTATTATATTATTATGGTATTTGTTAAGTGCTTACCAGGGGCCAGGCACTATAATAAGCGCTGGGGTGAATCCAAGCCAATTGGGTTGGACACAGTTCCTGCCTCGTGTGGGGCTCACTGTCTCAATCCCCATTTTATAGATGAGGTAACAGAGGTCCAGAGAAGTGAAGTGACTTGTCTTAGGCCACACAGCAGACAAGTGGCGGAGCTGGGATTAGAACCTATGACCTTCTGATTCCCAGGCCTGTGGTCTTCCCACTAAGCCACACTGCTTCTCTTAGCCAGGCTGCTTCCCCAAGACAGTCAAATGACTGAAATGCCTGTGCCCTACTTGATCTAACTCACAGACCTGTGTTCTAAGGACCTGGGTTCTAATCCCAGCTCTACTTGTCGGCCATGTGACGCTGGGCCAGTCACAACTTTTCTGTGCCTCAGTTACCTCATCTGTAAAATGGGAATTATGACTGTGAGCCCCAGATGGGACATGGACTGTGTCCAACTTGATTAGCTTGTTCTATCCCAGTGTTTAGTACAAAGCCTGGTACATACTAAGTGCTTAGCAAATACTGTTAAAAAAACATTGTCTGCTCTATGGATGACGGAGTTCAAAGGGCAAGTAATGGGGGGGGAGTGCTGCACATATGACGTGTACTTGCCTTAGGTCACACAGCAGACAAGTGGCAGAGCCGGCATTAGAACCCATGACCTCTGATTCCAAGGCCTATGCTCTATCCACTACGCCATACCAGATATCCTGCATTGTTCTCACTCAAGTACCTAATACAGTGCTCGGCACCAAGCAAGTGTTCAATTAAACCCACTTATTGATTATCTGTTGGTGCCTTTCCCCAAATCCTTCTTCCCTCCTCTTCCCATCAACCACTCCCAGCAGCGCCAAGTGAGGATGTGGAATAAAAGGGATGCTACCTGAGCCAGATTTTCAAGCCAGCTTACCCCAGATACATGCTGAACCTCAGGTTTTGGGGATCTGAGCTTAGGCACAGATCTGACCTCAGTTCTGGGAGATGAGACTCCACTTTTCAACCCTCACCTCCTCCAACAAGCCTTCCCTGATTAAATTCCCCAATACTCCTAATCATATCCAGTGCTTAGAACAGTACTTGGCACATAGTAAGTGCTTAACCACTGCCATCATTATTATAACAACCCAAAGCCTCTTCAAGCATTTGTGTATCTATGTTTATTCAATTGTAGAGTTATTTATTCTGATTCCTTCATTTCAAAATATATTTTTCAGTTTTCTCCCGTTCAAGGGTCAGTTCCTTGTGGGAAGGTTACCTGCCTCAGTAGGCTGTTCCCAAACACTTAAAGGAGTGCATATCGAAGGCTCACCTCCTCCAGAGGCCTTCCCAGACTAAGCCCCCCTTTTCCTCTGCTCTCCCTCCCCATCGCCCTGACTCACTCCCTATGCTCTACTCCCCCACAAAGCACTTGTATATATATGTACATATTTATAATTGTATTTATATTAATGATGTGTATATATCTCTAATGCTATTTATTTATACTGATGCTATTGATACCTGTTTATTTGTTTTGATGCTTGTCTCCCCCTTTCTAGACTGTGAGCCTGTTGTGGTCAGGGATTGTCTCTATTTAATAATGGTGGTATTTCTTAAGCACTTACTATGTGCCGAGCACTGTTCTGAGCGCGGGGGTAGATACAGAATCAGGTTTCCCACGTGAGGTTCACAGGCTTAATCCCCACTTTACAGATGAGGTAACTGAGGCGCAGAGAAGTTAAGTGACTTGCCCAATGTCACACAGCTGACAGGTGGCGGAGCTGAGATTAGAACCCATGACCTCTGACTCCTAAACCCATGCTCTTTCCACTGAGCCATATTTGTTGCTGAATTGTACTTTCCAAGCACTTAATAAAGTGCTCTGCACACAGTAACACTCAAATTCTGTTGAATGAATGAATGCAGAGGGTACTCATTCAATACAATTACTAATAACCTACATTTTTCCTCATATAAAATGATTTCCAACTCTTAACTGATTTCACTATCTTCTCAAGAGCTCTACCTTCACTTGTTCATGAGAAAAAGTTCCTGATCTCTTTTTTGGAAGAACTAATGCTGAATTCCAGTGCCTCAGCCACCTTTTTGTTTGAAGAAAGAAAAATACCATCCACCTACCAATTTCATATAGATTGTCAAGCAATAAATGATATTTATTGAGTGCTTACTATCTGCTGAGCACTGGACTAAGCAGTTGGGAGAGAACAATATGCACTGATAGATACATTCCCTGCCCACAAGGAGCTTAATAATTATTTTTGTGGTATTTGTTAAATGCTTACTGTGCACCAGACACTGTACTAAGTGCTAGGGTGGACACAAGCAAGTCAGATTGGACACAGGTCCTGCATTCATTCATTAGTATTTATTGAGCGCTTACTATGTGCAGAGCACTGTACATTCCAAGTGCTTAGTACAGTTCGGCAACAGAGAGACACAATCCCTGTCCAGTGACAGGCTCACAGTCTAAACAGGGGAGGTCCTGCATGGGGTTCACAGGCTTAATCCTCATTTTGCAGATGAGGAAACTGAGGCTCAGAAGTGAACTGAATTGCCCAAGGTTACATAGATGTGGTGGAAGTGGGATTGAAATGCACAACCTTTTCACGCCCAGGCCCATACTCTATCCACTGCACCCTGCTACTTACAGTCTAAAGGGGCAAACAGACCTTAAGATAAATTACTAATAGGGGAACAGAAGAGTAAAAGGGCATATATAAAATGGTATGGATGGGCTTTGTTGTTTTTTTTTTAAAGTGGTATTTGTTAAGCACTTACTATGTGCCAGGCACTATAGTAAGCCCAAGGGTAGATACAAGTCAAGTCCTGTTGACTTGTTGGGGCTCACAGTCTTCATCCCCATTTTATAGATGAGGTTACTGAAGAAGCAAGAAATTAACTACTACTACTACTAATGATGGTACTTGTTAAGTGCCTAAGTGCTAAGCACTGTTTTAAGTGCTGGGGTAGGTTCATTCATTCATTCATTAATTTCAATCGTATTTATTGAGCACTTTTGCATGGGGTTCACAGTCTTAATCCCCCTTTTGCAGATGAGGTAACTGAGGCCCAGTGAAATGAAGTGACTTGCCCAAGGTCACACAGCAGACAAGTGCCAGAGCCGGGATCGGAGCCCATGACCTTCTGACTCCCTGGCCTGTGCTCTATCCACTAGGCCATGCTACTTCCCTATGAGGTGAATATCAAGGGCTTAAGAGGTATGGATCCACACTCTGTAAAATCTTCCATTTACAGATGAAGTAACTGAGGCCCAGAGACGTGAAGTGACTTGCCCAAGGTCACACAGCAGACCAGTAGCAGATCTGGAATTAAAACTCAGGTCCTTCTGATCCCCAGGCCCGTGCTATATCAACGAGGCCATGTTACTTCCTTATGAGATGAATATCAAGTGCTTAAGGGGTATGGATCCAAGTGCAGTAGTGACATAGAAGGGAGGTGCCAAGTTGTACATTCCAAGCGCTTAATACAGTGTTCTGCACACAGGAAGCATTCAAAATATGATTGAATGAATGAGGGAAAATAGGAGAAACAAGGACTTAGGGAAGGCTTCTTGGAGGAGGTATGATTTTAATAAGCCCTTAAAGGCAGGGAGAGCGTTGGCCTGTTGGATATGAGCCCTGGAGTCCTGGATAGGCTCAGTTAAACCTTTAGGTTTTGATTCTTTCTGGCTTGACAGCTAAACTGAACTGGACCAAGAAAACAAAAATAGTCTTGGCACCCATTCCTTCCCTGTCCCTCCTTTAGAACATCCTTTAAGAAAGAAAGAAGGGTAAAGGTGGGAGGGGGTGGAGGGGGAAGGGAAAAGTCACCTATTTGCTTGGCCTAAGGTGTGGTTCTTGTTAGTATGTTTCTAATATGCATGTGCGTGCATCCATAACCACACATGTACGTGACCACCATGTACATGCTGACCCTATAGACTGTAAACTCTTCCTATAGACTGTAAGCTCACTGTGAGCAGAAAATGTGCCTGCCAACTCTGTTGTATTGTACTCTCCCAAGGGCTTATTATAGTGACCTACACACATTAAGCGCTCAATAGATACCACTGATTGATTTATTGCCCACACCATCCCTTTGGTCTAGAGATCCCTCCCCGCATCATATTTTACAGACCATCTTTCTCCCCACCTTCAAAACCCTCCTAAAAAAAAAAAATCACATCTCTAAGGGACTTTCCCTGACTAAATCATCATTTCCTCTCCCCACCTTCCCTTCTGTATCACCTATACACTCGGATGCCTCCTCTCAAGTGCCAACCCCTCCACATGCGCATCGGACCCCATTTCTTCACTCCTTATAAAAACTCGCCCCTTCCCTCTTCCCCTCCTTAACTTCTATCTTCAACCGCTCACCCTCCAACGGTTTCTTGCCCCCGCCTTCAAACATGCCCATGTCTCCCCCATCCTAAAAAAAAAACAACTCTTGACCCCACTGTCCTCTCCAGTTACCGTCCTATCTCCCTCCTACCCTTCCTTTCTAAACTCCTACAGCGAGCCGTCTACACTCTATGCCTCAAATTCTTCAACTCCAACTCTCTCCTGGACCCCCTCCCATCTGGCTTCCATCCCCTTAACTCCACCAAGACTGCCCTAAGGTCACCCATGACCTCCTACTTGTCAATCCAATGGCTCCTACTCCATCCTAATCCTCCTCGACCTCTCAGCTGCCTTTGACACCGTTGACCATCCCCTTCTCAACATTATCCAACCTTGCCTTCACTGACTCCGTCCTCTCCTGGTTCTCCTCTTATCTCTCTGGCCGATCATTCTCAGTCTCCTTGGCGGACTCCTCCTCCCTCTCCCATCCCCTAACTGTAGGGGTCCCTCAAGGGTCAGTTCTTGGCCCTCTTCTATTCTCCATCTACACTCACTCCCTTGGAGAACTCATTTGCTGCTAGGCTTCAACTATCATCTCTGTGCAGATGACACCTAAATTATCTCCTCCCCTGTTCTCTCTCCCTCCCTCCAAGCTCACATCTCCTCTTGCCTTCAGGGCATCTTTACTGGGATGTCCTCCCGCCACCTAAAACTCAATATGTCCAAGTCAGAGCCCCTTATCTTCCCTCCCAAACCCTGTCCTCTCTGTAACTTTTCCGTCACTGTGGACAGCACAAGCATCCTCCCCGTCACACAAGCCCGCAACCTTGGTGTCATCCTTGACTCTGCTCTCTCATTCACCCCACATATCCAATCCATCACCAAAGCCTGCCGGTCTCACCTTCACAACATCACCAAGATCTGCCCTTTCCTCTCCTTCCAAACCGCTACCACGTTAGTGCAATCACTCATCCTGTCCTGATGGGATTACTGCATCAGCTTCCTTTCTCACCTCCCAACCTCCTGTTTCTCCCCACTTCAGTCCATACTTCATTCTGCTGCCCGGATTATCTTTTTATGGAAATGTTCTGGGAATGTCACCCCTCTCCTCAAAAGTCTCCAGTGGTTCCCTATCAACCTCCGTATCAAACAAAAACTCACTATTGACTTCAAAGCTCTCCTTCACCTTGCCCCTTACCTTACCTCCCTTCTCTCCTACATCCCAGCCCGCACACTTCGCTCCTCTGGTGCTAACCTTCTCACTGTGCCTCATTCTCGCCTGTCCTGCCGTTGACCTCTGGCCCACATCTTACCTCTGGCCTGGAACGCCCTCCAGTGCTTTGCACACAGTAAGCACTCAAAAATATGATTGAATGAGTGAATGAAGATCACAGAGCAAACAAGTGGCAGTCAGGATTAGAACCCACGACCTTTTGACTCCCAGGCCTGTGCTCTAACACTACACCATGCTGCTTCCCAAAAAATCATCATGGCTTAGTGGAAAGAGCACGGACTTGGGAGTCAGGTGTCGTGGGTTCTAATCCCAGATCCACCACTTTCAGCTGTATGACTTTGGGCAAGTCACTTAACTTCTCTATGCCTCAGTTACCTCATCTATACAATGGGGATTAAGACTGTGAGCCCCACATAGGCCAACCTGATTATCCTGTATCTACCCCAGCGTTAGAACGGTGCTGGGCACATAGTAAGCGCTTACCAAATACCATCATCGTTATTATTTATCTTGGGAAAATGTCTGGGGTTTAGAGGACAGAAACCCATACATGTGTACCCTCCTCAGACCTTACATTTTCCATCTCTGAACTTGACACTGTATTTTGTTAATAGTATTTGAGTGTCTACAGGAAGCAAGGTGCTGTACTAAATAGTCTCAAAATTATCTTTTTAGAGATAGGCACCCAACTTAAAAGCCAGGGATGAATTTGGCATTCCAAAGATAGTTTTTTCTAGCTATTTTGTAGTTCTTTTAGTTGCAAGGGACCAATTTACAGTAGTAAGTTTATCTCACCATCAACTTAAAAGACTGTAATTTCCCTTAATGCCACAGAAGCCTTGCAAATGAATAGAAAATTTTTTTAAAAAATAAAGAAGTCTGCCCCAATCACCCCCCTGTTTCTTCCCTTTACATTCCTCTATTCCAGACCTCCAAGGAATCCTTCATTACTTGCCAGGCTTGGTAAAAATTTCCCCTAAGTGGAAATTGGCAAGGCTGTCATTTTGGTAATAAACTTGAGTTGCAAGAGTTTCTGAAGGTTTGTTCAACACAGGTCCTTTTCTGGATTTAGATAACCACCTTTTAAATGTAATGATGCTGGATATTAAAGGGGGCAGAATTTTACCTATGAAGAAAAAGGGTAGGGAATGTGTTGTGTTGTACTCTCCCAAGAGCTTAGTACAGTGCTTTGCACACAAGAAGTCAGCCTCCTGTCTCTCCCAACGCCAGTCCATCCTTCACTCTGCTGCTCAGATAATTTTTCTACAAAAATGTTCAGGCCATATATCCCCACTTCTCAAGAACCTCCAGTGGTTGCCCACCCACCTCCACATCACACAGTAACTCCTTAATGTTGGTTTTTAAAACACAGTCACCTTGCTCCTTCCTTCTACAATCCAGCCCACACACTTCATTCCTCCAATGCCAACCTTCTCAATGTTCCTCCATCTTGTCTCACCACTGACCTCTTGCCCACATCCTGTCTCTGACCCAGAATGCCCTCCCTCTTCATATCTGACAGACAATTACACTCCCCACCTTCAAAGTCTTATGGAAGGCATATCTCCTCCAAGAGGCCTTCCCTGACTATGCCTTCCTTTCCGCTTCTCCCACTATCGGCATCACCTTGACTTACTCCCTTTATTCATCCCCCCTCCCAGCCCCACTGCATTTATGTACATATCTGTAATTATATTTATATTAATGTCCATCTCCCCATCTAGACCTTAAGCTCATTGTGGGCAGGGAATATGTTATATTGTACTCTCCCAAGCACTTAGTACAGTGCTTTGTACACAATAAATGCACAATAAATATGATTGACTGACTGCACTGTTTAAGCATTTGATATCTGCCCTACCCTCAGTCCCACAACACTTAGGTACTTACCTGTAATTTATTTTAATTTCTATCTTGCCTCTCTAAGTTGTAAACTCCTTGTGGGCAAGGAATGTGTGTACCAAATGTGTTGTATTATACTCTCCCAAGTGCTTAGTACAGCATTCATTCATTCAATAAAATTTGAGCGCTTACTATGTGCAGAGCACTGTACTAAGCGCTTGGAATGTACAAATCGGTAACAGATAGAGACAGTCCCTGCCCTTTGATGGGCTTATAGTCTAATCAGGGGAGAGGGACAATAACAATAGCAATAAATAGAATCAAGGGGATGAACATCTCATTAAAACAATAGCAAATAAATAGAATCAAGGTGATGTACATCTCATTAACAAAATACCATAAATCAGCATTCTGCCTACAGTAATGAATTGGGCATGTTGGGCCAAATTATATGACTTTACAGTGCTATAAATTGGATTAGATAAAACAAATTGCAGAAGAGATCACTTGCCTTGAGAGGGAATTGATAAGAGACAAGCCTAACCCTAAGTCTGACGGTTGGAGAGGTGATATTGAACAAACTAGATTACTATTTCTAAATCCTATTGCACAGAGGAATGATTGTGTTTGTGAGAATTCTTTTTACCAATTACATTCCTAGATAGTGACTTATTGCTTTCTCAATATTTTGTTACTTGTAACTGGCACAAGGATCTCAGCAATAATTTGTATTAAAAAAAGGTCTTTTTTTTTTAATCTGGGTGAGAAGGGGAGAATGTTTTGGATAGGGCTGCTGAGAGTAAGAGCTTCAGAACTAGGGTAATACAAGAAGACAGTAGTATACTGAGAGGTTTAATGACTCACTAGCATAAACTGTTAAAGGGCAGGGAGCAGAGCTTTAGGATGGGGAAATTGTGAAGCAGTGAGAAACTCATCCCCATTTCCAAGAACTCTCTGAGAGTCTGAAGGATCTGGGTTCTAACCCTGGCCCCACCACTTGTCTTCTGTGGGACCTTGGACAAATCACTTAACTTCTCTATGCCTCAATTACCTCATCTGTAAAATGGGGATTAACACCGTGAGCCCCATATGGGACCTAGACTATGTCCAACCTGATTAGCCTGTATATACCCCAGTGCTTAGGACAGTGCCTGGCACATAGTAAGAGCTTAACAAATACCATTTAAAAAGAAAAAGACAAAGACCCCACCACTCCCCTTATTCCTCTCCAAAGATTCCTAGGTTTTGCCACTGGATGTTGATTGGCAGGAATCCCCCAACAGTACTTTTGTTCATATCCATAATTTATTTTACATTTATGGCTGCCTTCCCTTCTAAACTGTAAACTTGTTGGCAGCAGGGCAACTCATTTGTACTGTACTGTCCCAAGCACTTAGTACAGTGCTCTACACACAGTAAGCACTCAAATCATTGCTGTGCTTTGCTAAGTTAGTAACGTTGTCCTACATTGTAGAAGTTTGTCACATTCACGGAGAGCAATCCTCTACTTTCTAAACTATATCCAGGTTAAAATATACGCTGCCACTTGCCTGTTATGTGATCTGAGTCAAGCTATTTAACGATTCTGTGCCTTTCCTCACCTGTAAAATGGGGATAAAATGCCTGTTCTCCCTCCCTGATAGAGTGTGAGCCCTGTGTGGGACAGGGTCTGTGTCCAACCTGATTATCTTGTATCTACCCCGGCACCCAGATTGGTGTTTGGCATGCTTATATACCTACTATATTATAAATCTTTTCCTTATTGCACTTACAACCCAGTTGGCAAGAAGGCCATCTGTCTTTCCTGTAATCAGTGGGAAGTGCACTAGCTGCATAAAGAATTGCCCACCCCCCCTTTTGATTCAGTAGCAGCGATGCTGACGGGCACCTGGTGATTTTCATGCAATAGTAAAGGTGCCAAAACTTCCCCCAGTAAAGTAAGCACTGGTTTACACATTATTGATGGCAAAAATCATCGGTTAATGGGCAAGTTCCTGTGGGTGACACACTTAGAACTGTTATGTACATAGCCATAATTTATTTACATTAATGTCTGTCTCCCCTTCTAGACTGTAAGCTCGATATGGACTGGGAACATGTCTAATTGTCTTGTATTGTACTAAGTGCAAAACTTACTAGTGCCTACTACAGTGCTCTGCACATAGTAGAAGTAGCATAGCCTAATGGAAAGAGCATGGGCCTGGGAGTCAGAGGATCTGCGTTCTAATCCCAGCTCTGCCACTTGTCTGCTGTGTGTTCTTGCGAAAGTCTCTTCTTCACTTGTCTGTGCCTCACTTCCCCCCCATCTGCAAAATGGGGATTCAGTACCTCTTCTCCCTCCTACTGAGCCCCATGAGAAACCTGATTATCTTGTATCTACCCCAGCACTTAGTAAATATCAGAAATGGGTGACTAGACATGGTAACAATCAATCGATGGCATTTAGAGCACTTACTGCATGCAGAGGGCTATATTAAACCCTTGGGAGAGTACCACAGAGTTGGTAGACATGTTCTGTACCCACAGTGAACTTACAGTCTACAAGGGGAGACAGGCATGAATACGAATAAAGTAAAAGATCTTAAAGACTCCAGGTTTAGAGCATCTTTCACTTTCCAGACAGTTACAATTAATCTAGAAGCTTATCTTTTTTCCTCCCTCCTAAAAATGGCAGTCTCCAGAATTTTAAAGCACTCCCAAGAAACCAGCCCAGATAGCTGCTCCTCACTGCAATGAGTCATTAAGTGACCAAGTCCACTTGTAATTAATTCACTGCAATCACTTACAGGAACACTTTGCAGTTGTTTCATTTCCCACTAAGTGTCTGTCACTGCCTCTTTCCCCTTTCTATGATTAGATGGTGAGCCCCCTGAGGGAAAGGACTTGTGTCTAATTCCCACCTGTTTATTTTCCAGCAGTTAGTACAGTGTCCTGCCCACAGTAAGTGATCAATCAGTACTTATAATACTACAGGTCTGCAGCCAGTGGGAATCATATCTGGTTATTTTTTGGAACCACAAGGATGGCCCACTATCCCATAACACGCAGTGCCATTATAAGGCATCTCTGTTCAAACTATCTGAACATTACAGCAGTTGTTCTAGGCTGCTGGGTTTGATCTGGTTATTGCTACGGCGTAAGGAAGGGGAAGTCTTAACAGGCAGCTTTTCGGCTCCCTTTATTCACCCCTATCGCAGGTATGATATGATACCAACCATTTAGGATGGGCATTTAGCGCAGGCTCCACAACACTTACTGTAAGCCCGTTGGGTAGGGATTGGCTCTATTTGTTGCCGAATTGTACTTTCCAAGGGCTTAGAACAGTACAGTGCTCTGCACACAGTAAGCGCTCAATAAATACGACTGAATGAACGGCCGTCTGTCTTCCCCTCTAGACTGTAAGCTCGTTGTGGACGAGGAACGTGTCTACCAACTTTGTTACAGAGTACTTTCCCAGGGGCTTAGTAGAGTGCTCTGCATACAGTGACTGCCAATATACACCACTGATTAACTGATTTCCTGCGGTAGTGAGTGATTCCAGTGACCAAGGGGACATTTAAAATTTATCTTCTCACCCATGTAACTGCACTAATAGGTTCAAATTATGATTGGTTCTTTGTGCACCAACTGCTCAAAGATTTCAATTTGTTAACCGCTCCTGCACAAAAAAAAAGTTGCTGACCTTGACTTAACCCAAATGCTTGCAATTCAACCTAGAAATAATAGGTAAAGGATCATTTTAAAGGCAGACCTTGCACTTTAAAGAAGTTGAACTGATCTGCCTGGCCCAATTCCCCTTTCTGCACACCTCCTAAAGCGGGGGGCGGGGAGGAAAGACGGAGAGACCAGGAAATAAGGGGAAGACGAAACGATTCCACAAAATACCACTCATTACATGACAGGGGAAGAAAGTTTTCAATCAAGCTATCTGTTGAGCACCGAGCACTGTACCATCAACAGGGTGAGTAGACACTACCTGCCCACAAAGATCTTGCAGTCTATAGGCTACACTCTAAAGGGAGAGAAAGGCCAACGGAAAATGCATTCAAAAAGGGAGAAAAGGAGGAAAAAAAACAGCTATTTTTCACAAAGGGGGCGGGGCCGGAGGGGGGAAATTCGACTACAGGCCGGTATTTTGTGTGACCTTCTCCGGCTCTTTGAAAGTCTTAGGAAGCAGGCAGGCATACCCCGTTTGGACCGTGAGCGCGTTGTTGGGTAGGGATTGTCTATCTGTTGCCGAATTGTACATTCCAAGCGCTTAGTACAGTGCTCTGCACATAGTAAGCGCTCAATGCGATTGAATGAATCGGGTGAGATTATTGGCCTAGACGTGTACTTAAGCTGTTCTCCCATCTCCATCCCATAAAAAAGGGGGGTGAGGAGGTTCTAAAATATGGGGCTTTTGGGGGGGGGAAAACCCCGTGCTTCAGCCCTGAGAGCATGCCCCTAAAGGGATCTCAAGCTGACTTTTGAGGACCGGTCGAAGATGCCGGGCACCTGGGCGAGCGGCGGGAGCAGACAAAGGAGGGGGTAGGGCAGGCAACCCACCCCTCACCCCCACAGTTGCCATCAGCTATCCGGCCTCTCCAAAACCTAATAAACCAGAGCCACACACACACACACACACCCAGCGATGCCTTCGGCGGCCTAACACTGCGAGCCCCAACTTGTGCACTTTTAGCAAAATTGCATTCCGCTTGCTTGTGCTCCCATCTCGTCTCCCCTCTGGATTTCATCCCCAACCTGGCGTGGGAAAACTGGAAAAGCGCTGATCCTACGCTTTCTTCCTTTCCCTTCCCCCCCCCCCCCCCCAAAAAAAAAGTGAACACACCGGATCCGGGGAAGCCACTTTATCTGCAAGGCGACGAGGGGGTAGTGGGGAAGGTCAACAATTAATGGAGGGGAAAGGGGTTGCCTGGGTCCTGGGCCGAACTGACTCTGCAGATCCCTTGAGCGCTTAGTACAGTGCTCTGCAGTGAGCGCTCAATAGATACGACTGAATGAATCCCCGAGACGAGATGGGGGGGGAAAAAACAGCAGAATTGATCAGCGGGGGGAAAAAAAAAAAAAAGTTACCCAGGAATGAGGCTGGGGTAAGGAACGTTTGAATGAGCTTCTTTACAGCAGGATTATCCGAGGGGCTGGAGGAGGGGAGGACAGAATGGCCGTGAAGTTGTGGCTTTTTTTTTTTTTTAAAGGAATACTGAAAAATAACCATATCTTGGCCGATGTCTTAATGAGATCGTATGTTACTAATACGTTTATTAAAAACGAGTGACCAAGTGAAGCCGGATTCGCCACTCCATTGGGGGGAATAATGCCCGTAGTTGGGCAGGGATGGTCTCTGTTGCCGAATTGTACATTCCAAGCGCTTAGTACAGTGCTCTACACGTAGTAAGCGTTTAATACGTACGATTAAATAAGGAGAATCCTTCCGAGTTCGGTTTCAAAATAGTAACTTTCAACCGAAAAAGGCGACGGGTCGATTTAAAAGGCCGCGGCGAGCTTCCAACCGGCCCAACTAACAAAGGAAAAGCACCCCGGCGAATAAATTGGGAGTCAGAGCCATTCCTTTGGGGTGGGGGGAATTCTTAAAAAAAAAATCACATTTGTAGCCCTTACTCCAATTCAATGGAGACTCAGAACGTTACTTTTAAATGCACACTTTGGAACCCCGAGAGAGTTTGGAGGGGGGAGAAGAAAACAAGGCTCCGGATTTCAGCTGGCACCAAAGTTCAACTCACTCCTTGGATCTGGAGGTCACCGAGACCCAGAATATTACTTTTAAATCCACCCTTTGGGGGACAGAGTTTGGGGAGAGGAGAAGAAAAAAAAAAAGGCTCCAGATTTCAGCCGGCCCCCAAGTTCAACTCACCCTGTGCATCTGGAGGTCTTCGTGCTGCTCCGGAATCGGTTTCCCTCTTCACCTGGGAGCTGAAAAAACAGGAGCCAAAAAGGGAGCAGGAAAAACCTTCCTTGCAGGCGGGAGGAGAGGCTGGTTGCCCAGCCCCGGCTGCTTTGGGAGGGAAGCAAGTTGAATCGAGTCACACCAATCAGAGGCCGCCTCCCTCCGAAAAGGCGAGGGGGAGCAGCGCGCTTATCGCAACGCTTTGCACTTTCCCCAGGCCTGCTTGCTCCCTCCCAGCTCGCCCGACCCGCTCTCTCTTTGTCCCGGCCCTCAGTTATTTATCCGAGGCAGGAGGTCACACCCACACCAGATGTATTTCCATCTGTTGTCTCCTCCCCGTTTTTGCATTTTTTTCTTTCTTTTGGGGAGGTGCCTTTTTCTTTCTTTTGGGGAGGTGCCTTTTTCTTTCTTTTGGGGAGGGTCCAGTGTTTGCAGTTACAGCCACAAAGTCTCGCCCCCCTCCTGCTTCTACCTCGAATTTAAATCCACTCATTCGTTCAATCGGATTCATGGAACGAATTGCTGAATTGTACCTTCCAAGCGCTTAGTACAGTGCTCTGCACGTAGTAAGCGCTCAGTAAATACCATTAAATGAACGGATGAATGTTGAGAGCTTACTGTGTGCACAACACTATACCAAGCGCTTGGAAGGTACAATTCGGTAACAGAGACAATCCTTGCCCAACAACGGGCTCACAGTCATGGGTTCAAATCCCGACTCGGCCGCTTGTCAGCTGTGGGACTTTGGGCAAGTCACTTCTCTTCTCTGGGCCTCACTGACCTCATCTGGAAGATGGGGATGAAGACTGTGAGCCCCACGTGGGACAACCTGATCATCTGTATCCTCTCCAGCGCTTAGAACAGTGCTTTGCACATAGTAAGCGCTTAACAAATGCCATCATTATTTATCATTATTATTAAAAATCTCACCGAGCCCAGAAATGGTCCATTTCCCCCCCCTCTTCAAAAAAATCACTAGCCACGCCTATTTTCCAGAGCCAAAAGAGATTTTGGGCGGGTTTTTGTCCTGGCTGATCGATCAGACGGTTCAAAAAGGGAGGGGACTCCGTTTGGGTTTTTGTTTTTCATTCATTTATTCCTTTGATCATATTTCGGGCGTGCTGTGTGCAGAGCACTATACTAAGCGCTTGGAAAAGTAGATTCAAAAATAGAGACAATTCCTGCCCACACCGGGTTCACAGTCTAGAAGGGGGAAGACAGACATCAAAACGAGTAAAAAGGCATCAATATAAATAAATAGAATTATAGCTACATAATAATAGTAATAATGATGATGGTTTTTGTTAAGCACTTAAAATGTGCCAAGCACTGTTCTAAGTGCTGGGTTAACAGGTTGCTCCACGTGGGGCTCACAGTCTTAATCCCCATTTTATTCATTCAATAGTATTTATTGAGCGCTTACTATGTGCAGAGCACTGTATTAAGCGCTTGGAATGAACAAGTCGGCAACAGATAGAGACAGTCCCTGCCGTTTGACGGGCTTACAGTTACAGACACAGAGAAGTTAAGTGATTTGCCCAAAGTCACACAGCTGATAAGTGGCAGAGTGGGGATTAGAACCCATGATCTCTGACTCCTAAGCCTGTGTGCTTTCCACTAAGCCACACTGCTTCTCTCATATACACATCAAAACAAGTGAACAGGCAACAATAAATAGAATTACATATGTATATATATATGTAATTCTATTTATATATATATAAACGTGCTGTTGGGTGGGGAGAAGGAAGGGCAGGGATGGGGGAAAGGCAAAGGGAGCAAGCGAGTCGAGGTGACTTGGAAGGGATGGGGAGCTGAAGAAAAGGGGGACTTAGTCTGGGAAGGCCCCTTGGAGGAGGTGAACCTTCAGTAGGGCTTTAAAGGTGGGGAAGACCCAAATGAAAAGGACTGAAAAGGAAAGATAGAGTTGCCAAACCTAAAGGAGATAATGATTTTTCAAATAATTTAGAAAGATTAAAAAATCCCTTTGGATCAACAATAGACTATTAAAAAGGATTAAGTGGGTGGGAAATTGACGTGGATGAAATGTCATCACAAAATTCTTGATAATTTAAAATCAGCTCTTAGTGGAATTTCAATTAAAACTATGAGTGCTTGTCCCTCCAGGGTTTGAGAGAGGTGAGGATGGCAGTGTTACAGTGCTCTGCACGTGGTATGTGCTCAATAAATGAGATTGATTGATGGAAATTGGGTTGGGGGGGTGTGAGAAGGGGAGAGGTCAGAACCATCCATAAAGGCAGCCAGGCCTACTGGACTTGGAGAAGGGAGAAGAGAGAAAAGGAAAAGATAATAATAGTGGTGGTTAAAAAAACCCACAGAAAAACATTGGAGAAGTTACAAATTAATCAGGTCAGAAACAGTACCTGTCCAACATGGGGCTCATTGTCCAAGAAGGAGAGAGAACAGGTACTGAGGCACAGAGAAGTTAAGTGACTTGCCCAGGGTCACGCAGCAGACATGAGGCCGAGCTGAGATTCAAACCCAGGTGCTCTGATTCTCAAGCCTAGGCTCGTTCCATTGGGCCACACTGCCTTTTTGATTGAAGAGAAGATCATGGTTAGAGAAAGGAGGAGAAACGGGATCTTGCTTGGATTTGAGAATGCTCTCTGGCTACCAGATTCCTGTTATTTCCTGCTCCCTGCAGTCTACTCCCGTCTGATATATTTCTAAATACTGTCTAACAGTTTGTATTCCAGTTTACTTCCACCTCACCAGGATATCAACTTTGTTTTTTGAGCAAGGGATCAAATTTAGGTGCAGTTTCCAATGAGCAAGCCTGGGAAATGAGACATATGGGGCTCTGAAGAGGGAAATGGAGGCTTTCATTCGACTAGGAGAGGGACACACAGACACATAATTGATAACAATAATGATCATGGTATTTGTTAAGCATTTTGTATGTGCCAGGCACTATACTAAGCTCTGGAGTGGATACAAGAAAATTGGGTTGGACAAAGTCCCTGTACTGCATAGGGCTCACAGTTTTAATCCTCATTTTACAGATGAGGTAACTGAGGCACAGAGATATGAAATGATTTGCCCAAAACTACACAGCAGACGAGCAGAGAATTCAGGATTAGAGCCAATATGTAGTTTGCCATCATGATCAGTCAATCCATGATATTTATTGAGCGCTTACTGTGTGCATGGCACTGTACTGGGTGCTTGGGAGAGTACAGTACAACAGAGTTGTTAAACACATTCCCTGACCACAAGTAGCTTACAATCTAGAACTACAAGACCAGGGTTTCCTGGAACCACAAGATCCAACTTTGTAATTGCAAGGGAGTCTCCTCATATCTGCCAAACCAGCTCACTTCCCTTCTTCAAAGCCCTACTGAGAGCTCACCTCCTCCAGGAGGCCTTCCCACACTGAGCCCTCCCTTTCCCTCTGCTCCTCCTCCCCTCTCCATTCCCCCTACTCCCTCGCTGTGCTCTTCCCCGTTCCCCTCCCCACAGCACTTGTGCATATTTGTATATATTATTTATTACTCTATTTTGTTAATGATGTGTATAAACAGCGTGGCTCAGTGGAAAGAACCCGGGCTTGGGAGTCAAAGGTCACGGGTTCAAATTCCGGCTCTGCCATTTGTCAGCTGTGTGACTGTGGGCAAGTCACTTAATTTCTCTGTGCCTCAGTTACCTCATCTGTAAAATGAGGATTAAGATTGTGAGCCTCACGTGGGACAACCTGATTACCCTGTATCTACCCCAGTGCTTAGAACAGTGTTCTGCACATAGTAAGCGCTTAACAAATACCAACATTATTATTATTATTATATTTATCTTGATGATATTGACGCCAGACTACTTGTTTTGTTGTCTGTCTCCTCCGTTTAGACTGTGAACCCGTCACTGAGCAGGGATTGTCTCTATCTGTTGCCAAATTGTACATTCCAAGCGCTTAGTACAATGCTCTGCACATATTAAGCACTCAATAAATACTACTGAATGAATGAGTGAGTGAGTGAGTGAGTGAGTGAGTGAATGAATGAATGAATGAATGAATGAATGAATGAATGAATGAATGAACCAATGATCTTCTGACTCCCAGGCCCGTGATCTACCCACTATTGCATGCTGCTTCGGGCAACACAAAGAAAGACACAGTCCAAAGACACACACACACACACACACACACACACAATAACTGAAGCTCTAAACACACATCCCCCGGGGGTACACACAACAATTGTGTGTTGGGCATGACAGGAATCTTATTCTGGGAAGCAGCATGGCACAGTGGAAAGAGCACGGGCCTGGGAGTCAGAAGACCTGGGTTCAGATCCCGGCTCTGCCACCTGTCCGCTGCGTAACCTTGCTCAAATAACTTTCCTGTGCCTCAGTTCCCTCAACCACAAAATGGGGATTCAGTGCGTGTTTTCCCTCTTACTTAGACTGTGAACCCCATGTAGGACCTGATTATCCTGTATCAATCCCAGTGCTTGGCATAATGCAAATACTTACCAAATATTATTATTATTATTATTCCTCACAAAGGCTGGGGTGTGCAGGGCCTAGGATGCCCATTCTCTGTGGGGTATAGGATCAGGCAGGGCCCAGGGTACCCATTCTTTTCTGAAGCCACAGCCAGCTCTCAGGGCCTAGCACTCCATTCTCACCAATCAGGGCCCGGATAAACTGTTTCCACTAAAGCAGAATTGAGAGAACCAAAACCCAGAACTCTGTCAAAGCCTCAGCTTCTGGCCACCCCACTCTAAATGCGAGGTGCAGGGCAAGCAAAAGATCAGGGCACACAGTAAGCTGGAGCTAGAGCAGCAGAATGTGCAGGCTGGGCTGGAGTAGGAGTAGGAGTAGGTGATGGACTCTCCATCACATTGCCCCCTCCTACCTCTACATCTACATCTCTCCTTCTCCATCACAACCCTCACACTCCACTCCTTTGGTGCTAACCTTCTCACTGGGCCTCATTCTTGCCTGTTGACCCCTGGCCCACGTCTTACCTCTGGCCTGGAATGCCCTCCCTCCTCAAATCCGCCAAACAATCACACTTCTCAAAGCCCTACTGAAGGCTCACCTTCTCTAGGAAGCCTTCCCAGGCAGCCCCCCTTTTTCCTCAGGCCTCCCTCCCTCCCCCATCTCTCCGACTCGCTGCATTTGCTCTATCCTGGCCTCACAGCCCTTGTGTATATATGCTCCTAGCTATAATTCTATTTATTTCTATTAATGCCTGTTTACTTGTTTTGATGTGTATATATCTATAATTCTATTTATTTCTATTGATGCCTGTTTACTTGTTTTGATGTCTGTCTCCCCTCTTCCAGACTGTGAGCCTGTTGTGGGCAGGGATTTGTCTCTCTTTGTTGCTGAATTGTACTTTCCAAGCCCTTAGTACCGTGCTGTGCACACAGTAAGCTCTCAATAAATATGATTGAATGAATGAATGAATAGGAAATTTTCTCTTTTCTGCAGTCTCAAATTTCCTCCTTCCTTTAGGATATCTCTATGTGGATGTCCTACCAACACTTCAAATTTAACATGTCCAAAACAGAACTCCTCATCTCCCCACCCAAATTCTGACCTCCTCTTGTCTTTTCCATCACTGTAGATAAAGCTATTATTCTTCCCACCTCACAAGCCCTTAACCTTGGCATTATCCTTGACTCATCTCTTTTATTCACTCCACAAATTCTATCTGTCATCAAAACCTGTCAATTACACCTTCACAACTATTCTCTCCATCCAAATTGCTAAAATGCTGATTCAAACACTTATCCTTTACTGCTTTGACTACTGCATCAGCCTCCTTGCTGGCCTCCCTGCCTTCTGTCTCTCCCCATTTCAATCCTACACTCTGCTGCTTGGATCATTTTTCTAAAAAAAAAAAAAAAAAAAAAAAGGTTTAGTCCACATCTCTCCAAGGCAGTGCCAAGGCTGTGTCCTAGTGACACCTTGTGAGATGTTTTCAGTCCCCCAGAAGTCTCACTACTGCAAACCCCATCCAGGATTTGGCAATCTGGCACTTGGCATAAAAGGACAAAAATAAAATTTGACAGTTTTTCTCGAAAATTCCCACAGTTTCAGCATCAGAACATGCACGTATGCTGATGCGTTGTGGGAAGTATTTCCTTCCACCTTTATTTTTCTAGAGCTGAGACTGGTTCTGGTCGAGGTTAATGGACCACCCTTTATATCCAGAAAGTAACCGTGATGTTTGGGCCTCTAGTTTTCTAGGCAACAGATTGATCACACCTAGAAGCAGCGTGGTTTAGAGGCAAAAGCACGGGCTTGGGAGTCGGAGGACATGGGTTCTAATCCTGGCTCTGCCACTTATCTGCTAAGTGGACTTGGGCAAGTCATTTCACTTCTCTGTGTCTCAGTTCCCTCATCTGTAAAAATGGGGATCAAGACAGTGAATCCCACATGAGACAACCTGATTACCTTGTATCTATGCTAGTGCTTAGAACAGTACTTGCCACTCAGTAAGCACTTAACTAGTACCATCATTATTTATTATTATGATTAATTTCCACTGTAGGACCTTACAAAGCCATCTATTGTGCTCTCTCAAGCTATTGTACTCTCCCAAGTGCTTTGTACAGTGTTTTACACACAGTAAGTACTCCATAAATACGATAGAATGAACGAGTAGATGTCAGAGGGATGGATTGGGTGGGACCTCAGCATTTCCCGGTCTAAATCCATTCAGAAAAGCCCCAGAAAAACACCCTCAGTTTGCCTGGAGAATAAGAGCTAACTGTCCAGGTGACCTGAATGCCAAATGCTCCTTTATTCTGTTCCTCTGTTGCTTTTTAATCTGTCTCCTCTCTCCTCTCCTCTCTCTCATTCAACTCATATATTCAATCCATCACCAAATCCTGTCGGTTCCACTTTTACAGCACCCCTAAAACCCACCCTTTCCTCTCCATCCAAACTGCTACCACATTAATACAATCATTCATTCTGTCCCGCCTAGAATAATAATAATAATAATGATGTTGGTATTTGTTAAGCGCTTACTATGTGCAGAGCACTGTTCTAAGCGCTGGGGTAGACACAGAGGAATCAGCTTGTCCCACATGGGGCTCACAGTCTTAATCCCCATTTTGCAGATGAGGTAACTGAGGCACAGAGAAGTTAAGTGACTTGCCCACAGTCACACAGCTGACAAGTGTCAGAGCCGGCATTCGAACCCATGACCTCTCACTCCAAAGCCCGTGCTCTTTCCACGGAGCCACGCTGCTCAGCCTCTTTGCTGCCCTCCCAACCTCCTGTCTCTCCCCACTCCAGTCCATACTTCATTCTGCTGCCCGGATCATCTTTCTACAAAAATATTCAGGACATGTCACCTCCCCTCCTCGAAAATCTCCAGTAGTTGCCACCTCCACCTCCATATCAAGTAAAAACTGCTCGCCATTGGCTTTAAAGCACTCCATCACTTTGCCCCCTCCTACCTCACCTCGCTTCTCTCCCTCTACAACCCAGCCTGCGTACTTTGCTCCACTAGTGCTAACCTTTTCACTGTACCCTGATTTCACCTGGTTCACCGCCGACCCCTGGCCCACATCCTGCCTCTGGCTGGCACGCCCTTTCTCTCTTCAAATACACCAGACAATTGCTCTCCCCCCTCTTCAAAGCCGTATTGAAGGCACATCTCCTCCAAGAGGCCTTTCCAGACTAAGCCCCACTTTTCCTCATCTCCCACTCCCTTCTGAGTTGCCCTGCCTTGCTCCCTTTGCTCTTCCCTCCTCCCAGCCCCACAGCACTTATGTATATATCTGTCATCTTATTTATTTGTATTGATGTTTGCCTCCCCCCATCTAGGTTGTGAGCTCGTTGAGGGCAGGGAATGTCTCTGTTTATTGTTGTATTGTACTTTGCCAAGTGCTTAGTACAGTGCTGTGCACGCAGTAAGCGCTTAATAAATCTAACTGAATGAATGAATGAATCTAACTGGTTGAGGTGTAATTGACTTTGCCACAGCAATCCAGTAGCCCCACTGGCGGAAATGTTAATAGTTCCTCCCGAATGTAATGACAATCCTTCTGGGATGTGATAGTGGAAAAGAAGGGAGGAGAGTAGTACCTTGGGAAGGCGTGAGGGAAGTTAAGTAGTCTATTATCGTACTTAATGTAATGCGGGATGCCTGGCTGTGGTGTAATTATCTGTGTTGGCAATACTGAGTTCAATCAAGTATAAGGCCTTGCTTATATAAAAGGTGAGTAACAACAACAAAATGTTCCTCTCCCTTCCCTTCTTTTTGAACACTCTTCAGTGCCTGAGTCATTCCTGGTAATTAATCAGGGATGGAGTCAAGGTTAATAACTCTTTCAAGCCTCTTAATACTTCAGCCATGAATTGGAGCTTAAGGATAAGTGTAGTAATTCACTAATGGATACTTTGGTGATGTGAAACAATTAATATGCCTCCCTAAACATTATACAAGGTAAGAGTTTGAGGGGCATTTTATGATTCCTGTTCTACACACGCTGGGCATATTTCTGTGCGGCTACATAGAATAGAATAGGAACACTGCCAGTTACAGCAACCATATTGGGTCTCTTGTCCTTTGCCAAAACAAATGGAAATGCGAGGACATCAATAGGCCAGGTGCACATGGCATGCATAGAAAGAAGCACACATTTTAGATGTGATTGACATTATCTGGAAAGAACCAGGTAGGCACACCCATGAACAAAGATCAGGAGCTGTTAGGGTGTGTTTGTGTTTATTTGAGTGAAAGGGAGAAGTGGCTGAATTGCTTCTTTTGACCCGAATCAGTTAAATAGGAAAGCAAAATCCCCAAATTATTAGACTTGGAATTGATTTGTAGTTTAAGAAATATATTATTATTTTAAGCAACAGGACGTAAAGGAAAATGTCAATGATGTTTCATGTTTTACTGTCAATTTTCACATTTCATAATTTAATTGTATACGTTTGCCCTGGAAATGGAAGAAAAAATTGAAACTCCTGGGAATAGGACAATGGGAGGATTCACATACCAAATGGGATAATGCGTCAATGGTGACCTGTTTTCTGATTTTTTTAAAAAAATTCTGGTCCCCTTGCAAGTCCAGCTCGAGTGAGCATGAAATGAATGGAGCAGAGGCGGGTGAAGGGAAAATGAATGAGTCTAGAGGTGAAGGATGCTTCTTTTCCACACTTAAGCTCAAATTAAAACTCTAGAATAAAAGAGCTTTGAGTGGCAATTTAGGATTTATCCACAATGAGCAAGCAACAGGATGCTCTCTGAGTACAGATTTCCATCACTTGCATGTGAGAAAAAGGAATTTCCTGTTATGTCAGGATTTGGTTGGCTCTACAGCCAGTCTCCTGGGCTTGATTACTAAATAGGACTATTTTTTTTAATAGGAATATTTTTTTCATGCTCTTTACTTAGAAAGTCTCTTGTAGCAGGTGAAGTGACCAGTTGGATGCAACACTGGGTTAGGAGTCCAGGACTCTGTTTAAATTCTGACTCTCTCACTGTAGTTGGGTTGATACAGCATATAAATGAAGTGGTAAATTGTCATTTTATCTAGTCAAATTGATCCATGGAGACAACCAGAAAACTAGAGAAGCAGCATGGCTCAGTGGATAGAGCACAGGCTTGGGAGTCAGAGGTCATGAGTTCTAATCCCGGCTCTGCCACTTGTCGGCTGTGTGACTTTGGGCAAGTCACTTAACTCTCTGTGCCTCAGCTACCTCATCTGTAAAATGGGGATTAAGACTGTGAGCCCCACGTGGGACAACCTGATAACCTTGTCTCTATCCCAGCGCTTAGAACAGTGCTTGGCACACAATAAGTGCTTATCAAATACTATCATTATTAACCCAACTGAATAATTAGGTTGCCCCAAATATTTTATTTTTACTCTATTTATTTGCTAGGGTATTTCTATAAGTAAAATTAACCAGATAATTAACTCTTCATTTAGAATTTGTAGACCTGACCAAGTTGCAAATCATTTTAAGGGCACTGAATGTCACTGTTTATTGTTATATTATACTTTCCTAAGTGCTTAGTACAGTGTTGCACACAGTAAGTGGTTAATAAATAGGATTGACTGCATTTTAAGGACCCTATGCCTTTTTTGCCCTAGTGATGTATCCGATGGAGATTTTCTGCTAAATAACTGTTTTCAGAGTAGTCCACTTATCGTCGTTTACTGCATATATGGTACACCCCACCTTGATCATTTAGTTATTGAGCTTTTGGGAAGTAGGGTCTATCCTTTACATTTCTTTTTGTGACAAACTAGGGTATCTGCTACTACAAAATTAAATAAAAATGGAAATAAATAGTACAGTACATCACCATTGTTTCAACTTAGAGATTTTGAAAAGTCTGAAAATAAACAGAAGTAGAGGAAGTGATGAAGATGATCCAAAAATGACAAAAACGACAAGACTGTTCGGAAATTTAATAGAAAATTTGGACTTTGCTATAGGTTATCAGTGTTGTCCTGAAAAAAAAAATAGGTTCTTTTTCCAAGGGAAATAACATTCTTATCACTGAAGTTGTTTAAAAACATTTTCAGAGACATTCTCTGAAGCTAACAGAAAAAAAACAGTTGCTGAATTTTCCTGGCTGTATGCATTTTTAGGGTATCTGTTAAGCACTTACTATGTTCCAGGCACTGTAAAGTGCTGAGGTAGATACAAGTTAATCAGGTTGGACACAGTTCATGTCCATGTCCCACAAGGGACTCATAAGTCTTAATTCCCCATTTTACAGATGAGGTAACGGAGGCATAGAGAAGTTAAGTGACTTGCCCAAGGTCACATAGCAGACAAGTGGCAAAGTTGGGATTAGTACCCAAGTCCTTCTGACTTCTAGTCAGTCATTCAGTTAGTCATATTTACTGAGTCCTTACTGTGCAGAGCACTCTACTAAGCACTTAGGAGAGTACAGTATAACAATAAACATAACAGAATAACAGTAAACATAACACTATATCAATAAACATTCCCTTCCCACAATGAGCTTACAGTCTAGATGGGGAGACAGACATTAATAGAAATAGAATAAATAAATTAATAGAAATAGAAATAAATAGAAATAGAAATAAATAAATTGCAGATACGGACATAAATGCTGTGGGGCTGGGGGACTGAAATGAATAAAGGTAGCAAATCAGGGTGATGCAGAAGGGAATTGGAGAAGAGGAATGGAGGGCTTAGTCAGGAAAGACCTCTTGGGAGAGATGTGTCTTCAGTAAGGCTTTGAAGTGGGAGATTGTAATTGTAAGATATGAGGGAGACTTCCAGGCCCATTCCCTATCTTTCATTCATTCATCCAATAGTATTTATTGAGCACTTACTATGTGCAGAGCACTGTACTAAACGCTTGGAATGTACAAATCGGTAACAGATAGAGACAGTCCCTGCCCTTTGACGGGCTTACAGTCTAATCGGGGGAGATGGACAGACAAGAAAAGAACAATGGCAATAAATAGAATCTATTATCTATTAGGTAACGCTGCTTCTTTCTAATTATATACTTATATATTAAGTAATAGTATCACCCACTTGGTGCAGTGCACTGAACTAAGCGCTTGGGAAGTACAGGATAAAGAAATGGCACATTTCCTGTTCACAAGGCATGAATACTCTGAGACAAACATTGAAAATGCTTATGAGTGAATAGCTTTTAGACAGAGTGTTGAAGGGGCCCGGGGTGAAAGTAAGTTCATAAGTGCTAGTTCATAAGTGATTAATTCATTCATTCGTTCAAGTGCATTTAATGAGCACAGCTGGTGGGTTTATAAAGATGCAGGGAGGTATCCAGAAACATCCTTGTCACTGTTCAAGAATGCAGTCTAATATGGGTTTCTTTGTGTATCAGAAGGTTTTTACTATCTCTTTTCCCATATTTCTCCTGCTTTGTGCAAATCAGAAAGTTCACAGTACTTTGTATCTGTGGTGAGCCCACAACAAGCTGCTTTCTTAGTGATCCTGTGAACAACAAGGAAGAGATTTTGAAAAAGCCACTGATGGGCTCTATCTGAGACAGGTGATTGCTGGCCTATGGGGGTGGAGCAACGAGGGAATGGGGGCTTTCTCTTCCTGTTCTACCCAGTAATGGGGCTGGTCCAATCAGTGATGGCCACAGCTGCCATGCCTAAGCCAGATAAAAGGTGGTCGCTTTGAATTATGAAGGGGGTACATAGAAGGAGTAGAGGAAGGTTACCTGTAGTAGAAGAGGAGAACTTGAAAGCAGAAACAAGAAGCATTGGCAGGCTGGGCTCCTTTGACCACAGATTAGTATTGGACCCTTGGTGGAATGAGTGAGTGTGTTTACAAGCTGGTAAGACTAAGTGAAAAACTTTCCATAGTAACCTTGGTGATCAAAGGTGTGGTTTGAACTCAACTATGTGTCACTGAGGCTCTCCTGGTCCAGGAAGGTACTACTTGGTACCAACTTGGGGGTCTTGCTCCGGTATCTCTTTTCTACTCACTGTATTTCTTGAAAGAACACCAAGCCTATGCCTCTGATTCACAAAAGAATTGTCTGGGCTCTCTCTTTTTTTTTTTGGTTACCAATATAATTATTACTATTTGAGTTATTACAAAAGGGAGCATATCAGCATTGGGGCAGGGCCACACAATCAAGCTTAGTTCCCAGAATTTGGGTGGAGAGAGACTAGAATTTTTTGCCTGCCACAGATAGTTTCATTCTGCTCATGTCTCCCCACTCCTTTAAAGCATCCAGGGGTTGCTCATTCCTCTGCCTCAAGCAGAAACTTTGACCGCTGGCTTTACACTCTTACACTCCTGCTCACACTTTTCATTCCTCTCAAGCTAACCTACTCACTATGTTTCCTTCTCATCTCTCTCTCTCCACCAACCTCTTTCTCACACCCTCCCTCCTTCCTGGCTCTTCCTAGGGGACAGAGCAAGGGCCTGGGAGTCAGAGAACATGGGTTCTAATTTTGATTCTGCCACGTTCCTTCATTCAATTGTATTTATTATTTACTGTGTGCAGACCACTGTACTAAGTGCTTGGAAAGTACAGTTTGGCAACAGACAATCCCTATCCAACAATGGGCTCACAGTCTAGAAGTCAAGACAGTCATGTGACTACTGTGTGACCTTGCACAAGTCACTTAACTTCTCTGTGCCTCAGTTACCTCATCTGTAAAATGGGGATTGAGACTGTGAGCCTTATGTGGGACAGGGACTGTGTACAACCTGATTACCTTGTATCTACCCCAGTGCTTAAAACTATGCTTGGCACATAGTAAATGCTTAACACAACATTAATTATTATTTCCCTTCACTTATGGCCTACCACAGCTCCCCCAATCTTCAAAGTCCTCCTTAAATCATACCTCCTCCAGAGGGCTGCCTTCAACTAATTTCTATTATCCGCACTTTATCTTTCCTCAAAGGCAAATTCAGCAGTAACATGTCATCTAAGGACTTAGGTACATTTCTGTATTGTATCATCGTAGCAATGTATGATTGTTACGTTTCATCACTAACACATCATCTAAGCACTTAAATACAATTCTGTACAAGTCTTAGAAACTCTAGAACTTCCTCCTATATGTAACTTATTTTAGTGTCTGTCTCTCCTGATATCCTCGAGGACAGGATCATGTCAACTAAAACCATTATCCTTTCCCAAGCTCTTAGTACAGGACTTTTCCCAAATCGTGTAGTGAATAGAGCTCAGGCCTGGAAGTCAGAAAGCCATGCATTCCAATTTCAGCTTCATCACCTATCTGTTGTAGGACTTTGGGAAAGTCACTTCACTTCTTTGGGCCTCAGTTACCTCATCTGTAAAATGAGGATTGAGACTGTGCACCCCATGTGGGACAGGGACTGTGTCTAACTTGATTTGTTTATATCCACCCCAGTGCTTAATATGGTGCCTGGCATACAGTAAGTGCTTAACAAATACCCTTGTTATTATTTTCATAATAGATTGAGTTTCTAGTCACTTTTTAGATTTGGAGTACATTGGTACATCCTCCTCAGGTCAATTAGTATAACAGAATAAAGAATTAAGAAGACATAGGGCTCATAAATACACCATCTAATGTGCCACAAATTCCCTGTTTCTTCAGGTCTCCAAAGGATGACCAATGAAAATGTTTTCATTCTTGCCTTCATTTAATAATAATTGCAATCTCATATCCATTCTTAAGTGTTAGCTTCTTCCCATATCCCCTTTTTCCCTGTCCACTCATTCCTGGGCTTCCTTGGACTCATGAATTTCCAAACATGCCATGCCCCCATCCTACTGGTGACAAATTCTCAGCATTTCTACTCAATAAAGATGCCCCCTGTCAGATGTTGGCATGAGAAGCCTATATCAGTGTATTCTAAACACTGATGGAAACTCAATCAATCAACCATTCAAGAAATGAGGTTCTTGTGTGACAGGAATAATGTGTCTGTGGATATGCCAGCAACTTCCATTCACTCATGATCCCAGCAAGGGTCAGTATGGGTAGCATAACTGCCTTGGTCTCTCAGCTCTTTTTTTGGCTCAATCAATGATATTTATTGCGCACTTACTGTGTGCAGACCCTGGTACTAAGCACTTGGAAGAGTGTACTATAATAGAGTATACTATAAGTCTGCCTCTACCTTCATTTCCCCCCTGCAGTCTGGGCAGCAGTACAACCAGAATGGGTAGGGTTTAGGCAGAGATACTGCTTAATGCCACTGCTATGCCTGAGGGGAAGTGACCGAGGCCTTAGTGATCCTGACTAAAGTAACCCACCTTGAACTATGAGAAGCAGCGTGGCTCAGTGAGAAGCAGCGTGGCTCAGTGGAAAGAGCCTGGGCTTGGGAGTCGGAGGTCATGGGTTCGAATCCCAGCTCTGCCACTTGTCAGCTGTGTGACTGTGGGCAAGTCACTTAACTTCTCTCTGCCTGTTACCTTATCTGTAAAATGGGGATTAACTGAGAGCCTCACGTGGGACAACCTGATTACCCTCTATCTACCCCAGTGCTTAGAACAGTGCTCTGCACATAGTAAGCGCTTAACAAATACCAACATTATGCCACTGCCAGGGGAATGGGAAGATGGATAACTTTGGCTCTTTGTCTCTCTCTCATTTTCTCTCCTTCTCTTCCCGCACTCAAATCACTTTGCCCTCTCCTACCTCACCTCGCTACTCTGCTACTACAACCCAGCCCATACACTTCGCTCCTCTAATGCCAACCTTTTCCACTGTACCTCGATCTTGACTATCTCGCTGCCAACCTCTCACCCACATCCTACCTCTGGCCTGGAACACCCTCCCTCGTCATATCAAACAATTACTCTCCTCTGCTTCTAAGTCTTATTGAAGGCACATCTCCAAGAAGCTTTCCCTGACTAAGCCCTTCTTTCTTCTATTACTCCCTTCTGCATCACCCTGACTTGCTCCCTATTTCATCCCCCCTCCCAGCCCCACAGCACTTCTGTAGATATCTGAAATTTATTTATATTAATGTCTGTCTCCCCCTCTAGACTTTAAGCTCACTGTGGGCAGGGAATGTGCCTGTTATATTGAATCCTCCCAAGTGCTTAGTACCATGTTCTGCACACAGTAAATGCTCAATTAATGCGACTGACTGGCTGATTCCCTCCCTCTCCCTTTTGTTCCACTCTCTCCTCCTTTCCCCTCCTTCCCCTTCTCTTTTGCTCCGCACCTCCCTTTCCTGGCCACATTCCCTGGAGACTCTATCATCAACCCAACTAAGGTGATCAGCTTTCTGGTCAACATACCTTGCAGCTCTGACCTCATTCTCAGATTGTTTAAAAACACCAGCGTCTTCCCCCTGAAGAGAAAAACTTACCAGTAAGATTCAGCAATTGCAGAAACAGTTATAAGTTGAACTGAACAGAGAAGTGTGGCCTAGTGGAAAGAACCTGGGCCTGTGAGACAGAGGACCAGTGTTCTTATTCCACTTCTGCCAATGAGCACTTACTGTGTGCAGAGCACTGTACTAAGCACTTGGGAAAGTAAAATACAGCAAAAAAGAGAGGCAATCCCTGACCTCAATGAGATCAGAGTCTAGAGGGGGGACAACAGACATCAATACAAGTAAACAGACATCACTATAAATAAATAAAATTACAGATCTATACATAAGTGCTTTGGGGCCAGGGGTGGAGGGAAGAGCAAAGGGATGAAGCCAATGCAGAAGGGAGTGGAAGATGAGGAAGAATGAGGCTTAATCTGGGAAGGCCTCTTGAAGGAGATGTGCCTTCATTAAGGCTTCGATGTGGGGAAGAGTAATTGTCTTTTGGATTTGAGGAGGGAGAACATTCCAGGCCAGAAGTAGGACGTGGGCCAGAGGTCGGCAGCAAGGCACGTGAGATCGAGGCACAGTGAGAAGGTTAGCTCCTGAAGAGTGAAGTGTGCAGGCTGGGTTGTAGAAGGAGAGAAGTATGGTGAGGTAGGGAGCAAGGTGATGAAGTGCTTTAAAGCCAATGATGAGGAGTTTTTGTTTGATACGGAGGTTGATAGGCAACCACTGGAGATTTTTGAGGAGGGCGGTGACATGCCCTGAGCATTTCTGCAGAAAGATACTCCAGGCAGCGAGTGAAGTATGGACTGCAGTGGGGAGAGCAGGAGATTGGGCAGTCAACAGGGAGGGTGATGCATTAATTTAGGCGGAATAGGATGACTGAACTCACGTAGTAGCAGTTTGGGTGAAGAGGAGCGGGTGGTTCATGTAGATGTTGTGAAGGTTTTTACCAGGCAGGATTTAGTAACGGATTGGATCTGTGGGTTGAATGAGAGAGCAGAGTCAAGAATAATGCCAAGGTTACAGGCTGGTGATGAAACGATGGTGGTGCCATCTACAGTGAAAGGAAAGTCTGGGAGAGGACAAGGTTTGGGTGGGAAGATAAGGAGTTTTGTTTTGGATATGTTAAGTTTGAGGTGATGGGAGGACACTCAAGTAGAGATGTCTTGAAGGCAGGAGGAGATGTGAGCCTGAAGAGAGGGAGAGAGATTGGGGAGGAGATATGTATTTGGGTATCATCCACACAGCAATGGTAGTTGAAGCCATGGGAGTAATTGAGTTCTCCAAGGAAATGAATGTAGATGGAAATAGAAAGGGACCGAGAACTGAACCTTGAGGGATTCCCGTAGTTAGGGGGTGGAAGGCAGAGGAGGAGCCCACAGAGGAAACTGAGAATGAATGGCCAGAGAGTTAAGAAGAGAACCAGGAGAGGACAGAGTCAGTAAAGCCAATTGCTTACTGTGTCACCTTGGGTAAGTCACATCACCTGTATGCAGCTCATTTCTCTCATGTGTTTAAATGGAGATTTGCTATCTATTCTCCCTCCTATTTAGATTGTGGGACATGGGCTCTGCCAACCTGATTAACTTGTATCTACTCCAGCACTTACAACAGTGCTTGACACAAAGTAAACACTTAAATACCATAAAACTGCCAAATACCCCGGAATTTAGTAAAAAGTTAAAGGATTGGAATGAACTTCTGACGATTTCTGGATTAGAAATTTGGGGGTATTTTTCTGAAAATAGACTTTAAATCTCTCTTGAGTGTAAGCTCATTTTGGGCAGGAAGTGTTTCTACCAACTCTGTTATATTGTAGTCTCCCAAGTGCTAATACAGTGCCCAGAGCACAGTAAGCACTCAAACTTGATTCATTGAGTGAAAAAAATTTAGAGGGAAGTATTGCATTTGCAACCAAGTTTATCTCTTTTTTCATTTCCACTCTGAGCCATATACTTTTGCATCTAAAGTTTTAATAGACTGGAAATACCCCAACCTGAATCAGCAATATATATGAGCCCTTGTCGTCATTTCCAGTTGTGTTACTGTGTTTACAGCTGAAGCCATTACGTACCCTTTCTCAAGCTTCTATTTATATCACTCTGGCCAAAAAAGAGGGCAAGAGCAGTTGGTGACCCTTTTACGGTAACTCTAAGGTTACATTCTGGCAAAAGATGTGTTACTTGAAATCCAGTCTCTGACAACGGTTATATTTATTAACGTCGTCTTTTGGGCTCATAAATGTCAAGGAAGAGGCTTCTTTGAGAAAGAAGCCAAGGCTGTATGAGCCTTGTCTGGAATCCTTTCTTGTGTAAACTCCCTCTAAACTGTAAGATCCTCGTGGGCAGGAAACGGGTCTTCCAACTCTGTTGTATTATACTTTCCCTAGTACTTAGTACAGTGCTCTGCACTCAATAGGAGCTTCAATATATATGATTGGTTGATTGACCATCCTGTCAGTGGTGTGTAATCAAAGTTTGTTAGTGTCCTAAATGAGATAGCATGGTATAGTGGAATGAGCACAGAGCTGGGAGTTCTAATCCTAGCTCCGTCACTTGTCTTCTGTGAGACACTGGACAAGTCCTTTACTTTTCTGTGCCTCAGTTTCTGTAAAATGGGAATTAAATACTTGTTCTCCCTCCTACTTAGACAACAAGCCCCATGTAGGACAGGGACTGTGTCCAAATAGTAAATGCTTAACAAATAGGTTTGTCATGGGCAAGGAATGTGTCTATTATATTGCTATACTCAACTCTCCCAAGCACTTAGTACAGTTGTTAAATACAATTGATTGATCATTATTATTATTGACCCATAGCACATTCTTAACGAATATCACCATTATTTTTATCATGGGTAGGCAGCTTCAGTAAATGCAATGGCAGCGCTCTCAAACTTTGGACTTCTTATTCTGGTATCTCCATCTCTGGAGGGTCATTTAATAATAATAACAATGATGAAAAGGACCATGATAGTAATGGTAATTTTGCTTGCTATGTGCCAAGCACTGTGCTAAGACTGGGATAGATACAAAATAATCAGGTCAGACATAGTTTCCTTTCCCACATGGGGCTCACAGTCATCTGCAATTTCTTTAGTCCGGACCCTTTCACTTTCTTACTTCCTCTATTTCACTTCTCACTCAAATACTTAGGGGGATTGCTACTTGGTTGTTTTTGAACAGACACAGATTCTGTGTCCAAGCTTGAGAAAATCTGTTGAAAATATGGGCATTATCTGAAACCATCATTTGATTCTGAAGAGGGTGTTTGAGAGTGTTTGTGGGAAGAACTGAGGTTAATTAAAATTAAATGAAACGCGAGGTGATGGATTCTCCAGGGAAGCGTCTATCCGCTGCTATGGAGAATACATGGAAATTCTCTTCAGCGGCACTCCACCTCTCACCACTTCTGGTAGGGGACCCAATTTTTCATTTTTACTTTTATTTTTTGTTTACGAAGTGCTTACTGTTTACAGAGCCCTGTACTAAGTGCTGGGAGAGACTACATAGGTGGAAATTAAACATAACCCCTACCCCTCGTGGGGCTCCCAATCTAAATACATCAAACAACTTTGAATTTAGAAGTGAACTTGACTGAAATCTCCTGGGATTGAAGCCCTTCCTCTGACCTTTAGTGATTCGTAGCTCAGAAAGTCTCCAGCTGGCTGTGGGGACTGGTGAAGAAGAGAGTCTGGTAGTCCTGGGTAGCCCCAAAGCCCATCTGGGCTCCAGAGCCCTCAGAGGCAGAAGAAGCTTTCATTTTGCCCCCAGAGGCCCCATCAGGCTTAGGGCCAGGAAGAGGAACCCACAACTTGCTCTCAGAACTTCCCCGGAACTTGTGCTAGTCGGCTGAGCAGAATTTGTGCCACTTGAAAAACAACCAAGTAGCATTTCTCATAAGTATTTGAGAGAGAAGTAGAATAGAGGTAAGAAAGTGAAAGATGTTTGGACTGAAGAAAATGCAAATGACCGGAGATGTCAGTCTTTTAGGCTGTGAGCTCCATATGGGGTCAAGAGACTGTCTGACTAGGCAGACATCTGTCTTGCCTTTGAACCCTCCGAGACTGCTTGACCGGAGCAAGGGTGGGACTATGGTGATGTTAAAGCCTAAAGTGGATGGGACCAGAGGACAAAGGAGAAGAGAGGGTCAGAGAGAGGGGGGAAAAGTCAGAAGGGAGGGGGATAATCAATCAATCAGTGGTATTTATTGAATGCTTACTGTGTTCAGGCCACCGTACCAAGCACTTGGGAGAGTACAATACAAAGAGTAGGTATAGATGATACTTGCCCACAAAGGCCTTACAGACAAGATGGGGAGAGAAACATTAAAATAAGTATACGAATCTAGACTGTAAGCTCGTCTCTACACTGTAAGCTCGTTGTGGGCAGAGAATGTGTCTGTTGTTGTAGTCTACTCCCCTAAGTGCCCAGTACAGTGCTCTGCACACAGTAAGCGCACAATAAATACGATTGGCTGACATAAGTGCTTGTGGGGCTGAGGGTGGAGTGAATATCAAGTGCTTAAAGGGTGAAGATCCAAGTGAATAGACAATTCAGAAGAGAGAGGGAGTAGGGGAAATAGAAAAAAGAAAAAAGAGGGAGAGAAGAGAGGCAAGAGAGGGGAAAGAGGGAGAGAGACTCATCATCTTGGGCTGCCACCACCCCTAGCCAAGTGGCAGTGGCTACCGGCGTTTGGTCCGAGAAAGGTGAGCAGAGTCTTGCCTAATGTCACACAGGAGACAAGTGGCAGAGCCAGGACTAGAACCCGTGACCTTCTGACTCCCAGGATATCATACATCCTTATTTGGACTCAAAATTTCATACGGCAGGCAGAGCGGGACCACTCTGGAGGCTCAGTTTTAGACATCAGGAGGTATTTCACATAAACACGCCCCACATATAAAGACAGAGAAACAGAAATAGAGAGAGAAAGTGAGTCAGAGATGGATGTAGGCAAAAGACTGATAGACAAAAAGATGAACGGAAAGGGGTGTTGGGGGCAGGCTAAGAAAAAAGTGAAAAAGAAGCAGAAAGAGATGCACAGAGGAGATTCATTCAATTGTATTTATTGAGCGCTTACTATGTGCAGAGCACTGTACTAAGCACGTGGAAGAATACAACAGACACATTCCCTGCCCACAACGAGCTTACAGTCTAGAGACAGATGAAGCCATCCAGGCAGAAACCTAAAAGGCAAGGAGGAGCAAAGAAAGGGGGCATAGAAGAAGGACTTATCAAAACTGGAAGGATAAAAAAAAATTTGCAAAACAAGTACCATGTTCTTTCTCCATATTTTTGAGGGAAAAAGGAAAAGAGAAGGGAAAGAATTTATGTGCATCAATTCTAGAATTGAGCGTAACTGCTTTTATTCAGATTTCAAGGTGAAGCTTTCAATGTTACGGTAGTTTTTTAGATGAATCATTGCCTTAATTTCAAAGCAATACAAGTGCAACATGAAGTTATTTAAAAACCCTTTTAGAAAATTGTCTTTAGTTATAAGACTGCCTAAATACTATGAATTTCTCAAAGTAGTTTATTTTATTTTCTCCTAGCACGGTAGGTTATTTTCATGGGGATCAATTTACCTTCCCCCACATACCTCAGCACCCTCTCAGGGTCGCACCTGGAGAATTTCCAGTACTCTTCCAGTCTCGACTACAGGAGGGAGAGACAAGCAGAGGCATACCCATTCCAATCCCAGTTTGGGCAGTAGCTAGCGAATGGAAGGCCATCCGATACAAGTAAAAACTCCCCTGCGCTGGGCAGCAGCAGCATGGAAGAGAATCGAGGGTGGAGACTCAAGTTTACTGCACGGAAGGAGGCATTAGTAAATCACTTCTGTATTTTTACCACAAAAACTCTATGGGCACACTACCAAAACAAGTGGAGGTGGAGCGTTCTGGGAGAGATGTGACCATGGTGTCACTATGGGTTGGAGACAACTAGACAACCTAAGACATACCTCAGAGGAGTCAGTGTTGTGAGGATTAAACATGCCAAGTGTAGAAGTGGCGTGGCTTAGTGGATAGAGCACAGGCTTGGGAGTCAGACGTCATGGGTTCTTATCCCGGCTCTGCCAGTTGTCAGCTGGGTGACTTGGGGCAAGTCACTTAACTTCTCGGAGCCTCAGCTACCTCATCTGTAAAATGGGGATTAAGACTGTGAGCCCCACGTGGGACAATCTGATAACCTTGTATCTACCAGTTCTTAGAACAGTGCTTGGCACATAGTAAGCCACTTAACAAATACTATCGTTACTATTATTATTATTATTCACGTTCTTGAGTGCAACGAAAGCAAGAATTATTTATTAATTATACCTACTACATGTGCTGAAAATATAATTCTCTGGGAATATTAATTAATGAAATAGATAAGGTTGGTTTAAGATGGTAGCCAAGGCAAGAGGTCACCTTATGGCGTATGAAAGGAGCATCTCTATGCTTCCTCGTACATTTAAGATGGTGCCTGTACCAGAGACTTCATCAAGATGGAACATGTCTGCTAATTCTGTTGTATTATACTCTCCCAAGCATTTAGTACAGTGCTCTGCACATAATAAGTGCACAATAAATACCATTGGTTGATTGATTGACACCAGGAAAACCCCGATTGGTTCCCTGTTACCCCGACGTTGCTTAAGAGTGGCAGTCAACTTTCTATCACTATTCATTGAGCTCATGAGAGGTTCATTGAGAAGTGATGTAGCCTAGTGGAAAGAATATGGGCCTGGGAGTCAGAGGACCTGGTTCTAATTTTGGCTCTGCCAGTTGCTTGCTGTGACCTTGGGCAAGTCACTTTACTTAAGCAAGCTGGGGTTAGAACCCAGGTCCTTCAGACTCCCAAGCCCATGCTTTATCCACTAGTGAGTGGGGTTGGCATGAGGCGGCCACCCCTCCCAGCTCCAAGATCCATTTGTTGTCTCGCGGCCCTGTGGGGTGTCCACGTTCAACCCCACGGCCTGGCAAGTGACCTACCCTGTCCTCTTGAAGACCTTGGGGAAGTGAGGTCCTGACCAGGACCAGAACAACACTGTGAGCCCTATGTTGAACACGGACTGTGTCCAACCTGATTATCTCGTATCTACCCCAGAGTTTAGTACAGTCCCTGGCACAGAGTAAGAAATTCCAATGAAATTTTAAAAAGTGGCCCCAGAGACTGCTCCCTACTTTGCCACATGGGCAGTTCAATAAGGGATGTCACATCTGCCTTCATCAGGGGGTCACATGCCTGACCAACTGATAACAGGAAAAAACAAGCTCTGCTGTTACAGTATATCATCGAATACATGTCTTAAAATAGACATTCATGCGAACAGAACATGTTCAGGAAGACACACGCTTACCCAGAGAAATTAATGGAATCGATTTAGGATGACCTTAATGCTTATTCTGTGAAATGTAGGCAATCATAGAAATGCAATTTAAGCCATCAAATATGCTTTCTGTTCATCCTTTGTTCCAGTCAATCAATCGATGGTTTTGAGCACTTAGTGTGTGCAGAGCACAGCACTGTACTAATCTGTGTGTGCATATATATATATATATATATATATATATATATATATATATATACAACAGAATCGGGAGAATACAGTGTAACAGAGTTCATAGACCTGTTCCCTGCCCGTAAAGAGCTTACAAGTCCAGAGGGGGAGACAGACCTTAACCTAAAGGCATGAAATATGTGTTGTGGGGCTGAGGGTGACTGAATAAAGGGTGCAAATTCAAGTGCAAGAGCGAAGCAGAGGGAGTGGCAGAAGAGGAAATGAGGGCTTAGTTGGGGAAAGTCCCCAGGTTATGCCTTCAATCAATCAGTGGTATTCATTGAGCGCTTACTGTGTGCAGAGTAGTAACCTAAAAACTTGGTAGAGTACAGTGCAACAGAGTTGGCAGATATGTTCCCTGCCCACAAGGAGTTTACAGTCTAGAGGGAGAGAGAGAAGTAGCGTGGTGTAGTGATTAGAGCATGAGCCTAAGCTGCCCAGATTTTCTTTCTACAGAAATGCTCTGGGCAGGTCACTCCCCTCCTCAAAAACCTCCGGTGGTTGCCTATCAACCTCCGCATGATGCAAAACCTCACTCTTGGCTTCAAAGTTCTCCATCACCTGGCCCCCTCCTACCTCACCTCCCTTCTCTCTTTCTACAGCCCACCCCATACACTCCGCTCCTCTGCTGCTAACCTCCTCACGGTCCCTCGTTTGCGCCTATTCTGCTGTCGACTCCTGGCCCATGTCTCAGATGATAATAATAATAATAATGTTGGTATTTGTTAAGCGCTTACTATGTGCAGAGCACTTTTCTAAGCGCTGGGGTAGATACAGGATAATCAGGTTGTCCCACGTGAGACTCACAGTTAATCCCCATTTTACAGATGAGGGAACTGAGGCCCAGAGAAGTGAAGTGACTTGTCCACAGTCACACAGCTGACAAATGGCAGAGCTGGGATTTGAACCCATGAACTCTGACTCCCAAGCCCGGGCACTTTCCACCAAACTAACTCTGTTCCCCTCTTAAAAGCCCTACTGAGAGCTCACCTCCTCCAGGAGGCCTTCCCATACTGAGCCCGTCCCCATTCCCCCTATTCCTTCCCTCTGTTCTTCCCCCTTCCCCTCCCCACAGCACTTGTGCATATTTGTATGTATTATTTATTACTCTGTTTTGTTAAAGATGTGTATATATCTATGATTCTATTGATCTTGATGATATTGACGCCAGAATACTTGTTTTGTTGTCTGTTTCCCCCTTTTAGTCTGTGAGCCCATTGTTGGGCAGGGCTGTCTCTATCTGTTGCTGAATTGTACATTCCAAGCACTTAGTACGGTGCTGTGTACATAGTAAGCGCTCAGTAAATACGATTGAATGAATGAATAAATGAGTCAGAAAGTCATGAGTTCTAATCCCATCGCCGTCATTTGTCTTCTATGTAATCTTGGGCAAGTCACTTAGCTTCTATATGCCTCACTTACCTCATCTGTAAAATGGGGATTGAGACTGCAAGCCCCACATGAGACTGGGACTGTGTCTCACCCGATTTACTTGTATCCACCCCAGATCTTATTACAATGTCTGGCAACTAGTGTTGCTTCTGAACAATGAAGTCTTGTAATACAGTCAGTTCAACAGCCTGGAAATAATGCTCATAGCGATACCATCCTCCCGGCAGAACATATTGCAAAAGCAGGGTACCCAAACAGCTGGGTAGTAAAGGGAAAGAGGCCTAGTAAATAGAGCACAGACCTGGGAGTCAGAAGGACCTGGGTTCTAATGCTGGTTCCACCATTTATCTGTTGTGTGACCTAGGTCAAGTCAGTTAACTTCACTGTGCCTCAGTTCCCTCATCTGCAAAATGGAAATTCAATACCTGTTCTTCCTCATACTTAGACTGGGAGCCCCATGTAGAACCTTATTATCTTGAATCTAGCCCTGCTGTTAGTTACAGGGTTTGGTACATGATACACATTTAACAAGACCGTAAGCCCTCCGCAGTCAGGGATTGTCTCTCTTTATTGCTGTTTTGTACTTTCCAAGTGCTTAGTACAGTGTTCTGCGCACAGTAAGCACTCAGTAAATAGGATTGAATAAATGAATGAAAATACCACAATTATCAAATTTCTTAAAGCCACAGATGAGGAGTTTCTGGCTGATGCAGAGATGGAGGTTTTTAAGGAATGGGGAGACATGCAGAAATATTTTTTAGAAAAATAATCCAGGCAGCAGAATGAAGTATGGACTGGAGTGGGGAGAAGCTGGAGGCAGGAAACTCAGCAAGGAGGCTGATGAAGTAGTCGAGGTAGGATATGACTAGATGAATTATTTTGGGGGGTGGAAATAGCCTTAGAAACAACTAGTGATTTGAGAGTAAGAATAGGAGTGTGAAAAGGTTAATTTTTCTCTCATTGATTGATTAAATGATTGAATTTGCTCAATTGGCGTGGGTTTTTGGACATACATTTGATAATATGTCTTGGCTTTTGAAAAAATCTGAATTTCATTTTCTCACTATTGTCTCAATTTCTCTTTGCCTCTGACAGTCACATAATCCATGAACTGATAGAAACAGAGCGGGTTTATGTTGAAGAGCTTCAAAGTATCATCATGGTAAGTACTGTACCTGCTGCTGACCGGTTGAATTTTTAATTATATAGCGCAAATTACAATTATTAGTAGCTTTGTCCCTAGGAATTACTACTCCCTAGTTTTTATTTTTGCAACTTCCCTTGTTTGTGAACTCCACACTAGAGATTGCAAAGACTCTTGCAGTTTTTAACGTGAGTACTAAATAGAACAGTGTCATAAGAAGGAGAGCAGGATGAAACAGTCAGATAATAGGAGCAGGTAGAAATATCCCGTTCTGTGACCCAAAACTGCCCTCTTTATTGCTGGTCACCTGTTTTGTAACTTGGAACTAGATGAAGGAACCAGACAAGAGTGTATGAATATTCTCGTACAAACCTTATCACTATTTGAAAAACCAGTCAAGAGCATATTCTTCGGGATATTCCTTTCTTTATCCTAAAACAAGTCTCCTACAAAAAAAGCGGGGCAGAATATTGGTTATATGATTGTTGACATCCTGTGGAATTGGAACAGTCTTATTCAAGAATTTTCTGCTCAGCTTGAATGGGGAAGATGGCAGAAAGGAAATCCTAAAATTGCTTCCTTTATTCCAGCAAGCCTGGCTCACCAGTGGACAGTGGACTAGGCCATGAGAAGCACCGTGGCCTAGTGGAAAGAGCTCGGACTTGGGAGTCAGAGGATGTGGGTTCTAATCCTGCATCCACCACTTCTCTGCTGTGTGACCTTGGGCAAATCACTTCACTTCTCTGTGCCTCAGTTATCTCATTTGTGAAATGGGGATTAAGACTGTGAGCCCCATGTGGGACAGGGACTGGGTCCAACCTGATTACCTTGTACCTACTTCACTGCTTAGAGCAGTGCTTGGCACATAATAAGTGCCTAACAAATATCATAATTATTAATTATTATTATTATTATTATTACTATCTGGTGGGTCTTGACTTTGTGATACCCAAACCAATAGAAAGCTAACAAATCCAAATAAAATAACTCTTGCGTTATGAAGAATCAAAACATTCCATAGCAGTAATAGCAGCCATCATAGTCAATCAATTAGTGGTATTTATTGAGCACTTACTGTGTGCAGACCACTCTTCTAAGCACTTGGGAGAGTACAAATACAACAGAGTTGGTAGACACATTTCCTGTCTGCAATAAGCTTGCAGCCTAGAGGGGGAGATAGGCAGTAGTATAAGTAATTTATAATATATATATTAAAGATATGTACATAAGCCCTGTGGGGTCGATGGTGGGACGAATATCAAATGTCCAAAGGTCACAGAGTGACAAAGTGCATAGACAACACAGAAGGGAGAGCAAGCTGGGGAAAAGAGATCTCAATCGGAGAAGCCATCTTGGAAGAGATATAACTTTTTATTATAATAATAATAATTATGGTGTTTGTTACGTACTTGCTATGTGCCAAGTATTGTTCTAAATGCTGGGGTAGATACAAGGTAATCAGGTTGTCTCACACGGGACTCACAGACTTAATCCCCATTTTACAGATGAGTTAACTGAGGCACAGAGAAGTAAAGTGACTTGCCCAAACTCACACAGCTGATAAGTGACAGAGCTGGGATTATGTGCCAGTCCCTGTCTCAAACCCTGACTTAATCCCTGTTTTTACAGATGAGGTAACTGAGGCTCAGCGAACTGAAGTGACTTGCCCAAGGTCACACAGCAGTAGTATGACGTAGCCGGAATTGGATCCCGGGTCCTTCTGACTCCTGGGTCTGTGTTCAATCCACTAAGCCATGCTGCTTCACTTGTCAGAGTCATGATTTTAATTATGACCCATCGCTTTAGCTCCTGAAGATAGCACAAAAGAGGGTGGTCTTTATCATTTGTTATATAGAAGTCTGATTTTTTATGGTTAATCTTGCCTAGAACCTGCCCCTGATTTATTTTGAGGCCTTACAAAAAGACTCTCCTCTTCCCTGTCTTTTTCTTTTTCATATGGGTCAATAATGTTGATGTATTTCAAGTGTAAGTGTGTTGCAAATTAAATGCAAATACAAGTAATGCAAAGCATTATAGTAATTGTTTTCAGAAAATAAGGCTTCTATTATTTCAGCTACAGCATTTCCTACTTCATCAAATCAAGGATAGTAAAATCCTCACAAAATGAACTTCAAGGGTATTATAACCTTCTTAACAGAGAAAACCCCTCTCAGGGTCACACCTGGAGAGTTTCCAGTACTCTACCGGTCTCGTCTAAGGGAGGGAGAGTCAAACAGAGGCCTACCCATTCCATTCCTAACTTGGCCAGTGGCTAGCGAGTGGAAGGCAATCTGCGAAAGTCAAAACTCACCCGTGCTGGGCAGCAGTGGCACGGGAGAGAGTCGAGGATCGAGACTCAAGTTTACTGTGCGGAAGGAGGGAATGGTAAACCACTTCAGTATTTTTACCAATAAAACTCTCTGACTACACTGTCAGAACGATTGCACATGGAGAGCAGGGCGTTCTGGGAGAGAAGTGTCTGTGGGGTGACTATGGCTTGAAAACGACTCGACGGCATAACGCAAGACAAGAACAGAGAAAAAACTTTAGGAAGGGAAATTATAGACAAATTGGTAATATCTAGAAATTGAACACATTTTATGATGAAACTTTATAAGAAAGGATTCTACTGTAATAATAATAATACTGATAGTATTTGTTAAGCAATTACTATGGATCAAGCAGAGTTCTAAGCGCTGGGGTTGATACAAGATAAGTGGGTTGGACCCAGTCTCTGTCCCACATGGGACTCAGTCTTAATCACCATTTTACAGATGAGGTAACTCCAGCTCAGAGCAGTTAAGTGGCTTGCCCAAGGTCACGCAGCAGAAAAGCCGCAGAGCCAGGGTTAGAATTCGGATCCTCCTAGCTCCCAGACCCGTGATCTATTCACTGCGCCATGCTACTTCTCTGTACTGTACTGTAAAATCAGTTCTGCCATAACACGTGTTTCCATTATGAGATTTGGATAGAACACGACTGAAGGATTAGGGAATATTTTTTCCACAACATGGTCTGTCCTGGCTAGAATGTGATCCAGTCTCAGAAGAAATGGTCACACTGTGAGTGCTGTAACAGTTTCTCCTTATTGTGAGGTTAAGAACACAAACCCTGCCATTATAGTAGAACTTGACAGTAATATGAAAATGAAGAAATGAAGAGAGGCTTAACACATTGGACAAAATTATCTTGAGACTTTAAGTACACTACCTGCAGTTTTGGAAAATCCAATCTCTTGGCTAAATTCCATTTCGTCTAATGAATTATGCTTTGTCCCGCCTACCTCAAAATCCCCTGAAGTTCTGATTTGATGCGGATCTCTCCTTTGTTTCCTTGTCTAATTTGTGAAGGGTTATGCAGCTGTCGAGCAGCTTATACAATTTCTGACTCCAGAAACTAGTGAAATTATCTTTCTTTATGGTTGGAGTAACCACACTAAAGTCCAAAGGAGCCTTCAGGCTAAAATGACATAGGCATGAATTATTAAAGTATTATCATCATCATTATCACACTTACTATGCGTCAAGAACTGCTGTAAGTGCTGGAGTAAATTCAAGGCAATCGGGTTGGATGCAGTCCACATGGGGCTCACAGTCTTGATCCCCATTTTACAGTTGAGGTATCTCAGGCACAGAGAAGTTAGTGACTTGCCCAAGGTCATATAGCAGACAAGCGGCAGAGTCGGGATTAGAACCCAGGTCCTCTGACTCCCAGGCCCAAACTAATTCCACTAGGCCAGGCCGCTTAGTTCAAAAGATGGGAGATCAATGCTAACGGCTTTAACGGAAAGCATACTGTTGGGATCATCTGTAGTACCCAACTGTCAACCCGTTTAATATGTATGACCCCAGGTTTTACTTTATTGGTTTGGTTCTGCCACATTTCCTTCTGTGAAACCCACCCGGTTTTCATTCCCAACAGGGTTATGCTGCAGAAATGGACAATCCTGAGCTAAACCACCTGATCCCAGCTCCTCTTCAGAACAAAAAGGAAATTCTCTTTGGGAACCTCCGTGAAATCCATGAATTTCACGACAGGTATGTTTGTCATAACAGGCATTTCCAGCAATAGTTGCACCCTCCATTTTACACTGTTATTTTTATCCTTTGAGCTCCTACATCTGATTGAAAATTCATATCATGACCTTAGCAGCAGTGCTGATGACCTGTCCTAACTGAAACAACTGACTCTCTGGAGAATGAGGGTCATCTCTCATTCTGGACTAGGGGCTCCATCGCTCTCTGAAGCAGTTTATAAACCCTCAAACGGTTCTTTTTCATGGTAAAGCGTGCATTGCCAGGGGCACAAGTGAGATCTAGCGTCAACTAAAAAAAATCAGCAAGATTATCATCTCTCAGTTTTTCTGTGAAGATTATATCTAAATGTTTGAGAAGGCCAACACCCCTGAATAGGGTGAGGATTGAGTAGTATCTGTTTTGTCCAGTGACAAATAGTAACTGCAGAATCAGAGCTAGAGGGATTATCGTCTCTCAGAAACTGCTTGGGTGTTGGCCTCCTGGTTGGTAGATGTACCAACCTGTCCGAGGGCTACACAATTCAGGTGTATATTGTCGAAGATACGCTTGACTGAGTTAACATACAGGCATCTCCGGGTGCCAATATCTGATCATTCTCCACCCAGTCGAAGCACCCTCATTCATTCATTCAATCATATTTTTTGAGCGTTTACTGTGTGCAGAGCACTGTGCTTAACACTTGGAAAGTACAATTCAGCAATAAAGAAACAGTCCCTGCCCGCCCCTCATTAGCCACAGCCTCTGATTGGTTCCTGCAGATAGGATCTGATTGACTGGAAGATCTGACGCAGTGAATTTAGAGTGGGACAAAGAGACCTAGAGAGAGAGACAGAGAAAATATTTCTGAAAAATCAAAATAAGCATCCTTCCCTGTCCCCAGTCCTGTCACCCCTCCACACACATCTCCTCATAGACGGGCGTGGAGAACCCATTGCTTCTGCCGCCCCTGATGACCTGATTGTGACACAAGTGTCACAGTCCTCCTGTTCGGGGTGGGTAGGCGGAGGGGTTGGTGGTGGCTTTGGGGAGGGTAGGATCTGGCTTTTCCAGACTATCCCTCTTCCCCAGTTCTTCCCCTTGCTTGCTCGGCCAGCGACTGACATAGTTTAAACTCTTAGACAGTGGGATGCCCCAGTGGTAATTCATCCAAACGACTTGGAGGACTTCACGAAAAACAAACAGCTCATAGAATATAATGTTGTGAACCCTTCGAGGAGCCTTTCTGAGCAACTATTTGGTTGCAGGGGAGGTAGAGGTGTTAGCAGCCTTGAAGAGAAGTGGTAGGGCAACAGGAAAAAACAGCAATCTCAGAAGCATTTGGAGCCAGGAAGCTGGAGATTCCTCCTAAACTTCTACAGTGGACACAGCCGCAAAGTCAAAAATCAAATTTTCAGAATGTTTTTACACTGGAATTTTTAAAAAAGAGAATGGGAAAAAAAACCCAAAACTAACAAAATCTAACTCATTTGTCAGAGAGAATATGTTGCTGCTGATTAAACTCCTCTGAACATTCTAATAAGTTCACATGCCTACAAGTTTCTAATTTCACTTGGTGCATCCACAGTTCCATTTCATCTCTCTGGATACAGGGGGAAACCATGCTGCATGCTTTGAGTGTAAATTGAACCCTAGTATTGAAATCATTTACCAGAAGCAAAAAAGTACTTAGGACTTAGATTTCAGCATCCCCTTAGATAAAGTTTTCATAACCTGAGGAGTTATATGATTTGTATTAGTCACTATTACGATTGAAATAGTTAAGGTAGAATCATCCTCATTCTGTAAGGATATTTTAAAATATAATTTTGATAGATGCAAGTCATATGATTTTTATTAAACACTGTTATGATTGAAATAGAGTAAAGGTCGAATCACCCTCATTCTGTAAATATAATTTTGATAGATACAAGTCAAGGTTGGAGGTAGTTATTTAAAAGAAAAGCACAAATTGTGGTTTTGATTGGGAGCTAGGATTGCTAAACCCATGATATAAGAGATCTTATTTTAAAATATCCTAAAATAATAAAACTAGAAGGGGCCCCAAGAAATCAATTTGTCTCCATCTCCATGCAGATGAAAAATATCTTACCCACCCCCGCAGGTCAGCAGGAACCTTCTAATACCCAAACACAATCTCTCCCTTGCTTTAATCGAAGCCAATTTCCTTTTATTTAGACCAGAGTGGACATGAAGAACTGGTCATAATTTGGTCAGGATTGCCCTCCCCCTCCCATCACCCACCCTCAGAAATCCGTCATAGAATTGAAGACACAAATTAACTCCCCTCACTGCCATCTCTTCATTATATTGGGATTGTTTAGATGAAACTAAACCACAGTGCTATTTTTGGGTCTTGCCTCAGTCCACTGATGTTTCACTAGTAGTTTTAGGGAGGGACTGAGATCAGAAGAAAAGTCTGCTGGTACCAGTGAGTCTGAAAGAGTGCTCGTCTCTATAATTCAGAATTGTAAAATGGAGAAGCCGCCATTTGAGAGATGAGGTTTCTGCCTCTATGAAATGTTAAATGAGGTCCTGGTGCATTTTTTTAAATAGTGTCTGTTAAGCGCTTACTATGTGCCAGGACTGAATTAAGCACTGAGGTAGATGCAAGCTAATCAATTATTCAATCAATCATTTATTGAGCCCTTACTACCCACAGAGCATTGTACTAAGCACTTGGGATAGTACAGTACAGCATAATGAGCTGATACGTTCCCTGCCCAAAAACGGGTTTAATCAAGTTGGACACAGTCTATGTCATGCTTGGGACTCATAGTTTTAATCCCCATTTTATAGATTAGGGAATTGAGGCACAGAGAAGTGAAGTGACTCACTTAAGGTCACACAGCAAACAAGTGGAGTGGGGATTAGAATGTAGGTCCTTGTGACTTCCAGGCCCTGGCTCTATCCATTAGGCCAGGCTGCTTCTCTAGGCCATGCTGCTGGGGCAAGGGGGACGGATAAAGAGAACTGCCCAGAGCTATACTTTTGCTTTGGCCCCCAAACCCATTCAAAGCTATCTGAAGAGCTTTGGTGAAAAAGAAAAGCTGAAAATATAATTGTGAGGTCTACCTGGAGTAACTCAACCATGTTTTCCTCATCAATCACCGTGTGACCCAAGACTGTAAGACTGCTTAGGTCAAGGAACACTACTGATTCTCTTAGTCTCCTCCTCAAGCTTTACTATATCGTAAATACAAACTTTAAAAATAATATTCTTTGTTTCCTAGAATTTTTCTTAAAGAACTGGAAAACTGCATTGAAAACCCCGAATTACTTGGAAAATGCTTTCTTAAAAGAGTAAGTATTTGATCATCTCTAAACCAGAGTAATCAGTGGAAGGTTGATGTTCTACCTGGAAGAGGTTTCATCAAATTAATTAATGGTCTGCTGATGGAAAGTGCCATTTTGTACGTATTTTATTTTTAAAGCATCAAAATTGACTGAAGAGTTCCTTTTACAACTATCCATCAATCAGTCAATGGTATTTATTAAGGGCTTACTGTGTTCAGAGCTCTGTATTAAGCATTTGGAAAAGTCCAAGGCAAGAGAGGTGGTAGGCATTCATTGCCCACAATCTAGAGCGGGAGATAGGCACCAAAATAAATAACGGACATAAGTACGTAAGGACAGAGGGTGGGGTGAATATCAAGTGCTTAAAGGGTACAGATCCAAGGACGTAGTTGACACAGAAGGGAGAGGAAGTAGGATAAATGAGGGCTTAATAAGGAAGGCCTCTTGGAGGAGATGTATTTTGAAGAAGGCTTTGAAGATGGGGAGAATGGTGGTCTCTTGTGTCTGAAGGGAAAGGAAATTTCCTGGCTCTGATATGTTTCTTGCTGGAGGTTTTTTAAAATGCCATGAAATAGCAATGTACTATTTTAAGAGATGAGTTCCACAAAGATTGGATTCCAATAGAAACTGTGTTATTTGTTAAACACTGTAGTAAGTGCTGAGATAAATTCACTGAAACTAGGTAAGACAGTCCCGGTCTCACATGGGGTTCACCATCTAAGTAGGAGGGAGATCAGACACTTAATCCCCATTTTAAGTGAGAAAACCAAAGTACAGAGAAGTTAAGAAACCTGTTCGAAGTCTTATAGCAGGCAAATGGCAATATTAGGATTAGAACCCAGGTCTTCTGACTCCTAGGCCCATGCACTTTCCTCTAGGTTAATATGCTTCTTTTGCAATTCTATTGTTGTTTTCTTTTCACTGGGCAACATCTCTGTTACAAATGTTTGCTCATCTCCTTCAAGAGGCCTTTCCTGACTAAGCCCTCTTTTCCTTACTCCCTCTGTCCTGTGTATTACCCATGGACTTTGATCTGTATCCTGCACTAGTCACCTCACCCTCAGCCCCGCAGCACTTATGTACACAACCATAATTTACTTTAATGTCTGTCTCTCCCTCTAAATGGTAGGCTCTTGGTGGGCAGGGAACATGTATTGTACTCTCCCAAGCACTCAGTACAGTGCTCAGCACACAGTAAGCACTCAATAAACATCATTGATCCTACAAGGCCAGACACAATTTATAGGAGGCCATTAGCAATGAGTACTCTCATTTGCAAATGGTACTATGTAAATGGCAAATATTTCAGCACAGTCGAGGTCTGGCTCAGTGGAAAGAGCCCTGGCTTGGGAGTCAGAGGTCATGGGTTCTAATTCCAGCTCCTCCGTTTGCCAGCTGTGTGACTTTGGGCAGTCACTTAACGTCTGTGTGCCTCAGTTACCTCATCTGTAAAATGGGGATTAAAACTGTGAGCCCCACGTGGGACAACCTGATTACCTTGTATCCCACCAGTGCTTAGAACTGTGCTTGGCACATAGCGCTTAACAAATGCCGCCATTATTATTATTATTAATTAGGTGTACTGTGTGAAAGGACTTGAATACTGTTGATATGTTTTAAGTGCTTAAGCGGTACAAAGCCACTTCCATTACTGTTGCCCACTCAAATTGCCAGTTCTTTTTGTCTCACTGCTCACTGGTAGTAAGAGTATTTCAAGCCAGCAGGAGGGGTCTTAAAGTAAAAAGAGATAATTATTCCTCTTTTTTTGTGGCCTTCCATTGGCCTGATATAGAAAAAGGGGTTTCTGAGTAAGCCCTTCTGGCTTCCTGGCTGGGCTTTTGTTTTCATTTCTTCATTATTCTATCCCACTCCTTCCCACGGGTCTACTTGCCCGATGACTTAGTAGTGCCAACACTCTGTAGGCGTTCAATAAGTGCCGTCAATGGATTGATTCACTCTCTACAGGTGCCACTTCCAGATCGTACCCTTTCTGAGTGGGATGGTTTTCCTCATCGGAGTGGTGGCTCACAGGTAGACACTTGCTGGGTTCGACCCAGAGGTAGAAGTCTGGGGACACTGTGCTGCTCCCTAAAACAACCCCGCTTGATTCCATGTGCAGTTGCCTGATGCACCTGCAGTTTTCTACTCTGATTTGGCTAATTGTGTGGAGGACAACCATGTATTTTTTTGGGGGGGTCATGATTACTCTGATCTTTGTTTTGTTGGTTTGCTTCTGGTTTTTGCAAAAAAGCGGAAAAGACCTCCCACACTTACTTGGGCTAACTCATTCTGTGTATAATAAACAAAGAAACTGGAGATCAAACAGAAATCCTATGTGGTTAACTTGCAAGATAAAAGCATGGTATAGTGGATGGAGCACGGGCCTGAGAGTCAGAAGGCCATGGCTTCTAATTTCGGCTATGCCACTGGTCTGCTGTACGACCTTGGGCCAGTCGCTTCACTTCTCTGGACCTCAGTTACCTCATCTGTAAAATGGGAATTAAGACTGAGCGCCCCGTGGGACAGGGACTGTGTCCAACCCGAGTTGCTTGGATCCACCCGAGCACTTGGCACATAGTAAATATCATCATTATTACGTTGGATCTCCCTTCCAGCTGTCCTGCAGTGTGGAGCACTGGACACATGGGACTGTGTGAGAGAATTTTCTGGGGTGTGGGGATTGAGTGCAAACCCTCACTACCACTGCATCGGTAAATCAAGCTGCACATCCCGCTGGCCATAGAAGAGACCTTTCCATTCTTAGCCATATGGCGTCTGAGCGATTCACACCTGAATAGCAAGGAGCCCATTGTCAAGGACAAAGTGTGTAAGTGTGCAAGGGATTCTTTCTCAAAGACATTCAACCTCAAAGATGTGGTCTCACCATTGGTAACCTTGTCCTCTAGACTGTAAGCTCCTTGTGAGCAGGGAATGTGCCTGCCAACTGTTATATTGTTCCTCTCCCAAGTGCTTAACAATAATAATAATGTTGGTATTTGTTAGGCGATTACTATGTGCCAAGCAGTGTTCTAAACGCTGGATAGTGCAATGGTCTGCACACAGTACTTATTAATAATAATAATATTTGTTAAGCACTTTACCTAGCACTAGCGTAGATTTAGAATAATTGGGTTAGTTGGCCAGATCTACATAGGGCTCACAGTCTTAAGCCCTATTTAACAGATGTGATAACTGAGGCCCACAGAAATTAAGTGACTTGTCCAAGGTCACACAGCTGACAAAGCTAGGATTAGAACCGAGGTCCTTCTGACTTGCAGGCTGGTGCTCTAGTCACTAGGCCATGCAGCTTCTCAATAAATCCCACCGATTGCCGTGCATATCCCTTTTCAGCCACACAACACGCACACACACACGCACAATATCCCTTTAATGGTAGTGAGAACTTTGAACTGAAGAGTGGCTAAACTGTAGTCTTGTCATGGGTCAAAATTCTTTGTCAAGTTAATTAATTTTTCTCGCTTATTTGCGAGGTTTGGGAATGCCTTGGAGAAAGTACTGTAAAAGTTCAGTGAATGGCTTTTTGCTCCCTTATCCCTTTTCACATTCTTTTCTGTCCTTGCGGCCTCTTCCCCACTGGATGTTCAGGCCCTCTGTAATTCAGTGTAGTTTTCTTGATCTGAGTCACCACAGACCCTTTGCTGGAAGAACCTCTGTTGAGGTCATGCTTCTCTGTGCTGGCTTCACTCAAATAGGAGCATGGAAATGATTCACCGCATTTGCTAACACCTTTTGGGTGGGGAACATGTCATATTGTTTGTATACTGTACTCTACCAAGTGCTCAGTACAGTGCTTTGAATCCAGTAAGTGCTCAATAAATAAGATTGACTGACTGAATCCTTTTCATCCAAGCAACATCCTGGTAATGGTAATAGTATTTATTGAGCTTCCGCGGAGTGAAGTACATTGTTTAAGTTCTTGGTTCCCTGCCCATAAGGAACTTATGCTCTAATGGGAGAATTAGACATGATAATATTTACAAATAAACTAATCAAAGTACGTAATTGAATGTTAATCTGAATAGCACGTATTCAAAAGTGCTCAGGATGAATATAAATAAGGGCAGAAGCCATTCGGCTTTCCAGTTACAATCAAGCAGGGAAGCTGCAGAACTCATTCCAATCTGAGCTCATTCTCAGATTTTCCAACTTCAACCATAAACTGACATTAAAATAACTGACCTGTGGTGGTGTCGTTGTAGTACCAAACCATCGACATCATCAACAGTGACCATCTAATCTGATAACACAAGCATACAGAATTGAAAACTTGAAATTTCATATCTGCTAAAGGAGTCATTCCTCCAGGTTCGTACCAGACAGTCGGGTTTGCAGCTGGTCTGTCCCCTATGTGGTATGAACACCAGATGCCCTTATGATCTGTATTTTTACCACCCTCTCTCCACTTACGCTTTGTCATCAAATCCCTTGGCTCAGAAGTGGGACCTCTGTTCACAGGAATCTGAGAGGGAAATGCCTAAGAGGGAACTCCAGTGGTTGCCCAACCACCTCTGGATCAAACAGAAACTCTGCAACGTTGGCTTTAAAACAGTGAATCACCTTGCACCCTCTTACGTCACCTCACTACTGTCCTACTGCAAACCAGCAGGCATATTTTGCTCTTCTGGTGCTTCCCCTTGATTCTATTTATTGCCATTGTTCTTGTCTGTCCGTCTCCCCCGATTAGACCGTAAGCCCGTCAGAGGGCAGGGACCGTCTCTATCTGTTACCGATTTGTACATTCCAAGCGTTTAGTACAGTGCACTGCACATAGTATGCGCTCAATAAATACTATTGGATGAATGAATGAACCTTTATTTACCCCTCCCTCAGCCCCACAGCCCTTATGTACAGATTTTTAATTTATTTATTTACATTATTGTCTGTCTCCCCCTGTAGACTGTAAGTCAGCTTGTTGTGGGCAGGGAACTTGTCTACCAATTCTGCTAATATTGTACCGTCCCAAGATCGTAGTACAGTGCTCTGTACACAATAAGCACTCAATAAATACCATTAATTGATGGATTGATTGAAACACAAGGTGGGGGGAGCATTGGGAACTCCTTTCAAAAAGCATTCTAAATTTGTACTGTTTGATCTTATAGTGCTACACTGTCTGCCCACCGTTATGCACATGTCAGGTGTGCTTCAGTGTCTGGGATCTTTAGGGAATGCCAATAGCCACTTTAACACCTGCTCAGTTACTCTTCTCTTAGAGAGGGATACTCTTAAGAGGCTAGAGGAGCAGAATAGTCCAACATTTATTTAAAAAAAAACAAAGATCAAGATGGATCAGGATTGCTACTTAGGACCGGAGCTGGCTTGTAGTACATTCTGGGGGAATTGTTTCTGTTAGTTTTCCTGTAAATTCTGCAGGTGCAACAGCAATTTTTAAAACTGAATAAATGTGATTTTTCAGAAAATGGAATTTGAAAAAGACAGCCAAGAAATTTGAAAAATGTCAAGAAACTCTTTCACCTGTATTTTGGGATCAACTGTTTTTTGTAGAACCTTCAAAATCAGAATCAGAACATTCAAGTATTTTTCTTTGTCTTATCACTCATGGAATTAAATCTATGATGTATTTTTAAAATGTAATTATAAAAAATTCCAATGAAAATGAAATATTCAGGTTCAAAAAATCATTCGAAGGTAGGAAATGGGATAGGTAGGGCACCACCATTTTAGTGGAGACAGCTTTTTTCCAAGGTTTTCTAACTTTATTACCAGTTCATCAGTCATTCTGTGGGTTAGTGGGGCAAAAGAGAGATAATACTGAATTGTAATCTAATGAAATCTTATAATCTGATAAACATAGTTATTAAAACCCACAGGAGCTATCCTTACTGTCATTTCTATTGAGTCCCTCCAAATCTCTGAGAAAGTGCTGCATTGCCAAAAAGCACATTTCTTTACTAAATTGAATGACATAGCTAAATTGGAATTTAATTGGTCAGACAAGCGGGTATATTTATTTTGAATATTGAGTTGGAATTTAATTTTTCTGAAGTGCTTAAATCAGAAAATGCATATAGACTTACAAAATGCAAAGAAAGCACAGTAAGTCTGCTAAAGGCCTAAGGGATATGTTGGATAAGCCTGGATCAGCAATTCACCTTTCAATGGTTAAAACTTTGGAATCCTTTTTTTTTTAAAAAAAATTCCTACTCTTCAGATCAATATCTAGAACTTATATATTCCCATCTAGATAGTAAGTATGTTGTAGGCAGGGAACTTGGCTACCAATTCTGTTATATTGTACTCCAGTACTTAGCACAATCCTCTGCACACAGTAAGCACTCGATAAATACAATTGATTGATTAGATGTCTACTTATACTCATCCTCAGCACACATTTGTGTATATATATTCAGTTGTACATTCAACTATTTATCTTTACTATTCTGTTTTTAAACATACTTGTCTGCCTTTCCCCAGTAGATTGTAAGCTCTCTGTGGAATTGTTTTATACTTTCTAAGTACTGTGTACATTACAATGCATTCATTGTGTGAGGGGGTGGGGGGGGCGGGGAGGGTTTGAATGAATACTATTACAACCAGTGAGAGGAAGAAAAATAAATGAAAGGAGAGAACAAAAATAGGGAAAACCCAAAAAGAAGCAAAGGGAGGGGAAATGGGAAAGTGATGTTTCTTAGACAAATATAAGGATCCTATCCAATAATGGGAGTATGAAAGATGGAGATGCCTAAGCTTGTTAGGGGCAGGGAATATGTCTGCTAAATCTGTTCTGTTGTACTCTCCTATGTACTTAGTACAATCACCTTGCCCCCATTCTACTCTCCTACTACAACTCAGTCTGCACACTTTGCTCCTGTAATGCTAAATTGCTCCATCTCCTCTATTTCATCTCCAACCTCTCACACACATCCTGTCTCTGGCCTGGAACACCCTCCCTCCTCATACCAGACAGGGAATTACACTCCCCCACCTTCAAATCCTTACTGAAAGCACGTCTCCTCCAACAGGCCTTCCCTGACTAACCCCTCCTTTCTTCTTGTCCCACTTCCTTCTGTGTTACTCTGACTTGCTCTCAGGGTGTGGGGAGGGAACTAGATCAGCAAGAGGAATGTTGATTGATCAGAAACTCTAGACACATGCGCAAGAGTTTCAGATAACACCCATCATCCTTGTTGTGTTATGTTGGAGGTGTTTAAGAACACTGAACCGAGAAAAGTAGAAGATTGGCCAGCTTTTTAACCCAGCTTTGCAATTTTTGCTGGAGATTTGTAAATCAGAATATAGATAGTATATAGGTGAGAGAGGTTTCACAGATCTGATGAGCATAACCCTTTGGAAGAAAAAAGTCAGTGTCAGCCCAGGCTTTAAAGCCTTAACAGTCAGTCTGTTCAAGCTTGGCAAATGGTTACACTGCATTTACTAGAACTGAAAACTGAAAATGTGTAAGTTCTGAATACTGGAGAAGCATATATGCAAATCAGAACAGATAAGGAAAGTTAGCACAGTTACAGAAAAAAGAAAACTCAGAAAAACAGACTAGAAAAGGATGTAGTCAAATGTAGTAATGAAAGTAGTAGGAATACAAATGCAGAAATGAGCAAATTAGGTCAATATGTGGTTTCAATCTCAAAGTTACAAAACACTTTTTACTCTTGAGTCAAGTCAGTAAGCCAAGGTCATTTAAAGTGTATTTCGTCTACCTGTATCTTATAAATTCATGTGTTGAAGAGAATAAACTCACATTTATGCTGTTATATCCCTGCTTTTGTTTTACACAATTATATAGGTGTAGAAAAGGTGCTTTTTAAAAAATTCAATGAAATTTCTTACCACCTACAGCTTTGGCAACCTAATGTTATTTTTTAGGTTTTTTTGTTGTTTTTCATTTTTTGTTTGTTTTCAGAGGCAGGGATCCTGAAAGAAAGAGTAGGGCTGAAGAAAGAAAGCCAATGATATTTGTTTTCTGTCTTAGCCTAGAGGTTAAATATCACGATATATAGAAGTTCAAAAATCTCCCAGTTCAGGGTGAGATGTGGGAGGAAAAAGTTCCAGCTTCCCAGACATCCAGTATTAGATAATATGTATTAGATAATATTAGGTAGTATTAGATACTGAATGTCTGGAAAGCTACTGTTTCTCTTGTAATGGCCCCATTTAATACTTATGTGCTGACTATTTGTCAGGTGCTTTACTAAGCTCTGGAGTAGATACAAAATAATCAGTTTGGGTATGGTCTCCGTCCCTCATGGGGCTCACGGTCCAGGTAATAGTAATAATAATAAAGTTGGTATTTGTTAAGCGCTTACTACGTGCAGAACACTGTTCTAAGCGCTGGGGTAGATACAGGGTAATCAGGTTGTCCCACGTGAGGCTCACAGTCTTCATCCCCATTTTGCAGATGAGGTAACTGAGGCACAGAGAAGTGAAGTGACTTGCCCACAGTCACACAGCTGACAAGTGGTGGAGCCGGGATTCGAACCCATAACCTCTGACTCCCAAGCCCGTGCTCTTTCCACAGAGCCACGCTGCTTCTCAAGCAGCAGGGAAGAGGATATAATCCCCATTTTAGAGATGAGGTAACTGAGGCACAGAGAAGTGAAGTGACTTGCCGAAGGTCAAGCAGCAGAGAAGTGGCTGAGCTGGGAATAGAACCCAGGTCCACTGACTACCAGGCCTGAGCTCTTCGAATGGGGGGTCTTTTCTTCCTCTTAATGCAGATTATTCTAGGTATTGCTCTTGGTAGAATGAGTTCCAAGTAAATCAGACTATATCATTTACTGAGCAGAATGTCTTAGGGGAAAGACTATAGCACGGGGAGCCAGGAGACCTGGGTTCGAGTCCCAGCTCCACTCTCTTGCTGTGTGACCTTGGGCAACTCACTTAACTTATTAACCCTTTTGCACTTCAGGTTCATTATCTGACTATCTTGACTACCGCATCTGTCTCCTCATTGGTCTCTCTGTCTCCTAGCTCTCCCCACTCTGGTCCATACTTCACTCTGCCCCATGGATCATTTTTCTCTGAAAACATTCAATCCATGTCTTCCCACTCCTTAAGAAACTCCGGTGGTTTCCTGTCCACCTCTGCATCAAAAAGAAACTCCTTGCCTACACTTCCCTGTAGACTGTGAACTTATTTTGGGCAGGGAGTGTGTCTGCTAATTCTGTTGCATTGGTAGAGAAGCAGCGTGGCTCAGTGGAAAGAGCGTGGGCTTGGGAGTCAGAAGTCACGGGTTCTAATTCTGGCTCCGCCGCTAGTCAGCTGTGTGACCTTGGGCAAGTCACTTAACCTCTCTGGGCCTCAGTTATTTCATCTGTCAAATGGGGATTAAAACTGTGAGCCCCACGTGGGACAACCTGATCACCTTGTATCCTCCAGCGCTTAGAACAGTGCTTTGCACATAGTAAGCGCTTAAATACCACAATTGATTTTACTCTCCCAAGCACTTAGAACAGTGCTCTGCACATAGTAAGTGCTCAGTAAGTACCACTGATTGATTGATGGATTGGCTTTAAAGCACTCAGTCACCTCTTACCTTACCTCACCAATCTACTACAGCCCAGCCCCCCGACTTTGCTCCTCTCCTTTGCCCTATTTTCGTCTATCTTGCCACTCACCCCTTTCCCACGTCCTCCTCTTACCCTGGAACTCCCTCCCCTCTCCATATACGACAGACCACCAGTCTCCCTACCTTCAAAGCTTTAACAAGGTTGCATCTCCTCCAACAGACCTTCTCTGATTAAGCCCTCTCCCCGTCTCAGCTCCCTCTCATTCATTCATTGAACTATATTTATTGAGCACTTACTGTACGCAGAGCACTAAGCGCTTGGGAGAGTACAATAATAAACAGACACATGCCCTGCCCACCATGAACTTACAGTCTAGAGGATGAGCTTCCCCCTTGTATGTCACCTGTGCTCTTGGATCTGTGACTTGGGGGCATTTGATATGCATCCCATTTCCAGCTCCAAAGCACTCATGTATGCATTTTTTAAATTATATATTATAAATTATTTATATTCATGTCTGTCTCCCCCTCTAGACTATAAACTCATTTCAGGCAGAGAATGTGTTTGTTGACTCTCTTGTATTGTAGTCTCCCAAATGCTTAGAACAGTGCTCTGTACATAGTAAGCTCTCAGTGAATACCACTGATGATGATAATTTGTAAAACGGGAGTAAATTATATTGAGCTCTGTCAGCGACAAAGACGGTATCTAATCTCATAATTTTGTATCCACCCCAGTACTTAATAATAACAATTGCAGATTTGTTATGCACTTACTATACCCTTAGATATATATCCCAGTGTCTAGAACAGTGCTTCTCACATTAACAAATACCATCATCATCATATCCTGTGCACTGGGTATCTGTATACGTTACCATACCAGGCATATTTCTTGCCCACACGGGACTCTCAGTCTAAGGGGAAGGGAAAACTAATATTTATTTCCCATTTTACAGTTGGGAAACTAAGGCCCTGAAAAGTTAAGTGACTTGCCCAAAGTCATACAGCACACAAGTGGCAGGACTGTGATTACAGTCTGGGGCTCTCGACTCCCTGTTCTAAGCTCTTTCTACGAGACCACACTGCTTCATAAATGCCATAATCCTTATCTGAAAGGATTAGAAACTATTCTGTGCAGAACACTGTACTAAGTGCTTGAAAGTTTATAGTAGAGTTTGTAGGCAACTCAACACGGAGAGACAAACGGTAAAATAAAATTGCAAATAGGAGGAAGTAATAGACAATACAGAGTGTTCTGAGTTTCCATGTTCTTGGGTGAAGTGGAATTTGGTGGGGGAGGTGAGAGACTAATCACAGAAGGTCTCCTCGAGGAAATGTGATTTCAGCTAGGCTTGGAAGATGAGGAGAGCAGTAGTATGTTGATGGGAGTACCTGGTTGGAGGGAAAGAGTGGAAAGCTGAGAGCAAGGCACAGGGAGGAGGTTGGATCGAGAGGAATGAAGTGTGTGAGCTGGGGTTTAGTGGGAGAACAGAGAGGATGAGTAGGAGGGATAAAGCTTATTCAGTGCCATTGAAGCCAGTGGCTGTGTGCTTGATGAAGAGAGAAGTGGGCAACCATTAAAGGTTTTTGAAGACTGGGGAGATGTGTGCAAAGCAATGGTTTAAAAAAAATGATCTGGGCAGAAGAGTGAAGTATGGACTGGAGTGGGGAGAGACGGGGGCAGGGAAGTGTACGAGGAGGGTAGTGCATCAGTTAAACCAGGCAGTGACCAGTGCCTGGATCAGCTTGGTGGCAATTTGGATGGAGAGGAAGTATGGATTCTGGAAAAACTGACAGGATTTGGTGACAGACTAAATATGGTAGTTGAGAGAATAGAAGTCAGTGACAGTGCCAAGGTCATAGGCTTAATTGATGGGGAAGTTGATGGTGTGAAGCAGAGGATTTGAAAGAGAAAATGAGTTCAGTTTTCAACATATTGAGCTTGAGGTGCCGGAAGCTGGAATGTGAGATTGTTGAGATGAGAGATCAAGTTTAACGAGGTAGATTTGGGAGATATCAACATAAAGGTGGGAATTGAATCCATGGGAGCGAATATTTTCCCCAAGGGAATGGCTGTCAATTGAGAAGATATAGGAACCTGGAACTGAGCTTTATGAGACACCCAAGTTAGGATGTGGGAGACAGAAGAAGAGAGAGCCAAGGAAACAGAGAGGTAGAACCAGGAGAGAATTGTCATCAAAATTAAGGTTTGTTTCCAGGAGAAGCATATGGTCACAGTGTCAAAGGCAGCCAAAGAATTGAAGAAGATTAGACAAAGTAAGGGCTTGTTAGACTTGGCCAAGAAAAAAGCATTGAGATGGCTCTCTACAAGGTCAATAATGAAACCTTAGAGGATGGAGGAGGGAGTTGGAGAGAGGAAGTGGAAGCAGTGAATTTATAGATCCCATTTGGTTAAATGACAGCTTTCCTAGGATGTCAACTCTCTTGCGATATGAGTCCTTGTCTCTACTATAGTGCTACTTTCACAAGGAATTACCATAGCTTAGCTAAGAAACAGCAAGCCCTACTTAGTGAAAATAGCCTAGGCTTGGGAGTCAGAGGACCTAATAATAATAATAATAATAGTTGGGATATTTGTTAAGCACTAAGTGTCGAGCGCTGTTCTAAGAGCTGGGGGATGATACAAGGTAATCAGTTCAGACACAGTCACTGTCCCACACAGGGCTAAGTAGGAAGGAGAACAACATAGGGCTCACAGTCTAAGTAGGAAGGAGAACAGATAATTGAATGCCCATTTTGCAGATTAGGCAACTGAGGCATAGAGAAGTGAAGCGACTTGCCCAAAGTCACACAAGTAAGGGAGCTGGGATTAGAACCCAGGTCCTCTGGCTCCTAGGTCAGTGGTCTTTCTCCTGGGCCATTGATCCTGCCTCTGCCACTTGCATGCTGTGACCTTGTGCAAGTCACTTTACTTTATGTGCTTCAGTTTCCTCGTCTGCCAAATGGGGATTTCAATTTCTGTTCTTTACCCTCCTTAGACTTTGAACCCATGTAGTACATGGACTGTGTTTGTTTTATGGCATTTCTTAGGTGCTTATTATGTCCAACACTGTTCCAAACATTGGGATAGATAGTTTATTGGGTTGAACACAGTCCCTGTCCCATGTGGAGCTCACAGATTATCTGGTGTCTACCCTAGCACTTGATATGATGCTTGGCACATAATAAGCATTTCACAAATACCACAATTATTATTATTAGCCGTAGAAATCCTGTCATTTTGGCCTGTCCGGACCTGGCAGTGATCAACAGCAGCCTTGTACCTCTGGGGATTTGGCTGGTCTCTCTGATCTCTTGGACTGAGGAGGCTTTTTCTGACTGGCCACTATAGTGATGGATGTGTTTGGTTTGGCCCAGGTGAGACATCTGAGTTGCAGCTATTCAGGGTGATTCTTTCATTCATTCAGTCATATTTATTGAGCGCTTACTGAGTGCAGAGTGCTGTAGCTGAAAAGAAACAAATGTGGTTTTGGGGGTTTTCTACCTCAGCAGAACGTTTAATACGAGAGCGAGGAAGAGAAATGTCAATGTCCATGCAAATTGGTAACCTTTGCTCAAGGTAATTCTGTGAAACATAACTTTACCCTGTTCTTTTTTTATGATGGATTGTAATGTAATCCTCTGTAAATAGAACTCACTGAGCCAGCTCAACCACAGCTTCTGTAAGACAGCCTGTTTCTTTGACTTGGTACATGAGTCCTCTCTGTGTTAACATTGTCAGACTGGTGACCCATGAGACAAGGAGGCAAGGAGATGTTTGCCCTCTGTTTGGCAGAGATCTCTGGACTACCATCCCTGCAAGCCCCTGCTGTGAGGCCCTCTTCATAGGAGGGGTACCAGGAGCGTGGGTTTCAAGCCCATATTCAGACTAGAGTTTTTCTTGTTCCTGACAGATTTTCTTCAAAATGGTTTGGTTAAATCAGGCTTAGAAAGAAAATTTCCTTGTCAAGTCACTCACTCCCTGATAAATTGGTTCATCCGCTCCCTCCCCTCCATTTCATGCTCAAAACACACACATACACACACACACACACACCTGGCTCCTACCTTCCCATTATCTTCTCTGCCCTGCCTGTTGCACTGAAAGGCATCAAACTCATTCAAGCATTGGTCCACAGAATAATAATGTTGGTATTTGTTAAGCGCTTACTATGTGCAGAGCACTGTTCTGAGCGCTGGGGGAGAGACAGGGTCATCAGGTTGTCCCACGTGAGGCTCACAGTTAATCCCCATTTTACAGATGAGGTAACTGAGGCACAGAGAAGTTAAGTGACTTGCCCACGGTCACACAGCTGACAAGTGGCAGAGCAGGGAATCGAACCCATGACCTCTGACTCCGAAGCCCAGGCTCTTTCCACTGAGCCACGCTGCTTCTCCATTCGGTTAGAATATTAGGTTTGACACCTGACTGGTGTGCCAATTTGCAATTGAATAGGTGGGTGCTAGGGTAGGTGGGCAAAGCCGAGGATGGAAAGCGAGACAGAAGATATGGGAGCAGAGAGTTGCAGAGCCAGAGCCGGGGAACTAGAAAGGATGGATGGTTGGTGCCATTCTGGGGTACATATCTTAGCCAAGAGTATGGTCCCAGGCCTCTGACCATGCCACTCCAGGAACTGGCTAGTTAGCAAGGGTGGCGGGGAGGCAGGGGGGGATGGGATGAAATTAGAACACTTCACCAATCCAGGGTACTGTGTGCAGAACATTGTATAAAGTGTTTGTGAGAGTATAATACAGCAGAGTTGGTCGAAACCTTCTCTACTCACAGTTAGCTTACAGTCCAGATGGGGAGACAGGCATTCATATGAATAAGTTACGTATAGATACATAATAGTTGAGGGAGGACCAAGGAGTTTTGTTTTGCTGTCTGTACCCCCCTTTTAGACTGTGAGCCTGTCGTTGGGCAGGGATTGTCTCTATCTGTTGCCGAATTGTACATTCCAAGAGCTTAGTACAGTGCTCTGCACACAGTAAGCGCTCAATAAATGCGATTGAATGAATGAATGAGTACAGATCCATGTGCATATGATACAGAAGGGAGAGGGAGTCAGGGAAAAGAGGGCTTAATCAGGGAAGGCCTCTTGGAGGAGGTGTGACCTTAATAAGAATTTAAAGGTGGGGAGAGTGGTGGTCTGGTGTATGTGGAGAAGCAGCATGGCTCGGCGGAAAGACCCCGGGCTTGGGAGTCAGAGGTCATGGGTTCGAATCCCAGCTCTGCCACTTGTCTGCTGTGTGACCTTGGGCAAGCCACTTAACTTCTCTGAACATCAGTGACTTCATCTGTAAAATGGGGACTAAGACTGTGAGCCCCACGTGGGACAACCTGATGACCTGGTATCTCCCCCAGCACTTAGAACAGTGCTCTGCACATAGTAAGCGCTTAACAAATACCAACATTATTATTATGTGTGTATATATATATATGTGTGTGTGTGTGGAAGAATATGATAATAATGGTATTTGTTAAGCGCTTACTATGTGCTGAGCACTGTTCTAAGCGCTGGGGTAGGTACAGGGTAATCAAATGGTCCCATGTGGGACTCACATTTTTTAATCCCCATTTTTAATAATAATAATAATGTTGGTATTTGTTAAGCGCTTACTATGTGCAGAGCACTGTTCTAAGCGCTGTGGTAGATACAGGGTCATCAGGTTGTCCCACATGAGGCTCACAGTCTTCATCCCCATTTTGCAGATGAGGTAACTGAGGCACAGAGAAGTGAAGTGACTTGCCCAAGGTCACCCAGCAGACAAGTGGCAGAGCCGGGATTAGAACCCACGACTTCAGATTCCCAAGCCCGTGCTCTTGCCACTGAGCCTCGCTGCTTCTCTAATATGGGAAAGGGATAGGCAGCGAGATGAACGAGATGGCGGTGGACTGAGTGAGCTGGTGCTGAGCTTGTTGTGGCCAGGGAATATGTCTGTTTGTCGTTATATTGTACTCTCCTAAGCATTTAGTACAGTGCTCTGCACACAGTAAACGTTCAGTAAATACAACTGAATGAGAGGGAAGCGAAGTGTGCAGGCTGGGTTGTAGTAGGAGAGCAGCAGGGGAAGGTAGGATAGGGTGAGCTGATTGAGTGTTTTGAAGCTGATGGTAAGGAGTTTCTGTTTGTTGTGGATGTTTGATGTGGACTGTGGACTGTATTTTGTCAGGAGGGTGGCGGAATCATGTGAAGGATGCACTTTGCACTCCTAGAATTCCGGCTGGGTGTGGCGGCACTCCTTGTATGAACCAGGTTCACGGGAGTTGTTAGAACAACAGATGGTAAATGTTGAATGGTGGAGAAGCAGCGTGGCGCAGTGGAAAGAGCACGGGCTTTGGAGTCAGGGCTCATGAGTTCGAATCCCAGCTCTGCCACTTGTCGGCTGTGTGACTGTGGGCAAGTCACTTAACTTCTCTGTGCCTCAGTTCCCTCATCTGTAAAATGGGGATTAAGACTGTGAGCCCCACGTGGGGTAACCTGATTCCCCTATGTCTACCCCAGCGCTTAGAACAGTGCTCAGCACATAGTAAGCGCTTAACAAATACCAACATTATTATTATTATTATTAAGTCAACTACAAGAACTTTCTCTCCCGAGAGCTAAATCCCTTCACGGTCTCCCCTGGTCCTCTCCCTGAGGCTGTCTAAATCAATCAATCAATCAATCATATGTATTGAGCCCCTACTGTGTGCAGAGCACTGTACTGAACATTTGGAAGAGTACAGTATAACAAAGTTAGTAGACACATTCCTGGCCCACAGTGAGCTTACAGTCTAGAGGGGGAGACGGACATTAATATAAATGAATTACAAATACCTACATAAATGCCTATTTGTTTTGTTTTGTTGCCTGTCTCCCCCTTCTAGATTGTGAGCCCGTTGTTGGGTAGGGATTGTCTCTGTCGCCGAATTGTACTTTCCAAGCGCTTAGTAGGGTGCTCTGCACACAGTAAGGGCTCAAAAAATACGATTGAATGAATGAATGAAGTGCTGTGGAGTTGAGGGAGGGGTGAATAAAGAAAAGAAATCCAAGGGCCAAGGTGATGCAGAAGCCAGTGGTAGAACAGGAAATGAGGGCTCAGTTGGGGAAGGCCTCACGGAGGAGATGTGCTTTAATAAGACACAATAGAGAAGCAGCCTGGTGTAGTGGATAGAGCACTTCACCTCTCTGGGCCTCAGTTACCTCATCTGTAAAATGGGGATTGAGACTGTGAGCCCCACGTGGGACAGCCCAATTTGCTTGTACCCACCCCAGTGCTTAGTACAGTGACTGGCACGTGGTGAGTGCTTAACAAATACTGTCATTATTGGTATCATTATTATTAAGGCTTGGAAGGTGGGGAGGGTGATCGTCTGTTGGATAAGAAGAGAGAGGGCATTCCAGGCCAGGTGCAAGGTGTGAGCAAGAGGTCAGAGGAAAGATAGACAAGACTGAGGTAACAGTGAGTAGGTTGGCATTAGAGGAGCAAAGTGTACGGGTTGGGTTGTAGTAAGAAATCTGTGAAATAAGACAGGGGACAAGGTGACTGCTTTAAAGCTGAGGAGTTTCTGTTTGAAGTGGGGGTGGATAAGCAACCACTGGAAGTACTTGAGGAATAGGGAGACATAGATTGAACGGTTTTGTAGAAAAATCACTGGGGCAGCAGAGTGAAATATGGACTGCAGTGGAGACAGGAGGCAGGAAGGTCAGCAAGGAGACTGATAGCATAGTCAAGATGAGTTAGGATAAACGCTTGGATTGATGAGGTAGTTCGGGCATAGAGGAAAGAGTGGATTTTAGTGATGCCGTGAAGATTGAATGGACAGGATTTAGTGATAGATTGAATATGTGGGTTGAATGGGAGAGCTGAGTAGAGGATAATGCCAAGGTTATGGGCTTGTGAGAGAGGGAGGCTGGTGGTGCTGTCTACAGTAATGGGAACGTCACGGGGAGGACGGGGTTTGAGCCCTTACTGTGTGCAGAGCACTGTACTAAATGCTTAGGAGAGTACAATATAACAACAGACATATTCCCTGGCCACAACAAGCTCAGCACCAGCTCACTCACTCCACCGCCATCTCATTCATCTCGCTGCCTATCCCTTTCCCGTATTAGAGAAGCAGCGTGGCTCAGTGGCAAGAGCACGGGCTTGGGAATCTGAAGTCGTGGGTTCGAATCCCGGCTCTGCCACTTGTCTGCTGGGTGACCTTGGGCAAGTCACTTCACTTCTCTGTGCCTCAGTTACCTCATCTGTAAAATGGGGATGAAGATGGGGAGGAGTTCTGTTTGGGGCATGTTAAGTTTGAGGGGTTGGAGGAAGAAGGAGGAAATGTAAGACTGCAGAGAAGGAATGAGATCAGGACTGAGATGTAGATTGGGAAATCATCTGTGTAGAGATGGTTGTTGAAGCCATGGGAGTGAATAAGTTCTCCGAGGGAGTGGGTGTAGATGGAGAATAGAGGGAGACCCAGAACTGAGTCTTGAGGGACTCGCACAGTTAAGGGGTGGAAGGCAGAGGAGAAGCCCAAGAAAGATCTCAGGAGGATCAGGTGGGATCTCCTTAAAATCTCCCCTGCTCCTCTCCAGTCTGTCCGTGCTCCTGACCCCCCTTCAGCTCTCCCCTCTTTCCCAGCAGTATCTCAAGAGGAGATCTCCTGCCTTCTTTCAAAATATAGCCCCTCCACCTGTGCATCCGACCCCATCCTTTACACCTCATCAAAGCTCTTGCCCCCTCCCATCTTACCGCCCTGACTTCCATTTTCAACTGTTCACTACAATGGCTTCTTCCTCTCTGCTTTCAAACATGTTTACCTCTCCCCTATCCTAAAAATAACCTCCCTTGACCCAAAGGATTCCCTCCAGTTATCACCCTATCTCCCTCCTACCATTTTTCTCCCAAATCCTTGAGCGAGTTGTCTACATTTGTTGTCTCAAGTTCTACTTCTACAGTTTTCTCCTTGCCCCCGACCAACCTGGCTTCCTTTCCCTTCACTCCACAGAAACTACCCTCTCAGAGGTCACTAGTGATCTCTTTCTTGCCAAATCCATCATCCTTTACTCTATCTTAACCCTTCTTCCTCTCAGCTGGTTTTGACACTGTCAACCACCCCCTTCTCCTGAAAACATCATCCAACGTTGGTTTCACTGACATTGTCCTCTCCTGGGTCTCTCCTATCTCTCTGTCTACTCATTCTCAGTCTCTTTCACGGGCTCCTCTTCTGCCTCCCAACCCCTAACTGGGGATATCTCTCAAAGTTCAGTTCTGGGTTCCCTTCTGTTTTTCATCTGTAACCACTCCCAGAGAGAACTCATTCTCTCCCATGGCTTCAACTGCCGCCTCTGTGCGGTTGTTATCCAAATCTCCATCTCCAGCCCTGATCTCTCTCCCTGTCTGCAATCTCGTATTTCCTCCTGCCATCAAGACAGCTCAACTTGGATGTCCTGCCATCAACTCAAACTTAACATGTCCAAAACAGAACCCCTTATCTTCCCACCCAAACTATCTCCTCCTGCTGACTTTCCCATCACTGTAGATGGCACCACTATCCCTCCTGGCCCCCTCCTACCTCACCTCCCTTCTCTCCTCCTACAGCCCAGCCCGCACATTCCGCTCCTCTGCTGCTCACCTCCTCACTGTGCCTCATTCCCGCCTGACTCGCCGTTGACCCTTGGCCCAAGTCCTACCTCTGACCTGGAATGCCCTCCCCCCTCACATCCGCCAAACTAACTCTCTTCCCCTCTTCAAAGCTCTACTGAGAGCTCACCTCCTCCAGGAGGCCTTCCCAGACTGAGCCCTCCCTTTTCCTCTGCTCCTCCTCCCCTCTGCATTCCCCCTACTCCCTCCCTCTGTTCTATCCCCTTCCCCTCCCCATAGCACTTGTATATATTTGTACATATTTATTGCTCTATTTATTTTATTAATGAGGTACATTTATCTCTGGTTCAATTTATCTATTTTGATGGTAGTGATGCCCATCTACTTGTTTTGTTTTGTTTGTCTCCCCCTTCTAGACTGTGAGCCCATTGTTGGGTAAGGATCGTCTCTATCTGTTGCCGAATTGTACTCCCCAAGCACTTATTACAGTGCTCTGCACACAGTAAGCGCTCAATAAATATGATTGAATGAATGAACAAGCCCATAACCTTGGCATTTTCCTCCACCTATCCCTCTCATTCAACCCACTCATTCAATTTATCACTTAATCCTGTTGGTTCAACCTTCACAGCGTCGCTAAAATCTACCCTTTCCCCTCCATCCAAACTGCTACCATGTTATTCCAAATACTTATCCTGTCCCGCCTTGATTACCAAATCAGCCTCCTTGCTGACCTCCTTGTCTCCTGTCTCTCCCCACTCTAGTCCTTACTTCACTCTGCGGCCCCATTCATTTTTCTACAGAAAAGTTCATTCGTTCATTTATTCAATCATATTTATTAAGTGCTTACTGTGTACAGAGCACTTGGGAAAGTACACTGCAGCAATAAACAGCGACATTCCCTGCCCACGACAAGCTCACAGTCTAGAGTTCAGTCCACGTTTCGCCACTTCTCAAGAACCTCCAGTGGATGCCCCTCCACCTCTGCATCAGACAGAAACTCCTTACCATTTGGCTTTAAAGCACTCAATTACCTTGCCCCCTCCTACCTCACTTCGTTCGTCTCCTACTACAACGTAACTTGCACACTTTGCTCTTCTAATGTCAACCTACTCACCGTACCTCAATCTCGTCTATCTCACCGTTGACCTCTCTCCCATATCCTGCTTCTAGCCTGGAATGCCCTCCCTCCTCATATCCGTAAAACAATTACTCTCCGGATCTTCAAAGCCTTATTGAAGGCACAACTCCTCCAAAAGGGCTTCCCTGACTAAGCCCTCATTTCCTTTCCATTCACTCCCTTCTGCATCACCCTGATTTGCTACCTTTATTCACCCGCCCCAACCCTCAGCCCCCCCAACACTTATATACATATCTGTTATTCACTTTTTTGGTATCAATGTCTGTCTCCCACTCTAGACTGTACTCTTGTTGTGGGCAGGGCTCGTTTCTGTTGTATTGCACTCTCCCAGGGGCTTAGTACAGTGCTCTGTACACAGTAAGTGCTCAGTAAATATGATCAGTGGATTGATTGATTGAAAGAGACCGAGAAGGAATGGCCAGAGAGATAGAAGAATCAGTAGAGGACAATGTTAGTGAAGCCAAGATTGGATAATGTTTCCCGGAGAAGGGGGTGGTCGACAGTGTCGAAGGCAGCTGAGTTCGAGGAGGATTAGGATGGAGAAAAGGCCGTTGGATTTGGAAAGAAGGAGATCATTCTTGACCTTTGAGAGGGCAGTTTCTTCGGAGTGAAGATTTGAAGCCGTAGGGGAGGGGCTCAAGAGAGAGAATTGGAGGAGAGGAAGTGGACACAGTGAATGTAGACAATTCTCTCATGGAGTTTGGAGAGAAATGATCGAAGGGAGATGAGGTGATACTAGAGGGAGCCGTGGGATCGAGGGAGGGTGTTTTTTAGGATGTGGGTATATAAGCGTGTTTGAAAGCAGCGGGGAAAAAAAGCCATTGCAGCAAAGCGTTAAAGATGATAGTGAGGGAAGAAGGGTGTAAGTTCCTGGAAGGGTGCAAAGACAATCTGCCTTTTCTACCTTGGAGCTCATCTGTGGCAGTGAGGTGGGGAATGCTGGTGCCTCCTGCAGGGAAGAATTTATTGAAGTATTCCAGAATAAACTACCACAAATTCTGGGTTTTCCTGGGCCTGTTTGATGCCAGGAAAGGATGGGGGAAGGGAAAGGACAAAAAATTACAGCTGCCCAGATTTTTTGGGGGGGATCAGACAGTCACTTTCCCACATGAGGGCTCCCAACCTATCTTATTCCCATTTTGCAGATAAGGAAACTCAGGTCCAGAGTGGATAAGTGACTGGCTTAAGCAGCGTGGCTCAGTGGAAAGAGCCCGGGCTTGGGAATCAGAGGTCACGGGTTCGAATCCTGGCTCTGCCACTTGTCAGCTGTGTGACCGTGGGCAAGTCACTTAACTTCTCTGTGCCTCAGTTACCTCATCTGTAAAATGAGGATTAACTGTGAGCCTCACGTGGGACAACCTGATTACCCTGTATCTACCCCAGCGCTTAGAACAGTGCTCTGCACATAGTAAGTGCTTAACAGATACCAACATTATTATTATTATTATTACACAACCGGCCAATGGCCGAGCTGGGACTTGAACCCAGGTCTCCGGACTCTCTGTTCTGTGTTCCCCTAGACCAGTCTTCCTCCCCTTCTCCAGCTCTACCGTTCATTGTACCTGTTCTTCAGGCCAGGTGGGCATCAAGAAAGTGGGTGGGCTAGAATCTCATGGCCCCGAGGTTTCCAGGAAGAAAGGGCAGAGTCCAAAATCCACTTCTCCTGGTCTCTCAGTTCAGATCCAGAAGATGACGTGCTGTCAGTGACCCCAGGAGAAACAGCGTGGCCTAATGGATAGAGCATGGGCCTGGGAGTCAGAAAGACCTGGGTTCTAATCCTCGATCCGCCACTTGTCTGCTGTGTGACATTGGGCAAGCCATTTTACTTGTCTGGTCCTCAGTTCTGGCATCTGTAAAATGGAGATTAAAAATGTGAGCCCCTTGTGGGATAGGGACCGTGTCCAACCTGACAAACCTGTGTCTATCCCTGTCCTAAGAACAAGGCTTGGCACATAGTAAGTGCTTAGCAAGAACCATAATAATAATAATATTATTATATAGGGCTCCCAGGTCCCCAGGAGTAGTAATTGCATTCTGGTTGGGGGAACCATGCTCTGCTTACACTGGTAGCTGCAGGAAGGCCTGAAACACACTATTTTTGCTGGAGGATCTATTCCTCCTTTCCATTATCGGAAGCCCAAGGGCAAGAGAAAATAAGGCAGCAGAAGGACCTAAAATGTGCAGATTGGCAGGCCAGTGCTTCGTTCCCTGGTTAGGGGAAGACGGCTGAAATGCACAGTCCGAGCATTTGCCTGAACATCTGATGGACTTTTTTAATGGTACTTGTCACCCATTTATTCTGTGTCAGGCACTGTACTAAGCACTGGGCAGATACAAGACAGGTTGGACACAGCCCATGTCCCACATAGGACTCACAGTCAATTCCCATTTGACAGATGAAGTGGCTGGGGCCCGGAGAAGTTAAATGACTTACTTAGAAGCAGCGTGGCTCAGTGGAAAGAGCATGGGTTTGGGAGTCAGAGGTCATGAGTTCTAATCTCAGCTCCACCACTTGGCAACTGGGTGACTTTGGACAAGTCACTTAACTTCTCTGTGCCTCAGTTACCTCATCTGTAAAATGGGGATTAAGACTGTGAGCCCCACGAGGGACAACCTGATTTACCGTGTATCCTCCCAGCCCTTAGAACAGTTCTTGGCACATAGTAAGCGCTTAACAAATGCCATCATTATTATTATTACCCAAGGTCACACGGCAGATGGGTGGCAGGGCCAGGATTAGAACCCAGGTCCTTCTGACGCCAAGGCCTATGCTCTTTCCACTAGGCAACCCTGATTCTTGGTCAGTTTTGCAGGCAACACCCTCCCATTGGCTTTCACAAGACCTAACAGCGCAGGCGGGGAATGTGTCTGCTAACTCTGTTGTATTCTCCCAAGCGTTTAGTACAGTGCCTTGCGTATAGTAAGCGCTCAATAAATACCATTGATTGATTGATTGATTGACGGACCTGCATGTAAAGAATCTATCCTCCCCACCCATCTTGGTAACCTCTTGCTAAAAGGCAAGGGCCTGGGAGTCAGAGGACCTGGGTTCTAATGCAAGCACCTCCATTTGTCTGCTGTATGACCTTGGGCAGGTCACTTCTCTGTGCCTCAGTTATGTCATCTGTAAAATGGAGATTTAATTCTCCTCCATCTGATTTAAACTGTGAGCCCCATGTGGGTCAGGGATGGTTCCCAATATCTTCTGTTTACTTCAGTACTTAGTACATAGTAAGAATTTAACATTTTTTTTTAAAATCGGCAGCAACACCTATCTCATTCCTCTATCTTTATTGCATTATTGGAAACGCATACATAGGAAAGTACATCATAAACCATTAAAATTCTACAGTGTCTTCTTTTCCTGTGTTTTTCATTTTGGTACTTATTAGACACTGAGTAGATGGCAAATTCAATGAGCAGGAAACAACGAAAGGCAATTTGACCTAAAGGAAGGAATATGAGACTATTATTAGTATTATTTTAAAAAATAATGATAGTAATAATTCTGGTATTTATTATGCTCTTATTGTGTGCCAGGCACTGTACTAAATCCTGGGTGTATACAAGTTAATCAGGTTGGTCACAGTCCCTGTCCCACATGGGGCTCACAGTCCTATACCCCATTTTACAAATGAGGAAACTGGGATACAGAGAAGTGAAGTGACTTGCTCAAAGACACACAGCTGACAGATGGCAGACCCAGGTTTAGAACCCTTGCCTTTCTGACTCTCAGGTTCATGCTCTATCCAATTGGCCACACTGTTTCTCTGTCAGGAGAGTTGGGAGATTCGTATTTGGAATCCCTGTTCTGCCACTTGTCTGCTAGGTGACTTTGGGTAAGTCACTTAACCTTCCTGTGCCCCCATTTCTCATCAGTTGATGTCTTGATAAATCCCTGCTCTATCTTCCTCTTAGATTGTCAGCCTCATGTTGTAGAGGCACTGATTCTGATTTAAGTTTCTATCTATTCATTCAGTCATATTTATTGAGCACTTACTGTGTGCAGAGCACTGTACTAAGCATTTGGAAAGTACAGTTCAGGAACAAACAGAAACAATCCCTGCCAACAGTCCAGGAACAAACAGAGACAATCCCTGCCCACAACAGGCTCACAGTCTAGAAGGGGGGAGACAGACATCAAAACAAGTAAACAGGCATCAATAGCATCAATATAAATACATATAATTATAGATATATACATATCATTAATAAAGAATTATAAATATATACATATATACACACAAATGCTTTGGGGCAGGGAGGGGAATAGAGCAGAGGGAGCGAGTGGGGGTGATGGGGAGGGGAGCAGAGGAAAAGGGGTACTTAGTCTTGGAAGGCCTCCTGGAGGCGGTGAGCTTTCAGTAGGGCTTTGAAGTGCTTAGAACAGTGCTCTGCCCCCAGTAAGCACTCAAAAAATACCAGTGATTGATATCAACTAATTCTATTTTATTTTGCCAAATAATACAGTGCATAGGGCACACTGGGAACTCAGTAATTACTATAGGCTGACTGAAATATGTATGCTCTTTTTCAGAAAGAGGATCTTCAGATCTATGAAAAATATTGCCAGAATAAGCCCCGTTCTGAAGCTCTCTGGAGACAATGTGGAGATAGCCTCTTCTTTCAGGTAAGAGTTCGTAGGCTACTTGCTCTTTGAGGACAAATAAAGTCTTTCATGTTTATTTTAAATTCCCCAAAGTTCTAGTAAAATGTCCAAAAGACACCCGAAAGAGCTGTAGACGATGTTGATGATAAAAGGAATGTTAGTACCATATTCTGCCTAGGACGTGTTAATTGAGTCTGGGCTTTTTTTTTTTTTAAGCAGCATGGCTTAGGGGAAGGTGCAGGGGCCTGGGAGACTGAGGTCCTGGGTTCTAATCCTGGCTCCACCACCTGCCTCCTTTATGACTTTGAACCAGTCAGTTAACTTCTCAGTGCCTCGATTTCCTCATCTATGAAGTGGGGATTGAATACCGGCTCTACCTCCTTCTTAGACTGTGAATCGCACGTGAGACAGAAACTGTGTCCTACTCGGTTAACTTGTACTTCCCCAAGCATGTAGATCAGTGCTTGACATAGTATGTACCTAACAAATTACTATTATTATTATTATTATAAAAATGCAGGAATTGGGAGTCCTTGAGAGAAATGCCTGACTCAAGACTGTGTAGATTGCAATAGATTAAAAATGTTCGCTCACTTTTGGAGAAACAAAGCCTTGATCATAGAGATGAAAATATACTCTAATTTGGGGTCTACTGTTTCGAGATCCTTAAGTTGTGAGGCTTCATTCATTCATTCATTCAATTTTATTTATTGTGCACTTACTGTGTGCAGAGCAGTGTGTGCAAGCACTAAGTGCTTGCTTCTCGTTAGCCTCGGTAGATGTGAACTTTGGTCCTAAAGGACTATCCCAAAGGGCAAAAATCAGTTCATTTTGAAGTAAGGACACAAAATGTTCTTATGCACATAAGCCCTCATCATCAATAATATAATCATACTAATAACTGTGGTATTTGTTAAGCATTTACGCTGTGCCAAGCAGTGGATAGATACAGGATAATTAGGTTGGGCATAGTCCCTGTCCCAAATGGGGATCACAGTCAAAGGGGGAGGGAGACCGGGCATTTAATCTCCATATTACAGATGAGGAAACTGAGGCAAACAGAAGCCGAGTGGCTTGCCTAAGGTCAAACAACAGGCAAGGGAGAGAGCCGGGATTAGAACCCAGGCTCGTTCTTTCCTCTAGGCCACGGCTGTTCCGCTCCTGGGCTTTGCAGCCTAGTACTGAAATTGCCACACAGAAAAGGTTAGTGTTTCCAAAATCCATTTTTCCTCAGACTCCAGGTGACATGCAAATACCTTTTTTACTCATATATTTGAATTTTGAGAATGATTAATACCACAGTTACCTTCTTCAACAAACTGTGTGGCCCTCTTCCCTTTCTATGGCTCTTAATTTTCTCTTTTTTTCTCTTTCCCCTTCTAATGGCTTTAAAAGGAATGTCAGCGCAAATTGGACCATAAGCTCGCTCTAGATGCCTATCTCCTAAAGCCAGTACAAAGAATCACAAAGTACCAGTTGCTCTTAAAGGTAAATGAAGCAAAACAATAATTATATATGTTAAAAACCAAATAATGAAGCAGAAACTCCTCATTATTGACTTCAGATCTCTCCATCACCTTGTCCCCTCCTACTTCACCTCCCTTCTCTCCTCCTACAGCCTAGCCCACAAACTCCACTCCTCTGCTGCTAACCTCCTCATTGTGCCTCGTTCCCGCCTGTCCCGCCATTGACCCCGGCCCAGGTCTTACCTCTGGCCTAGAATGCCTTCCCTCCTCACATCCGCCAAACTAATTCTCTTCCCCTCTTCAAAGCCCTACAGAGAGCTCACCTCCTCCATGAGGCTTTCCCAGGCTGAGCCCCCCTTTTCCTCTGCTCCTCCTCCCCTCCCCATCGCTCCTATTCCCTCCCTCTGCTCTACCCCCTTCCCTGCCCCGCAGCACTTGTATGTATTTGTTCATATTTATTGCTCTATTTTATTAGTGATCTGCATTTATCTATGGGGTTCTGTTATTTTGATGGTAGAGATACCTGTCTACTTGTTTTGTTGGTTGTCTTTCTCCCCCTTCTAGACTGTGAGCCTGTAGTTGGGTAGGGATTGTCTCTATCTGTTGCCGAATTGTAATTTCCCAGCGCTTAGTACAGTACTCTGCATGCAGTAAGTGCACAATAAATACGATTGAATGAATGAATGAAATAATGGGTGTGTTCAGAGTTTGGATCCCTATGGTCAGCACTTCATTTGATCCCCAAGAGGTTGCAGGGTTCTAGCTTCTGGCACAGCTTCTACTGTTCCACTTCCGACATGGTGGGATGGATTATGGAGATCACAAGGAGAAGGGAGAGGCACCTTTGGGCCAGAAGGAGGACAATTTTGGCATTTTTCCATATTCTTTATTGACAAAATTGAAAACATCTTGGGTTATCTTTCTTAAATCCCCTCCCTTTCTGGTCCCTCCATCCTTCTGTTCCTGCACTCTCTTCGGCTCTCCCAGTTTTCCCAGAAGTATCTCAAGAGGAGATCTCTCACCGCCTCTCCAATGTACCCCCTCCACCTGCACCTCTGACCCCATCTTTTTGTTCCTTATCAAAACCCTCCCTTCTTCCTTGCCCAGCCACCATCTTCAACCATTCACTTTCCAGTGGCTCTTCCTCACTGCTTTCAAACATGCTTATGTATCCCCTATCCTTAGAGAACCCTTCCATGACTCCCTGGCTCCTCCAGTTATCACCCCATCTCCCTCCTACCATTCTTCTCTAAACTCCTTAAGTGAGTTGTCTACACCCGATGCCTCCATTTCCTCTCCTCCAAGTCTCTCCTTGATTCCCTCCAATTTCATTTCTGCCCCCTGCACTCAACAGAAACTGCCATCTCTGAGGTCACCAGTGACTTCTTTCTTCCCAAATCCAATGGCTTCTACTCCATCCTAATCCTCCTTTGACCTCTTGGCTCCTTTGACAATGTGGACCATCCACTTCTCCTTGAAATATTATTCACCCTTGTTTCACTGACACTGTCCCTTTCTGTTTCTCCTATCTTTTTGGCTGGTCCTTTTCAGTCTCTTTGGCAGGATCCTCCTCTGCCTCCCATTGTCTGATAGTGGGGGTCCCTCAAGGCTTAGTTCTGTGTTTCCTTCTATTCTCCATCTACACCCATTCCCTTGGAGAACTCATTCTCTCCCTTGGCATCAACTTCTATCTTTATGCAGATGATTCCCAAATTTACCTATCCAGACCTGACTTCTCTCCTTCTCTTCAGTCTCGCACTTCCACCCACCTTCAGGGTATCTATCATTACCTGGAGGTCCCACCGACACCCCAAACTCAGTATGTCAAAGCAGAACACCTCATTTTCCTATCCAACCCTGTCCTCTCCATCACTGTAGATAACACCACTATCCTCCCTATTTCACAGTCCTGTAACCTTGACATTATCCTCAACTCGTCTCTTTCATTCAACCCACATACTTAATCTGTCACCAAATCCTGTCAATTCTACCTTCACTACATCACTAAAATCTGCCTTTTCCCCTCCACCCAAACTGCTATACACTGATCTAAGCACTTATCCTATCCTGCCTTGACTGTTGCATCAGCCTCCTCTCTAACCTCCCTGCCTGCTGTCTCTCCCCACTCCAGTCCATACTTCACTCTACTGCCTGGATCATTTCTCTAAAACAAAGACGTTTCATTCCCCGTCTCTCCACTCCTCAAGAACTTCCAGTGGTTGCCCATCTTCCTTCACATCAAACAAACTCCTTACCGTCAACTTCAAAGGACTCATTCAGCTTCTCCCTCTTACCCTACTGATTTCCTCTAACTGCCCAGCCTGCACATTTCACTCCTCTAGCACTAGCCTGCTCACTGTACTCCTTTCTCATCAACCGTGCCACCGACCCTTTTCGTATGCTCTCCTTCTGTCCTAGAACTCCCTCCTCCCTTCACTATACATCAGACCACTACTCTCCCCACCTTTAAAGCCTTATTAATATCACATCTCCAAGATTAAACCCTCTTTCCCCCTACTTTCTCTCCCCTCTGCATTGCCTATGCATTTGGATCTGTACCCTTTAAGCATTTGATAGTCACCCCACTCTCACGTCCCACAGAACTTAATTTAATGTCTATCCTCTAGACTAAGCTCCTCGAGGGCAGGTAACGTGTCTACCAACTCTGTATACTGTACTCTACCAAGGACTTCATAGAGCACTCTGCACACAAGAAGCGCTCAAATACCATTGATTGATTGACTGATTGTTCTTGTTGGTGCCAGGCCTATGCCCCCAGATGCTTCTGCATAAATTAAGCCAAATTAATGGTAATTAAATTACAAAAAATTAATTTGGATATGCTGGGCAGCACTTTTATCCCAAATTTTGAATCTTTGGTGAATACATAATGGATGTAGGAACTAGGTACTGCATATATTAGGCAACACTTTCAGTGCCCTTTTTGTACCTATTATTAATTAATTAATTCATTCATTCAATAGTATTTATTGAGCGCTTACTATGTGCAGAGCACTGTACTAAGCGCTTGGAATGAACAAGTCGGCAACAGATAGAGACAGTCCCTGCCATTTGACGGGCTTACGGTCTAATCGGGGGAGACGGACAGACGAGAACGATGGCGATAAATAGAGTCAAGGGGAAGAACATCTCGTAAAAACAATGGCAACTAAATAGAATCGAGGTGATGTACATTTCATTAACAAAATAAATAGGGTAATGGAAATATATACAGTTGAGCGGACGAGTACAGTGCTGAGGGGATGGGAAGGGAGAGGGGGAGGAGCAGAGGGAAAGGGGGAAAAGAGGGTTTAGCTGCAGAGAGGTGAGGGGGGGGGGGTTAGAAGGAGTTAGAGGGAGTAGAGGGAGAAAAGGAGCTCAGTCTGGGAAGGCCTCTTGGAGGAGGTGAGTTTTACAATGCCCACATGCTATGTAGGTGGTTTGCAATTTAATGTAATAGTGAGGTAAGGGCTTATAATAACTCATTCATTCAATAGTATTTATTGAGCTCTTACTATGTGCAGAGCACTGTACTAAGCACTTGGAATGTACAAATCGGTAACAGAGAGAGACAGTCCCTGCCCTTTGACGGGCTTACAGTCTAATCGGGAGAGACGGACAGACAAGAACAATAGCAATAAATAGAATCAAGAATAGCAATAAATAGAAACATGGAGGAAAATGCCAGTTTACTTGTGAATTTTAGTGAGCCAAAATGTTTCCAAACCTGAAGTATTTCATGAAACCTAAAGTATTTCACCCTCTGTTTTTCACATCAGCTCTACCTGCATTTTAATCTGCATGAGCTCCTGATTACTGACTCTGTTTATAAATGATATATTATTCATTTATACTAATATCTGTCTCTCCTTCTAAACTCTAAGCTCATTTTAGGCAGGCAGCGTATTTACCAACTCTGTTGTGGTATACTCTCCCAAGTGCCATTCTGGTATACTCTGCACATTGTGAGGGGTCAAATACTATTGATTGATTGATAAGCTCTTCAATTGGAATACCATCAAGAAATGATTGCTGCTTTGGGCTCAGAATTACCCTCCTGACTTGTGTTACTACAGCTTCAAAAAATTCACATTCTTCACAATAATAATAATATAATTGTGTTATTTGTTAAGCGCTTCCTATGTGCCAAGCACTGTTCTAAGCACTGAGGAGATACAAGGTAATCAGGTTGGGCATAGTCCATGTCCCTTATGGGGCTCACAGTCTTGATCGCCATTTTACAGATGAGGTAACTGAGGCCCAGAGAAGTGAAGTGACTTGCCCAAGGTCACACAACAGGCATGTGGCAGAGCCGGGATTAGAACCCACAACCCACAACCTCTGTCTCCCAGGCCCATGCTCTTTCTATTAGCTCTTGGGTAAAGCACTGTACTAGGTACTTCTGGACCATTTGGGACTATCAGAACCAATCCCTACCCTTGAGGACCTTATAGACCAAGGTGAAAGACACCTTAACTTAAATTGAGAGAAAAATAGCATTTGCGGCTCTTGTGCTACGGTCTTGAGTATTTGGTTCCAGGGGAAATGCTGTTTTTTTTTTTTATGGTATTTAACTGCTTAGTATGTACAAGGTACTGTACTAAGCGCTGGGATAGATACAAGATAGATACAAGTCCATGTCCCTCATGCGACTCACAGTCATAATCCCCAATTTAAAAATGAGGTAACTGAAGCACAAAGAAAGTAAGGGCCTTGCCGTAGGTCACACAGCAAACAAGTGACAGAGCTGGGATGAGAACCCACGTCTTCTGACTCCCAGGCCTGTGCTCTTTCCACTAGGCCAAGCTGCTTTCATATATACTTGGAAGAGCTGTCCCCTGATAGACAAACTCCAGATTTACCCCCATTCTCAAAATGAAAATTTGACCCATAGTTTGACCCACTAATGTTATCCTTTGTGGAGCAGAAGGGAGAAAACTGAAGGTAATGCGTCTTTAAATCTTTAGAGAAAAAGAATACCATGATTCTATTAGAGGCATAGTAGTAAAGGGAAGAGCTAGGATCACTCTGAAAGATTCCTCAAAGAACTCCAAAGAACTGGGAACCAAATCAAGTCAGACTTGTTTTACACATTCCGGTTGCTTTGGGGAAATTTGAGAGCAAAGCGGGAACTGCAATCTCAATCCCTCCGGGGAGAGAGCTCCAAATGTTATCCTTGAACAGCTCTTTTCCTGAAACTACATGGGTAGAAAGCCCCCAGGCTGTTAAGAGTTTTGGTGGAAAAAGAGACTTAACAATGTATTGGCCCCCAGAGGAAAAAAGGGAGCCTCAAGAAATTTTCAAAGAGGTTTCTTTCACCCCCTTCACAAGTAACTCTAATCCATCAGTGGTATTTATTGAGCACTTACCGTGAGGAAAGTATCACACTAAGTACTTGGGAGAGTTCAGTCCAACAGAGTTGGTAGACATGTTCCCTGCCCACAGTAAGCTTATTTGAGGAACGACCAACAGATTTTACTGAGGGAAATGAATACTGAGGGAAATGAACCCCATTGGTGTGAGACCCTAACCGTTAAAAATCAGCGGCATAAAAAGGCAGAATGGAATTTCAAAAAATACTTAGGATCCTCAGAACCCCATGACTGGAGATATGTACGCAGTTATCTAGCTTCAGATTGTGAACTGCTGCAGCTTTTGGCACTTTGAAAAACTATGGAATGGAAACAAATGGTTTTTCAAACTGCCAGTGGGGAAATAAAAATGAACTCCAACAAAACTGGAGGATGTTATTCACGCATGAGACAAGAATATGTCCGGTATTGTTTAGTGGAACCACATGACCTATTCCCCTCATAAGCACTATCATATGTTTGGTTGAAACCAAGACTAACAACAGCCTGTGTGCACTCAGGGAGTAAGAAAAATACTGTCTTTGGCAGTATTGTGCTGTGGAGTACAAACATTTGTGCTGAATTGTCTTATGCTGTAGCGTTGTCTCTGACCCATGGTGACACCATGGACACATTTCTTCCAGAATGTCCCACCTCTGTCTGCAATTTTTCTGGTAGTGTATCCAGAGAGTTTTCTTGGTAAAAATAGAGAAGTGGTTTACCATTGCTTCCTTCCGCATAGTAAACTTGAGTCTCCGCCCTCAACTCGCTCCCATGCCGTTACTGCGCAGCACAGGGGAGTCTTGACTTGTAGCGGATTACCTTCCACTGTCTATCCACCGTCCAAGCTAGGAATGGAATGGGTAGGCCTCTGCTTGACTCTCTCTCCTGTAGTCGAGACTGGTAGAGTACTGGAAACTCTTTATTCAGAGTATAAAAAGCGATTTATCTTTATAGGACTGGTTTAAAATCAAGCAAAAAGTTAGAACCTTCACATATTTCCCAGGCAAAAAGATAAACAGTGCCCAAAATAGCCATTTAAGGGAAAACAAAAGACAAAGATAAGCCTATAGTGTCATAAGAATAAGGAAATAAGTCATTGAAACTTTTTTTGGGTTTTTTATACAGCAGCTGCTATTATTCTTAAAACTGGCAATTTACAAATTGTTTTCTACTTTAGCAGGGAGTAGTGAAAGGAAGAGGAAACTGGCTTTAAAATAAAATCAAAGGAGCCAAACTTGTCAAATGGCAAATGCAGCCTTTTAAAATGATCGTTGCCAAATGATGGAACATTTTATGTCTGTCAGTTTTTCTGGACCTGTATTTAGCAGTGGGGACGACCCTTCGGCTCCACATGCCAGCGTCTCTCTCATCAGCCATCTCCCGTCATCACCTGCTCCTATGGCCTCTACTCCCTGTTGACCTTTCCTTTCCAAGCAACGTTTTTCTTGCCATACCCCTTTTTAACAGCCTGGATCCCACTTTTTTGGTCTTTGAGATGATGGGAACATGAGCGGTCATGGAAGCCAACCAGGGGAATCATTGATTAATGAGTTTTGAGGCCCATTGCTTTGCACTATGCTTCAGGAGTGAAAAGATAATAAAATCATAACATTCATACAAATTTAGAAATGTTATCTTTCACTTAAGTTTTAAGGGACTTAAGGAATGAGTGTGCCAGAGTTATGTAGTGCTTACTATGGGCCAGGCACTGTACTAAACTCTGGGATCGATACAAGTTAGTCAGGTTGGACACAGTCCCTGTCCCACCTAAGGCTTACTGTCTTAATCCCCATTTTACTGATGAGGTAACTGAGGCCCAGAGAAGTTAAGTGACCTGCCCAAGGTCACACGAGAAGTGGCAGAGCCGGGATTAGAATCCAGGTCCTTCTGACTCCCAGGTGTGTGCTATATCCACTAGGTCACGCTGCTTTTTTTCTGTATTTTAGTTCTCCCCAATTTCCCCAAATCCCTCCGCCCCACATTTTCAATGAAGGAGCATGTAAGGGTTATCAATCTGTTGTATTTATTGAACATTTGCTTTGTGCAGAACATTGTATCAAATGCTTGAGAGAGAACACTATTACAGAGTTGATAGACATGCTTACAGTCTAGAGGGAGATATAGGCATTAATATAAATGACTAAATTACGGATATGTACATACTGTGGTGAGGGAGGGGCGAATAAAGGGTGCAAATTCAAGTGCAAGAACAACATGGAAGGAAATAGGAGAAGGGGAAATGAGAAGATGTGCTTTTAATAAGGTTTTGATTGTGGGAAGAGTAATTGTCTGTAGGGTAAGAATAAGGAGGATGTTCCAGGCCAGAGGCAGGAAGTGAGCGAGAGGTCAGCGGGGAGAGAGATGAGATTGAGGTGCAGTGAGTAGGTTGACAGAAGTCAGAAGTTCATGGGATGAGTTTAGTAGGAGAGCAGCAAGGTAACATAAAAGGGGCAAGGTAATTGCGTGCCCTAAAACCTGTGGTAAGGAGTTTCTGTTTTCCTTCATTTTCATTACCACTTTTGGCCTTCCCACTGATGCGCTTGGTAGAATGAGCAGTAATTACAAGATGAATTTTTTTTTATTTAAAAGAGAAAACGACAATGATGATGACCAGATTTGGTTGGCCTTTAATTCGTCTTAAACTGTTTTGTACAGGAAATGTTAAAATGTAGCAAGAATTCCGAAGGCACGGCTGAACTCGAAGAAGCCCTGGCCACTGTCCTGGATATCATCAAATCTGCAAATGACTCCATGCATCAGATAGCGATCACCGGGTATGAGGTATGTACCTTAGCAAAGCCCATTTGATGGAACAAAAAAGAGCCATCAGGGAGAATGAAGAGGCGTGGTTAAAAAGACTCATTTCATTAAAAAGACATTTTCCTTGGGCTATACAGTCTTGCTCGAAGCACCGGTGCTTCATGATTCAAATTGCTTTATTGAACTTTTTTAGTTACCTTTTGCGTTCCTTACCAATCTTTCTGCGGTATTTGTTCAACGCTTACTACGTGTCAAGCACTGGAGTAGATACAAGTTAATCGGATCAGACTCACAGTTCCTGTCCCACATGGGGCTCATAGTTTTAGTAGGAGGGAGAACAAATAGGATTAAATCCCTATTTTGCAGTTGAGGAAACTGTGGCACAGAGAAGTTAACAGACTCGCCCAAGGTCATGTAGCAGCTAAGTAGCAGTGCTGGAATTAGAAACTAGATCCTCTGACTTCCTAAGGCCCTGCTTATTCCACCCAGCCACACTGATTCCCTAATTCCTAATCTCCAGGTTTTAGTATGACACAAGTGGCATAGACTACAAATACAGGTACTCAAGTCCACTTGCATTGCAAAAAAGGGCTGAAGGGAAAAAGAAAACATGGATCCCTTTTTGACCTTTTTGTCGTAGGAACAGTACAGCTCCAGAGTGAGCGTAGGTGACGGGCAGAAGTCTAGCCTCATTCCGTGTCAGGTCCTCATTGCCAAAATGCATTTCCACTGACTCCAAAGCAGTCAGTCATCTTGCTCCTCCTACCTTGCCTCGCTACTCACCTACTCCAACCCAGTCCGCACACTTCAAACCTCTAATGCTAACCTCTCACTGTGTCTCGATCCCGTCTATCTCGCCGCCGACCCCTCGCCCACAACCCCCCACTGGCCTGGAATGCCCTCCCTTCTCAAATCTGACAGACAATTACTCTCCCCACCTCCAAAGCCTTAGTCATTCATTCATTCATTCAATAGTATTTATTGAGTGCTTACCATGTGCAGATCACTGTACTAAGCGCTTGGAATGTACAAATGGGTAACAGATAGAGACAGCCCCTGCCCTTTGACGGGCTTACAGTATTAATAGTACATCTCTTCCAAGAGGCCTTCCTTGACTAAGCCCTCCTTTCCTCTTTTCCCACTCCCTTCTGTGTCACCCTGACCAGCTCCCTTTATTCATTTCCTTGGTCCCAGCCCCATAGCACTTACGTACATATCTATAATTTATACATTATATATATTATACATTATATACATTATATATAATTTATACATTATATACATTTATACATTATAATTTATACATTATAATTATACATTAGTCTGTCTCCCCCTCTCGATTGTAAGCTCAATGTGGACAGGGAATATGTCTGCTTATTGTCGTATTTTACTCTCCCAAGTGCTTAGTACAGTGCTCTGCACACAGAAAGCATTCAATAAATATGATTGAATGAATTTCCCTATTTGTAAATATCTGCACCTGACTCCCCCATTAGAGCGCTAGCTCCTTTTGAGCAGGAAACCTCCTTGGGACTTCTGTTGTCCTTTCCCAAGCACTTACTACAGTTCAGTCAGTAGTATTTTATGAGTGTTTACTCAGCTGTGTACTGTACTGTTTGGGAGAGGGCAGTAGATTTAGAAGAAGTTAGAGTTAGAGAAGTAGCTTGGCCTAATGGAAAAAGCACGGGCCTGGGAGTCATAGGACCTGGCTTCTAATCCTGGCTCCGCCACTTAACTGCTCTGCTATTTTGAACGTCACTTTACTTCTTTGTGCCTCAGTTCCTTTGTCTTTAAGATGGTGAGCCCCACGTGGGCCATTGATTGTGTCCAACCTGTTTATTTTTATCTGATTCAGTATATCCTACTTTTTCAGCAGGCACCACCTCAGATGCTGACAAGTACGAATGAAGAGCAATAATAATAATTACAGTCTTTAAGGCTTATTATGAGCTGAGATAGATTATTGTGTCAGACTTAATCCTTTCACTGGGTTCACAATCTGAGGAGAACAGAGGCAGCACAAGATGGCGGACCTGGAAGTCAGAAGGAACTGGATTCTAATCCCGGCTTCACCACTTGTTTGCTGTGTGACCTTGGACAAGTTATTTCACTTCTCTGGGCCTCAGTTACCTCATCTGTAAAATGAGATTTAAGACTGTGCGCCCTATGTGGGACAGGAACTGTGTGTCCAACCTGATTATCTTGTAGCCACCCCAGTGTTTAGAAAAGTACCTAGCAGGTAGTAAGCACTTAACAAATACCATAAAAAAAGATATTGATTCACATTTTACAGGTAACTGAAGCACACAAAAGTTGTGTCTTTGTTTTAATGGATTTCATGTTTTGGTTTTTTTCCCTAAGGTCACACAGCAGTTAAGTGGCAGAGCCAGGATTAAAACCCAGGACCTCTGACTGTCAGGCCCATGCTCTTTTCATTAGGCCTTTTTTTTAAGAGTTAATAGAAATATTTTATCTAACCATTTTATAAATTATTTACATGAGGTTCTCACCTAAAAAAAAGTTAATATAGCAATAATTGTTCATTTACCTAGCCTGTCAGCAGATTTAAACAGCAGATTTTAACAGTTACCGATTAAACTCTGCTGCAATTTCAGTTACTAAGTTTCCGATATTCAGATATTTTTTAGTTGAGTAATTAGCCTCAATTCTTGTTGTTAATCATTATTTTTCCCTGCAAAACTTGAATATCTAACATTTTGTAGCTGCTCAGATTTCTGGAACAAATTGAACTTCAGGTTAAGTAACATTTTTAAAGAGACTCAATCTTTTTGCAAATTTGCAAACTTTGCAATCAAAGTTACTAAAACTCTGGATTTATATCGCATGGTTTAACGTTCTATTCTATAGTTTCCCATCACTGTAGAAAACATCACTAGTCTTCCTGTCTCACAAACCCATAATCTGGCATCATCCATGACTCATTCTTTACACTGAACTCACATTTTCAGTCTGTCACCAAATCCTTTCTGTTCTAACTTCATGACATCGTTAAAATCCACCCTTTCCTCTCCATCCAAACTGCCCTCACCCTGACCTAAGCACTGATCCTATGCCGTTTTGATTACTGCATCAGCCTCCTCACTGGGTCGTATCTCTTCCCACTCCAGGCCATACTTCACTCTGCTGCTCAGATCATTTTTCTCAAGAACCTCCAGTCGTTGCCCATCCACCCATATTATCAAATAGAAACTCTTTACCACTGGCCTCAAACCACTCAATCAGCTTGTTCCTCCTACCTTATCTTGCTGATTTCCTCCTACAACCTAACCTTTCATTCATTCATTCATTCATTCATTCAATAGTATTTATTGAGCGCTTACTATGTGCAGAGCACTGTACTAAGCGCTTGGGATGAACAAGTTGGCAACAGATAGAGACAGTCCCTGCCGTTTGACGGGCTTACAGTCTAATCGGGGGAGACGGACAGAGAGAACAATGGCAATAAACAGCGTCAAGGGGAAGAACATCTCGTAAAAACAATGGCAACTAAATAAAATCGAGGCGATGTACAATTCATTAACAAAATAAATAGGGTAACGAAAATATATACAGTTGAGCGGACGAGTACAGTGCTGTGGGGATGGGAAGGGAGAGGTGGAGGAGCAGAGGGAAAAGGGGAAAATGAGGCTTTAGCTGCGGAGAGGTAAAGGGGGGATGGCAGAGGGAGTAGAGGGGGAAGAGGAGCTCAGTTTGGGAACGCCTCTTGGAGGAGGTGATTTTTAAGTAGGGTTTTGAAGAGGGAAAGAGAATCAGTTTGGCGGAGGTGAGGAGGGAGGGTGTTCCAGGACCGCGGGAGGACGTGACCCAGGGGTCGACGGCGGGATAGGCGAGACCGAGGGACGGCGAGGAGGTGGGCGGCAGAGGAGCGGAGCGTGCGGGGTGGGCGGTAGAAAGAGAGAAGGGAGGAGAGGTAAGAAGGGGCAAGGTGATGGAGAGCCTCGAAGCCTAGAGTGAGGAGTTTTTGTTTGGAGCGGAGGTCGATAGGCAACCACTGGAGTTGTTTAAGAAGGGGAGTGACACGCCCAGATCGTTTCTGCGGGAAGATGAGCCGGGCAGCGGAGTGAAGAATAGACCGGAGCGTGGCGAGAGAGGAGGAAGGGAGGTCAGAGAGAAGGCTGACACAGTAGTCTAGCCGGGATATAACGAGAGCCCGTAATAGTAAGGTAGCCGTTTGGGTGGAGAGGAAAGGGCGGATCTTGGCGATATCGTAGAGGTGAAACCGGCAGGTCTCGGTAACGGATAGGATGTGTGGGGTGAACGAGAGGGACGAGTCAAGGATGACACCGAGATTGCGGGCCCGAGAGACGGGAAGGATGGTCGTGCCATCGACGGTGATAGAGAAGTCTGGGAGAGGACCGGGTTTGGGAGGGAAGATGAGGAGCTCAGTCTTGCTCATGTTGAGTTTTAGGTGGCGGGCCGACATCCAGGTGGAGACGTCCCGGAGGCAGGAGGAGATGCGAGCCCGAAGGGAGGGGGAGAGGACAGGGGCGGAGATGTAGATCTGCGTGTCATCTGCGTAGAGATGGTAGTCAAAGCCGTGAGATCAGATGAGTTCACTGAGGGAGTGAGTGTAAATGGAGAACAGAAGAGGGCCAAGAACTGACCCTTGAGGAACTCCAACAGTTAAAGGATGGGAGGGGGAGGAGGTTCCAGCGAAGGAGACCGAGAATGATCGGCCAGAGAGGTAAGAGGAGAACCAGGAGAGGACAGAGTCCGTGAAGCCGAGGTGAGATAAGGTATGGAGGAGGAGGGGATGGTCGACAGTGTCAAAGGCAGCAGAGAGGTCAAGGAGGATCAGAATGGAGTAGGAGCCATTGGATTTGGCAAGAAGGAGGTCACGGGTGACCTTAGAGAGAGCAGTCTCGGTAGAGTGGAGGGGACGGAAGCCAGATCGGAGGGGGTCTAGGAGAGAATGGGAGTTAAGGAATTCTAGGCATCGATTGTAGACGACTCGTTCTAGGATTTTGGAAAGGAAGGGTAGTAGGGAGGTAGGACGATAACTGGAGGGGGAAGTGGGGTCAAGAGCGGGTTTTTTTAGGATGGGGGAGACGTGGGCATGTTTGAAGGCAGAGGGGAAGGAGCCCTTGGAGATCGAGTGGTTAAAAATAGAAGTTAAGGAAGGGAGGAGGGCAGGGGCGACGGTTTTAAGAAGGTGAGAGGGAATGGGGTCCGAGGCGCAGGTGGAGGGGGTGGCACTTGCGAGGAGGGAGGAGATCTCCTCTGAGGATACTGCAGGGAAGGATGGGAAAGTAGGGGAGGGGGTTGGTGGGGGGGAGGGGAGAGGCGGAGGGGTGACTTTGGGGAGCTCAGACCTGATCGTGTTGATTTTCGTGAGGAAATAGGTGGCCAGATCATTGGGGGTGAGAGATGGGGGAGGGGGAGGAACAGGGGGCCTAAGGAGAGAGTTAAAGGAGAGAGTTAAGGAGAGTTAAGGAGAGTAAGGGCCTAAGGAGAGAGTTAAAGGAGAGAGTTAAGGAGAGAGTTAACCTGCGTGCTTAGCTCCTCCAACACCTATTTATTCACTGTACCTCAATCCTGTCTATTTCTCTGCTGACCCTTGCCCATGTCCTCCCTCTGGCCTGGAACTGCCTCTCCTTCATATCCGACAGACCACCAATCTCCCCACCTTTAAAGCCTTATTAAATAAGGTCACTTCTCTTCCGAAAGGGCTTCCCTAAGTCTCGTATTTCCCCATCCTCTCTCCCTTCTGCTTTGCCTTTGCATTGGCTCTGACTTGTTTAAGCGCTTGATATTCATCCCACACCATTTTTGTACAGCGCCATAATTAATTTTAATGCCCATCTCCTCTTCTAGACTGTAACTCCTCGATGGCAGGAATTGGGCCTAAAAACTTTATTATACTTTCCCAAGTGCTTAGAATAGTGATCTGCACATAGTAAGTGCTCATAACTAACTTTGATTAAATAAAAACCCTTATTGTTTACCCTTAAGGAATTGATTACCGAAAGAAGACAGCCCCGAGGGAAAGCGCATGTAAAGTGGAACACATTTAACAAGCTAGAACCCGGCAGCCATGGTACATTTTTTTCCAAAGTGTTTTGCCAGTTTGTTCTGGGATTTTCCCACTTTGGCTGCTCTTCCTCAGCCCACGGTCAATAGCCGTGTTTGTGCTTTTCACACTGTACACATTATCCCTTTTCTCCCAGGGCTTTCGGCTTGTGGCAAACTTTCCCCCGACTCCTAAACAGCCCTTTCCTTCACCGCTTGCTCCCTTTACCCCCTCCTTCTCCCGGCTGGCAGCTCCCCAGACTTCCCGTTGCCACCAGAGCTGGCCTGTGGTCCCTGGCCAACCAAGCATAACTCATCCCCACAATTCTCCTCGGCCTCCAGTTCCTCTGCACTCTTCCTTGCCGCCTCTTCTTGCTTATCCCAACTCGAGCAGTCCCGCAAGTCTCTTTGAAGGCGGCATTCCAGGTTGTTGCTCACTGTACGAGGCAGGAATCCCTGGGGCCCTGAGCGGGGCAGGGTGAGGCATCCAGTGGATGCGGTCGAAAGAAAAAGGAAGGGGAGACGTCAAGAAAGACAGAGGGAGAGAGGGAGAAAAAGAGGGAGGGAGGGAAAGAGAGAGAGCAAAGCAGAAGTATAAAACAAGGGAAGCAAAGAAAGGGGAAGAAGGAATAGAGATGGACGAGGTAGAGAGTGAAAGAGAGAATATGGGGAGACAGAGGTGATGAAATCTCACAAACACAAGAGAGAGCGAGGCGGTGTTTAAGTACTTCCTATGTGTTAATAATAATGTCGGCATTTGCTAAGCGCCCACTGTGTGCCGAACACTGTTCTAAGCGTTGGACGAGATACAGGGTCATCAGGTTGTCCCACGTGAGGCTCACAGTCTTCATCCCCATTTTCCAGATGAGGTCACTGAGGCCCAGGGAAGTGAAGTGTTAAGCACCGTTCTGAGTGCTGGAGTAGATTAAAGTTAGTCAAGTTGGGCCTAGTCCACGTCCCACTTGAGACTCACAGTCCAGATAGAAGGGACGACAGGTAGCGAATCCCCATTTTTCACAGTTGAGGATAACGAAGCACAGAGAGTTAAGTGACTTGTCCAAGGTCACTGTGCAAGCAGTCAACAGAGTCAAAATCGGAAGCCAGGTCCTCTGACAGCCAGGTCCGTGCTCTTTCCACTACCCCACGCTGCTTCTCTATACCATGGCCTCTGCCTCCACTGACCTACTCCAGAGCTGCAAAGAGCTGGACGCTTTTCCTGGTGGATTCTGCTGCTGCTCTGCATGCAATTCCAGTGCACTGGAAAGCTCCGGAAAGCAGACTGCGGAAGCAGCTGCTTTGACTGCTGCTTCCTCTCTGTTTATTTGTGGCTGCTGTTCAATCCTGGGCCACTCCTGGAGTCATGGCTAAAACTCAGATGCTAGGGGATCCCAGCGTGGTGGGATAATGCTCCCAAATCTGGTCCAAGTGGTAGGAAAAGTATTCTGTCGGCTTCTTACTTTGGGCAGAGCGTGATTCGAACGAAGGAAGCTCGTTGTGGAAAGGGGATGTGTTTACCAACTCTGTTATATGATATTATATGTTATATCTGAGAAGCAGCATGGTCTAGTGGCTAGAGAAGCAGCGTGGCTCAGTGGAAAGAGCCCGGGCTTGGGAGTCGGAGGTCAGTGGTTCGAATCCCGGCTCTGCCACTTGTCAGCTGTGTGACTGTGGGCAAGTCACTTAACTTCCCTGGGCCTCAGTTACCTCATCTGTAAAATGGGGATTAACTGTGAGCCTCACGTGGGACAACCCGATTACCCTGTATCTACCTCAGCGCTTAGAACAGTACTCTGCACATAGTAAGCGCTTAACAAATGCCAACAGTATTATTTTAGAGCATGGGCCTGGGTTCTAATTCCGGCTCTGCCACTTGTCTGCTGTTTGACCTTGGGCAAGCCACTTCACCTCTCCGTGCCTCAGTAAAATGAGCATTAATAATAAAGTTGGTATTAGTTAAGCGCTTACTATGTGCAGAGCACTGTTCTAAGTACTGGGGGAGATACAGGGTCATCAGCTTGTCCCTCATGAGGCTCACAGTCTTCATCCCCATTTTACAGATGAGGTCACTGAGGCACAGAGAAGTTAAGTGACTTGCCCACAGTCACATAGCTGACAAATGGCAGAGCTGGGATTCGAACCCATGACCTCTGACTCCCAAGCCCTGGCTCTTTCCACTGGGCCCCGCTGCTTCTCATTAAGACTGTGAGCCCCATGTAGGATAGGGACTGTGTCCAACCTGATTACCTTGTAACTACCCCAGTGCTTAGAACAGTGCTTGGTATGTAGTAAGCACTTAACAAATGCCATAATTATTAATTATTGTTATTATTATCATTAATAAACTCCCCCAAGTGCTTAGTACAGTGCTCTACACACAGTAAGTGCTCAAGATTTACCATTGGTTGATTGATTGAGAATGTGTATATGGGTGGGAATTAGACACAGACTCAATCAGTGGTATTTATTAGTCACCTACAGTGTGCAGAGCACTGTACTAAGCGCTTGAGAGAATACAAGAAAGCAAAGTTGGCGGACATGCTTCCTGCCTACAATGAGCTTACAGCCTGGAGGAGACTCACAAGTCAAGTATGAAAATGGGAATAGAGGACTGGCATAAAATGTAGATACCTTTGGTCAAGTTGAGGTAAGAGGTGGTAAACCCCCAAAATTCAATTTCTAAGCTTGGTCACTACTAGCGGAGTTCTCCCCTCCCGCTGGCCCAGGATACCCTGGGAGATCGTGGCCATTCGTTCATCTGGTAGTATTTATTGAGTGCTTACTCTCAGCAGAGCACTATACTACTCACTTGGAAGAGTACAATATAACAATAAATAGACACATTCCCTGCCCACAACGAGCTGAAGTCTAGAGGGACCTACCTCCCCAAAGGGCCAGCTCAAGCTAGGGTGGGCCTGGCCCCCATGCACTGTTAGACACTAGAGCTGGGGCCCAGGAGTGGGTCAAGAAAAGAATCCCAAGGGTCTGAGCAACTACAAGTTCTTGCAGCGGAGCTCCCGCTTCCCACCCTGTGCTAGAGGGAGGCTGCTAGTGTCGCTCTTGCAGAATTTCCAGGTGCTTCTAGAGCTTTTCTGTCAGCCTCAACAACTTTCCAGCCTAAAGGTAAAAGCCAGTGGGCTGAGCCCATCTTGGGGAGTGATGCACTCTGCCCCTATTTCTCCTGCTAATTCATTCATTCATTCAGTAGTATTTATTGAGTGCTTACTATGTGCAGAGCACTGTACTAAGCACTTGGAATGTACAAATCGGTAGCAGATACAGTCGCTGCCCTTTGATGGGCTTACAGTCTAATCGAGGGAGACAGACGGACAAGAATAATGGCAATAAATAGAATCGAGGGGAAGAACATCTCATGAAAACAATAGCAAATAAATAGAATCAGTGTGATGTTCATCTCATTAACAAAATAAATAGGGTAATGAAGATTTATACAGTTGAGCGGACGAGTGCAGTGCTGAGGAGATGGAACGGGAGCGGGGAGGAGCAGAAGGAAAGGGAGGAGAAGAGGGTTTAGCTGCAGAGAGGTGAAGGGGGGGTAGAGGGAGCAGAGGGAAAAGGGGAGCTCAGTCTGGGAAGGTCTCTTGGAGGAGGTGAGCTTTAAGTAGGGATTTGAAGAGGGGAAGAGAATGAGTTTGGCCGAGGTGAGAAGGGAGGGCGTTCCAGGACCGCGGGAGGACGTGGCCCGGGGGTCGGCGGCGGGATGGGCGAGACCGAGGGACGGCGAGGAGGTGGGCGGCAGAGGAGCGGAGCGTGCGGGGTGGGCGGTAGAAAGAGAGAAGGGAGGAGAGGTAGGAAGGGACAAGGTGATGAAGAGCCTCGAAGCCTAGAGTGAGAAGTTTTTGTTTCGTGCGGAGGTTTGCCGCTGCTGCTCCTGTCAAAGTGTGCTGAGAGGAAATCATTTGAATGAATGTGGTGAGAGAGTGTTCTGAGAATGGGAAAGATGTGTTTTTCCGTCTTCATACATTACTTTCCTTTTCTAGTGTCTGCCTCTCTGTGTCTCTCTGGCTCTGTATCTATTCTCTGTCTGTGTTTCTGACTCTTCCTTTCCAACCTTTTTCTCTTCCCTATTCCTGGTCCTTCAGAGGCCCATCCCTCTTAAAGGAAGTAAAATCAATCAGTGGTAGTCATTGAGGGCTCACTGTGGACAGAGCATTGTTAAGTTCTTGAGAGAGTACAGTGCAGCAGAGTCGGTAGAAACGTTCCCCGCTCATCACGAGTGTAGTAAGCCATAGTTCGGTTTACTAGTTCAATTTCTTTCATTCTACGTGGTGATGGTGATCATGAGAACAATAATAATAGTTTGGATGCTAAAATTTTCACAAAAGATATATTTTCAAAGTGACCTGAGATCAAAAGTGTATACATAAAATATCTATGGCCCATTCACAGGAATGAATTTCCATAGGCCTGTGGTCAGCCGTAACTATGTTGGGAGAACAGGATCTCAGTTCAGTTCTACTGGAAACAGGGTTCATTTCTTTTGAATCAGGAGAAGTCAGGCATGCTTCCAACCTCCGTGCAGATGAGTTTGAAGTGGTAGCCCTTTATGTAACAAAAAAAGCATTAACGGGAGAGTAGTCGGTGCCTCAGATCGATCAGAAATGAAAGGAGCGTGTAAAGCTTTTAGAACCAATTAATTCCTGTCTGCTTGCCGTTTCCCAAGTGTAATTAATGGCCCTATTTGTTATTAGAGAAGAATCTTGTTATCTGGCTGAGTGGAGCTGTGTTTAATAGTACTGAACAAGAAGATATATCAGATAGCGAGAGCAAGCATTTATGTAATGCAGGGACAGAAGACTCAATACAGTTACCCAAGAGCAAATAAGAGTGTCTAATAATAGACCCAAAAGAAGGAATTTCCCTGAGGCTTTTTATATACTTACCAGAATGGAAGGGTTCCTGAGAAGGCATCTGGCCTTTCTTTCCCTTGCAGACAAGCAGAGCGGTTCCAAATTATTGTATGAGAGTAGGTAGGTTGAGACCATTATTTGATCCTAGCATTATGTGGACAGTGAAAAACAGCATGGCCTACTGGATAAAGCACAGGTCTGGAAGCCAGAGGAACTGGTTTCTTATCCTGGCTCCGCCACCTGCCTCCTGCGTGACCTTGGACAAGTCACTTAACTCCTCTGGGCCTCAGTTTCCTCAATTGCAAAGGGGGATTCAGTACTTGTTCTCTCTCCTACTTAAGCTGTGAACCCAATGTGGGACGGGGACTGTGTCTTACCCTGTATCTAGCCCAGCCCTTAGAACACTGCTTGACCCATAGTAAGCACTTAGCAGATACCATTAAAAATAAATAGTTTCATTTTAAGACAAGAAGTAATACTTTGATCATGAAGAATTCTTCTTTGCTTGTTCCGTATTAGCAGACCATCGCTACAGAGTTCCATGCTTTCTTTTCTTTGGGGAGTGGAGACTGGATCCCTACCTCCTCTTCAGAAAAGTCAACAAGGAATATTTGGGATTCTGAACCACAAGTAAATAGGAAAGCAGCATAATATTATAGAGCTAAAGAGACAATAGGTACTGCTTATTTTGAAAAAGTATATACTAATAACAATACTGTAATCTCATCGTGGGAAGGAAACTTGTCTACATGACTTAAAGGAAAGAGGACGGGCCTGAGAGTCAGAGGACATTGGTTTTTATTCTGGCTCTACCACATGTCTGTTGTGTGACCTTGGGTAAGTCACTTAACTTCTCTATGCCTCGGTTACCTCATCTGTAAAATGGGGATTAAGACCGTAAGCCCCATGTGGGACAGGGACTGTGTCCAACCTGATTACCACAGTGCTTATAACAGTGCTTGGCACATCACATAGTAAGCTCTTTACAAATACCACAATCTTTATTATTATTATTATTATTATTAATTTGGTTATATTGGTACTCTCCCAAGCTCTTACTACAATGCTCTGCCCACAGTAAGTGCTCAATAAATACGACTAACTGATCGATTAATTAACAATAATGATTGCTCGGTTGCAGTGGAGAGGGGTTCTAATCCTGGCTCTGCTGCTTGTCTTCTGTGTGACCTTGGGCAACTCACTTCACTTCTCTGTGCCTCAGTTACCTCATCTGTAAAATGGGGATTAAGACTGTGAGCCCCCCCATAAGACGCGAACTGGGTCCAACCTGATTAACTTGTATCCATCCCAGTGCTTAGTACAGTGCCTGGCACATAGTAAGTGCTTAAATGCCATAGTTATTATTACTGTTACTACTAGAAGCACCTTGAACACTCCACCTCTGCCTTGCCTCTCTGTTGTTCTCTTATTTCCAGGACTGCAGCTGCCTTTGTTGTCCTACTTTCAATTCAGCTTGCGCGTTCAAGTAGGAGCCCAGAAAAAGGCTAAAATACACGGAGACACTTCTCCCCTCTCATCCCTGCTCCTTCCTTCCCTCCCATCTTCCTTTTCTCACATGCCAGGTTTCTGACTAATCCAGTAGGAAAATGGGACTCAAAAATCTTCCCTACACCGTCGAACATTATACCTAGGACTGGTCCTTCCCATGAGACTGAAATCTAGTATTCAGTCCATCTTATTTATTGAGCACTTACTGTGTGCAGAGTACTGTACTAAGCACTTGGAAAATACAATATAGCAATAAAGAGAGAGTCCCTGCCCACAGTGGGCTTAGAGCCTAGTATTCAGCCTCATTTCTCAGAGCGAAGCAGCCTGGCCTAGTGGAAAGAGCCCAGGCCTAGGAATCAGAGGTCCTGGGTTCAAACAATCAATCAATCATATTTATTGAGTGTTTACTGTGTGCAGAGCACTGTACTAAGGGCTTGGGAGAGTATAATATAACAATGAACAGACGCCTTCCCTGTCCACAATGAGCTTACAGTCTAGGGGGGGAGACAGACATTAATATAAATTACAGATATGTACATAAGTGCCACGGGGTTGAGGGAGGGGTGAATAAAGGGAGCAAATCGAAGTGCAAGGGCAGTGCAGAAGGGAGTGGCCATTCATTCTCAGTCTCCTTTTCAGGGTCGTCCTCCCCCTCCCATCCTCTAACTGTGGGGGTCCCTCAAGGTTCAGTTCTGGGTCCCCTTCTATTCTCCATCTACACCATTGCCTTGGAGAACTCATTCACTCCCATGGCTTCAACTACCATCGCTATGCGGACGATACCCAACTCTACATCTCTCCCCTGATCTCTTTCCCTTTCTCCAGGCTCACATCTCCTCCTGCCTTCAAGACATCTCTACTTGGATGTCCTCCCGTCACCTCAAACTAAACGTGTCCATAACAGAGCTCCTTAATCTTCCCACCCAAACCCTGTCCTCTCTCGGACTTTTCTGTCACTGTAGATGGCACCCCCATCCTTCCCAACTCACAAGCCTGTAACCTTGGTGTTATCCTTGACTCCTCTCTGTCATTCAACCCACATATTCAGTCCATCACCAAATCCTGTCGATCCCACCTTCACAACATCGCTAAAATCCACCCTTTCCTCTCCATCCAGAGGGCTACTACATTAATACAATCACTCATCACAATCCCACCTAGAGTAAGGCATCGGCCTCCTTGCTCACTTTCCAACCTCCTACACATCTTCACTCCAGTCCATACTTCACTCCACTGTCCTATCGTCTTTCTACAGAAACATTCAGGACATATCTCCGCCCCCCTCTCAAAAATCTCCAGTGATTGCCTATCCACCTCCAAATCAAACAAAAACTCCTCACCACTGACTTTAAAGCTCTCCATCACCTTGCACCCTCCTACCTCACCTCGCTTCTCTCCTTCTACAACCCAGCCCGTACACTTCGCTCCTCTGCTAACCTTCTCACTGTGCCTGTCTCGCTGCCGACGCCTGGCTCACAGCCTACCTTTGTCCTGGAACTCCCAACTTCCTCAAATCCGTCAGACAATTAATATCCTCCCATTCAAAACTTTACTGAAGGCACATCTCCTCCAAGAAGCCTTCACAGAGGAAGCCCCACTTTTCCTCATCTCCCACTCCCTTCTGTGCAACCCTGACTTGCTTTCTTTGCTCTTCCTCCACCTTTCCTGCCCTACAGCACTTCTGTATATATCTGTAATTTTATTCATTTATATTGATGTCTATTTGTATTAATGTTTGTCTCTCCCCTTGCCCTCCCCGCCCCCAGACTGTGAGCTCATTGTGGGCAGGTATTGTCACTTTATTGCTGTATTATACTTTCCCAAGTGCTTAGTACAGTGCTCTGCACACTGTAAACACCTAATAATTATGACCGACTGAATGAATAAAAGAGAAATTGAGGGCTTAGTCAGGGAAGTCTTTTGGAGAAGATGTGCCTTCAATAAGTCTTTGAAAATGAGTTCTAATCCCAGCTCTGCCAGTTGCTTGCCGTGTGACCTTGGGCAAATCACTTCACTTCTCTTTGCCTCAGTTTCCTCAACTGTAATATGGGGATCAATACCTGTTTTCCCTCCTACTTTGACTGTGAGCCTCATGCCCGATAGGGACTGTGTCCAACCTAAATAACTTGTACCTACTCCACGCTTAGAATAGTGCTGGACACATAGTAAGTGCTTAACAAATACAATAATAATTAAGAAGAGGAAGAAGTGGTGTGGCCTAGTGGAAAGATAAAAACAAAACCAACCTAAAGATCTTCATTTATAGAAAACTGAGCTATGTCAAAAAGAGAACCTTAAATAGCAAAAATATAAATGGAGTAAGTTAAAAGTAAGTAAAAGTTAAAAGGAGTATGTAATGGCCATAAAATATTATGGTGGTTACGAATCACCATGTAATAATAATAGTGGTATTTGTTAAGTGCTTATTCTGTGCCAAGCACTATACTAAACAGTGGGATAGGCTCAAGATAATCAAGTTGGACACAGTCCCTGTTCCACATGGGACTCACAGTCCAAGAGGGAGGGAGAGCAGATATTTTATCCTATTTTTCAGATCATGTAACTGAGGCATAGAGAAGTTTAAATGACTTCTCCAAGGTCACGCAGCAGGGAAGTGACAGAGCTGGGATTAGAACCCAGGTCCTCTGACTTGTAGGTCCATGCTCTTTCTACAAAGCCACATGTTTCTCTATTTAGAGACCTTGTTAAAATGTGTTCCACGGAAACAAAACGAAAGAAACAGAGGATCAAACAGAAATCCTACGTGGCTAACTTGCAAGATAAAAGCACGGTATCGTGGATAGAGCACGGGCCAGGGAGTCAGAAGGTCATGGTTTCCGTTCCCAGTTCTGCCACTTGCCTGCTGTGCAGCCTTGGGAAAGTCACTTCCCTTCTCTATGCCCTCGTTCCCCGCTCTGTAAAATGGGGATTGAGATTGGAAGCTCCACATGGGACAGGGACTATGTCCAACCCAATCTGCTTGTATTCACTCCAGCATTTAGTACAGTGCTTGGCACATAGTAAGCACATAACAAATGCTGTAATTATTAAAAGGGATCATCAGAAAGAGTCAGCCTTTAAAAAGTGGAAAACTTAACCAAGTGAGAATGGAAATGATATTAAAATAGCAGTGACTATTATTGTATTAATTTAAGCAATCATGTTCCAACAGTCCTGCCGTTTGTCGTTCCAGCAGTAAGCATATAACTTAGGGAATTGATTGGGAGATGTAAATTCCAAGCACTTAATACAGTGCTCTGCACACAGTAAGCGCTCAATAAATACGATTGAATGAATGAATGAATGAGACCTGGTTTAAGTCGCACTAGAGAAATGGCTTCTGGGTTTCTGCTATAAATGATGAAGCTTTCTGACCAAAAAGCTACGTAGGCCCTCCACAAGGTGGAAAGGCTGAGCAGAAATCCTGGAAAATTGTTGACTAGTTTGGGCAGTGAAGACTGATTGAGCTACTAAGCAACCACTTACTCTGACGGCGCTCGTGCATTCTCATGATACTGTGTTTAGAAACTAAGAATTTATTTCTTGAATTTTCAGTGGTAGACTTTTAGGAGAGGGTGATTAGTCAGTAGATTTCTTTTCTCTGTGTGGTTCATTCATTCATTCAATAGTATTTATTGAGCGCTGACTGTGTGCAGAGCACTGTACTAAGCGCTTGGAATGTACAAATCGGCAACATATAGAGACAGTCCCTGCCCACTGATGGGCTAACAGTCTAATCGGGGGAGACAGACAGACAAAAACAATAGCAATAAATAGAATCTAGGGAGTGAACATCTCATTAAAACAATAGCAATAAATAAAATCTAGGTGATGGACATCTCATTAACAAAATAAATAGCGTAATAAAAATATATACAATTGAGCGGACGAGCACGGTGCTGAGGGGAGGAGAAGGGAGGGGGGAGGAGGGGAAGGGAGAGGGAGAGGAGCAGAGGGAAAGGGGCGAAAAGAGGGCTTAGCTGAGAGGAGGTGAAGTGGGGGGGAAGAGAGGGAGCAGAGGGAGCAGAGGGAAAAGGGGAAGCTCATTCTGGGAAGGCCTCTTGGAGGAGGTGAGCTCTAAGTAGGGCTTTGAAGAGGGGAAGAGAATTAGTTTGGCGGAGGTGAGGAGGGAGGGCATTCCAGGATAGCGGGAGGACGTGGCCCATGGGTCGACGGCGGGATAAGTGAGAAAGGGGGACGATGAGGAGGTGGGCGGCGGAGGAGCGGAGCGTGCGGGGTGGGCAGTGGAAAGAGAGAAGGGAGGAGAGGTAGGAGGGGGCAAGGTGACAGAGAGCCTTGAAGCCTAGAGTGAGAAGTTTTTGTTTCGTGCGGAGGTGTATAGGCAACCACTGGAGGTTTTTAAGAAGGAGAGTGACAGGACCAGAGTGTTTCTGCAGGAAGATGAGCCGGACAGCGGAATGAAGAATAGACTGGAGCGGGGAGAGACAGGAGGAAGGGAGATCACAGATAAGGCTGACACAGTAATCCAGGCGGGATATTATGAGAGCCTGTACCAGTAAGATAGCCGTTTGGGTGGAGAGGAAAGGGCGGATCTTGGCAGTATTATAAAGGTGAGACTGGCCGGTTTCGGTGACGGATCGGATGTGTGGGGTGAACGAGAGAGCCGAGTCAAAGATGACACCGAGGTTGCGGGCTTGAGAGACGGGAAGGATGGTCGTACCGTTCACAGTGAGAGGGAAGTCAGGAAGAGGGCAGGGCTTGGGAGGGAAGATAAGGAGCTCAGTTTTGGACATGTTGAGTTTTAGGTGGCGGGCAGACATCCAGGTAGAGACATGTTGAAGGCAGGAGGAGATACGAGCCTGAAGGGAGGGAGAGAGGACAGAGGCAGAGATGTAGATCTGTGTGTCATCTACATAGAGATGATTGTTGAAGCCATGAGAGCGAATGAGTTCACCGAGGGAGTGAGTGTAGATGGAGAACAGAAGAGGGCCAAGAACTGACCCTTGAGGAACCCCAACAGTTAGAGGATGGGAGGGGGAGGAGGAGCCCGCAAAGGAGACCGAGAATGACCGGCCAGAGAGATAAAAGGAGAACTGGGAGAGGACGGAGTCCGTGAAGCCAAGGTGAGATACGGTGTGGAGGAGAAGGGGATGGTCAGCAGTGTCAAAGGCAGCTGAGAGGTCAAGGAGGATTAGGAATGAGTAGGAGCCATTCGATGTGGCAAGAAGGAGGTCATGGGTGACCTTAGAGAGGGCAGTCTCGATAGAGTGGAGGGGACGGAAGCCAGATTGGAGGGGGTCCAGGAGACAATGGGAGTTAAGGAATTCTAGGCAGCGAGTGTAGATGACTCGTTCTAGGAGCTTGGAAAGGAAGGGTAGTAGGGAGATGGGGCGATAACTGGAAGAGAAAGTGGAGTCGAGAGAGGGTTTTTTTAGGATGGGGGAGACGTGGGCATGTTTGAAGGCAAAGGGGAAGGAGCCATTGGAGAGTGAGCGGTTAAAAATAGAAGTTAAGGAGGGGAGGAGGGAAGGGCGATGGTTTTTATAAGGTGAGCGGGAATGGGATCCGAGGCACAGGTGGAGGGGATGGCACTTGCAAGGAGGGAGGAGATCTCCTCTGAGGATACTGCAGGGAAAGATGGGAAAGTAGGGGAAGTGTGGGAAAGTGTGGTGGGTCTTGTATGGCCGTCTACCACCAGGTTGAGCCTATTTTGTGAACCTAGAGTTCACAGATTTCGTGGTCCAACATCCGACTTGTCAATTTAAAATTTTGTGTGACCTTGGGTGAGCCACTTCACTTCTCTGTACCTCTGTTTCCACTCATCTGAAAAATTCAGTCCTTCTTCCCCTCCTACTTATGCTGTGAGCCCCATGAGGAACAGGGACTCTGCCAAACCTGCTTAACTTTTATCTAGCCTAGGAGTGAGAACAATGCTTGACACACAGTAAGTGCTTAACAATTATAATAATAATATTATTGAACTGCATTGTTTGTTGCAGCCCCTTCAGCTGAAGAAGTGTCCTGCCTGTTAAAAAGCCTATGTGTGCATTTTGTGATGTGCTGCCCCTCTTGAAGCAACATGGGTTAGTGGATAGAGCATGGGGCTGGGGGTCAGAAGGACTTGGGTTCTAATCCCGGCTCTGCCACTTGTCTGCTGTGTGTGACCTTGGGCAAGTCACTTAAATCCTCTGTGACTCAGTTCCCTCATCTGTAAAAGGGGAATAAAGACTGTAAGCCCCATATGGTGGGACATGGACTGTGTCTAACCTGATTGACTTGTATCTACCTCAGTGCTCAGTACGGTGCCTGACGCATAGTAAGCACTTAACCAATACCATTTAAACCCTGACACGACTCTCAGTCCATGCTCTGGGAAAAAAAAATAAACCCCCCAAACTGGCATGGAGCAAGAGAACGCAAGTGTTGCCGGACAAATCGCTAGCACTCTAGCCATTCTCTTCCTCCCTCGGTTTCAGAATCAAGGTTCATCTAATGCTCTGGGAAGGGTCTTCATCATCGTCCCCTCCTATGTCTCAGGTCCCGTGGTAGTATAAGACCATCAGATAAGCACAATCTCTGCTGCACACAAGGTTTACAATCTAAGAGGTAGGCAGTTCAGGTGTCCACAAAATAAGGAGTCACAGAAATTTGAAGGTCATCTTACAGAATGTTGCAGTGCTTCTAATGTCCTTCAGATATATTAATAACAGGATGCTGGTTAGGGGATGCATGGAACCGTCCGATTATCATTGCGCAGAAGGCCAAAAAGAGATTGCTGAGGAGTTGAAAATATTCTACAGTTTGGTTTTGGTACAGGGAGATGTTAGGGAGTTAAACACCTGATTGATTTTCATAGCAGACAGGAGGAATCGGATCACACTGTGGTAATGACACAGGTTCTGTAGACCTAGCTGATAAACAATATGTAATGGTTTTATAAGAAGATGCTACTGACTGTAAAATTCATCTGTGACTGACAAAGCCAGTGCAAATCTTCATTTCCAAACTTTTGTGCACATCAAAAGGCTTAGCCCATGGTTGATGTTTATAGCACCTGTTGCTATTTTTGCTTTCGTCTCCCTATCTCCTGTCCCTTACAGACATTTTGCTCAAAAAGAGCTGCTTCTTTCTTGATTACAATATGCCATTTTATGGCTGTGTTGGTTCTTCCTCAGTGATTGTCCCTCAGTTTCTAGTTGGGGAATTTAGCAGTGCCTGAGGTTTGTTTTACCATGTCCTTGAAATGTTTCCTCTGCTCCCCCGGCTTTCGGTTTCCCCAGTTTCAGGTCTCCATATAGTAGTTATTTGGGGATCCAATGTGGTCTAGCAGAAAGAGCACAGATCTAGGAGTCAAAGGACCTGAGTTCTTATCCTGGCACTGCCACGTGTCTACTGTGAGACCATGGGCAAATCACTTAATTTTTCTGTGCCTCAGTTACCTCATCTATAAAATAGGAATTAAATCCTACTCCCTTCTACTTAGACTGTAAGCCCTATGCGGGACAGGGACTGTGTCCAACCTGATTAGCTTGTACCTACCCCAGTGCTTAGAACAGTGCTTGATGCATAGTAAGCCCTTAAAAGATTACTGTTATTATTATTGTTATATGCCCCATCCAGAGTGAATGTACTGGATGTGTATGTACCCTTTAAGCCTGTGATATTCACCTCACCCTCAACCCCACAGCATATCCAAATTTAATTAAGTATTCATTCATTCAGTAGTATTTATTGAGCGCTTACTATGTGCAGAGCACTGTACTAAGCGCTTGGAATGTACAAATTGGTAACAGATAGAGGCAGTCCCTGCCTTTTGTTGGGCTTGCAGTCTAATCAGGGTGGGCAGACAGACAAAAGCATTAGCAATAAATAGAATCAAGGGGATGAACATCTCATTAAAACAGTAACAAATAAATAGAATAATAGAATCAAGGTGATGTACATCTCATTAACAAAATAAATAGGGTAATGAAAATATATACCGTTGAGCGGACGAGTGCAGTGCCGAGGGGAGGGGAAGGGAGAGGGGGAGGAGCAGAGGGAAAGGGGTGGAAAGAGGGCTTAGCTGAGGGAAGGTGAAGGGGGGGTAGAGGGGAAGCAGAGGGAGCAGAGGGAAAAGGGGAGCTCAGTCTGGGAAGGCCTCTTGGAGGAGGTGAGCTCTGTCTCCCTCTCTAATAATAATAATTATTATTATAATTATGTACTTATTAGTTACTTATTAGTCAATTACTATATGCCATGCACTGTTCTAAGCACTGGGGTAGATACAGGGTTGTCAGGTTGGATACGGTCCCCATCCCACATAGGGCTCACGGTCTAGATACAAGGGAGTAGGATTGAATTCCCATTTTACAAATGGGGCAACTGAGGCACCGAGAAGTTAAATGACTTGCCCAAGGTCACAGAGCAGACAAGTGATAGCAAGCTTGTGACGGGAAGCTCTTTGTGGGCAAGGATCTTGACTACCACCTCTCTCTCATTGTACTCTCCCAAGCGGTTAGTACAGTGTTCTGCCACAGTGATGCTAAATCAATTAATAGCAGGACGCTGGCTATTATTAAGTGCTTACTGTGTGCAGAGCCCTCAAATAAGCTCTTGGGAGAGTACAATCTAATAGAATCGATAGACGCATTCTCTGCCCACAAGGAGCTTTCAGCCTAGAAGGGGGAGATAGACATTTAAAATAAATAAATGTTACGATATGCAAGTAAGTGCTGAGGGTGGGGTGAATGTCAAATTCTTTAATAGTGCAGAAACAAGTGCAAGGAAAAGGAGTAGGGGAAAAGAGGGCTTAATCGGGGAAGGCCTCTTGGAGGAGATGTGATTTGAATAAGCCTTGAAGAGGGGGACAGTGGTCGTCTGTCGTATATGGAGGAGGGAAAGAGTTCCAGGTAAGAGGGAGGATGTGGGCCAGTGACTGGGGTCAAAAAAGATGATACTGAGGTACACTAAGTTGGCATTAGAGGAGCGTTATGGGCAGACTGAGCTCTAGTAAGGAGATCAGCGAGGTGAGGTTTTGGTAGGGGGTGAGCTGAATGAGCGCTTTAAAGCCGATGGTAAGGAGTTTCCGTTAGATGCGAAGATGGATGGGCAACCACTTGAGATTCTTTAGGAGTTATATTGTATTTTTTTTTCATATAATGGTATTTGTTAAGCCCTTACTATGTGCAAAGCACTGTTCACAGCACCGGGATACGAGGTTATCAGGTTGTCTCATGTGGGGCTCACAGGCTTACATTTTACAGATGAGGGACCTGAGGCACAGAAAAGTTAAGTGACTTGCCTAAAGTCACACAGCTGACAAGTGGCAGAGGCAGGATTAGAACCCACAACTACTGACTCCCAAGCCCGTGCTCGTTCCACTAAGCCATGCTGCCAAGCACTTAGTAGAGAGAAGCAGCGTGGCACAGTGGAAAGAGCCCGGGCTTGGGAGTCGGAGTTCATGGGTTCGAATCCCGGCTCCGCCGCTTGCCAGCTGTGTGACTTTGGGCAAGTCACTTAACTTCTCTGTGCCTCAGTTACCTCATCTGTAAAATGGGATTAAAACTGTGAGCCCCACGTGGGACAACCTGATCACCTCGTATCCCCCAATGCTTAGAACAGTGCTTTGCCCATAGTAAGCACTTAACAAATACCACCATTTATTTTGTTTTAGTACAGTGCCCTGCACATAGTAAGCTCTCAGTAAATAGGAATGATTGACTGAGAGACAGGAGGCAAGGGAGGTCAGCAAGGAGGCTGATGGGATCAAGCTGGGATAGGATAAGTGTTTGGACTGATATGATAGTAGTTTGGATGGAGCAGAAAGGGTGGAATTTAGCAATGTTGTGAAGGTTGAACTGGCAGAATTTGGTGACAGATTGAATATGTGCGTTGAAGGAGAGCAGCAGGTCAAGGATAATGCCAAGGTTATGGCATTCTCCCTTGAGAAATAGTAAGGATAGAGGTGCCATCTACAGTGATGGAAAGACGTGGAGAGGACAGGGTTTGGGTATGAAGATGAGTTCTGCTTTGGACATGTTTAGTTTGAAGTGTTGGTAGGACGTCCGGGTAGAGATGTCCTGAAGGCAGGATAAAATGTGAGACAGGAGAGAAGGTCAGAGGTCAGGGTGCTGGTTTACCAGAAGAAATATTAGGGATGTAGAGGGAAAATTTAGGAATGTTAACTATGCATTGGAAACCACTTGGAGGGTGTCAAAGGGTAACCTTCCAAGTATCCTTTGGCAGAAGCCCCCGGAATGGATGGACAATTGGTCTGATCCAGTAATGGCGATGTCCACTAATGGCATTGCTTACATTCTAATGCTTAAAATTCTTACCCCAGAGTAGATTTCCCCTCACAGGGTCACACCCGGCGAGTTTCCAGGATTCTACCAGTCTCGACTACTGGAAGGAGAGGCAAGCCGAGGCATATTGGTTCATTCAGTCGTATTTATTGAGCGCTTGCTGTGTGCAGAGCACTGTACTAAGCACTTGGAAAGTACATCCATTCCAGTCCCAGCTGGGACAGTGGCTAGTGAGTGGAAGGTGATCTTATACAGGTCAAAACTCTCCTGCGCTGAGCAGCAGTGGCGGGGGAGAGAATCGAGGACGGAGAATTCAGTTTTACTACAAGGAAGGAGGTAATGGAAAACCGCTTCTGTATTTTTACCAAGAAAACTCTGGATCCGCTATCAGAACGATTGCAGATGGAGGTGGGGCGTCCTGGGAGAGACGCCTCCGTGGAGACACTTTGGGTCGGAAATGACACGACAGCGTAAGAGAAGAGAAGGGTAGAATACTTTGTGTGTGTGCACGTGTATATAGAGGCAGGTAGGCAGCATGGCTGAGGAAAAGTCTGATACCTAAGATGACAAATAATTGTCACAGATGCTAAGCTTCTCCATTAGATTGAAGCGCCGTACTCTTTGAAGCCCGTAATTCAGTGTTCTGAACGCATTTAAACCCTCAAAAATACAGTTGTTCAATCGAGGTAACATTAACCAAACACTTGGACATCTTGGGACAAAAGTTGTACCGCGTGTTGAAAAGGATTGTGACTTGCTTTCAAGTTTTAATTTGCATGCAATCATAGTTAACCTCTCCACCCCTGTTCAACATCTCCCCTTGAAACTTGAACCTGAAGTTTGCTCTATAAACCAAACTTTTCCTGATGCATCTTCACTTGCAAATCACTAAAACCCATGATTTTTTGCTAGACTAAATCAGATATGAGTCTTTGAACCCATCTGTTTTCATTCCTGTTTTCAGAAGTCGCTTCAAAAGTGGATGGTAGGAAACGGAATTCCAGTACTAAAAAAACCCCACATTTTAAAATAACACAATAGAACTTCCGTCTTAAGAAATTTGTTTCCAAAGTATGCATTTGACCCCCAAATGACCAAGACTTTGAGCAGTAGAAAACTACTCTCATCAACTTCAACAGATTTTTCAAATGATTTAACATTTATTGACTCTTAACAATGAGCCAGGCTCAGCATAGAAATGGAAAAAAAAAAGCCTCAACTCTGTAATTATTGTCGTTATTTACTTGTGTGTATGGTTGCCTATACATTGGAATATTCTTTGATTTTTCCCTTTTTTTTTTTTTAAGTGGTTTGGCCTCACCACAGGCAATGAGAGAAACAGGGTCTTATCTGTTTCCATTTGCTTTGTTCAGGCCTTGCACAATTCCGTGCCCAGAGAACAGTTAATAAAACCGGTGTTTTGGAGAATGATAACAGCGCCTAACCCCGGTCATAAAACAATTGAAGTGATTTAAGCCTTTTCAAATTTTGCAGCCAAAAGCATGGTTGGAAGTCAGAAAATCAGTCCCCAGATGACCTGGGTTCTAATCCTGGCTCCGCCACTTTTCCGCTGTGTGGGCACGTCACTTAACTTCTCTGTGCCTCAGTTACCTCATCTGTAAAAATGGGGATTAAAAAATGTGAGCCCCACATGGGACAATCTGATTACCCTTTATCTACCCCAGCACTTAGAACAGTGCTCAGCACATAGTAAACACTTAACAAATACCATAATTATTATTATTATTCAGTTACCTCAATTGTAAAACAGAGATTAAGACTGTGAACACTGTGTGGAATATAGATTGGGTCCAACCTGACGAGCTTGTATTTACGCCTGCACTTGGTACAGTTCCTGGAACATAGTAAATGCTTAACAAGTACCATTAAAAAAAGGTTTCTCACGTATTCAAGGAATTTAACATCTTTTTCTTTTGTGTCTGCGTGTTTCCAAGGGAGATCTCCAGGACCTGGGAAAACTGCTGATGCAGGGCTCTTTCAATGTATGGACTGACCACAAGAAAGGTCACAACAAGGTGAAGGACTTAGCCAGGTTCAAACCCATGCAGCGACACCTCTTCTTGTACGCCAAACTCTTGCTCTTCTGTAAAAAGCGGGAAGATAACGCCGACGGACACGAGAAGTCTCCTTTGTACAGCTTTAAAAACTCTCTGAAGGTATACGGGGCCTACAGACATATGAAGTATGAAACCATGATCCTTTTTCTGTGATCTTCTGTTCTGCAGATGATAACGTAAGAGTTTTGCAGACGCCTCTTGGCTGTAAACTCTCCCACGGCGAGCTTACAGTCTAGAAAGAGAGACAGCCATTAATATAAGTAAATAAATTACAAATATGTACATAAGTGCTGTGGGGCGGGGTGGGAGAGGGGGATGAATAAAGGGATCAAGTCAGGGTGATGCAGAAGGGAGTGGGAGAAAAGGAAATGAGGGCTTAGTCAGGGAAGGCCTTTTGGAGGAGATGGGCCTGAGTCAGGAACGATGTGGGAACAAGAAAACAAATTTTGCACCCCTAATAAGCTGTTTTTCAAACCCCACCAGTGCCTGGAGACAGCTAACTGGAGAGAGACCCTTGAGGGTTGATTCAGTTCAGAGGGCTTTCCTAGTTTCAGAAATCTGCTTACAGGAAAGCAGATAGGGAGGAAAGGATATTCAGGGTCGGGGTGGGGGGGGCGGGGGGGGAGCCGAGGAAACAATTGTGATTGTCCAAATTTTCCATCCCTAGCCCACAGCTCTTATCAGACACTGGGGAAGTCCAGAGTTTGCAGAACTCAAGTGGGAATAGGGCTTCTGAAGGAGAGGGGGAGAAGGGGGAGATGTAGCCCCCTTTCAGTACTGCAGTCAGGGAGGAGAGCGGAAAGGAGGACCGCACAGCAATGACAAATATTACTGCCACCTAAAATTTATGGTCCACTTGGACCTAGAGAAGCAGCATGATGTAGTGGATAGAGCACGGGCCTGGGAGTCAGAATAATAATGATGGTATTTGTTAAGCGCTTACTATGTGCCGAGCACTGTTCTGAGCGCTGGGGTAGATACAGGGTAATGAGGTAGTCCCACATGAGGCTCACAGTCTCAATCCCCATTTTACAGATGAGGCAACTGAGGAGGTCATGGGTTCTAATTCCGCTCCACCACTTGTTTGCTCTGTGACCTGGGGCAAGTCACTTCATTTCTCTGGGCCTCAGTTACCGCCTATAAAATAGGGATTGCAACTGAGCCCCACAGGGGACAGGAACTGCGTCCAACCCAATTTGCTTGTTTCCACCCCATTCATTCATTCAATCTGATTTACTGAGTGCTTACTCTGTGCAGAGCACTGTACTAAGTGCTTGGAATCTACACTTCAGTGCCTGACACCTAGTAAGCACTTAACAAATACCATAGTTATTATTATTCATAAATCTGCTTCTGGAGGGAATTAGGGGGGATTATAAGGAAGGATTCAGTCAGTCCATCATATTTATTGAGCACTTACTGTGTGCTGAGCACTGTACAAAATGCTTGGGAGAGGACAATATAACAATAAACAGACACATACCCTGTCCACAGTGAGCTTGCAGTCTAGACGGAGAGGCAGACGTTAATATAAATAAGTAAATTATGAATACGTACGTAAGTGCTGTAGGGGTGTAGGTGGGGTGATGAATAAAGGGAGCTAGTCAAGGCGACACAGAAGGGAGTGGGAGAAGGGGAAAGGAGGGCTTAGTCGGGGAAGGCCTCTTGGAGGAGACGCGGCATCGATGAGGCTTTGAATGGGGGAAGCGCCATTGTCTGTCGGATATAACAATAATAATAATATTGGTATTTGTTAAGCGCTTACTTTGTGCAGAGCATTGTTCTAAGCGCTGGGGGAGATACAGGTAATCAGGTTGTCCCACGTGAGGCTCACAGTTAATCCCCATTTTACAGATGAGGTAACTGAGGCACATAGAAGTGAAGTGACTCGCCCACAGTCACACAGCTGACAAGTGGCAGAGCCGGGAGTCGAACCCATGACCTCTGACTCCGAAGCCCAGGCTCTTTCCACTGAGCCACGGAGGGAGGGCGTTCCAGGCTGGAGGCAGGATGTGGGCAAGAAACCGAAGCAGAGATAGAGACGGAGACACAGAGAGAGACTGACCGAGGGAGAGAATGTATTCAAGTACTACCGTAAGGTAGTGAGCAACTGAACTCTCAAGACAGAGCCTTGCATGGGCTGGAAATCTCTAGTCCAGCATGATTCGAGCTGAGCCAACTCTGTTCACCCCGGGACCTCCACTGGTGAGGAAAGAAGTCTGGACCTCACAGTTATTAGTGCATCACCAATGCTTAGCAGCTGCAGCTCTTCGGACCCAGAGCAGGACTTGATTTGTGCTGGGGCTTGCCCGGGGTTCAGCCCCAGACCGGTTGGGAGAGACGACGTCCGGGGAGGAGCGTAGTGAAGCCCAAGGGGAGCCCTGATTGGGGACCACTAGGGTGGGGTGGGTAAGGAATAGGGGAATGGCCATGGTGAACAATATAGCAAAACTGCTCAATTAATACCACTGACTGATTGGTTGTCCCTTCACATGACTGGTGGTGTTACGTGGAGCGTGCTGTTTAATGTAGGGGAAGCAGCGTGGCGCAGTGGAAAGAGCCTGGGCTTTGGAGGCAGGGGTCATGGGTTCGACTCCCGGCTCTGCCACTTGTCAGCTGTGTGACTGTGGGCGAGTCACTTCTCTGTGCCTCAGTTACCTCATCTGTAAAATGGGGATTCACTGTGAGCCTCACGTGGGACAGCCTGATTACCCTGTATCTACCCCAGCGCTTAGAACAGTGCCCTGCACCTAGTAAGCGCTTAACAAATACCAACATTATTAATGCCCACATTTGGGCCTTCCATACAGTAAAGCAGGAAGAACTCTCTGTGGGCTTCAGTCTAGGCTTGAGTAGTACCCGGCCTCAAGCTGAGACCTGGTAGCGGGGTAGGTCCGACGATAGTCCAGTGGGGGGACATAGAATGAGCACTCCATCGGTGATGTTAATGTTGCCAGGAGCTGGATTCTATTTCCCTCCTCACTGCTCCACGTCGCACCTTCAGTAATCAATCCATCCATCAATCAACCATATTTACTACAAAACAAAATAACAGTATAGCAGAGTGGGTAGACCCATTCCCTATATTCTCTGCACATTCACAGTCCTTTGGTGTGAACAGAATAAATAAATAGAATTGTGGTATTTGTTAAGCGCTTACTACGTGCACAGCACTGGTCTAAGCGCTGGGGGATACAAGGCGATTAGTTTGTCCCACGTGGGGCTCACGGTTTTAATCCCCATGTGACAGATGAGGTAACTGAGGCACAGAGAAGTTAAGTGACTTGCCCAAGGTCACACAGCTGACTAGCGGCGGAGCCGGGATTAGAACCCGTGATCTCTGACTCCCAAGCCCGCGCTCTTTCCACTGAGCCACGCTGCTCACTGCCGGGGTCCGGCCCACTCCGTCTCTATCTGTTGCCGATTTGTCCATTCCAAGCACTTAGTACAGTGCTCCGCACATAGTAAGCGCTCAATAAATACTGTTGAATGAATGAACTTCAGGTCATCCCGCACCTTCATCCTTCCCTCCCTTCCTACCACCTCTTTTCTCCTCCTCCACCACCCCACACCCTCAAACCTTCTGTGAGGAGTTTACTTCCACACTGGGAGAGGTGCCAAATTTCCAATCTGGGATACTCCAAAAATAGAGGGAAAAATAGAGCACCGCTTCATAGCCCTAAACTGTTCAAGAATGGAATACACCTACAAGGGTCCTTTTCAGGCACAGTCTAACCCAGTCTGTGGAACTTGGGGTTCATGATATTTGGGCTGACCAAACCCATGGAAAACTGTTGTTCCTTATAATAATAACTGTGGTATTCATTAAGCGCTTACTATGCGCCAAGCACTGTACCAAGTGCTAGGTTAGATACAAGATGATCAAATCAAATACAGCCCCTGCCCCACATGGGACTCACAGTCTAGGAAGGAGAACAGGCATTCGATCACCATTTTAATAATTATAATAATGTTGGTATTTGTTAAGCGCTTACTATGTGCAAAGCACTGTTCTAAGCGCTGGGGTAGATACATGGGTGATCAGGTTGTCCCACGTGAGGCTCACAGTTTTAATCCCCATTTTACAGATGAGGTAACTGAGGCACAGAGAAGTTCAGTGACTTGCCCAAAGTCACAGAGCTGGCAAGCGGGGGAGCTGGGATTCGAACCCATGACCTCTGACTCCCAAACCCGGGCTCTGAGCCACGCTAGATGAGGAAACTGAGACAGAGAGAAGTTAAGCGATTTGCCCAAGGTCACACGGCAGATACAAGACAGAGCTGGGATTAGAATCCAGGTACCCTGATTTCCAGGCCCGGGCTCTTTCCACTAAGCCACATTTCTCTCTGTACCTTTTTTAAGTGATTTAGCATTAATGATTTAGCAATAGTTAATTAAAACAATCTTTCCATTACAGGAATTCTAATGCCCAGTAAGTACTTAGCTCGTGTTTCTGTGTGACTGAATGTCTGAGAAATGAAAACATCCTCTTCCATATGGCTATTCCTTAAAATTTAAATTTTTAGGTGTTCTAATTACTGCCTTAAATAAGAAACGTTCTTCATTTTAATTTACTCAGCCCCACAGAGAAGGGAAATATTAAATGTTTACTTTTTTGAAAGACCATAACATTTTAGTGGTAAAGTCGGAAAAGAAAACAATAGCCCTACCGGTCTAGTGGAAAAAGCCTGGGTCTGAGAATCAGAGGACCTGGGTTCTCATCCCTATTCCACCGTTTACCTGCTGTATAAACTTGGGCAAGTCACTTAGCTTCTCTGTGCCTCAGTTTCCTCACCTGAAAATGGGGATTAAATGCAACTCCACCCTACTTAGACTGTGAACCCCACATGGGACAAGGGCTGTGTCAGCCTGATTAACTTGGATCTGCCATTGTGCTTAGTACAGTGCTTGGAATATAGTAAGCACTTCAATGTTATTATTATCATTATTATTATCATCCTACAATTTCACAATATAGAATTCTTATTGTGATTATTTATGGTATCATTTTAAAGTCTTTTTTTTGTGAGCTAGACTCAAAACATAGAAAGATATGATTCTGGTCTTAAATGACCTCTAATAGGGACAGGTGGGCATATAATAAGGATAATAATAATAATAATAATGTTGGTATTTTTTAAGCACTTCGTATGTGCCGAGCACTGTTCTAAGCCCTGGGGTAGATACACCATAATCAGGTTGTCCCACGTGGGCCTCACAGTCTTAATCCCCATTTTACAGGTGAGGTAACTGAGGCACCGAGAAGTTAAGTGACATGCCCAAAGTCATTCAGTTGACAAGTGGCAGATCGGTGATTGGAACCCAAGACCTCCGACTCCTACGGCCGGTCTCTTTCCACTAAGCCGTGCTGAATAATGATGGCATTTGTTAAGTGCTTACTATGTGCCAAGCACTGTTCTAAGTGCTGGGATGGATACAAGGTAATCGGGTTATGCCACTCGGGGCTCACAGTCTTGATCCCCATTTTACAGATGAGGTAACTGAGGCACAGAGATGTTGAGTGACTTGCCCAAAGTCACACAGCTGGCAAGTGGCGGAGTTGGGATTAGAACCCATGACTTCTGACTCCCAAGCCCGGGCTCTTTCCACCAAGCCACGCTGCTTCTCTGTGCACGCACCTTTATGCCTGTCCTCACCGTACACATATGAATAAGTTCACCTGACTGGCATATTTTCCACCAAAAATTATATACGTGTTTCTTGGGCTTTTGGTAAATGGAGGAGGAAAGAAGGAATTATAGGAGGAAAATTTAAGGATAGGTGGAGGCAGACGGAAAGAGATGACGGGATAGGAAATTTTCAAAGCAGGTTATTGTGATCAGAGCCATTCCGACGTATCCATGCTTCTCTTCGCAACAGATGAGCACAGTCGGCATCACTGAAAATGTCAAGGGGGACAACAAGAAGTTTGAGATTTGGTATAATGGACGAGAAGAAGTTTATATCATTCAGGTAAAATTCATGCCCCATTCTAGGTCTTGGGCCGGTGCTGTTTGAACTCTGTTCCCTGACGGATTCTGGCAGCCGCAGATAGAGAACTGAACGGTGGCTGGAAAAAGGGTTTCTCGTGATCTGAGTGAATGGCGGGACAGATAGCAGTGATTCATTCCCTGCTCAAGGGACTGCAGCTGCTCTCGTCTAGTTCAGTGAAACTTGAAAAACCACTTGTGTTTGAAGACTTTCAGTCAAAAAGGACATAGGAACTTTGGCCTTTTAGCAAGTTCTAAATACGGTGCATGCTTATCAGAACAGCAAACCCATTGTCGAAGGCCCTGGGGACTGTTGGGTCACGCGTCTCCATCCCGGAATCACTCTGTCCGCGGAAGACATGGCATGCTTTGTCCATGTTCATCTTTCTCTCTCTCCATCGCTTCCGGTGGGGTTTTCTTTTCTGTTTCGTTTTGGTTTGGGTTTTTTGGTGAATTTTTTCTGTGTGATCCGTGACAGAGAGGAGTGGTGGGTCTGAGAAAAAGAAGATGTTTATAGCCAGTGTCCTGTCAGCACTGAGATGCAGACCCTTAATGGTGACTAGCTATCCATTTTGCCCATTATTTAAAGTAACCCTGCCCCTTACATTTAGTGGGGCTACAAAGTCTACGTGTAAATTTACCTAGAAAAATAAAAGCCGTGTTGAGAAATGATGTTATCTTTTTTAAAGTGCTTCAGAAATGATCTTCCCTAGAGATGAAAAGCAGACACAAGAATAACAAAAGCAAACCTCGAGGAAGCAAATGTTTAGTAACCACTTTATTCGGAACCTCTTACCATTTCCTTATCTGGATATCATTGCAGGCATCCTCGGTGGAGTTGAAAAACCTTTGGGTGTCAGAGATCAGAAAAGTTTTGACCGGACAATTGGAAGCTTGCAGAGGTAGGTGGCCACTTTTCTTCACAGTGAAAGTTTCACAGATGACATTTAAAAAACTGAGGTCAGAACCCTGAAAACTTCTCTCTCTCTTTAGCTTTCTTTACATTTTTTCTTAGAACTTTAAATCTGAGCCCAGGAATCTTCTGTTTTCGGGTTTGCCCGGGCGCAGTGAGCCTTTCTTCCCTCAACCTGTCGGCTGTGTGACTGTGGGCAAGTCACTTAACTTCTCTGTGCCTCAGTTCCCTCATCTGTAAAATGGGGATTAAGATTGTGAGCCCCACGTGGGACAACCTGATTCCCCTATGTCTACCCCAGCGCTTAGAACAGTGCTCGGCACATAGTAAGCGCTTAACAAATACCAACATCTAATGCCCCCTCCCCCTTCTCCACTCCAACCTTTAATAATAATGATAATAATAATAATAATAATAATAATGATGGTATTTTTTAAGTTCTTACTATATGCTAGGCACTGTACTAAGCGCTGAGGTGGATACAAGCAAATTGGGTTGGTCACAATCTCTGTCCCAGGTGGGGTTCTCAGCCTCAATCCCCTTTTTAAAGATGAAGTAACTGAGGCCCAGAGAAGTGAAGTGACTTGCCCAAGGTCACTCAGCAGACAAGTGACAGAGTCAGGATTGGAACCCACGGCCTTCTGACTCCCAGGCTCATGCTGTATCAATTACGCCATGCTGCTTCCACTATTCTACCCTGCCCCTTTCATAATAATACTTATGGTATTTGCTAAGCGCTTATTAAGTGCCACTGTTCTAAGCGCTGAGCACTGTTCTCCATTCATTCACCCAATGGTATTTATTGAGTGCTTACTATGTGCAGAGCACTGTACTAAGCGCTTGGGAGAGTGTACTACAGCAGCGTGGCTCAGGGGAAGGAGCCCGGGCTTGGGAGTCAGATGTCATGAGTTCGAATTCCGGCTCTGCCGCTTGTCAGCTATGTGACTGTGGGCAAGTCACTTCACGTCTCTGTGCCTCAGTTACCTCTGTCAAATGGGGATGAAGACGGTGAGCCTCACGTGGGACAACCTGATCACCCTGTATCTACCCCAGCGCTTAGAACGGTGCTTGGCACATAGTAAGCGCTTAACAAATACCAACATTATTATTAAACAGGCACAATCCCTAGCCACGGGAGAGGACTTTTGAAGGATAACTGCGGCTGGAGGAAGCGGGTCTGCACCATTCTTCCTATCTTCCCTTCACTGCCCCATGCGATGGAGGCTCTGTCTGGTCCCCCGGCTCCCCAGGAAGGGAAGACCCTTTAAGGTCCCCGTTGTGTTCTCCGTAGCTACAGTGATGGCTTGTGTCCCAGAGAGATTTTCACCTTGGCTGTGTTGAGCTGGAACTCTCCAGAATGACTTTGAGGTGCAGCTGGTGGAATCCGCCTCTGCATTTCCCCTCCAGAGGCCCTGCCCTGCCGCTGCTCCTCCCCGAGCCATGCCAACAGGGACCCTCCCCTCTCCGCCCCCCCGGGCGGATCGGAATGAGCCGCAGACATCCAGCTGTGCAGCCGGTTTCCTACTGTTCAACCGTGGTCCTTGGTGGCGGTTGGCAGTGGTCAATTGCAAAAGTGTAGTAATTTCCCCCAGCCCTCTCGCCTCCTCCTCCTCTCCCCCATTTCCTTTCCTCTTTTCCCTAGTCTACCCTCATGATTTCACCCTTTGTACTCTCCTTTCTCCTCTTCTGTTTTTCTGTTCCCCCCCACCTTTTTTTGTGTGGGGGGGGGTATTTGACAAGCACTAATTATGTTCCGGGCACTGTACTAAATACTGGGGTTATTGTTGTTATGCTGTCAAGTCGTGTCACATCCATAGCGACACTATGGACACATCTCTCCCAGAAAGCCCCACCTCCATCTGCAGTCGTTCTGGTAGCGGATCCGTAGAGTTTTCTTGGTAACAATATGGAAGGAGTTACCATTGCTTCCTTCCGCCCAATAAACCTGAGTCTCTGCCCTAGACTCTCCCGTGCCGCCGCTGCCCAGCGCGGGGGAGTTTTGAGTTGTAGCAGATGGCCTGTCCCTCGCTACCAACTGCCCAGGCTAGGAACGGAATGGATATACCTCTGCTTGACTCTCCCTCCTGTAGTCAAGACTGGTAGAATACTGGAAACTCCCCAGGTGCGATCCTGGGAGGCTAAATACCGGGGTGGATACAAGCTAATAAGATCAGATACAGTTCATGGCACACATGGAGCGCTCAGTCTTAATCCCCATTATACAGATGAGGTAACTGAGGCACAGAGAAGTGAAGTGATTTGCCCCAGATCACACAGCAGACAAGTGGTGGAGCTGGGGCCTTCTGGCCCCCGGGGCCCTGCTCTATTCACTAGGCTATGCTCTTTCTCCCTCTGGCCCCACACGCCCTTTGAGTCTGCCTCTGCCCCACCTAAGGTAATAAGATTTACATCTCTCACTTGTTCGGGAAACAGTCCCATTCATTCATTTCCTCCCCCTCTCCCTTCCCCTCCCCTCAGCACTGTGCTCATTTGTATATATTTTTATTACCCTATTTATTTTGTTCACCAGGTGTCCATCCCCTGGATTCTATTTATCGTGATTATGTTGTCTTGGTTTTGTCCATCCGTCTCCCCCGATTAGACTGTAAGCCCGTCGTTGGGCAGGGATCGTCTCTGTCGCCGACTTGTACATTCCAAGCACTTGGTACGGTGCTCTGCGCAGTGTAAGCCCTCAGTAAATACGGCGAATTCATTCATTCAGTAGTATTTATTGAGCGCTTACTAGGTGCAGAGCACTGTACTAAGTGCTTGGAAAGTACAGTTCGGCCTCAGATAGAGACAATCCCTACCCAAAAACGAGCTGACGGTCTAGAAGGGGGAGACAGACAATAAAACAAAACAAGTAGACAGAACAAGTGGTCCCAGCCAGAACCACTGTTACAGGGAACCACCCGCGCAAGCGTTGCCTTAAGAGAGGGAGTCAAGTCCCTAATGATGATCATAATTGTGGTATTTGTTAAGCTCTTACTGTGTACTAAGCACTGGGGTAGATACAAGCTAATTAGGTGGGACCCATGTGGGGCTCACAGTCTTAATCGCCATTTTACAGATGAAGTAACTGAGGCCCGGAAAAGTGACTTGCCCAAGGTCACACAGCAGACAAGTGGCAGAGCTGGGATTAGAACCCACGACCTTCTGACTCCCAGGCCTGTGCTCTGTTGACTCTGCCAAGCTTCTTCTCTGCTGCAGGGAGACAAATCCACACTGAGCTGCTGCAGTGGGTCTCAGGGCCAGGCCAGAGCTTCTGTGCTGGAGCCAAGGGAAGAGCACAGACGTTAGAAAGAATTTAACGTGAAAAGATAACCAGTTTTTAAAAAATCAGTCAAATAATCCATGGTATTTATTGAGTACTTACTTGAGAGCACTGTATGAAGCGTTTGGGAGAGTACAATGCAGTTAGTAGAAGTCATAGTGATGGTATTTATTAAACACTTACTGTGTGCAGAGCACGGAACTCATTGCTGGGAAAGAGTACGACAGGAAGGAACAAGCCTCAAGGCACTAACGATCTGTGAATATAGATGGGGGAGAGGATGGAAGATGAGGCATTGGGAGCAATGAAACAATAAAACATTAAAACAGCATAGAAGACAAGGACAAATACATAAAATACAACACTAGTCAGTAGGGAGCTGTGGCTGGAGGGTTATAATTTGAGGCTCTTCACGATTCAGAGTTCTTGGCATACTTGTAGCCACAGCAGTTTTTTTTTCTGGTATTTAAGTGCTCACTATGTGCCAGACACTGTAGTAAGCGCTGGGATCGACACCAGCGACTCAGGTTGGACACAGTCCATGACGCTGTGAAGCTTCACGAAGCTCACTTCCGTAATCCCCGTTTTACGGATGAGGTCACTGAGGCCCAGAGAAGTAGAGTGACTTGCCCAAGGTCACACAGCAGACCGTGTTCTATCCATTAGGCCACACTGCGTCTCTAATTGTCTTTCCCTGTGTTTTTCATTTATGGTCTTTATGCTCTATCCTCTTGGCCATGCCGTTTCTCAAATTCATTCATTCAGTAGCATTTATTGAGCACTTACTGTGTGCAGAGCACTGTACTAAGCGCTTGGAATGTACAATTCGGCAACAGATAGAGACAGTCGACGGGCTTACAGTCTAATCGGTGTTTGTTAAGTGCTTACTATGTGCAAAGCACTGTTCTAAGTGCTGGGGGCTACCAGGTGATCGGGTTGTCCCCCAAGGGGCTCACAGTTTTAATCCCCATTTTACAGATGAGGTGACTGAGGCACAGAGAAGTGAAGTGACTTGCCCAGAGTCACACAGCTGGCAAGGGGCGGAGCTGGGATTAGAACCCGCGACCTCTGACTCCCAAGCCCGGGCTCTTTCCGCTGAGCCACGCTGCTTCTCTTTTGCAGCCACTAGCCTTCCCAAGGTTATGCGATGGAGGCCTCGTGCTTCGGGTGCCGTTCTGTTTCCCGCCAGGGTGGTGGAAAGCAGGATGGGATGGGGGTCTCCTCAGTGGTGCAGGGGGGAACCGGTGCTGGCTCCCGGGGGGACCGCGAACGTGGGACAGAGTGTCTGGACGGGGCAGGAGTCCGGGGCGACAGGGAGGGAAAGCCGTGGTGGAAAAGGAGGCTGAGGACGAGCAGGGAGGCCAGGCTGCGATTTCTGGACATCACACTCGGCCGTGATGGCGATAAAGGGACGAGGAGACAGAGCGGTGGCTTTTACGCCGGACCCGGCGGACGCAGAGCAAGTCGGGGGCAGGCAGAGAGTTCCTCAGCCGTGGTCTAGGGCCAATAGGGGAATGCAGGGAGGCGAGGCGGTGAAGCAGCGGGGCCTAGTGGATGGAGCGCGGGCTCGGAACTCGGAAGGACCGGGTTCTAATCCTGTCCGCTGGGTGACCTTGGGCGAGTCACTTAAATTCTCTGGACCTCAGTTATCTCATCTGTAAAATGGAGATTATGAATGTGAGTGAGAGACTGTGTCTCTGATTACCTTGGATCTACCCCAGTGCCTAGTACAGTACCTGGCACATAGTAAGTGCCTCTCAAATACCATTGTTGTAACTAATGCAGTTATTATAATATTTACCAGATAGCTCATTTGGACACGGTACCCCCCTTCGAAGACTTTATAAGTACGACTGTGGTGGTCTGTTATCTGTTGTCACATTTTACGCTGTTATCACTGGGTTGCCTCCCATCACTGCCCATTTTAAACTGACCTTTCTCACCTCTATTCCTGTCCCCAATCTTCAGGATTTCCTAAGCCCTCACTGACTCTTTCTGGTTGAAGTTTATCCTAGCAGTAGCAGTCAAGGTGTTTATTAACTAATTATTATTGTCATTATTATGATTTATTATGAAGAATAATAATAATAATGTTGGTATTTGTTAAGCGCTTACTATGTGCAGAGCACCGTTCTAAGCGCTGGGGTAGATACAGGGGAATCAGGTTGTCCCACGTGAGGCTCACAGTGAATCCCCATTTTACAGATGAGGTAACTGAGGCACAGAGAAGTTAAGTGTCTTGCCCACAGTCACACAGCTGACAAATGGCAGAGCCGGGATTCGAACCCATGACCTCTGACTCCCGAGCCCAGGCTCTTTCCACTGAGCCATGCTGCTTCTCCAAGTGATTTTTAAGTGCATACTGTATGACAAGCATTGTACTAAAAACCGGGATAGATATAATATAAGCAGATTGGAAACAGTCCCTACCCCACATGGGGTGTATGATTTAAGGGGGAGAACAGTACTTTTATTGCCATTTTTACAGATGAGGAAACTGAGGCCCAAAGAAGTTAAGTGTCTCATTTAACCCAAGATCACACAGCAGGCAAGTTGTAGAGGTGGGATTAGAACTCAGATCATCTAATTACCAGGCTCATGCTTTTTCCACTAGGCCAAGCTGCTTCTCTATGGTGGTATACTAACTCAGCACTTGGGAAAGTGCAATAGAAGAAAAAAAAAATCCCCCAAACTCCACATTCCCTGCCCACCAGGAACTTGCATTCGAGAGGCTCCCAGAACTTTCCCTTGGTATTTGCCTTTTTAAAAAAATTTGTTATTTAAGTGCTTATTATGTGCCAGGCACTATACCAAGCACTGGGGTAGATACAAGGTTGGATACCATCCATGTCCCACACTGGGCTCATAGTCTTAATCCCCATTTGACAGATGAGATAACTGAGGCACGGAGAAGTTAAGTCACTTGCCCAAGGTCACACAGTGGACAGATGGCAGGGTGAGGTTTAGAACCCAGGTCCTTTGACTCCCGGACCCGTGCTCTTTCCACTAGGCCGTGCTGCTCGCCTCAGTTGATGTTCATGCTATGAAATTCTTAGTGGGTTTTGTCAGCAGATTATCAAACAGTAAGAGGAGAAGTTGGATTTGTAAAGGAAAGTATACGTGCTTTTAAAGGGGACCCTAGTTGCTCCTGAAGAGTTCAAAATATTTAACATGTCTCTGCTGGGGATGATGTCTGAAGACAAGCTGAGCTGAATTATTCCACCAGTGTAAGACAGAGACCGAGGCTCTTTAAAACCATGAATCTCTCGCCTCAAGATCTCTGGTCTGCTTCTTTTGAGTGATATTTCCTGCTGATTGTGGCAAGTGGCAGATTTGACAGTTTGAACAGAGAAGCAGCGTGGCTCAGTGGAAAGAGCACGGGCTTGGGAGTCGGAGGCCACGAGTTCGAATCCCGGCTCTGCCACTTGTCAGCTGTGGGCAAGTCACTTATCTTCTCTGTGCCTCAGTTCCCTCATCTGTAAAATGGGGATTAGTTCATTCAATAGTATTTATTTTCAATAGTATTTATTGAGCGCTTACTCTGTGCAGAGCACTGTACGAAGCGCTTGGAATGAACAAGTCGGCAGCAGATAGAGACGGTCCCTGCCGTTTGACGGGCTCGCGGTCTAATCGGGGGAGACGGACGGACGAGAACGATGGCGATGAATAGAGTCGAGATAGAGTCAAGATTAAGACTGTGAGCATCACGTGGGACAACCTGATTACCCTGTATCCACACAGTGCTCTGCACATAGTAAGCGCTTAACAAATACCAACATTATAATTATTATTACTAATAACTTGGCACTGTGGAGAAGGGAAGACAAAGTCAATTTTATTTGAATTCTGTCACTGTAGTCCCCTAACAGGCACACCTGGCGGAGTTATTCCCGGTCACTTTTGCTTCCACTTGGAACACGTAAAGTGAATCCCTTCCAAGAATAAGAGGTGCCCCGTTGCGGATAAAAGGTCGATGAAATTATTTGCAGTAGCTTTGTCTAAAGACCCCAGATCTCAAGGGAAGCAAGGCGTGTTAGGCAATCCCTCTCTGCAGAATATCTCAGGGCCAAATCCCTCGAATCGTGTAATCCATTCTTCCGTAATGCACAGCGATATCAGAGAAGGTCTGTTGAAACGAGAATTGCAAGCAGCCACACTCTAACGTACACGGTGAATGGGCATTTCTGAACGGTGTACAGATCCCCTCAGTCTGTGGTACTTATTGAGCGCTTACTCTGTGCAAAGCACTGTGCTAAGCGCTTGGGAGAGAACCATCGCATCATCAGCTCCAAGCCCCCAATGGTCTTTGAACTATTTGCTTTGAAAAACGGCCTAGTGGATAGAGCACGGACCTGAGAGTCGGACGGTCCGTGGGTTCTAATACCGGCCTCACCACTTGTCTGCTGGGCGACCTTGGGCACTTAACTTCTCTGTGCCTCCTTTACCTCATCTGCCAAATGAAAATTGATAATAATAATAATAATGTTGGTATTGGTTAAGCGCTTACTGTGGGCAGAGCACGGTTCTAAGCGCTGGGGTAGACACAGAGGAATCAGGTTGTCCCACGTGGGGCTCACAGTCTTAATCCCCATTTTACAGATGAGGGAACTCAATTAGCAATTGAGACTGTGAACCCCATGTGGGACAGGGACCGCGTCCAACCCCATTTGCTTGTGTCCACCCCAGCGCTTAGTACAGTGCCTGGAACGTAGTAAGCGCTTAACAAATACCATAATTGTAATTATTTTGATAGCCCTCAAACCCTCAAAACACCTGTCTTCCTCATCCTCCACTTCTAGTCTCCTCAGCTCATCTTTACACTGTAAGGTCGTTGTGGGCAGGGAATGTGTCTGGATTTTTCTACTGTACTCTCCCGAAGGCTTAGTACAGTGCTCTGCGCAAAGTAAGTGCTCAGTGAATATGATTGACTGACTAACTGGAGGTGTCCCATAGGGCTCTGGCTGGGTCCCTCTTTTCTCGGTGGTTCCACGACGGATGGACTGTAAGCCTGTCACTGGGCAGAGATTGTCTCTATCTGTTGCCGAATTGTGCATTCCAAGCGCTTAGTACAGTGCTCTGCACATAGTAAGCGCTCAATAAATACTATTGAGTGAATCGGCACTAACGCCCATTCGTCGGGTGAAATTCTTCAGATATAATAATGTCGGTATTTGTTAAGCGCTTACTATGTGCAGAGCACCGTTCTAAGCGCTGGGGCAGATACAGGGTAATCACTTTGTCCCACGTGAGGCTCACAGATAATCCCCATTTTCCAGATGAGGTAACTGAGGCCCAGAGAAGTGAAGTGACTTGCCCACGGTCACACAGCTGACGAGTGGCAGAGCCGGGGGTCGAACCCATGACCTCTGATTCCCGAAGCCCACGCTCTTCTCCCTGAGCCACGCTGCTTCTCCATGATGAGTGGTTTATAATGGCCGCCGGCCGATCGTCTCCGTGGTTTAAATCAAGAGGTCGCCCAATCTTCAGGCCGGCGGCGGTGCCGGCGAAGGGCCAGGCTGGGCTTGGGGGAGGGGGTCAGACGTTCAGGGAGCCGACGGTCCCAAACCGAAGTGGTTCTGCCCCCAACTCTCCCTCCGTATCCCCAGGCCCCTCGGGCTGCCCTGACTCCGGGGGCCAGAGGGGAGGCAGAAGGGCCGTGAGGATCAAGTTTCCACCGCTGGGTTGGGGACGGAGAGGCTCCTTCTGCCAGGGGATCGGGGGGGCGGGGGGGGGGGACGAGGCCTGTCTCCCCACTCATCAGCCCGGACTCTGGAGCTCTCTCTCCCACACGTTTTCCTCGGGCGTTTCATCAGCTTGCGTGGCTTCAGCTATCGCCTCAGTGTCTATATCTCTCCAAGCGACTTAGTCCTGATAATAATTGTGGTCTTGGTTAAGCACCTGCTATGTGCCAGGCACTGTACTGAAAGCTGGGGTGGATACGACGAGCAAACCAGGTTGGGCACGTGCCCCTGTCCTACGTGGGGCTCGCAGTCTCCATCCCCATTTTACAGACCAGGTCGCTGAGGCGGAGAGAAATGAAGTGACTTGCCCAAGGCCACACAACAGACAGTGGCAGAGACAGGATTAGAACCCATGACCTTCTGGCTCCCAGGCCCCTGCTGCTCCACTACACAATGCCGCTTAATAATGTTGGTATTTGTTAAGCGCTTACTGTGTGCCGAGCACCGTTCTAAGCGCCGGGGTAGATTTGGGTCATCAGGTTGTCCCACGTGAGGCTCCCACTTAATCCCCATTTTACAGATGAGGTCACTGAGGCACCGAGAAGTGAAGTGACTTGCCCACAGTCACACAGCCGCTTCCCTAACTTGACTGCGTAAGCTCGTCCTCTAGACTGTAAGCTCGTTGTGGGCAGGGAAGATGTCTACCAACTCTGTTATATATTGTTGTTTTGGACTCTTCCAAGCACTTAGTACAGTGCTTTGCACACTGTAGGCACTCAGTAAATACGACTGATGACTATCCCAACTTCTGCTAAGCAATTTCACATTTCCTCTTCTTCCAGAACTCCTTCCCATAGCTGCCGCACCGTCGTCTTTAATTTCACCGACCGAAAACTGAACTAATTCTTTCTCCCATTTCCCCATCTCCGTCAACAGCACCACCCTCCTCCCCATCCCAGAAGTCCAAAACCTTGGTGACATCAGGAGAAGCAGCATGGCGCAGTGGGTAGAGCGTGGGCCTGGGAATCAGAAGGTCATGGGTTCTAATCCCTGCTCCGCCACTTGTCTTCGCAGAAGCAGCGTGGCTCAGTGGAAAGAGCCCGGGCTTCGGAGTCCGAGGTCATGGGGTCGAATCCCCGCTCGGCCACTTGTCAGCTGTGTGACTGTGGGCAAGTCACTTCACTTCTCTGGGCCTCAGTTACCTCATCTGGAAAATGGGGATTAAGACTGTAAGCCCCACGGGGGACAACCTGATTCCCTTGTGTCTACCCCAGCGCTCAGAACAGTGCTCTGCACATAGTAAGCGCTTAACAAATACCAACGTTATTATTATTCTGTGTGACGTTGGGCAAGTCGCTTCATTTCTCCGGGCCTCAGTTACCTCTTCTGTAAAATGGGGATCGAGACCGTGAGCCCCACGTGGGACAGGGACTGCGTCCAACCCGATTTGCTTGTATCCACTCCAGCGCTTAGTATAGTGCCTGGAACATATCAAGCACTTAAAAATATAGTAATTATTATCTTTCACTTAGTGTCTTCGATTCTTCACTGATACGGATGGTGCTTTGCCAATTCTACCAGATTAGAGGCTCAGGACCTGGTAGGGCTTTGCAGGTTTCTAGTTCTGAGGGTAGTTGCCCATCGCTGTGTGGGGAGCGAGGTGGAGATTATCACTGGGAGAGAGCTGCCCCATTCTGCCTCACTTGCCAAAGACGGGGAAAATCTCCCAGCACAGATCAGCAAGCGTGAGATCTCGCAGAGGGAGGGTGCGAGCCGGCCACCGAACCAGATGCTTGGCTTGGAAAACTGCCCGAGTCAGCACTGCGGACTGGAAGCAAGAAACGCCCCCACAGAGAAGAAACCTTGCCTCCCTGACTTCCTTCAGTTGGAAACCTACTTTGGAAAGCTGGAGGAGTAGAGAAGCAGCGTGGCTCAGTGGAAAGAGCCCGGGCTTGGGAGTCAGCGGTCATGGGTTCCAATCCCGGCTCCGCCACTTAATAATGTTGGTATTTGTTAAGCGCTTACTATGTGCAGAGCACTGTTCTGAGCGCTGGGGTAGACTCAAGGGAAGCAGATCGTCCCACGTGGGGCTCACAGTCTTAATCCCCATTTTACAGATGAGGGAACTGAGGCCCAGAGAAGTGAAGCGACTCGCCCACAGTCACACAGCTGACAAGTGGCGGAGCGGGGATTCGAACCCATGACCTCTGACTCCAAAGCCTGTGCTCTTTCCACTGAGCCACGCTTGTGGTCCGTGACTACCAATAATTGATTGGGGAAAGAGCCCGGGCTTGGGAGTCAGATGTCATGGATTTGAATCCCGGCTCCGCCACTTGTCAGCTGTGTGACTGTGGGCAAGTCACTTCACTTCTCTGGGCCTCAGTTCCCTCATCTATAAAATGAGGATGAAGCCTGTGAGCCTCACGAGGGACAACCTGATGTCCCTGTATCTCCCCCAGCGCTTAGAACAGTGGTCTGCACATAGTAAGAGCTTAACAAATACCAACATTATTATTAGTTGGATGCATTCATTCAGTGATATTTGTGCTGATCTGTTTTCTTCATCTAGACTGTAAGGTTATTATGGCTGCTAATTCTGTCGTATTCTACCCTCCCAAGCGCTTAGTACAGTGCTCTGCACATAGTAAATGTTCAATAAATACCATTGATTGAATGATTAATTCGAACAAATTACGTCAGGGCAGGGCAGGAGGTACATGAGTTGCTGCGAGAAGCTTAAGAAGCGAAGAATTTTGAATTCAGGCATCATCCATCCCTCGTACAAAATGAAAAGTTAGCAGTACACCCTGCCTTACTCGTAGATGAAGATAAGAACCTGTTATTTTCATTCGGGGTTGGTTCAGTGGAATTGAGTATTAGAGTATTTTGAGTGGGGGCCTTATAAGTGAAAGGAGGAATGTTTGGTTTGGAGAAGCAGCATGGTGCAGTGGTTAGAGCACGGGCCTGGGTGTCAGAAGGTCATGGGTTCCAATCCTAGCTCCGCCACCTGTCTGCTGTGTGACCTTGCACAAGTCACTTCAGTTCTCTGGGCCTCAGTCACCTCAGCTGTAAAAAAACAAAAAAAAGGGGGATTAAGAGTGTGAGCCCAATTTGGGGCAGGGGTTGTGTCCAACCTGATTAATTTGCATCTCCCTCAGCACTTAGAATAGTGTTTGACACATAGTAAGTGCTTAACAAGTACCGTAATTATCACTATTAATAATGTTCAGTTCAACATGATAATAATAGCATTTGTGAAATGATTACTCGACACCAAACAACGGGGTAGATATGAGAGAATAAGATCAGACATGATCCCTGCCCCCTGTGGGACTCACAATCTAAGGGGGAGGGACAACTGGTGTTTAATCTCCACTTTACAGATGAGGAAGCTGAGGCACAAAGAAGTTAAGTGATTTGCCCAAGGTCACACAATAGGCAGGTGGAGGAGCTGGGATTTTATCCCAGGTCCTCTGATTCCCAGGTGTGTTACTCGTTCCACCAAGCCACGCTGCTTCCCGAACATCCGCACCTGATTTCCCTTAGTACCCACCTCCTCCTGGGAATCAGGGAATTGGCAAATATAAAGTCTTAAGGATGCGGTCTTTTTTCTTTCTGTTTTAACAGAAGCCAGTCAGCTACACCAAAGGATCACAGAGAGTGTCTACCATGCCCCAATGGATGCATCTAACTCCACCAGGTAAGACACCTCTAACACTGAAGCCCCCAGATAGGCTTCAGTCCTCCTCCCCGCTCACTCTTCCAACTGAGAGCAGGAACAGCTGCCAGCCTATTCCTATAGCACAAGGCTTATTCCCAAGGAATCCTGTGTGCCCAGGCCTTTAGTTCGACTGGCTATGGCTTAAGAAATGAGGTGAGGAGGTCAGAGTTATTATTATTGATTTATTATTGTATTTATTAAGCGCTCATTATGTGCCAAGCCCTACTAAGTGCTGGGGGAGATAGAGGATAATCAGGTTGGACGCAGTCCAGGTCCTACAAAAGGTGGGGCTCACATTCAAGGTGGAAAGAGAATAGAACTGACACGAGTAAGGGCTCAATATATACTGGAGAAGGTCGATTGGAAAGTAACTCCAACGGTGTGGTGCCGGGTTTCCAGCCCCTAAAACCAAAACTTGGACAACTGAGCCCTGTAAAATGGGGATGAAGAGTGTGAGCCCCATGTGGGACAGGGACTGTGTCCAACCTGCTTACCTTCTATCTACCCCAGCGCTTAGAAGAGTGCTTTGTGTAAGCGCTTAACAAATACCGTAAGTATTAATATCAAGTACCACAATTATTATTATTGTTTTTACTTTCCCGAGTGCCTACTACAGTGCTCTGCACACCGCAAGTGCTCAAAAAATACCACTGATTGATGAGAGGCATTTTTTTTTTCCTCAGTGAGAACCCCTTGGAGACAGTTCAGCTGTTGCCGTTTCTAACACCCTCCCATATACTTTTCAACTTCTGTTTTTGAGGCCTTTAGCCCCAACCCACACTTGTGCTTCCCCAGAACAGAAAGTTCAGAAAGTTCAGTTAATTGTGCCTGGCAATCTGTCTTATGCTCTGAGGAAAGATCACCCTCATCTGACGCAATATGCCCAGATGTCTCACATGTGAGGGCAAATTCTTTGACTGCCAGAGAGACCTCTAGTGCTCCAACTAGAAGGCCAGTTTGGCATTATTTGAACTTCTTTAACTAGTTGGTCTTAACAGGAATCAGAAAATTTTCTCGACTTGAAAAGAGTCCTCTAAAAAATAGCCTACTATTGTATTTGACTTGGCTGCATATTGTGACAGTTTAACAGTAATTTGGCACCAGTTTTAGTGCTTCGTGGGAACCAAAAGCTAATAATGTGGAACATGACTGAGAAACAGGGGTTGATTTAGGTTTGCATCCAATTCATTGTACTTTACAGTTATTTTTTCTTTCTTTTCTTCCTCTCTACTCATTGTTGTTGCTTCCCTTTGTTATTTTATTTTTTCTTGTCTCACCACTCGGGTGTTTCTTAAACTAATAATGCCTTTTCCATGTGACTACTTCATTTTGATGAATTCAATATTAACCTTATTACAACAGTTTTAATGATTAAAAATAAATAGTGCATTGCTTCTCTTCCCATGCCATAACCATATATATAATGTTGGTATTTGTTAAGCGCTTACTATGTGCCAAGCACCGTTCTAAGCGCTGGGGGAGATACAAGGTAATCAGGTGGTCCCACGTGAGGCTCACAGTTAATCCTCATTTTACAGATGAGGTAACTGAGGCACAGAGAAGTGAAGAGACTTGCCCACAGTCACACAGCTGACAAGCGGCAGAGCCGGGATTTGAACTCATGACCTCTGACTCCCAAGCCCGTGCTCTTTCCACTGAGCCACGCTGTATACATACACACATATATATTTGTTTTTATCCCTTCATTGCAACATCAACCAAATGGAGGGATCGTATTTGAAATCTTGTGATGCTTACTTGTTTAAAGCCTTCTCTTACTTTTGGCTTGCTATGTTTTTCCTTTACTGTCTTCTTTTGGAAGAATCTTCTGTCTCTTACTTTGAATCCCACCTTTTAAACCATTCCCATTGAGGAATTATGTGCATTTTCTGGAGTAAATTTTAATTGCTCATTATTTTCATTTCCTTTGTTTTCCTATCCATTCTTCACAATTTATTTTTTTCCCCTACCAGTCACTGAGTCACCATCTGAAACTATCGGGGTAGTAAAAAAAAAAAAAAGAGAAGCAATGCTGTCATAGTGGCTAGAGCACAGGCCTGGGAGTCAGAAAGAACTGGGTTCTAATCCCGGCTCTGCCACTTGTCTGCTGTGTGACCTTGGGCAGGTTACTTCTCTGGGCCTCAGTTCGCTCATCTGTAAAATGGGAATTAAAGACTGTGAGCCTTCTGTGGGACAGAGACTGTGTCCAAACTAATTCACTTGTATCGACCCCAGCGCTTTGTACAGTGCCTGGAATGTCATAAGCACTTAACAAATACCATTAAAAAAAAGGAATAAAGGGAATGGCTATAATTAATCTAAATTAACGATACAAATAATCTGTTGCCTGTAGTACTTCCAAAAAAATTGCCCTAAATCTCTGGGGCATGATTAGTTCAAAGCAGTTCAAACACCCAATTATTCATTCATTCAATCATATCTATTGAGCGCTTACTGTGTGCAAAGCACTGTATTAAGTGCTTGGGAGAGTACAGTACAACAACGAACAGACACATTCCCTGTCCACAACGAGCTCACTGTCTAGAGGGGGAGAGAGGCATTAAAATAGATAAAGAAGTAAATGGATAAATAATCACTTCCATCTGCTTCACAGACCGAAGCACCGTCACATCAAGTACATATCATATACCCTTTTACTTAAGCACTAACTCATAAACTGATCCCATTTTCCTTCTTCCTCCTGTCTGTAATCCACTTTAGGGCCTATCTTCCCCCACCAGATTATAAGACCTTTGAGAGCCGGGACCATGGCCAGTAACTGTATTGTACTCTTATGTTGCCCCTGTAAAGTGCTCAGTGAATAGTGGGAGACGGGTAAGAAGGTTGTTATATTGGTGATACTGGTTGTAACTGGGCTGGAAGCACTATAACCACAGAGCTTCCAGCTCTGGAAGAATTGGAGCAGAGTTCTCTGAATGAGGGTTATTTGTTGGGGTGTTTCTGCTCTAGACTGTAAGCTCCTCGAGGACAGGGAAAAGTGTCTACCGACTCTATTGTACTCTTCAAAGTGCTTAGTACAGTGCTCTGCACACAGTACGCACTCAATAAATACCATCGATCGATTGATTGATTGCACAGTGCTCCGTTAAATAGCCTTAGATAGGGTTTACTCCTTCCCAAATCCCCTCTTCCTTTATTTACTCTTAGGACATTTAGCCTTTGCTAATCTTTTTATGCCAGATAGGCATGGTTTCTCAATCTGCCTCTGGCACTAACGTTTTTATTCATTTTCACTATCGTCAGCACCTAGAAATATATAAATATATATATATGTATGCATATATATATATATATTCAATTGAACACTCCCTTTTATTTTATGTGAACTCACTGCTTATGAATATTTCCACCTTCACTTCCCCCAGCAGAGTATAATCTCCTTCTGGGCAGGAAACATGTTTTGTGCTTCTGTTGTACGTCCTAAGTGCTTAGTAGAGGGCATTGAATTTAGTAGGTGCTCAATACCTACGAATACCTGTACAACTTCTGAGGCAAAGAGGAAAGGCTAGAGCTACACTCCATAGCTCCCACAAGACAAATTCAGAGAGGAAATTCTCCGCAGGGATGACTGATGGGGAAGGAGAGGAAAAATGCCACTAGTATTCTGCCGAGTGATTCCTGATCTATTATGTCCCATTAAAGACACAGCAGGAAATCGGGAAGCGGCTATGAAAACAAGACCGAGTCTTCAGACCTGGAAACCTCCACTCACCGGAACAGAACTTCAAGTCCCGGCACAAGACAGAAAAGAGGTAGGAATCCTGTGGGAGAGGACTGCCGGGGGGCGGCAGGGGTGCCCCCTCTTCATTTTGGGGTGTGAGAGTGAACTCGGGTTGGAGCCGGGGAGTCGTAGGGGGAGGGAGGTAAGGACAAGGTGAAAAAGGAGAATAAGGGACGGGGGAAGAAAAAGAGAAAGAAAAGGATAGAGAGGGAAAGAGATGGAGGACAGAGAGATAATGGAAGGGGAGACCTTACCTCCACCACCCACCGCCCCCCAACCACCGCTAGGCCGGCCGAGCCGGGGCAGTCAGTCAGTCGTATTTATTGAGTGCTTACTGTGTGTAGAGCCCCGTACTGAGCGCTTGGGAGAGTACGATATAACAATAAGCAGATACGCTCCCTGGCCAGAACACGCTTAGAGTCTAGAGGGGGAGACAGATATTAATATAAATAAATGACGGATATGTACATAAGCGCTGTGGGGCTGGGAGGGAGGATGAATAAAGGGAGCAAGTCAGGGCGACACAGAAGGGAGTGGGAAAAGAGGTAAAGGAGGGTTTAGGCAGGGAAGGCCTCTTGGAGGAGATGTGCATTCAATAAGGCTGTGAAGCGGGGGGACGGTCAGGGCAGCTGCCGTTTGGGCGTGATTGCAGAGGCGGGTGGGAGCAGACTTGAAAGAGGAACGGTGGCTGTACTGGATGGACCTGGTTGGTACCCAGCTGCCACAGCAACTACCAACACCCACTTGCGCCCCAGTGCTGCCTTGGCAGAACCTGGGCTGAAGCAGGCATGTGGCTCGTTCCCAGCAGGCTCCAGGCCTGGGGATGACAGGAGCCTCTTTAGCCACTGGATTGTATTTATTGAGCGCTTGCTGTGTGCTGAGCACTATACTGAGCACTTGGGAGAGTACAGTATAACAATGTAAGAGACACATTTCACCGCTTAGGGGAAGCAGCCTGGCATTGTGGATGGAGCGTGGGTCTGGACATCAAAAGGTCATGGGTTCTAATCCTGGCTCTGCCACTCGTCTGCCCTGTGGATTTGGGCAAGTCACTTCACTTCTCTGTGTCTGTTACCTCATCTGTAAAATGGGGATTGAGATGGTGAGCCCAGTGTGGGACAGGGGCTGCGTCCAATCCAATTTGCTTGTATCCATCCCACGTAGTAAGTGCTTAATAAGTGCCAGAATTATTATTATTAATCATTATTACCTGGCCTCCCTTTCCCTTCTTCCCCTCTCTCCTCTTGCCCATTTTCTCTCCCTCCCCCATTTTCATTCACTCTCAACCCATTTTTCTCCTTTCCCTCCCCAACTTTTTCCTCCGTTTATGCCTCCTCACCCCTCTTTCCTTTTTCTTCTTCCTTTTCCCCTTTACCATCCTCTCCGATATTCTTCCATTCTTTTTATACCGTCTCTTCCTGGCAATGACAGAAGTGTTTAAAAAACTGAATGGATGATAAACCATCTTGGCATGGGCTTTGGATTTAAAAGGACTAGCATGTCACATTTGCCACCCCATGAATCACTTCTTGGGCCAGAGGCCTGACCTGAAATGTGGGAGAAATTAGGGGCAGTGGGTTGAAAGTCTCTGTGACCTATAAATCATCCTAATTTTGGCAGGAAATAAAACTTCTTGATGAAAGCTTAATCACACATAATACAATGCGTGGTGCTTGCTGCTCTTCATAAGCAAAAACACGGTTGAAGAAACTCTCCCTTATTTTTCCCCAAATTCCCTGAAAAGTCATAAATACCTCTGATACTGCCAGGATTGAATCAGTGGCAATTCCTGACCCAAAGAAGGCAGTAAGCAGGTGTAGAGTGTGGGGAGAATTGTGTCAAAGGGGCCAAGAGGGGGACAACCGTCAGGCAGGACAGGTTGGACCAGCTCAGTCAGTCGATTGTATTTATTGAGCATTCACTGTGTGCAAAGCACTGTACTGAGCACCTAGGAGAGTACTATGGATCAATAGACACATTCCCTGCCCACAACGAGTTAACAGGCTACCATTCTCTCAATGATTCCCTGTCCAAAGTTGGCTTCCGCCTCTCCCCTTCATGCCCCTCACCTCGTCATCTCACCTCCCCTAAAGGGGAAGTCACCGGCCTTGACCCCATCCCAGCCAAGCTGCTCTTGTCCTCAAGTACCGTGGCACATTACTCCGCAGAAAAATCACCACTGATTGGAACTGATTGTCATAATTTATCTGGGAATTTGTCAAATCCCAGAGGGGGGTAGGACTAGCAGAAAAATCCAAAGTGCTTGGGAGAACTAGAGGAAAAAAAGGCCCGGAAGGGCACGTGGGGAACTGTGAAGTCACATTGCCCTGGGAATGGTGTTCTACACACTCTACACACCCCACTATGCTTGATCGTAGCCAAAATGAGTTCTATTGGCTCTTGAGCTCCATCTGTTGTTTCTTTCAAACAGTTATTTAAAATCAATACAAATTGAATTACTGGAGCTAATCAGTGGCTACATTATCTACTCCCAGTAGGTTTGAAGTCTGGTAATATTTGCTCTATTTTCCCTCACTCCTTTTAGGAGGTTCGTCACTGTTCAGTGACAAATAAATGTATGAAAAGATGATATTAGCAATAGTAATAATAACAATAATCGTATTTATTGAGCGCTTACTGTATGCAAAGCACTGTACTAAGCACTTGGGAGAGTACAGTATAACATCAAACACATTCCCTGCCCACAGTGAGCTCACAGTCTAGAGGGGGAGACAGACATTAATATGAATAAATAGATCAGTAAACAAACAAATTACAGATATATACAGATATGTACATATGTGGAGTGGGGAAGGGAGAGAGGATGAATAAGAGTGGCGCAGAAGGGAGTGGGAGAAGAGGAGAGGAGGGCTCAGTCAGGAAAGGCTTCCTGGAGGAGATGGGCCTTCAATAAGGCTTTGAAGTAGGGGAGAGCAATTATCGGTCTGATTATGAGGGAGGATGTTCCAGGACAGAGGTAGGATGCGGGCGAGAGATATTCAACATTAAATTACTTGCGTATGAAGATAAAGAGGCCCAGATACTCTGAGTTCCGAATACCTAAAGAGTAGAACTAGTTCCAGAAAGATAGTTGTAATATTGTTCCCAGCCGGGTGGTACAAATTGCTGGACTTCATATTAAAGAGGCGAAGGAGAGAGAACATTTGCTCTGATTAACTGTGTGATCCTGAATTCTTTGCACCATAACCAGTTTGTGCTTCATTTGTCCTGTATTTATAGCAAACATATTAAACAATATTTCTATATTCATTCATTCATTCAATAATTATTGAGTGCTTACTATGTGCAGAGCACTGTACTAAGCACTTGGAATGTAGAAAGCAGATAGAGACAGTCCCTGCTCTTTGACGGGCTTACAGTCTAATCGGGGGAGACGGACAGACAAGAATGATGGCAATAAATAGAGTCAAGGTGACGAACATCTCATTCAAACAATAGCAGATAAACAGAATCATGGTGATGTACATCTCATTAACAAAATAAATAGGGTAATGAAGATATATACTGTTGAGCGGACCAGTGCGGTGCTGAGGGGATGGGAAGGGAGAGGGGGAGGAGCAGAGGGAGAGGGGGGAGAAGATGGTTTAGCTGTGGAGAGGTGAAGGGGGGGTAGAGGGAGCAGAGGGAAAAAGGGAGCTTAGTCTGGGAAGGCCTCTTGGAGGAGGTGAGCTTTAAGTAGGGATTTGAAGAGGGGACGAGAATTATTTTGACGGAGGTGAGGAGGGAGGGCGTTCCAGGACAGCGGGAGGAGGTGGGCCAGGGGTTGACGGCGGGATAGGCGAGACCGAGGGCCGGTGAGGAGGTGGGCGGCGGAGGAGCGGAGCGTGCGGGGTGGGCGGTAGAAAGAGAGAAGGGAGGAGAAGTAGGAAGGGGCAAGGTGATGGACAGCCTTGAAGCTTAGAGTGAGGAGTTTTTGTTTAGTGCGGAGGTCGATGGGCAACCACTGGAGGTTTTTAAGAAGGGGAGTGACAGGCCCAGATCATTTCTGCAGGAAGATGAGTCGGGCAGCAGAGTGAAGAATAGACTGGAGCGGGGCGAGAGAGGAGGAAGGGAGATCAGAGAGAAATCATTTTTAAAGTAAAACCCAGCACTTTACCTAGTCAGTATATGGGGACGTTGTATGCACGTACTCACGTGCACAGAATTCTGAAATAGAGGAGTGATCACTTGCAGGGGATAAACCACAGCATATCACTTAAGAGAAAGGTTGGAAGGTACTTGGTATTTAGAGCCGTGTTTAGGTGTGAGTGGTTTTTATTTTCAAATCCTGGGGTAAAGGATCTATCAGAGGTTAGGGGATAAAGTCTGAGACCCTCTTGTTTTCTATAAATGAAGCAGGCAGTAGAATTCTCTCTGAGGTAACCATCCGTTGATAGGAAGGAACTGGAAAAGGAGGTGGGACAGGAACAGAAGGAGCATGAAAACAGGGCTCCAGATGATGGGGCAGTCCTGGAGGTGTGAGGCTAGCACCTCGTGAGTTTTGAGGCATCCTGGTCCAAATCAGCGTATGTGAGTAGAGGAAAGGATGCCAAATCCCTCCACTGCCCCTTCTCTGGCCCCTTCATTTAGAACGGTAAATGAAGGTTCAACCATCATTTAGAACGGTAAAATCCCAGAAGCTTCCACGAGAAACTCCACCCCGTCCCTGCCTGCCACCGGCTCAGACGTAGGGAGTCAGACCCTGTCCCTAGATGTCTACCTCCTGAAGTGCTTAGTACAGTGTTCTGCACACAGTAAGCACTCAATAAATGCGACTGAATGAATTGGAGACCCCTCGTAGTACCCCAGAACAGGTGTTCATCTCGATACTAACCCCCTTTGCTGGTATCTGCAGCCCAATGGCCACGATAAAAAAAGAATCACAGTAATGGTCCTTACATGGCCTACTGCTGACTTAACACCAGTGGAAAATGGAATGTGTTTTGTTCATTCTGTAACAAAAGTGTAATTCTCATATGCACATCTGAAAAGGCCAACCTCTAGGCTGTAAACTCATTGTGTCTACCAACTTTGCTGTGTTGTACTCTCCCGAGAGCTGTACAATGCTTTGCACACAGTACGGGCTCAATAAATGCCATCGATTTATCGATCGGTGAGCAAGTCAAGGGAGAGCAGGCACCCTACGACATGGTATGAGTTTAGCTTCGTGTCCTGAACCCAACGTTAGAAGCACAAATTTGCCCCAGATTTCTAGGCAAACTACCCCCCATAATTTTCAGACTCCTCCTTGTATAGTGACAGCAGTAAATTCATCTCAAAGACAATTTGAGGGTTAATTGCTTGACTAGATTCTGGTTGGTGAAGTCTTCGGTCTGGGGACCTCAAAAATTTTTAATAAAGTATTATAATTATTGTATCATCCCTACATTCCTAATCCAGGGTGGTTTAGCGACTTCTCCAGCAGCCACAGAAAAGAACAGAGAAAATAATAATAATAATAATGTTGGTATTTGTTAAGCACTTACTATGTGCAGAGCACTGTTCTAAGCGCTGAGGTAGATACAGGGGAATGAGGTTGTCCCACGTGAGGCTCACAGTCTTCATCCCCATTTTACAGATGAGGGAACTGAGGCACAGAGAAGTGAAGTGAATTGCCCAAAGTCACACAGCTGACAGCATACAAAATGTGGAGGTCCCTTTAAAAAATGAGAGAATATTTAACATTCTGAGTTTTCTTTTAAAAAAAAAAATTCTCAAAAACTTATATTAAGAAAGAATGATGATGAACCAAAGCAAGGAGAAATTTCTTTTATGAATTTCATCTGAGATTGTCACCTAGGGAAACCTTTGACAAAGCCGCTTCTTCTATCATGACCTAATATTTCCCCATTCCCTCCCACCCCCTAATAAAATGTCTGCTGAAACAAGCAATTGTAAACCAAATCAGACCTTGCCCCATGCCCTCATTCCAGGGCAGGGTATCTCATGGCAACTGGGTGGTGAAAGACCAGGGAGTTACATAATTGTTCATAAAATATGTACCTCCTCCTATCTTTACAATAGAAACTCAAAAGGGCTAAGCTCAAAAATTCAAATTGATCTGGAAAGGACACTCTGGCTTTAGGAAATGCTAAACTTCTCTGTAGCTGCAAAAGTTTCGAGTGTACTTTCCAGATCAATCTGAATTTTTGAGCTTAGACTTTTGAGTTTCTACGGTAAAGATACGAGGAGGAACTAACTTTCTCACTGTACCTTGACTTCATCTGTCTCGCCACCCATCCCTCACCCACATCCTGCCTCTGGTTGGAACTCCCTCCCTCCTCAAATCTGACAAAGCCTCTCCCCACCCTTTCAAAACCTTTTTGAAGTCACATCTCTTCCAGGAGGCCTTCCCTGACTAAGACCTCCTTTCCTCTTCTCCCATTCCCTTCTGTGTTGCCCTGCTTGCTCCCTTTATTCATCACTCCCCGCCAGTCCCACAGCACTTATGTACATATCTGTAATTTATTTATTTATATTAATGTCTGCCTCCACCTCTAGACTGTGACCCCGTTGTGGGCAGGGAATGTGTGTTTAACTGTTGTTTTGTACTCTCCCAAACACTTAGTACAGTGCTCTGCACACAGTAAGCGCTTAATAAATATTGAATTGAATGAATGTGCTATGAAAATGTGGGGCCACTGAGACCAAGGAGTTTAAGATTCACTCTGATTCACACAGGCCCGCAGTAGGTAGAGAAGCAGCAGGGCCTAGTGGAAAGAGCACAGGCCTGGGAGTCCGAGGACCTGGATTCTAATTCTGACTCTGTCTATGGCTTGCAATGTGACCTTGGGCAAGTCACTTAACTTCTCTGTGCCTCAGTTTACCTCATCTGCAAAATGGGGATTCAGTATGCCTCCCTACCACTTGGACTGTGAGTCCCAAGTGGGACAGGAACTGTGTCCATCCTGATAAACTTGTATCTACCCCAGCCCTTAGAGCAGTGCTTGACACATAGTAAACCCTTAACAAATATCATAAAAATTACCAAAAAAAACTTGGAATTTCCTTAATTCCCCAGGAAGTGATTGTTGAGACACTTCTGGCTTGATGTCACTGCAACCTTGCCCGATCCTTTCCACCTCCCAACACACACACACAAAACCTGGCCCAAGGCCAGCTGAGTTCAGCTTTTTGCTGACCCAATCCTTTCTAAGTTTCTCATGATCTGGGGGTTACTTTGAGTTTTACTGAAGATGTTCAGGACTCTCTAGTACATATCACAAAGTCTCACACATTACCAAAAGGCCGCAACATGATTTTGTGTAGATCTTTCCAAGAATAGATAAATAAGGGGCCAAAAGAAAAATAGCGACCGAGTTGGGAGGAGAAAGAGAAAAGGGAAAGAAAGGTGGAAAGATGACCAAGATGGAGTCTTCAGTCAGGAATGGTAAATGAACCTCAGTCCTGAGAATTTGGGAACAAGAACGTGCATGAAGAAATTGATTATAATGCTAGTGGTTTGTTTTGCACCACGCACACACAATGTGCGGGTCATTTCTTGGTGGAACGTGGAGTACAGTGAGTAAGTGGAAAGGGAATGAAAAAGGCAGAGACAAAGAGCAACCCAGAGAAGGAAAGAAAATGGGAAAGGGCTTGCCATACCCAATATGAGCCTCTAAACCTTAGTGGGGAGCATAGAAAATAGATTAATCCAAAGTGTCTCTTCAATTAACAATCTGACCCCTGGGGTCTCTCTTTGCTCCTCCAGCTGTTAATGCCTTTGGGAAAGGAAATAAATTTGCTTGTTTCATGGGCAAAGAGGCGGCCAAGAAGAATGGTTAAGAGAAGGGGTGACTCTGGGGCGGGGAAACGTCTGGCGTCTGGCTAGCAGTTGAGGGGAAGATGAAGAGGCTGGGAGTCGGGGAGGGAGAGGGGGTGGGAATGGGAGTGGGAAGAAGTGAAGATTTTGGTGGCTTATGTATTTAGGGAAGCTGCAAGGTTGGTCTCTTTCTGGTTTATGAAGTTAATTACACTCTTTAAAATTTGTCTTCTTCCATTGGTCTGGTGACCTGGAAATTAAGCCAGTCTTCTCATTCATTCAATTGTATTTACTGAGCGGTTACTGTGTGCAGAGCACTGTACTAAGCACTTGGAAAGTACAATTCGGCAACATAGACAATCCCTACCCAACAGTGGGCTCACAGTCTAGAAAGGGGGGAGACAGACGACAAAACAAATAGGAGTCAGAGGAGGTCATTCACCCCTGGTCTCTAGGTAACCTACTACAGGCAAACCCTACTTTCCTGTGACTAGCCAAACTTGCCTTTTGATTTTTGCAGCTCTGGTCATGGGATGGGAGAGGCTGGGGGAAGAAGGGAAATTGCTTTAGTCTTCTTGCCCTAAACAAATGACCTTTGAACAGCATAAGGACAATGTGAGATTGTGAGCCTTCTGAAGGATGGGGGCCATGTCTAGTTCCCACCTTTGTATTCCCTCCCAGCACTTAGAAGCGTGGTCTACCCATATTAAGAATTGAATAAATGAAATATCGCTATTACAATCCTTTATTTGTAGTTGATGCATATTTTACTTATAATCCTGACAATCAATTAGTGTTCTTCTTAGCCCCCACCCCCACCCCATATCCATAGTTTCACTCATACCAATCGCCTATTCTCTTTCTCTTTTTCCCTCACTCTCTTCCTCCCCCAGGCACCTTCCCTTATTTCTCTCATCCCTCAAACCCAGAGACTTTTTTTTAGTGGTATTTGATAAACACTTAGCATGGCCAAACGCTGTTCTAAGTGTTGGAGTAGATACAAATTAATTAGGTCGGACACTATCCCTGTCCGTCATGGGGCTCACAGAACAGGTATCCCTACTTTACAGTTGAGGAAATTGAGGTGCAGAGAAGTCAAGTGACTTGCCCAAGGTCACACAGGCTTCTCATCAGATTTCAGTTCTAATTAGGAAGAATTTCTCAAAGTTTGATAGATTTTGAAGATATTGGATATTATTTTGCACTGATTATTAGCAAAGGGTTCTTTAAATGGAACAGTCCACAAGTCATATTGAAGTTCACAGCTATTCTTTGAATATAAATATGGCAAGTGGGCATTGAAGGAGAAAAATAGATTAAGAACTACTCGGGAAGCAGAGTGACCTGGTAGACAAAGCATCGGCCCGGTGGGCAGATAGTAGAGAAGCAAAGTGGTTTAGTGGAAAGAACGCGGGCTTAGGAGTCAGAGGTCATGGGTTCTAGTCCCTGCATTGCCTCTTGTCAGCTGTGTGACCTTGGGCAAGTCACTTAACTTCTCTGTGCTTGTTACCTCATCTGCAAAATGGGGATGAAGACTATGAGCCCTATGTGGGACAATCTGATTACCTTGTATCTACCCCAGCGCTTAGAACAGTGCTTGGCACATAGTAAGTACTTAACAAATACCAACATTATTATTATTATGAACTGGTTCTAATCCTGGCTCTGTCATTGACCTGCCATCTGATCTTGGGCAAGTCACTTAACTTCTCTGGGCCTCAGTTTTCTCAATTGCAAAATGGGGATTAATTACCATTCTCCCTCCTACTTAGATGTGAGCCCCATGTGGGACCTGATTAACCTGTGTTTACCCCAGTGCTTAGAACAGTGCTTGACACAGAGTAAGTGATTAACAAATACTGCTAGAAAAAAACAAAAAAACTATTGCCTCAGACAAAGTCTTCAGTTCATTATAATGTTATCTGGGAAAAGATATTTCTCAAGGATATGAAAGATGCACCCAAATTCCTTCTGGCTGCATTACCTTTCATGAGTTATAATAATAATTATAGTATTTGTTAATCACTTACTCTGTGCCAGGAGAGCTGTGGAAAGCTTTGAAGACTGTGGAGAGCTTTGAAGTCAATAGTGAGGAGTTTTTGCTTCCTATGGAGTTTGAAAGGCAACCATTGGAGATTTTTGAGGAGGGGGTGACATGCCCAGAACATTTCTGTAGAATCTGGGCAGAAGAGTGAGGTATAGACTCGAGTTGGGAGAGACAGGAGGTCGGGAGAACAGAAAGGATGCTGGTGCAGCAATCCGGTTGGGATAGGATGAGTGATGGTACTAACATGGTAGCAGTTTGGATGAAGAGGAAGAGGCAGATCTTGGTGATATTTTGAAGGTGAGACCAGCAGGTTTTAGTGGTGGATTGGATATGTGGGGTGAATGAGATAACAGAGTCAAGGGTGACACCACACTTGCAGGCTTGTGAGACAGGAAGGATGGTCGTGCCGTCCACAGTGACAGGAAAGTTAGGGAGAGGACATCCAGGTGGAGGTTTGGGAGGGTGGCAGGAGGACATTCAGGTGGAGGTGTCCTGTAGGTAGGAGGAGATGCGAGCCTGGAGGGAGGGGGAGAGAACAGGGGAGGAAATATAGAGTTGGGTATTATCCGCGTAGAGATGATAGTTGAAACGTGAGAACGAATGAGTTCTCCAAGAGAGTGAGTGTAGATGCAGAATAGAAGGGGAACAAGAACTGAACCTTGAGAGACCCCTTCAGTTAGGGGATGGGAAGGGAAGGAGGAGCCCACAAAGGAGACTGAGAATGAACAGCCAGAGACCTAAGAGGAGAACCAGGAGAGGACGAAGTCAGTGAAGCCAAGGTTGGGTAATGAATTGAGGAGAAGGGGATGGTTCACAGTGGCAAAGCCAGATGAGAGATCAAAGAGGATTAGGGTGGAGTAGGAGCCATTGGATTTGGCAAGTAGGAGGTCATTGGTGACCTTTGAGAGGGTGGTTTCAGTGGAGCAGAGGGAATGGAAACCAGACTGTAGGGGGTCCAGGAGAGAGTTGGAGAAGAGGAATCCAAGGCAGCGAGTGTAGACGACTCGCTCCAGAAGTTTGGAAAGGAAGGGTAGGAGGGAGTTGGGGCGATGAGTGGAGGGGGCTTTGGGGTCAAGGGAGGGTTTTTTTAGGATGAGGGAGACGTGGGCATGTTTGAAGGCAGAGGAGAAGAAGCCTTTGGAGAATGAGCAGTTGAAGATGGTAGAATGGGTATGGAGGCTAGGTGGAGTGTGATGCACTGAGAAAGATGGATGGGTTTGAGAGAACAGAGGTCTCTGTGGAGGAATAGTACAAATTTATGGGGAGGAGGAATTTGGGGGAGGAGGAAAGTGAGAAGGTTGCGAAGGAATGGAGTCCGATGCGCAATTGGAGGGGTGGCACTTGAGTGGAGGCAGGAGATCTCCTCTGTAGATACCACTGGGAAGGATGGGAAAGTTGAATAAGGGTCCGAGAACAGGGGGGAATGGAGGAGTGGGAGGGGTGATTTTGGGGAGCTCAGACCCGATGATGTTAATTTTCTTATGAAGTAGGTGGTTGGGGGTGAGGAATAGGGGCAGGAGACGGGTGGAGGGAACAGGGGGGCTTGAGGAGTGAGTTAAATGTCTGGAACACCTGACAAAGGTAAGGGATGTCAATAAGGGAAGAGATATAGTTTTAGCGGGAAGAGTTAAGGCAAGAAAGGACAAACTTGAATTGGACAAGGTCGGCCTGTTGTTTACATTTTCACCAGCAGCGTTCAACATAAAAGTATAAAAGCAAAGGAAGCAGACAGTGGAGGTGATCCAGGACTGTGGGTTAGTGGTGAGAGAGTGACAAAGGGACAGGGGAATGAGTGAGTTGAGTAGAGAGGGGGTGTTGAGAGCATCTATTTGGTCACCAAGAGTGGGTAGAATGGGTATGGAGGCTAGGTGGGGTGTGATGCACTAAGAGAAATGGATGGGGTCAAGAGAGCGGAGGTCTCTGTGGGGGAATAATACAGATTTACGGGGAGGAGGAGTTTGGGAGAGGAGGCAGGTGAGAAGGTTGTGGTCAGAGAGAGGGATTTCAGAGTTGGTGAGGGTAGAGATGTGCAGCGGTTAGAGATGATGAGATCGAGTGTGTGTCTAAGTTGGTGGGAGCCGGAGGGAGAGGTGGAGTAGGAAGTCGTGACTTGCCCAAGGTCACACAGCAGACAAGTGGCAGAGCCAGTATTAGAACCCGTGACCTTCTGACTCCCAGGCCCATGCTTTGTCCATTATGCCAAGTTATATAACTCTCACAGAGAATACCAGGGGTAAGAAGACAAAGTCCAAATCCATTGGACTTTTCCCATGTTTTCTTATCTGAAATACAATCAGTCCAATCCATTTGTTTTTCTTTTACTACCATGTGTGCTAAAGGCGTGGCACCTTCAAAAATGAGCCCTATTTGGAGATAGAGGTGATTCACCTAGGAAAGTCTAGTCACATAATGTTACTTCACCTCCTGAAAAGTTAGGAGAGTGGGCAGAAAGAGAACATTGAAATTTAATATCCTAGAAAATTCCTTCTGTATCCGATGGGACTATGGATCCTCTTACAGATTTTCTTTTAAGGAGTTTGGCAAGAACAGCTATCTGCAAAATCCCAAAATGCTTGCTATCTTGTGTTTCACGTGCACTATTTGAAATGCTGCACAATCTGTCTGAATCACTTTCTTTAGCTATGTCTGTAAATCAGTTTGGCAATCTTCAATGGACCCAAACACTATTTTTGTTTCTTTTTTTCTTTTTCAAGAGCATGTTGGTGAGCCAGACAAGCATTTTCTTTCTTTTGATAGTTTCCTCGTTTCCAGTTTGGGATGATGATACCTATTTTCTCCCTAGCCCCCATAGATATTGGGGAATGAATCTAACAGTTAGGTCACACTCCCTAAATTAAGCTTCTCCTAGTTCTAAATTAGCTGAGTTAGAAGGCTTTGGGAAAGTTCAATTACAAACTAGTTACTACTACTCAGTATACTGAAAAGTAATAGTAAAATTAAATTGAAACAGAGACCTCAAAGAGTTATGCAGTATTTGCAATCAATCTCAATAAATTGTATTTATTAAGTGTTTACTATGTGCAGATCACTGTATATACAGCTTGAGAGAGAATACAATACAACAGAATTAGCAGACACATTCCCTGCCCATAACGAGTTTACAGTCTAAGATGTCATGGAGAACTTGACTCTGCCCCTCGTCAGCTGTGTGACTGTGGGCAAGTCACTGTCTCTATCTGTTGCCGATTTGTACATTCCAAGCGCTTAGTACAGTGGTCTGCACATGAGAAGCAGCATGGCTCAGTGGAAAGAGCACGGGCTTTGGAGTCAGAGGTCATGGGTTCGAATCCCAGCTCCGCCACTTGTCAGCTGTGGGACTGTGGGCAAGTCGCTCAACTTCTCTGGGCCTCAGTTACCTCATCTGTAAAATGGGGATTAAGACTGTGAGCCCCGTGTGGGACACCCTGATTCCCCTATGTCTACCCCAGCACTTAGAACAGTGCTCTGCACATAGCGCTTAACAAATACCAACATTATTCAATAAATACTATTAAATGAATGAATGAACTTCACTTCTCTGTGCCTCAGTTCCCTCATCTGTAAAATGGGGATTAAGACTGTGAGGCCCACGCGGGACAACCTGATTCCCCTGTGTCTACCCCAGCACTTAGAACAGTGTTCTGCACATAGTAAGCCCTCAATAAATACTATTAAAAAAAAACAAAACTTGAATCTCTGGGAGAATCAATCAATCATATTTATTGAGTGCTTACTGTGAAGCAGTGTAATTTATTGAGAAATTACTATATTGCAGAACACTGTGTTACTTGCTCAGGATAAGAATAATAATAATGATATTTGTTAAGCACTTACTATGCTTACTTACTAAGTGGAGGAGCCGGGATTAGAACCCAAGTCCTCTGACTCCCAGGCTTATGTTCTTTCCACTAGGCACACTGCTTCTAGATGTGTAAAGAGCTTGGAATAAAGAAACTTTGAGTATTTTATCAATCAAGAGGTATTCATTAAGTGCTTGGGAGAGTACAGTAGACTAAGTAGACATGATCCCTGCTCTCAAGGATCTTACGGTCTAATTCTTAATAGTGCTTTGCAAATATAAAATCCTTCTCTTTTTTCTCTTTGTATTCGCCCATGCAAGTAAACTAAGATACATTATTTTTATCTCTCTCCTCTGACATGAAATATATCTAGTAAACTTGCTTTATATTCTTCATCTATACTGCCTGCTTGATCTTTATTTGAAATTGTGTGTTTGTGTGTGTGTGAGAGAGAGAGAGATGGTGTGTTTTTAACTGTCAGGAGGCAAAAATCCTTCTTTTTGTCAAGACTTGCCTTATTTCTTTCCCCTCTGCCTCTCTCTCTCCTAGCCGACGCTTCTGCCAATCTTAACCTTGAGCGCTCAGCTCTTGCTAGAAAGCGATTCACTCTGCAAGGTCTTTCCAACCGCAGAGCTCCTCCCAAAGGTAAAATAATCCCTCATGGCATTCAGTGAGTGTCCAGCCATCGGTGTTCAGCACACTGTTCACATCCATGTCCCCTGCCGTCATGCCTTCATCCATTAATCCCGCTGCATTTTCTTGTCCTGTCCTTCTCACCTCCTTCTTGCAGACTGCAAGTCTAGGGCGTTGTCTTGCTGGTCTAAAATTTTTACAGAGTACTTTCCTCAATCAGAGTTCCTGCAGAATTCACAACAGCAGCAGCAACAGTTTTTTTGTTTTTTTTTTTAATGGCTTTTGTTAAGCGCTTACTATGTGCCAGGCTCATGCTAAATGCTGGGGTAGATACAAGCTAATCAGGTTGGATGCAATTCACGTCCCACGTGGGTCTCAGTCTTAATCCCCTTTTTACAGATGAGGTAATAATAATGTTGGTATCTGTTAAGCGCTTACTATGTGCAGAGCACTGTTCTAAGCGCTGGGGGAGAGACAGGGTCATCAGGTTGTCCCGCGTGAGGCTCACAGTTAATCCCCATTTTACAGATGAGGGAACTGAGGCCCAGAGAAGTGAAGTGACTTGCCCACAGTCACACAGCTGACAAGTGGCAGAGCCGGGATTCGAACCCATTCGACCTCTGACTCCCAAGCCCGGGCTCTTTCCACTGAGCCACGCTGCTTCTCTGAGGTAGCTGAGGCACAGAGAAGTGAAGTGATTTGCCCAAGGTCACCCAGTGACAGAACGGGAATTAGAACCCAGGTCCTTCCGACTCTCAGGCCCGTGCTCTATCCACTAGGCCGTGTTGCTTCTCACAAGTTATATGATCGTGTTAATAAGATGCGGGGTATACTTGGGTCCTGCTAATTACACCCCTTAAGAACTTGATTTCCAGAAGATTCTTTTGCAAACTCCTCACGGATTTAAAAATTTGAAGAGTAGCCTGACACGCTAGACATTTTTCAGTTGCCTGGGAAATGTCTGTGGGATATATTTAGCACCAGTTCCTGAGGTTCACTATGAACGGAAGGTATTGAGCCACTCAAAATGTTAGCTCTGCAAAGCGAGAAACTTAAAGGAAACTCACTACGCTGCTTGATTTTCATCTTCTACCTTACCCACGGAGAGCATCTGACTCATCAACCTTTTTGAAGGAGGAACTGGAGTGTTATCAAGTAATTCCTTGGCCAGTCTAACGTAAAGGAGTCTGGCATTTGAAAGAAAAGGTCTTTTTGTGCGATGAAATTGTAAAATAACATAGTGCCAGGTTCAGATCGTCTTATTCATTTACTCACTGTTGTTTGGCAGTCAGCAAGCAGTGAAAGAATCAGAGTCAAGCAGAGATAAACCAGCAGTGGTGGTGCCTGAAAGTTACCAATTAATAATAATGTTGTGTTAAGAGCTTATTATGTGCCGCGCACTGTTCTAAGCGCTGGGGTAGATACAGGGTAATCAGGTTGTCCCACGTGAGGTCACAGTCTTAATCTCCATTTTACAGATGAGGTAACTGAGGCACCAAGAAGTTAAATGACTTGCCCAAAGTCACACAGCTGCCAGGTGGCGGGGCCGGGATTCGAACCCATGACCTCTGACTCCCAAGCCCGGGCTCTTTCCACTGAGCCACGTTGAGCACCCCGGTTTGTTTAGCAAGAGTAGAGACTTAATTGTTTAGGGTTCACTGGCACGGATACTTCACCACAAGAAAGATAATAATGGGGAATTTACATTCTGTACCCTCTTTTAATCATTCTTGCCTTCAAGTATTTCCAGGCATGACCAATTTTCATAACCTCTTCAACAGTAGTAGGTAGAATGATCGGAACCTCATTGCTCAATATACATACTTGATAAATTCCTTTGACTTGTATAATAAGATGTATAAGCTTAATTATTTGACTTACAAAGAGCGGATGGTGCCCATGCAATTCCTCACTGATGGACTCAAAGTCATAAAAATAAGGTTTCCTCATCATAAAGCAATCCATTTAGGGAAACGGTGGGTGTTATTATAAATCACGAATTTCAGAATAATAATAAATAATAACGGTGGTATTTGCCAAGTTTACTATTTACAAGCAATGTCCTAGACTCTGGGATTGATGCAAGATAATCAGGTCCCCCACGGGACTCACGGTCTAAGTAGGAGACATTGAATCTCTATTTTGCAGATGAGGGAATCCAGACACAGAGAAGTTAAGTGACTTGTCCAAGGTCACACAGCAGGTACGTGGCAGAACCGGGGGTAGAACCCAGGTCCTCTAACTCCCAGGCCTATGCTCATTCAGAATACTCATTTTAGCTCTACCACAAGCTTGGTAGGTAACTTTGGGCCTTGAATTTATCCTCCTTGTGCCTCAATTTCCCCTTAAGAAGAACCATCTCTGGTTATCTAATGAACTGAAATGAATATGGCCCATCCTTGGCCCCCTCTGTCTGCCTCAGAACTACTACAAAATGGTGTGACGATGGTAACGATGGAGTCTCCCGGTGGAAACTTAAGGACTGAGATTCGGTGCAGCGAAATTCACTATCCCGCTAGAGGTTCGTGGGTGCCTTACACACTCTCTCTTCCCGGAAAGTCCCATTTCTGCCAAGTGGAGACTACAACAGAGTAGGTGGGTAGGAAGGGTCCAGCACGACGAAGAGTTTATTGAGGACCCATTTAATGGCTAAAGGGCTGATTCAGTGCTGTAGCACCTTAGCCTAAGCAAGGGAAGCAGTGAGGCGTCGCGGATAGAGCCCGGCTTGGGAGTCAGAAGGTCATGGGTTCTAATCCAGGCTCCACTACTTGTCTGCTGTGTGACCTCGGGCAAGTCACGTCACCTCTCTGGGCCTCAGTTACCTCATCTGTAAAATGGAGATTAAGACAGGGACAGGGACTGATTTGCTTTTAACCACCCCAACGCTTAGTACAGTGCTTGGTACATAGTAAGTGCTTAACAAATATCACAATTATTATTATTATTAGCCTAACAGGCAGTTACCTTGGTAGCAGCTGCAGTCTTTTTGACCCACATTAGCCATTTTTCAGATTTAGTCAGGATTTCCCTTACAAAGTTGTCATTTGCTCTATCCACCCTCCCTTCATTGACAACTATGCACTTGGCTGGGGATCCATAAAGCACTTTGCTACTCACCCCAGGCCCACAGCACTTATGTCAATATCCTTATGCTCTATCTGGAATTTATTTTAATATTTGTCTCCCCCCCAGACCATAAATTTGTTGTGGCTGGGAATCACATCTATTAACTTTTACTTCCCCAAGTGCATAGTACAGTTCTCTGTACACAGTAAGCACTCAATAAATATGATTAATCGATTGATTCCTGCTGGACAGGCCTGCTGAAGGCCCTAGTTGGTCCTATGGTCAGGAGCAGGGAAGCAAGATGGCCTGCAGGGAAGTAGCATGGCCTAGTGGATAGAGCATGGGCCTGGGAGTCAGACAATCATGGGTTCTAATCCTGGCTCTGCCACTTGTCTGCTGTGTGACCTGGGACAAGTCACTTTGCTTCTCTGGGCCTCAGTTCCCTCATCTGTAAAATGGGGATTAAGACTGTGAGCCCCATGTGGAACAGGGACTGTGTCCTACCCGCTTACCTTGTATCTATCCCAGCACTTAGAACATTTCCTGGCACATAAAAATACCGTAATTACTTTTTTTATTATTATTATTATTATTCAGCTTTCATCACTGAAGGTATGGCTCCAAAGGACATTCATTCATTCATTCAATCCTATTTATTGAGTGCTTACTGTATGCAAACCACTATACTAAGTACTTGGGAAAGTAGAGTAGTACAACACAATGCAACATCGTGGAACCGGGACTAGATTCAGGTTTCTTGAGATCCAAAGTCAGGCTTCTTCCCATCAGACCAACAACAAGACGTGGGTGCAGATATAATACTGTCACTCTAGAGCCAAGATGGAAATTATTGTAATTCAGTTAATTTTAATTTTCCTTCTAGGTAATAATGTTGGGATTTGTTAAGCTCTTACTATGTACAGAGCACTGTTCTAAGCGCTGGGGTAGATACAGGGTAATCAGGTTGCCCCACGTGAGGCTCACAGTTAACCCCCATTTTACAGATGAGGTAACTGAGGCACAGAGAAGTTAAGTGACTTGCCCACAGTCACACAGCTGACAAGTGGCAGAGTCGGGAGTCGAACCCATGACCTCTGACTCCAAAGCCCAGGCTCTTTCCACTGAGCCACGCATCCTGGACCACATAGCACAGTGCTTAGTACAGTGCTCTGCACACAGTAAGCACTCAATAAATACCATTCATTGATATAGTCAATTTTCTGAATAACCAGATTGCCATTTTTCATCATAGAAAGAAAACACTGAATTTGATGTTAATAAAACAATGAAAATGTATTAAAGTCACATGAGGAAAGCACATTGTAAATCATCGGTGGGATATTTTGAGTACCTACTACTTATCGAGTGCTTACTGTGTGAAAAACACTATACTAAGTGCTTAGGAGAGTACATGAGAGTAAGTCGACAAGGATCCTGCCCTCGAGAAATTTAGGATCTAGCAGGGGATACAGACACTAAAATTAATTAGTGAAGCAGCGCAGTCTAGAAAAGTCCTGTGGCCTAATAGAAAGGGTACGGGCCTGGAAGTCAGAGGAACTGAATTCTAATCCCACTCTGCCGCTTGTCTTCTGTGTGACCTTGGGCAAGTCGTTTAGCTTCTCCATGCCTCAGTTACCTCATCTGTAAAATGGGGATTGAGACTATGAGCCTTACATGGGTCAGGGACTGTGTCCAACCCCAACTTTTACTACAGTGCCTGGCACATAGTAAATACTTAACAAATACCATTAAAGCAATTACAGATGAGAGGAAGCAATAGAGAATAAAGATGTGTGCATAAGTGCCGAAAGGGGAAGGGTGTGTTGAGTGCCCAAATGCCTAGGTGATCCAGAAGTGCTGAAGCAGCAGCTGTGGGGGAGATGGGAGATTAATGAGGGAAGATCTTCCGAAGGAAATGTGATTTCAGAAAGACCTCAAAGATAGAGAAAGTAGTGATCTGGATGTCAAGGGGGAGGGAGTTCAAAGGCAAAAGAGAGGGCCTGAGCCAGAAGTGGAAGGGGAAACAAGAATAAAGGTGCAACTAATGGGTGGGTCTAAGAATGAAGCATGTGAAGTGGGGTGAAGCAGGAGAAGAGTGAAGATAAGTAGTGGTAAAATAGCTGATGATTAGTTTATCTGGAGGCGGAGAGAAATGGACAATCATTGGAGGTTTTTGAGGAATGTACAAAAATGACCATGGGAGCAGAATGAAATATGGACTGGAAGCCAGAAGGAATTGGGTTCTAATCCCAGGTCCACTGCTTATCTGCTGTGTGACACTGGGCAAGTAACTTAACTTCTCTGGGCTCATTTACCTCATCTGTAAAATGGAAATTATGACGGAATCCACTGTGGAACATGGACTGTATCCGACCTAATTAGGTTGTATCTACCCCAGCACTTAGTAAGTGCCTGGCACATAGTAAGTGCTTAACAAATACCAAAAAACAAAATTAAACCACAAACCAAAAGAGGATGAATATCCTAGAAAAGTGAGCATAGATTGAGACTTAGAAGGAACCAAGAACTGAGTCTTGAGGGACACCCTAGTAAGGGAGTGGGAGGCAGAGGAAGAGCTGGCAAAAGAGATCAAGAAGAGCAGTCAGAGAATTAAGAGAAGAACCATGAGAGGACCGTGACAGCAAAACCAAAATTAGAGAGTTTTTCTGGGAGAAGGGGCTGGTCCACAGTGTCAAAGGAAGCCGCAAGATTGAGAAAGAATAGGACTGTATACAGTGTATTAGATTTGGTTGGTGATCGTGGAGCAAGAAATCTCAATGGGGTGAAGTGGGGAGAATGCCAGATTGTAGAATATTTAGGAAGAGGTTGGAGGAGATAAAGTGGAGGCAGAAGGTGGAAAGAGTTCATTCAAGTAGTTTGGACAGGAATGATAAGATGGCGGGGGGGTGGGGGTGGGGGAGAGGGTAATAACTGGGTGGTGCACTGGGGTCCAGAGAAGAGTTTTTTGGTTTTTTTTAGGAAAGGGGAGACTCTTCCCCTCTTCCCCTGTAAGACTCTCCTCTTTAAACTCTTGTGGGCAAGGATCACTTCTACTAACTCTGTTGTATTGTACTGTCCCAAGTTCCAAATACAATGAATGCCCTGCACACAGTGAATGTTCAATAAATTCCATTGATTGATTCATTGGTGAGTGCTTTTGAAGGCAGCAGGGAAGGGACTATCAAAAACTGAGCAGTTGAAGATGGTGGACAGGGAAGAAAGAAGCTTGGATGCATGTGTTTTTATAAGATGGGAAGGGATTGGGTCAAAATTGCAGCTAGAGGGCATAGATTTTGAAAGGAGGTGGGAGGGCTCCAACAGCCAAGAAGGATGAGGAAATTATTCAGGGGTAGAAGGAAACTGGGAAGGTGAAAAGAAGATTTGGGTGACATCACACATTAGTAGTATTATTATACGTGTTAAGCACTTAGTATGGACAATGCCATTCTAACTGCTGGTGTAGATCCAAGATAAATCAGGTTGGACACTCTCCCCGTCTCACGTGGGGCTCACAGTCTAAGTCGAGAGACACCAAATGGTTTTGATCTAATCAACGAGATGGTTGGAATGTCTTCATGGGTGAGGGAGGAGATGTTGACTCTGGGAGTTTCAGGAAGGAGCTAAAGGTCTGGAGTAGTTGGCATGGGCAATGGGCAGGGGGATCAATAAAGGAGGAGAAGGTAGATTTATAGTGGGTGAGGATGAGTTTGAGAGGGGGGAGATTGGGCTGGTGCTTGGATTTCTGCCAACAGCGCTCAGTGACATGAGTGCAGGAGTGGAGGAAGTGGAGTGTGGGACCGTGACCCAGGGCTGGGAGTTGGTGGTATGAGATAGAGGGACAGGGGAGGGCAGAGTTGATGACTTGAGCAACAGATTTATTAATCACTTGGCAGACTACCCCAGAACCAAATGATCCAGTTTCTGCCCCCTAAGGACGTACGGTATAATGGGAGATTCTGGCAGACTCAAATTATTTTTTGATGGTGGCAACAAGAGGAAAAACAAGGTTATAATCAAGTAGCACAGATAGGCCAAGGTGAGATAGCTGAGTAAGTAATTGATGATGCAATTGAATATACAGATTGGCCTTCTTCATTTGACTACTAGGTAGAAATAAACTATAGGCCAAATGGTCAGAGAGGGGGCTGGGCTGGGTTAAGAATGAAAGCTCAGCTGCAGTGCCATGGTTAACAGAGCATTCTGTGCTGTGGAGAACCTGCATCGTTACTGACAGCATCTGGGGGGGGGACTGCTTTGCTAATTATCTGCCAGTTATTATTGTGCTTACTATGTACCAAGCACTGTACCAAGATAATCAGATTGGTCACAGTCCCTGTCCCACATCGGGCTCATGGTGTAAATCAGAGGGAGGAGAATTGAATCCCCATGATTCAAGATGAGGTAAGAGAGGCAGAGTTGTTTTTTTTAATAGTATTTCTTAAGTTCTTACTCTGTGTCAGGCACTCTGCTGGCGCTGGGGTAGATACGAGTTAATCGGGTTGGACACAGTCCCTATCCTCACATGGAGCTCACAGTCTTAATTCCCATTTTACAGATGAGGAAACTGAGGCACAGAGAAGTGAAGTGATTTGCCCAAGGTCACACAACAGGCAGCAAAATTAAACCAAAAAACTGGGGATCCGCTGCCCATGACCCCTTTTTGGGAGTAGAGGAACAGAGCTTTAATTCCTCCTCCTGCCTGAGAAGTGGACATTTAGCCCCCTCACAACGGGAGAGAGAGCTAGAGGACCAGACGACATTTCAAAGGGCTAGCCCTGATCCAAGAATCAAGGAAGCCAATGCAGCCAAGTCTACGTACTACTCACCACCCATGCCAGAGCCTACCACAGAGCCGCCCGGAGAGATCTTCGAGCCTTAGGGAGCCTAGCCTAGACATTAGGGAAAAAGCAGTGTGGTCTGGTGGAAAGAGCATGGGCCTGGAAGTCAGAGGAAATCAGAATCCCAGCTCTGCCACCTTCCTGCTGTGTCACCTTGGACAAGTCACTTCACTTCTCTGTAAGCTTCTTGATAAGCCTAGCTCAACTGTGCAACCGATGAAGGGAAGAGACGTATTTCTTCCCGGAGCCCTGTCACGTGGTTTATCAAATGGGGGCGGCTCCATTGTCATATACTATATTATTACATACAAAGAACACTCTGATATACAGCAGTGGTATTTACTGAGCACTTATTGTGTGCACACACTACACTTTTTTTAAAAAAATGGTATTTGTTAAGCATTTATTCTATGCCAAGCACTGTTCTAAGTCCAGGGGTAGATAGACGGTAATTTGGTTGGACACAGTCCCTGTAACACATGGGACTCAAACTCTTAATCCCCATTTTACAGATGAGGTAACTGAGGCACAGATAAGTGACTTGCCCAAGTTCAAACAACCGACAAGTGGCAGAGCAGGGATTAGAACTCAGGTTTTCTGAGTCCCAGGCCCGTGCTCTAACCACTAGCCACACACAATAGCCACTAGCCATACAACATAGTATGTTGTCATGGTCCCTGTCTACAACTGACAGTTGTAGAGGAGGAGACTGATATTAATATCTGTAAATAAATTATGAATATGATTATCTTAGTTTATTTTAATCTCCCCACTCTAGACTGAAGCTCTTTGTGGGCAGGGATCATGCCTACTAACTCTGTTATATACTGTACTCTCCCCAACATTCAGTACAGTACTATGCATATAGTAAGCACTCAGTAAATATGATTGACTGATCTTAGTCGCAACTGGTTAGAGTTGCCTACGGATAGCATTCCTCCTAAACCAGTAGCAACAAGTAGACAGTTGTTCTCCTAAACCAGTAGCAACAAGTAGGTACATAGGATTGGAGAAGGGAGAGAGTTGGGAGAGGATGTGAATCGTATCAGGGAGTCAGAATACATGGAGGAGGAAAGGCAGATTGGGGGAATAAGGAATCATTACTTGTAAATAAGGGAGTGAGAGGAAAGGATGAATTGTGTTGCAATCCAAAAATCTTCTATTTTGCCAGCGTTAAGCACAGATACAATCGACAGCATCTACAGAAACCGTCAGAAACCGAATCAGTATAGACTAATGTACTTAACAAATACCAATCATATTTATTGAGCACTTACCTTATGTAGAGCACTGTACTAAGTGCTTGGAGAGTACAATATTAACAGAGTTGGTAGTCAAGTTCCCTGCCTACCATGAGCTTCCAGTCTACAGTCTATAAATACCATTATAATAATTGTTCTTAGTTCTATTGTACAGAGAGACTTTTACTCCTATTCTCTGTTCCCGTAATAATAATCATAATGGTAATTGCTAAGCACTTACTATGTACCAGGCACTAAACTAAGAGCTGGGGTGGATACAAGTAAATCAGGTTGCACACAGTCCCTGTCCCACACAGGCCTCACAGTCTCAACCCCCATTTTACAGATGAGGTAACTGAGGCCCAGAGAAATGAAGTGACTTGCCAAGGTCACAGAGCAGACAAGTGGCAGAGCTGGGATTAGAATCCATGACCTTCTGACTCCCAGGCCCATGCTCTATCCACTACGCCATGCTGCTTCTCGCCACGCCATCCTGCTTATCGTTATCTGGGTCTGGTGTAGGCTCTCAATAAACGTAGCCGCTGTTGATGGTGTGGGACTTTAGAAGAGGAAGAGACGAGGATGCTCCCTCTATCATCGTGCTCATGCAAATTTTCACGGAAATCAGGAAACCAGACTACTTTCCAGTACAAAGAAACAACCCTCATTCAAATCATTTGGAATGGTGTCTGGCTATCCAAAGACAGAATCTGTAGCCTGGAGAATACGATGTACCTGCCCAGGGACTAGATTTGCAAAGCAGGCATAAAAGAAAAAGAAACACTCTCTGTGGCCTACCAGATATTGAATCGCGTACCTTATTGTGTCTCCTTTTCAGAGTTAACGTTTTGATCTCTCAGACATTTTCTGTGAGAACAGGGCATTCTTCTGTGACAAAGGCCAACATGAATCTGGGTTTTGATTACCAGCATGAAACCTGCTGGCAGGTTGGTGAACTCGAGCCAAGTTTCAAGCCCGTCGGGGCCACAGCAGGGAAGTTCTTCCTCTGAAGGGCTGTGGCCGGAGTCTGGTTCCCACCTAGGCTCTAACAAAGGAAAGGCTGCAACTCCATTCCCTCACACTGCCCACCAGCCCCCTTCTACCTCAGCCTGACCAACAAAAGAGAAATTGGGGCAAATATCCTCCGCCTTAATCCTACCTGAAACTACGGACCCGGCTTTTTGAAAGAGCCCAAGTTTCGCTTGAAATTCTGCTTTCACTTGAGACACATTCAAAAGCTCAACGTGAGCTTGAAAGAAAAAAGAATAAGGTGTGCACCTCATCTCTGCAAACCAGATACCCCAATTAGGGTCCCTATTTCCTTTCCGCATTACCTGGGCCCCAGTGTTGCTATTCTCACTTACAGTTCAAGATTCTTTCGTCAGTAGGATTTGCACCCCAAAGCATTCAAATGTTCCTCAGTCAATCAATGGTATTTGTTGAGCACATACTGTGTGCAGAGCTCTGTACTGAGCACATGGGAGAGTACAATACACAGAGTCGGTAGACACATTCCCTAACGTTCCCTACCCGTAATGAGCTTACAGTCTAGAGGGGGAGACAGATGTTAATATAAGTAATTTATAATATATAACTTAAGGATGTATATGTAAGTTCTGTGGGGTTGAGGATGGGGCAAATATCTAATGCCCAGAGGTCACAGACCCAAGTGCACCATCAGAAAGTCTCCCAGAGTACTAGTCTTCCTTTCAAGAGACAGATTGAGGGAGTCAGTTTCCTCAGCCACGAGCCAAGAGAAATTAAGAAAATGCTTTGCACTCAGAAAGCGCTCAATAATGTCATGAACCGATTGATTGAAACTCATCCTGGTTCTGCTTTGGGCCCACTGAGTGACTTTGGGAACGACTACTTAAGATTTTTAAGCCTCAGGTTCCCCATCTGCTAAATTTCCAGTAACAACAGAGCTAATGGGACTGATAGGGAGACGGGGTAGCAGATAATCTAAATATTATGAGTCACTTTGCAAGTGTAAAATGCTGATAATGGTCTCATCCAATGCTGACAATATAAAATGGAATGTTGCAGCCCACCACCATCCCAGTGGCCACCACCATCACTGTGGCCGCCACCATCACAGTGGCCACTGTCATCCCTGTGCCATCATCATCTTAGTAGCCACCACCATCCCAGTGGCCACCACCATCCCAGTGGTCACCACTATCCCTGTGGCCACCATCATCCCAGCTGCCGCCACCATCCCCGTGGCCACTGCCATCCCTGTGGCCACCACCATCCCAGCAGCTACCGCCATCACTGTGGCCATCGCCATCCATCCATTCGTTCATTTGTATTTATTGAGCTCTTACTGTGTGCAGAACACTGTACTAAGCACTTGGGAGAGTACAATATAAACATAGACACAGTGAGTTTACGACAGCCACCACCATCCCAGGAGCAAGTGAGCTTATGTGAGCAAGGGTTGGGAAGGGTGGGATGGTGATGAGTAGGCTTTCTTTGGGGAGGAGGGTGGCAGAGAGAGCCACAGTGGCAACTGAGTGGGTAGTGAACGTGTCTACCAACGCTGTTGCATTTTACTCTCCCAAGCAGCTAGTACAGTGCTCTGCACTCAGTAAGTGCTCAGTAAATACCATTGATTGATCCATGTGAGTAGGCTTTCTGGAGTGCAGGGAGGAGCCAGTCAGCCAGCCCAAAAGAGGACAATCGGGTACATAGCCCAAGTCTTCAGGGCAGAGGCATATGATGTAGGTGGAGCCGGGCCTGCTGGCCACCAGAAACAGCCCCACCTTGGCTCAGCCCTCGCCAGTCCAAAATCCCCTTCTTCTTATCTTGGTGCAGAGTTGGGTCCGGTTCTGTCTCACTTCCAGGACTGGCCTTATCCATCCGTGGCTGGCTTCTCCTGTAACCCCTCTCTGTCTTTCCCTTGTTCTCCTTTTGAAGCCCATTGCAGAGGAGTCACAGAGAAACAGGGCAGCCCTAATTGTGTTGATGAAATTGCTGGTAATGACCTCCTGCTGCCCCCTCCCAAGCATGCTCCTAAACAGTGAGATTTGTGCTCAAGTTACTGTCTCACTCAAGGACACGTTACATTGTCCCCAATAACTCTGGTATTTGGTAAACATTTATTATGTGGCGGCCACATCTGTGGGAGATCCAAGATGATCAGAGCAGACACAGTCTCTATTCCTCACGGGGCTCTCACTCCAAGAGAGAGGGAAAGCATCCTCTTTTTACAGATGTAAAAACTGAGGCCAGGAAAAGTCAAGTGAGTTGCCCAAAGTCACAGCAGGTAAATGGCAAAGCCGGGATTAGAACCTGGGTCTCTTGATTCCCCGTTCCGAGCTCTTTCCACCAGAACTTGTTGCTGCTCCTCTCCTCCTTGAAGTTTGATTAGGTGTGCCTACCAAAATGAGACACAGCCATAAATCCACTAAGGGATGCACTGCCTAAAGCTAGAGTCCTCTCATCTCCTGTCACAAGTCACTTATCCACTGAAGAGAGGTTATGGCCAGCAATTATTTTAGCCTGGCTCAAATTAGTAAAAACAAAGCCTTCCCCAACACCCCTTACTTAGTTTCCCAACTTGCAGCCTGTGCTTCCTTCAAGCACCCGTGGAAGTTAAGAATAAAACAAAAAAATTCCTCACGAGATAGATTTTTTTTCTCCTCAACTTCCAGATTGCTTGGAATTAATCCCATCCCATCATTTATTGTGCTTCATGTTGATTCTTTTTTCTTTTTTATTATTATTAATAATAGTCATAATAATAGTAATGGTATTTGTTATGTGCCAGGCACTGTTCTAAGCACTGTAAATCGGGTTGGACACAGTCCCTGTCCCATCTGGGGCTCACGGTCTCAATTCCCATTTTATAGATGAGGTAACTGAGGCCCAGAGAAGTTAAGTGCCCTGCCCAAGGTCGCACAGCAGACAAGGGGAGGAGCTGGAATTAGAACCCATGACATTAATGTTGTCTCTCTCAAAAGTGGAGCTCACAAAGAACTTCTATGACGTTCAGCCCTGGGGCCTCTAGGAAACTGGAGCACAGGAGATGAGAGAGGCAGAAACAGAGAAAGGGTGAGAATGTGGTCCCATGTGTGCAGCTTATTGAAGTACTGAAGAGGGTAGGAAACAAGAGGAATGATGAGGCGCTGGGATGGAGTGGGAATGGGGGTCATAGTCCGAGAGGGGGTGACTGGGCTCTGTGGTGGCTTTTGGCTGGATTTTGCCATTTTCCAGGGAAAACAGGGCAAGAGTGGAAGTGCCTGGGCTGAAAGAGAACCCAGAGCTTCATGGTGGGGGAGGAGTGTGAGAGCGCCTGACTGGAGGGATCTGCAAAAGCTGTTGGCCTGGTCTCAAGCCTGCCTCGCCCTCCCTTTAAGCTGTGCCCTGGCTCAGAGCCAGTTCTCCATCAGTGTGACACACTTCTACTATTTTTCCATCCGTGGGTATTGAAAATCCAGTCCCTAAATGTGGACATTTAAGCTCAAAGAATAATAATAATAATAGTAATAATTATGGTATTTATGAAATGCTTAGTATATGCCAAGCATGGTTCTAAACACAGGGGTAGATGCAAGGTAATCAGGTTGTCCCATGTGGGGCTCAAATTCTTAATCCCTATTTTACAGGTGGGGGAACTGAGGCAAAGAGACTTGCCCAAGGTCACACAGCAGACAAGTGGCCGAGCCGGGAGCGGAACCCACATCCTCTGACTCCCAAGGCTGTGTTGCTTCTCAAATCAAATGTGAATGGTGTCCCCAGGACAGTTTAACACCTAAGCATTAGGATGATCAAAATTTTTTTTCAGGACCCTCATAGTAAAAATAGCCAGTAGTATTCAACTCCTCAATCTGTCATCTCAGAAGAAACTGGTTCTTCAGGTTCTTGAGGACAAAGAAAAAAGATAGCAACAGAGGCTGTGTTCTTAACTCCAGAATCTTCATTCACCTTTTATGTTTGTCTGTGGACTTCACATTTGTTGAGCATTCTTTTTATAGTCAGGCATCAACCGGTGCCCCACAGCACTAATGTATATATCTGTAATTTTATTTATTTAAATTGATGTCTGTTTATATTGATGTCTGTATCCCCCCCTCTAGACTGTGAGCTCGTTGTGGGCAGGGTTTGCCACTTTTTATTGCTGTATTATACTTTCCTAAACACTTATTGCAGTACTTTGCACACAGTAAGCGCTTTGTTTAATATGATGGAATGAATGAACTGGGATCGACTTTTAAACAATGAAATTCCTCAAATGTTTGGGCAAAGTAGGAGGTTGAGAATGAGCAAAAATAGATTATGTGGAATTTTCAACACTTTATGGGTCATAGATGGTGCTCTGACATTCGAGGCAAAACAGTGAACCAGTGGAAGGTGAAACTGCCAGGCGAATTGGCACCCGCCGGAGACTTAAAAAATTTGGGTAATCCTGAAAGCTCTTTAGCTCTGCCTCCCCTTTCTATTTCCCTTGGATTTAGTTTTCATAAGAATTTGTGTTTGTGTGTGACCACTGATAGACAAACCTTTAGGTTCTCTTAGGGTAGTAAGAAAGAGGGAGGATGTGTTGAGGGTAGGGAGTAATTTGGGGAGAGTGATGATTTACATAAGGAGGGGCCTAGTTGGTATTTTTTGTTAAGCGCTTACTATGTGCGGAGCACTGTTCTAAGCGCTGGGGTAGATACAGGGTAATCAGGTTGTCCCACGTGAGGCTCACAGTTAATCCCCATTTTACAGATGAGGGAACTGAGGCACAGAGAAGTTAAGTGACTTGCCCACAGTCACACAGGTGACAAGTGGCAGAGCCGGGAGTCGAACCCATGACCTCTGACTCCGAAGCCCAGGCTCTTTCCACTGAGCGATGGAGAGCGGGATGTTCTGGGAGAGATGTGTCCATGGTGTCGTTATGGGTCGCAAACGACTCGATGGCATAAGACAAGACAAGTAGAAACGTTTGCAGGTCAGGGCTCTTCTTGGCCTATTTACTGCAAGACTGGCTTGCAGTAACAGGCCTTGTATTTGTAATTCCTTTCTAGTGAGCGTTCTCCAACCATGTCAGAAAACAAATCAGGGTTGGTCCTCTGACCAAACTCTATCTTAAGAGAATGCCTATCTTCTGAGGCCAGCCAGAACCAGGCAAGAGATCTTTTTCCTGTTTGAGAGAACAGGCTGAACAGGCAGTTTATAGTGTTGGACAGATTGGTCAAAGAGAACTTTAGTCCCAAGAGTTCTCAAGCCCCTAAAGGGATAGGTGGAATTCCACCTTCTGCTTCCCCTCCCCAAGCAGGGCACTGGTGGATTAGATTCTTTACTGAGCCTCGAAATGGCTGAGAGGCAAAAGGGTTACCGCTTGCTCTGGCTGAAGGATACTAGGTAATAATAATAATAATAATGATGGTATTTGTTAAGTGCTTACTATGTGCCAAACATTGTTCTAAGCGCTGGGGTAGATACAAGGTAATCAGGTTGTCCCACGTGGGGCTCACTGTCATAATCCCCATTTTCCAGATGAGGTAACTGAGGCAAAGAGAAGTTAAGTGACTTGCCCAAAGTCACACAGCTGACAAGTGGCGGAGCCGGGATTAGAATCCACGACCTCTGACTCCCAAGCCCGGGCAGTTGCCACTGAGCCACACTTGATGGTCCTGGATAGAGGGGGCACTCTTCCCAGGCCCCCTATAAGGCAATGAGCCTGCTGCTCTGACAGATGAAGAGAGTTCTTCAAAGACCAATACTTTTTCATAGTCAGATTGACCCAAAGGCCTTGGGAACGTAAATTACAAGTGCGGAACTGGTAGTTCTTGTTCCGGGATTTGATCCTGTCACGAGCCAGATGGGTCAACTCACTTGTGAAAGTGAACAGATTACCTTGGCTTTTGTTTTTCTAGACCTCTAGGAAGAAGGTTAACCCCACCAAGACACCAGAATGCTATTCACCATGATTTGTTCATTCATTCATTTCTTTCCTGTCATTAAATCACCCTGCAAACACGTTCCGAAATGTGAGCCTCCCTCCAAAACTTTGACCATCAACTCCATCCAAAGAGAGGTTGAAGAGCATCATTTCATAGGCTCTGGAGGCCTTGTAAGGGTTAAATTGCCTCACGGTGAGAGGCTCCCCCTGAGTAAGTGGTTCCTGAATGATAATAATAATTTATTTAAGCGATTACTAAGTGTCAAGCACTGTCCTGTAGATCCCAGTTAATCGGGGGCTCTAAGTGATTTCAGGGCATGCTACCTTTGAACATTTCCATTTCTCTGACCCTCCTTCCTTGCTGGGAGATAACTTCTGCTTTCCTCTGCTTTCTCTGACTGCTGACCCTGTCATTCCCCGCATCTCTGCCCTACCAGATCCTGAATCTAAAGAGAAGGATGTCACCCGCCGCTTCTCCTTAGCCTCGTCCCTCAGCACAACAGCCACCACCACATCTGCGCTAAATAAAGGTACCTGTATGCTCTCTGCTCCTAACTGCTTTCCTTTGCCTGCTGACCTCAACTTGTCCTTTGGTGGACTCTTGCCGAGTGTCGCGTGTCATAGAACTACAAGCAGCTTCTGCCCCGGGCGCTTCTTGGATCGCTCTCGAGCCAAAAGGACTTCGTGACAAAGAGAAATAACAATTAAGAATAAGTTCCCCAAAGGGGCAGGCTTTCCAGCTAATAGGGTGGCTAGGGACTGTTTCGGTGAAAATCGTCAAGATCTATTCCTGTAATTTGGGTTTTTCTCAGTAATTAAACTACCTCAAACTGCAGTCATGCTGAATAGTTCCTTTGACTGCTTCCCAGTGCCTTGGGAGAAATGACAAAAAGGATCCATATCCTTAGGCTAGTATAGATTAAGGCCAAATTTATAATACATACAGGAAAAGACTTCTGACTAAGATATATGGCAGCTCCTTCATTGTTCTTGCTTTGCCACGAGGGCTCTGACCAAGTCTGGTGTGCCACAGATGTATTATATTATTTAAAGGGATGAATTTGGCCTTAGAAAAACACCCTACGAGGACAGGGGTAGCGCAATTTAATTGTTGCAGGACAGGATACGGAATCAGAAAACTTTGGTTCAGACTCCAACTCTGCTCACATGATGTTGACGATTATGATATCTTAGTAAGTTATGATAAATAAATAATGATGGTACTTGTTAAGTGCTTACTATGTGCCAAGCACCATTCTAAGCACTGGGGAAGATACAAGTTAATCAGGTAGGGACAGTCCCCGTCTCACATGGGGCTCACATTCTTAATCCCCATTTTATAGATGAGGTAACCGAGGCCCAGAGAAGTTAGGTGACTGGCCCAAAGTCACACAGCAGACATGTGGTGGAACCAGGGTTAGAATCCAGTTCTTTCTGACTCCCAGGCCTGTGCTCTATCCACTAAGTCACACTGTTTCTTATTACAGGAATAAATAATAATGATAGTATTTGTTAAGCGCTTACTATGTGCAAAGCACTGTTCTAAGCACTATGGGGGATACAAGGTGATCAGGTTGTCCCACGTGGAGCTCACAGTCTTAATCCCCATTTTATAGATGAGGTAACTGAGGCACAGAGAAATGAAGTGACTTGCCCAAAGTCACACAGCTGACAAGTGGTGGATCCGGGATTAGAACCCATGACCTCTGACTCCCAAGCCCGGGCTCTTTCCCCTGAGTCACGCTGCCCCTTTCTACTACAGAGAAATGGTTTGGTGGTGAGATTAGAACTGTGGAGAAGTCTATAAATCACTTACCCTTTGGAGATTTGTTCTTTCTTAATATGGCGATGATTTTGTGTATTTGCTGAGACTTCTAGCACTTTGCCAGCTATCGTTCCTCTGTCAATGGATGTCACTAGGTAAAGGCCGAGAATGCAAAATCACAAAACCTAAGAGTTTTTGTGGAAATTAGGAGGCCTGGGTTTTAATCTTTGTTCTCTTGTTGGCTGAATGATGTGCAGTGCCTTGCCAGTCTCCCTGGGTCCTTCTTTTCTCTCAGGGACTCTATTGGTGAAATTATTTTTCGCCAATAATTATTGTAGTATTTGTTGAGTACTTACTCTGTGCCAGGGACTGTACGAAGTGTTAATAGATACAAGAAAATCAAGTCGGACACAGTTCCTCCCTACGTGGGACTCACAGTGTAAGTAGGGGCGAGAACCCATATTGAGCCCACCTTTTATGGATGTGGAAACTGAAGCACAGAAGTTAAGCGTTTGGCGTAAGCTCACGCAGCAGGCAAGTGGCAGAGGACTAGAACCCAGGTCCTCTGACTCCCAGGCCTATGCTCTTTCCACTAGGCCACACTGCTTCTCCTTGAACTGCTCAGAAGAAAGGTATTTCCTGCATAGTTACCTGTTATTGTAACATAGAAACAGTACAATTGTATTAAACTCCTCTGCATCTGTAAACTCCATATAGGTCCTCTCCGTCCTGCTGTAAAAGTCAAGAGGCATGAGATAAAGAGTGACCCAACTCCCTTGGGGTTTGAAGGTACACATTGTTGTGCTGCATGGAATCTCTCCCATAGTCACCGGATTATCATTTTAAGAATTGCACGACTCTTCTTTGCCATCAGCTCATCACATTTATTAAGCACCAGGAAGGGTTGCTGTGATTTGGGCTTCTTTGATCATTTTTGTTAAGTTACTTTACCTGCTCTTTCTGTGTTTGTGTTGTGCTGGTTTTGTGGTGTTTCACTTTCATTTCTTCACGTTAGAGGGGTTTACTGCCATTCTTCCCTGCTCATCTCTGAAGCACTTTCTCTGCAATCTAAAAGCCACTTCACAGTCATATCAGATAAGAATAGTAATAATAATAATAGCAATGATAATTGTGGAATTTGTTAAGCACCTTCTATGTATCAGGCTCTTTTTGTATGGTACCTGATAATCCCGTACTATGCGCCAAGCACTATTCTAAGCACTGTGGTGGATACAAGGTAATTGAGTTGAACACAGTCCCTGTCCCATATGGGGCTCACGGTCTTAATCCCCGTTTTACAGATGAGGTAACTGAGGCACAGAGAAGTACAAGAGGATCAGGACAGATGCAGTCCCTGTCCCACATGGGGTTTACAGTTTAAAGAGGCAGAACAGGCATTGAATCCCTATTTTACACATAAGTACCTTGAGGCTCAGACGAGTTTAGTGACTTGCCCAAGATTACACAGCAGGCAAGTAGTGGAGTCAGGATTAAAACCCAGGACCTCTGGCCCCCAGACCCATGCTCTTTCCACTAGGTCACAGTGCTTCCTAGATAATTGTTTACACCCATTTTATGTCTTTAATATTGAAATTCTCAACCTTGGCAGTGTAGCAACCTGTACCTATGCTAATTGACACTTCTCTACCTAAGATGAAGGAGGCAGCAGGCAACATTGTTTTATTGAACATTCAGTCACCCCTGTGCATTCCAGGGTCTCTTCACTGCACTTAGTACCGTGTTTTGCATGCGATAAGCACTCAGTGCATACAACTGAATGAATGAATGTCCACCAGCAAATCCACTGATATAATATTTTGAAAATGCCCTTTAGACTGTAAGCTCCTTATGGGCAGGGAACGTCTACCAACTCCATTACATTGTACCCTCCCAAGCAGTGCTCTGAAGACAGTGAGCGCTCAGTAAATTCGACTGATTAATTTATTGTCTGTCACGTTATTCAGAGTTCCTTTCTGCCTCCCCAGAAGGACCCCACCTTCAGCAGAGCTGGCAGGAGAGGATCCCTGGCAACACAGCATTAGGGAAGAGGCCGCTTGCCCAGCCTCCTCATCCCCCTCTTAAGCAGCAGCAGCTGTCATTGCTCTACCATGACAATGACACCGTGACCACCACTCGCCACTCGCATTGCTTACGCACTGAAAGCGGTCTGCCTTGGGCCTGTGCACAATGGGGGTTTCTTCCCAACCAAAATGATGTGTTTCTAGCCCCAAGAGAAACTCCGTTTCCTACATGGCTCTCGGGGCGAAAGGAGCCGGAGCAACTGCTAGGAGAGCTGCCGGTTCTGCTCCAGTGTTTTAGCAAAGCTGGCGACGGCCAGCAGAAGGATGGACCTGTAGTAGTCCCATCTGGGAAATAGCAGCAGAGGAAGGCAGGGCCGGCTCAGTTAGCCCAGGGTAAAACCAGGTCCCTGGCGTTGTCGCTCCCGTCCCTGGGCGGAAGCTCTGGTATTGCCACTGTGAAGGGAGCAGTTGACCCATCCTTCGCTGCTGCCATCCGAAAAGAAATGACAGCAACACAGGCAGCCGAGTCTGCTCAACTGTCCTATGCCCGGCCAGGACACCCCAATTGGCACCACTCAGCAGAAGACAGCAGTGCCAGTATGCTTGCTGTCTTCTCCCCCCTTTAAATTCCTTTTCTCATTCCCCACCTTTCCGTCGATGCTTTTTCCTCCTCCCCTCTGTCTCCCCACCCCATCCCTCCCAAAGTGATCAGACATCTGTTACACCGTGTCACGGGTGCCCTGCATCGAGAGAAGACAAGCCCAGTTGAGAGATGGAGAATTCTTTGGTTTTCAATCTGAGTTTTGGGAATCCTTTCTTAAAAAATTTCTGATCACTAGAGTAGTAGTTACAGCCACTATTGAATAAAAATGAAGTTTATCAGATTCAAAATTGTCCCGGAAAATAGAAAACAGGAAGTATTTATTTCTGTGTGTATTTGATAAGGTATAACTCCAAATGATTTTGCTGTGACAAAAATAGGAAAAACGGAAATTACAGCTAAATAGTACCCTATTTATCAATTCTTCTGTCCTTGAATTTACCCCTAACAGGTTTTATTGAGGGTGTGCTTGGTTGTTCTGCTTGCTTGTTTTCTGACCTGGGCAGTGTTGAGGCCCCTGTTGAGATTAATCATTTTCAAGTTGCATCAGTTGGTGAAAAAAGAAACATTCCATATTGATAATTATCAAAATTATACAGTAGTTTACCTTGAACCCCATCTTTGAAGAATAGTTATCTATTTAGAGTAAGGAGAAGGAACACTATCTTTTTACTCACTGTTGTGCATTTCTGGTAAGGTTTGGCATGAACATTTCTTTAAAACTTGTTTGTCCATACATCGTGTGTGTTTGACTCTCCAAAAATCAAATGCAACCTGAAAGGACAGTGGTAACAAAACTGTATTTTGTTGAGGCTGTGTGTTTGGTTTGGGGTTATTTTTAAAGGACAGAAAGAAACGAAGTCTGTTTCCTCTCACAGATGCTTTTGAGAATTCCATATTGGCCCAGGCTAATTGTACTGAAGGCTCCACCACAAGAACAGTCCCTAGATCTGCTTCACAGACAGGTAAATGTTGTTATGTTACGTTACTGTGAATGAGAAGTTGAGTAACAATTAGGCCTTTATTTGAAAGCTGACTTCATTTCTGTGCCATGCTCTCTTCATGCTTCCCCCCTCCCTTAAAGAGCAAAATTAAATCTGATTTAAATGCAATCCTGACTAGGGGCATGGGGTTAGGTATGATGGCCTTTAGTAGACCTGTGATTCTCTGCATGAATACATCAGCAGCATGGCGTAGTGGATTGAGTACGGGCCTGGGAGTCAGAAGGTCATGGGTTCTCTAATACCAGCTCTGCCACTTGTCTGCTGTGTGACCTAGGGCAAGTCGCTGTGCCTCAGTTACCTCATCTGTAAAACTGGCATTGAAACTGTGAGCCCCATGTGGGACAGGGACTACGTCCAACCCAATTTGCTTATATCCACTCCAGCGCTTAGTACAATGCCTGGCACATAGTGAGCGCTTAACAAATACCATCATCATTATTTTTATTATCTATTCTGTATTTATAGTATTTATCTACACCTACTATGGGCAGAGCCTCGTACTAAGCACTTGGGAGAGAAAAATCTCATTTAACCCACTGCTGACTCCTGGCCCACCTCCTGCTCTGGCTTGGAAATCCCTCCCCCTTCATATCCGACAAACCACCGCCGTCTCTACCTTCAAAGTCTTATTAAAATCACATCTCCGCGGAGAGGCCTTCCCCGACTAAGCTCTCATTTGCTCTTCTCCCACTCCCTTCTGCATTGCCCTTGGATTTTTCCCCTTTATTCACCCCCATCCTCAACCCCAAAGCACTTATTTACATATACATAATTTATTTACTTATATTAATGCCTGTCTCCCCCTCTAGACTGCAAACTCCTTGTGGGCAGTGAGTGTGTCGACCACCTCTATTATATTGTACTTTCCAAAGCACTTAATATAGTAGTCTGCCCAGAGTAAGTGCTCAATAAATACAATTGATTGATTGATTGGTTAATTAAAATAGCATCAGTAGGCAAAAAGCTCATAAGTCCACAATTAAGCCAATGCAATTGCACACAGAAGAAAAAGTGAAGAATAGAGCGATAATCATCCCTCAGTACATCGCCCCCAAGGTCAATCACTCAGTCAGTCACATTTATTGAGCATCTACTGTATGAAGACCACTGTACTAAAGCACTTGGAAGAGTCTTGTCTTACCCTGTTGAGTCATCTCGAACCTATAGTGACTCCATGGACACGTGGAAGACCCCACCTCCATCTGCAATGGTTCTGGTAGTGTATCCATAGAGTTTTCTTGGTAAAAATACGGAAGTGGTTGTACAATAGTACAATAAACGGACACATTCCCTTTCCACAATGAACTTACACTCTACGTGATATATACATAAGTGCTTTTGGGCTGGGGGCAGGGTGAATAAAGGGAGCAAGTCAGGGCAGTGCAGAAGGGAATGGGAGAAAAGGAAAGGAGGGTGTAGTCAGGAAAGGCCTCTTGGAGGAGATGTGCCTTCAATGAGGCTTTGAAGTGGAGAGAATAATTATCTGTTGGCCAAGGTGTGTGCTTCGCTCTGTGAGGTTGGTTCCTTCTCTGCTCATGATTCATTCAATCGCATTTATTGAGCGCTTACTGTGTGCCAAGCACTGTACTAAGCAGTTGGGAGACTACAGGATGACAGTAAATAGACACATCACCTGCCCACAACAAGCTTACAGGTGATCTGCCAACCCTGGGACCTCATGTGTTCGCAGCTTGCTGGGACTGACCGCATCCTGTGCCACACTCACTCTCACATCTCCCCCAGCTCCCCTAGCTCTTCGCAGGAGTCCTCCCGATCATCCGTGGATAGTCCTGCCGGGGCCTGGAGCCCTGGCTTCACTGCACTGAGGGTAGGAGGGTTGGCAACACTTCAAAAAAACAGATCTTCACGTGCATGTAACAATAATAATAACTGTGGTATTTGTTAAGCTCTTACCATGTGCTTTAGCGCCCGGTTATTAATGCTCCCGCCACTGAGTTCTCTGGTTCGGACGCTGCCCCAGACTTCACCTGGACCTGGGAGGGAAATTCAAAGTCTCTGAAGCAGCTGGGAGGGTCCGAGTATCCTGGAGAAATACCCTCAGTTCAGCTGACTTGGGCCAAATTGAGCAGATTTCTCTACCTGCAAAGACTTCCCTAAGTCCTTATGCACTTGGCTATGTACCCCTTAAGTACTTTGATACTCACCCCAGCGACACTGATGTGAATATTCTTATACCCTACTATTTCCCTTAACTTTGCTTTGATGTCTGTCTCCTCCTGTGGACTGTAAAATTCCTGTGGGAAGGGAGCTTGTCTGCCAACTCTGCTGTATAGTGCTTTCCCAAGCAATACAGTAATAACAATAATAATAATAATGGCATTTGTTAAGCACTTACTATGTGCAAAGCACTGTTCTAAGCACTGAGGAGGATACAAGGTGATCGGGTTGTCCCACGTGGGGCTCACAGTCTTAATCCCCATTTTACAGATGAGGGAACTGAGGCACAGAGAAGTGAAGTGACTTGCCCAGAGGCACCCAGCTGACAAGTGGCTGAGCCGGGATTTGAACCCATGACCTCTGACTCCCAAGCCCGTGCTCTTTCCACTGAGCCACGCTGCTTCTGTAGTCTACACACAGTAAACTTTCAAGATATACCACTGAATGAGTGATTGATGATTCATTCATTCAGTCACATTTATTGAGCACTTACTGTGTGCAAAGTACTGTACTAAGCACATAGGATTTAGAAGCAGTGTGGCCTAGTGAAGAGAGGAAGGGCCAGGGAGTCAGAAGGACCTGGGTTCTAGTCCTGGCTCTGCCACATATCTGCTGTGTGACCTTGGGCAAGTCGCTTAACTTCTCTGGGCCTCAGTTCCTTCATCTATAAAATGGGGATTAATAATCATGTTGGTATTTGCTAAGCACTTACTATGTGCAGAGCACTGTTCTAAGTGCTGGGGTAGGTACGGGGTAATCAGGTTGTCCCACATGAGGCTCACAGTTAATCCCCATTTTACAGATGAGGTAACTGAAGCACAGAGAAGTCAAGTGACTTGCCCACAGTCACACAGCTGACAAGTGGCAGAGCAGGAGTCGAACCCATGACCTCTGACTCTGAACCCCAGGCTCTTTCCACTAAGCCACGCTGCTTCTCTGCTTAAGAGTGTGAGCCCCATGTGGGATCGGAACTGTGTCCAACCTATTTAACTTGTAACTTCCCCAGTGCTTAGAACAGTGCTTGCCACACAGTAAATGCTTAACAAGTACCATTATGGTTAATAATAATGATGTTGGTATTTGTTAAGCGCTTACTAGGTTCCGAGCCCTGTTCTAAGCGCTGGGGGAGATACAGGGTCATCAGGTCGTCCCACGTGGGGCTCACACACTTTTAATCCCCCTTTTACAGATGAGGGAACTGAAGCACAGAGAAGTGAAGTGATTTGCCCACAGTCACACAGCTGACAAGTGGTAGAGCCGGGAGTCGAACTCATGACCTCTGACTCCGAAGCCCCGGCCCTTTCCACTGAGCCACGCTGCTTCTATATAATGTGGCAGAGCTGGGATTAGAACCCAGGTCCTTCTTACTCCCAGGCCCATGCTCTGTCCAGTAAACCCGGAAAAAGTTGATTTTTGTTGGTAGGGAAATACCAAGTTCCACAGACTTTTTTTTCCTTCTATTGAAGAAGATGCTTTTCCCCTGAATAGTTTGCATCTGAAAGCCCTGAAGACCAGTGGGAAACAAAGGGAAGGATTCAAACCTGTAATTAAGCTAAAATTAACCCTTTGTAACATTGGGCCTACTCAGTAAATCAGAAGGTGAATCATTCTCTAGAGAATGTTTTCTATTTGCTTTGAAAGGGGAAAAAAAACCCCTCAAAAAACTGCACAGCTGGGAGCTGCAAAACTACAGAACAGCTAACCCACTATAACCTTTCCAACCTCTGAAGCTGGGAATGTTTATTCATTCAGTCGTATTTATTGAACACCTATTGTGTGCCCAGCACTGTACTAAGCACTTGGAAAGTACGATAGAGCAAATCAAGAGAGACAATCGCTGCCCACAACGGGCTCACAGTCTAGAAGGGGTGAGAGACATCAATAAATAAATAAAATGACTGATCTGTACATAAGTGCCGTGGGGCTGGGAGGGGGGAAGAGCAAAGGGAGCAAGTCAGGGTGATGCAGAAAGGAGTGGGAGAAGAGGAAAAGTAAGGCTTAGTCTGGGAAGGCCTCTTCGAGGAGATGTGCCTTCAATAAGGCTTTGAAAGTGGGGGAGAGTAAATGACTGTCAGATTTGAGGAGGGAGGGCTTTCCAGGCCAGAAGCAGGATGTGGGCTAGGGGTCGGTTGCATTTAGCCGTCCCTGTGTATGCATCTGGAAAGCAGCCTGGGAGTCAGAGGATCTGTGTTTTAATCCTGGCTCCACCACGTGGCTGCTGGGTGACCTGGAGCAAGTCACTTAACTTCTCTGTGCCTCAGGTTAAATGGGATTCAATACATTCATTCAATTGTTTTTCTCATTCATTCATTCGATTGTTTTTAATGAGGGCTTACTGTATGCAGAGCAACGAAGGGTTTGGAATGTACGATACAGCAATAGAGATAATCCCTGCCCACAACAGGCTCACAGTCTAGAGCCGGGGAGACAGACATCGATTCGAGTAAACAGGCATCATTATAAATAAATAGAATTGTAGATATATACACATATTCATTAGTGCTGTGGGGTGGGGAGAGGGGGAAGAGAAAAGGGAGCGAGTCAGGGTGACGCGGAGGGGAGTGGGAGCTGAGGAAAAGTGGGACGTAGTCTGGGAAGGCCTCTTGGAGGAGGTGTGCCTTCAGTAGGACTTTGAAGGAGGGGAGAGTGATTGGTGGATTTGAGTAGGGAGGGCATTCCAGGTCAGAGGCAGGTCATGGGCCAGGAGTCGGCAGTGAGACAGGCGAGATTTGGGGGGGGGGGGGGTCGCATAACTAATCTAACGTTCTCCCTCCTATTTAGATTGTGATTATGTCCGACCTGATAAAGTTCTATCTACCCTAGCACTTAGAACAGTGCTTGACACATAGTAAGCACATAACATATACTATAATTAGTAGTCAGTATTATTTTGGGGTTGACCACTACTGCCAGTTATTTTCTCTGACAGCGTTTTCATCCTGCAGCAAACATTTCTATAAAATTGCTACTTGAATGATCGACCTGTCCAGTGCTTAGTACAGTGCCTGGCACATAAGAATCCTTAACAAATACCACTTAAAAAATCAACATGAAATAATAATAATTGTGGTATGTCTTAAGTGCTTAGTATATGCTAAGCACTGTGCCAAAGTCTGGGGTAGATACACTATAAGCAGATCAGATACAGTTCTTGACCCTTATGAAGTTTACAGTCTAAGGGCTGGGAGAACGGACATCTTATCCCCATTTTACAGATGAGGTAACTGACACACAAAGAATTTATATGATGTATATAAATTTATATAAAATAAATTATATAAATTTATATAAAATTCTTTGTATATGACTTGCCCAGGGTCACTCAGCAGATGGCAGAGCCAGGGTTAGAACCCAGGGCCTCTGACTCCCAGGCCTGTACTCTTTCCAATGGTATTGAACAATGAAGTAGGGCTCTAAGAGAGGAAGGGTTTCTGCTCTCAAGGAGTTTGTAATCCGAGGAAAGAGATTATAATTCAAGGAAGCACGTATTTTTCTTCTCTGTTATGCTACCCAAGCACCTAAAACAGTTCTCTGCTCACCAGAGGGGCTCAGTAAATAGTGTTGATACCGATACTAATCAGAAGAAGAACAAGAATGCACAGAAAGACAGGTGACAGAAATAAATACAAAACCAGATGTAACTGTAAAGAGATGTAAACATAAGGTCTAAGGAAATGGAAAATCTGGAAGGATGGAGATTAGGGAGGAGAGGCCATGGAATAAGTAACTGGAGCCACATGGAGCTAAAATCTCTTAAGGTTTTCTTTGCAGTTTGAAAGACCAGCTGGACCTCCCAGAAGGTGCCAGAAGCAGGCTGTTTTGGTTTTTATTTTTTTAGTGTTATTTCTTAAGTGCTTACTCTGCACCAGGCCCCTTACTAAACACTGGGGTAGATACAAGATAATTTAATCAGGTTGGACACGGTCCCTGTTCCACACAGGGCACACAATCTTAATCCCCATTTTACAGATGAGGTAACTGAGGCCCAGAAAAACTGAGTGACTTGCCCAAGGTCACCCAGCAGACAAGTGGTAGAAGCAGAATTAGAACCTGGGAGGCTGGGTGGGGCAAGTTTAGGTTGGGGAGGGTGATCTGGACACCTACAGTGCCCATTCTCAATGGTTTCTGTGCAACTACTTAAGCCTGCTTCTTTGTTCTTCTTTCTCAAGGGTGGCCTAGCAGACAGCTTCCATCCCTGGACACCTTTGAGGATTTTGAGATCATCCCCTCCAGTACCGAAGAACTCTCCAACTCTTCAGATATGGAAGAAGAGGCCAGCACCCAAAATGTACTCTCTCTTTCCTCCGGAACTAACAATTGTAATCGTCTTTCCTGCCGCCTTTAGGAGACTGGTCTAATCTGGTAGCCACAGAAATCCAACTAGAAGATAAAGCTTAACTTTATCTGTTGAATCTCGGGGACCTTAGGTTGATGTTCAGCTTCAGAGGCAGAAGGGTCTCACTCTGCTCGGTCTAGCCAAGTTTGCACTAACCAGTCAAATATCAAATGGGGAGGGATCAGTAAGTACCACTGATTGATTTCCTTATAGAGTCAACTTTTACAAGTCCCCTTAGGGGGTATTTTTTTCAATGAGTCATATTTATTGAGCGCTCACTATGTGCAGAGCACTGTACTAAATGCTTGGGAGAGTACAATATAACAGAGTTGGTAGACATGTTCCCTGCCCACAGTGAGCTTACAGCTAGAGGGGATTTTTTGCCAACTTTTCAGGTTCCGAATTCTTATAGCCAGTTTCACCCCGACTCCCAAATGGTACTTGTTATGAAAGCGATATAGTCTAGAAAAGAGCTGTCTGAGAAGATGGGAGGTCTAGGGGCTGGCTCTATCAATCAGACAATCAAGTGATGGTATTTATTGAGTGCTAAGTGTGTGCAGAGCACTCTGCTAAACACTTGGAAGACACAATAAAATAGAGTTGGTAGAAATGAGCTATATCTTCGACGAATTTACAGTCAGTACCGTCAAGCTGGAATGAAACAGTGAAACCCCACCCTTTTTCTGCCCGGTTTACCTGTAAGACAAAGCATCCTTGGTCAGTGGGGTAAGAGGTCTGCCATGGGTATAACTATGTATCTTAGGAAAATCAACCAATGAATTAACCAGCAGTATATATGGACTACCTTTATTGTGTGCTGGCTCTCCATTAAATGCTTTGGAGCATGTGATAGATTTAGCATATATAATAATAATGCTGATGGTATTTGTTAAGCACTTACTATGTGCCAAGCACTGTTGTAAGCACTGGGGTGGTTACAAGGTAATCAGGCTGTGCTACGTGGGGCTCACAGACTTAATCACCATTTTACAAATGAGGAACTGAGGCCCAGAGAAGTGAAGTGACTTGCCCAAAGTCACACAGCTGACAAGTGGCAGAGCTGGGATTCGAACCCATGACCTCTGACTCCCAAGCCCGGGCTCTTTCCACTAAGCCACTCTGCTTCTCTATGTTTCCTGCCCTCAAGGAGCTGACAATCTAATGGGGAGACAGACATAAAATAAATAACAAATCCCTTAATTTCTTGTATCACGATCACTGGGTTATTGTGAAAACAATAATTAGTATGAAAATTGTAATAATAATGGAAATTCCTTGATTTTTGTATGTTTTTTTAATCCCCAAAGTGGCTGCTCATTACTCATCTCATTTTTGAATCAGTGGTATTTATTAAGTGCTGAGTGTGTGCAGGGCACTGTACTAAGCACTTGGGAGAGAATTGTACAACCGAGTCGGAAGATATATTCCCTGTCCAAAGTGATATTTGTCCTCACAACACCTCTTTGAAGTAGGGAAAGGCAGGTACTGTTATCCCCTATTACAGGAGAGGAAACTGAGGTTTGGAGAGGTGAAGTGACTTACCCAAAGTAAGTGACTTACCCAAAGTCAACAGCAGGTCAGTTTCAGAGCTGGGACTAGCACCCGGGTCCTCCAACTCCTAGACCTGTGTTCTTTCCACTTACTATTCTTATTCCCTGGGATTGTCTGAAAAAAGACCTAAATTATATCTGTTTACGTATTATCACTTTGCAGCGAGTCCACACAGCCAAAGTCAGACCAACTTAGTAGGGGAGATGATTCCTGAGCAGTAGACTTCTTCACCCCAGAAAAAATTCTCCCTGCCAGCTACCTCTGCTGTAGCCATGAAATATTTTTTCATCCAAATACTTCAGAAATGCTCCACTAGCATGGAACTTTTTGGGCAGAGAATAGCCTTTGGACTGGACAAATACTTTCCACAGTCCTGAGGGATTGGTGCTGGGAATATTTATTTATTTTTTTAAGGCATTTGTTAAGTGCTTCTTGTATGCCAGGTGCTGAACTAAGGGTTTGGATAGATACAAGATAATCAGCATGGACACAGTCCCTGTCCAAGGTGGGGCTCACAGTCTTAATCCCCATTTTACATATAAAGGGATGAGGTAACAGGCACAGAGAAGTGAAGTAACTTGCCCGAGGTCCCACAGCAGACAAGTGGCGGAGTCGGGATTATAACCCAGGTCCTCCTGATTCCCAGGCCTGGCTCTTTCCCCTAGGCCGCACGGCTTCTCATTTGGTCGTGAGAGTCCCAGCTTCTTTAAAACACCTGAGAAAATAGGCAGGTCATCAGCTAGAAGGGAAAGCTAAGATAATCCATGAAGGAAAACACCTGCATCTTTCGAGATTTGCGACTGTATCTCTTATCATCGATGAATATAATTGAGCTGCCACATAAGCATGTCCCGGTGCCAGAGAATTAGCAGCCCAGCCATCCCTTCTGTCCTACTGTGTTCACTTCAATTGTTCCATTCATCTAGGTGTCCGGCCTCTTCCGGGTAGAAGGTAGCTGTGAGACTTGCTCCCCCGATTCTCTCGCTCTAGAGGATGGTGACTTGGTGCAGTTTGTTCAGGAGGGAGAAAATGGACAATGGTGAGTATAAAGACGGGGAAGCACGGGAGCAGGAAGAAAGGGGCAACTTGCCATTCGTTATTTCCTCTGAATGTGTGTTTTGGGCCTCCAGGTTAGTGAAGAAACTGATTTCAGAGAAAAGCGATTGGGTGCCTTCCAGCCTACTGCATCCTGCAGGCAGAGACAGTAACCAGATTCAGACCAACAATGCAGGTCAGTGTACGGTTTCTAGGGATCGCGTTAGGTGGGGGTTAGGGACTACTTTGGCCTCATGATTGGGTACCTCTGCCATGCCCTCCTTGGGCTCCAAATTGAGGGTCGGGGGGAGGGGAAATTCCAGGAAGACCTAGCCCTCACCCCCAGTGCACAGACGTAAAGGCTTCAAAGAATGTGGAAGTTCACGTTGCCCATGCCACACTAGAAGGTTCTCTCGTCTCTTGCTTCCTCTTCCTCCTACTGTGCCCTGTAGCTACACCTAGGAATGAACCTCTTCTCGCCTCCTCCCGCAAACCTGGATTTGGAGGCCACATAAACCAGGGTGGAACCAGTCTCTAGAGAATGAGAAACAGCATGGCACAGTGGATAAAGTTTGGACCAGGGAGTCAGGAGGTCATGGATTCTACTCCCTGCTCTGCCACTTATCTGCTGTGTGGCCTTGGGCAAGCCACTTAACTTCTCTGTGCCTCAGCTACCTCATCTACAAAATGGAGATTAAGACTATGAACCTCTGTGAGCCAACCAGATTCTCTTATATCTATCCCAGTGCTTAGAACAGTGCTGGGCACATAGTAAGCGCTTAACAAATTCCATCATTATTGTTATTATCATTATTAATCCCAGCTTCACTACTTCTCTGCTGTGTGGCCTTGGGCAAGTCACTTCACTTCTCTGGGCCTCAGTGACCTCATCTGTAAAATGGGGATTGAGACTGTGAGCCCCATGTGGGACAGGGACTGTGTCCGACCTGATTTGCTTGTATCCACTCCAGTGCTTAGTACAGTCCCTGGCACATAAGTGCTTAACAAACATCACAATAACTCCATTAGGACAAATGACAACTTGGGCCCATGTCAGCAACATCTAGTACTCTTGAATTGCATTGAAAAACCTTATCTGTGATTATATAATAGTATCATTTTTATATTCATTATTAATATCATTATAAAGATATTAAACACTTACTATGTGGCAAGCACTGTGTAAACCTTCCTAAGGTTTGCCTCGAAGTAAAAATTACTATTTTCAACCAACATGAAAACATGCCATTTAATTGCAGAAGAAACCAGAGTGGGGTCTCAGGAGTCCATAAAGTAGGCCTATTTTGACATATTTCCCTTTGAAAAGGATCTTAAAAGGTAATATACTCTGTCCTCCTCCTTTCAAGCAACCTTCAAACTGTGGTGGCTCATTATAACATGAGTTCTTCAAAAGTGTGTGGAAATGCCAAATAGTCATTCTGGTAACGCCTCCATTGACCCCCAGAAGTGGCTGCTAGCTCAGTCAATCGATCGTATTTATTGAGCACTCAGTGGGTGCAGAACACTGTACTAGGCACTTGGGAGAGTACTGTATAACAGAGTTGGTAGACACGTTCCCAGATCACAACGAGCTCAATCAGTCAGTTGTATCTGTGAAAAGAGCACAGGCCTGGGAGTCCGATGACCTGGATTCTTATCCTAACTCTGCCGCTTGTGTGCTGTGACACTGGGCGAGTAGCTTAATTTCTTTGTGCCTCAGTTTCCTCATCTGCAAAATGGGGATTAAGTCAGTGAGCCCCATGTGGGACACGAACTGTGTCCAACCTACTTTTCTTTTATCTACCCCGTTGTTTAGTACGGTGATTGTCATAGAGTAAGTGCTTAACAAATACCATTAAAAAAATTAAGTATTAACCATGTGTACAGCACTGCACTACGCACTTGGGAGAATACAGTAGAATTGGTAGATGTGATCCCTGCCCTCAGGAGTTTATAATCTAATTGGGAAAAAAGACATTAACATAAATTACAGACAAGGGCACTAACAAAGAGTAAAGGTATATACCAAATTGCTGTGGAAAAGTGGGTGGGGTGAGTATCAAAGGTGAGTATCAAAGCGCTTAGGGGATATAGGATTTAAGGGCCTAGGTGACACAGAGCAATTAGACAGGGAAGGCTTCCTGGGAGAGATGTGATATTAGTAGGGATCGGAAAAGGGGGAGAGTGGTGGTCTGTTGGATCATAATAATTATGGTATTTGTTAAGCGCTTACTACATGCCGAGCACTGTTCTAAGCGCTGGGGTAGACGCGAGCTAATCAGATTGTCCCGTGGGGCTCACAATCTTCATCTCCCTTTTACGGAGGAAGTAGCAGACACAGAGAAGTTGTGACATGCCCAAGCAGACAAGTGGAGGATCCGGGATTAGAACCCATGTCCTCTGATTCCCAAGCCCGTGCTCTTGCCACTAGGCCATGCCGCTTCATAACTGAAGAGGGAGGGAGTTCCAGGCAGGAGGAAGGGTATGATCAGGGTGTCTATGGTGAGTGAGACTAGATCAAGGTGCAGGTAGTAGATTGGTGTTAAGGGACTTCCTTCAGCTAGGCAGGGTGGGACAGGAAGCACTGAGACTTCCTCTAGACCGTAAGCTCCCTGTGGGCAGGGAATGTGTCTGTTTATCGTCATATTTTACTCTCCCAAGCACTTAGTTCTATGCTCTGCACTCAGTAAACGCTCAGTAATACGACTGAATGAATGAGGGGTCAGAGCGAGCTCTCCCAGGGTTGCCCTGGGTCGTAAGTGCTTAGTACAGCACTCTGGGCACAGTAAACATTCAACATATACCATTGATTGATTGACCAGTTTACCAGTCCCAGAGATCCTTAGCTTGGGTTTAGTGGGGTAAAACAAGGAATCTTCATAGGCCTAATTTTGCCTGCTCATTGGCCAATTAGTCTTGGGTAGATGGGACCCAGTTAGGAAGCAGGCTATTCATAAGCCTCCTCAAGGATCTGTATTGTGAGAATGAAATTTCTTGCCTGGCAGCTACCCAGACCCCTTGAATAATTATCACCTCTGTCCCTCCACTCCAAGATTTAAAAAAACAAAACTCTGCACCTTGTAAATAAAACATTTCGGTTTTAGAGGATTGGGTTTCCCCCGTGCTCATGCCCATATTTGTGTTGCAGAAACATACAATGACACCTGTGACCCAGAGCTGGCTGACTCTGAAATGAAAGAAAATGAAGTTGCAAGAAGCCTAGCAGCTGAGCAGAAGGCTGGGAGCTGAGCCCTGTGTCTCCTTCAGACTTCCACCGTCTTGTTTTTTTGTTTGTTTGTTTGTTTTGGCTCCTAATTTTCACCGGATGCTGGATCTGGGTCTGCCTCTTGGGAGCTCCAAACGCCTGGATTCACGTGAACTGATGGATTCGTCCGACAAGCAGAGGGGGTTTCTGAGTTTGGAAACAGAGAAAATCTCAGAGTTAAAAATAAAAATGCTTAATCGCATTATTACTTGAACCATTTGAGGTAGGTGGCCTAAATTAGGTCGACCGCAAAGCGACAGCTAGCCGGATGCCTGCTCTGTGTCAGTGCCATTTGGACAGCGGGACCTTTGAAGGAAAGTCCATCTGGTGTGGTAGATATCAGAAGCCCACCCAAGGCTTCTGTGCGTGTGTTTGACCCTGCTGCCGTGCCTTCTCCTTCAACCAAACAATCGATCGTGTTTTATTGAGTGCTTACCGTGTGCAGAGCGCTGTACTGAGCACTTGCGGGGAGGGTAGAATATAATCGAGTCGGTAGACACGTTCCCTGCCCACAGGGCGCGTACATTCTAGAGGAGGAGCACACTCTGCTTAGCTCGGTGTCTCTGCTTCCTGCTGCTTAACATGGGAAGCAGCAGGCAGGATGGAAGAGGTAGGAAACACCTGCCCTGAATCCATCCTAACCCTGCTCTGACTCTGTCCTGGGACAATAGAGTGGAACCTTCAGCAGGCAGAGCAGTCAGTGAGAAAGCTAGAACACTTAACCCACCTCTCAGCAGATGAAGATCTTGCGTGCAGGGCTATGGCAAGGTGACGGTGGGTAACCCGTGGCTAATTATTCGAGGGACTTGCTCTGATTTCCGTCCCCGAGGGTCGGTTCGGCTGGTGGCAGAAACTCCCGTTGTCCTTCCTGGTCTGGGACCAGGGTCTTTATGCACTTCCCATTCGTTGCTCCAAACTCTGTGGATCCCCATTTCAATAAACATCCCTTGAGGAGATTGCATGCTGTATGTTTATTGCTTTGCACAGTGACAAAGCGGGAATCCTGCCCCAGACCACAGTTCAACCTAATTTCTAGAGGCTGAAAGAGGCATTTTTACAGGCCGGAGCGGACAAAGACTGTGTATTTATTCAGCACAGTGCCAGTCTCATCTAGAAGGGAAAAGTTACTAACAAGTCAACCAGGTTAGCAAGCTTTTGTCTATCTAGATCAAGTTTGAGAGGTCAGATTAGAGAATTAGTCAACAAGGCGGCTAACAAGCTTTCAGCCTACGAAAAAACTGCTAACCAATTTGGAATGATTTAAGAAGTAAACAGTTAACTGCTCCCAGAGGACACACAATCAAAAGAAAAATTTCCCCAAACAAATGTTTCATCCAAAACTGATATTCTGGGAGATGTTGAGGTTAATAGTGGACTATATTTAAGGCCTAAAACCAAACTGTTTCAAAAGAAATAAATGAATCTCATCAGTTCCAAAGGTAATGAACACTAGTAAGACAGATAATTCTTTTATAGGTACCATCACGTATTAACAAAGGCAAATGATCTGAATATTAATTCACCTTTAGCTATAAACTTTATTTCTCGATCCCCGATAATTGGGTTTTCATCATTTTTTAAGAAGGAAACTAGATATATGAATTGTGTTTCTTCAAACCCCATGGTAGATGATCCTGCTGTAACCCCTCCATAAATTCCAGTTCTTAATCAAATCCAACATTTGAATTTTAATGAGGTGTTTTCATCCTCTATCCTCCAAAATTATCCACAGTAATAGAGAAACTGAATTTCATGGGAATTTATTTGAAAGCCCAAATTCAATTCTAAGCCTGAAGCCAGATTCTCATTATCAGAAGTTGGATGGATATTTTCATAGGAATTTCATAGTAGGGGGAATCTATCCAGTGGAAGGATAAGATCCGCAGAGTTTAATATTCTTCAGGTATCCTACTCGCATGAAAATAAAAATAATAATGGCATTTGTTAAGTCTTAACTATCTACTACCTGCCAAGCACTATGGTAGATACAAGATAAACAATCCCTGTCCCACATGGCGTTCACAAACTAAGAGGGAGGGAGAACAAGCATTTAATCTCCATTTTACAGATGAGGAAACTGAGGTCCAGAGACATTCAGAGACTTGTTCGAAGTCACATAGCAGGCAAGGGGCATAAGGCCACGGTGATGTAGCCCTTTTGCTATTCAGGGAGTTATTCCTACGTATCTGTGTTCAAAAACAAGTTCTCTCTGGGAATGTGGGACCACTAGTCTAAGAACATGTATTTTGGGTTTTGTCTCAAGTAAAGGTCAAAAATTGTATGAGGACTCCCTTCTGAAGTTCTCCAGAAGATGTGATGTTCTAGATTAGAAACCATCATCTAACTCCCAGAAACGATTGCATTTTTTTTTTTCCCCACACACCATTGCTTGCCCGGTGGAGCAGTGATCTACTTTAACTGTTTTAGGATCCTTTCAACCACGGAATGCTTTTATTCCTTTGTTATCCTTCTTCCCCTTCCCTGCACCTTTTTAGCTGGCTTGAATGTCTCTTGTCTACAACCGCTACTTCTCCTGAATTCCCAAGGATAAAGAAGTAGTCAAGTTAATTAGAAATGGGAGCTTTAAAGAAATGTTTAAAATCAATTGTATTCCTCTCGACCCTCCTGCATCCAATGAACGTCCTATGTAATTCTATGGGATATCCATTGTAATTAGCCATGGGTTATTATCCTTTTCTAATGCATGGATCTATTGCGGTCTAATGAGCCTTTAGCTATTATTTCCAAGCCGCAGGAGGTTTGCACTTTCTTCTTTCCTAAAACTGATCCTGCAAGCCCAAAGCATTTTCTCACCAAAATGCTTCTATTTTTAGCAGAGTTGGGGGGGGGGGGGGGGAGGGCTTTGCCTTTTTTTTTAATTTGTCTCTCCTTTCCACATGTATCTAAATTTCGCGGCCGCCATTGCCCAGATGAAGCAGTCCCTGAATTGTAATTTTTTTCAAAGAAAAAAATTCCAGGATTCTCCCTGTTGCAGCCCAGCTTGTTGTTTTCAGTACTCTCCACAGATGCATCAATTGGGGAGCAAAGGGAATAGACTGGATACCCAGATTCAATCAGTCAATTCATCAATCATATTCATGGAGTGCTTTCTTTGTGCAGAACACTGCACTAAGTGCTTGGGAGAGTACACGATTAGACTGTAAGCCCGTCAAAGGGCACGGACTGTCTCTCTTACCGATTTGTACATTCCAAGCGCTTAGTACAGTGCTCTGCACATAGTAAGCGCTCAATAAGTACTATTGAATACACTACAGTATACTTGAAAGACGCGATCTCTGTCTATATGGAGCTTATGGTCCAGACTGGGCCTTCCCTTCATATCGTACCAGCCACTTATCCTCATCTTCCTAGCGATGTTTGTTTTCATTCTGGAAAGGAGAATGAGTTTAAATAATGAATACTTCTTGGGTCTCCCGAAGAACTTCCTGGGGGAAAAATGGAGGTAGTTTTCAGTTGTGAGCTGGAAAAAAACAAACAAGGAGAAGAGGCAAGAAGAAACTGCTAGGTTTCCCTCTTCTGCCTCTCCTGACTTTTGCATTTGCTAGGACAATCTTTCAGGGTGTTAATCTTCTGGCAAACAGGGAATTGTGAACACTGTGCATTACTATCCGCAAGCTGGCCTCAACAAATGCTAGTGTAAATAGCTCAGTTACCCCACCTGCCCCCAGAATATCATCTAGATTCCTGAAGCAGCCAAGGGAGCCGAGCATTTTGTTTTCCGCCTGCCTGGGAGGGAGAGCCAACAAGCATTGACCTTTTGTTCTAAGATTCTCCAAGATTTGAAACAGGGTTGCAGATTAGAAGGATCAAGAAAGCTTTAGGGTGTGTTTTGAAATTGATCAATCAAAGTATTAAAAACAGCCAAATGATGTATTTCCTACTGCCAGCAGCCAGAGTCCTCATAGCTCTGAAGGTTCTTTTGATCTAGATAAAACTTGAGGCAGTTTATAATTCTTACCTATTCTCCATGTTGAATGATGAAGTAATTTCTATGTTGTCTTGGTAAGAGATCATCAGACAAGGAGAAATTTCACAGAATTCTGCTAAGTTGCCTGATTTTTCGGGGTGGGTTATTTCAGTCAGGATTGAATGTATGAATTTATATTTTCAAAAAAAAAAAAAACACGTGTGAAGCTGAAGTTTCTGTAAATATGCCATAATGAAATGTGTAAGACCACACTTTGTTTGAACTTTATAAAAATTATAAATACTACAGCTCGTGTGATTTTTTTCACCTAATTAAACCTGCCGAACAAGTAAGTGAACCCTATGTAGAGGCAATTGCCTGGAGGAGATGGCAAAATCCCACTTCATCAGCTGTGATTCCCAGACCTGTTGTCCCAAAGTCTGGAACATGGGCCTAAAATCCTTATCTATAATGTTCTTCACACAGTAGGTGGTCAATAAATACTATCGATTGAATGGACCTGATGAGGCTTGTCGGTTTTTTAAGAAGACACCATCCTGAAGAGAAAATGTAAATAATGTAATGCCTGTAAATGGATGGATTGTGAGGCGGGAAAAAAGGAATTTAGGATTTTTACTCTTTCAGCAAAACAATTCATTCAAATCATTCATTCAATCGTATTTATTGAGAGCTTACTGTGTGCACAGCACCGTACTAAGCACTTGGAAAATACAATTCAGCAACAAAGAGAGACAATCCCTGCCCACAGTGGGCTCACAGTCTAGAAGGGGGGGAGACAGACATCAAAACAAGTAAACAGGCAAAAAAACTTCCTAGTTTGCCACAGAAGTGTGGAAGCAATATGGAGTAGTGGAAAGAGCATGGGCCTGGGGATCTGGATCATCATCCATGGCATTTATTGGGGACTTACTGTGTGCAGCGCTTGGGAGAGTACAGTACAACAGAGTTGGTTAATACAGTCCCTGCCCACAGTGAGCTTACAGTCTAGAGGGAGAGACTTGTACTTAAGTGTACTTAGGTACATAACACAGGAACCTTGGCTCTAAACCCGCCTCAGACATTTGCCTGATGCATGGCCTTGGGCAGGTCACAAGACTTCTCTGTGCCTCAGTTTCTTCAACTGTAAAATGGGGAGTTCGCCTACTTACCATGAACCTCACGCGGGACAAGGACCGTGACTGCCGTGTACCCAGTAAGCTCGCAGTAAATATGATTGATTGATTGATTGATCTTGTAGCCCGGGGGTTAGCACAGTGCTTCTAACATAGTAAGCGCTTAACGGATATCACAATTATTATTATTATGAATGAAGAGCCAACACAGAAATTCAGACACATTTCTGAATTTAGTTGGGGTTACCTGGTTTGCAACGTTTCTCACTGTCCACTAGGGGGAGATAGAGCATAGCAGAACGGAGCAAGTTCGCTCAATAATAATAATGTTGGTATTTGTTAAGCGCTTACTATGTGCAGAGCACTGTTCTAAGCGCTGGGGTAGACACAGGGTCATCAGGTGGTCCCACGTGAGGCTCACAGTCTTAATCTCCATTTTCCAGATGAGGAAACTGAGGCCCAGTGAAGTGACTTGCCCAAGGGCACACAGCTGCCAAGTGACAGAGCTGGGATTCGAACCCATGATCTCTGACTCCCAAGCCCGGGCTCTTTCCACTGAGAGGATCAGCTTCTACGCTGTGCAGAGCACTGTTCTAAGCTAACCTCCCTGTCCTCTTTTACTTCCTTGCTTTTGGCTATTGGCCTGACCCAGCAGTTCTGCTGGCTTGGGAGCCAAGTAGAAGCAGCGCGGCTTAATGGAAAGAGCACGGGCCCGGGAATTGGATGTCGTGGGTTCTAATCCCTACTCTGTGTGACTTTGGGTAAGTCACTTAACCTCTCTGTGCCTTAGTTACCTCATCTGTACAGTGGAGATTAAGACCGTGAGCCCCACGTGGGTCAGCCTGATTTCCTTGTATCTCCCCCAGTGCTGGGAACAGTGCTTGGCATGTGGTAAGTGCTTAACAAATACTGTCATTATCATCATTAAAAATCTCCAGTGGTTGCCTATCAACCTTCACATGAAGCAAAAATTCCTCACTTTTGGCTTCAAAGCTCTCCCATCCCCTCGCCCCCTCCTACCTCACCTCCTTTCTCTCCTTGTACAGCCCACCCCGTACACTCCGCTCCTCTGCCGCCCACCTCCTCACTGGGCCTCCTTCGCGCCTGTGTCGACCCCCGGCCCACGTCCTACCACTGACCTGGAACGCCCTCCCTCCTCACATCTGCCAAACTAACTCTCTTCCCCTCTTCAAAGCCTTACTGAGAGCTCACCTCCTCCAGGAGGCCTTCCCAGACTGAGTCTTCCCCTTCCCTCTGCTCCTCCTCCCCTCCCCATGGCCCCTACTCCCTCCCTCTGCTCTACCCCCTTCCCCTCCCGACAGCACTTGTATATATTTGTACATATTTATTGCTCTGTTTATTTTATTAATGATGTGCTTTTATCTGTGGTTCTATTTATCTATTTTGATGGTAGTGATGTCTGTCTACTTGTTTTGTTGTCTGTCTCCCCCTTTTATACTGCGAGCCCATTGTTGGTTAGGGATTGTCTCTATCTGTTGCCGAATTGTACTTTCCAAGCGCTTAGTACAGTGCTCCGCACACACTAAGCTCTCAATAAATACAATTGAATGAATGAATCATCATCATTATTATTATTATTGTTAAGAGAGCAAACCCTTCTGGGATTTGGTGAGATGTTCTGCCATAGATGAAAAATATATATTTTTTTATGGTATTTGTTAAGCGCTTATTGTGTGTGAAGAACGCTTCTAAGCCTTGGCTAGATACATGGTAATCAGGTCAGTCCCCACATAGGGCTCACAGTAGGAGGGAGAACAGGTATTGAATCTCTATTTTACAGATGAGAAAACTGAGGCACAGAGAAGTGAAACGACTTGCCCAAGTCACATGGCAGGCAAGTGGCAAAGCCGGAATGAAAACCCAGGTCCTCTGGCTCCCTAACCTGTACTCTTTCCACTAGGCCACACTGCTTCCGTCTGCACTAGAAACCCTCACCGTTGCCTCGGAGGGGTCAGTCCAGCCTCAGTGGATGTGGTGAAGGCGGCAGGGCGTGGACCCTGGGCTACCATGGGACCCAGCCTCTCCCCTCTGCTCCACCTCTTTTCTGCTGCCGGGGTTGCAGCCGTGGCTAAGACTGCGAACTCCGAGAGGGCAGGATTGTGTCTGCTCTATTCGTTGTTCTCATCCAATCACTTGATACAGGGTTTTGTACAAGAGCGAGCCCTCAATAAATACCAGGCCAGGGATGGGTTGTGGGGCCGGCGGGGGGGTGGTGAGGCCTTCCATTTCACTCAGGATCAAGCCGAACTTCGACCACCAACTCTGAGTCACTCCATCAGCTTTCTGCCCTAGACTTATTCTCTCTCCTCTTCCACTACAACCCAAGTCCCACACTCTGCTCCACTCGCTTCGCCTGATTCTCATCTCTCTGGCCGTCAACGCCTTGGTCACACCCTCCTTTCTGCCCGGAACTCCCTCCCCTTTCCCTTCTGGCTGCTCGATGCCCTCTCCATCCTTAAAGTCCTTCTAAAATCACATTCCCTCCGGCAAACCTTTCCTGATCGGTCTCTCACCTCCTCTCCCTATTGGGGAAGCAGCGTGGTTCAGTGGAAAGAGCCCGGGCTTTGGAGCCAGAGGTCATGGGTTCGAATCCCGGCTCTTCCACTCGTCAGCTGTGTGACCGTGGGCAAGTCACTCAACTTCTCTGTGCCTCAGTTACCTCATCTGTAAAATGGGGATTAACTGTGAGCCTCAAGTGGGACAACCTGATGACCCTGTATCTACCCCAGCGCTTAGAACAGTGCTCTGCACATAGTAAGCGCTTAACAAATACCGACATTATAATTATTATTATTATCGTTATTTTACCGCCTACTGCCCCTTAAGCACTTCTGCATTATCGAACACTTGTGGACTTCCCTTTTCGGAGGAAAAGGTCCTATGGTAGCCCTGCAGCACTTATGTTGTATATTTTTACTACGCCACTTTGCTGGACTGGTAATTTATTTTAGTGTCTGTGCCCCGCAATAGACTATAAGCTCCTTGAGGCCCCGGATCATCTCTACTAACTCGGACAGACGTACTCTCCCAATTACAATGTGGCCCGTACATTTTAAATACCTATTATTATCTACTCACCATACCTCGATTTCCTCTAACTTGCCACTGACCTCTCACCCACATCCTGCCTATGGCCTGGAGCGCCCTTTATTTCAGACAGACAATTCCCTTTCCCCCCTTCAAAGCCTTACTGAAGGCAAAGCTCCTCCAAGAGGCCTTCCTTGACTAAGCCCTCATTTCCTCTTCTCCCACTCCCCTCCCCTCACATTCACCCCTCCCTCAGCCCCACAGTGCTTAGGTACTTATCCATAATTTATATATTTATATTAATGTCTGTATCCCCCTCTAATAATTAATAATTAATTATGGTATTTGTTAAGCACTGTTCTAAGCACTGGGGTAGATATAAGGTTATCAGTTTGGTCACCGTACCTGTCCCATATGGCGCTCACACTCTAGGTAGGAGGGTGTAGGATTTAATCCCCCTTTTTACAAATGTGGAAACTGAGGCACAGAGAAGTTAAGTGACTTCTCCAAGGTCACACAGCAGACAAGTGGTGGAACTAGAATTAGAACCCAGGACCTTTGACTTCTAAGTCTGTGCTTTCCAGGACCTTTGACTTCTAGGCCCGCACTTTTTGCACTTTGTCACAGTGCAGACTGTAAGCTCACTGTGGGCAGGGAACATATCTATTTATTCATTCAATAGTATTTATTGAGCGCTTACTATGTGCAGAGCACTGTGCTAAGCGCTTGGATTGAACAAGTCGGCAACAGATAGAGACGGTCCCTGCCGTTTGACGGGCTTACGGTCTAATCGGGGGAGACGGACAGACGAGAACAATGGCAATAAACAGAGTCAAGGGGAAGAACATCTCGTAAAAACCGATGGCAACTAAATAGAATCGAGGCGATGTACAATTCATTAACAAAATAAATAGGGTAACGAAAATATATACAGTTGAGCGGACGAGTACAGTGCCGTGGGGATGGGAAGGGAGAGGTGGAGGAGCAGAGGGAAAAGGGGAAAATGAGGCTTTAGCTGCGGAGAGGTAAAGGGGGGATGGCAGAGGGAGTAGAGGGAGAAGAGGAGCTCAGTCTGGGAAGGCCTCTTGGAGGAGGTGAGTTTTAAGTAGGGTTTTGAAGAGGGGAAGAGAATCAGTTTGGTGGAGGTGAGGAGGGAGGGCGTTCTGGGACCGCGGGAGGACGGGGCCCGGGGTCGACGGCGGGATGGGCGAGACCGGGGGACGGTGAGGAGGAGGGCGGCGGAGGAGCGGAGCGTGCGGGGTGGGCGGTAGAAAGAGAGAAGGGAGGAGAGGTAGGAAGGGGCAAGGTGATGGACAGCCTTGAAGCCTAGAGTGAGGAGTTTTTGTTTGGAGCCGAGGTCGATAGGCAACCACTGGAGTTGTTTAAGAAGGGGAGTGACATGCCCAGATCGTTTCTGCGGGAAGATGAGCCAGGCAGCGGAGTGAAGAATAGACCGGAGCGGGGCGAGAGAGGAGGAAGGGAGATCAGAGAGAAGGCTGACACGGTAGTCTAGTCGGGATATGACGAGAGCCCGTAGCAGTAAGGTAGCCGTTTGGGTGGAGAGGAAAGGGCGGATCTTGGCGATATTGTAAAGGTGAAACCGGCAGGTCTCGGTAACGGATAGGATGCGTGGGGTGAACGAGAGAGACGAGTCAAGGACGACACCGAGATCGCGGGCCCGAGAGACGGGAAGGATGGTCGTGCCATCCACGGTGTTAGGGAAGTCTGGGAGAGGATCGGGTTTGGGAAGGAAGATGAGGAGCTCAGTCTCGCTCACGTTGAGTTTTAGGTGGCGGGCCGACATCCAGGTGGAGACGTCCCGGAGGCGGGAGGAGATGCGAGCCTGAAGGGAGGGGGAGAGGACAGGGGCGGAGATGTAGATCTGCGTGTAGATGTACATCTACCAACTCTGTTGTACTTTCCCAAGCATTTAGTACAGTGCTCCACACACAGTAAGCTCTCAATAAATATGACTGATTGATTGAACACTTACTGTCTGCAGAGTACTGTACTAAGGACTTGGGAGAGTACAATGCAACTGAGTTATTATAAAAGAGTATTATAGCATATGTAGTAAATATTTAAAAAGTTAGAACCCATTATTGAAGCCTGAACTAACCCTTTCATAAGATCCTGAAGATGTCCATCCAAAAATCAAATTCTCTGATCATCTGGGCCCCTGGCTCTTTTGGGGATTCTCTTTATTCCAGAGCAAGGAATCAGTAGGAAAGATAAAGCCAGAGGAGGGAAAACCTCGTTTTTGGCCCCAGCTGTGCATTGTTTCTCCCAATAAGCGAGGCCGAAGCCAACCTGCTCCAGGAAGTGAACTGAATGGTACAGACTGACACTGGGTTAGGGCACCATGAAGGCATCCGGGGACAGAAAAAGGCTGGGGAAAATGCAAAAGCCCAAAACCTGGCAGCTCCATCCACACTGGCACTACCTTTCGCTAAGCCTGTGGAGTAATAATGATGGTATCCGTTAAGTGTTTATTATGTGCCGGGCACTGTACTAAGTGGATGAATCCCAGACAAGGTATGGGCCGGAAGCCCCGACCTACACCTCCTCAGCCACGGAGGCTGGGAATCCGATGGGTGGCCACATGTTCTGTGGATTGTTTCTAGGATTTTCCTGGTCGAAATCTGCCTCTGAGAGGAAAGTTCCCCAGAAGGAACTGGCCCCTGGGTAAATCCCAGAGAATTTACTTTAAATTTTAGAGACAAGCCCCCATATCCTTCCCCACTTTGCTTCCAGTGGCCTGGGTGGTCAGAGTTCAGCAGCTCTCCCTCAGGGGGTGGTCGCTCTCAGCCCCCCTCCCAGGGCCTTGACTCTTCTTCGTAGATGAGGAGAGTGTGCTGCACCAAGGAGGTAAGTGCTGGACCCATCGGTCTCATAACACTCAATTAATCAATCGTTGGCATTTATTGAGTGCCTACTGTCAGTCAGTCAATAATATCTCTTCAGAGCTTACTGTGTGCAGAGCACTGTACTAAGCTTTAAAGCCCATGGTAAGGAGTTTCTGTTTGATGCGGAGGTGGATGGGAAACCACCAGAGGTTCTTGAGGAGTGGAGAAACACGGACCGAACATTTTTGTAGAAATACGACCTGGGCTGCTGATTGAAGTATGGACTGGAATCGGGAGAGACAGGTGAGAGGGTGACCAGCAAAGAGGCAGATACAGTAATCAAGGCACGATAGGATAAGTACTTGGATTAAAGTGGTGGTACAACAGGTATTTATTTCCCATTTTGCAGATAAGGAAAATGAGGCAAGGGAAACTAAATGACTTGCCTAAAATCACACAGCAGGAAAGTGCCCAAGGTGGGATTAGAATCCAGATCATGCCACTAGACTGTAAAATCACTGTGGGCAAGGAATATTATCTGCTAACTCTGTTGTACTGTACTCTCCCAAGTGCTTAGTACAGTAGTCTGCACATAGTAAGTGCTCAATAAATACCACTGATGATGATGACGATGATGAGAGGTCAAGGCCCGACCTCTTTTCACAGACCCTGTTGCTTTGAGGCCCATAAAGCAAGAGAAGTAGCATCCACACCTGCCAAACCCATCAAACTTTGAGAACATTGTTGTGACTGTTGTGTCTCTTGGGATCTGGAGAGTGTGGCCTAGGAGAAAGAACACAGGCATGGGACTCAGAGGAGCTGGGTTCTAATCCCAGCTCCACCACTTGTCTGCTGTGTGACCTTGGTCGAGTCACTGAACTTCTCTGGGCCTCAGTTACCTCATCTGTAAAATGGGGATAAAACCGTGAGCCCCAAGTAGGACATTAAATGTGTCCAACCTGATTATGTTGTATCTACCCCACTGCTTAGTACTGTATTTGAAACATAGAGCTCAAAAAATACCACTCACAAAAAGAAAAAGACCAGTTAGCTGGTGTGGTAAAGTACCTGCAACTGTTTAGCTCTTCTCATTTCCCTTTGTGGAGCAGCTGTTTTTACCATTTTATTTCTTTCTTTATGGGTCCGTCACCAGCCCTTCCTTCCCCTTTGTCCTGAGAGCCCCCTGACATCCAGAGAACAAGTTTGAATTAGCTTCCTAGTACTTGTCCCAGTGCTTAGTACAGTGCTTTGGACATAGTAGGGGTTCAACGAACGCCACTGAGTGAATGGATGAGGGAGGGAGGGGCCGGGGTTGTGAGATGGAAAAACTTCAGTGTTCTGTGTCGCCCAAGCAGTTGGTTGGCATCGAAGTTCCTAATGCTTGTGTTGTGTACTGTGCATGGTTGGATGGTTTTCAGCTAGTCCTTAGTGTTAGCCTTGCCCAGAATTATATTCCCCCAAAAAACTTTTATTTCATCAAAACATGCTTGCTTCATACAGGCAAATTCCTTAAGTTATGCTTCCCTGACTGAATCAGCAACAACAATGGTCATAAGGGTATGTGTTAAGCACTTACTCTCTGCCAAGCACTGGGGTAGATACAAGATGATCAGATAACAATAACTGGTATTTTTAAGCACTTTCTATGTGCCAAGCACTGGAGTAGACATGAGATAACCGAGTTGGACACAGTCCTGGTCCCACCAAGAGCTCACAGTCTTAATCTCCATTTTACAGATGAGGTAACTGAGGCACAGAGGAGTGAAGTGACATGCCCAATGTCACGCTGGGAGCCGGGATTACAACCCAAGTCCTTCTGACTCCCAGGCCCGAATTCTTTACACTTAGCTATGGTCCTTCTCAGACACACTCTTCTCAGATCAGACACAGTCCCTCTTCCGTACGGGATTCAGAGTCTAAGGTGAACAGGTATTTTACGCCTGTTTTTCTGATCTAGAAAGTAAGGCCCAGAAAAGTTAAGTGACTTGCCTCAGGACCCCCAGCAGGTAAATGCTGGTGTTGGGATTAGAACTCAGATTGCCTGTCTCCCAGGCCTCTGTGCTTTCCACTAGGCCACACTGTTTCTCGATAGCTTCTCGATAAAGATTCCACCCAACTAGAAAAATCTCCTCAGGTGTAGAAGCATAAGCTACCAGGCACAGCCACGGTCTGGCTCTCTCTTCCCAGTGGTTTTCACAGTTTCTCCAGCTTTGGGAGAGATGGGCTTGGCACCTCTCACAAACACTAAAGCCACAAAGTAAAGTGGTTTCTTCCCTCAAGGGTCACTCGTTGTTCTCTGATTCCCTTCACGCAGCCACTCTAAAAGAGTTCCTCCCTTAAGAGGTCATCAACACACCTAGAAAGAAGGTCCGTGGGTCTTTTTCACTTTCCCCAGCTGTTTCTCATCAGCAAGTGACTTAGAGTTTCCCTCTCACTCCTCAACAGTGTAAAGAGCTGCCTCTTCCTTCCTCTGTTCATGTGACTGCCTGGGGGCCAGATGGAGGCAGTTCAGAAGTTGTAACCAGGGGGGTGCAGATCGATTCCTTCCACCCAGCACCTCACAGAGGAATAGCCATCCCAGCAGTTAAGCTCACCTGAGGCAGAGGAATCACCTGCAGTCATGAAGCAACAGGTTTCAGCAGCGATCCTGCTCTCCGTGATCTTTGTGGGTGAGTTTCACTTATGAGCATTTAACACGCGCTGTGGTCGAAGCTCCCCTGGCCCGTCTGCTGGCATCTTGCTTTCTAGATTCAAGCTTAGTCTTATGCCTCTCCAAAGTTTGAAGCAGGGATGATGGGTCTGTGGACAGATGCTCAGGATGATCTGAAATTTTCAGGTTGCTTCTTCACAGGGATGGGGAAAGGGGGAAATCTAAAAGCTGTTTCCTCTGGGATTTCAGGGTTTGGCCAATTCCTCCCACATTCTGGGAGGGTTTTTTTAATGGTGTTTGTTAAGTGCTTACTATATGCCAGGCACTGAACTAAAGCTCTGGGGTAGATATAAGCTAATCAAGTTGAACACAGTCCATGTCCCACCTGGGACTATCTTATTCCCCATTTTACAGATGAGGTAACTGGGCAAGCCACTTAACTTCTCTATGCCTCAAGGTCGCGGAACTGGAATTAGAACCCATGTTCTTCTGACTCTCAGGCCTGCGTTCTTTCCACTAGGCCATGTTGCTTCCCATAGTTTCCCCTTAACCTAAGCCTCTCATTAATACTGACTCACTAGAAAAGTCGGGGTAGTTTATGTGAAATAAATGAGCTGGGATTGGAGTCAGGTTGTGAGAGTCAGAAAACCTTGAGCAAACCACCTTGTCCCTTTCTTTGCTCAGTGTTCTCCCTATTCTAATAATAATAATAATAATAATGTTGGTATTTGTTAAGCGCTTACTTTGTGCCGAGCACTGTTCTAAGCGCTGGGGTAGACACGGGAATCAGGTTGTCCCACGTGGGGCTCACAGTCTTAATCCCCATTTTACAGATGAGGTAACTGAGGCACAGAGAAGTTAAGTGACTTGCCCAAAGTCACACGCTGACAAGTGGCCGAGCCGGGATTCGAACCCATGACCTCTGACTCCAAAGCCCGTGCTCTTTCCACTGAGCCACGCTGCTTCTCTGACTGTGAGCTTGCTGTTGGATAGGGATTGTCACTATCTGTTGCCGAATTGTACTTTCCAAGCACTTAGTACAGTGCTCTGCACCCAGTAAGTGCTCAGTAAGTACAACTGAATGAATGAATGGAGTGAATAATATGTTGATTAAGAATCTGTATTATAAAGCCTACTACCTAATGGAATAATACAAGGGAATAAGAGCTGAATCCATGGAAACAAAGATGAAAATTACTTTAAGCTTATATAATAATGGTATTTGTTAAGCACTTACTATGGGCCAAGCACTGTTCTAAGCGCTTAGATAGATATAAGGTAATCAGGTTGTCCCACATGGGGCTCACAGTCTTAATCCCCCTTTTATAGATGAGGTAACTGAGGCATAGAGAAGTTAAGTGACTTGCCCAAAGTCACACAACTGACAAGTGGTGGAGCTGGAATTAGAGCCCATGACCTCTGACTCCCAAGCCCGTGCTCCTTCTACTAAGTCATGTTGCTTCCCCATAAAGATAAACGCAGGGCCTTAGATTTCTCCCTTTATTCCAAAAAGCTCAGTATCCTCTTATAATTGAAATGTTAAGTTGGAGATTCAATCCGGTGAGACATGAGGCTAAGAAACCTGTATGCAGAATCATTTTTAACACATCTTTGGCCAAGTCTCTGGACCTCATTAAATGTAAAATGGAGGTTCAAATACCAAATTTGATATAGTAGAGGAATGTGCGTGAGTGGCTACTACCATCAATCAATCAATCATATTTATTGAGCGCTTGCTGTGTGTGGAGCACGTTAACAAATGCTTGGAAGAGTACGATATAACGGAGTTGGTAGAGACATCCCCTGTCCTCAACATGCTTGCAGTCTAGAGGGGGAGACAGACATTAATAAAAATAAATAACTTAAGGATATGTGCATAAGTGCTGTGGGGCTGAGGTGGGGAGGGATAAAGTTTCAAGTGAGTTTGAGGCCTTTTAGGGATTCACATGGTATCCTTTGTCTTAAAATCTTTAAATGTTCAACTATATTGTAAACTCCTTGAAGGCCAGGATTAACTACCAATTCTATTGTTTCATATCATTGCTTTGAATGTGTCTGTTATATTGTAATAATGTACTCTCCCAAGTGCTTAGTACAGTGCTCTTCACACAGTAAGCACTCAATAAATACAATTGACTGACTATTCTCCAAAGGAAGCATGCAATAAATAACCTTGGTCAATTTAAAAACAAATCATAATGTTTATCTAGTGGGCTGAAATAATGCTGCTGTGGAGGAATATTTTTCTCTTGGTTTTAAGAAACGTTACAATTCTTCCCCAAACGAAAGTGTAAGATGAGAGAAATGGCTGGGTTTCCTCTTTCTGTTCTAGTTCCAGCCCACACCGAGAGTAGCTAAGCAAATCTTTCTCCAACCAAGGAACACATGTGTTCTTTAGAGGAAGATTACCAATGTGAGAGAGTTGCAGGTTGAAAACTCAAGTCTTTTCCCAAAATTGGCCCCTGAGACTTTACATCAAGTGAGTGCATTTGCAAGTACCAACTTGTATGCATATGATTTCTACTGTTTACCAGGAGTGCAGTACGTTAAAGCCAGTGCTCATTGAGCTTACCACATGCAAAACATTGTACTAGAATTTCAGGGAATATGCAGAAGAGTTAAAATCTTGATTCCAGCTCTCGGGGGTTTACAGTCTAATAGAGAAGATAAGTACACATAGGGTACAAACATCCAGGAATGGAAAGAACTAGAGATGTGATGAAAATAACAAGCACCAATTGGTTAATAAACTCAAGGGAATACATGAGTCCTGAGAGGCTGGCATGACTGGGATAGTGGGAGGATTAATCAGGGAAGGTGTTTTAGAAGAGATGTGGAGAAGGGGAGGATTGGAGGTTGGTAAAGCCGAAGGAAGAGGTCATCCTCAGTGAGGGAAATGACATAATAATAGTAATTATATTAATAATGGCATTTGTCAAGTGCTTACTATGTGCTAGGCATGTACTAAGCACTGGGGTGGATACAAGCAAATCCTGTTGGACACAGTCCCTGTCCCATGTGGGGCTAACAGTCTCAATCCCCATTTTACAAATGAGGGACCTGAGTCACAGAGAAGTGAAGTGACTTGCCCAAGGTCACACAGCAGACTTGTGGTGGAGAGGGGATTAGAACCCATGACCTGACTTCCGGGCCCATGCTCTATCCGCTACGCCGTGCTGCTTCTCATGACCATTGGACGTGGATTCAGTGGACAGAGGTGGGAGCGGGGTTGGGGTGTTTTGGGAGAAGAAAATGAGGGAGAGAGTGCCATGGAGTGGGAGAAAAAGGAAACTATTGTACAATCTTGGAATCAACAATGTGGAACTTTGATTTTATGCCATTGAGAAGCAGTGTGGCTTAGTGGAAAGAGCACGGGCTTGGGAGTCAGAGGTTGTGGGTTCTAATTCCAGCTCCACCACTTCTCAGCTCTGTGACTTTGGGCAAGTCACTTAACTTCTCTGTGCCTCAGTTACCTCATCTGTAAAATGGGGATTAAGACTGTGAGCCCCGCGTGGGACAACCTGTTTACCTTGTATCTACTCCAGTGCTTAGAACAGTACTTGATACATAGTAAGTGCCTAACAGATACCATCATCGTCATCATCTATCATTAAATCCAGTCGGTTCAACCTTCACAACATTGCTAAAATTCACCCTTTCCTCTCTATCCAAACTGCCACTACTTTAATCCAAGTACTTATTCTATCCCACCTTGATTACTGTATCAGCTGCTGCCTGGATCATTTTTCTACAAAAACCTTTAGTCCATGTTTCCCCAATCCTCACAAACCTCCAGTGATTGCCCATCCACCTCCACATCAAACAGAAATGGCTTTAAAGCACTCAATCATCTTGTCCCCTCCTACCTCACTTCATTGCCCTCCTACTCTAACCCAACCTGCACTCTTTGCTCCTCTAATGCTAACCTACCCACTCTAAGTCGATCTCATCTATCTTACCACGGAACTCTCGTTCACGACCTGCTTCTGGCCTGCAGCTCCTCGCTCTTCATAGCCGACTCTCCGCTCCTTCAAAACCTTATTGAAAGCATATCTCCACATAGAAGTGATAGTTGAAGCCATGGGAGCGAATGAGGTCTCCAAGGGAGTGGGTGTTTAGAAGGGGACCCAGAACTGAACCTTGAGGGACACCCAGAGTTAGGGGGTGGGAGGCAGAGGAGGAGCCCGCGAAAGACTGAGAATGAGAGGCCTGAGAGATAGGAAAACCAGGAAAGGACAGTGTCAGTGAAGCCGAAGTTGGACTTTTCCAGGAGAAGGGGGTGGTCAACAGTGTCGAAGGCAGCTGAGCGGTCAAGGAGAATTTAGATGGAGTCGAGGTCTTTGTATTTGGCAAGGTGATCATTGGTGGCCTTTGAGAGAGTGGTTCCTGTGGAGTGAAGATCACTTCAAGTCAGCCAGGATTGGTTGGGGTTGAGGAGAGAATCGGAGGAGAGGAACTTGAAACAGCAGGTTTAGACAACAGGCTCAAGGTGTGTAGAGAGGAATGATAAGAGGGAGATGGGGCAATAACTGGAGGGAGTCGTGGGGTCAAGGAAGGGTTTTTTTTTTAGGATAGGGAAGACGGGAGCATGTTTGAAAGCAGTGGGGAAAAAGCCAATGGAGAGTGAATAGTTGAAGATGGCGGTTAGGGAGGAAAGAAGGGAAAGGATTGCATTTGCAGGGAGAGAGGGTGGATTTTGAGAGAAGGCAGGAGAGCTCCTCTTGAGATACTGCTGGGAAAGATGGAAGAGTTGAATAAGGGGGAGGAGGAGGGAGAGCCTGGGAAGGGGAGGTGTGCCTGATAGTTCCTATTTTCTCAATAGGTGGCCAGGTTATTAGGAGCAAGAAATGGGGGAGGTGGGAGGACAGGAGCATTGAGGAGGGATTCAAACATCTTGAACAACTGGCGGGGACAGTGGGCATGGCAGTCAGAAGAAGACCAAACTGAATCCTAAGGGACACCCTTAGCTAAAAGGTTGGATGAGGAAGAGAAACTAGTAAAGGAAACTGAGAAAGAGCAGGCAGAGATGGGAAGAAAATCCAGACAGTACTGATTCTGAAAACAGGACTGGAAAGAATTTCTAGGACAGAATGGAGATTTATATAGAAAGCATCCAAAGGAGGATGAGAATAGAGAAGAAATTGTTAGAATTCACCAGAAGAGATCACTGGAAACTGTTCCTATTAGGTTCAATAAAGCAGGTAAAATTCAGATAATAAAGGGTCAAGCTGTGATCTGGCAGGAGAGGAAGTGGAGGCAGAGGATATATTTAATCTGAAAAAAAATAAAGAGGGGCAAGAGTGAGAGAAGTGGAGAGCAAGATCAGGCCTTGGGTAGGGCACATCACAGACATTGATGATGGCGGTAATGATGGCATTTGTTAGGCGCTTATTATGTGTAAAGTAACACGTGTTAAATGTGTTAACAGTGGTTCTCAGTGCTGCGATAGATACAAGATGATCCGATTGGACCCAATCCCTGTCCCATATGAGGCTCACAGTCTTAATCCCATTTTACAGATGAGGTAACTGAGGCAGTACAAGTTAATTAGGTCAGACACAGTCCCTGTCCCACATGGGGTTCATAGTCTAAGTAGGAGGGAGAACAGGTATTTCATTATCATTTTACAGTTGAGGAAACTGAGGCACGGAGAAGTTAAGTGACTCACCCAAGGTCACACGGCAAGCAATTGGCAGAGCTGCGATTAGAACCCAGGTCCTCTGATGCCCAGGCTCTTTCACTAGTCTATGCTGCCTCTCTTCTTGAAACTGTAAGCTCCTTGAGGGCAGGAACTTGGGTCTTTTAATAATAATAACAATGTCGGTATTTGTTAAGCGCTTACTATGTGCAGAGCACTGTTCTAAGCGCTGGGGTAAATACCGGGTAATCGGGTTGCCCCACGTGAGGCTCACAGTTAATCCCCATTTTACAGATGAGGTAACTGAGGCCCAGAGAAGTTAAGTGACTTGCCCAGGGTCACACAGCTGAGAAGTGGCAGAGCCAGAATTCAAACCCATGACCTCTGACTCCCAAGCCCGGGCCCTTTCCACTGAGCCACACTGTTTTACTTCAGTTGTACATTACCAAGCAACAGGGATAGTGTTCTATGAAGCAGATAGGCCCTTCAGACATATTTTTTCTATGGCCACCAGTGATAGTACTGAAGGATTTTTAAGATGGTCATGAAAGTAGAGTCAAAAGTACGAAGAGAGGGGTAAACATTCAAGGGTTAGGAATCTCCTGGAAAATATCTGAAAACAAAGAGATTTTTGGAAGAGAAGGATTTGGAAGTGCTTATATCTAATTGCCTCTTTCTTTTTGGTTAGAGATATTGGGAAGTTGTAGGAGTCAGAGACGTGAAGTAAGAGGAGGCAAATCTGAGCAAGGGAGTTGATGAGGGGAGAATAGGAGCATTGCTTTACTGAAAACAGGGCAGAACTGGAACAAGAAAAGGTAAATTCAGAGCGTCGGAAGTTTTTTTTGTTTGTTTTTAATGGTAAATCTTACTTTGTGCTAGGCACTGTACTGGGTAGATACAAGATAATCAGTTTGGAAACAGTCTGTGCTTCACATGATGCTCGCAGTCTTAATTCCCATTTTACAGATGAGGGAACTAGGGAAATTCTCAAATCATCTAGTCTGTAAACTCACCTGTTCTAGGCAGCAGCAGCGTGGGAGAGAGTTGAGAGTGGAAACTCAAGGTTTCTGCACAGAAGGAGGCGACTGTTAACCACTTCTGTATTTTTACCAAGAAAAGTCTATGGATATGCGACCAGAATGATTGCAGATGGAGATGGGGTGTTTTGGGAGAGATGTGTACATGGCGTCGCTATGGGTCGGAGATGACTCGACGGCATGAGACAAAACAAAACTCACCTTAGGGAGGAAACACATCTACCCAGTCTGCTGCATTGTACTCTCCTAAGTGCTTACTACAGTGCTCTGCACACAGTAAGTGCTCAATAGATACCACTGATCGGTGGATTTCACAGTCCCCTGAGGAACTATATTATCCATCAATCCATTCTTGCCGAGATTACTAATCTACCAGTTCCCCTACTCCAAGCTTAACCTTTAATTAAAGGAAATCTTTTCAGAGAAAGAGAGGGTGAAGTAATGTTCAAAATTCAATTTTCCCTACTCGAATTTTAGTGGCAAATTTGGATAAGACTCTTCCTTTGGTCAGAACATTGATTTTGAGCTTAATTTAATGAACACAGTGTGTCAGCTTTTATGAGAATGATTTAAGGTGATCAGGTTGTTCCAGGTGGGCTCATAATCTTAATCCCCATTTTACAGATTAGGTCACTGAGGCACGGAGAAGTGAAGGGACTCTCCCACGGTCACGGAGCCGACGGGCGGCGGAGCCGGGATTAGAACCCACAACCTCCGATCCCAAGCCTGGGCTCTTGCCACTAAGCCACGCTGCTTCACCGGCCCGGGCTTGGGAGTCAGAGGTCATGGCCGGCCCTGCTACTTGTCAGTGGTGTGACCGTGGGCAAATCACTTCTCTGGGCCTCAGTTACCTCATCTGTAAAATGAGGATTAACTGGGAGCCTCACATGGGACAACCTGATCCACCCCAGCGCTTAGAACAGTGCTCTGCATATAGTGAGCGCTTAACAAATACCAACATTATTATTATTCTTAAAACGGGGATGAAGACTAGGAGCCTCACGTGGGGCAACCTGATGACCCTGGATCTCCCCCCAGCGCTTCCGATGCCAACCGGCCACCTGCCTGGGCAAGGATTCTGGGCCTCGGCTGAGTCACGCCCAGCTGGGTGCTGCGGTGGAAAGGAACATTCTTTCGGGGCTGAAAGATAGCACCCAACTCTGAAACAGTTTGGGGGGTAAAGGGGAAAGGGGTAAGGAGGAGGAAAGTGGGCAGGTCCCACTGGCCTCTCCCCTGGCTGGGTACGCTTCCTGTTCCAGCGCTTTGCTGGGCAGTGGGTTGACCTGGTGTGCTTCAGGGACCTGGAAATGGGTGATTGGTCAGGGATCTCCTAGCAGCTGAGTCTGTCTGGCCAACACCTCCCCCTGCCCCTTTGCTCCACAGCCAAGTTCCCCATCACTTTGCCCCCTCCTACCTCCCCTCCCTTCTCTCTTTCTACAGCCCACCCCGTACACTCCACTCTGCCACTCAACCACCCACTGTTCACGCCAGCCGACCCCCGGCCCACGTCCTCCCGCTGTCCGGGAACGCCCCCCCTCCTCACATCTGCCAAACTAACTCTCTTCCCCTCTTCAAAGCCCTACTGAAAGCTCACCTCCTCCAAGAGGCCTTCCCAGACTGAGCTCCCCCCCTTCCCCTCTCCTCCCCATCCCACCCTCTGCTCCTCCCCCTCCCCTTTCCCCTCCCCTCAGCACTGTCCTCGTTTGTATATATTATTTATTACCCTATTTATTCTGTCAATGAGATGTATATCCCCTTGATTCTATTTATCGTGATAATGTGGCCTTGTTTTTGTTTTGTTGTCCGTCTCCCCCGATCAGACTGTGAGCCCATCACTGGGCAGGGATTGTCTCTATCTGTTGCCGAACTGTACATTCCAAGCACTTAGTACAGTGCTCTGCACATAGTAAGCGCTCAGTAAATACTATTGAATTGAATTTCCCCCGTCCCCCACCCCCATCTGGTATCTCCTGGAGCAGCAGATTCTGCCCCCCATAGAGAGCCCTGTCTTGCCAGAGAAATCTTGAGATGTTCATTCATTCAATCGTATTTATTGAGCGCTTGCTGTGTGCAAGGCACCGTACTATTCCTTCAATAGTATTTATTGAGCGCTTACTATGTGCAGAGTAATAATAATAATAATAATAATGTTGGTATTTGTTAAGCGCTTACTATGTGCCGAGCACTGTTCTAAGCGCTGGGGTAGACATAGGGGAATCAGGTTGTCCCACGTGGGGCTCACAGTCTTAATCCCCATTTTACAGATGAGGGAACTGAGGCACAGAGAAGTTAAGTGACTTGCCCACAGTCACACAGCCGGCAAGTGGCAGAGCTGGGATTCGAACTCATGAGCCCTGACTCCAAAGCCCGTGCTCTTTCCACAAGCGCTTGGAATGAACAAGTCGGCAACAGATAGAGACGGTCCCTGCCATTTGACGGGCTTACGGTCTAATCGGCACTTGGGAGAGTACAACTGCGAATAGGCTCGTGCCCTGACCACGGTGAGCTCACAGTCTATCATTCAATAGCATTTATTGAACGCTTACTATGTGCAGAGCACTGTACTGAGGAAGGAGAGGGAAAAAAGGAGATCAAAGACCTGGGGCCTGAGATGCAGAGGTGGTGAGGGAAAGTGGTGGCCACTGGGCCTAAAAGGGGAAAATTGTGGAGGAGACAAGACGAGGCCTCTGAAGGAAGAACGCCCCTAGACTGTAAGCTCCCTGTGGCCAGGGAACATGTCTACCCACACTGTGAGTAGGTGAGTAGGGCAGTGGGCAGGGAGCGTTTCTACCAACCCTTTTATATTGTACTCTCCCAACTGCTTGGTACCCTGTTCTGCACACAGTAAGAGAGAAGCAGCGTGGCTCAGTGGAAAGAGCACGGGCTTTGGAGTCAGAGGTCACGGGTTCGAACCCCGGCTCGGCCGCTTGTCAGCTGTGTGACTTTGGGCAAGTCACTTCACTTCTCGGTGCCTCAGTTCCCTCATCTGGAAAAGGGGATGAAGACTGTGAGCCCCACGTGGGACAACCTCATTCCCCTGTGTCTACCCCAGCGCTTAGAACAGTGCTCGGCACATAGTAAGCGCTTAACAAATACCACCATTATTATTATTATTAGCTCAATAAATGTGATTGATTGGTCTGCATACAGTAAGCGCTCCGTAAATACCATCGATGATGATGATGGCTTGAAAGCTAAGGCTGGCAGTCAGGAATCCCCGAAGTCTGACGTTGCCTCTTGGCCTTTGAGCACCTCAGGACCACCTCCTATGAGATCTGTCCCTCCAGCCCCTCTCCCCACCTCCACATCCCACCTGCATTGTGGGATGACATCGTGAAGAATTTGGGGAACCAACCCAGTATGCCCTGAAATAAATGAACGAATGAAATAGCTCTCCTCCCGCTGAAGCTTCCTCCGTGGCTAAGTGGAAAGAGCGCGGGCTTGGGAGTCGGAAGATGTGGGTTCTAATCTGAGCTCGGCCACTTGTCTGCTGGGTGACCCTGGGCAAGTCACTTACCTTCTCTGTGCCTCAGTTACCTCATCTATAAAATGGGGATGAAGACGATGAGCCCCACATGGGACAACCAGATTACCTAATATCTACCCCAGCTCTTAGAACGCTGCTTGGCACATAGTAAGCACTTTACAAATACCATTATTATTATTATTATTATTATTAAATATGTAAGTGTGTATGTGTACATAAGAGCTGAATGTTAATAATAATGATGGCATTTAAGTCCTTATTATGTGCAAAGCACTGTTCTAAGCACTGAGGAGGATACAAGGTCATCAGGTTGTCCCACGTGGGGCTCACAGTCTTCATCCTCATTTTATGGTTGAGGGAACTGAGGCACAGAGAAGTTAAGTGACTTGCCCAAAGTCACACAGCTGACAAGTGGCGGAGCTGGGATTTGAACCCCTGACCTCTGATTCCCCAGCCCACGCTCTTTCCACTGAGTCAAGCTGCTTCTCTCCTCAGACTGTTAGTCCCATGTGTCACAGGGTCTGTTTCTGACCTGATTATCTTATATCTGCTCCAGTGCTTAGTATGGATACTTGTCTCATAGTAAGTACTTAACAAGTATTATTATTGCTGTTATTATCATTATTATTATTACTACTAGTCTGTAAGCTCATTGTGGGGAGGGAATATGTCTACCAACTCTATTATTGTACTCAGAAGACCTGGGTTCTAATCCTGGCTCCACCACTTGCCTGCTGTGTGACCTTGGGTAAGTCACTTCACTTCTCTGTGCCTCAGGTACCTCATCTGTAAAATAGGGATTAAGACCGTGAGCCCCACGTGGGACAGTACAGTCAGGGAAGTCCAACCTGATAATCCTGTATCTACTCCAGCACTTAGAACAGTGCTCGATGCATAGTAAGCACTTAGATACCATTATCATTATCATTATTAATATTAATACAAGTACAGTGCTGTGCACACAGTAAGCACTCAATAAATACAATTGATTAACTGATTATGCTTTGACTGGCTCATAGCCATCTCTCAGGATGCAATTAGCTGAAAGGGCTGGGTCTCAATCCATCAGTGGCATTTATCGAGCACTTACCGTGCGCAGAGCACTGTTCTAAGCGGCTGGGAGAGTACAGTATAAGAGAACTGATAGAGGCGTTCCCTGCCCACGGTGAGTTTACAGTCAAGATTACAGCCTCCTCCCTTCACTTCCCACCAAGGAAACAACTGTGGTTTCTCAGAGGCCTCTCAGGAGTGGAACTGGGCCAGAAGTCAGATATGACTCCGGCCACTGAGTTCCCCACTTTGGTGCAGGCAGAAGGAGCAGAATCGAGAAGCGGGGTGGCTCAGTGGATAGAGCACGGGCCTGGGAGTCAGAGGTTCATGGGTTCTAATCCTAGCTCCGCTGCCTGTCTGCTGTGACCTTGGGCAAGTCACTTCACTTCTCTGGGCTTCAGTTACCTCATCTGTAAGATTCATTCATTCATTCATTCAATAGTATTTATTGAGCGCTAACTATGTGCAGAGCACTGTACTAAGGGCTTGGAATGGACAAATGGGTAACAGATAGAGACGGTCCCTGCCCTTTGACGGGCTTACGGTCTAGTCGGGGGAGACGGACAGACAAGAACAATGGCAATAAATAGAATCGAGGGGAAGAACATCTCATGAAAACAATAGCAAATAAATAGAATCAGGGTGTTGTACATCTCATTAATGGGGGTAAAGAGTGTGAGCCCTATGTGGGACAAGGACTGACTTCCTTGTATCTACCCTAGTGCTTAGAACAGTGCTTGGCACATAGTAAGCGCTTAACAAGTACCGTTATTATTATTATTAATAACAGGAAACAGGAAGTGCTCTGCTCCCTAGGTCTGGCTCCCCTTCAAGTCCCTTATCTTACACCACATCGAGGACAAGCAACCCCTCCCCTTCCTTCCCGTTCCTTCACTTCTCATTTTTTCTCTGTTTTTCCCTCCTTTAAGAAGTTTGGGATTTTGTGTTAACAACAATAATCATAATAATTATGCCAAGCACTGTTCTAATACTGGAGTAGATACAAGATAATCAGGTTGTCCCACAAGGGGCACACAGTCTTAATCCCCATTGTACAGATGAGGTAACTGAGGCACAGAGAAGGGAAGTGACTTGCCCAAGGTCACCCAGCAGACAGGTGGCGGAGTCGGGATTAGAACCCACGACCTCTGACTCCCAAACCCGTGCTCTTTCCACTAAGCCATGCTGCTTCTCTGGGGTGGGGGGCGTTAATCGTGCAAGAAACCTTGGATTCACCTCTTTGTTTTACCGTGACCATCTCCACTTTTCCAGCAATTTTCTGCTATTATAGACCTCCAACAGACACGTTCCCAGGAATAAAACTACAGTCAAAGGTCAGAACATCAGCCAAGCAGACAACTGAGGAAACCTGCCCGAGCCAGCTAGACGACCATACAGCAACGCGAAGAGCGGCCACAGACACATCCCCCAGCACTCAAACAATCCACACAACAGCAAAGGCCAACCCGACAACCACCCCAACAACCGTAAAAAGCAAACCAGCAACCCACATCAGTAGAATAACCACAGCTACCCGCCGCGTCCCACAGACAACCTCAGCAGCCCCCACAATCGTAGCCTCAACCACGCTTACACCTCGGTCAACGTCCACCACACCCGGAGCCGGACGGCCGACCACCCTAACACCGCGTGCGATTGTGACGACTCCGCCGACGGTCGGTCCCACGACGAACGGAATCACGGGGACGGAATCGGCCGTCAGTCAAACGGTGACGGCCGCCCCGACGGCTAACGGCACGGGCAACCACACGGTCACAGAAACCACCCGTGCCGTAACGACAACTCCGGATGCCCACAACATCACACAGACAACCTGGCTAATCACGACCACGGCCGGACCCACCCTCGCACCCCGACCTTCTTCCGCTGCAGTTGGGACCTATCGGGTTTCCAATGGATCGAGGACGTGCGTTAAGGCGGTGATGGGTATTCAGTTGATTGTTCAAGATCGACAGATGGTAAGATGGGGTAAATGGTGGGGGCTTCTTTTCAGTAAACTTAGATGTCTTCGGTCAATCGATCGATTATATTTATTGAGCGTCTGCTGCGCGCAGAGCGTTTATACTAAACGATTGGGAGAGCACGGTATAACGGGGTTGACAGACGCGATCCCTGCCCGCATCGTGTCTCAACAGGGTAGCACTCTCCAGCTTCCTCTATTATAAAATTGAAATATTTTGCGGTAAGTAATATTTTGAGGTAACGCTCTTTCTGAAAAATGCTATATGTTGTATAGAAATCTGGCCATCCATCTATCGATCGTACCGCTTACTGTGGGCAGAGCACTGTACTGAACGTTGGGGTAGATACAAGGTAATCAGGTTGGACCCAGTCCCTGTCCCAAATGGGGCTCACAGTCTTCATCCCCACTTTGCAGAGGAGGGGACTGAATCACAGAGAAGTTATGTGACTTGCCCAAGGTCACGCAGCGGACAAGTGGCAGAGCTGGAATCAGAGCCCAGGTCTTTCCGACTCCCAGGCCCGTGCTCTAACAGTGCTCTGCACATAGTAAGCGCTTAGCAAATACCAACATTATTATTATTATTATTCACTAGGCCGTGCTGCTTGCGTGGCTCGGTGGAAAGAGCCCGGGCTTGGGAGTCAGAGGTCATGGGTTCGAATCCCCGCTCTGCCACTTGTCAGCTGTGTGACTGTGGGCAAGTCACTTCACTTCTCTGTGCCTCAGTTCCCTCATCTGTAAAATGGGGATTAAGACTATGAGCCCCACGTGGGGCAACCTGATTCCCCTGTATCTACCCCAGCGCTTAGAACAGTGCTCTGCACATAGTAAGCGCTTAACAAATACCAATATTATTATTATTATTATTATTATTATTATTATTATTGAACAGAGTTGAAGAGGGAGTTGTGGGGGCTTCTGTTTCTCGCCCGAGTTCTTCTTTTCCTCTGGATTGTCTGAACTCTGTGGGAGGTCCATATATTCGCTTTGGATGCTCGTGTTTGTGCTGTACCGAAATGTATTTTAAAGTCTATCATTTCTTTCCCCTCACAGGGATATTTCAATATTGATCCCAATGTCACCAAGGCATCTGGGAGCTGTGAAACTTGGAAAGCTAATCTTCTCCTGACTTTCAGTGGTGGATTTGTGAATTTCAATTTTACAAAGGTAAAGTTTAGCTTATTTGAGGGCTTCAGGGGGTACGTCTGTGATTTTTCTCTCATCTACAATGATGAGATTTACTTTGGAACATTGTACAATCCTGCCAACTCTCCATCATAAGTTTAATAAGTGCCAGATCCGTTGCTTCTATGAAAGCTTAACTGATAAGCACGAGGGAGTGTGAAGGAAAGGGTGGGGAATCAGGCATGGAGAAAGTTGCAAAATTTTTTGTGTTTGCTTTTTTTCTTCCCTCTTTCAGCCTTCACTCTTGTGTGGGGTGAAGAAGTCTTGATACCGCTTAGGTACATTTGGTTTTTAGGATCTTAAAAGCACAGTGGCTTTTTTTCATGAGGATTGAAGGAGGAAGTGGTGCAGACAAACAAACCCTCGAATTCCCCGAGGCAGCAAGTGTTTTTCATCCAGTGAAAAATACAAAATGTCAAACCTGGTACTAACTCTCCAAATTCAGAGAATATTCTTTGGCTCTGACCAAAAGAAAACCTAGCTTGTGAGCCCTGAGGGACAGGGACTATGTCTAATTAATAATAATCGTGATATTGGTTAAGCGCTTACTAAGTGCCAGGCCCTGTACTAAGTGCTGGGATGGTTACAAGCAAACTGGATTGGACATAATTCTTGTCCCACATGGGACTCATAGTCTTAATCCCCATTTGACAGATGAGGTAACTGAGGCCTAGAGACATGAAATGATTTGCCCAAATGTCACACAGCAGATAAATGGCAGAGCCAGGATTAAAAACCATGACCTTCTGACTCCCAGGCCCATGCTCTATCCACTATGCCATGCTGCTTCTCGCCTGTGTGTTCTTTACTAGTCCTTAGTACAGGGTTCTGCCCAGTGTTTTTTATTTCATGGTGTTAGTTAAGTGCTTACTAGGTGTAGGATACTGCACTGAGTACTGGGGTAGTTACAAGATAATCAGTTTGAACACGGTCCATGTCCCACGTGGGGCTCACGGTCTTAATCCCCATTTTACACATGAAGTAACTGAGGCACAGAGAAGTTAAGCGACTTGCCCAAGATAACCCAGCGGACAAGTGGCGGAGCGGGAATTAGAGCTCAGGTCCTCTGATTCCCAGGACCTGACTCTTTCTACTAGAACATGCTTAATGAATACTGTGACTACCATTAAAAATACCCATAGCATTAGAAAGCCAAATCCATTTTAATAAAGCCAGTCCTGATTCCTTCTGAAAACGGAAAAAAATCAAATATCACCTCCAACAGAACACTCCATCTCACACCAAGTGAGGGTTTAGGGGCCCACATTTTCTTCCCCTTAGTTCAGATTTCGTTTTTAAAAGCCGAAACAGTGAATAATTTGGTTAAGGCATCAACTGAAAGTCACATTAGCCTTTTATAGTTAATACAACTATCTCTTCTCCCAACTAGAGAGACTGTGTGACAGTTGTACTAAGTCAGTAGTTCCTTTCTACTGCACACCTGCCAGATGCAAGTGTCTTCTTAAGCCCAGAACTTCCTGTTTTTTTTTTTAATCTAACTTCTTTTTAGAACATCTCTCGCTAGGCACCCTGAAAATGCCCAAATCGGGATGCTGAATCTCAAAATTTATTGCTGATTTAGGTTGGGACTAGGAATAGAGATAGTAAAGAAGAAACCCCTGTGGGCAAAGAACATGTCTACCAACTCTGGTTGAACTATACTCTTCCAAGCATGGCTCAGTGGAAAGACCCTGGGCTTGGGAGTCAGAGGTCATGGGTTCAAATTCCGGCTCTGCCACTTGTCAGCTGTGTGACTGTGGGCAAGTCACTTAACTTCTCTGTGCCTCAGTGACCTCATCTGGAAAATGGGGATTAAGACTGTGAGCCTCACATGAGACAACCTGATTGCCCTGTATCTACCCCAGCGCTTAGAACAGTGCTCTGCACATAGTAAGCGCTTAACAAATACCAACCTTATTATTATTACAGGGCTCTGCACACAGTAAGCGCTCAGTAAATACATCTGATTAAACAGCCCAAAACTGCAGATCAAAATTCTGAGCAGAAACGGAAAATTCATCAAAGTCCTTAAGTTGAAGTTCGTTCATCCATTTATTCAATCGTATTTATTGAGCACTTACTGTGTGCAGAACATTGTACTAAACGCTTGGGAAAGTACAGTACGACAACAAACAGTGATCTTCCCTGCCCACAGCGAGCTTACAGACGTAGAGGGAGGGAGACAGACATAAAAATAAATAAAATTACAGATATGTACACAGTGCTGTGCGGCTGGAAGGAGGAAGAGTAAAGGGGAAAAATATGGAACGCTTCACAAATTTGAAGCTCTTCTGCTTTAACCATTGCATGATGTTTTGTTTTCTGAGTAATTTCTCGCTCCTTGGATTCACTGTACAGGGATAGAAGTCCTTTAAAAACTACTGGCAAGAATTCGAGTATTAACCCTTATCAATTCCCTACTCAGCCCCCCCCAACACTTGTTGATTTCAATGAGATTCTAGATGTGATGCAGGCTAGAGCATAGGAAGGAGAGGGAAACAAACACTTTAAATTCCTAATGATATATCTAAAGCAAACATTTCTGGTAATTCAACGGTTCTGAGTTGTAATAGTAGAAGTAGAGTTTTGGGGGGTGGGGGGAGTTAATGGTATTCATTAAGTGCTTACTATAAATCAGGAACTGTATTAAGCACTGGGGTAGATACAAGTTAATCAGCTTGAACACAGTCCATATACCACACGGGGCTCACAGTCTAAATCCCCATTTTAAAGATCGGGTTAACTGAGACACAGAGAAGTTAAGTGATTTGCCCAAGGTCACACAGCAGACAAGTGGCAAAGCTGGGATTAGATCCCAGGTCCTCAGATTCCCAGGCCAGTGCTCTTTCCACTGTCATGCTGCTTCCCTGCAGAGTTGTCTTTTGGTTCAAAGATGACTGTTTAGAAAGGCACTTTGACTAATAATAATCATGGCTTTTTACTAGTATTTGTTAAGCCCTAACTACGTGGTCGAGCACTGTTCCAAGTGCTGGGATAGACACGAGTTAATCCGGTTTAATTCAATCCCTGACCAGGGGCTTTACAGTCTAAGTAAGAGGGAGAACAGGTATTGAATCCCCATTTTACAAATGAGGAAACTGAGACACAGAGAAGATAAGTGACTTGCTCAAGGTCACACAACAGGCAGGTGGGGGAGCCGCGATTAGAAACCTGGTCCTCTGGTCTCTAGGCCCGTGTTTTATCCTCTAAACTAAGTGCCAAGCACTGTTCTACGCACTGAAATAGATGGAAGGTTATCAAGTTTTACACAGTCCCTGTCCCGCATGGGGTTGGTTCAGTCTAGGTAGGGGGGAATAGGATTTAATCTCCATTTTACAGGTTAGGAAATTGAGGCCCAGAGAAGTTAAGCGACTCACCCAAGGTCATCCAGCGAGAAGAGGCAGAGCCGGGATTAGAACCCACTCCCAGGCCCGTGGCCGTCCTATTAGGCCATGCTGCTTCCCTTACACTAAGCAGTTTACAGCTCAGTACACTGTTCTCCCGCAAGATCTCATGACTTGATCTAGTCTTTCCAATAGGCCTTGCTCTCATTTTGTTAGTGAGATTCCCTGAGCTGAACTGCCACGAATGATTAAGTTTAAATTGTCATCGGATTCGATTATTCACAGGTTCCTGTACCAAAGCCAAGAATAGAGGTGCCAGTTTTAGATTGAGTAGACTTTTTTTTTTCCAGAGAATGTTATTTCATTTTCATTTACAGAGTTGGCAATTCTCTCTTTCTATATCGCCTGTCTGTTTTAATGGCGTTTTCAAGTTTCCATCTTTAAAGCACCCATCTCCAGCCATCATTGCTATTGTTCTCGTCTGTCCGTCTCCCCCGATTAGACCGTAAACCCGTCAAAGGGCAGGGGCTGTCTCTATCTGTTACCGATTTGTATATTCCAAGCGCTTAATACAGTGCTCTGCACATAGGAAGCGCTCAATAAATACTATTGAATAAATGAATAGAGCTTTACTAGTTACGCTCCCCAGACCAAACAAGACAAAAACAAGCAAACAAAAAGCACAAGTTTAGGGTGTGTTCTCTGCCAAGTAAGGATGCATTTTCCAGACACCTCTGCCTGAGCATACTTAGAAAAGAAGCCAGATTTGGGCTCCAGTGGGATGATACCAGACTGAAGTCTGCAGGTCCTGGAAGTCTGGGGATAAAGCTCAGGTCTGGAAGTCAGAGGAGCTGGGTTCTAATCCTACTGTGTGACTTTGGGCAATGCACTTAACTTCTCTGTAACTCAGTTTCCTCAACTATAAAATTAGGATTCAATACTTCTCCCTCCTATCAATACTTCTTCTCATTCATTCATTCAATAGTATTTATTGAGCGCTTACTATGTGCAGAGCACTGTACTAAGCGCTTGGAACGTACAAATCGGTAACAGATAGAGACAGTCCCTGCCCTCTGACGGGCTTACAGTCTAATCGGGTTCTCCCTCCTACGTAGATGGTGAGCCCCATGGAGGGCAGGGACTGTGTCCTACCTGATTTACTTATATCAACCCCAACATTTAGAGCAACACTTGACACATAATAATAATAATAGTAATGGCATTTGTTAAGCACTTACTATGTATCAGGCACTGTACTTAACGCTAGGGCGGATGCAAGCTAATCGGGTTGAATATAGTCCCTGTCCCGTGTGGGGCTCAAAGTCTCTATCCCCACTTTACAGATGGGGTAACTGAGGCCCAAAGAAGTGAAGTGATCTCAGGGTCACCCAGAAGACAAGAGGTGGAGCCAGGATCAGAACCCATGACCTTCTTACTCCCAGCCCTGTACTCTATCCACTACAACTTACTGCTTCTCAACAAATAGCATAAAAAGTACTCTCCCAAGCAGAGAAGCAGCGTGGCGCAGTGGAAAGAGCACGGGCTTTGGAGTCAGGGCTCATGAGTTCGAATCCCAGCTCTGCCGCTTGTCGGCTGTGTGACTGTGGGCAAGTCACTTAACTTCTCTGTGCCTCAGTTCCCTCATCTGTAAAGTGGGGATTAAGACTGTGAGCCCCACGTGGGACAACCTGATTCCCCTGTGTTTACCCCAGCGCTTAGAACAGTGCTCTGCACATAGTAAGCGCTTAAAAAAACCAACATTATTATTATTATTATTATTATTATTAGTATAGTGTGGCTTAGTGGGAAGACCCCGGGCTTGGGAGTCAGAGGTCGTGGATTCTAATCCCGGCTCTGCCACCGGTCAGCTGTGTGACTTTAAGCAAGTCACTTAACTTCTCTGTGCCTCGGTTACCTCAGTTGTAAAGTGGGGATGAAGACTGTGAGCCCCACGTGGGACAACCTGATCACCTTGTATCTACCGCAGCACTTAGAACAGTGATTGGCGCTTAGTAAGCGCTTAACAAATGGCATCATCATCATCATAGTGTTCTGCACATAGTAAGCGCTCAATATATAGTATTGATCAATGAACAAATACTATTTTTTTAAAAATTCACAAATGGTCCTTCACACTTGACAGATTTCAGCTAAAAGTGTTTTTCTGTTCTTTTGCAGGATGGAGGCTCATATTATATCAGCTCAATAGAAGCACGTTTGACTGTCTCTTCTCCAAGTAAGCATGCAAAGTTATGGATTTTACATTTCAGTGCCCAGTTATGTTCACTCTTTAGCCTATTGGCAGTTTTAATCTTTATCTTATCTGGAAACTTGTTAAAGTTGGGATCATAAATAAACGACCGAATGATCGAGTTGCCAGAGATCTAGTTTGGAGTGCATTTTCAGGATGAGTTACAAGTTCCATCTCACGATTACCAGAAGGTTTTAAAATAGTCGGTGAGTTTCCGTAGACCTCCCACTTCGCCACCATCCTCAGTGGCTTCTTTCAGACATCTAGAGGTGCCAACTATTCACTCTTCACCTGAGAAGCAGTGTGGTCTAGTGGATAGAGCACGGGCCTGGGAGTCAGAAGGGCATGGGTTCTAATCCCGGCTCTACCACTGGTCTGATGTGTGGCCTTGGGTAAGTCGCTTCACTTCTCTGTGCCTCGGTTCCCTCATCTGAAAAATGGGGATTAAGACTGTGAGCCCCATGTGGGACAGGGACTGTGTCCCACCTAATTACCTTGTATCTACAACAGTGTTTGACCCATAGTAAGCACTTAACAGATACCATTATTAAGAGGCAGGGATTGCAGAGGGCATGTTGACCAAAACGAGACAGGTTTCAAAGAACTAATAGCCCAGTAACGCTTCCATCTTGGGATTTTTCAACCCTGACTGGGAATTCTCAGGTAGTAGTAATAGAAATAGTATTTCTTAAACCCTTACTGTGTGCAGAGCACCGTGCTAAGTGCTGGGAGAAAATACCCAAGTGGGAATTAAAGATGGTTCCTGGCCTTCAGGGGTTTACAATCTGAAATCTTGGCAAAGACCTGGGATGAGCAAAGCTGGAAATCCAGCTCAAAAATCTGTGGGGGAGACTCACCCCGAGGGGTTGGGGATGGCTAATGAAATGAGAGAGGACTTTAAAGAGCTGACTCTCACGCTGTGTCGTCCCCTTTTTTTAGGGAAGCAGCCTGGCTTAGTGGAACGAGCATGAGCTCGGGAGTCAGAGGACATGGGTTCTAATCCCGCCTCCTCCAGTTGTCTGCTCTGTGACCTTAGGCAAGCCACTTAACTTCTCTGTTCCTCAGTTATCTCATCTGTAAAATGGGGATTAAGACTGTGAGTCCCACATGGGACAACCTGATTTACCTTGCAGCTGCCCCGGTGCTTAGAACAGTGTTCGGCACGTAGTAAGCGCTTAACAAATACCGTCATTATTATTTCCAATTATTCATTCAATGTATTTATTGAGTGCTTACTATGTGCAGAGCACTGTACTAAGCGCTTGGAATGTACAAATAGGTAACAGAGACAGTCCCTGCCCTTTGATGGGTTTACAGTCTAATCGGGGGAGACAGGCAGACAAGAACAATAGCAATAAATAGAATCAAGGGGATGAACATCTCATTAAAACAATAGCAAATAAATAGAATCTAGGTGATGTACATCTCATTAACAAAATAAATAGGTAATGAAAATATATACAGTTGAGCGGACGAGTACAGTGCTGAGGGGAGGGGAAGGGATGGGGGAGGAGCAGAGGGAAAGAGGGGAAAAGAGGGTTTAGCTGAGGGGAGGTGAAAGGGGGTAGAGGGGGAGCAGAGGGAAAAAGGGGAGTTCAGTCTGGGAAGGCCTCTTGGAGGAGGTGAGCTCTCACTAGGGTTTTGAAGAGGGGAAGAGAATTAGTTTGGTGACGGTGAGGAGGGAGGGCGTTCCAGGACCGCGGGAGGACGTGGGCCAGGGGCCGACGGCGGGATGGGCGAGATCGGGGGACGGTGAGGAGGTGGGCGGCGGAGGAGCGGAGCGTGCGGGGTGGGCGGTGGAAAGAGAGAAGGGAGGAGAGGTAGGAGGGGGCAAAGTGACGGAGAGCCTTGAAGCCTAGAGTGAGAAGTTTTTGTTTCGTGCGGAGGTCGATAGGCAACCACTGGAGGTTTTATGAAGGGGAGTGACTTGCCCAGAGCGTTTCTGCAGGAAGATGAGCCGGGCAGCGGAATGAAGAATAGCCTGGAGTGGGGTGAGACGGGAGGAAGGGAGATCAGAGAGAAGGCTGACACAATAATCCAGGTGGGATTTTTATGAGAGCCTGTACCAGTAAGATAGCCGTTTGGGTGGAGAGGAGAGGGTGGATCTTGGCGATATTATAAAGGTGAGACCGGCAGGTTTTGGTGACGGATTGGATGATTCCCCACTAGGGTATATATCCTATTTATTGATTCAGTATCACCGCTTAGTACACTGTCAGCACTTAGTACAGTGCCTGGCACATAGTAAGCGCTTAACAAATACCATAATAACAATTATTATTATTCCCCAATCCATCTTTCCTTACTTTTGCTACTCCAGGTGTATTTTTATCTTTCCTCCTGATCCCACTGTGGATAGATAACCTATGTCTGCCAGTCTCCCATAAGATTATAAGTGCCTTGAAATCAGAGGCAACGTCTTTGACTTCTACTGTGCTTTCCCAGCCGCCGCTCAGCACACATCTCCCTCTCTAGACTGTGAGCTCCTGGTGGGGAGGGAATGTGCTTACCAACTCTGTTAGACTGTACTCTCCCAAGCGCTTAATACAGTATTCCGACTGGATTAGGGCATCAGCTTCCTATCTGATCTCCCAACCTTCTGTCTCTCCCCGCTTCAGGCTATACTTCACTCTGCTGCTCTGGGCATGTCACCTCTGGGCGTGATTACGCTCTGGGCATGTCACCCACCTCCTCAAAAATTTCCAGTGGTTGCCTATCAACCTCTGTATCAAGCAAAAGCGCCTCGCTATTGGCTTCAAAGCTCTCCATCCCTTTGTCCCCCTCCTACCTCACCGCCCTTTTCTCTTCTCCAGCCCAGCCCGCACGGTCCGCTCCTCTGCCGCCGCTCACTTCCTCAGTGGGCCTCGTTCTCACCTGTCCCGCCGTCGACCCCTGGCCCACGTCCTACCTCTGGCCTGGAATGCCCTCCCTCCTCACATCCTCCAAACTAACTTTCTTCCCCCCTTCAGAGCCCTATTGAGACCTCACCTCCTCCAGGAGGCCTTCCCAGACTGAGTCCTCCCTTTTCCTCTGCTCCTCTTCCCCTCCCCATCGCCCCGACTCCCTCTCTCTGCTCTATCCTCCTCCCCGCCCCACAGCACTTGTGTATATATGTACATATTTATTATCCTATTTATTTTATTAATGATGTGTATATATCTATAATTCTATTTATATTGATGCTATTGATGCCTGTTTACTTGTTTTGGTGTCTGTCCCCCCCCCCCCTTCTAGACGGTGAGCCTGTTGTTGGGTAGGGATTGTCTCTACTTGTTGCTGAATTGTACTTTCCAAGTGCTTAGTACAGTGCTCTGCACACAGTAAGCCCCCAGTAAATATGATTGAGTGAAGTGAATGAATGAATGAACGTAAGCAGTACGGTCTGAGACGCCGTGTGGTCTAATGGTTAGAGCACGGACCTGGAAGTCTGAAGAACCTGTGTTCTGATTCCGGCTCTGCCGCTTGACTGCTGTACAACCTTGGGCAAGTCACTTCACTTCTCTGTGCCTCGGTGTCTTCATCTGTAACAGCGGGATTAAGACCATGTCCAACCTGTCTTGTATCTACCCTAGTGCTTAGTACAGTGCCTGGCACGTAGGAAGTGCTTAACAAATACCATAAAAAAGTAAAGACTCAAGAAATACAATTGACTGAGTAGCTTCTTAATGAATAAAACTGATGAGTTCATTCTGGTGCTAGAAGAAGTTGCAGGGTCTAGGCTAGGCAGAGGGTAAAAACCTGGAACTTAGGGATAATGAATTCCTACTTACCTCATCATCTACATCAGTGGCATTTATTGAGTGCTTATTCTGTTCAGAGCACTGTACTAAGCACTCGCGAGGGTAAAATCCAACGCGGTTCACCTTGACATCTCGTCTTTTAATTTGCAGAGGTGGATCACCATGGAGTGAAAAGGGAAGTGCAGTGGTTTAAGACGTTGGTTGGGCATTCTTTCCAGTGCCTCAGCGCCCAGAGGGTTCAACTGGGGAATGACCTGCAGCTGCAGACAGTCAATGTCCAACTCCAAGCATTTGACATCACGAGAGACCAGTTTGGGAATGGTAAGCTTGGATTCCAGTGGTTCATAAACTCTCCATTTTAGAAACAGAGGCAGCTCCATTTTACCGCTAAAGCGGGCCCAGTAGCTCCCTTGGGAACAAGGGCATTCATTTAAAACAGTCCTTCAACTCCTTCAACAAAAAACCTTCCCAGCCAACACTCACTCCTGTCTGCCCTCTTGCCCAGATTTACAGGCATGTGTTCATGCAGAGAAAGCCCATACCCTTCAGAGCACAGAGATAAACCCATTCGCGGAAAAGCACAAATTTTCTTTTTTGCCCAACACTCAACCAACTATCGTGACACATTGATGCAGACATACCTGACACGGACACATAACACAGACACACGTGAGAATTATTTTATTCATTCATTCATTCAATAGTATTTATTGAGCGCTTACTATGTGCAGAGCACTGGACTAAGCGCTTGGAATGAACAAGTCGGCAACAGATTGAGACGGTCCCTGGCTTACGGTCTAATCGGGGGAGACGGACAGACAAGAACAGTGGCAATAAATAGAGTCAAGGGGAAGAACATCTCGAAAAACAAAGGCAACTAAGAGATATCCATTGATTATCTGTAAAATGCCTGTCCTCCTATCGACTTTATCTCATCTAATCTTGTATCTATCCCAATGCTTAGCACATAACAGATCCTTAATAAGTGTCCTCATCAACAATCAATCAGTGGTATTTATAGAGCACTTACAGGGTGCAGAACACTGAATTATCATGAGTACGATCTTGAGTTTTAATTATTAAACCCGGATAATAATTGTCTTATGAGTGCAGTCAGTTCTCCTTTAGTGTTCGTAATTATGAGTTTCAGGTGGCAGATTATTGAGTTAGAGAGCGTTCTTCCCTTAATGCATCATGTCTGGATACACAAGAAGTTTAGAGTCTAGAGAGGGAGACTGACAACATAAATTATGGGTGTGAACATAAGTGCCGTAAAGTACCATACGGTGAGTTTAATGTAAAGTGAGTTAATTCTTTGGGACCGCGCATTATAGAAGAACTGACGGTATAGTGGCCAGAGATCTCATTAGAGAAATTTGACACAGGAATGAGTCCAAACAGCAGTGATGAGAAGTTCAGTCCATTTTTCCTCACCACGCTCCTATACCTAACCAATTTCAGAGAAGCAGTGCAGCTCAGTGGAAAGAGCACGGGCTTGGGAGTCAGAGGTCATGGGTTCTAATTCCGGCTCCTCCACTTGTCAGCTGTGTGACTTTGGGCAAGTCGCTCAACTCTCTGTGCCTCAGTTACCTCATCTGGAAAGTGGAGATTAAGACTGTGAGCCCCATGTGGGACAACCTGATTACCTTGTATCCCCCCCCGCCCCAGCGCTTAGAACAGTGCTTGGCACATAGTAAGCGCTTAAGAAATGCCATCATTATTATCATTATTATTAAGAAAAGCCAAATGGACACCCTCCAACCTCTGCTTGAAGGTTTAATCGCTGAAGACGGGGAACTTGACTAGCCACTAACTGGGTTTCAGGGAATGTGCTTGTAAAGTACCTATTGTGACTTCTCAAAAGATCTCTCAAGATCTAAGACTTCCCCTTCACCGCCTGCCAGGAAGACTACCCACTTCAGATAAATTGCACAATACTTCGGGCAGACATTTCAGATCTTTAGGATTCTTTTCTCTTAATAACTCAAAGCCCTTTCTGACCGTTGTCTGATTCATCTTCACAATTGAGAAGCACGGTGGCCTAGTGGAAAGAGCCAGTCCTGGGAGTCAGAGGGCCTGGCTTCTAATCCCGACCCCGCCACTCGTCAGTTGCGTGACCTCGGGCAAATCGCTTGACATCTCTGGGCCTCAGGTACTTCATCTGTAAAATGGGGGTTGAGACTGTGAGCTGCATGTGGGACGTGGACTGTGTCCAACCTGATTATCTTGTATCCACCCCAAAAAAACGAATTAAAAAAACCCTGCCTTATGGCAGAGGAAGTGAACAGGTTGTGTGACGGTCGGAAATAAACTGCATCTGGAGTAGAGCTGGGACATAGACTGGATTTGTACATTCCAAGCGCTTAGTACAGTGCTCTGCACATAGTAAGCGCTCAATAAATACTATTGAATGAATGAATGAACTGGAGCTCGTGTGCCATGGTTTGCTGCGTGATCCAACATAGATGCGTGAACAGATGTCTGGGGATCAATCAATCGGGGGTTACTTATTGAGTGCTTAATGTGTGCAGAGCCCTGTACTAAGCGCTTAGGAGAGTACAATATAGTGCCTAGCACAAAGTTAGTGCTTAACAAATATCATTATTATTATTATTATTATTATTACAATACCAATAGAGTTGGTAGACCCAATCCCTGCCCACAATGAATTTACAATTTAAAGCATGGTGTAGTGGATAAAGCACGGCCCCGCGAGTAGGGAAATCATGAGTTCTAGTCCCGGCTGTGCCGCTTGTCTGCTGTGTGACCTTGGGCAAGTCACTTTACTTCTCCGTGCCTCAGTTGCCTTATCTTTAAATGGGGATTGAGACTGTGAGCCCCACATGGGACAGGGACTGTGTCCAACCTGATTTCCTTGCATCTACCCCAGTGGTTAGTACAGTGCCTGACACAGAGTAAGCGCTTAACAAATACCATAATTATAATTACTATTATTCATTCAGTCATATTTATTGCACATTTACTGTGTGCAGAGCACTGTACTAGGCCCTTGAAAGTACAATTCAGCAATAAAGAGAGAAAATCCCTGTCCACAATGGGTTAATCAATATAGAGGGGGAGAGAGATAAATTACAGTGCGGGGAAATGGGGGAGTATAAAGATATCAATCAACTGTATTTATTGAGTGCTTACTGCCCCTTGTCAGCTGTGTGACTGTGGGCAAGTCACTTCACTTCTCTGTGCCTCAGTTCCCTCATCTGTAAAATGGGAGTGAAGACTGTGAGCCTCACGTGGGACAACCTCATTCCCCTGTATCTACCCCAGCGCTTAGAACAGTGCTCTGCACGGAGTAAGCGCTTAACAAATACCAACATTACTACATGCAGAGCACTGTACTAAGCGCTTGGGAGAGTACCATATAAAAGAGTCGGTAGACATGTTCCCTGCCCACAAAAGGCTTACAGTCTAGACAGGGATATAATAATGTGGGTACTTGTTAAGCGCTTACTATGCACAGAGCACTGTTCTAAACGCTGGGGTAGATACAGGGGAATCAGGTCGTCCCACGTGAGGCTCACAGTTAATCCCCATTTTACAGATGAGGGAACTGAGGCACAGAGAAGTTGTGACTTGCCCACAGTCACACAGCTGACAAGTGGCAGAGCCGGGATTCAAACTCATGACCTCTGACTCCCAAGCCCGTGCTCATTCCACTGAGCCACGCTGCTTCTCTATAATAATGTTGATATTCGTTAAGCGCATACTATGTGCAGAGCACTGTTCTAAGCGCTGGGGGAGATACAGGGTCATCAGGTCGTCCCACGTGGGGCTCACACACTTTTAATCCCCCTTTTACAGATGAGGGAACTGAAGCACAGAGAAGTGAAACGACTCGCCCACAGTCACACAGCTGACAAGCGGCAGAGCCGGGAGTCGAACTCATGACCTCTGACTCCGAAGCCCGCGCTCTTTCCACTGAGCCACGCTGCTTCCCCTAATGTACATAAGTACATATATAGAGACATATAGTCCGGGGGTAGGGAGACACCCCTTTTGAGAGTTAGTTGGAAAGGAAAAAAGGGAGTATCAGGGGATCGCAGTGTGATGAGAAGCCGTTTAGTGGGACTAGGTATTTAGGCTTGCTCCTGCAAGGCCTGAAACCTCTCTGGAGCTTGAGCCCTGCTTCTCCTGTTGATCCCTGTTTCTTATTAGGTGCTTTCTGTATTCCCTCTAGCTTCTCTCCATCTCAAAAATCCCTCCCATTTCAAAATGCTCTCCTGGGAGGTGATAGGAGACTGATTTTATTCACTTTCTTCACCGTTTTGTTTCAAATGATTGAACACAATCATTTGATCATCAAGCATTGTGTTTAAAATAGCAAACGAACGGAAAGATATGCTCGGAACCACCGGCAATCTGGACTTCCAGTGGTAAAAAAATAAGTAAATAAATAAATGGTGGTATTTGTTAAGCGCTTACTATGTGCAAAGCACTGTTCTAAGCGCTGGGGGATACAAGGTGATCAGCTTGTCCCACGTGGGGCTCACAGTTTTTTAATCCCCATTTGACAGTGGTATTCTATGGCGGGCAGCAAGGCAGCGTGGACTAATGGGTAGAGCTTGGGTCCGGGAGTCAGAAGAATCTGGGTTCTAACTCCGGCTCGGCCACCTGTCTGCCGTGTGACCTTGGGCAAGTCATTTCACTTCTCTGTGCCTCAGTTACCTCAACTGTAAAATGGAGGTTAAGATTGTGAGCCTCATGTGGGACATGGACTGTATCTACCCCACCACTCAGTACAGTGCCGGACACACAGTAAGCACTTAAAAAATACCATTTGAAAAAAAACCAAACCCCTCAAACTGAATCTGACCGGGAAGTAATGGTCGGAGAGTCCCATCCTGCCGGGTGGAATATCCCAATAATTCTTACGAAAGAGGGACCCCTTAGGTTGGTGCGGTGTCCAAAGGGGAAATTCCCAGGGGATTGCAAAGTCCTTGGCAAGCTGGAGGCCACGGAAACTGATGGAGCCGGCTTCCTCTACTTCCTCTGCTCCGACTCGCCCCTCCGCTCCCAGCCTTTAAGATCTGCTCCAGTGCTGCGGGGGATCGGAGTCGCACGGCGTGGCCTAGTGGAAAGAGCGCAGACCTAGGAGTCAGAAGACCTGGGTTCTAATCCTTTGGTCTGCTGAGTGTGAACTTGGGCCAGTGACTTCACTTCTTTGTCCCCCAGTTGCCTCATCTGTAAAATGGGAATTAATTCCCTTCCTCTGACTGTGAGCCCCACGTGGGACAGGGACCGCGGCCAACCTGATTACCTTGTATCTACCCCGGTCCTTAGGACAGTGCTCGACACATAGTCAGCACTTAATTAGATTTTTTAAAAAGTTCAAACGCGGGTTGGCGTATGTGATCCCTGCAAGGTGAGTGGGAGGTTTTATTGGTAACGAGAAGCAGCGTGGTCTAGGGGATAGAGCACGAGCCTGGGCGGCAGAAGGATCTGGGTTTTAATCCCGGCTCTGCGGCTTGTCTGCCGGGAGACGTTGGACGAGTCACTTTACTCAGTTATCTCATCTGTAAAATGGGGGTTCAGACTGTGAGCCCTATGTGGCAGGGAGTCCAGAGAGGCAGCACGGCCTAGTGGAAAGACAACGGGCTTGGGAGGCAGGGGACGTGGCTTCTAATCCCACCTCCTCCACTTGTCTGCTGTGTGACCTTGGGCATGTCATCATTTAATTTCTCCTTGCCTCGGTGACCTCATCTGTAAAATGGGGATTAAGACTGTGAGCCCCATGTGGGACAACCTGATTACCTTGTATCTACCCCAGGGCTTAGAACGGTGCTTGGCACATAGTAAATGCTTAACAAATACCAGTTATTATTATTATTATTAATGTGGGAATGGCTGAATTCAAGAAGGTCAAAAACTTGCTGGTTTAGGGTGGAAGAGTACTGAAAAGGGAAGAAAATAAATCAGTTCTAGTTCTGGTTCCTCTAGAAGTAATGCTATGTATTGAATGTCTACTGGGAACAACAAACTGTATTAAGCACATGGGAAAATATAATAGAAACTAAACAGCGTGGCTCAATGGAAAGAGCCCGGGCTTGGAAGTCAGAGGTCATGGGTTCGAATCCCAGCTCTGCCACCTCTCAGCTGTGTGACTTGGGGCAAGTCACTTAACTTCTCTGTGCCTCAGTTCCCTCATCTGTAAAATGGGGATTAAGACTGTGAGCCCCATGTGGGACAACCTGATTCCCCTATGTCTACCCCGGCGCTTAGAACAGTGCTCGGCACATAGTAAGCACTTAACAAATACCAACATTATTATTATTATTACTTAACTGCTCTGGGCCTCAGATACTTCATCTGTAAAATGGGGATGAAGACTGTGAGCCTCATGTGGGACAACCTGATTACCCTGTATCTACCCCAGCGCTTAGAGCAGTGCTCTGCACATAGTAAGCCCTTAACAAATACCAACATTATTCATCAGCTGTGTGGCTGTGGGCAAGACACCTAACTTCTCTGGGCCTCAGTTACCTCATCTCTAAAATGGGGATGAAGACTGTGACCCTCACGTGGGACAACCTGATTGCCCTGAATCTCCCCCAGCGCTTAGAACAGTGCTCTGCGTATAGTAAACGCTTAACAAATACCAACATTATTAAACATTCAGTCCATGCCCACAAGGAGCTACTTCTTAGCTGACCTGGAGGAAGTTGTCTCACCTTCAGGCTTCGGCGTGACCTAGTGGAACGAGCACGGGCCTGGGAGTCAGAAGGACCTGTGTTCTAATCCAGTCTACTATATGACTTTGGGCAGGTCACTTCTCTGTGCTTTGGAAACCTCATCTGTAAAATAGGGATGAAGAATATGAGCCCCATGTGGGACATAGACTGCGTCCAACCTGATTAGCATTTATCTACACCAGTGCTTAGCACAGTGCCTTGCAGATGGTAAGCATTTAACAAATACCATTAAAAATACCCCCGAGCCTTTATTGTGCTTTCCTTCTCCTGGTAAAGTCCAGGTGGATGTGTTTCTACTTTAACGACTCTTCTGGATTTGGCTTCTTGGGCGTAACACCTCCTACTTTACTTCAATTACAGCAGACGAATGCTTCAGTGACAGGAACAGGAGAGCAATCCCTGTGGCCGTGAGCCTGAGTATCGCAGGATTGTTTGTCGTTTTGCTTGTTACCTGCCTGGTGACCAGAAAGAGCCCTGCTAGAGGATATGAACGCGTCTAAAGTTCCCACCTTCTTCAAAATGTGCGTAGCAAGTATGAGGGCCTCGGGACTTTCGGCAAGAGACGATGGTTTCCGCTTTTTGCCTTCCCCAGAATGGCGGTTTCAGTTGGGTGGGACCTCCCTGCTTGGACTTTAGAAAACCTCCTGATGGCCTGGAGGGGGATTGAGAAGCAGCGTGGCTCAGTGGAAAGAACCTGGGCTTCGGAGGCAGAGGTCATGAGTTCGACTCCCGGCCCTTGCCAGCCTAGCATAAAGAAGGATTTCCTGGCAACCTGGGTGAGCGGAAAGGTTGCCTTGGCTAGGCAGGCTGCAGGTCTGGCAAGCTGCAGAGGGAATCAACACTGACGTAGTGGATAGAGCACGGGCCTGGAAGTCAGGGGGTCATGGGTTCTAATCCCAGTTATAACACTTTTGTGCTGTGTGACCTTGAGCAAGTCACTTCACTTCTTTGGTCCTCATTTCTCTCCTCTGTAAAATGGGGATTGACTGCGAGCCCTCTGTGGGACAGGGACTATGTCCAACCTAATCACCTTGTATCTCAGTGGAAAGAGCCCAGGCTTGGGTGTCAGAGGCCATGGGTTCGAATTCCAGCTCTGTAAATTGTCAGCTGTGTGACTGTGGGCAAGTCACTTAATTTCTCTGTGCCTCAGTTCCCTCATCTGTAAAATGGGGATTAAGACTGTGAGCCTCACGTGGGACAACCTCATTACCCTGTGTCTACCCCAGCGCTTAGAACAGTGCTCTGCACATAGTAAGCACTTAACAAATACCAACATTACCGCAGTGCTTGGCACATAGCAAGTGCTTAACAAATACCATAAACGAATATATGTTTATGAATGTGTGTGTATATATATATATACGTATATACGAATATATATAAAAAAATAACGAATAATAACCTTTAAACACACATTCTAGATTTACACCACCACCATTTTCAAACTGAGCAAATAATCTGATAGATTTTTAGGAGGGTCATCATTTGGACTATGATTCATCAACACAGTTTTTGAACAAACTCAAAAACTCAAACTCAAACAAACTGCGGATGGTAGAGAGTGAGAAAAGATCAAGCCAATGCAGAAAGAGATGGAGCTCTGTAGAGAGTTGTCAATATTTCGTGCATAATCCATCATTGAAAACGTTATGAGCTGAAGGACATCTTAGACTGAAACAGGTCTTTTTAAATTGTGACGTGGTTTGCTGTGTGTTCCGACAGATGTAAGAGCGGATGTCTGGGGATCAATCAATCCATGGTTATTCACTGAGTGCTTATTGTGCGCAGAGCACTGCACTAAGCACTTAGGAGAGTACAATACAATAGAGTTGGTAAACACAATAATAATAATAGTGTTGGTATTTAAGTGCTTACTATGTGCAGAGCACTGTTCTAAGCGCTGGGGGAGATACAGGGTCATCAGGTTATTCATTCATTCATTCAATAGTATTTATTGAGCGCTTACTATGTGCAGAGCACTGTACTAAGCTCTTGGAATGTCCAAATCGGCAACAGATAGAGACAGTCCCTGCCCTTTGACGGGCTTACAGTCTAATCGGGGGAAACGGGCAGACAAGAACAATGGCAATAAATAGAGTCTCATAAAAACAATGGCAACTAAATAGAATCAGGGTGATGTACATCTCATTAAACAAAATAAAATAAATAGGGTGATGAAGCTATACAGTTGAGGGGACGAGTACAATGCTGAGGGGGTGGGACGGGAGAAGGGGAGGAGGAGAGGGAAATGGGGGAGAGATCCCACGTGAGGATCACAGTTAATCCCCATTTTACAAATGAGGTAACTGAGGCACGGAGAAGTTAAGTGACTTGCCCACAGTCACACAGCTGACAAGTGGCAGAGCCGGGATTCAAACCCATGACCTCTGACTCCTAGGTCCGGCCTCTTTCCACTGAGCCACGCTGCTTCTCCCTATCAGTGGAAAGATGTGGGGGGAAGTGAGGGAAAGTGGGGGAAATGTATCTGTTTATTGTTTTGTTGTACTCTTTTAAGTGTTTAGTAGAGTGTTTTGCACGTAGCAAGTCCTCAGTAAATGCGACTGAATGAATGAATGAAATGATACTGGCAGATTCCCTGAGCCCGTCCTACTTGGTGATGGTTATTTGATTCTTTCAAATGAAGGCTAAAAATGAATGAAAATGCTAGAGATTCAGAGCTGCGTTTGTCTGCAAGTCACCTCTCTGGGATTAATGTTCGGATGAAGAATTAATGTTATTTCCCCTTCATCTGTCAATCAGTGGGACTAGCTAGCATGCCGTAGTGGATAGAGCACGGGCCTGGGAGTCGGAAGGTCATGGGTTCTAATCCTGCCTCTTCCACTTGTCTGCTGTGTGACCTTGAGCGAGTCACTTCACTTCTCTGGGCTTCAGTCCCTTCATCTGTAAAATGGGGAGTGAGGCTGTGAGCCCTAAGCGAGACAGGGATTGTGTCCAACCCGATTTGCTTGTATCCATCCAGCGGTCAGTACAGTGCCTGGCACATAGTAAATGCTTAACGAAGACCGTTATTATCAGTGCTTAGAACAGTGCTTGGCACATAGTAAGTGCTTAGCAAATACCATTTTTATTATTATTGTTTATTGAGCACTTGCAGAGCAAACTATTAAGAGTCTGAGAGAGTACAATAGACTCAGTGGATATAATCCCTGCCCTCAGAGAGCTTACTTTGCTGGGAGATGATGTAAATTGTTTTGTATCCAAAGTTACACTGAATCTCAGACTTGGTTGGTCCGCCACTTCTCGCTCTATTCACTATTTAATCTCTTTCTGCCTTAAATTCAATCTTTTCATTCATTCAATCGCATTTATTGAGCCCTTACTGTATGCCGTGCACTGTTCTAAGCTCTTGGAAAGTACAATTCAGCAACAAAGAGAGACAATCCCTTCCCACAACGGGCTCACAGTCTAGAAGCAGGGAGACAGACGTCAAACCTTATTCTGATTTCGGTATAGAATGTCTTATTCTGTGAGTAAACTTCTGGATAAAGAAGTGGGATAGGGACCAAAAAGAAGGGGAAATTACAGGACCTTTAAAAAATCTCAAGCCCTAAGATTTGAGGAAACTAGCAAAAGAGCCCTTCCTTAATATTGCTGAAAAGTATAAACGCAATTTCGAAGGTTAATGAAAAACAAAGTGTGGTATCTAAGAACATATTTCAGGCCACTGTTGATAGGGAATGTGTCAACCCTCTCTGTTTTATTATACTCTCCCAAGTGTTTACTACAGTGCTGTGCACACAGTAAACAATCAATACGACCGATTGATAAAAACCATTTTCTTTCCATTCATTCCATCGTATTTATTGAGCACTTACTATGCGCAGAGCACTGCACTAAGCACTTGGAATGTACAATTCAACAATAGATAGAGACCATCCCTGCCCAACAACGTGCTCACGTGCTAAACGGGGGAGACGGACAGCAGAACAAAACAAGTAGTCTGGCGTCAATATCAAAATAAATAGAATCCTAGATATATACACATCATTAACAAAATAAATAGAGTAATAAAAAATACATACAAATATGCACAAGTGCTGTGGGGAGGGGAAGGGGGAAGAGCAGAGGAAGGGAGTAGGGGGAATGGGGAAGGGAGGAGGAGCGGAGGGAAAGGGAGGGCTCAGTCTGGGCAGGCCTCCTGGAAGAGGTGAGCTCTCAGTAGGGCTTTGAAGAGGGGAAGAGAGTTAGTTTGGCGGGGGTGAGGAGGGAGGACATTCCAGGACAGAGGTAGGACGTGGGACAGGGGTCGACGGCGGGACAGGCGAGAACGAGGGAGCGTGAGAAGGTTAGCGGTAGAGGAGCGGAGTGTACGAGGTGGGCTGTAGGAGAGAAGGGAGGTGAGGTAGGAGGGAGCAAGGGGATGGAGAGCTTTGAAGCCAAGAGTGAGGAGTTTTTGTTTGGTGTGGAGGTTGATAGGCAACCACTGGAGGTTTTTGAGGAGGGGGGGTGACATGCCCAGAGCGTTTCTGTAGGAAGATGATCCGGGCAGCGGAATGAAGAATAGACTGTAGGGGGGGAGAGACAGGAGGATGGCAGATCAGAGAGGAGGCTGACACAATAATCCAGTCAGGATATTATGAGAGCTTGTACCAACGAGGTAGCAGTTTGAATGGAGAGGAAAGGGGGGATCTCTTGGCAATATTGTGAAAGCGAGACCTGCAGGTTTTGGTGATGGACTGGATCTATGGGGTGAATGAGAGAGCAGAGATTGACACCAAGGTTGCTGGCTTGTGGGACGGGAAGGATGGACATGCCGTCCTCAGTGCCAAGGAAGTCAGGGAGAGGACAGGGTTTGGGAGGGAAGATAAGGAGCTCAGTTTTAGACGTGTTGAGTTTTAGGTGGCGGCCAGACATCCAGGTGGAGACGTCCTGGAGGCAGGAGGAGATACGAGCCTGGAGGGAGGGGGAGAGAACAGGGGAGGAGATGTAGTTTTGGGTGTCATCTGCGTAGAAATGACTGTTGAAGCCGTGGGAGCGAATGAGTTCACCAAGGGAGTGAGGATAGATGGAGAACAGAAGAGGGCCGAGAACTGATCCTTGAGGAACCCTTACAGTTAGTGGATGGGAGGGGGAGGAGGAGCCCACGAAGGAGACTGAGAATGAACGACCAGAGAGATTAGAGGAGAACCAGGAGAGGACAGAGTCTGTGAAACCAAGGTTAGATAAAGGGTTGAGGAGAGGGGATGGTCGACAGTGTAAGAGGCAGCTGAGAGGTCGAGGAGGATTAGGATGGAGTAGGAGTCATTGGATTTGGCAAGAAGGTCATTGGTGACCTTTGAGTTCCATATATTAGAATGCAGATGATAAAGAAAATGAACTGGAGAAATGAAGTTTCCTGGTAGAGATGAGATTTTAGAAAGACTTTAAAGATGGAGTGAGCTGTAGTTTGGTGGATATGAAGGGGGAGGAGACCACATAGAAGAAACAAAGCGGGTATGAGGTTGGAGGCAAGAGAGACAAGAACAAGGCACAGTATATACGTTAGCTTGAGAGGACGAGTGGGAGCTGGGATGTAGTGGGAGCGAGAGTGGATAAGCAGGGAGAGAGTTAGGGTTGATCTAGTGCCTTAAATGTCAATAGTCAAGAAGAATTCCTGCCTGATGTAGAGAGGACTGGGTCTCATTAGAGATTTTTGAAGGAGGAGATGTGAGGAGAATGTTTAGGAAAATGATTCGAGCAGCATGGTGAAGTACAGGCTGGAAGTGGGTAAAACTGGAGGCGGGGAGTTGTTTTCCTTTATCCTCATTCCCTACCCTTGGTTATCTAAGGTGATTTGATTTCTAGATGCCAGGCAGAGGGGGGAGGAGGGGAAAACGGAAGAGGAGAGTGTACCAAGCACTTACACAGTGCTCTGCACACAGTAAGCGCTCAATAAATACGTTTGAATGAATACCCCAAGTCTATCACTTTATACCTCTGCAGCTGGGGGTCTTTGGAGTACTTGGCTGCCATCCAGCCAACAGTGAGATCTTAACTCTTACCTGGGATAGAGCCCCCAAATTCACCGTCATTTCCACCCATTTGGGACTATCTTGCTCCGTCATTTTCACTAGGCACAGACGATTCACATGGTTCTAGCTCACCGCCTCACATTTCAGTCATTTGTTCATTCATTCAGTCATATTTATTGAGCACTTACAGTGCGAAAACACTGTATTAAACGCTTGGGAGAGTGCAATAGAACAATAAACAGACACGTTCCCTGCCCGCAGGGGCTTAGAGTCTCGAAGGTATTTTACAGTGAATCTAGGGTTTCCCCAATTTTCCTCCTAGCCGTCCAGAATCACCGCAACCTTGTTCCTCTTTCAGAACATAAGAAGTGTCTGGTTCTTTCCAGAGTTATGCAAGTCAACACCAAGACAGTCTGGATGCACAAGGGGGCCCAGGGCTACGGGTCCAAACTCATAGGCAGAATTCACCAGCATTAGTGTCTCCTAATCCGAAAGATCACCATATCCACCAATACTTTGATCATCAACCCTATTTGAGTTTCTGTTTTGTAAATACCAGGTCCTCTGTTCAGCAGTAAGAAGAAGAAGAAGATCATGGCATTTGTTAAGCACTTACATGTCAAGCACTGTTCTAAACATTTGAGTTGTCTACATGTTAGGGAAGCAGCGTGGCTCAGTGGAAAGAGCCTGGGCTTCGGAGTCAGAGGACATGGGTTCGACTCCCGGCTCTGCCGCTCGTCAGCTGTGCGACTGAGGGCGAGTCACTTCACTTCTCTGGGCCTCAGTTCCCTCATCTGTAAAATGGGGATTAACTGTGAGCCTCACGTGGGACGACCTGATGACCCTGTATCTCCCCCAGCGCTTAGAACGGTGCTCTGCACATAGTGAGCGCTTAACAAATACCAACATTATTATAGGGGAAGCAGCATGGCGCAGTGGAAGGAGCCTGGGCTTAGGAGTCAGAGGTCATGAGTTCGACTCCCAGCTCTGCCACTTGTCAGCTGTGTGACTGTGGGCAAGTCACTTCACTTCTCTGTGCCTCAGTTACCTCGTCTGTACATTATTATTATTATTATGTTAATTAGCTCTGTCTCCCCTAATCTAATAATGTTGGTATTTGTTAAGCGCTTACTACATGCAGAGCGCTGTTCTAAGCGCTGGGGTAGATACAGGGGAATGAGGTTGTCCCATGTGAGGCTCACAGTCTTCACCCCCATTTTACAGATGAGGGAACTGAGGCCCAGAGAAGTGAAGTGACTTGCCCACAGTCACACAGCTGAGAAGTGGCAGAGCCAGGATTCAAATTCATGACCTCTGACTCCCAAGCCCGGGCTCTTTCCAGTGATCCACGCTGCTTCTAATCTAAACTGTGAACTCGTTGTGGGCAGGGACTGTCACTCTTTATTGTGGGATTGTACTTTCCCAAGCGCTTAGTACAATGCTCTGCACACAGTAAGCACTTAATAAATATGATTGAAATGAAAAAAATGAAAAAAAAAAATAGGTCAGACACGGTCCCTGTCTCACAGGAGGCTCACAGGTATTGAATCCCCATTTTCCAGATGAAGAAAGTGAGGTACAGAAAAGTGAAGTGACTTATCCAAGGTCACACAGCAGGCAAGTCGGCTGAGCTGCGATCAGAAGCCAGGTCCCCTGACTTCCAGGCCCATACTCTTTCCACCAGGCCGGGCTGCTTCTCTATGGGTATACATTCATTTTTTGATACAAGTCTCAGTTTTCGAATAAGGACAGAATAACCACAAAATAATGTTGGTATTTGTTAAGCGCTTACTATGTGCAGAGCACTGTTCTAAGCGCTGGGGTAGATACCGGCTAATCGGGTTGTCCCACGTGAGGCTCACGGTTAATCCCCATTTTTACAGATGAGGGAACTGAGGCACAGAGAGGCTAAGTGACTTGCGCACAGTCCCACGGCTGACGTGGCGGAGTCGGGTTTCGAACCCATGACCTCTGACTCCCGAGCCCGGGCTCTTTCCACTGAACCACGCTGCTTCTCATGTCTTCACATGTGTCTTCCCAAGAAAAGACACCTCTGACGGTTACGGTCAGGGAACATGCCTCGTTCCCTCACTCTCACGAGTGTTTAGTACTGCTCTCTGCTCATGGCGAGCACTCAGAAAATATCATCGCTTGCTTGACTGATTGGATAATAGTATCGTGGTTCCGAAAGGAACTTCAAAACCATCTGGCCCAGCTCCCTCCCTCTATTTTGAGCGCTTGCCAAAGATTAAGATTTCACGACTCTTTTCGTTAGCCTGTTCCAGGCTAGAGAAGCAGCGTGGCTCAGTGGAAAGAGCCCGGGCTTGGGAGGCAGAGGTCATGGGTTCGAATCCCGGAGCGGTGTGACTGTGGGCAAGTCACTTCACTTCTCTGGGCCTCCGTGACCTCATCTGGAAAATGGGGATTAACCGTGAGCCTCACGTGGGACAACCCGATTACCCTGTGTCTACCCCAGCGCTTAGAACAGTGGTCCGCACATAGTAAGCGCTTAACAAATACCAACATTATTAATCCCTCTCGGTGTCGAGAAATATACAAGACTAGTTCACCAGGATACTGGGGGAAAAGAAACCCAGGGACCACGGCCTGTCAGGATCTTTCTGGAGCAGAACCCATCTCTCATCTCTTTCATTCAACCCGCGTAGTCGGTCTGTCACCAAACCTGTCGGTTCTACATCCACGACATCTCTAGATCCACATCCTCCTTCTTCAACCGTACTGATCCGAGCAGTAATCGTAGCCCACCTTGACTGCCCCATCGGTCTCCCCACAGACCTGTCTTCGATCCGTACTTCGCTCTGCTTCCCAGATCATCGTTATAAAAATCCTTTCAGTCCACATCTTCCGACTCCTCACAAACCAACTTCACGGAAGCTCCATCAGCTCTCCCTACCCAACCTCGCTGATCCCCCCTTGATTCTATTTATCTTGATTCTATTTATCTTGATTCCATTTATTGCTATTGTTCTCGTCTGTCCGTCTCCCCCCGATTAGACCGTGAGCCCGTCAAAGGGCAGGGACTGTCTCTGTCTGTTACCGATTTGTACATTCCAAGCGCTTAGTACAGTGCTCTGCATATAGTAAGCGCTCAATAAATACTATTGAATGAATGAATCGCCCATTAATTGGGGTATTTGTTAAGCGCTTACTATGTGCCAAGCGCTGTTCTAAGCTCTGGCCCTCTTCTAAGCGCTACAACCCGGCCCATACATTTTTCTCCTTTAATGCCAACCCACTCATTGTGCCTCAGTCTTGTCTGTCTGTCCCCCTCCCCTGTCCGTATCTTCCCTCTGGTCTGGACCCCTTGAGCGTTTTGATATTCACCCCACCTCCGTCAATTAGTCGTATTGTGTGCAGAGCACTGCACTAAACTCTTGGGAGCACACAACATAAGAGAAGCGTGGCTCAGTGGAAAAGAGCCCGGGCTTCGGAGTCAGAGGTCATGAGTTCGACTCCCGGCTCTGCCACTTGTCAGCTGTGGGCAGGTCACTTCGCTTCTCTGTGCCTCAGTGACCTCATCTGTAAAATGAGGATTAACCGTGAGCCCCACGTGGGACAACCTGATTCCCCTATGTCTACCCCACCGCTTAGAACAGCGCTCTGCGCATAGTAAGCGCTTAACAAATACCAACATTATTATTATTATTATTATAGACATGTTCCCTGCCCACCAGATGATTACAGTCTAGAGGACTCCAACCCCACAGTGGTTATGTACATATCCTTATACTCCTCCATTTTCCTGTTCTGTATTTAGATTTACTGTGTGTGCCTTATTACTATTTCTGCTTCTAATGAAAGTATTCATCAAGCACTCATTAAGTGGCTCCTCGAGGACAGGGATTGGACTGTAAACCCGTCAAAGGGCAGGGACTGTATCCGTTACCGATTTGTCCATTCCAAGCGCTTAGTCCAGTGCTCTGCACATAGTAAGCGCTCGATAAATACTGTTGAATGAATGAATGAATGAATGCCACTCTGTTGCACTGTACTCTCCCAAATGCTCAGTACAGTGCTCTGAATATAGGAAGTGCTCGGGAAATATTATTGATTGATCGAGTATTTGACTGAGTCCTTCCTTTCTTGCTTGGAGTTTGGAGCGAGCAAGGAGCTTGTTGGAATTAGTGGAGCAGTGCGCCAAAGTAGAATAATGTCCGCCCTCTTAACCTCTTTTCTTTCCCTCCCACAGTCCTCTCTGCCTGCCTTGTCTCTAGACTTAAGCTCGTCTCTAGATTCTAAGCTCGTTGTGGGCAGGGAATGTGTCCGTTTATTGTGGTACTGCACTCTCCCCAGTGCTTAGTAAAGTACTCGGCACACGGTAGGCGCTCAGTAAATACAATTGACTGCCTTTTCTCCTGGCCACTTTGGAATGGCCCAGTAATTCATTCAATAGTATTTATTGAGCGCTTACTATGTGCAGAGCACTGTACTAAGCGCTTGGAATGGACAAATCGGCAACAGATAGGGACGGTCCCTGCCCTCTGACGAGCTCACGGTCTAATCGGGGGAGACGGACGGACAAGAGCAATGGCGATAAATAGAGTCGAGGGGAAGAACATCTCATTAATGATTTCAGAGCCAGTCCAGACCTATTTACGTCTAATCTAGTTCTCAACCTGGGGATCGGGACCCTCTGAGAGGTTGCTGAGAGTGTTTTTAGTGCAAAGGCTAGAGTCGGGGAGGCTCCGATTCCGGTGCAATGGAGCTCTTGGGCAGCAAGACGCATCAAATCTATCCTCTTCCCCTCAAATGATGCCCCAGACTCCTCTTTCCTTAGTAGTAGTAAGCAGCAAGTAGTAAGTAGTTAGAGAAGCAGCGTGGCTCAGTGGAAAGAGCCCGGGCTTGGGAGTCCGAGATCACGGGTTCGAATCCCAGCTCTGCCCCTTGTCAGCTGTGTGACTGTGGGCGAGTCACTTCACTTCTCTGTGCCTCAGTTCCCTCATCTGTAAAATGGGGATGAAGACTGTGAGCCTCACGTGGGGCAACCTGATCACCCTGTATCTACCCCCACGCTTAGAACAGTGCTCTGCACATTGTAAGCGCTTAACAAATACCAACATTATTAATATCCACCACCCAGTTCTTAATCAGTTGTATTTATAGAGTGCTTACTATGTGCAGAGCACTGTACTGAGCACTTGGGAGAACACAGTGCACCAGAATTACAGACATGTTAGCTGCTCATAATGAGCTTTTTCTCCCCCGATTAGACTGTAAGCCCATCAGAGGGCAGGGACCGTCTCTATCTGTTACCGATTTGTACATTCCAAGCGCTTAGTACAGTGCTCTGCACATAGTAAGCGCTCAATAAATACTATTGAATGAATGAATGAATAATAGTATCCTCCCCTGCAGTTAGCATCATCCCTTTAGCTTTCTTGAAAGCGAAGGTAGGTTTTCTAACACTTTATGCTTAAGCAAGGAAGTTCTTGATGGCCTGAGGTTGTTGAAAGTATTAGAAGTAACTTCACCAATATTCTTAGAGCATGGACTACAGATTCTGTAGAATTTGCAAGCTGGTCTGATCCTTAAATTATTTCTCTTTGTAAAGCAAATCAATTCTTGACTCTCACCCAGCAGGTGAGAACACATGGCGTGAGAGGCAGCGTGGCCTAGTGTAAAGAGCAATGGGCCTGGAAGTCAGAAGGACCTGGGTTCTAATAATAATAATAATGTTGGTATTTGTTAAGCGCTTACTATGTGCAGAGCACTGTTCTAAGCGCTCGGGTAGATTCACTGTAATCAGGTTGTCCCACGTAGGGCTCACAGTCTTAATCCCCATTTCACAGGTGAGGGAACTGAGGCCCAGAGAAGTGAAGTGACTTGCCCACAGTCACACAGCTGATGAGTGGCGGAGCGAGGAGTCGAACCCATGACCTCGGACTCTCAAACCCGCGCTCTTTCCACTGAGCCACGCTGCTTCTAATCTTCTGATCTTGGCTCCACCACTTGTCTGATATGTGACCTTGGGCAAGTGACTTCACATCTCTGTGCCTCAGTTACCTTATCTGTAAAATGGGGATGAAGACTGAGAACCCCATGTGGGACAGGGCCTATGTCCAGCTTGATTTGCTCATAACCATCCCAGCACTTAGAACAGTACCTCGCACATAGTAAGCACTTAGCAAATACCACAATTATTATTATTGTTATCGTAGTTGTTATTGTCATTGTGCCTATGGCCCCAGGAAGTCTAACAGGCAGAAAATATCAATCGGCTCAAGAAGTGTTTGGAACAATTCATGGGACAGTTGGTTTATAAGGGTCCAAGAGTTTTACATGGACTCATGGGACACAGAGGCTGCTGATTAGAAAGGAAAATGGTGGACATGAGGGGATCCAGTCCTAGCCAGAGCTGTGGGAGTCAGAAAGACCTGGGTTCTAATCCCAGCTCCACCACATGTCTGCTGGGTGTCCTTGGGCAAGCCACTTAACTTCTCTGTGCCTCAGTTACCTCATCTGGAAAATGGGGATAAGAGTGTGAGCCCCATGTGGGACACGGACTGTGAACAATCTGATTAACTTCTAACTACCCCAGCGCTTAGAGCGGTGCTTGGCACGTAAGAAGTGCTTAATAATAAGAATGTGGTATTTGTTGAGCGCTTACTATGTGCAGAGCACTGTTCTAAGCGCTGGGATAGATACAGGGTCATCGGGTTGTTCCACCTGAGGCTCACAGTTAATCCCCATTTTACAGATGAGGTCACTGAGGCCCAGAGAAGTGAAGCGACTTGCCCACGGTCACACAGCTGACAAGTGGCAGAGCTGGGATACGAACCCATGACCTCGGACTCCCAAGCCCGGGCTCTTTCCACTGAGCCACGCTGTTAGTAGTAGCAGTAGCAGTAATATTAAGGAGAGCAACCCTCAGTCGTCCACGTGTGTGTTGACTCTGATTTTGGAAACAATATTCACCCTGCATGGGCCAGTGGCCTGACTGAAATGGCATCCCTGCTCTGCCACTTGTCGACTGTGTGACTGTGGGCAAGTCACTTCACTTCTCTGTGCCTCAGTGACCTCATCCGTAAAATGGGGATGAAGACTGTGAGCCTCGCGTGGGACAACCTGATGACCCTGGATCTCCCCCAGCGCTTAGAACAGTGCTCTGCACCTAGTAAGCGCTTAAGAAATGCCAACATTGTTTATGAAAGATCATCAGGTCCCAGTGGAGCTCCCGATCTAAGTACGAGGGAGAATAGGTTTTGAATCCCCATTTTGCCATTCAGGGAACCAAGGCACAGAGCAGTTAAGTGACTTGCCCAAGGTCACACAGCAGGTACGTGGCAGATCTGGGTTTAGAACCCAGGTCGATCAGTCCATCCGTCAATCTATCGTATCTTTTGAACATTTACTGCTTGAAGGGCTACACTGAGCACTTGGGAGAGGACACGATAAGAGTTCATTCATCCATTCGTATTTATTGAGTGCTTACTGTGTGCGGAGCACTGTACTAAGCGCTTGGGAGCGGACAATACAACAATAAGCAGACACATTCTCTGCCCACAACAAGCTTACAATCTAGAGTTGGTAGACATGTTCCTTGCCCATAATGAGCTTAAAGCCTCGAGCCAGAGAGGTACTCTGATTCCCAGACCCATGCTCTTTCCGTTAGGCTATGCTCCTTACTTTCTTCGTGAAATAAGTCACTATACTGAATATTTTTCTTTTTTTTCCTTTTAGTGGACGAGTGCTCCCGAGACTACAATATTGTAATCCCGGTGATTGGCTTGATCGTGGTTGCTATCAGCATTTTGGGTTTGATCTTTTATGGCGTTCGCCTGAAACGTAAATCCTCTGGTTACCAGAGAATCTAGGTGGTATGATAAATGCATGGAATAAAAAGAATGGTGTTGGGGGAAGTAATTGCTGAAGCATTTCCAGCACGTGGAAAGCTTCTTTTAAAGCAAGCCCTTAAAGTGAAAATCTCCACGGCCTATGTCCCTTTTGGAAAATTCAAGCATTTTGCTTATTTCCTTGCAGCTATTGTTCGGTCCATGAGGACAGCTTTTCGAGGTGATTCCCTTTGGCTTTGTGAAAATGTGTGTGCTACTTGAATATTAATTATCTGTACAACCAACCACATCCACAGTAATAATGACGTTGTTATTTGTGAAGCACTTGCTATGTTATTATTATTATGTTGGTGTTTGTTAAGCGCTGACTATGCGCAGAGCACTGTTCTAAGCCCTGGGGGAGATACAGGGTGATCAGGTTGTCCCACGTGGGGCTCACAGTCTTCATCCCCATTTTACAGATGAGGTCACTGAGGCACAGAGAAGTGAGGTGACTTGCCCACGGTCACGCAGCGGACAAGTGGCGGGTTATTCCACATCTGGCCACCCTAACAGTAAATTGAAGCCAAGTCGACAGATTTCCAATCGTTAATGACTTAATTACCAAGCACGTTAGTGCTGTCGCTCCCAGTGGTTCATAGTTTTTGTTTTGTTTTCTTGTCACAGTCCAGCACGTTGAACTCAAAAATGTCTATTCCCTCTAGAATTGTGCTTTGGTTCGAAGATGACATTACCGCTGGTGAAATTGTATCCCTAGGTATGTGTGACACTCACAACTGAGAATCGCTTCCTCAGTGTACACTTTCTTGGCCCACGGTCATCCCCCCCCCCCCCCCGAGCATCGCTCAGAGACCAACTGAGAGGCAGCTTGGCCTAGTGATAGAGCACAGGCCTGGGAGTCAGAAGGACTTGGGTGTGAATCCTGGCTCCTCCAGTTGTCTGAGTAACCTTGGGCAAGTCACTTAACTTCTCTGTGCTGCCCGTTCCTTCATCTGTAAAATGGAGATTAAGACCGTGAGCCCTGTGAGGGACAGGGACCGTGTCGAACCTAATCGACTTGTATTCATTCCATCCAATCGAATGAATCTGAGCGCTTAACTGTGTGCACAGCACTGAACTAAGCACTTGGAATGTACAATTCAGCAACAGATAAAGACACTCCCTACCCAACAACGGGCTCAGTATAATAATGTTGGTATTTGTTAAGCGCTTACTATGTGCAGAGCACTGTTCTAAGCGCTGGGGTAGATACAGGGTAATCAAGCTGTCCCATGTGAGGCTCACAGGTAATCCCCATTTTCCAGATGAGGTAACTGAGGCCCAGAGAAGCAAAGTGACTCGCCCACAGTCACACAGCTGACAAGTGGCAGAGCCAGGAGTCGAACCCATGACCTCTGACTCCGAAGCCCGGGCTCTTTCCACTGAGCCACGCTGCTTCCCCCTCTAGCCCTGCGCTTAGTACAGTACATAATTAGAACAGTACGTAATTAGAACAGTGCTCTGCACGTAGTAAGCGCTTAACAAATACCAACGTTATTATAATAAGTGCTTAACTAGTATCAGAAACAAAAAAGAGGTTGAGGGGAAAGGTATGCCTTCCCACCAACAGGACTAGTGCTTGGGTTGTTTTTGCAGAAGTGGTGGGAGTTTGCACGGAGCCAGCCATTTTCTCTTGCCCTCGTGTCCTGCTCGTTGGGAGAAGTGATGCAGCCTGCGGCCAGAGAACAGAATATTTCTGAGACCGCAACAGCAGCAGACACCACTGTGTCCTCACCTGTTTCCTAAGTTATATCTGAGTGTGAGACAGAGAGTTTCGTAGTAAGGGTCAAGGGAATCTTTTCCTCCTCGCAAAATCGCAAAACCCGAAGCTTAACAGCAGCGACAAGTAAATATATAGTTTTCCTCGATTCATCTACGTAGACCGGAGTCGGAAAATGGCAGGAGCACAGGCGGGAGAAGATGGTTGTTCCGGGGGGCGATGCTTGTTTTATTTTGTTGTCTGTCTCCCCCTTCTAGACCGTGAGCTCACTGTTGGGTAGGGCTTTTCTCTATCTTTCGCCCAATTGTATTTTTCAAGCGCTTAGTACAGTGCTCTGCATCCAGTAAGCACTCAATAAATGGGATAGAATGAATGAAGCGATGCCATAGGGCAACTTCTGCCTCTGGGAATATTTGGAAGTACCGTTCCCTGCAGTTGTCCGACTGTGGAACGACCATCCACCAGCCACCGTTCCACCGGGTCGGTCAGTCAATCATATTTATTGAGCGCTTACTGCGCGCAGAGCCCTGTACTAAGCGCTTGGGAGAGTACGATACAACAATAAACAGACACATTCCCTGCTCACAGTGAGCTTACAGTCTAGAGGGGGAGTCAAATGTTAAGATAAATCAATAAATTATGAATAGAAGAAAGATCTCTCTCTAAAACGAGTGTGTGAAGCACCAATCTCTTTGAGCCGTCGTCCTTCACCGGTCACAATTGGAGGGAAATCTATTCTGCACCTGGACATCCTATGCCTTAAAAGGGACACCATGTTCTGGGCTGTAGCCGACTCTTCTCGCGCCCCTCCGTGGACCAGATTAGAAGGTAATACAAAATGGAAGTGACACTTACGGAGCGAAGGAGTGGAATAGAAACAAATTGAACCCCCCAAAACTATAGAAGTCCAGGCCCTTCGATACCCCAGTTAGGAAGCAAGGAGCAGCAGTCTCCCTTTTCAGGGTCAGGCTGATGGAAAGATTCATAAGAAAATAATGATTGTGATACTCGGGCTTACGACGTACCAAGCACCGTACTAAGCAGTGGGGTAGATACGAGATGATCAGGTCCCACAAGGGACTCTCCGTCTAATTAGGATGGGAAACGGGTATCAAATCACCATTTTACAGGAGAGGGAACTGAGGCAAAGTGACTTGCTCAAGGTCACCCAGCAGGGATGTGTGGTAAAGCTGGGATTAGAGAAGTAGCATGGCATAGTGGATACAGCATGAGCCTGGGAGTCAGAGGGTCATGGGTTCTAAACCCTGCCCCACCACTCGTCTGCTGTGTGGCCTTGGCTGAGTCACTTCACTTCTCTGGGCCTCAGTTACCTCATCTCTAAAATGGGGATTGAGACTACGAGCCCCACCTGGGCCAGGAACTGATTTGCTCGTATCCACCCCAGGGCTTAGTACGGTGCCTGGTATATAGTAAGCGCTTAACAAATATCCCAATCATTATAATTACCAGAACCAGGTCCTTTAACTTCCAGGCCCATGCTCTTTCCACTAGGCCGCACCGCTTCCCCCCGAAAGAAAAATAGCTCACCCTGATTATTGCTTTCTTGTGACGTGGATCCAGTTTGTCCTCTGTTGAGCAAAGGTTCTCACGACTGATGTACAGAGTGTGGGTTGGTGATTAGAAGGGGAACAATGATGGAGGGATGAGTTGCAGGTGAGAAAGTCTCCCCCGATCGGACTGTGAGCCCGTCAGAGGGCAGGGACCGTCTCTATCTGTTACCGATTTGTCCATTCCAAGCGCTTAGTACAGTGCTCTGCACATAGTAAGCGCTCAATAAATACCATTGAACGGTGCAGAAAACATTTTTGCCCCGAGACTACTTCTTCTGTGCATGCTTACTGAGCGGTAGCTCAACCCAGGGGGGTGCTGGTGGTTCCGGGCTGTACCCCTTAAAGGAGTGCCAATCTTTCTGCGCTCTGAAGGCTACTCTAAGAGACACCCCAGCCCAGCAGGGGGATGGACAGACGAGAAGCAGCGTGGTCTAGTGGAGAATAATAATAATGTTGGTATTTGTTAAGCGCTTACTATGTGCAGAGCACTGTTCTAAGCGCTGGAGTAGATACAGGGTTATCAGAGTGGCCCTCGTGGGGCTCACAGTCTTCATCCCCATTTTACAGATGAGGTCACTGAGGCCCAGAGAAGTGACGTGCCCACAGTCCCACAGCTGACAGGTGGCAGAGCCGGGATTCGAACCCATGATCGCCGACTCCCACGCCCGGGCTCGTTCCACTGAGCCACGCTGCCTGGGAGTCAGAGGGCCTGGGTTCTAATCCTGATGCCGCCACTTGTCTGTTGTGTGACCGTGGGCAAGTCACTTCTCTCTGCCTCAGTGACCTCATCTGGAAAATGGGGATTATGACTGTGAGTCCCAGGAGGAACATGGACTGTGTCCAAACTGATTAGTTTGTATCTATCACAGAGCTTAGTACAGTGCCTGGTACATAGTAAGCGCCTAACAAATATCTTAAAGAAAAGAAAGACACAGGCTGAGCGGCTGTAAAAGCCTCAAATGCCCCGTCGGTCCGGCAGTCAAGCGGATGGTACCACAGTTTCACTCAGGTGCCTGGAACTAGTGATGATAATAAAGATGATAGTATTTATTAAGTGCTTACTATGTGCCTAGCACTGAGGTAGATACCAGATAATCTTATCACAGTCCCTGCCCCACACAGGACTCACAATCTAAAGAGGAAAGGGAAAAAGATTCGTTCAATCGTATTTATTGAGCACTTATTAATAATACTGGTATTTGTTAAGCGCTTGCTATGTGCCGAGCACTGTTCTAAGCGCTGGGGTAGACACAAGGGAATCAGGTTGTCCCACGTGGGGCTCACAGTCTTCATCCCCATTTTCCAGATGAGGTCACTGAGGCACCGAGAAGTTAAGTGCCTCAAAGTCACACAGCTGACAAGTGGCTGAGCTGGGATTCGAACCCATGACCCCTGACTCCAAAGCCCGGGCTCTTATTGTGTGCAGAGCACTGTACCAAGCGCTTGGGAGAGTACGATACAACAATAAAGGGTGACATTCTCCGCCCACATAGCTCCAATTTACAGATGAGGAAACCAAAGCTCAGAGAAGTTACGAGACTCGCCCACAGACACACAGCAGGCAAGCGGCAGAGTGGGATTAGAACTCAGGTCTCCTGACTCACGGACCTGTGTTCTTCTACAAAGCCAAGCTACCTTCCAGTAGAAAGGAAGGCACACTGGGAACTCTGTACTTGGACCTCTGGTACCGGTGGACAGGCTCAATCAGGTCTCCCTGGGTGGATTTGAAAAGCATTAGCCTTTTTGGGAAGGTGGGCAAAAACAACTCACAATTCCTGGTACCTACCATTAGATTTGTTCCATGTGGATTCCAGGCAACGAAAAAAATGGAAAATTCCTTTTAAAAAGCTGTTTTTGCCTTGTGCAATCCAAAACCACGTAGAATAAATTCAACATATACATTACTGAGCATTTGTGAGTAATAGTGGCGTGGCCAGACCCAGCGGAGTGAATTCAACTCTCAGCAAACAATGAAAGTCGTGCACCTGAATTCTTTTTCTTTCTGTCCCCTTTCCTGTCTTTAAGCATGTCTCCCCTTCCCCTGTAATACCGAGTGAGATTTTTGTCTTCGGAGAAGTGGTAATGAAACTGAAGCTGTGGAAAGTTACCTGCACCACCAAGGGGCAAAAAATAGATTTGTTGCTCTTGTTACTTGTATTTTCTTTTTTGTAGTGAAGTAAACATGCTAAAGAAATCAGACCTTGTGAGCGAGTCATTTGAAGGTTGCTTTTAGTTTTGCAACATCCACATAGAGAACAACAATTCCCCAAGTCGAGAGAGAGAAAGAGAGAGGGGGGGGCGGTGAGAGAGTGTTGTGTAAAATGCCATGACTGGCCCAAGTGTCAGCGTAAGCCCCAGCATCAAATGAAAGGGGTTTTAAACTACCACAGGAGAGGTTGGATTAAATATGTTTGGAATCGATCAAACAAATCAATCAATCAATGGTACTTTTTAAGTACTTACGGTGTGCAGAGCACAGTGTTAAGTGCTTGGGAAAATACAATTCAACTCTGCCCACAGGGAGCTTACATTCTCCAACAGGGGACAAGTTGTTATAAGTAATAATAATGTTGGTATTTGTTAAGCGCTTACTATGTGCAGAGCGCTGTTCTAAGCGCTGGGGTAGACACAAGGGAATCAGGTTGTCCCACGTGGGGCTCACAGTGTTAATCCCCATTTTACAGATGAGGTCACTGAGGCACAGAGAAGTGAAGTGACTTGCCCACAGTCACACAGCTGACAAGTGGCAGAGCTGGGATTCGAACCCATGATCTCTGACTCCCAAGCCCGGGCTCTTTCCACTGAGCCCCGAAGTTCAGAGTCCTCAGGTTCTGTTTCTGAAGACCGAAGCCGGGAGCCTCTGAAAAATGTTCAGACAGGAACACACATCAACTCATCGAGACCAATCAATCAATCAGTCACGGTATTTATTGAGTTCTTACTGTGTGCAGAGCACTGGACTAAGCACTCGGGAGAGTACAACACAGTCGATAGACATGCCCCACCCAGTCCTCCTGCTTTCCTGTTGATTGTTGACATTTATCAAGCCCCTAATAATACTAATATTAGTGATATTTGTTAAATGCTTGCTATATGCTAAGGACTGTACTACTTGCTGAGAGAAAGACTGGATAATTAGCTCCCACATGGGGCTCACAGTCTAAATAGGAAGGCAGGTAATGATAATAATAGTAATGTTGGTATTTGTTAAGCGCTTACTATGTGCAGAGCACTGTTCTAAGCGCTGGGGGAAATACAGGGTCATCAGGTTGTCTCACGTGAGGCTCACAGTTAATACCCATTTTACAGAAGAGGTAACTGAGGCACAGAGAAGTGAAGTGACTTGCCCACAGTCACACAGCTGCCAAGTGGCAGAGCCGGGATTCAAACTCATGACCTCTGACTCCCAAGCCCGTGCTCTTTCCACTGAGCCATGCTGCTTGTCTACTGAATCTCCATTTTCAGAGGCGGGAACCAAGGCACAGAAAAGTGATAACAATAATAATAATAATGTTGGTATTTGTTAAGTGCTTACTATGTGCTGAGCACTGTTCTAAGTGCTGGGTTAGATACATGGTAATCAGGTTGTTCATTCATTCAATGGTATTTATTGAGCACTTACTATGTGCGGAGCACCGTACTAAGCGCTTGGAATGTACAATTCGGCAACAGATAGGTTGTCCCACATGGGGCTCACAGTCTTAAACCCCATTTTACAGATGAGGTCACTGAAGCACCAAGAAGTTAAGTGACTTGCCCAAAGTCACAGAGCTGAGAAGTGGAGAAGCCGGGATTAGAACCCACGACCTCTGACTCCTCCTAAACCCATGCTCTTTCCAGTAAGCCACTCTGCTTCTCCACTAAGCCACGCTGCTTAGATATAAATTAGCCACGGTCACACAGAGGACAAGTGGCAGAGCTAGGATTAGAACTCAAGTCCCTTCACACCCAGGCGCATGCGCTTTCCACTCAACCATGACTGCTTCTAATAATTGTAGTATCTGTTAAATGCTTACTATATGTCAAGCACTGTACTAAGCGTTGCGATAGATTCAGGATAATCAGGTCCCAAAGGGGCTCACTATCCAAGTAGGAGAAGGTATAAAATCCCTATTTTACTTATGAGGGAACAGAGGTACAGAGACGTTAAATGACTTGTCCAAGGTCACACAGTAGACAAGTGATATAGCGGCATTTGAACCCAGGTCCTCTGACTTCCAGGCCTGTGTTCTTTCCACTAGTCATCCTCCCTTCCTCAACATAGGAGGTCTAAGAAGCTCAAATGGGGTCCCTTAGGAAAAAAAGCCACAAAAACCAGAACAAAACTTCCAGGATTCCAGAAAGAATTTGCAGAAAGGTGTGTTGGGCTGTGGGGATTGAGGAATCCACCAGGAAGGACTTTCATCTCCATGGTTGGTTGGTGAGGCTGTGATTGTCTTCTTCTTAGAATTCTACTTTTCCTTCACTGGACTGTGGGAGAAATAACTCAAGATATATTGGTCTAATCCATATCCTGGCATTCCGACAGGAACACCGTAAAGGCGATAGTATTTATAGAGAGCCTATAACACCTGCAGCACAGTACCTGGTGCTTGGGGGCAATACACAAGAATGAAATTAAAGACAAACCCTAATCCGCAAGAGGTTCAGCTGTAAGTGATAAGGGAAACTTAGAAATAATTACAAGTTAAACAAGGGCTGCTCTGCAAAATTCCTGTAACACTGATATTTTCCCTGCCTTTCCTGCTTCTCTTCCCAATTTGGTAAACGGAATCAAAATGAGAGCACCCATTCATTCATTCATTCGTATTTATTGAGCGCTTACTATGTGCAGAGCACTGTACTAAGCGCTTGGAATGGACAATTTGGCAACGGATAGAGAAAATCACTGCCCAGTAACGGGCTCACAGTCCAAACCGGGGAGACAGCAAAGCAAAACAGAACAAAACAAAACAAGTAGTCTGGCGTAGATATCTTCGAGATAAATAGAATCATAGATATATACACAACATTAACAAAATAGAGTAATAAATAATATAGAAAAATATGCACAGTGCTGTGGGGAGCGGAAGGGGGAAAGGCAGAGAGTGGGAGAAGGGGGAATGGGGAGGGGAGGAGGAGCAGAGGGAAAGGGAGGGCTCAGTCTGGGAAGGCCTCTTGGAGGAGGTGAGCTCTCAGTAGGGCTTTGAAGAGGGGAAGAGAATTAGTTTGGCAGAGGTGAGGAGGGAGGGCATTCCGGGACAGCGGGAGGAAGTGGGCCAGGGGTCGTCGGCGGGATAGGCGAGACCGAGGGACGGTGAGGAGGTGGGCGGCGGAGGAGCGGAGTGTGCGGGTTGGGCGGTAGAAAGAGAGAAGGGAGGAGAGGTAGGAAGGGGCATGGGGATGGAGAGTTTTGAAGCCAAGAGTGAGGAGTTTTTGCTTCATGCGAAGGTTGAGAGGCAACCACTGGAGGGTTTTAAGGAGGGGAGTGACAGGCCCAGAGAGTTTCTGTAGGAAGATGATCGGGCAGCGGAATGTCAAATGGACTGGAGCGGGAAGAGATAGGAGGATGGGAGATCAGAGAGGAGGCTGACGCAATAATCCAGTCGGGATATTATGAGAGCTTGTACCAGCAAGGTAGCAGTTTAGATGGAGAGGAAAGGGCGGATCTTGGCGATATTGTGAAGGTGAGACCGGCAGGTGTTGGTGATGGATTGGATGTGTGGGGGGAATGAGAGAGCGGAGTCAAGGATGACCCCAAGGTTGCGGGCCTGTGAGACGGGAAGGATGGTGGTGCCGCCCACAGTGACAGGAAAGTCAGGGAGAGGACAGGGTTTGGGAGGGAAGATAAGGAGCTCCGTCTTAGATACCCAGTGACTAAATCCCACTTTCCCTAATCTCCCACTCCCTCTACGGCACCCTGACTTTCTCCCTTTGCTCTTCTCGCCTCCACTCCCCTCAGCCCCACAGCACTCATGTATATATCTTTCTATTTATTTTAATTGATGTCTGTCTCTCCCCCCGCCGCCCCCCCCCCGCAGACTGTGAGCTCATTGTGGGCAAGGAATGACACCGCTTTTTGTTGTACTGTACTTTCCCAAGTGCTAAGTCCAGTATTCCACACACAGTAAGTGCTTAATATATAAAATTGAAAGAATGAATAACATTTGAGAAGACCGATCACTCTCTTCCTCCAGCTGGCTGGGCTCCTGTGGTGTGGGCAGAGTTTCCGTGCCAGACTGCAGAGCAGAAGGAGTTCTGTAGTGATACCCAGGATAGTGAACTGAAACTGCATTTAAAACAGGCTTCTTTAATTCTGACATTTGACTAATTCACACTCGCCCTAGAGTAAGCTCTCAATAAATACCACTTTCATTCAATCATATCTTTTGAGCTTTTAATGAGTGCAGAGCACTCTAGTAAGCGCAGACACCATTCCCTGCCCACAACAAGCTTACAGTGTAGCAGGGGGGAGGCAGACATCAGTACAAATAACTAAAATGACAGATATGTACATAAATGCTGTGGGGATGAAGGGGGGAAGAGAAAATCGGAGCGAGTCTGGGCGAAGCAGAAGGGAGGGAGATGAGGAAAGGTGGGGCTTAGTCTGGGAAGGCCTCATGGAGGAGGTGTGCCTTTAATAAGGCTTTGAAGAGGGGGAAAGTAATTGTCTGTTGGATTTGAGGAGGGAGGGTGTTGTGGGCCAGAGGGTGAATGGAGAGATAGAAGAGATTGAGGTACAGTGAGTTTAGCACCAGAGGAGCAAAGTGTGAGGGCTGGGTTGTAGGAGAGAAACGAGGTCTGAGAGGGCAAGGTGGTGGAGTGCTTCGAGTTAATGGTGAGGAGTTCGTGTTTGATGCGGAGGTAGATGGGCAACCACTGGAGTTTTGAGGGGGAGCGGGGTGACATATTCTGAAAATTTGGGTAGGAAAATGATCTGGGCAGCAGAGTGAAGTATGGACTGGGGGAGACAGGAGTCTGGGAGGTTAGCAAGGAGGCTGATGCAGTCATCCAGGCGGGATGTCTCCCCACCTTCAAACCTTATTAAAAACAAATCTCCTCCAAGAGGACTTCTCCCACTAAGCCCTCTTTTCCATATCTTCCACTCCCTTCCACTTGGCCCTTGGCTATGTTTATCAACTCTGTTAAATTGTAACCTGCAATGAGATTAAATCAATTGCCTTTCTAAAGGTAAATAAATTATGCCTAATGTGCAGTCCTGTCTCTGCTCTCCCACTTCCTGCTTCTGCCCCCACTCTGTGCTGAAAGCTCTCCAGGCCCAGCCCCTTGTTCTCTCCCGCTCTGAAGAAAAAAAAGAGCAGCACAAGTTCAGTTGGCGTATCCAACCTGCGGGAGCCTTGTAGAACTAGTGGAATCCCTTCATTCTCCTGCCAACCAATACATTTCATCCGTGTCAGTGAAAGTCCTGCTTAAAGGCTGGTTAAACAATATATAAAGACAAGAAGATGCAAGAATATGGCATCATAAAAACTAGAAATGATGATTTCAAAGGGTGTTCCATCCCTCTCGAGTGACAGAAACGTTACCAGTAAAGGAAGAAGCAGCGTGGCCTAGTGGAAAGAGCACGGACCTGGGAGTAGGAGGACCTGGGTTCTAATCCTTGCTCTGCCTCTTGTCTGCTGTGTGATTTTGGGCAAGCCATTTCACTTCTCTGTGCCTCAGTAACCTCACCTGTAAAATGGGGATTAAGACTGTGAGCCCCACATGGGACAACCTGATTACCTCGTATCACCCAGTGCTTAGAACAGTGCTTGGCACATAGTAAGCTCTTCACAAATACCACAATTATTATTATCACTTCACTCCTCTGTGCTTCAGTTCCCTCATCTGAAAAATGGGGATTCGATACCTACTTAGACCGTCAGCCCCATGTGGGACTTGATTATCTTGTACCTACACCAGTGCGTATCACAGCGCTTGGCACATAGTAAGGGCCTAACAAATACTGGGCAAGGATTGTCTCTATCTGTTGCCGAATTGTACATTCCAAGCGCTTAGTACAGTGCTCTGCACATGGTAAGAGCTCAATAAATGCGATTGAATGAATGAAGGGAAGTAATAATAATAATGTTGATATTTGTTAAGCGCTTACTATGTACAGAGCACTGTTCTAAGCACTGTGGTAGATACAGGGTAATCAGGTTGTCCCACGTGAGGCTCACATTTAATCTCCAGTTTACAGGTGAGGGAACTGAGCACAGAGAAGTTGTGACTTGCCCACAGTCACACAGCTGACAAGTGGCAGAGCCGGGAAGTGGTGCTCTCGGCATCTTAATTAATTCTAGACATTGTGGGAAATTTTGCTGCCTGTCGGTTGTGACATTAACTTTGAAAAACGCTTTATTTGATCATCTCTCTCCATTTCTATAGCATTTCCGGGGAATCTTTTTTCTTCCAGTTTTCCTTCTTTATTGGGAGCCTGGGGGTTGGCACCTCCCCCTTGTGGTAACAAGCCTGCTCTGCACTTGTTCCACCATAAAACCAGTGGAAAGAGGCCGGGTTTGGGAGTCAGAGGTCATGGGTTCGAATCCCGCCTCTGCCGCTTGTCAGCTGGGTGAGTGTGGGCAAGTCACTTCACTTCTCTGTGCCTCAGTGACCTCATCTGTAAAATGGGGATGAAGACTGGGAGCCTAACGTGGGACGGCTTGATGACCCTGTGTCTACCCCAGCGCTTAGAACAATGCTCTGCACATAGTAAGCGCTTAACGAATATCAACAATACTATTAAATCTCGTTTCCTGGGGCGTCAAGTGTTACTTCCTACTTCCTGTTTTTATTTTTAAAGTGGAAAGGAAATCAAGGCAACAGAAACATCCCCGAGGAGCCCTTCTATTCAGTATTGAAGTAATAATAATAATAATGTTGGTATTTGTAAAGCGCTTACTATGTGCAGAGCACAGTTCTAAGCGCCGGGGTAGATACGGGGTAATCAGGTTGTCCCACGCGAGGCTCACAGTCTTCATCCCCATTTTACAGATGAGGTCACTGAGGGACAGAGAAGTTAAGTGACTTGCCCGCAGTCACACAGCTGACAAGTGGCAGAGCCGGGATGATGTCTCAGGATAAACTGAAAAAGGTTCCAAAAGGACACATTTGTGACGACTTTTTTTTTTAAAATCTTCCAGGGGATCAGATGACTTTATTATGTCTTTACTGAAAAAGGTTCCAAAAGGACACGTTTGCGACAACTTTTTTTTTTTAAATCTTCCAGGTGATCAGATGACTTTATTTTGTCTTTTTAGATTTGTATTCAGTTGTGAGTTTGTGTAATTCATTCATTCATTCAGTCGTATTTATTGAGCGCTTACCGTTTGCAGAGCACTGTATTAAGCCTTGGAATGTACAGAACAGCAATAAAGAGAGACAATCCCTGCCCACAACTGGTGTAATAAAGATCCGTGTTGGAACTTTTAATATTTTGGGATCGGAACCCCTTAATTCTTATTTTGGTAGATGTATACTACTGAAAATTTTCCTCCATCAAACTTCCTTTTAATAATAATAATAATGTTGGCATTTGTTAAGCGCTTACTATGTGCAGAGCACTGTTCTAAGCGCTGGGGGAGACAGGGGAATCAGGTTGTCCCACGGGGGGCTCACACTCTTAATCCCCATTTTACAGATGAGGCGCAGAGCAATTAAGTGACTTGCCCACAGTCACACAGCTGACAGGTGGCCGAGCGGGGATTCGAACCCATGACCTCGACTCCAAAGCCCGTGCTCTCCGCTGCTTCTCAGCAGCTGCTGCTGCTGCTGCTTTTAAGGATGCCTTGCCAAAAGCAAATCTATGCAGCCTATGACAAATTTGGATTCTTGTCAGGGTAGTCACTTTTCTTTCTTCCAAGTCACTAAATGCCGTTCACAAACTTGTTTCTTATTTATCTTCAAATGTTACTCCAATTTGAAAATAAGGAAACTTAATCCCAAGGGGTTAGGTGGTTTGTTCGGAGATTCCCTGAAAGTCTGAAGAGGATCTGGGAATAGAATCCAAATCTCCTTAGATTCTCAGTCAATCAGTTGAATTTACTGAGTGTTTACTGTGTACAGAGCACTGTACTAAGCACTTGGGAGAGTACAATATAACAAAGCTGGTGGACACGTTTTCTGCCCATAGTGTATTACAGACACATCAGTCTATCGGCTTTAGCAATTACATACTGTGAACCTGCAGAAGTGTTCTCTTGCTTTTCAACATGGGACCAGCTGCAGACTATGGACTATTCCCCATCAGCCTCTGAAGGAATTTCCTCACCCTGTCATAGTGACATTTATTAAGCACTTGCTATGTAGTAAGTGCTATTGTAGGTTAGTCTAGCTACAAGATGGCATGGTGGATAAAGACCAGGCCTTGGAGTCAGAAGGTCATGGGTTCTAAGCCCACCTCTGACTTGTCTGCTGGGTGACCTCGAGCAAGTCGCTTTATTTCTGAGGGCCTCAGTCACCTCATCTGTAAAATGAGGGAAGCAGAAAAGGCAGGGAAAATATCAGCGTTACTCTCAGCCATTTTGCAGAGCAGCGCTTGTTTAGATGGTAATTATTTATAATAATAATGTTGGTATTTGTTAAGCACTTACTATGTGCAGAGCGCTGTTCTAAGCGCTGGGGTAGACACAGGGTCATCAGGTTGTCCCACGTGAGGCTCACAGTCTTCATCCCCATTTTACAGATGAGGTAACTGAGGCACGGAGAAGTGAAGTGATGCCCACAGTCACACAGCTGACAAGTGGCAGAGCCGGAGTTCGAACCCACGACCTGTGACTCCCAGGCCCGGGCTCTTTCCACTGAGCCACACTATATGTTTCCCTTATCACCCACAGCTGAACTTCTTATGGATTAGGGTTTGTCTTTAATTTCATTCTTCTTTGTATTGCCCCCAGGTACCCGGTACTGCACTGCATGGGTTATAGGCGCTCTATAAATACTATTGCCTTTACGACATTCCTGTCGGAATGCCAGGATATGGATTAGACCAGTATATTTTGAGTTATTTCTCTCACAATCCAGTGAAAGGAAAATAGAATTCCTATTAGAACTCAGAGAAGCAGTGTAGCTCAGTGGAAAGAGCCTGGGCTTGGAAGTCAGAGGTCATGGGTTTGAAACCCGGCTCTGCCACTTGTCAGCTGTGTGACTGTGGGCGAGTCACTTAACTTCTCTGGCCTCAGTTATCTCATCTGTAAAATGGGGATTAACTGTGAGCCTCACGTGGGACAGTTCGATTACCCTATATCTACCCCAGCACTTAGAACATGGCTCTGCACATAGTAAGCGCTTAACAAATACCAACTTTATTAATTCGAAGAAGACAATCACAGTTCCATATGTAAACCAACCATGGAGATGAAAGTCCTTCCTGGTGGATTTCTCAATCCCCACAACCCAGCACGCCTTTCTGCAAATTCTTTCTGGAATCCTGGAAGTTTTGTTTTGTTTTTTGTGGGGTTTTTTCCTAAGGGAATCCATTTGAGCTTCTTAGACCTCATATATTGAGGAAGGGAGGATGACTAGTGGAAAGAACACAGCCCTGGAAGTCAGAGGACCTGGGTTCTAATGCCACTATATCACTTGTCTACTGTGTGACCTTGGACAAGTCACTTAACGTCTCTGTACCTCGGTTCCCTCATAAGCAAAAATCCCCCAGCATTTCAAACAGTACCTGCCACCTAGTAAGGGCTTAACAAATACCACGATTATTACTAAACAAGATGATCAGATCACACACAGGCCCTGCCTCAAACAGAGTTCACTATTTAAGAGCAGTGCGGGGAGACCCAATATCTTATCCCTATTTTATAGCTGAAGAAACTGAGGCCAAGAGGTTGCGATTTGCCCAAGGTCTTACAGGAAGTAAGTGGGAGACCCAGAACTAGAACCTGGGTTTCCTGGCTCCCATTCCCTGTGCTCTTTCCACTAAGCTGATGTGAACAGGTGAGCAGAGAGAGCGTGTGAATAAGAGATATTTTCTGGCTAATGTGGATAATTGAGAGGTGACACAATAGCCTCTTCAGTGATCACTCTGTTTTCAGCCTTTCCCCACCTCTATTATTGCCCGTGTTTGAATATCACCTTTCTCAGAGATTGAAATGCTTATATCATTAAGGTGGCCAGGGAAGACACAGAAGACTTTCTAACATCCAAGCGCTTGGTACAGTGTTCTGCACACAGTAAGCACTCAATTAACGCGGTTGAATGAATTTTAGTGAACCGAAAGATGTTCAGGGCTTACATTTCAGTTTTTAACACGTAGAATCTAGTTTTAATTCAAAATTACCTTTCTACCTTGAAATGGCTGCCGTTTTGTAGGCATTATATATTTACATATATGTAAAGATGAGCTTATTTTTACAAGGTCTTCCTTAGCTCAAAGCCCTGAGCTGCAGTCTTTAAACTCCCTTTGTTAATCTAGCCCAGCAAATTCTCCTCTGGTGATTTTCCCCACTCACTAGTTTTATTTAAATAAATACATAACCATTAGAACTATCAACCTTTTTTAAAAAAAAAAAATGGTGTGTATTTACTTTGTTGGAATAATGGGTGTTTGTGTTTCTGTTCACTCCGGGCAACAGATGAGCTTTTGTCTTGAGGCTGATAACAGGATAATGGCTCTGGCCATTTATTGCTAAGTAACAGATGTGATGAAGGTAATGGTAATTGTTTAGCATTTACTATGTGTCAAGCACTGTACTAAGAGCTGGGGTAGACATAAGATAATCAGACCAGACATAGTTTCTGTCCCATATGGGGCTCCCACTTTAAGTAAGAGGGAAAACAAGTCTCAGCGTGGCTTAGTGGAAGGAGCCTGGGCTTGGGAGTCAGAGGTCATGGGTTCTAATCCCGGCTCCGCCACTTGTCAGCTGTGTGACCATGGGCAAGTCACTTCTCTTCTCTGTGCCTCAGTTACCTCATCTGTAAAATGGGATGAAGACTGTGAGCCCTACTTGGGACAACCTGATTACCTTGTATCTACCTCAGCGCTTAGAACAGTGTTTGGCACACAGTAAGTGCTTAACAAATACCGGAAAAAAAGTTTCCCACTCTTTAATTGTGGGAATCCCTCAAGACCCAGTTCTGGATCCCTTTCTATTCTCCATCTACACCCACTCCCTTGGAGAACTCATTCACTCTCCAGGCTTCAACTACCATCTCTATGAGGAAGATCCCCAATTCTTTATCTCCGGCCCTGATCTCCCTCCTCCTCAGTAGTTTCATATTTCCACCTGCCTTCAGGATGACTCTACTTGAATATCCCACTGACACCTCAGATTTAACAAGTCCAAAACAGAACTCCTCCTCTTCCGATTCAAGCCTTATCATCCTCCTGATTTTTTCATCACTGATCAATCTTTCATCATTTTTTCATCCCATTTCAGATGGCACCACCTAGCCTCCCTGTCTCACAAGCCTGTAAGCTTGGCATTATCCTTGACTCATCTCTAGGTTGTGAGCCCGTTGTCTAGACTATGAGCCCCTTATTGGGTAGGGATTGTCTCTATCTGTTGCCGAATTGTACTTTCCAAACGTTTAGTACAGTGCCCTGCACACAGTAAGCGTTCAATAAATACGATTGAATGAATGAATGAATCTCTTTCATTCAACCCACAAATCCATTCTGTCACCAAATCACATAGGTTCTGTGTTCACATTGCTAAGATTAATAATAATAATAATAATAATGATGGCATTTGTTAAGCACTTACTATGTATAAAGCACTGTTTAAGTGCTGGGGAGGATACAAGGTGATCAGGTTGTCCCACTTGGGGTTCACAGTCTTAATGCCCATTTTACAATTGAGGCAACTGAGACACAGAGAAGTTAAGTGACCTGACCAAAGTCACACAAATGACAAGTGGCAGAGCCAGAATTTGAACCCATGACCTCTGACTCCCCAGCCCATGCTCTTTCCACCGAGCCATGCTGCTTCTCTAGTGCTTGCAACCCTTTCTTCTCCTTCCAGTCTGCTACTATGATAATCCAAGCTGAGAAGCAGCATGGCCTAGTGGAAAAAAACATGGGCCTGGGAGTCAGAGGATCTGGGTTCCAATCCCTTCTCTGCCACCTACCTGTTGTATGACCTCGGGCAAGTAACACCTTTTCTGTGTCTCAGTTTCCTCATGCGCAAAATGCAGATTTGTTTTTCATGGTATTTTTTGACCACTGACTATGTGCCAAGCACTGTTCTAAGCTCTGGGGTAGACACAAGGTAATCAGGTTGAACACTGTCCATGTCCCACATGGAGTTCAGACTTAATCCCCATTTTACAGCTGAGGGAAATGAGGCACAGGAAGTGAAGTAACTTGCCCAAGGTCACACAGCAGACAAGAGGCAGAGCTAGAACTAGAACCCAGGTCCTTCTGACCCCCAGGCCCGTGCTCTATCCACTCGGCAACACTGAGGATTGAATCCTATTTAGACTATGAGCTCCGTGAGGACTGGGGCTGTGTCTGATCTGATTAATAATAATGTTGGTATTTGTTAAGCGCTTACTATGTGCCAAGTACTGTTCTAAGCGCTGGGGCAGATACAGGGTAATCAGGTTGTCCCATGTGAGGCTCACAGTCTTAATCCCCACTTTACAGATGAGGTAACTGAGACACCAAGAAGTTAAGTGACTTGCCCAAAGTCACACAGCTGACAGGTGGCAGAGCTGGGATTAGAACCCATGACCTCTGACTCCTAAGCCCGTGCTCTTCCCTTGTATCTACCCCAGCGCTTAGTACGGTAATAATAATGATGGCATTTATTAAGAACTTACTATGTGCCAAGCACTGTTCTAAGACACTGGGGTAGATTCAAAGTAATCAGGTTGTCCCACGTGGGGCTCACAGTCTTCAACCACCTTTTTACAGATGAGGTAACTGAGGCACGGAGAAGGTAAGTGGCTTGCCCAAGGTAACACAATAGACATATGGGGGAGCCAGGATCAGAACCCACACCTTCTGGCTCCCAAGCCCATGCTCTTTCCACTAAATCACACTGCTGGCACGCAGTAAATGTCTAACAAATACCACCGCTATTATTTATCATAACCGACCTTGATTTGTGCATCAGCCTCGTTGCTGACCTCCCAGCCTCCCGTCTCTCCACACTCCAGTTCATTTTTCACTCTGCTGCCCAGATTATTTTGCTAAAAAAAGTTCAGTCCATGTTTCCGCACTCCTCAGGAACATCATCCAGGTTGCCCATCCACCTCCACATCAAACAGAAACTCCTTAACATCGGTTTTAAAACATTCGATCACCTCGCCCCCTCCTACCTTTCCTCCCAGATTTCCTACAAAACTCAGCATGTTTAGTTAGCTCCTCTAATGCCAAACAGGACCTTCATCTTGTCTGTCTTGACGCTGACCCCTCAACTACATCCTGCCTCAGGCCAAGAGCTATCCGCCCTTTCCTCTCCACCCAAACGGCTATCTTACTGTTACAGGCTCTCCTAATAACCCGGCTGGATTATTGTGTCAGCCTTCTCTCCGATCTCCCTTCCTCCCGTCTCTCCCCGCTCCAGTCTATTCTTCATTCCGCTGCCCGGCTCATCTTCCTGCAGAAACGCTCTGGGCGTGTCACTTCCCTTCATAAAAACAACCTCCAGTGGTTGCCTATCGACCTCCGCACGAAACAAAAACTTCTCACTCTAGGCTTCGAGGCTGTCCATCACCTTGCCCCCTCCTACCTCTCCTCCCTTCTCTCTTTTCACTGCCCACCCCGCACGCTCCGCTCCTCTGCCGCCCACCTCCTCTCCATCCCCCGTTCTGGCCTATCCCGCCATCGACCCCTGGCCCACGTCCTCCCCCGGTCCTGGAACGCCCTCCCTCCTCACCTCCGCCAAACTCATTCTCTTCCCCTCTTCAAAGCCCTACTGAGAGCTCACCTCTTCCGAGAGGCCTTCCTAGACTGAGCTTCCCCTTTTCCCTCTGCTGCCTCTTCACCTCCCCTCAGCTAAGCCCCCTTTCCCCCCCTTTCCCTCTGTTTCTCCCCCTCTCCCTTCCCCTCCCCTCAGCACTGTGCTCGTCCGCTCATTTGTGTATATTTTTATTACCCTATTTATTTTGTTAATGAGATGTCCATCCCCTCGATTCTATTTATTGCTATTGTTTTTGTCCGTCCGTCTCCCCCGATTAGACTGTCAGCCCGTCAAAGGGCAGGGATTGTCTCTATCTGTTGCCGATTTGTCCATTCCAAGCGCTTAGTACAGTGCTCTGCACATAGTAAGCGCTCAATAAATACTATTGAATGAACGAATATCTGAAAGATCACCATTCTACCCACCATCAAAGCCTTATTTAATTCACATCTCCCTCTCCCTTCTGCGCCTCCCTTGCACTTGGATTTGTAGCCTTTATTCATCCCCATCCTCAGCCCTACAGCATTTTCGCGCAGATCTGAATTTATTTTCATGCCTGTCTCCCCCTCTAGACTTTCAGCTCCTTGTGGGAAGGGAAAACGTCCATAATACTGTACTCTCCCAAGTGCTTAATACAGCGCTCGGCATGCAGTAAGTACTCAGGCAACAGGTATTGAATCCCCATTTGACAGACGAGGAAACAGGCACAGAGAAGTTAAGTGAGTTGTCCAAGGCCACACAGCAGGTTGGTGGCAGAGCCAAGGTTAGAACCCGGGTCCTCTGACTCCCACCTTCTTTCCACAAGGCCGCGCTGACCAATTCTTTGTGGAAATTCACAGGATTTACCTCATAGCTAAGAGTGTTTCCAGGTGGATCCCTGACAACTTTCTATTGCTTCAGAGCCGGGGAATGTCCCTACCCCACTGGGGGCATCTAAACAAGGGCACTGCCTCTGAGCCGCGGGGCCTGGCAACAGGGAGACATCTGAAAAATAAGCTGTTAATTATAAAACCATTGAACGACCACCCCATATATCAGCAGCAGAAGTACGGAAGTGAAATATAAACTGGGATGCAAAGTGGGGTATTTTAATATAATAATAATAATAACAACAGTAACTATGGCATTTGTTGAGTGCTTACTATGTGCCAGGCACTGTACTAAGCGTTGGAGTAGATACAAAGAAATCGGGTTGGACCCAGTCCCATGGCTCAGTGGAAAGAGCCCAGGCTGGGGAGTCAGAGGTCATGGGTTCTAATCCCGGCTCTGCCACTTGTCAGCTGGGGGACTGTGGGCAAGTCACTTAACTTTCTCTGTGCCTCAGTTCTCTCATCTGTAAAATGGGGATGAAGACTGGGAGCCCCACGTGGGACAATCTGATTTCCATGCATCTACCCCAGCGCCTAGAACAGTGCTCTGCACATAGCGCTTAACAAATACCAACATTATTATTATTATTATTATTGTCTCACTTGGGGCTCACAGTCTCAATCCCTATTTTCCAGATGAGGTGACTGAGGCACAGAAAAGTCAAGTGACTTGTCCAAGGTCACAGAACAGACACGTGGTGGAGCCGCTATTAGAACCCAGATCCTTCCGTCTCTCAAGCCAGTGCTCTGTCCGCTAGGCCACATCCACATCTAGACGTCCTCTAGAGTCTTAGAAGACTCTAAACTTCTGCTGGGCCAGGCTGATCACGTCTACCAACTGATTCATTCATTCAATAGTATTTATTGAGCGCTTACTATGTGCAGAGCACTGTACTAAGCGCTTGAAATGTACACATCGGTAACAGAGACAGTCCCTGCCCTCTGACCGGCTTACAGTCTGATCAGGGGAGACAGACAGACAAGAACAATGGCAATAAATAGAATCAAGAGGAAGAACATCTCATTAAAACAATAGCAAATAAATAGAATCAGGGTGACGTACATCTCATTAACAAAATAAATAGGGTAACTCTGTTGTATTGTTCTTTGCTAAGCACGTGGTACAGTGCTCTGCTATTGATCGATTAATATAATCTGGGGAAGAGAAAGTAATCATGGATAGGTTGCTGAGGAGATAAGATTTCAGAAAGGTTTTGAAGATGGCAAAAGTTCTGACGGATCTGAACGCGGAAGGAGTTCCAGGCGTGGGGCAGGTGGGAGCAAAAAAGCAGCAGGGAGATGAGAACAGGCCTCAGTGAATTGGAACAAAGAGTGTAATCTGGGAATAATAGGAGAAGAGAATGGATAAAGTATAAGGGGAAAAAAACTGACTTAGTGCCTTAAGAGCAGAAGTTTCCCCTCGATGTCAAGCGGAGTGGGCAGATATGTACCGAACGTATTTTAGAAAAATGATCCAGGGCACTGAAGAAGACGAATGTCTCCTAAGTAGCGGTGGGCCAACTCAGTTATTTTTGTTGAAAACGGCTATGGTGTCTCATCTTCAGCCACCTCCTTCTAGGATGGCCAGCAATGGCACTCAAAATGAACTGATCCCAAGATGCCCATCCTGTCAGGTGTGCTACCCCGGCACGCAGCCACATGACGACACCGTCCGGCCAGCGTTTTGGAGAATCCCCTTGATTCAGTCCGCATTGGCCCGAAACTAGAGCGTTTCTCCAGAGGATCCTGACCTCCTCTATTGCTCTAGAGCCATGGGGTGTCCTTCCGCGGTCCAAGAGACGCTGCACACAAGCCATGGAATTTGGCGGCAAGAACAGAGGCGCAGGGAGGCTGAGTGCTGAAAGTAAGTTCGGTATCCCAGACGTAACTGTGTCCAGTACACGATTGGCATTAGAAGGTGGTATTAGTAATATCGGTAGTGATACTGGTAGTAACTGCAGTTATTAAGTACTTACAACGTGCAGAGGCTTGTACTAAACACTTGGAAAAAATACTCCGGGATAGAGAAACTAAGACTAAGGTTCGGGGTAGGGTTTGGTGAAAGACACAAAAGCTAAGATGAAACAGAAATATAAAAGACAGAGATGATGATAAATACGCCAGGAGCAGCAGGATTTCGGGAACCTAACACTCAAGCCGACAGTCACAGCCATGGCCGGATCCTTTCCGATGTTCTAAAAGTTCCAGAGAAGCAGCATGGCATAATGGGTAGAACCTGGGCCTGAGAGTCAGAAGGACCTGGGTTCTGATCCTGACTCTGTCACTTGTCTGCTGTGTGACCTTGGATGAGTCACTTCACTTCTCGGTGCTTCAGAGACCTTATCTGTAGAATGGAGTGACTGTGAGCCCCACGTGAGACAGGGCCTGTGTCCAACCTGAGGTGCTTGTATCCATCCCAGCGCTTAGTGCAGTGCCTGGCGCGTAGTAAGTGCTTCAAAAATGTCGTTATCATCATTATTATTATCATAATTCTTAATTATAATCCCCTCTCCACCACTTGCCCGCCGGGTGACCTTAGGCAAGTCACGTAAATTATCTGTGCCTTAGTTAAATCGTCTGTGAAATGGGGATTAAGACAGTGAGTCCCACGTGGAACAGGAATTGTATCCAACCTGATTAGCTTGTATCTATCCCAGTGCTTGGTACAGGGTCTGGCACGTACTAAGTGCTTAACAAATGCTTTAAAAAAAAAAAAAGGAGTTGAGTCCCTTCAGGGCTGGTGGAGCAAGGGGCAGAGGGTGTCAGCTGTGGTGTTTTAGGACGGGGTACAGGTGACAGACCATCTGAAAACTAGCTCTTCATCGCCTGGCCCCCTCCTACCTCACCTCCCTTCTCTCCTTCTCCAGCCCAGCCCGCACACTCCGCTCCTCTGCCGCCGCCCACCTCCTCACCGTCCCCCGTTAATAATGTTAATAATGTTGGTATTTGTTAAGCGCTTACTATGTGCCGAGCACTGTTCTAAGCGCTGGGGTAGACACAGGGGAATGTTCTCGCCTGTCCAGCCGTCGACCCCTGGCCCACGTCCTCCCGCTGTCCCGGAACGCCCTCCCTCCTCACCTCCGCCAAACTAACTCTCTTCCCCTCTTCAAAGCCCTACTGAGAGTTCATCTCCTCCGGGAGGCCTTCCCAGACTGAGCCCTCCCTGTCCCTCTGCCCCTCCTCCCTCCCCATCCCCCTACCCCTTCCTTCTGCTCTTCCCCCTTCCCCTCCCCACAGCACTTGTGCATATCTGTATATATTATTTCTTACTCTATTTCTTCTGTTAATGATGTGTATATATCTAGGATTTTATTTATCTTGGTGGTATTGACGCCTGACTACTTGTTTTGTTGCCTGTCTCCCCCATTCAGACCGTGAACCCACTGTTGGGCAGGGATTGTCTCTCTCTCTTGCCGAACTGTACATTCCAAGCGCTTCGTACAGTGCTCTGCACACAGTAAGTGCTCAATAAATACGATTGATTGAATGAATGAATGAACGAATGAATGAAACTGCATGAATGGTCGCCATCTTCCCTCTTGGCAACATCGAGAATGGAGTGGGAAGATGGGGAAGTGTCGGGTTTAAGTTTCCTGGCACCCTGGGATATACTTCCTACAACTCCAAGAATCCTCTGAGACCTAAAGTGAGCACACTCCAGCTCGTGAATCGAAATCTGAACGTACGTTCAAAGTGAGCAAAATATTTGGAGGTTTGTGTAAGGCAAACCGATCCATTTAGCCATAACAATTCCAAATCCAGGATGTGTGTGTGTGTGTGTGTGTGTGTGTGTGTGTGTGTGTGTACAATATATCATAATTGTCAGCTGTGTGACTGCGGGCAAGTCACTTCACTTCTCTGTGCCTCAGTTACCTCATCTGTAAAATGGGGATGAAGACTGTGAGCCTCACGTGAGACAACCTGATGACCCTGTATCTACCCCGGCGCTTAGAATAGTGCTCTGCCCATAGTAAGCGCCTAACAAATACCAACATTATTATCATATCTGTAAAATTCCCGCAGGTCACTTCGGAGAAGCAGTGTGGCTCAGTGGAAGGAGCCCGGGCTTGGGAGTCAGCGGTCATGGGTTCGAATTCCGGCTCTGTCATTTGTCAGCTGTGTGACTGTGGGCAAGTCACTTAACTTCTCTGTGCTTCAGTCCCCTCATCTGTAAAATGAGGATGAAGACTGTGAGCCTCACGTGGGGCAACCTGATGACCCTGTATCTACCCCAGTGCTTAGAACAGTGCTCTGCACATAGTAAGTGCTTAACAAATACCAAAATTATTATTATTTAGAAAATTCTAGTCCTACGCTAACTTTTGGACATAAAGTTAGCCCAAAGCATAGGGAGATCGGGGGCTACTTTTAGGTCATGTGGAATTGCACTGTGGCACTAATTCCCCAAGTCACTTTTCCATGACATATTTTAGAAACATGTTCACGATTGCTGTTTCTCTAGGAGAGAGTAGAGTATGGGCCTGGGAGTCAGAAGGACCTGGGTTCTAATGCCGCCTCCACTACCTGTCTGCTGTGTGACCTTGGACAAGTCACTTGTCTTCTCTATGCCTCAGTCACCTCATCTGTAAAATGGGAGATTAAGACTGTGAGCCCTATTTGGGACAGGAACTGTGTCCCAACTGTATCCACCCCGGTGCTTAGTATAGTGCTTGGCACACAGTAAGCGCTTAACAAATACCACAGTTATTAAACCTAGGTGACTGTTCATTCTCACCCTGGCTCATTCATTCATTCAATAGTATTTATTGAGCGCTTACTATGTGCAGAGCACTGGACTAAGCGCTTGGAATGGACAAGTCGGCAACAGATAGAGACGGTCCCTCCCCTTTGACGGGCTTACCCTCCCCTACTATTTTCAGATGAAAACTCTGAAATGTTTGTCAATTTTCTTAAGAAAGAAACTCTTCTGGGGCCTGAGGCGGGGTTAGCAGCGCAGTTGGGAGACCCCCCCTAAAGTTCTGACGAAAGATGGGAAGGAAAGAATAATAATAATAATAATGTTGGTATTTGTTAAGCGCTTACTATGTGCAGAGCACTGTTCTAAGCGCTGGGGGAGATACAGGGTCATCAGGTTGTCCCACGTGAGGCCCACAGTTAATCCCCATTTTCCAGATGAGGGATTAACTGAGGCAGAGAGAAGTGAAGTGACTTGCCCACAGTCACACAGCTGCCACGTGGCAGAGGCGGGATTCGAACCCATGACCTCTGACTCCCAAGCCCGGGCTCTTTCCACTGAGTAGGTTGGGTAGGTGAGGGTGGGGAAGAAGGTTTGGGTGGGCATGTCTAAGCTTGTTATGGGCAGGGAATGGGCTGCTAATTCTGTTCAGTCGTATTTATTGAATGCTTACTGTGTGCAGAACACTGTACTGAGCGCTTGGGAGAGGATAATATAACAATAAGCACTCGCATTCTCTGCCCACAGTAAGCTTACAGTCTGCGGTGTAGGGCGGGGGAGACAGATATTAGCACTGTGCTCATTTGTATATAGTTTTATCACCCTATTTATTTTGTTAATGAGGCGTCCATCCCCTTGATTCTATTTATCGTGATTATGTTGTCTTGTTTTTGTCCGTCCGTCTCCCCCGATTAGACCGCGAGCCCGTCGTTGGGCAGGGATTGTCTCTATCTGTTGCCGAATTGCATATTACAAGTGCTTAGTACAGTGCTCTGCACATAGTAAGTGCTCAGTAAATACTATGGAATGAATGAATGAATTAATATAATTAAATAAACGACAGGTTAGACTGTGAGCCCGTCATAAGTGCTCAGTAAATACTACTGAATGAATCAATGAATTAATATAATTAAATAAATGACAGCTTGGACTGGGAGCCCGTCATTGGGCAGGGATTGTCTCTATCTGTTGCCGAATTGTATATTCCAAGTGCTTAGTACAGTGCTCTGCACATAGTAAGTGCTCAGTAAATACTATTGAATGAATGAATGGATTAATATAATTAAATAAATGACAGGTTAGACTGTGAGCCCGTCACTGGGCAGGGATTGTCTCTATCTGTCGCTGAATTGACCATTCCAAGTGCTTAGTACAGTGCTCTGCGCAGCGTAAGCGCTCAATAAATACTATCGAATGAATATGTACATTAGTGAAGTGGGGCTGGGAGGGGGAGAGGACAAAGGAGGCAAGTCAGGGTGATGCAGAAAGGAGTGGGGGAAGGGGAAAGGGGGTCCACGGTTATTAATAACGGTGGTGTTTGTTAAGTTCTTACTATGTGTCAGACACTGTACTAAGCGCTGGGGAGGATAGAGGCAAATTGAAATGGACGTAGTCCCTGTCCTATGTGGGGCTCACAGCCTCAATCCCCATTTTTCAGGTCTTGATTCTATTTATTCTATTTATTGCCGCTGTTCTGGTCTGTCCGTCTCCCCCGATCAGCCGCTAAGCCCGCCAGAGGGCAGGGACCGTCTCTATCTGTTACCGATTTGTCCATTCCAAGCGCTTAGTACAGTGCTCTGCACATAGGAAGCGCTCGATAAATACTATTGAATGAATGAATGAACGAATTTTCCAGATGAGGTAACTCGGGCCCAGAGAAGTGAAGTGATTTGCCCAAGGTCACCCACCAGATCAGGGCAGAGCCGGGATTAGAATCCCTGACCTTCTGTCTCCCAGGCCCGTGTTCTCTATCCACTTCCCCCATGCTGCTTTTCAACAAGTATCGTAAAAAGTATTATTATTTATTAATCCTATTTATTGAGCGTTTACTGTGTGCAAAGCACTGTACTAAGTACTTGGGAAAGTACAATATAACATGAAACACATTCCCTGCCCATTCTCTAGAGGGGCAGACAGATATTAATATAAGCAGCGTGGCTCAGTGGAAAGAGCCCGGGCTTGGGAGTCAGAGGCCATGGGTTCGACTCCCGGCTCTGCCACTTGGCCGCTGTGTGACTGTGGGCGAGTCACTTCGCTTCTCTGTGCCTCAGTTCCCTCATCTGGAAAATGGGGATCAACTGTGAGCCTCACGTGGGACGACCTGATTCCCCTGTATCTACCCCAGCGCTTAGAACAGCGCTCTGCCCATAGTCAGTGCTTAACAAATACCAACATTATTATAAATGAAGGATAAATAAAAAAATAACAGATGTATACACAAAGGCACTCCCCCAAGTGTTTAGTACAGTGCTCTGCTTATAGTAAGTACTCAATAAATACCAGAGGGGCTTAGTGGCAAGAGCACAAGCTGGGGAGTCAGAGGTCATGTGTTCTAATTCTGCCTCAGTCACTTGTCAGCTGTGTGACTTTGGATGTCACTTCACTTCTCTGTGCCTCAGTTGCCTGGTCTGTAAAATGGGGATGAAGACTGTGAGCCCCGTGTGGGGAAACCCGATTATCTTGCATCTACCCCAGTGCTTAGGACAGTTGCTCGTTTACTTGTTTTGATGTCTGTCTTCCCCCTTCTAGACTGTGAGTCCGTTGTTGGTTAGGGGTTGTGACTGTGGGCAAATCACTTAAATTCTCTGGGCCTCAGTTACCTCATCTGTAAAATGGGGATTAACTGTGAGCCCCACGGGGGACAACCTGATTACCCTGTATCTACCCCAGCGCTTAGAACAGTGCTCTGCACATAGTAAGCGCTTAACAAATACCAACATCATTATTATTATTATTTGTTGCCGAATTGTACTTTCCAAGCGCTTAGTACAGTGCTCTGCACATAGTAAGCGCTCAATGAATACGATTGAATGGATGAATGAATGAATGAACATAGTAAACGCTTCATAAGGTTATGGTTTCTAATCCCCGCTCCACCACATGTCTGCTGTGTGACCTTGGGCAAGTCAGTTCACTTCTCTGGACCTCAGTCACTTCATCTGTAAAATGGGGATTAAGACTGTGAACCCCACGTGGGACAAGGACTGTGTCCAACCTAACTAGAATCTATCTCGGTGCTTAGAACAGTGCTTGGCACATAGTAAACGCTTACCAAGTGCCATCATTATTAGCATTCGGAGTAGTAACAAATAACATCATTATTACGATGATGATGATGGGAGGCAGCGTGGCTTAGTGGAAAGAGCCCGAGTTTGGGAGTCAGAGGTCATGGGTTCTAATCCCAACTCCGCCACTTGTCTGCTGTGTGACCTTGGGCAGGTCACTTCACTTCTCTGTGCCTCAGTTCCCTCATCTGTAAAATGGAGATTAAGACTGTGAGCCCCGTGTGAGACAACCTGATTACCTTGTATTTAGAACAGATAGTAAGCGCCTAATAAATACCACTATTATTATTATTATTATTATTATTAAGAGGCTGGGCTTGGGAGTCAGAGGTCATGGGTTCGAATCCAGGCTCTGCCACCTGTCAGCTGACTGTGGACAAGTCACCACTTCTCTGGGCCTCAGTTACCTCAACTGTAAAACGGGGATGAAGACGGTGAGCCTCACGTGGGACAACCCGATGACCCTGTATCTGCCCCGGCGCTTAGAACAGTGCTCTGCACATAGTAAGCGCTTAACAAATACCAACACTGATTAGACTGTCAGCCCGTCAGTGGGCAGGGATTGTCTCTATCTGTTGCCGAATTGCCCATTCCAAGCGCTTAGTCCAGTGCTCTGCACATAGTAAGCACTCAATAAGTACTATTGAAAGAATGAATGGACCTGATTACCTTGTATTTAGAACACATAGTAAGTGCTTAATAAATACTACCATTATTATTATCAGTTTTTATTGATTGAACATTATTGATTGACAGCTCCAGTGGAGACTCCTCAAACGGGGGGGTGGAGAGAGAGAGAGAGAGAGAGAGAGAAAAAGAGAGAGAGAGAAAGAGAGAGAAAGAGGGGGAGAGAAAGAGAAAGAGAGAGAGAGAATAAAAAAGAGAGAGAGAAAAAGAGATAGAAAGAGAGAGAGAGAACAGAAAAAGAGACACAGAGAGAGAGAGAGGAAAAGAGAGAGAGTGGAGAAAAGAGAGAGGAAGAAAGAAAGAGAGAGAACAGAAAAAGAGAGAGGAAAAGAAAGAGTGAGAAAGAGGGAATAAAAAAGAGAGAGAAAAAGACAGAGAGGAAGAGAGAGAATAAAAGAGAAAGAGACAGAGGGAAAGAGAGAAAGAGAGAGAGAGAGGAAGAGAGAGAGGAAAAGAGAGAGTGAGAAAGAGGGAATAAAAAAGACAGAGAAACGACAGAGAGGAAGAGAGAGAATAAAAGAGAGAGAAAGAGACAGAGAGGAAGAGAGAGAATAAAAGAGAGAGAGAGAGAGAGAAAGAGAGAGAGGAAAAGAGGGGGTGGTAAAAAGAGAATAAAAAAGAGAAAAAAGACAGAGAGGAAGAGAGAGAGAAAAAGAGAAAGAGAGAGAGAGAATAAAAGAGAGAAAGAGAGAGAATAAAAGAATGAGAAAGAGAGAGAGACAGAGAGAGAGACAGAGAGAGAGAGGAAAAGAGAGCGTGGTAAAGAGAGAATAAAAAAGAGAGAGAAAAAGACAGAGAGGAAGAGAATAAAAGAGAGAGAAAGAGACAGAGAGGAAAGAGAGAGAATAAGAGAAAGAGAGAATAAAAGAGAGAGAGAAAGAAAGAGAGAGAGAGAGGAAAAGAGAGTGAGAAAGAGAGAACAAAAGAGAGAAAGAAAAAGAGAGAGAGAGAAGAGACAGAGAGAAAGAGAGAGAGCGCGAGCGAGCCCCCCCCCGGGCGCGCGCGCGCCCCCCCCCGCCAGGCGCGCAGCCCATTGGCCCCCTCCGCCGCCGGGCTTGGCGCTCATTGGGCCTGGCGGAGACGCCCCCTCGGCGAGCCTCCCTCCTATTGGCCGGGCCGGGGCGGGGCGGGGCGGGGCGGGGCCGGGGAGGCCGAAGGGGAGAAGAGGGGAGAGGAGGGCGGGCGGCCGGACAAACATGGCGGCGGCGGCGGCGAGGGCGGCGGTGGCGAGGGCGGCCACGGGGACGGCCGCGGGGGCTGCCAGGCCGGCGGGGCGGCCGCTCCCCCCGCCGACGCCCCTCCTGCTGCACCACACTCGGTAACCGCCGCGCCCGGGGCGGGGGGGGGCGTCCTGCTAGTACTCCTCGTCGGGCTGTGTGCTGAGCGCCTACCCCGTGCAGAGCACCGTGCTAAGCGCCGGGGGAGGCGCAGGGGCCTCAGGGCGTCCCACGGGAGGCTCACAGGCTTCATCCCCTTTTACAGATGAGGGAACTGAGGCCCAGAGAAGAATAACAATAATAATGTTAGGTGTTAAGCGCCTACTACGTGCAGAGCACTGTGCTAAGCGCTGGGGGAGATCCAGGGTCATCAGGGGGTCCCACGTGAGGCTCACGGGCTTCATCCCCATTTTACAGATGAGGTCACTGAGGCCCAGAGAATTATAATGTTGGTAGGTGTTAAGCGCTTACTACGTGCAGAGCACTGTGCTAAGCGCTGGGGGAGATCCAGGGTCATCAGGGGGTCCCACGTGAGGCTCACAGTTAATCCCCATTTTACAGATGAGGTCACTGAGGCCCAGAGAATTATAATGTTGGTAGGTGTTAAGCGCCTACTACGTGCAGAGCACTGTGCTAAGCGCTGGGGGAGATCCAGGGTCATCAGGGGGACCCACGTGAGGCTCACAGGCTTCATCCCCTTTTACAGATGAGGTCACTGAGGCCCAGAGAATAATAATAATAATAATAATAATGATGTTGGTAGGTGTTAAGCGCCTACTATGTGCAGAGCACTGTGCTAAGCGCTGGGGGAGATGCAGAGTCATCAGGTGGCCCCACATGAGACTCAGAGTCTTCATCCCTGTTTTACAGATGAGGGAATTGAGGCACAGAGAATAATAATAATGTTGATATGTATTAAGCGCTTACTATGTGCAGAGCACTGTGCTAAGCGCTGGGGGAGATCCAGGGGAATCAGGTTGTCCCACGTGAGGCTCACCGTCTTCATCCCCGTTTTACAGATGAGTCCCTGAGGCACAGGGAATACTAATGATGTTGGTCTCTAAGCGCTTACTATGTGCAGAGCACTGTGCTAAGCGCTGGGGGAGATACAGGGTCATCAGGTGGTCCCACGTGAGGCTCACAGTCTTCATCCCCATTTTCCAGAAGAGGGAACCGAGGCACAGAGAAGTGACCCGCCCGCAGTCACGCGGCTGACAAGTGGCCGCGCCGGGATTCGAACCCATGACCCCTGACTCCCAGGCCCGGGCTCTTGCCACCGAGCCACGCTGCTTACCGTGTGCCAAGCACTGTTCCAAGCACTGGGGGGGACCCAGGGGGGCGGGAACCGGGTTTGAGCCCCTAGGACCGACGTTCAAGCAGTCACTGCTATTTATGGAGCGCTCACTGGGTGCGGAGCACTGTCCTAAGCGCTCGGGAGAGAGCTGTGAGTGCAACCGAATTTGTACTGATGGCTGTCTTCCCCCTTCTAGACTGAGAGTTCGCTGTGGGCGGGGATCGATTGCGTCTCTTGCTGTCTCGTACTTTCCCAAGCGCTTCGTACAGCGCTCAGCGCCTCAATGAGTCATAATAATAATCATCATCATCATCATCATAATGTTGGTATTTGTTAACCGCTTACTATATGCAGAGAAGCAGTGTGGCTCAGTGGAAAGAGCACGGGCTTTGGAGTCAGAGGTCATGGGTTCGAATCCCGGCTCGGCCCCTTGTGGGCTGTGTGACTGTGGGCAAGTCGCTTCACTTCTCGGTGCCTCAGTGACCTCATCTGGAAAATGGGGATTAAGACTGTGGGCCCCACGTGGGCCAACCTGATTCCCCTGTGTCTACCCCAGCGCTTAGAACGGTGCTCGGCACATAGGAAGCGCTTAACAAATACCACCGTTATTATTATTCTAAGCGCGGGGGTGATACAGGTTGATCAGGTTGTCCCTCAATGGGGCTCCCAGTCTTCATCCCCATTTTCCAGATGAGGTCACTGAGGCCCAGAGAAGCGACGTGACCTGCCCACAGTCAGCTGACAAGTGGCGACTTGTTCATTCCAAGCGCTCAGTACAGTGCTCTGCACATAGTAAGCGCTCAATAAATAAATAAAGACTATGGAAAAGTGGCAGAGGCGGCATTCGAACCCGTGACCTCTGACTGCCAAGCCCGGGCTCTTTCCGCCGAGCCACGCGGCTTCTCTAATACAATCGAATGAATGTTCCGCACACCGGAATGCGATTGAATTCAATGACTGACGTGGCTCAGTGGAAAGAGCACGGGCTTTGGAGTCGGAGGTCATGAGTTCGAATCCCAGCTCTGCCACTTGTCAGCTGTGTGACTGTGGACAGGTCACTTAATGCCTCAGTTCCCTCATCTGTAAAATGGGGAGGAAGACTGTGAGCCCCACGTGGGACAACCTGATTCCCCTGTGTCTACCCCAGCGCTTAGAACGGTGCTCTGCACATAGTGAGCGCTTAACAAATACCAACTTATAATCATGCTGCTGTTTGTCTAGCGCTTCCTCCGTGCCAGGCTCTCTACTAAGCGCTCGGATAGATGCAGGGTCGTCAGGTTGTCCCGCGTGAGGCTCACGGGCTCAATCCCCCTTTTCCAGGTGAGGTCACCGAGGCCCAGAGAAGTGAGGTGACTTGCCCAGGGTCACACAGCAGACGAGCGGCGGAGCCGGGATTAGAACCCGTGATCTCCCGACTTCCAGGCCCGGGCTCTCTCCGTTACCCTATTTATTTGGTCGACGAGCTGTCCGTCCCCTTGATTCTATTTATTGCTCTTGTTTTTGTCCGTCTGTCTCTCCCGATTATTCGGTAGTATCTATTGAGCGCTTACTATGTGCAGAGCGCTGTACTGAGCGCTTGGAATGGACAGGTCGGTAACCGATTAGACCGTAAGCCCGTCAATGGGCGGGGATCGTCTCTATCCGTTGCCGAATCGTACGTTCCAGGCGCTTAGTCCAGTGCTCTGCACGTAGAGAGGCAGCGTGGCTCAGTGGAAAGAGCCCGGGCTTGGGAGTCGGAGGTCATGAGTTCGAATGCCGCCTCTGCCACTTGTCAGCTGTGTGACCGTGGGCGAGGCACTTCCCTTCTCGGTGCCTCGGTTCCCTCCTCTGTAAAATGGGGATGAAGACTGTGAGCCCCACGTGGGACAACCTGATTCCCCTGTGTCCACCCAGCGTGGCTCAGGGAAAACAGCGTGGGCTTCGGAATCAGAGGTCATGGGTTCGACTCCCGGCTCCGCCACTTGTCAGCCGTGTGGCTCTGGGCCTCAGTGACCTCATCTGTAAAATGGGGATTATCTGTGAGCCTCATGTGGGACAAACTGATTACCCTGTATCTCCCCCAGAGTTTAGAACATAGTAAGCGCTTAGCAAATACCAACATTGTTACCCCAGCGCTTGGAGCGGCGCTCGGCACATAGTAAGCGCTTAACAAATACCAACATCATTATTATTATTATTATTATTATTAATGAATGCTGCTTTTCCATTCATTTGAGCGCTCAGCGGGTGCAGAGCACTGTACTGAGCGCCTGGGAGAGAGCACTGCAACGGATTTTGTACTGATGTCTGTCTCCCCCGTCTAGACTGTAGCTCATTGCGGGCAGGGATCGTCCCACTTTATTGCTGTAGCGTGCTTTCCCAAGCGCTCAGTACAGTTCTGCTTCTCACGGAGCCGACCGTGAGCTTGTTGTGGGTAGGGAGTGTCTGTTTTCTGCTGTACTGTGCTCTCTCGAGCGCTTAGTACAGTGTTTTGCACCCAGTAAGCGCTCAAAGCATAAGAACGAATGAACAGATTCCCTGCCCAGAAGGAGTTTACAGAACAGCGATCAACCCTTAGAGCAGTGCTCAGCGCTTAGAACGGTGTTTGGCATAGAGCGATTAACAAGTATCGTAATTAGTAGTCCTCGAGCACCGCGTTGCTGCACTTGTGAGAAGCAGCGTGGCTCAGTGGAAAGAGCCCGGGCTTGGGAGTCGGAGGTCATGGGTTCGAATCCCGGCTCTGCCGCGGAGTCGGCTGCGTGACCGGGGGCAAGTCACTTCGCTTCTCGGTGCCTCGGTTCCCTCCTCTGTAAAATGGGGACGGAGACGGCGAGCCTCACGTGGGACCACCTGATGACCCTGGATCTCCCCCAGCGCTTAGGACAGTGCTCGGCACACGGTAAGCGCTTAACAAATGCCGACATTATCATTATACTTTGAATGTTTGTCTTCCCGGCTACTTTAAATTCTTCGAGGCCAGGCATCGAGTCCGGCAACTCTGTGATATTATATTCCCCGAGTGCTTTGGTGCTCTGTAGGTGGGAGTGACCGATGGGTCCTTTTTAGTGAGCGCGTACCCGTGTGCGCTGTACTGAGCGTTTAGGAGGGAACACTATAACAGAGTTGGTAGACACGTCCCCGCCCACGGTGAGTGTCCAGCCTGAGAGATGAGCTTTTGTTGATGAGTTTGAGGGAGAGAAGGGGACGATTGTTTGATCTGGGGCTCCTGGACAGGTTGCCTTTTCCGCCCGCCTCTGTGTCCCTCTAGAATAAGAATAATAACGTTGGTATTTAAGCGCTTGCTATGGGCTAAGCGCTGAGGTAGATACAAGATAATCGGGTTGTCCCACGTGGGGCTCACAGTCGTCATCAGTAATAATAATAATAACCGTGGTGTTCGTCAGGCACTTACTGGGTGCCGGACGCCGTACTAAGCGCTGGGGTGGATACGAGCGAATGGGGTTGGACGCAGTCCTCGTCCCACATGGGGATCCCCGTCTTAATCCCCATTTTCCAGGTTAGGGTATGGAGGCCCGGACAAGTGAAGTGATTTGCCCAAGGTCACGCAGGCGACAAGCGCACGATGTAGTGGCTCGAGCGCTGGCGTGGCCGTCGCGAGGTCGGTCGCGGGTTCCGTTCTCGACTCCACCCGCTGTCTGCTGTGTGACCCTGGGCAAATCACTTCTCTGCGCCCGAGTTCCCCGGTCTGTAAAATGGGGATTGAGACCGTGAGCCCCAGGTGGGGCAGGACCTGTGTCCAGTCCGATTTGCCTGTCTCCACCCCGGCGCGTAGATCCGCGTGTGGTACGTAGTAAGCGCTTAACAAATACTATTATGATTATTATTATGAAGTGGGAGCGCAGGGATTAGAACCCAGGCCTGGATAGCACATGTCCTTCCCCGCCTTCCAACCTCCCAGACGGCTGACAAGAGTGAATTCCCCCATCTGGTTTAAATCCGTGCGGATTACTCACTCTTCACTGCTTCGGGTAATGTTGGAATTTGTTAAGCGCTTACTATGTGCAGAGCACTGTTCTAAGCGCTGGGGGAGACACAGGGTATTCAGGTTGTCCCACGTGGGGCTCACAGTCTTAATCCCCATTTTACAGATGAGGGAACTGAGGCACAGAGAAGTTAAGTGACTTGCCCACAGTCACACAGCTGACAGGTCCAAAAATTATGTTAACAGAGTCATTTCCGTCCAAACTGTTGCTCCTGCGTTTGTTTTTTCTGCCACGTTTTCCCGTGTAAATATCTCCGTGTTTGGACCCAAATCTTTAGGTGTACTTTAGGTGCAAGTGGGAAATCTTTGCAGTCTATCATGACAAGGCAAGGTCTGGCAAAATAAAAAAACCCCCGGCAGATATCTTAGAGAATTATATCGATAATAATGTTGGTATTTGTTAAGCGCTTACTCTGTGCAGAGCACTGTTCTAAGCGCTGGGGGAGGTACAGCGTCATGAGGTCGTCCCTCGTGAGGCTCACAGTCTGAATCCCCATTTTACAGATGAGGGAACTGAGGCCCAGAGCAGTGAAGTGACTTGCCCAAAGTCACACAGCTGACAGGCGGCGCAGCGGGGATTCGAACCCGTGACCTCTGATTCCCAAGCCCGGGCTCTTTCCGCCGAGCCACGCTGCTTCCCTAAAATACTCATTTGTGGACATGTAAAGTTCTAACTAGAATCCCTGGAGGGCAAATCAAACTGGCAGCGTTAGATATGTCTTCACTAGAGGGACAATGCACCCCATACCTTTGGAGCTGGGTGCAAATTTTCCATATTCTTGTGTCACAGCCAGCTCTGGGGGCCGAGACATCATCAATCAGTCAGTCGTATTTATTGAGCGCTTACTGTGCGCAGAACACTGTATACTAGGTGCCTGGGAGCGTATAACAATAGAGTTAATGGACACGTTCCCTGCCCACAACATCACGTCTCTGTAATTCAGAGAGAGTATCTGGGGCTTTTTCAAACCCTAATCCACGTCCTTACCACTCTGAGGAGGCTGCGCGGGACCCATAATAATAATAATAATAATAATAATAATAATAATTATGGCATTTGTTAACCGTTTACTATGTGCCAGGTACTAGATAATCAGGTTGGACACAGTCTCTGTCCCACACGGGCCTCGCGGTTTTAACCCCCGTTTTACAGATGAGGGAACTGAGGCCCAGAGAAGTGACGTGACTTGCTCGAGGTCACACAGCGGACAAGTGGCCCAGCCGGGATTAGAACCCGTGACCGTCTGACTCCCGGGCCCGGGCTCTATCCACTAGACCATGCTGCTACTAGACACTAGTAGTGGCATTTATTGAGTGCCCTCGTGGTGCAGTCAAGTCGCTTCACTTCTCCCTGCCTCAGTTACGTGATCTGTAAAATGGGGATTGAGACGGTAAAGCCCCCCCCCCCCATGGTACAGGGACCACCTGATTTGCTTGTATCCACCCCAGCGCTTAGTACAGCGCCCGGCACCTAGTAAGTACTCCACAAATACCACTATTATTATCATTATCGTTATTATTTAATCCCAAACTTGTATCGGCTGGAATGCAGACAGAAGGATAAAAGTCTGCAGTTAATGAAAACTGTGATGTTGCTAGAATGAAAAAGCACATTGACTTTTTAATAACTTTAATAATAATCATAATGTCGGTATTTGTTAAGCGCTTACTACGTGCAGAGCACTGTTCTAAGCGCTGGGGGAGATAGAGGGGAATGAGGTGGTCCCACGTGAGGCTCACAGTCTTCATCCCCATTTTACAGACGAGGGAACCGAGGCACCGAGAAGTGAAGTGACTCGCCCACGGTCACGCGGCTGACAAGGGGCAGAGCCGGGATTCGAACCCATGACCGCTGCCTTTAATGTGTAGAGCGCTATTTGAGTACTTAAAGATTATACTCTGAGTCCATTGTGTGCATTTTTTGTATATTTGGTTAGTCTCCCTGCGTTTGAATATATGAAAGATGAAATCCTTGGTTTTCATTCAGTGGTTACTGAGAGAATCCATCACCACTGTCATTGACCTTTATGGGTCTTGGAATCCAGCGTGGCTCAGTGGAAAGAGCAAGGGCTTGGGAGTCAGAGGTCATGAGTTCAAATCCCGGCTCGGCCGCTTGTCAGCTGTGTGACCGTGGGCAGGTCACTTCGCTTCTCGGTGCCTCCGTGACCTCATCTGTAAAACGGGGATTAACTGTGAGCCTCACGCGGGGCGACCTGATGACCCTGTATCTCCCCCAGCGCCTAGAACGGTGCTCGGCCCATAGTGAGCGCTTAACAAATAGCAACATTATTATTATTATTATATACAGTGCATTCATTGTTCTTGATCTTAAGTAAGGCGGCCGTGGGGTTGGTTTCGGGGAGAGACCGTGATTCTGGGAATCAGGAGAACTGAGTTATAGTTCTGGCTTTACAAGTAAGGGAATTCCTGCAGGGGCTCTGGCAACATCCCAGCTCTGCCCCTCGTCAGCTGTGTGACTGTGGGCAAAGTCACTCAACTTCTCTGTGCCTCAGTTACCTCATCTGTAAAATAGGCATTAAGATTGTGAGCCTCACTTGGGACAACCTGATGACTCTATATCTACCCCAGCGCGTAGAACGGCGCTCTGCACATAGTAAGCGCGTAGCAAATACCAACATTATTATTGACACCAGTAAATCTTCTGACCGAAGAACATTTGTAGGACTTCCTGCTTAGTACAGTGCCTGGCACAGAGTAAGCGCTTAAAATAAAATAAATAAATGGTGGTATTTAAGTGCTTACTATGTGCAAAGCGCTGTTGGAAGCGCTGGGGGATACAAGGTGATCAGGTTGTCCCACGTGGGGCTCACAGTTTTAATCCCCATTTTGCAGACGAGGTAACTGAGGCCCAGAGAAGTGAAGTGACTTGCCCACCGTCACACAGCTGGCAAGCGGCGGAGCCGGGATTAGAACCCACGACCTCTGACTCCCAAGCCCGGGCTCTTTCCAGTGAGCCGCGCTGCTTAACTAATGCCATCCGTATATTACAAAGGGTGGATAGACCCGGCAAGAAAAGCTGAAAAAGCTGGCTATTGTGGACGGTGAAAACAGCAGAGGACCAAGACAACCACCTGCTGGGTTATGGATTTATAATCAATCCATCCATCGGTGGTATTTATTGAGCGCTTACCATGTGCGCAGCACTGTACTAAGTGCTTGGGAGCGTACGATACATCAGAAAGCAGCGTGGCTCAGTGGAAAGAGCCCGGGCTTGGGAGTCAGAGGTCACGGGTTCGACTCCCGGCTCTGCCACTTGTCAGCTGTGTGACTGTGGGCGAGTCACTTCGCTTCTCTGGGCCTCAGTGACCTCATCTGTAAAATGGACATTAAGACTGTGAGCCTCACGTGGGACAACCTGATGACCCTGTATGTACCCCAGCGCTCAGAACAGTGCTCTGCGCATAGTAAGCGCTTAACAAATCCCAACATTATTATTAATTAGCAGGCATGTTCCCCGCCCGTACCAATGATGTTGGTATTTCTTAAGCGCTTACCTGGTGCCGAGCACTGTTCTAAGCGCTGGGGTAGACACAAGGGAATCAGGTTGTCCCACGTGGGGCTCACAGTCTTAATCCCCATTTTACAGATGAGGGAACTGAGGCACAGAGGAGTTAAGTGACTTGCCAGTCTAGAGGTGGAGACAGTATGAATAAATAAGTGATTTTATAATATAGAATTATATAAATGCAGAGGGATTGGGGTGGGGTGAATATCAAGCACCCTAAGGTCACCAAGGTCGCAGATCCAAGTGCAAAGAGGACGCAGAAGGGAGAGCGAGCCGGGGAAAAGAGGATTTAATCGGGAAAGGCCTCTTGGAGGAAGTGTGTTACTTATTATTAAAGCGTGTTGATAATGATTCATTATTATTACTAATAATTTGAAGGTGGGTAGAGTGGGGGTTTGGCATATATGAAGGGGGAGGGAGTTCCGGGATAGCGGGAGGACGTGGCGAAGGGGTCGGCGGCGAGATGGGGACGCAGTGAGTAAGCAGAGTGCGGGGGGTGGGCTGTAGTAGACACTCTGATGCCGTTCCTTGGGCTGTAAATAGGACCTGGGTGTAAAAAAAAAGTTTGTGCGCATTTCGAGATGGATTGCAACCCAAGCGCTTCATACAGTGCTCTGCCCACAGTAAGCGCTCAGTAAATATGAGTGAATGAACGAATCCCGCCCGTTACTTCTGTCACTGCACTCCAGCAGGAACGCGTCTAGCGGGGAAGAGAGAGTGGATAACGCTCTGCACACAGTAAGCGCTCAGAGAAGCAGCGGGGCTCAGTGGAAAGAGCCCGGGCTTGGGAGTCAGAGGTCATGAGTTCGAATCCCGGCTCTGCCACTCGTCAGCTGTGTGACTGGGGGCGAGTCGCTTCACTTCTCTGGGCCTCCGTTTCCTCATCTGTAAAATGGGGATTAACTGTGAGCCTCACGTGGGACGACCTGATGACCCTGTATCTCCCCCAGCGCTTAGAACGGTGCTCTGCACATAGTAAGCGCTTAACAAATACCAACATTATTATCATAAATTCGATTGACTGTGAGTGAAGCGCAGCCCAGATCACTGACACTGCCATCAACTCCGTCCATCGGGTCCTCGGGGCTGAACGCCCAAGACCGAGGCTCGTCTGTTGTTTGGGTTGGGAATTTCCATTGTCGCTAAAGAAAAAAGAAACCTGAAAGTATTATCCTTGCGTGTGGCTCTTCCGTGTGTGAAGGAAAGCTCTTTAGGTCTGATTTGGTGTCCCAGATCCAAGGAGAAAAAAGCGCAAGTAGGAATTTTGTCCCAGGTAATCTTATTTGTTGAAGCGTCATGGCCATTTTTTAATAAATACAATCGCGGGACTAGAAAAAAGCCCGAAAGGTTTCTGGCCCGTTTCTGGTATTCATTAGGACCAGAGTTCCCTAAACAGAGTTCAGGTAACCAAGCATACTGTGATTCGGTTTGGCTGTCGGGAAAAGCCGGTTGCCAAACTGGTTTAATTTTCTACATTTTCAGTGAACTGGCCTTCCTCTTAACGCCGATAATCCAAGTTAATGAAAACATGCCCAACTTTTTGGGAAAAAGAATCATAAAATACTTCCAAGATGTTTGGGGACAGTCTCACCTGAAGGAGCGATAACTTCACTATCAGTCGTCTTCTGATTCTTACAGGACTTTCTTTTAAAATTACAGATTATTATGGAGACAGAGAGTTCAGAGATACGCATCATCGGCAGGTACTGAAATGCTTTTTTTTTTATCGGTGTCATTTACCGTTCCGGTAATGTCATGTGACAGATTCTGCTCCTTTAATCGGCACTGTTGGAAAGAATGAAGAGTTTATAAATCCCCTAAAAGCGATTTAACGATGTTTCCGGGAAGTGTCGATTCCCCTTCTGTAATTTACCCCTTCCCCACCTAAAATCTCTCTTGATCATCCGTGCTATTTACCGAGCGTTCCTGGGTGCAGAGCACTGTACCGGGTGCTTGGGAGAGTTCAATACAACAGAAAATTGTGCTGTCGCTAGAATGAAAAAGCACATTCACAGTTTAATAACTTTAATGTGCAGAGCACTTTTTGAGAACTCAAAGATTATACTTTGTAAGTATAAGTAATTCAATGTGTTGAATTCCCTGCCCACAATGAGCTTGCAAACTAGGGGATATGCAGCACATGAAAACTATGAAGAAGCCCTTTGTGTTAGAGTTTTATAGTCTGCTACTGAAGTAAGTTATAGCTCATACCTCACTCTTGGAGTATATATTTGAATATATCAAGCGCTTACTACGGTGCTTTGCACGCAGTGAGCGCTCGATCCGATTGAATGTATCTGCAGGCGACAAATTGGCCAGCATTAAAAATAATTCATTCGTATTTCCCGAGCACTTACCGGGTGCAGAGCACTGTACTAAGCGCCTGGGAGAGTACGGTATAACAGTAAACAGGCGGATCCTCGGTCCATAACGAGCTTCCGGTCTAGAGGGGGAGGCAGACATTAATAGAAATAAATGAGAGATCTGTGCCTAAATGCCGTGGGGTTGTGTTGGGGAGTGTCATTCATTCAGTAGTATTTATTGAGCGCTTACTATGCGCAGAGCACTGGACTAAGCGCTTGGAATGGACAGTTCGGCAACAGATAGAGACAATCCCTGCCCGATAGCGGGCTCACGGCCTGAACGGGGGACAGATGACAAAGCGAAACAGAACAAAACAAGGCGATGCAGAAGGGAGGGGGAGACGAGAAAGGAGGGCTTAGTCAGGGAAGGCCTCTTGGAGGAGATGGGCCTTCGAGACTAAGCGCTTGGATTGTACAGATCGGTAACTGTATCTGTTACCGATTTGTCCATTCCAAGCGCTTAGTACAGTGCTCTGCACATAGGTAGCGCTCAATAAATACGATTGAATGAATGAATGATAAGGCTTTGAAGGGGGCCTGGTGGGGGGAGAGTAACTGTCAGATATGGAAGGCCAGAAGCAGGACTCGGGCGGGGGGGGTGACAAGAGCTCAAATATTAGCAGCTTCGTTTCCAATTCAACCAAAGGAGACTGGGATCCGGCCCCTTCGGTTACAGTAAAAACAGTGGATCTGCTCAGCGTTAGGTGGGAGTCCTGCTTTGCTGTGAGATTTATGTCTCTGTGATTGGCCCTGGAGTTCACGCAGTTGATGATGATGATGGTATTTGTTAAGCACTTACTACGTGCCAAGCACTGGTCTAAACGCCGAGGGAGATACAAGGTCATCAGGTTGTCCCACGTGGGGCTCACAGTCTTCATCCCCATTCGACAGATGAGGAAGCTGAGGCCCAGAGAAGTGAAATGACTTGCCCAGGATCACACAGCTGACGAGTGGCGGAGCCGGGATTAGAACCCACGACCTCCGACTCCCAAGCCTGTGCTCTTTCCATTGAGCCACACTGCTCCTCCTCATAGTTCTTGTCTTGGGGATTTTGGCACCGTGCCGCTCTTCTGTCTAAAATAATAATAATAATGTTGGTATTTGTTAAGCGCTTACTGTGTGCAGAGCACTGTTCTAAGCGCTGGGGGAGATACAAGGTAATCAGGTTGTCCCACTTGAGGCTCACAGTCTTCATCCCCATTTTATAGATGAGACCCAGAGAAGTTCATTCAATAGTATTTATTGAGCGCTTCTTATGTGCAGAGCACTGTACTAAGCGCTTGGAATGAACAAGTCGGCAACAGATAGAGACGGTCCCTGCCCTTTGACGGGCTCACGGTCTAATCGGGGGAGACGGACGGACGAGAACGATGGCGATGAATAGAGTCGAGGGGAAGAACGTCTCGTAAAAACAATGGCGACTAAATAGAATCGAGGCGATGTACATTTCATTAACAAAATAAATAGGGTAATAAATATATACAGTCGAGCGGACGAGTACAGTGCTGTGGGGATGGGAAGGGAGAGGAGGAGGAGCAGAGGGAAATGGGGGGAAAAGAGGGTTAAGCTGCGGAGAGGTGAAGGGGGGCGGTAGAGGGAGAAGGGGAGCTCAGTCTGGGAAGGCCTCTCGGAGGAGGTGAGTTTTAAGTAGGGTTTTGAAGAGGGGAAGAGAATCAGTTTGGCGGAGGTGAGGAGGGAGGGCGTTTCGGGACCGCGGGAGGACGGGGCCCGGGGGTCGGCGGCGGGATGGGCGAGACCGGGGGACGGTGAGGAGGTGGGCGGCGGAGGAGCGGAGCGTGCGGGGTGGGCGGTGGAAAGAGAGAAGGGAGGAGAGGTAGGGAGGGGCGAGGTGATGTAGAGCCTCGAAGCCTAGAGTGAGGAGTTTTTGTTTGGAGCGGAGGTCGATAGGCAACCACTGGAGGTGTTTAAGAAGGGGAGTGACACGCCCAGATCGTTTCTGTGGGAAGATGAGCCGGGCAGCGGAGTGAAGAATAGACCGGAGCGGGGCGAGAGAGGAGGAAGGGAGATCAGAGAGAAGGCCGACACAGTAATCTAGCCAGGATATGACCAGAGCTCATAGCAGTAAGGTAGCCGTCTGGGTGGAGAGGAAAGGGCGGATCTTGGCGATATTGTAAAGGTGAGACCGGCAGCTCTCGGTAACGGATAGGACGTGCGGGGTGAACGAGAGAGAAGCCCACAGTCACACAGCTGACAAGTGGCAGAACCGAGATTCGAACCCATGACCTCTGACTCCCAAGCCCGGGCTCTCTCCATTGAGCCACGCGTGCTTAGAGCTTAGTGGCTGGCCTAAACTTCCCTTGCCCAGCAGCGGGCAAAGAAACAAACCTGGTAGAATGGAAAAACGTGAAATGCCTCCTTGTCCGTTAAGCCCTGTGCTCATAACAGGATTTATTTTTCTAGAGGCTCGGAGCAAGGGCTGTTGTAGCCATCAATCAATCAGTCCATCAGTGGTATTTAATAATAATAATACTGGTGGTATTTGTTAAGCGCTTACTATGAGATGTACATCACCTTGATTCTATTTATTTGCTATTGTTTTAATGAGATGTTCTTCCCCTTGATTCTATTTATTGCTATTGTTCTTGTCTGTCTCCCCCGATTAGACCGTAAACCCGTCAAAGGGCAGGGACCGTCTCTCTCTGTTACCGATTTGTCCATTCCAAGCGCTGAGTACAGTGCTCTGCACATAGTAAGCGCTCAATAAATACTATTGAATGAATGAATGTGCAAAGCACTGTTCTAAGCGCTGGGGGGATCCAAGGTGATCGGGTTGTCCCACGTGGGGCTCACAGTTTTAATCCCCATTTTACAGATGAGGGAACTGAGGCACAGAGAAGTTAAGTGACTTGCCCAAGGTCACACAGCTGGCATGCGGCGGAGCCGGGACTAGAACCCGTAACCTCTGACTCCCAAGCCCGGGCTCTTGCCACTGAGCCACGCCGCTTAACGCTTCCTATGTAATAATAATAATAATAATAATGTTGGTATTTGTTAAGCGCTTACTATGTGCCGAGCACTGTTCTAAGCGCTGGGGTAGACATAGGGGAATCAGGTCGTCCCACATGGGGCTCACAGTCTTAATCCCCATTTTACAGATGAGGGAACTGAGGCACAGAGAAGTTAAGTGACTCGCCCACAGTCACAGCTGACAAGTGGCAGAGCTGGGATTCGAACTCAGGAGCCCTGACTCCAAAGCCCGTGCTCTTTCCACTGAGCCACGCTCTTATGTGCAGAGCACTGTGCTAAGAATTTGGAAGAGTACAGCGGAATTAGCAGACACGTTCCCTGCTCACAGTGAGCGAATCGCCCAGCTCTTGTTGCACAGCATTTTTGTTGTTGCTGTTTGGTGGTATTCGTTAAGCCCTTATTACGCGTCAGGCACCGTTCTACGTGCTGAGATAGAAGGTAGTCAGGTGGTACACAGTTCACGTCCTATATGGGGCTCACGGTCTTTATCCCCATTTTACAGATGAGGTAACTGAGGCACAGAGAAGTGAAGTGACTTGCCCAGAGTCACAGAGCTGAGAAGTGGTGGAGCTGGAATTAGGCAGGAAGATGTGTTCGAAGGCATTTTGCGTCTCTGTACTTTCCTAGTTGACCGTACCGCGGTAAGTGTAACGTGGGAAAGGATGGTGATAGTGTATGATGAGAGATAGACGTGCCACTGTTTGGGAAGCAGGATAGAGCACGAGCGTGGGAGGCGGAAGGATCTGGGTTCTAATTCTGGTTCCACCACTTCAATGGTATTTATGGAGCGCTTCCTATGTGCAGAGCACTTTGCGAAGCGCTTGGAATGTACAATTCGGCAACAGAGAGAGACAGTCCCTGCCCAACGACGGGCTCACAGTCTAAACGGGAGAGACAGACAGCGAAACAGAACAAGTAGTCAGGTGTCAATACCATCAAGATAAATAGAACCATAGATATGTGCCCATCATTTATAAAAGAGAGTCATAAATAATATATTCAGATAGGCACAAGTGCGGTGGGGAGGGGAAGGGGGAAAGGCAGAGGGCGGGAGAAGGGAGAATGGGGAGGGGAAGAGGAGCAGAGGGAAAGGGAGGGCTCAATCTGGGAAGGCCTCCTGGAGGAGGTGAGCTCTCAACAGGGCTTTGAAGAGGGGAAGAGAGTTAGTTTGTCACCTCTGTGACTTCGGGCAAGTCACCTCACTTCTCTGGGCCTCATTTACCTCATCTGTAAAATGGGGGCTAAGAGTGTGAGCCCTATGTGAGACAGGGACTAAGTCTAACCTGATTTTCTTGTCTCTACCCCAGGGCTTAGAACAGTGCTTGGCACATAGTAAGCACTTAACAAGGACCATCATTATTATTATCATCAAGTTTCCCATAGCTGCATGGACTCACAGTAACGGCATCTTCAGACAGAAGAGCAGATGCGTTTATGTGTAGCTGTACGGGCGTGTGCAACGCTTATGCGATCTACAGTCCATAGGAGAAGCCATCGATCAGTCGATATGAGAAGCAGGTTGGCTCAGTGGCAAGAGCACGGTCTTGGGAGTCAGAGGTCGTGGGTTCTAATCCTGGCTCCGCCACTTGTCAGCTGTGTGACTTGGGGCAAGTCGCTTCCCTTTTCTGGGCCTCAGTTACCTCATCTGTAAAATGGGGATTAAGACTGTGAGCCCCATGCGGGACAACCTGATGACCTCATATCTACCCTAGTGCTAAGAACAGTGCTTGGCATAGAGTAAGCACTTAACAAATATTCCCAGAATAAGCCCCCCTTTTCCTCTGCTCCCCCTCCCCATCGCCCCAACTTGCTCCCTTTGCTCTACCCACCTCTCCACCCCACAGCACTTGTGTGTATATGTAGGTACATGTTTATAATTCGATTTATTTTATTAATGGTATGTATATATCTATAATTTTATGTATTTGTAATGATACTACTGATGCCCATTTTACTTGTTTTGATGTCAGTCTCCCCCCTTCTAGACAGTGAGCCCGTTGTGGGCAGGGATTGTTTCTGTTGCTGAATTGTACTTCCCAAGAGCTTAGCTCTGCACACAGTAAGTGCTCAATAAATACGATCGAATGAATGAATGAATCACGTTTTCCACGGGAAAATTATTTTGCTAAATATTGAAAGAGAGTTGATCGTTTTTGTGCTTATGAAACAAGACCTTATGTCACGCATTAATTATTTTGGCTTGTTTTCCCTAAAACGTGAAAGCTGACAGGAATTTCTAAGTCTCCGCTACCGGTGAGCCTTTCGACCGAACTCCCGGAAAAGTAGACACGTGCAATTGGGAAAAGTCTATTTTTGTTGGGCCAGAGGAAATCTTTTTCTGCGTCTAGTGTCTGAGACCTTTGCTTAGGTGCCTGTATATCTGAGGATCATGAGTAACATTTTGGGGTGTTATCAATATGCCTCCTAACAGTAGGAAACAAGATCGCCAAGGTCCTCATTGCGAACAGAGGAGAAATTGCCTGCCGAGTGATGCGGACTGCCAGAAAAATGGGTGTGCAGTCCGTAGCAGTGTACAGTGAAGCGGACAAGGGCTCCATGCATGTAGCCATGGTATGTTGTACGAAAATGTTGGGGGGGGGGGTATTTATTTTAATTATGTAGCTCATCCATTTGTTTTATTAACTTGCTAATGTGTTAGGCATTTGCTATTTTAATTGTTAAACTATTCATTTACAAGTTTTCTCCTTATGGGAATGTTAACAATGTGGGTTTTCTTGTCTCCTGGAGGCCACTGTCCCTATCACAAAAGCATTTTGGAAATTGCTGAAAAACTGTAATAATAATGGTGCTGTAGGTGATGGCTGTTAGGCAGTGCTAATTATGTGCCAGACACTGGGATATAAGCTAAGCCTGTCAGACTCAGTCCCTTTCCTGAATGGGGCTCACTTAGTAAGCGAGGAAGAGGTGGTTCTTTTATCTTGTTTTTTCACAGCTGAGGAAAAAAGAGGCACAGAGTACTAAGTGACTTGGCCCAGGTCACACAGCAGGCAAGTGGCGAAGCCGGGACTAATAATAATAATCTTGGGATTTAAGCGCTTTTTATGTGCAGAGCACTGTTCTAAGCGCTGGGGGAGATACAGGGTAATCAGGTTGTCCCACCTGAGGCTCACAGTCTTAATCCCCATTTTACAGGTGAGGGAACTGAGGCCCAGAGAAGTGAAGTGACTTGCCCTCAGTCACACAGCTGACAAGTGGCAGAGCTGGGATTCGAACCCATGACCTCTGACTCCCAAGCCTGTGCTCATTCCACTGAGCCACACTGCTTTTCTACTAAAACTCAGGTCGCCTCACTCACAGCCAGTCAATCGATGGCATTTACTGAGCACTTACTATGTGCAGAGCACTGTACTAAGCGCTTTGGAGGGTAAAATGCCACCGAAGTAGCAGTCATGTTCCCGTGCTCTCTCAATTAAACCACACTGAGGATTCTTGATCTTTTTTGGGAGTTAAGATAGAAGTTCTGTTTTGGACTCTCTGCATTTCTAATTTAAGGTGTTATTTCTAGAAAGCCTTTTCAGTTCACCTGCAACTGGTTTGATTAAAAAACCCCACAAAACCATCAAATGTTTCCGAAACAGGCAGATGAGGCGTATTCCATTGGTCCGGCTGCCTCTCAGCAGAGCTACCTCTCCATGGAGAAAATCATTCAAGTGGCCAAAATGTCAGAAGCCCAGGTGAAGAACTACTTCTTATTATTATATGTGTATAGCAAGAAAACCACTTTTTAGTTTATCGCTTCTTGTGTGTAATTGCTCTGTTATATGTTGCTTCTACTTATGTGTCTATTTGCACCTAAGGTACTAGAGGACATCTGGGAACATGCCGACCATCCTTATGTGAAAGTATAGAAATAATTTGAACACCCTGTGAGCAATACAGTCCCCAAAAAAAAAGAAAATGAAAATGCTAGAAAATGGCTAATCACCCAGATGCCTTTTTGGGGGGAAATTTGTGTAATTGCATCCTGTGTGGCTGTAATTGCAGAATGCTGATCTTTTTTATTTTGTTATTTTCAGGCTATTCATCCAGGTTATGGCTTTCTCTCAGAAAACACAGAGTTTGCAGAATTATGTAAACGTGAGGGAATAATTTTCATAGGTCCTCCCTCATCTGCTATTAGAGACATGGGTATTAAGAGGTAAGTTTCTGTCAGTGTCTTTTTATACAAATAACCAGATTTCTAAGAACTAATTTTGGGATTTAAAAAAAAAAAACCTTCATAGGCTTATTGCCTGTAAAAAACATAGAAAGTTTGTGCTCACAACTTTTCAGGAATTTCCAAAATATTTCAAAGGATAATGTCTGGACTCTGTATTTGTTAGACTTTTGTCTTGACATCTCACTTATTTAATGTCCGAGGTAAAACGAAGGCGGCTTGGTTTGTAATATGGAGAACTACTCTAGAAAAGAACATTCAGTCATATTTATTGAGCGCTTATTGTGTGCAGAGCACTGTACTAAGCGCTTGGGAGAGTACAGTGCAACAGTAAACAGACACTTCCTGCCCTCGAGAAGTTTACAGTCTAGAGGGACACCCAAATTGTACACCTTCATTATGAGGAGAAAGATGAAACTTTGCTGCTTATAAACATTTTATCTTGGTAGAGTATTTACTGATTACGATAAATTAAGATTTGACCTTGTGTAGGGGTTAATAATATCAATTTCTCTTATCGTTTTTCTAAGCACGTCCAAGGCTATAATGTCTGCTGCTGGGGTTCCGATTGTCGAAGGATATCATGGTGAGGATCAGTCGGACCGATGCCTAAAAGAAAATGCTGGAAGAATTGGATATCCTGTAATGATTAAAGCAGTTCGCGGTGGGGGAGGAAAAGTAAGAATAAATATGTGTCTGATTCTTCTACTGGGCATTTGATTTAAACACATCGAAAATCAGAAAAATACTATTTGAACCTCTATTCTGTTCGGTCTTAGGGCATGAGAATTGCTAAATCAGAAAAAGAATTTCAGGAACAATTAGAATCAGCCAGAAGAGAAGCCAAGAAGTCTTTCGATGATGACTCCATGCTGATTGAGAAGTTTGTGGATACTCCAAGGTGATATAAATATAAAAGGAATTAAATTGTCTGTACAGTGTGAAGAAAAGTTGATGTTGGCACCTGTGACATTTAGTAGCAGTTAAGCAGTGGTTTGTTGATACAGAGGGATCTGTTATGTCATCAGGCAGGGTGGAATATTTGGGAAAACTTGTTTCAAGTGAATGGAATCAAAGCGATATACGGTAAACACTTTGTTGTCCTAGTCAGAAAGAGTCAGGGCTCACCAGCGGTGAGTTTTGAATAATCACACAGTACTTAAGCCCAAGGAAGGTTTGCTGATCAAATTAGGAGGTAATTGGTTAAAGTTGTTAGGAGAGGACTGTTGGCTAATCATATTAGTAGAACAGCAAATCCAGCCCCCTGGTTAAATTCATTAATTGCCTCGGGCTGTGGAACAGACTTGGAGAAGGAAGTTTACTGGCCGGGGAGGTATGAAACTATGAAACTGTTTTTTGGTCAACTGGCCAAGAATTGATGGGAAAAAAACTGAGGAGTTTCAAGCCCAACCTACTCACGGTGCCTGTTTTCACCGCCCACCTTTTGGTCATTCTCTTCCTTCTGCCTAGAACTGCTTTCCCCTTGACCTCCTGCAGACCACACTGTCCATCTTCAGGGCCTTTCTGAAATTGCAACTCCTCCAGGAAGCCTTCCCTGATTAATCTCTTATCACCCTATCCCTTCAGTGTCACCTAAGCACTTGTTCCTCCCACCCCCATCCCACCTCTACTGAGAACTAATGTACGTATTTTCATATCCTGTTGCTTCCCCTGCTCGTAATATATTTCAGTGTCTGTCTCTCCCACTAGATTGTAAATTCCTCGAGGACAGGGATCATGCCTAACTGACTCCTTTATATTCTTTCAAGTGATTAATACAGTACCCGGCACAGAGGAAACACTTATTAAATCCTACTGGTTGGTTGGAAAAGCAACGGATGTAAATTTGTAGTACATTTTGTATAGAATAGGATCAAGAGAAAATATTGGTAACCTGTCAGGGGTTTGGGGAAAGGCAAAGACTTAATACTTTATTCGCTTCAGTCTCGTAAAGCTGGTCAAATATGATGAAGTAACCGGAGTGTTTATTTTACTTGTGATGGTTGAGTGAAAAACGAAACGTGAAATAAGGAGTTGGAGGGTGTGATGCGTCTCTGAGGCCCTATAACAAAAATATTGAAAACCCAAATTCCTAATCCAAAACTGAATTTTTAGAAAAATTCAACTGTCAGAGCACTTTTCCCCCCAATCCTAATCATTGATGCGGGTACCAATAAAATTGATTTTTAAGTTTTGGGATGGACAGCAATTGGAATATTTCAGCATTTTGGATTTTAAGCTTTTCATTTTCAATGAATTATTGCTCCTCCGATCTCTTGCTGGGGGTATATTGCCTAATATATTAGACCCTGGGTATAAAAACACATAACAATGATGCTTTTATGCATCTTAATCCCAGAGAGTGATCTGAGGATGCGTGCCCTAGGGTGTAATCTCTCTGGGTACAACACTCGGCCTCAGCTCGATAATTTGTCAGTTCCTCAAATATTGTTATCATCTGCTTCTCTTTTTAGTTAGCTTGCCTCAAGGGTTGAAGGAAATTAGATCAATCCTAAAAAAATGAAACCGCTGGCAGTCAGTAATTTTAAAATAATTCAAAATATGACCCATAGCTTTGGTGACTGATGTCTTATCACTGCCATTGAGAAGGGAAAAAAAAATGACCAGCTGGTTAAAATAATAAAACAAGTTGATAGAATGAATATCAACAAGACTTGGGTAGACATCGGTCTTGGATGGATAGAAGTAGGAAGCTTCTCTACAGCCTGCTATAAGTCCTGTTCATTCTTTTGGTTCAGAGAATGAATTTAGAGTTTTGATTGTTAGGGTTTCTTAAATAATGAGTTGACACAACAGAAAGTTAGCTAGGCCTGAAAAATATATATAGTTCACCTCAGATCAGTAAAGGATTCTAATGATAGGTTAAAGAACAGATGCCCCTTCAGCTCTATAATATCCAAAATCAAATTTTTCCCACCTCTTATCCTGGGATCACTACAATAGACTGGCTATGAAGTCCTGCGAGAGGCCTATTCAACATAATCTCTTATTTAAAATATAGCTTATAAATGAACATATTAATAGGAAGGGCCAGAAGAATGAAACACCTATAATGGACATCCTGGTTTTTAGCGCTGTAAAACTAGAGACGTTTCTGATAATACATCTTTCAGTCTCCTTTACGTCGATGCCAAATCCGATTCAAGGAAGTTGTGGGAGATGTACTGTGTTACCATTACCTGATATTTGGAATAATGGATGTCGTAGGAACGATCTTAAGGGATATGTGGTGACTTGGGTATTTGCTTTCAATAGGCACATAGAAGTGCAGGTGTTTGGTGATCAGTATGGCAATGCAGTATATTTGTTTGAAAGAGACTGTAGTGTGCAGAGAAGACATCAGAAAATCATTGAAGAGGCCCCTGGGGTAAGTGAAGTTTTAAGTGTTAATAAGCTTCATTACAAAGTACAGAGTTATCCACTTTTCACTTCCTAATTCCAAAAGCCAGTTACTAAAAGAATCTGCAGCCAAAACCCTCTTCCTCAAAATGATCTAATAGCTGCCAAAGTGCTGTAATATTTTCTATCCATAAAACTGGATTACTGTAGCAAAACGGGCTGGTGAAGTTTTCCTCTAATTTTGTGTCATCAATACTTAAAATGAAACTTGGAATAAAAAAAGTTAACTCCTTTATTCACCAAAATTCACTCAATCGTATTTATTGAGCGTTTAATGTGTGCAGAGCACTGTAGTAGGCACTTGGCAAGTACAGTTTGGCAACAAATAGAAACAGTCCCTATCCAACAATGAGCTGACAGTCTAGAAGTGGGAAAACAGACAACAAAACTAACCTAGTAGCACTTTTTTCTGACTGTTGGGGAATGGATAAGCCATTTTTTATATCTGAAGAAGCAATTCTTGAGTGAAAATTCAAAGTCTTTTCTAGAACTGGATTATATACATGGAATAACTAGAGGTGGTATTGCAGTTCTCTGACACAGAAGGTTCTGTTCCTCCTCATCCCAAAATCAGTGGTTGGTATTTGGGTGCTTAGGGGAGGGACATTTATTTACAAGCTGCTAAAATGCTTGCAATAATAGTTACTCTAATGGCTTGAAAGAATTAATGCAGTAGAAATGGTGTGGAATTCCATAGTTCTGAGTTAATGGACATTCTTAAATAATAGCAATAATAAGCACTTCCTATGAGCCAGGCACTGTACTAAGCGCTGGGGTGAATACAAGCAAATCACGTTGGACACAGTAAGTCCCACGTGGGGCTTACGGTCTCAATCTCCGTTTTATAGATAGGTAACTGAGGCACAAATAATTTCAGTGATTTGCTCAAGGTCACACGGCAGACAAGTGGCAGGGCCGGGATTAGAACCCAGGACCTTCTGACTCCCAGGTCCGGGCTACACCATGCGTCTTCTCCCAACAACCAGGAAGGAATAGGGAAGAATAGTTTATTAAGCTACTTGCCATATTCCCCACGAGAGCCAAGTGACATAAAGGATGGCCCAGTGCAGGCTTTGTGGCTAATGGTAGCCTTTTCTTTTTTTTAAATGTTCATAGCCTGGAATTGAACCGGAGGTAAGAAAAAGACTCGGAGAAGCAGCAGTCAAAGCTGCCAAAGCGGTCAACTACGTAGGAGCGGGTATGTAGGAGTTTACTCCCGAGTTTGTTGGAGAATGAAGTTGGGGATCCAGTAGCTTTTAGGAAAATAGAAGAATCATTTGGAGTATTTTATTGTACTTCACAAACTGCACCGATTTGGTGCTGAGTAATTTAGATGTTAGATGATAGCCAGGTGGTAATATATTTTGGTTTGGGGTAGTGTTCTGTCATTTAGTATTTGTTAAGCACTTGCTATGTGTCCAGCACTGTTCGAAGTGCTACGGTAGATAGGGGCTCATCTACCTCCCCGTCCCATATGAGGCTCTTAGTCTAAGTAGGAGGGAGAACAGGTATTGAATCCCCATTTTGCAGTTGAGGAAACTTAGCCGCCGAGAAGCGGAGTGACTTAACCAAAGTCACACAGAAGGCGAGTGGCAGAGCTGCGATTAGAACTCAGGTCCTCTGGCTCCGAGGCCGCGCTTTATCCAATAGGCCAAATTGCTCTGCCGTATAGGATGCTACGTCGAAATTTCAGCACCACAGTTGCGGTAAAACATTTTGTTTGCTTCATAGATGTCACCTGTCTGTATCGAGACAGAGACACAAACTTCAGCCATGGTTTTCAGAGTGGCTATCAATCGATACTGCTTACTGAGCGCTTACTCTGTGCAGAGCACTGTACTAGGCACTTGGGAGCATGCAGCAGAGTTAACAGATCTGCGCCCCCAAGAAGCTGACAGTCTAGCAAGGGAGACAGATGATAAAGTCAAGTACAGGTAGGAAGAAGCAACAGTTGAAAGCTACGTAATAATATTCGCATGCTAAGGGACATAGGTGACACGAAAATGCTGAGGTGGAAACTTCCTCAGTTTGTGGTCTACCTCAAAGATACGATTCTACTGTTACCTATATCCTAGATTGAGTTAGCTAGGCTGCAGCACAAATTCTGTTTATTTACAAGCTGCTGAAATACTTGCAATAATAGAAAGTCACTCTAATGGCTTGAAAGAATTAACGTAGTAGAAATGGTGTGGAATTCCACAGTGCCTGATTATTGGCACTGAATGCCGTCTTGTGACGAAAAAATTTCCTCTGGCCTGCTCTCATCTGTAGGTTTTGATTCGAACATCTGTCACGTGACTCTTCTCTGACACCGACCTTATTCCATTTTTTTTAGGAACTGTGGAGTTCATCATGGACTCGAAACATAATTTCTACTTCATGGAGATGAACACTAGGTTGCAAGTGGAGCATCCAGTCACCGAGATGATCACGGGGACGGATTTAGTGGAATGGCAGCTTAGGGTGAGACGGCTCATCTGCTCTATTAATGAATGCTCTGGAAGTTTCTTTCCCGAATCCGTCGGTGGAGTCTAAAGGCTAGGGAGAGAGCTGGCGGAAAGAAAGTGGGAGGAGGTGTAGTTGACGGTCGGCAGAGGCAAGGCTGTCCTTTAGCGCCCAGCTCTCTCCTCAGGATTTCTCTTTTGGCCTAAATAATAATAATAATAATGTTGGTATTTGTTAAGCGCTTACTATGTGCAGAGCACTGTTCTAAGCGCTGAGGGAGATACAGGGTAATCAGGTGGTCCCACATGAGGCTCACAGTCTTAATCCCCATTTTACAGATGAGGGCACTGAGGCCCAGAGAAGTGAAGTGACTTGCCCACAGTCACACAACTGACAAATGGCAGAGCCGGGATTCGAACCCATGACCTCTGACTCCCAAGCCCGGGCTCTTGCCACTGAGCCACGCTGCCTCTCTAAAGCAGACACTGCTTCCTGAAGGGGAAGCGGACACACAGTAGGTACAGTGGTAGGGAGGTGGCTCTGGAGCGGCACGAGTGGAGGTTTCTGGCCGACGAACCGCTGCCGGGCTGCTTGGATGGTGGGCCGACCGCAGGAATCGTGAAAATAGCTGGCTAACTTGGGCGGCAGAGTCAGTTAATATATCGTATTTGTCTGGACGCAAAGACCGAGGCGGTCGTCCCGGACCACCTACTGACCTCTGATGCTCCGCCACGTCATCAGCACTAAACTGCAGATACTTTGGGCGGGAGAGGATTTTAGATGTCAGATTTTTGCATGCGCTGTGAAAGTGTGTCGCACCTCTTCTTGGCTCCTCGTTGCATCTGTCCTTTTAAGGACTCGATAATAATAATGATGGTGTTTGTTAAGCAGCGCTTACTATGTGGCAAGCACCGTTCTAAGCACTGGGGCAGGAAACAAGGTAAGTAGGTTGTCCCACGTGGGGCTCACAGTCTCAATCCCCATTTTATAGATGAAGTAACTGAGGCACAGAGAAGGTAAGTGACTCACCCGAGGTCACCCAGCAGACAAGTGGCAGAGCCGGGTTTAGAACCCATGTCCTCTGACTCCCAAGCCTGTGCTCTTGCCACTAGGCCCTGCTGCTTTTCAATATTCCCCCCCACCTTCAGCTACAGAGCATTTCTGTTCGTATCTGTAATTTATTTTTATGTCTGTCTCCCCGTCTAGACTATAATCTGCTTGTAGACACGTCCCAGGCCCATCAGCTGTGCTGTATTGTACTTTCTCTAGCGCTTAGTGCAGTGCTCTGCACTCAGTAAGCATTTAATAATTTCCATTGATTGATTGGTTCCACGTTTCCCCACTCTTCAAGAACTTCCAATGGCTGGCTGTCCACCCCCGCATCAAACAGAAACTCTTTTTCCTCGGCTTTAAAGCACTCAGTCACCTCGCCCCGTCCTTCCTGCCCTCACGGTTCTCCCACTACCACCCAGCCCCTACTCTTCGCTCCTCTAACGCCAGCCTAATCACCGTACCTCAATCTCCTCTGTCTCGCCGTCGACCTCTTGCCCGCATCCTGCCACTGGGCTGGAATTCCCTCCCTCTTCATATCCAACAGACAAGTATTTTCCCCAACCTTTAAATCCTTATTGAAGGCACATCTCCTCCAAGAGGGCTTCCCCAAGTACCTCATTTCTTTGTCTCCCACTCTCTTCTGCATCACCCGTGCGCGTGGATTTGATCCCTTTTTCACACCCTCTCCCTCAGCCCCACGGCACCTTTGTACGTGTCCGTGATTTACTTATTATAATTAATAATAATGTTGCTTACTATGTGCAGGGCACTGTTCTAAGCGCTGGGGTAGATACAGGGGAATCAGGTCGTCCCACGGGAGGGTCACAGTTAATCCCCATTTTACAGACGAGGTAACTGAGGCACAGAGAAGTTAAGTGACTTGCCCACAGTCACGCAGCTGACAAGTGGCAGAGCCGGGAGTCGAACCCATGACCGCCGACTCCGAAGCCCAGGCTCTTTCCAGTGAGCCACGCTGCTTCCCCTGCTTATATTAATCTCTCTTTCCCCACAGACTGTAAAGTCATTATGGGCGCGGAAGTGGGTACCAACTCTTTTGTATTGTACTCTCTCAAACACTTCAGAACGGTGCTCTGCGCACAGTAAGCCCTCAATAAATTTGATTGATTTTTTTTTTTTCTTTCAAGTGAAGCAAGCATTATTTTTGCACTCCTGGTTTAGTTCACAATTTTGCCAGTTCCCTATCCAAAAATGACCATTTTAGCTTTATAGATAAGGCTGTAAAATAGTTCGTAGTAATAATAATAATAGGGATGATGATGGCTTTTTGTTAAGGGCTTACTATGTGCCAGGCACTGTGCTAAGCGCTGGGGTGGATACAAGCAAATTGGGTTGGACACAATCCTTGTCCCACGTGGGGCTCACAGTCTCAATCCCCAGTTTACAGATGAGGTCACTGAGGCCCAGAGAAGTTAAGTGACTGGCCTAGAGTCACACAGTAGACAAGCAGTGGAGTCGGGATTAGAACCCATGACCTTCTGACTCCCCGGCTTGTGCTCTATCCACTATGCCAGGCTTTTTCTGGTAGTACTGTAGAGAATGCTGTACTGAAAAAATGAGAGTTTAGTGCCTCCATGCTCATCGCCTTGCCTTCAGTTGTTCTAAAGTGGATTTTTGGAAGAGGAAAACCACTCTTATTTTTTTTTTTTTTTTCAGATTGCTGCAGGAGAGAAGATTCCGCTGAGCCAAGAAGAAATTACATTAAAGGGCCATGCTTTCGAAGCTAGAATCTATGCAGAAGATCCTGACAATAACTTCATGCCTGGGGCTGGACCCCTGGTGCACTTGTCTACACCGCCGGCAACCAGTTCCGTCAGGATAGAAACTGGAGTTAGGCAAGGTAAACTCTTTCCCTTTCTGTAACTCTCTGGGTAGTAAGCCCCATCTTTGTGCGTTAAAAAGCTAAAGACTTTGATCATTCTTCCAGCGTTACTGCTGATAAAGATGGAAGAGTTGATTCATTTGTTATAAATTGCAAAGTTCTGGCCCTGTGCAACTTTCATGTCAGTTATGTTATTTATCCTCATAACATTCCTGTGATGTAGGGAGAGGGAAGTATTAATAATAATGGTGGTATTTGTTAAGCGCTCACTATGTGCAAAGCGCTGTTCTAAGCGCTGGGGGGATACAAGGAGATCAGGTTGTCCCACCTGGGGCTCACAGTTTTAATCCCCATTTTACAGATGAGGTAACTGAGGCACAGAGAAGTTAAGTGACTTGCCCAAAGTCACACAGCTGACAAGCGGCGGAGCCGGGATTCTAACCTATGAGCTCTGACTCCCCAGTCCGGGCTCTTTCCACTGAGCCACGCTGCTTCTCTATTGTTACCCACCTTTTACAGATGAGGAAACTGAGGCACAGAGAAGTTAAGCGACTTGCCCAGTGGTACCGAGTATGCCAGTGATAGAGCTAGGGCTACGTGAGCTCCTCTGGCTCTTTCCATAGGACCGTGCTGCCTGCCTTTAACAAAATAATGATGAAGATAATAATAATAACTGTGGTATTTGTTAAGCACTTTTCTGTGAGCCAAGCACTCTGTTTAGGCCTAATCAGATCACACACAGTCTCTGTCCCACAGCGCTGCTCACGGTCTAAAGGGGAGGGAGGACAGGTGTTTAATCCCCATTTTACAGTTGAGAAAAATGAGGTACAGAAAAGTGAAATGACTTGCCCAAGGTAAACAGCAGGAAAGTGATGGGAGCTGAGATTAAAACTCAGGCCCTCTGGCTCCCAGACCTGTGCTCTTTCCACTAGGCCACAGAATCTGACAAGAAGGATTAAATTTAACTGAGTAAAATTGGATAAACTAGGTAAAATTGATATTCACCCCACCTTCAGCCCCACAGCACTTATGTACAAGTCCAAATTCACTTATATTGATGTCTGTCTTCCCCTTTATACTGTAAACTCCTTGTGGGCAGGGAACATATCTATCAACTCTTGTATTCTCTTCGTGGCTCAGTGGAAAGAGCCCAGGCTTTGGAGTCAGAGGTCATGGGTTCGAATCCCAACTCTGCCACTTGTCAGCTCTGTGACCGTGGGCAAGTCACTTAACTTCTCTGTGCCTCAGTTACCTCATCTGTAAAATGGGGATTAAGACTGTGAGCCCCACGTGGGACAACCTGATTCCCCTGTGTCTACCCCAGCGCTTAGAACAGTGCTTAAGTGCTTAACAAATACCAACATCATCATTATTATCATTATTATTGTATTGTATTCTCCCAAGTGCTTAGTAAAATGCCGTACACACAGTAAGCACTCAATAAATGCCATCGGTTGATTAACAAAAATAATCCAAATTAAACACCGTTTGGCATCACAGTCAGGTAGTCCATTTAGAAGTCGATCATAGGGCTGCACAACAAACCACTACTGAGTTAGACAGGCGAACGTAGAAGTTTTCATCCTCTGTACGAGCATCTCAGGTGACTACAGTACTTTCTGTGTGTTGGACTCTCAAATCTTGCCTTGGTTTCTGCACTACAGGTGATGAAGTGTCCGTACACTATGATCCCATGATTGCCAAACTCGTTGTCTGGGCTGGGGACCGTCAAGCCGCATTGAGGAAACTGAGGTACAGCCTTCGCCAGTACAATGTGAGTGAGGAGGTAGCGCGGTATCGACTAAGTCGGACAACTGAATATATGTGGAAACCGCACCTTTCCCTTTGTCCAGTCACTGTGCTGGACCGAATTATTACCGTCCCAAGTTGCACAAGTGGGTGGTACTGGAAGGAGTCACGTAAGGCTTTGAAACTGAAGGAACTTGGGCAATCGATATTTTGAGAGCTTGGAGAAGAAATATTCTAGAAATAGAAGTATCATTTTGGGAGAAAATGGTTCGAGTTATCTCATTGAAATTCACCAGAAAGCACTACCAATTAAAAATAGAGTTGCACATATGTGAAGTACAAACTGTTCTATCCAAAGTACTACTACTGATAATAATTATGGTATTTGCTTAATGCTCACTGTGTGCCAGTGGGGTGATAAAAGATAATCAGATTCAGCACACTCTCTCTTCCACACGGGGCGGATAGAGGAGGAGGGAGAACAACTATTTAACCCCCATTTTTCTGACGAGACTGAGGCACCGAGAAGTTAAATGACTTGCCCGAGGTCACATGGCAGGCAAATGACAGGTCCAGGATTAAAACCCGGGTCCTCCGGTTCCCAGGTCCATGTTGTTTCCACTGAGTCATGCAGCCTGGAGGAGTTTCTCTTAATTTTTTAAGAATTCTCGATTTTTCTGATGGGTCTTGCATTGACTTGGCTTCCATTCATTCATTCAATCATATTTATTAAGCGCTTACTGTGTGCAGAGCACCGTACTAAGCGCTTGGGAAAGAACACCACAACAAGCAGTGACAATCCCTATCCACCGAAAACAAATTTGTTGGCGTGGTGGGTGCTGTGTGCTATTTTGGGGGTTCTAAGACTAAAAGGCCACCAGGATTTCAGTCATGGTCCCGCCGCTGACTTAAGAGCAAACCACTTGAGTTTTTTTGTACCTCAGTTTCTCCTTACATTCTGGGAGTGTTTTGAGGAGCAAGGCAACTCATTTTTCCTACATGAGCCATCTAAGGAACTTCATTCTACTTGCACAGTGGGTGCTCAGTCAGTGTTTCCAGGCACATTATAAAAATTTTCCACATTAATTTTTATTTCTTGCTTCATCCCATTTTTTGCCTTGGAATAATAATAATAATTGTGGTATTTAACTGCTTCCTTTATGCCAAGCACTGAACTGAGTGCTGGGGTAGATAAAATATACGCAGGTCAGACATAGCCCGATCCCACGTGGGACTCACGGTCTAAGAGGGAGGGAGAGAAGGATTTTATTCCCATTTTACAGATGAAACTGGCACAGAGTGGCGTGCTGTGGAAGCAGCATGGCCCAGTGGATAAACCCCGGCCTGGGAGCCAGAGGATCCGGGTTCAGATCCCCGATCCGCCACCTGCCTGCTTGGTGATCTTGTGCAGGTCACTTAACTTCTCTGTGCATCATTCATTCAGGCGTATTTATTGAGCGCTTACTGTGTGCAGAGCACTACTAAGCACAGTTTCCTCAGCTGCAGAATGGAGATTCAGTACTTGTTCTCCCTCCTACTTACTGTGAGCCCCATAGGGGATAGGAACTGTATTCGACCTGATTAACTTGTGTCCATCCCAGCGCTTAGAACAGTGTTTGACACATAGTGAGTGCTTAACAAATACCATTTAAAGAAAAAAAGCAGTTTAAGGTCACACCGTGAACAAGTGGCAGAGCTGGGAGTGGAACTCAGTGCCTCTACTCAAGTCTGAATGTGTTTTTCTCTGAAATCTCCCGGGCCTCATTCTCATGTCCTCCGCTATCGACCTTTCGTTTGAACCCTCTCCCCTGCCCGAAAGCTGAGCCTCCCTCACCGTAAGTAACAGATCGCTGTTTGCTCCATCTTCAAAGCCCTTCTGAAGTCTCCCCCGATTAGACCGTAAGCCCGTCAAAGGGCAGGGACTGTCTCTATCTGTTGCCGACTTGTTCATTCCAAGCGCTTAGTACAGTGCTCTGCACATAGTAAGCGCTCAGTAAATACTATTGAATGAAGTCTCATCTCCCTCAGGAGGCCTTCCCGGCTTAATTTGTAATCTTTGATTTATATTCCTCAACTTCCACTTCTATGCCACCGAAACACTGGTGTGCTCATGACCTCACGCAGCACTTAGGTGCGTATCTTCCATACTATATTACTTAAGCACTGACTCGTGTACCTGGCTCCTTTTCCTTCTTCCTCCCATCTATAAATTCATGTATGTAGACATTGATTCATTCAGTCATATTTATTGAGCGCTCAGAGTGTGCAGAGCAAAACCTCCTCACTATAAATACCATAATTATTATCACCTTGCCCCTTCTCGCCTCACTCCCTTTTCTCCTTCTCCATCCCAGCCCGCACACTCCGCTCCTCTGGTGCTAACCTTCTCCGTGGGCCTCATTCTCACCTGTCCCGCCATCAGCCCCTGACCCACGTCCAACCTCTGGCTTGGAACGCCCTCCCTCCTCAAATCTGCCAAATTAACACACTTCCCCCCTTCAAAGCCCTACTGAGAGATCACCTCCTCCAGGAGGCCCTCCCAGACTAAGCCCCCCTTTTCCTCTGCTCCCCCTCCCGTCCCCATCGCCCTGACTCGCTCCCTTTGCTCTACCCCCCTCCCTGCCCCGCAGCACTTGTGTATATATGTACCTATGTATAATTATATTCTATGTATTTTTATTAAGGATGTGTATATATGTATATTTCACATATATACACATAACTGTAAATCCATTTATTTCCACTGATGCTAGTTATGCCCGTTTTACTTGTTTTGATGTCTGTCTCCCCACTTCTAGACCGTGAGCCCGTGGTGGGCAGGGATTGTCTCTGTTGCTGAATTGCACTTCCCAAACGATTAGTACAGTGCTCTGCACACAGTAAGCTCTCAATAAATATGATTGAATGAATGCATGAATACTAAGCACTTGGGAAAGCACAACGCAACAATAAACAGTGACATTCCCTGCCCACAGCGAGTTCACAGTCTGGAGTGGAGGAGGCAGACATCAATACAAATAAATAAAATGACAGATACGTACAGAGGTGCTTTGGGGCTGGGATGTGGGGAGAGCAAAGGGAACAAGTCAGGGTGACGCAGAAGGGACTGGGAGATGAGGAAAAGTGGGGCTTAGTCTGAGAAAGCCTCTTGGAGAAGATGTCTGATTGTCTGATAGATTATAAACTCTTTGAGGGGAGAAATGATTTCTTCTAATTCTTACTGTGCTCCTGTCAAGCGCTTAGTACAGTGCCCAGCACACAGTAGGAATTCCCCCTTCACACACGCATCTTTTTGTCCCCTTCTTTAAAGCCCTTCTAAAATCACATCTCCTCCAGGAGACCTTCCTGGATTAATCTCCCCTCCCTATTCCCCCGCCAACTACTACTTCACTACTTCGAGAATGTGAGCCCGTTGCTGGGCCGGGATTGTCTCTGTGGCCGAATTGTACATTCCAAGCGCTTAGTAGAGTGCTCGGCACACAGTAAGCGCTCAGTAAATACGATTGAGTGAGTGAATCCTTCTGCTTCACCTCAGTACTAGGGTACAGGCCTGCCCCCACCATTTAAATACATATTTTTTAGTTCTCTGCTTCACTCTCCCTCTAATTTGTTTTAGTGTCCGTCTTCCCCGCTGGATCATAAACTCCTTGAGGGCAGGGATCGTGACTATCTGTTGTGTAGTAACAGAGCACCGACCTGCGAGGCAGAAGGACCCAGGTTCTAATCCTGGCTCCTCCACATGTCTGCTGTGTGACCTTGGGCAAGTCACTTAACTTCTCTGCACCTCAGTGACCTCATCTGTAAAATGGGGATTAAGACTGTGAGCCCCACGTGGGACAACCTGATTCCCCTGTGTCTACCCCAGCGCTTAGAACAGTGCTCTGCACATAGTAAGCGCTTAACAAATACCAACATGATTATTATTATTATTATTAAGGTGTATCTGCCCCAGTGCTTAGAACACTGTTTGGTACATAGTAATTATTGATAGTATTTATCAAGCAACTCTTCTAAGTCTAAGCAGGATTACAAAAAGTACCGAAATACCCATTCTGCAGATAAGGGAACTGAGGCACACAGGAGTGAAGCGACTTGTCCCATGTCACACACAGCAGGAGTAGGTAAGTGGCGGAGCAGGGATTAGAACCCAGGCCCAGACTCTTTCCACTGAGCCACGCTGCTTCCCTACTAGGCCACACTGCAAATAAAGACTCCCTTCAAAAGCTTTCCTCAACCAAAACCTTTCACACCGATAAAATATCTTTAGTCCACCTTCCAGATAGTGGAAATGAGCCCCCAGTTCCCTTACTTTATACGAGAGCATCCGTCGATCGTCTTCATTACCCTATTTATTTTGTCATTGCCCTGTTTATTTTGTGATTATTACCCTATTTATTTTGTTAATGAGATGTACATCACCTTGATTCTATTTATTTGCTGTTGTTTTAATGAGATGTTCATCCCCTTGATCCTATTTATTGCTATTCTTGTCCGTCTGTCTCCCCCGATTAGACTGTAAGCCCGTCATAGGGCAGGGACTGTCTCTATCTGTTACCGATTTGTACATTCCAAGAGCTTAGTACAGTGCTCTGCACATAGTATCAGCGCTCAGTAAATACTGTTGAATGAATGAATGAATGAATCTAATATGAAGCCATCACTTAAGTCACCTGCTGATGTAAGCTTCGGTTTCTGAAGCTTTTCGTCTTCATCTTGTCCTTTTAACTGCCAGGTCCCAGGCTTCATCCATCCTTTTAACTCCCAGGTCCCAGGCTTTATCCACTAGGCAGTGCTGCTGCTTTTGTACTGTCCCAAGGTCTTATTACAGCGCTCTCCATGGGTTCAGCACTCAATAAACACTACTGATTGACTCAAATTCACCATTTTATATTCAGTTTCTAGAAATCTTTACCATAATTTGTCTTTTTTAAAATTCTTTTCCTTGGCAGATCACAGGACTGAACACCAATATCAATTTCTTACTTAACCTGTCGGGCCACCCAGAGTTTGAGGCTGGAAATGTGCACACCGATTTCATCCCACAACACTACAGTGAACTGTTTCCTCCTCAAACAGCGACCACCAGAGATATTTTATGTCAGGCAGCTCTGGGCCTCATCCTGAAGGAGAAAGCTATGACAGATGATTTCAGAGTTCAAACAAAGGGTAAGGATTTCATTCCTCCCGCTCTCATTTACATCATATTTGTGAAGTCAGATGCTTTGCAGCTAGGGCCTAGTGGAAGGAGTTTGGGCCTGCGAGTCAGAGGACCTGGGTTATAATCCCAACTCTGCGTGACCTTGGGGAAGTCATCTCTCTTTCTACCGCCCACCCCGCACGCTCCGCTCCTCTGCCCCCACCTCCTCACCGTCCCTCGGTCTCGCCCATCCCGCCGTCGACCCCCGGGCCACGTCCTCCCGCGATCCTGGAACGCCCTCCCTCCTCACCTCCGACAATCTAATTCTCTTCCCCTCTTCAAATCCCTACTTAAAGCTCACCTCCTCCAAGAGGCCTTCCCAGACTGAGCTCCCCCCTTTCTCCCTCTGCTCCCTCTACCCCCCCTTCACCTCTCCGCAGCTAAACCCTCTTCTCCCCCCTTTCCCTCTGCTCCTCCCCCTCTCCCGTCCCATCCCCTCAGCGCTGTACTCGTCCGCTCAACTGTATATATCTTCATCACCCTATTTATTTTGTTTAATGAGATGTACATCACCCTGATTCTATTTATTTACCATTGTTTTCATGAGATGTTCTTCCCCTTGACTCTGTTTATTGCCATTGTTCTTGTCTGTCCGTCTCCCCCGATTAGACTGTGAGCCTATCAAAGGGCAGGGGCTGTCTCTATCTGTTTCCGATTTGTACATTCCAAGCGCTTAGTACAGTGCTCTGCACATAGTAAGCGCTCAATAAATACTATTGAATGAATGAATGAATGAATGAATTTCACTCCTCTGGCTTCAGTTTTCTCATCTGCCAAAGGGGGACTCAGTATCTGTTCTCCCTCCTCCTTAGACTCTGAGCCCCGTGTGGGACCTGATTATCTTATCAGTCTTGCACTAGGTCAGACAGCAGACAAGTAACAGAGCTGGGATTAGAACCCAAGTCCTCTGACTCCCAAGCCTGGGTTCTTACTTTCTCAAGCACTTAGTACAGTGCTTTGCACACAGTAAGCACTCCATAAATATGATTGAATGAATGAATGAAACATGTTCTAATGTTGGTACTTGTTAAGTGCTTACTATGTGCAGAGCACTGTTCTAAGCACTGGGGTAGATACCAATCAGGTTGGACACAGTCCTGTCCCACATGGGGCTCACAGTCTTAATTCCCATTTTACAGATGAGGGAACTGAGGCCCAGAGAAGTAAAGTGACTTGCCCACAGTCACACAGCTGCCAAGTTGCAGAGCTGGGATTCGAACCCATGACCTCTGACTCCCAAGCCCGGGTTCTTGCCACACTGCTAATGGACATCTCTTGCCTCAAAGGGCAGTTATTTCCTCTACTACGTCCCAAAACAGCACATCAAGTGAAACTGCAGCATATGATAAGAATAACTGTGATATTTGTTAAGCGTTTACTATGTGCCGGTCACTGTACTAAACGCTGGAGTAGATACGAGATAATCAAGTCCCACCTGGGCCTCCAAGTCTAAGCAGGGCTACCCCATCACTCAGAACAGTGCTTGGCCTATAGTCAGCTCTTAACAAAAAACATTGTTGTTGTTGTTGTTATTATTATTAGATTTTTCGGAGATTTTGGTGTCTTCCCCCAGCAGTATAGCAGAAAATGGACAGATCTTCTTTTGGATCGGATAAATAGTCCCTGAATGACCCTGACAGTCTCTTTTCCGTCTTCATTCCAGGCTTTCCCTCAGGCCCTGACTTTTCCAGGTCCTGGCAAACAGCTCTTCTCCTCTTGCCCCCTTCCCCGTAGTCAAAAAGAAACTCCTTTTCATCAGGTTTAAAATACGCAATCACCTCGCTCCCTCCTACTTTCCCTCCCTCATTTCCTGCTACAACCCAGCCCGCACACTTCACTCCTCTAAGGCCAACCTGCCCGCTGTACCTCAGTCTCTAACTCGCTGCCGAACTCTCGCCCACGTCCTGTCTCTGGCCTGGAACCCCCTCCCGCTTCATAGCCGACAGAAGATCTGTTCCCCTGCTTCAAAGCCATATTGAAAGCATATCTCCACCAAGAAGCCTTCCCTGACTAAATCTTCATTTCCACTTCTCCCATTCCATTCTCTGTCACCCTTTAATAATAATAATGAGATGTACTTGCATCTCTACCCTTTAATAATAATAATGTTGGTATTTGTTAAGCGCTTACTATGTGCAGAGCAGTGTTGTAAGCGCTGGGGTAGATACAGGGTAATCAGGTTGTCCCACATGAGGCTCACAGTCTTAATCCCCATTTTACAGATGCGGTAACTGAGGCACAGAGAAGTTAAGTGGAAGCAGCGTGGCTCAGTGGAAAGAGCCCGGGCTTGGGAGCCAGAGGTCATGGGTTTGAATTCTGCTTCTGCCACTTGTCAGCTGTGTGACTGTGGGCAAGTCACTTCACTTCTCTGTGCCTCAGTTACCTCGCCTGTAAAATGGGGATTAACTGTGGGCCTCAAGTGGGACAACCTGATTACCCTGTCTCTCCCCCAGTGCTTAGAACAGTGCTCTGCACATAGTAAGCGCTTAACAAATACCAACATAATTATTATTGTTCAGTGATTTGCCCACAGTCACACAGCTGACAAGCGGCGGAGCCGGGATTCGAAGCCATGACCTCTGACTCCCAAGCCCGGGCTCTTTCCACTGAGCCACGCTATTACCCCTTCCTCAGCCCCGCAGGTGTTCTGTCCATATCCGTAACTTATTTATATTAATGTCGGTTTCCCCCTCTAGACTGTAAGCTCATTCTTGGCAGGGAACGAGCCTACCAATTGTTGTACTCTCCAAAGGGCTTAGTACAGTGCTTTGCACCCAGTAAATGCTCAATAAATATGATTGCTTTATTTATTGATAGGTTAAAAAGCCTGCTGAAGCTCCTGAGACAGTTCATGCCCCAAATCTGTGCCAATTTTGGGTCTCTCGGGACACATGGAGGGGATGGAATAGAACCAGGTGAAATCTTTTCACATCTGGTTGGTTGGGCCCCTTCCCCGCTCCCCCCTCTCCTCCGTAGCCCCTACCGGTAGATTTTCTTCTCTCACTTCCTATTGAGCCGGTTGGCCTGGTTGAGGCTAAAGACCTGAAATCCAGTCTCAGCTCAGCGGGAGATAATGACAGAAGAAGGAAAATAACCATCATTTCAGTCTATCCGTACCCTTTTTTGTTTATGGTATTTGTTAAGTGCTTACTATGTGCCATACACTGTACTAAACTCTGGGGTGGATACCAGCTAATCAGGTTGGACACAGTCCATGTCCCACATGGGGCTCACAGTCTTAATTCCCATTTTTCAGTTGAGCTACCTGAGGCACAGGAAGTGAAGTGACTTGCGCAAGGCCACTCAGTGGACAAGTGGCAGAGTCGGGATTGGAACCCATGATCTCCTGACTCCCAGGCCCATGTTCTATCCATTATGCCACACTGCTTCTATACAGGGTGGCCTCTCTGTTGAGAAAGCTGAATATAGACCCTGAGCCAGTCCATTCTTTCTTTAGCCAGAAGAGTAACTAGAAGTCTTCACTAAACGAGCCAGCATTAAACTCAAGCTCATCTCACTGAGCAGCATTGGAGTTTTCAGGTGCCAGTGTTTTCCTGGATTTACCCCAGAGCATCAGTGAAGTCTTTAAAATTCCAAATCGACACAGTTACCTGCTTCCAATCAATCAGTGTGTGCAGAGCATTGTACTAAGCGCTTGGGAGACTATAGTTCAACAGAGTTTGTGGACGTGCTCCCCGCCCACAGCGAACTTAGAGTCTAGAAGACAAGTTTATAGTGAAATGACGAATCTGGGTCCCCTAAGCACTGTGCAGCACATTCTGCTGTGACTCTTAGGTAGTACAGGTGATCGTTTATCTTTGGTTCTGCACTTCCTATTTTTAAAAAACGTTTTCCAACCGTGTGTTTATCTCCCCAACGTCTTATTCTTTAACTATTAGCAGGTCTTAAGTTTTCATATTTCTTTCACTTTCCAGACCGGTTCTCCCCGTTTGCATCCAGCAGTGGCAGAAGGTTAAATGTCACCTATAGCAGAAACCTGACTCTCAGGGATGGAAAAGAAAGTAAGTATTTAGGGGCAGCTAAGTCTGCATGATCATTTAATTTTCAATTAAGCAAGATGTTCAAAAGGCCTGTTACAGTTCCACGTGAGCTTTGTTATCCTGCAGCAATCCCTCCTAGATATTGTCTGAAGCATTTGAGAAAGGTTTGACCTTTATAAGGAGTTAGGTAGCCATTATGATTACTAATTTCACTTTGGCCCCTTGTGTGGTAGAAAAATGAGGGTAAATTCTTGAGGACTTGGGCTGTGTCTTCTGCTTTTATTATTTGCTCCCAAGCACCTATTTTAGTGTTGTGGACACAGTAAGAGAGCAGTAAATGCAGATGCTGATATTCATGGTGTAAAGTAAATAGAGGTAAAGAACTCCAGTGGTCCAAATTGATTTGACACCCTCCCGAATTGATTTTCCAGGGCTTCTTGCAAATGAATAAGATCAATATATCATATTTATTGAGTGTTTACTGGATGCAGAGCACCGTACTAAACGCTTGGGAGAATACAATGTCTTAGGGTCGGTAGACACGTTCCCTGCCCACCATAAGCTTAAGAAGAAGGAGTAGGGCCCAGTGGAAAGCACATGGGCCTAGGAGTCAGAGGACCTGAGTTCTAATCCTCACTTCACTTGTCTGCTGTGTGACCTTGAGCAAGTCACTTAAATTCTCTGTGTCTGTTACCTCATCTGAAAGATGGGGGTTAAGTCTTGAACCCCATGTGGGATATGGATTGTCTACAACTTGATTGCATCTTACAGCACTGGCATATAGTAAGCAGCTCACAAATACCATTAAAAAAAATAGTGTTCAGCAGCAGATTCCTTTGGCGATGAGGTGGTTGAATCAGAAAAAACCAAAAACCTCCAGAGTCCGTAAAGTTCATTATTGTCCTCAAATAAATCTACCTTTTAGCAATCTCAACCAAGATTCTGAAGACTTGAAAAACAATAGCTGTGTGACCATTCACTTAGTATTTACTGAGCACTTACTATGTGGAGAGCACTTTACTAAGCGCTTGGAATGTACAAATCGGCAACAGATAGAGACCGTCCCTGCCCATTGACGGACTTACTAGACAGCACCGTGCTAGCTCCACACTGTCCTGTGTTTGGATCCAAAAGAGAAAACGTCTTTATGATTCTGTGAGGGAGGGCATGCAGTAGACTGTGAGCTCATTTTGGGCAAGGAATGTGACTGGTTTAGCGTTGTTTTGTACTCTCCCAAGCTCATGGTACAGTGCTCTGCACACAGTAAATTCTCAATAAATATGAATGAATTAGGTGGAGTGGAGAGAATAGTTCCAGGAGGACACACGTTGGAGTTGCCCATATAAATATCTGTCTCCTGCTGGTTCAATATTTTTCAAACCTTTGGAAATAAAGGAGTGAAACCAAACTGCCTCCTACAACAGTTACCCTTCTTGGTAAGGGCTGGAGCACAGTGGCGAGTTGGTGGAGAAACTTAGAGCGTCCAGTCCCTGATTACCTTCACTAAAAAAAAAAAAAAATGGATTCAGTACAGCTCTTTCCATTTGTGTTATCTTTCATGAAATGTGTTTTCTTTCATTCAAAAATAATCCAGAAAGACTCTGTGGTTCAGGGTATCATAGTAAAGGGAAAGACCCTCACGTATCTCTAGACCGTATACGCGTTGTGGGAAGAGAATGTGTCTATTTACTGTGGTGTTGTACTCTCCCAAGCGCTGACTGTTCTGCACACAGTAAAGGCTCAATAAATCACAGCGTGGCTCAGTGGAAAGAGCACGGGCTTTGGAGTCAGGGCTCATGAGTTCGAATCCCAGCTCTGCCACTTGTCGGCTGTGTGACTGTGGGCAAGTCACTTAACTTCTCTGTGCCTCAGTTCCCTCATCTGTAAAATGGGGATTAAGATTGTGAGCCCCACGTGGGACAACCTGATTCCCCTGTGTCTACCCCAGCGCTTAGAACAGTGCTCCGCACATAGTAAGCGCTTAACAAATACCAACATTATTAAATACGATGGAATGAATGAACCTCCATTAGAAACTCAGAAATGTAAAGGAAACTTTACCTTGATCGGTTTAGACTTCTCACAGTCGGCAGGCAGGAAAGTTTATTTTCTTGGAAAAATAGCTCTCTCTAACTCTCTTTCGCAGCTGTAAATTTCTCCTAAAAATTTTCTCTAAGCGAATACCTATTTTTTAACAGATGTGGTCGTAGTTGTAAATTACAACCGAGATGGATCCTATAGCATGCAGGTAAGTCCCAAACTAGGTTTGTCAAATTATTCAAAATGAATTTGGTTTCTTTCATACCATCTTCTTTTACCGCACCTCTGTCAGTCTCAAGTATCTTGACGTCATCAGTTATAACTAAGTCATAAGTTGACATTCTAGGAAAATTTTGTTAATTATCTTTGGCATAATGTCATTTTTTTTACATTTACTCTTTTAATAATTTTTTCTGAATTAAAATTCAATGAAATCAAATATTCTGGTAATGTAATCAAATCACATGCTGAGGAAATGAAAGGAGGTAAGCATATGATAGCTTATGGTTTTCTGCTCTGCAAGAAGAGCATTCCTTTCTGAAAGTTAAACTGCTACACATATATATGTGTGTATATATTTATCTATTATAAATGGGAAAGGACAGGAAGAGATTTGATCAGTAAGGGCAAGAGGTTGGTCTGAGTCTTGGAAAATTGGATCTGTTAGTGTTATAATTCTTGTATTTTTAAGCACCTATTCTGTGCTAGGCCCTAGACTAAATACAGTCAGATTAGACACAGTCTCTGTGATCAGGTGTGAAGGGTTGGGGTCACAGGGGCAGGTGGAGAGGGTGGAATTGGAGAGGAGGAGGAAGATCACCTCTTGAGATACCACCGGGAAAGATGGGAGAGTCGAAGAAGGGGCGGGAGGAGAGAGGAACTGCAGCGGAACAGGAGAGATTTTAGGGTGATCTCACATAATGATTTCAATTTTACCAACAGAGTATGTGGTGAGGTCATCAGGATCAAGAGATGAAGAGGACTGAGGGACAAGGGGTTTGAAAAGAGAATTAAGAGTCTGAAACAGCTGTCACATGCAGTGAGCCTGGGAGTCAGTGAGGATGGAGAAGTATTGATGCCAGGCAGGTGAGAGGCAGAATGAAAGCAGGCGAGGATGGATATGAGGTGGATGAGGTTGGTCTGGTGTCTGGATTTCCACAGCGTTCCACACAGGAGCGGTGGAAGCGAATTGCAGAGGTGACCCGTGGCTGTGGGTTCGTGTTGCAAGGTCTGAAGAAGGACAGGGGAGCAAGGAAGTTGAGTTCATTAATTCAGTCATATTTATTGAGCACTTACTGTACTAAGTGCTTGGGAGAGCACAGTACAACAATGAACAGACACATTCCCTGCCCACGAGTTTACAGTCTAGAAGGGGGGAGACAGACATCAATACAAAGATATGTACATAAGTGCTGTGGGGCTGGGACGGGGGAAGATCAAAGGGAGTACGTCGGGGTGACGTCAAAGGGAGTGAGAGATGAGGAAAGGGGAGGCTTAGTCTGGGAAGGCTTCTTGGAGGAGATGTGCCTTAAGGCTTTTGGTCGGGGGAGACCAACTGTGGGATTTGAGGAAGGAGGGAGTTCCAGGAAATTAGAGGGGGTCTAAAGGTTGGCGGTCTCGATGGGGAAGCAGGACGGATTAACAGGGAGATGGTTATGGGAGAGAACGCAGGTCAGGAGGTTGTGGTCACTACGTGGAATTTCAGTGTTGGTGAGGTTGGAGATTGTTCAGTGAGTAGAGATGATGCTGTTAGCATCAGACAGTGAGCGTCAGTCTTGCCCAGAATGTTAATTGTAGCTAAAACAGAGCCTCCTATTGAATTTCCCCCCCCCCCCCCCCCCCCCAAGAAAGCACGCTGTTCCGGAGAAGACCAGATAAGAGAGTTCTCATTTATAGTTTCATCTTTAATCAAGAATGGCTAAGGAACAATGAACAATGTGGAGCCTGGTTCTTCCTTATATTTGAAGGCTGTGTTGGTTCAGCTGTCAGATTGTGAAATTCATCGCAAGGCTGGAGTGTGCAACCGATTTGCCCCACAGAATCCCACGAACCAGATTTTATACACACTTTAAAATGGGAAAGAATCAAAGTCATGTTAATGTGTCCTTTCATTTCACCTCATTCAGTGTAATGGAACAGCTAAAGGATTTCTACTCTGAGATAATGTGACTTGAAGTGGAAAAGGAAGTTAGAAGAGCCAAGTTAATCCTCTGTGAGTAAGGAAAAAAGCCAAGTGAGAAAACAAACAAAAATCCGTTAAATATGTCATTTTTTCTTTGACCTCAGCTCTCATGGCTTGAGAAAATTTAGGTCAGTCTCCAATTTCCTTTAGATAGAACTGAAAATATGAGAACTTGACATGGAAGGATTTAAATCGACCTCTCAGCTTACAAATACACTGACTTGGGGTTGTCCATGTAAACCAGGGCGCTTTTGTGTACGTAATTGAACCCAGAAGACATTTCCTGCTCTTGTTTTAAGTTCTGCTCTGATCCTCTCTCTACTTTTCCTAGGAGAACTGAAAGCGTTGGGCCTATACTAGGAAAAGAACAGTGGTAAGCCCAGGACATTCACCATATCACAGAGTAGAAAAATATAGTCCTATACTGTTCAGAGTATCTTCACACTCGTTAACCTCAGAGAAACTCTGTAGAAAGGATGGTTAAGCAATTTCAGAAGCCCAAGAGTTACTCACGTACCATGTATTCAGTCAATAGTATTTATTGAGCGCTTACTATGTGCAGAGCACTGTACTAAGCGCTTGGAATGTACAAATGGGTAACAGATAGAGACAGTCCCTGCCCTTTGACGGGCTTACGGTCTAATCGGGGAGACAGACAAAAACAATAGCAGTAAATAGAATCAAGATATCAAGATTCAGTCAAGATATATTCTCTTAAATTGGTCTTTTAGATTTTCTTTTGGCAGTCTGTTTCTTTTAGAATAGATGCTACTAAAACAACGTGGTAACAGGGATCCTTTTGGCTGTATTATCAGGTATGAGCTCCTAAGGGCTTCTACCAACACCCTCTTTAGCTTTTGAGGAGTAAACAAAATCTTCTGCTAACACCTGTTTCTCTGCCACACAAATGTCCCCCTGACTCCTTAAGCACAATGTGTTGAAAACCAAACTCATCTTCCCACCTAAATACTCTCATTCATCCAATCGTATTTATTGAGTGCGTACTCTGAGCAGAGCACTGTACTAAGTATGTGAGAGAGTACAGTACAACAATAAACAAATGCCCTGCCCACAACGAGCTTGCAGTCTAGTTTGGGGGTCAGACATTAATATTAATAAATAAATGCCAGATAAATACATCACTGCTGTGGGGCTGGGAGGGGGGAAGAACAAGGGGAGCAAGTCAGGGTGACGCAGAAGGGAGTGTGAAAAGAGGAAAAGGGGGGCTAATGGGGTCTCTTAGAGGAGATGTGCCTACCATAAGGCTTTAAAGAGGGCGGGAGTCATTGTCAGATTTCACCTCCGCCTAACATCCCCATCCCCTCTCAGGATCACACCTGGAGAGTTTCCAGTACTCTACCAGTCTCGTCTACGGAAGGGAGAGTCCAGCAGATGCCTGTCTCTTCCATTCCTAGCGTGGCTAGTGGGTAACGTGTAGAAGGCCATCTGCTACAAGTCAAAACTCATCTGTGCTGGGCAGCAGCGGCAGGGGAGAGAGTCGAGGGTGGAGACTCAAGTTGACTGTGCGGAAGGAGGCGATGGTAAATCGCTTCCACATTTTTACCAAGAAAACTCTATGGCTCCCCTACCAGAACGACTGCAGATGGTGGTGGGGGCGTTCGGGGAGAGATACGTCCATGGTGTCGCTATGGGTCGGAGACGACTTGATGGCATAAGACAAGACAAACATCCCCCTCCCACTTGCAACACAACTCTTCTCCCTCTATCTGAAGCCAGTAGCCTTGGGATTCTCTTTGACCCCTCCTCCCACCCTTTCGGCTCTCATACCCTGCCAGTTTTTCTTCCCCTTTTCCCAAATCCCCCCCTCCATCTAAACCATTGTCTCCCTGGTCCTTGGTCAAGTCCCAGCTAAACTATTTTTTTTAATGGTGTTTGTTAAGAACTTGCTATGTACAAGGCACTGTCCTAAGCACCGGGGTCTTGTCTTATGCCATCGAGTCGTCTCTAGCCTCTAACGACGCAATGGACACATCTCTCCCAGAACGCCCCACCACCATGTGCAATCATTCTGGTAGTGGAGCCGTAGAGTTTTCTTGGTAAAAGTATGGAAGTGGTTTAACATTCCCTCCTTCCGCGCAGTAAACTCGAATCTCCGCCCTCGACTGTGTCCCAGGCCACTGCTGCCCAGCACAGGTGAGTTTTGACTTGTAGCAGATTACCTTCCACTTGCTAGCCGCTGCCCAAGCTAGAAATGGAATGGATAGGCCCCTGCTTGATTCTCCCTCCTGTAGACGAGACTGGTAGAGGACTGGAAACTCTCCAGGTGTGGCTCTGCGAGGGGAAAAGCGCTGGAGTAAGTAAAGGCTAATCAGACTGGACACAGTCCATATCCCACCACATCTCACAGTTTTAATCCCTGTTTTACAGATGAGGTAACCGAGGCCCAGAGAATTTAAAAGATTTACCCAGAGCCACACAGCCGACAAGTGGCAGAGCAGGAATTAGAACCCAGGTCCTTCTGACTCCCAAGTCCATGCTCTAGCCACTAGTCATTCAGTAGTATTTATTGAGCGCTTACTATGGGCAGAGCACTGTACTAAGCACTTGGAATGTACAGTTTGGCAACAGAGAGAGACAATCCCTGCCCAATGATGGGCTTCTCATGTTTGTTGCAGGTGCTTGTCAAATCCTGGACAAACTCTAAACTATTAGTCTTTTCCTTGGTCTCCCCACCTCCAGCGTCTCCTCCATTCATTCATTCATATTTATTGAGCACTTACTGTGTGCAGAGCACTGTGCTAAGTCCTTGAAAAGTACAATACAGCAAATAAAGAGAGACAGTCACTGCCCACCACAGGTTCACAGCCTAGGAGGGAGAGACAGGCATCAATTCAGATAAATAAAATTACAGATCTGTACATGAGTGCTTCGAGGCTGGGGTCGGGGGGAGAGCAAAGGGAGCAAATCAGGGCGACGCAGAAAGAGTGGGATCCAAACGGCTTCCACGTTAGTATAATCACTGGATTACTGCATCAACCTCCTTTCTGACCTCCCAACCTCATGTCTTTCCCTGCTTCAGTCCATACTTCATTCTGCTGCCCGGATTATCTTTCTACAGATATCCTAATCACCCCCCTCCTGAAAAATCTCCAGCGGTTGCCTGTCAACCTCCATATCGAGCAAAAGCTCCTCGCTCTTGGTTTCAAAGCTCTCCATCACCTTGCCCCCTCCTACCTCACCTCCATTCTCTCCTTCTACAGCCCAGCCTGCAACACTATATGCTCCTCTGATGCCGCTAACCTTCCCACTTCACCTCTTCTCACCTGGCCCACGTCCTACCTCTGGCCTGGAATGTCCTCTGTCCTCAAATCCACCAAACAACCACACTTCCCCCTTCAAAGCCCTTCTGAAGGCGGATGTCCAAGAGGCCTTCCCACACTAAGCCCCCCCTTTTCCTCAGCTCCCCCTCCCCTTTCCGTTGCCCCGACTCGCTCCCTTTGCTCTACCCCCTGCCCCCAGCACTTGTGTATATATGTACCTCTCTATAATTCTATTTATATTAATGCCTGTTTACTTGTTTTGATGTGTATATATCTATGATTCTATTTATATTGATGCCTGTTCATTTGTTTTGATGTCTGTCTCCCCACTTCTAGACCGTAAGCTGGTGTGGGCAGGGATTGTCTCTTTTTATTGCTGAATTGAACTTTCCAAGCACTTAGTAATAATAATGTTGGTATTTGTTAGGCGCTTACTTTGTGCAGAGCACTGTTCCAAGCGCTGGGGTAGATACAGGGTCATCAGGTCGTCCCACGTGGGGCTCACAGTTAATCCCCATTTTACAGATGAGGGAACTGAGGCCCAGAGAAGTGAAGTGACTTGCCCACAGTCACACAGCTGCCAAGTGGCAGAGCCGGGAGTCGAACCCATGACCCCTGACTCCGAAGCCCAGGCTCTTTCCACTGAGCAACGCTGCTTCCCGGGCTCTGCACAGTGCTCACACACAGTGCTCTGCACACAGTAAGCACTCAATAAATACGATTGAATGAATGAATGAGTGGGAGATGAGGAGAGTGGGGCTTAGCCTTGGAGGAGATGTGCCTTCAGTAAGGCACCCTTGGTCACCCTTCTAAGCTGTTGGTCTGCTCACGTCTCTCCGACCCTCGAAACCTAATCCAGTCAATCAATCAATAAATTGTACTCATTGACTTAATGAGTGCTCACTGTGTGCAGAGCGTGGTTCTGAGCACTTGGGAGAGTTTACTATAACAGAGTTGAAAGACATGTTCCCATGGCTGAGTGGATAGAGCACAAGCCTGGGAGTCAGAAGAAGCCGGGTTCTAATGCCGGCTCCGCCACGTGTCTGCCGTGTGACCTTGGGCAAGTCACTGAACTTCTCTGTACCTCAGTTACCTCATCTGGAAAATTGGGATTCAATAATAACAATAGTCAGTATTGTTATTATTATTGTGGTATTTAAGTGCTTACTCTGTGCCAGGTGTTGTTCTAAGCGCTGGGGTGGATACAAGCAAATCGTGTTGGACACAGTCCCTGTCCCACATGGGGCTCATTCTCTAAATCCCCATTTTACAGCTGAGGTAACTGAGGCCCAGAGAAGTGAAGTGACTTGCCCAAGGTCACAAAGCAGACAAGTGGTGGAGCTGGAATTAGAACCCATGACCTTCTGACTCCCAGGCCCGTGCTCTATCCACTAAATCATGCTGCTTCTCTAAGAGTGTGAGCCCCATGAGGGACAGGGACTATGTCCAACCTGATTTAACTTGTATCTACCCCAGTGCTTAGAACAGTGCTTGGCACACAGCACATAACAAGTACCATAATTAGACAAATCCTGACCAATGGCTCCCGCTGTTCCTCCTGCCTGGAACTCTCTCCCGCTTCAAACTGCCAAACCGCAGCATTTTCTATCTCAAAGCCTTCCTCCAAAAGGTTTTTCCCAAGTAGTAATTTGTATCCCCTTATTACATCCTCCCAACTATCACCTCAGCATTTTTCCACCTCCTCATCCCTTGGCACACACAACCTTCCATTGCATTTTTATGCCTATAAATGTACGTACACTGCTGTTTAAAGAGAATGCTCCCATCCATAGGCTGAGGAAAAAAAAAATTCAATCGTATTTATTGAGTGCTTACTGTGTGCAGAGCACTGTACTGAAGCACTTGGGAAAGTACAGTACAGGAATAGAGACGATCCCTGCTGACAGTGAGCTCAGATTCTAGAGGGGGAGAGACGGATATCAATATAAATAAAATGACAGATCTACACATAAGTGCTGTGGGTCTGGGCGAAGGGGGAAGAGCAAAGGGAGTGAGTCAGGGCAACACAGAATGGAGTAGAAGATGAGGAAAAGTGGAGTTTAGTCTGGGAAGACCTCTTGGAGGAGATGTGCCTTCAGGAATGCTTTGAAGGTGGGGGGAGAGTAATTTAATTTTCTGGTGGATTTGAGGAGGGAGGGGGTTCCAGGCCAGAGGTAGGACATGGGCCAGGCGAGATGGAGGCACAGTGAGAAGATCAGCACCAGAGGAGCGGAGTGTGCGGGCCGGGTTGTAGAAGGAGAGAAGGGAGGTGAGGTAGGAGGGGACAAGGTGATAGCTTCAAAGCCAATGGTGAGGAGTTTTTGTTTGTTATGGAGGCGGATGGGCAACCACTTTTTGAGGAGGAGGGGGTGACCTGTCCTGAACATTTCTGGAGAAAGATAATCCCGGCAGCGGAGAGAAGTATGGACTGGATGGGGAGAGGTAGGAGGTTGGGAGGCCAGCAAGGAGGCTGATGCAGTAATCTAAGTGGGATAGGCCGAGTGATTTTACTAACGTGGTGGTGGTTTGGATTGGAGAGGAAAGGGCGGATTTTAGTGATGTCGTGAAAGTGAGACTGACAGGATTTGGTGACAGATTGGCTATGTGGGTTGAATGAGAGAGCGGCGTCAAGGATGATGCCAAGGTTACTGGCTTGTGAGACGGGAAGGATGATTGTGCCATCTACAGTGACGGGAAAGTTCGGGAGAGGACAGGGTTTGGGAGGGAAGATAAGGAGCTCTGTTTTGGACATGAATATGTATGTATCTCATATTTTTAGCTTATAAGGTATGTGCATTCTTCCCTTCTGATGAAACCTACAAGGAACACCACAATAACCCATCCTATCCCCCCAATCCTTCCGTTCCCATCTCCCCCCCAACACACACACACGCACGCACAAAATCAAGCAGCATGGCCTAGTGGTTAGAAGACAGGCCTGGAAGTCAGAAGGATGTGGGTTCTGATCCCAACTCCACCCCTTGTAAGCTGTGTGACCTTGGGCAAGTCACTTAATTTCTCTGGACCTCAGTTACCTCATCTGTAAAATGGAGATTAATACTGTGAGCCCCATGGGGGACATGGACTGTGTCCAGCCTAATTAGGTTGTATCTACACACACGAGCGCTTAGTACAGTTCCTAGCACATATTAAGTGCTTAACAAATACCATAAAAAAGAGGTTGGGTTCACTGTGTACTTTTTAGCTTTGTACTTTAATAATCCTTTTACTAGTCATGGTAGTAAGTGCTTATTGCAGGCAGAGCACTGTATTAAGCTCTAGAAAATGAGGCTTAGACAAGAACCATGTCCTGGGCGGGATTCACAATCTATAAGCCTCACAGTTGTCTAGTCTTTTTGTAGTCTTCACTTGGGAAAATTGAGAAAAAGTATAGCGAAGTCATCATTTACACCAGAAGACAGGAATGCAGAATAATAGTTTGATTTTCCGGTATTTTGAAGGGTGCTCAAATTCAGCTGTACTAAATGGTGTAGCCAAAGGGTTGGAAATGCCTGAATTGTGTATTAAATTACCTTTCTCCCACCCACACCATCTGAGGTACCTGATTATTTATATTTTCCAAAATATTCAAGAGTTAAACGTTTCGGTATAACCTTTAAAAATCTATTGGGATCAGTTGAACCATCTTTAAGCAGATAGTTTATTTCAGTTAAAAAAAAAAATTACCAGTTATCCATACCTTTACATATATACTATTGTTATTTATTCAAGTTTATTTATTAGGTATTTTATGCGTGTCTTGCTGTATTTCAGATCGAAGACAAAACGTTTCATGTTCATGGAGATCTTTATAATGAGAAAGATTGTACTTATCTGAAATGTTCTGTAAATGGAATTACTTGTAAATCTAAATTCATCATCACGGAAAACACCATCTATCTCTTTTCAATGGTAATCTTATTTCTTCTTTTGTAAAAATCACTGCTGGAGTGGAGAGAAAAAAATGTCTGTCTCTTTTGGTTTAGTATGTGATCTTATGTGCACTTCAACTTTGTCAACTGACCGTAATTTTCTACTCACCGATTTAATCATTCAGCAAGAGATATTACACTTCCTACCAGGAAACGGGAAGTCATTACTATCTGCTATTCTTCTACTGTAGCTTCCTATCCTACTTCAGATTCCTCTTCTAAACCTGGTTCTGGGCAGTTTATATTCTCTCACCCCAAGGACTTCTCCTTGGTGATTAAAGGGACACACGTGAGAAGTGATAAATTCATCTTCTCTCAGTGCCTTGGCTAGATATCCTATAAAAGTTGTTTCTTTTTTCCTCTGAGTTGCCTGAATTGTTTTGCTAGTAGAAATTAGAAATGAACAGTAGTGGTTATATGAATGGGTTTAACAGGAATAGTGGAATTACGTTAATTGGAATATCGACGGGAACCTTGAACTGACTCCATTTTGCTGTTCGTTTCTCCTCCTTAGAAGGGCAGTGCCGAGGTTGGCATCCCAGTACCGAAATACCTTTCTGGAGTGAGCACTTCAGCAGCTCAAGGTGGGGCCATTGCACCGATGACAGGGACGATCGAAAAGGTAACGTAACTGGATTGGGAAAGACCGCTCACTCAGAAAGCTTATTTGTTCATCTGTGACTCTTACCCAACTTATTCTGTGGCTGAAGATGTATTTTTACTGGGAAAGGAAAACATACTGAATATAGTATTTTTGATCATTTTTGATTTCCACAGGGTGGAAAATAGGCCCAACTTTCTTTTTTAATATAGGCATAGTAGGAACAATAAACAGTAGGCATTATCCAGGAATATTGATTTTTCACTGCCACATATCTTCTATTTGAAAATAAGTATTTCTGACAAAACCTCCAGTGTTCACGATGAGAAATAATACAGTATTTCAGGATTTGTGATGAGAAATAGTATATTATTGTATCTATTGTTGACCTCTATATGATTTTTTTTAAATGGGATTTTTTTTACATGCTCACTGTGTGTCGAGCACTGTTTCCAGCACTGGGGTAGGTACAGGTTAAATGAGTCAAACACAATCCCTGGCCCACATGGGGCTCAGGGTCTAAGTAGGAGGGAGAACAGGTATTGAATCCTCATTTTTACAGTTGAGGAAACGGAGGCACAGAGAAGTTAAGTTGAGAAGCCGTGTGGCTCAGTGGAAAGAGCCCGGGCTTAGCAGTCAGAGGTCATGGGTTCTAATCCTGGCTCTGCCACCTGTCAGCTGTGTGACTTTGGGCAAGTCACTTCACTTCTCTGTGCCTCAGTTACCTCATCTGTAAAATGGGGATTAAGACTGTGAGCCCCACGTGGGACACACTGACTACCTTGTAACTACCCCAGCGCTTAGAACAGTGCTCGGCACATAGTAACCGCATAACAAATACCAACATTATTATTAAGTGATTTGCCCAAGGTCACGCCACAGGCAAGTGGGGTATTAGAACTCAGGTCCCCTGACTCCCAGGCTTACGCTTCTTCAACTAGGCCACACCGCATCTTTGTTTTGCTCCCTATATTTACCGTACAGAACTGTTTCTGCTCCCATTCATTCATTCAATAGTATTTATTGAGCGCTTACTATGTGCAGAGCACTGTACTAAGTGCTTGGAATGGACAAATCGGTTACAGATAGAGACAGTCCCTGCCCTCTGACGGGCTTACGGTCTAATCGGGGGAGACGGACAGACAAGAACGATAGCAATAAATAGAATCAAGGGGATGAACATCTCATTAAAACAATAGCAAATCAATAGAATCAAGGCGATGTACATTTCATTAACAAAATAAATAGGGTAATGAAAATATATACAGTTCCCAGTACCTGCTCCCAGAGGTGCAGGTAGCTAGCCCCCCTGTGTTACAGATCACCGGTCTTAAAGAAGTGGGGAAGTGGAAGTGAGAGGAATGACTGGGGCTATTAGCAATCCTATGTAACCGTTTCCCTTCCCTCCTTTTTTTTCCCTTTTTCTTTCCTGGGCTCTTCCTGGGTTGCTTTTATATTACACAAGTTTAACTTTAATAGGGTACAAAAAAGAATTAAACAATGGGACTATTTTATGTTTGCGTGGCTTAGCACGGGTCTGGGAATCAGAAGGTCATGAGTTCTAATTCCGGCTCCCCCACTTGTCTGCTGAGTGATCGTGGGCCTTTCACTTGCTTCTCTGTGTTTCGGTTCTCTCATCTGTAAAATGGGGTTTAAGACTTGAGCCCTATGTGAGACAGGGACTGTGTCCAACCCTATTATCTTATATCTACCTCAGCGTATAGAATGGTGGTCTGGCACATAGTAAGCGCTTAACAAATACCATAATTATTTAGTATTATAATTATTTGTGTGTAGACGCACAGGCGTATTTTGCTAAGATGCCCACTTGTCACCAGTGAGTGAACTGGTACAGATACTTCGGGTTCAGTCATTCATTCCACCTTATTTATTGAACACTTACTGTGTGCAGAGCACTGTGCTAAGCGCTCTGGAAAGCACAATTACAATAAACAGTGACATTCCCTTCCCACAATGGCTTCCAGTCTAACGGGGGGAGACGGACATCAACTAAAGTTACAGATATATACATAAGTGCTGTGGGGCCGGGATGAGGTGGCCAGTGTCAACCTGGGAAGAAGGTGGATTCATTATATTATTATATTAGTATATGGCTAATATAGCCAATATAGTTAATTTGAGCAATCAGTGGTATTAACTGAGTGCTTACTGCGTACAGAGCGCTGTACTGAGCACTCGAGAGAGTACACTGTAAACGAGTTGGTAGACTCATTCCCTGCCCACAACGAGTTTACAGTGTAGACAAGGAGATGGACATGAATATAAGGAAGCAGCGTGGTCCAGTGGAAAGGGCACAGGCTTGGGAGTCAGATGGACATGGGTTCTAATCCCAACTCTTCCATTTCTCTGCTGTGTAACCTTGGGCAAGTCATTTCACTTCTCTGGGCCTCAGTTACCTCATCTGTAAAATGGGATTGAGACTCTGAGCCCCATGTGGGACAGGGACTGTGTCCATCCCAATTTGTTTTTCTCTACCCAGCGCTCAGTTGGGTGCCTGGCACATAGTAAGCGCTTAACAAATACCATAATTATTATTGGTATTAGAGGACATGAATTCTAATCCCGGCTCTGCCACGTCTGTGTGACCTTGGTCAAGTCACTTCATTTCTCTGGACCTCAGTTACTTCATCTGTAAAATGGGGATTAAGACTGTGAGCCTCATGTGGGACAGGGACTGTGTGGAACCGGATTACCTTGTATTCATTCATTCAGTTGTATTTATTGAGTGCTCACTGTGTGCAGAGTACTGAACTAAGCAGCGTGGCTCAGTGGAAAGAGCCTGGGCTTCAGAGTCAGAGGTCATGGGTTCGACTCCCGGCTCTGCCACTTAGCTGTGTGACTGTGGGCAAGTCATTTAACTTCTCTGTGCCTCAGTTACCTCATCTGTAAAATGGGGATTAACTGTGAGTCTCACGTGGGACAACCTGATTACCCTGTATCTCCCCCAGCGCTTAGAACAGTGCTCTGCACATAGTAAGCGCTTAACAAATACCAACATAATAACTAAGCGCTAGAAAAGTACAATTCAGCAATAAAGGGAGACAATCCCTGCCCACACCAGGTTTTCAGTCTAGAGACCGGGCTACCCCAGTGCTTAGAACAGTGTTTGCAGTGCTAACAAATACCACAGTTATTATTATAAATAAATTATGGATATGTACCTAAGTGCTGTGGGGCTGAGGGTGGGGTGAATAAAGGCTGCTAATCCAAGTCCAAGGGTGACGCAGAAGGGAGTGGTAGAAAAGGAAATGAGGGCTTTGTAAGCAAAGTAGTTCTTTCTTTTTTTCTTACTTGGCAGATAGGACAGTTTTGTGCTGGCAGATATTTGCCAACCTTTCCCATGCATTTCTTTAAAAATTGACGTGTGGCTATCTGAACCGTGGAATGGAATCAGTGTTTTAATGGTGTCTTTATACTGAAATTGAAAATGATATTCCGCTCTCCTAATATTACAGAGATTACTTGCATTGAGAAAAACTCAGTATGCATACCTAGGCCAACAGAGCCATTTTGTTCGGACATCACAGCACACTGTCAGAGGAACAACCCCTAATTCCAGAGGCAATCCATCAGTGGTGTTCACTGAGCACTTAACTGTGCGCAGAGCACTGTACTAAGCACTTGGGAGAGTGCAATTCAACAGAGTTGGTAGACTCGAGCTTGCAGCCTAGGGGGAGATGACAGTTTAGAAAGTTCTCCAAAGAAATTGACAGAGCCCTATATAAAATATAGTGAAAATGCAAATTGTAGAAGAACTGCGTGTACTTAATTTGCTAACTTTTATGTTTTAGGTATTTGTGAAAGCTGGGGACAGCGTTCAGCCTGGAGACCCTCTGATGGTTATGATAGCAATGAAAATGGAGGTGAGATTTAAAGACTTCGGATAAGTCAGTCGTATTTGAGCGATTACTGCATGCAGAACCCTTTGCTGAGTGCCTGGGAGAAAACAATATAGGAGAGTTGGTAGACAAATTTCCCAGAAAAATTAGACTTTTGACCTGCTCAGACTTGGGACTTGCCATTTTACTAAAATGTTATCACCACGGTGTCCCTGACGGCCCCGGGGTTCACAGTCTGAGCTCTTCCTTTAGGTCTTTTCCACAATTGAACTAATTGAATTTTAATGCCAGTATTCCCTAGAGATCACATATTTCCCTACAGTGATTCGAGCACTGGACTCAGGCCCTTCCGAGTTCACCGACTCGTGCCTGCACCAACAAACACAGCTGCTGCTTTTCAGAGAATTAGATTACAAGCCACCGTGACCTCGAAGCAGATAACAAAAAGACAACATAGTAGCACTTTTCAGAGAAGCAACAGGGATAAACAGCCATCCTCGGGACCGTAAACTCGCTCTCCGGACTGTAAACTTGTCCTCTGGACTGGAAGCTCGTCGTGGGCAGGGAATGTTAAATTGTTATATTGTACTCTAATCCCAGCTCTGCCACTTGTCTGCTGTGTGGGCTTGGGAAAGTCATTTCAGTTCTCTGGGCCTCAGTTACCTCATCTGTAGATAAGGGATTAAGACAATGAGTCCCGTGTGAGACCGGGATTGTGTCCAACCCGATTCGCTTGTATCCACCCCAGCGCTTTGTACAGGGCCTGGCACATAGTAAACACTTAAATACCCCAATTACTATTATTATTAATAATAATGTTGGTATTTGTTAAGGCCTTCCTATGTGCAGAGCACTTGTTCTAAGCACTGGGGTAGATACAGGGTAATCAGGTTGTCCCATGTGAGGCTCACAGTTAATCCCCATTTTACAGATGAGGTAACGGAGGCACCGAGAAGTTAAGTGACTTGCCCACAGTCACACAGCTGACAAGTGGCGGAACGGGGAGTCGAACCCATGACCTCTGACTCCCAAGCCCAGCCTCTTTCCACTGAGCCACGCTGCTGTTTGTACTGTACACTCTATTAAGTGCTCTGCACACAGAAAATGCTCAATAAATATGATTGATGCATAATCAGGAAGCTCTCTGAGACAGTGTCTGTTCTGCAATAGCAAACAGTTCATTCATTCCTTCAATAGTATTTATTGAGTGCTTACTATGTGCAGAGCACTGTACTAACTGCTTGGAATGTACAAATCGGTAACAGATAGAGACAGTCCCTGCCCTTTGACGGGCTTACAGTCTAATCGGGGGAGACAGACAAGAACAATGGCAGTAAATAGAATCAAGGGGAAGAACATCTCATTAAAATAATAGCAAATAAATAGAATCAGGGTGATGTACATCTTATTAACAAAATAAATAGGGTAATGAAGATATATACAGTTGAGCGGACAAGTACAGTGCTGAGGGAATGGGACGGGAGGGGGGAGGAGCAGAGGGAAAGGGGGGAGAAGAGGGTTTAGCTGCAGAGAGGTGAAGGGGGGGTAGAGGGAGCAGAGGGAAAAGGGGAGCTCAGTCTGGGAAGGCCTCTTGGAGGAGGTGAGCTCAGTTCAACAGTTCAAAACAGTTGGTGAGAACAGTTCAAAAGCTTAAGTCTCTGCAGTTCTATGTGCTGAAGTATTTGGATCCAAGGGAGCTTCAAGTTGAAGGATGTAAATTAAATATGTTGGAGTCGGCTGTGAGCACAGTTGTGGTTTTTTATGTGCACATACTTTAAACATTTACTATCGATATGTAGTTGATCAAGCAATAGTATTTACTGAGTATCTTCTGTGCACAGAGCATTGAACATGTACAATAGAGGAGTGTACAGTCCTAGTGTGGGAAACAGACAAAAATAATGTGCAGATAGAAGGGATAAATGGATAGTAACATGTTCCTTGAATCATGTAAGTTAAAAAAAAATAGTACTTACTATATATTCGTTCTCCTTTGCTTAAAATTTTTATTATTTTGGTCAATTGCAGGGGGTTGTCTTGGGAATTTATTAATGCATTTTGCATTATTCCTTCTGGAAAGCTATATCTTTTTTGATGAGCTTTTGTATAACCCTCCGTTTTCACGTTACCTAGAAGCACTAACTAGGGTCTTTCAGTACTCCCAGTTCTTTTGTGGTGGAAGGGTCGTGTTCTTGGAAACTTTACGCCTAATAGTCACCCGTTCCGTGCACACACACTGATCTTCCAGTATCGCAGTTTGCTGTAACTGAACAGACTCGACATGTCGGCAGAACCTTTTCCGACACCCTACCAGTGTCCTATCCAAAACGTGTAGTGAAAATAAGTATTTCGGCAGAATTTAAAGTATAACCAAGAATTGCCAAGTTTTAATTTAGAGGGATAAAGTAGTATCTGCTGAACAAAGATCAATTATAAAGACAAAAGTACACAAAATTTATGTGCAGATGAACACTAAAATTTCCCTGGTTCAATAAACAGATAATATCCTGACAAAGAGTTTGTTAAATCATTTTTATTTTATTTGGGTTCAGCGATAGTTAACATTTAATTGACTGCTAAGTCAACTGAATGATTTTATTTCTTCGCAGCATACCATAAAGGCTCCCAAAAAAGGCACAATAAAGAAGGTTTTCTACAAAGAAGGTTGTCAGGCCAATCGGCATGCTCAGCTGGTGGAGTTTGTGGAGGAAGAAACAGAAAAATCGGAATAAAAATTGAACTCAGCAACCTATTTCTTCCCTGTCTACCAATAAGAAAGTGCCTTCGTGGTTCTCTGGGAATTCTAATGAGCAGCAGTTTCATAAATAATGGTCAATCCCATTACACTCCTTCCATTCTGTTACATGTACAAAAGCGCACTTATGACCTAAATGTGGTCAATTCTTATGAAACCAAGTTTTAAACACTTTCGTAAAGACTGATCACATAAGTAATGTGTGTCCACTTTTTGGATCCAACCCTTTTCGCTCTTTATCTTCATAAGGGGCAGAGATTTGGTCAGAGGAAAGAGAAACGGGAGTTTTTTACCAATGGAATGTCCGCTCTTACAGAATGGCCAGCTGTGGGCTTGTCTCAACCTGATGGCAATAATCACTTCAGTAGCAGATTGATAGGACCGCTTCCCCAAGCGTTGGGTTGCCTTAACGTGCAATTTGTCATTTATCTTACATCTATGAATGTTATTTACATTTTGTCTTCATGATCTGGGATATTATCTTTGGACGGTCTGCCTTTAATTTTCTGTTTATTTGCCGTACACTATTTAAAGGAGAAGAATGAGACTGGGTAAATTAAAAGCACATCTTCAAGGATGGCTGACTATATCTAATGATGGTTAATGATTTTGATATATAGAATTTTTTTTTCTTTCTAGACAGGAAAGTAGAATTAAACATGACAGATTTTTATGCACCAACTATAAACTTGTAGTTTAAAAGTGATTTGTGTATGACTACAACTCTATTCTCTGTGATGCCTATGTAATTAAATCTGTACCACTTAAGCGCTATGGTAATCGCTCCACAGAATTGTGTGCATATCCTTATACTCTGCCACTTCCCTTATCTGTAATATATTTTAAAATCTGTCTCCCTCAGTAAACTCTAAGCTCCTTGAGGGCAGGGATCTCTACTGTATTGCAGTCTTACATGATCTTAGTATGATTCTCTGCATATTGTAAGTGCTCAATAAATGCTACTGATTAAAAATAATCATAAAAATAATTCTGTTTAAGTATTTACTGTGGGCCGGGCACTGTACTAAACTCTGGGGTGAATACAAGCAAATGGGGCTGGATACGGACCCTGTTCCTGTCCCACGAGGGGCTCACAGGCTCAATTCCCTTTTTACAGATGAGGAAACTGAGGCACGGGGAGTGATGTAACTTGCTCATGGTCACACTGCAGACAAGTGACAGAGCTAGGATTAGAACCCACGACCTTCTGACTTCCGGGCCCGTTATCTATCCACTACGCGTGGTCCAAGCCTGCAGCCTTCATACAGCTTCTGGGTTGCTCCAGTGGTTACCCACCACCTCTGCAAACAAACAGAAACTCCTTGTCCCCTCCTGTCTTACCTCACTGACTTCCTACTGCAACCCAGCACATTCACTTCTTTCCTCTAAAACCAACCTTGATTTTGTCTTCCTGCTGACAACCCCTTGCCCCTGTCCTGCCACTGGCCTAGAATTCTAGACTATAAGCTCTGTATGGGCTGGGAACGTGTATGCTAATTCTGTTGTACTCTCCCAAGTGCTTAGTACAGTGCGCTGTACATAGTAAGTGCTCAATAAATATCTACCCATCTTCAGGGTCATATTAAAATCACATCTCCTCCCAGGCCTTCCCCAACTAAGCCCTCATGTCTCCTCTTTCCCTTTCCCTTGGATTTGTACCCTTTATTGACCCCGTCCTCGGTCCCACAGCACTATTGGAGTCAATAAGGATGAAGAAGTATTGTTGTCGGGCAGAGGACAGGGCAGAATTAAAGCAGATGAGGATGAAGTTGAGATGAATGAGGTCACCCAGGTATCTGGATTTGTACCAGCTGCGCTTGAGCACAGGAGCGGAGGAAATATGCTGAGGAGATGATACAGGGTTGTGGGTTAGAGGTACGAGACCGGCCCAGGGATGGGGAGCAAGGGCAGTATTAAAAGGGGTCGATCTGTGCATCAAAGGAAGGTAGTTTGCGTATGGAGACCAAATCGGGCAGGATGACTTTAGAAAATCGAAAGGGGTCAAAAGACCAGAGGTCTCTGGGGCAGAAACAGGACAGATTTGTGGGGGATGGGTGTGTGGAAGAGAAGGCGATAGAGGAGGTTGTGGTTGGAGAGAGGGATTTCAGAGTCGGTGAGGGTAGTGACTGTACAGTGACTAGAGAAGATGAGGTCAAATTCTTCCTCCTACTTGGTGAGACCCATGTTAGGGATTGTTTATGATGATGGTGGTATTTGTTTAGCGCTTACTATGTGCAAAGCACCGTTCTAAGCGCTGGAGGATACAAGGTGATCAGCTTGTGCCACGTGGGGCTCACAGTTTTAATCCCCATTTTACAGATGAGGTAACTGAGGTACAGAGAAGTTAAATGACTTGCCCAAAGTCACACAGCTGGAAAGCGGCATAGCAGGGATTAGAACCCATGACCTCTGACTCCCAAGCCTGGGCTTTTTCCACTGAGCCACGCTGCTTCTTATCTTCTATCTACACCAGGGCTTAGATCAGTGTTTGACACTGATCTAACAATACCGTAATATTCTTATTATTAGTGGAACCTGCAAGTACCAACCCAGGAATAGATTAGAGGAGTAGAGGCCATCAGATACGACAAGCCATTTCCATGAAGTGAAGGGATGGTAGATGCCAGATTGGAGGGGGTCAAGGAGAGAATTCGAGGAGAGGAAGTGGAACCAGCGGATGAAGGCAACTCACTTGAGTTTGGAGAGGAATGGTAGGAGGGAGGTGGGGTCGAGGGAGGGTTTATTTAGAATAGAAGATACGTGAGCATTTTTGAAGGCAGTGTGGAAGAAGTCGTTGAAAAAGAACAGCAGAATACTGTCCCAGGGGTTGCCTCACTGGACAGGCTATGAGAGTGTTGTTGTGATGACCTTCCCAGAGCAATGAAATTCCCAAAACTTCCTTTAGTAAAAATGTATCTCAGTTCTTACTGCTATCATTTTGTTCCTTAGTTTTTTGTTGCTTTTAAAACCTGCTTGCGTTTTTAAAGTTCTAAACATACAAGAATCCCCAGTCTCGAAAATCTACAACTGTTTATTCTAGGAACTTCGATAGTACATCCAGAGCTGAATTTGAGCCGCTTGCTCAAAGCAGATTAAACTCTTGTGGAATCCGAGGGATTGTTTGGCTACATCCAGGATTAAATAGGGATAGGGCGGCATCCCTATTGCATTTTACGCAGAGTTGAAACTTTTTTATAATAATAATAATAATAATAAAGATAGTATTTAAGCGCTTACTATGTGCAGAGCACTGTTCTAAATGCTGGGGTAGATACAGGGTAATCAGGTTGTCCCACATGAGGCTCACAGTCTTAATCCCCATTTACAGATGAGGTAACTGAGGCACAGAGAAGTTAAGTGACTTGCCCACAGTCACACACAGCTGACAAGCGGCAGAGCTGCTTTATAATAATGTTGGTATTTGTTAAGCGCTTACTATGTGCCGAGCACTGGTCTAAGCGCTGGGGGGATACAAGGTGATCAGGTTGTCCCACGTGGGGCTCACAGTCTTAATCCCCATTTTACAGATGAGGGAACTGAGGCACAGAGAAGTTAAGTGACTTGCCCACAGTCGCAGAGCTGCTTTATGGCACTTACTATGTGCCAGGCACGGTAGTAAGCGCTGAGTAGATAAAAGGCAATCAGATTGGACATAGTCCCTAGCTGGATATTTACCTCAGGCTCTCATACTAACTCATTCAACCACCAGCACTTAGTAGAATGCTTTGCACATAGTAAGCACTTAATAAATACTATTATTACCCCTCCCTTATATATACATACACCCTCACTCAGGTAGTCTCGCACAAATCTTACCCAGAGTCAGGGGCAACAGCTAAACTCAGGTAAGTGGGAGCCTTCGGTTGGGCCCAAGGGGTCCGTCGATCGATCAGTGGTCTTTGAGTGTTTACTATGTGCGGAGCACTGTACTAAGCGCGCCGGAGAGCGCAATTCAATAGAGTTGGGAGAAATGTTCTCTGCCATGATGGTAGCTGCGGAGGGTTGAAGGGGAGGCGTGATAGTGGTGGTGGTCGTGGTAGTAAGTAGTCAAGGTATTAATTGAGCGCAGTGCGTTGTTTTGAGTACTTGGGAAAAATAGTAGTAACTGTCATGCATGGTCTAATGGAAAGAACATGGGCCTGGGAGTCAGAGGACGTGGGTTCTAATCCCACGTCTTGAGCTAGTCACTTCACTGGGCCTCAGTTTCCTCATCTATAAAATGGGGATTAAGAGTATGAGCCCCACGTAGGACAGGGACTTTGTCCAAACCAATTATCTTGCATCCACCCTATGCTTAGTACAGTGCCTGGCACATAGGAAGTGCTTAACAAATATCACTATCATCATCATCATTATTAAGTGCCCTCTGAATGCAATCCATTGTTTTAATCACTTAGAAAAACATGAGATAGTCATTCCATCATATTTATTGAGCGCTTACTGTGTGCCAAGCACTGTACTAAGTGCTTGGAAAGTATGCAATACAGCAATAAAGAGAGAAAATCCCTGCCCAGAACAAGCTCACAGTCTAGAGGAGGGGAGAAAGACATCATTACAAGTAAACAGGCATCAGTATAAAGAAAGAAAATTATAGCTATATACATATATTTGCTATTGTTTTAATGAGATGTTCATCCCCTTGATTCTATTTATTCCTATTGTTTTTGTCTGTCTCCCCCGATTAGACTGGAAGCCCGTCAATGGGCAGGGACTGTCTCTATCTGTTACTGCTTTGTCCATTCCAAGCGCTTAGTACAGTGCTCTGCACATAGTAAGCGCTCAATAAATACTATTGAATGAATGAAATAGTGGGGTGGGAAGAGGGGGAAAGAGCAAAGGGAGTGAGTCAGGGTGACGGGGAAGGGAGGGGGAGCTGAAGCTTATTCTGGGAAGGCCTCTTGGAGGAGGAACACCTTCAGTAGGGCTTTGAAAGGAGGGAGACTGATTGTCTGGCACATTTGAGGAGGGAAGGCATTCCAGGCCAGGGGTAGGACGTGGGCCGGGGTCGGCGACGAGACGAAAAGATCGAGGCACAATGAGGAGGTTAGCGCCAGAGGAGCGGAGTGTGCGGGCTGGACTGTAGGAGGAGAGAAGGGAGGTGAGGTAGGAGGGGGCAAGGTGAGGGAGAGCTTTGAAGCCAAGAGTGAGGAGTTTTTGTTTGATATTGAGGTAGAAAGGCAATCCCTGGAGATTTTTGAGGAGCGGGGGTGACGTGCCCTGCACGTTTCTGTAGAAAGATAATCTGGGCAACCAATTGAAATATGGATTGAAGAGGGGAGAGGCAGGAGGTTGAGAGATCAGAAAAGACGCTGATGCAGTAATACAGTCGGGTTAGGATGAGTGATCGTACTAACGTGGTCGAGGCTTGCGTGGGGAGGAAGGGGCAAAGGTGAAACTGACAGGATTTGGTGACGGATTAGATAGGTGGGTTGAATGAAACCAGAGTGTGGCCTAGTGGAAAGAGCCTGGGCTTGGAAGTCAGAGGTCATGAGTTCGAATCTCAGCTCTGCCACTTGTCAGCTGTGTGACTGTGGGCAAGTCACTTCACTTCTCTGTGCCTCCGTTACCTCATCTGTAAAATGGGGATTAACTGTGAGCCTCACGTGGGACAACCTGATTACCCTGTATCTACCCCAGTGCTTAGAACAGTGCTCTGCACATAGTAAGCGCTTAGCAAATACCAAATTTTTTTTTTTAACTCAGATCTGGGGAAATAGATTGAACAGTGAAGAGAAGCAGCATGGTTTAGTGGAAAGACCACGAGCCTGTGAGTCAGAGGACCTGGGTTCTAATCTTGCCTTACTAATTCCTTGAAAGTGTATCCCGGAGGAAGTCACTTGACATCTCTGTGCCTCACTTTCCTCCACTAAAATGGGGATTAAATCCTATTTCCTCCTACTTGGACTGGGAGCCCCATGTGGGTCAGGGACTATGTCTATCCTGTTTAGCTTGTGCTTAGTAGAGTGCTTGGCTCATTGTAAGTGCTTAACAAATACCGTAAACCATAATACTGTAAAATAATAATAATGTTGGTAATTAAGTGCTTACTATGTGCAGAGCGCTGTTCTAAGCGCTGGGATAGATACAGGGTAATCAGGTTGTCCCATGTGAGGCTCACAGTTAATCCCCATTTTACAGATGAGGTAACGGAGGCACAGAGAAGCCTCCGTTCTAAGAGGCGCGTTCTGAGAAGCGCTGTTCTAAGCGCTGGGATAGATACAGGGTAATCAGGTTGTCCCACGTGAGGCTCACAGTCTTCATCCCCATTTTACAGATGAGAGAACTGAGGCACAGAGAAGTTAAGTGAATTGTCCACAGTCCCACAGCTGACAAGTGGCCGAGCTGGAATTCGAACCCATGACCTCTGACTCCCAAGCCTGGGCTCTTTCCACTGAGCCATGCTGTTCGTCACACACAAAGAAAATACCCAGGGGGCAAGTAGGGGGAAGCTGTAAAATGTAAAAGCCTTATTAAAGTCCCATCTCCTCCCAGAGGCCTTCCTTAAGCTCTCATTTTCCCTACTCCCTCTCTCTTCTGCGTCACCCGTGTACTTGGACCTGTACACTTTAAGTACTTGCCTTCACCTTCAGCCCCTCGACACTTACACACACATCCAGCGTGGCTCAGTGGAAAGAGCACAGGCTTTGGAGTCAGAGCTCATGGTTTCGAATCCCAGCTCGGCCACTTGTCAGCTGTGTGACTCTGGGCAAGTCACTTCACTTCTCTGTGCCTCAGTTACCTCATCTGTAAAATGGGGATTAAGACTGTGAGCCCCAAGTGGGACAACCTGATTCCCCTGTGTCTACCCCAGTGCTTAGAACAGTGCTCGGCACATAGTAAGCGCTTAACAAATACCAACATTATTACATTATTATTATATCCTTGTACTCTGCCATTTCCACATCTGTATTTATATGTTCTGTTTTGCTTTGCTGTCTGTCTCCCCCGTTTAGACTGTGAGCCCGTCATTGGGCAGGGATTGTCTCTAACTGTTGCCGAATTGTACATTCCAAGCGCTTACTACAGTGCTCTGCACATAGTAAGCGTTCAATAAATACTATTGAGTGAATGAATAAAGCTATGTAGAAAAGTGTTTCAGTGGTGGGGTGAGTGAATACCCAAATATGCAGGTAATTCAGTCATGCGGAAGTGGTAATTGGAGTGGGTATAGGCTGAGGAGATGAGAGATCAAATCAGGGAAGACTTCCTGAAGGAGATGTGACTCCAAATTGACCTTGAAGATGGTCTGCAGGATGTGATGGGGGCGGGTGTTTCAGGAAGAAGGGAGGGGCGAGCAAGAGGTTTCAGCTAAAGGGATGAGAACAAGACAAGCTGAGTTGGTTGTGAGTAAGAAAGCTTCTGAGGTGTGTTACAGATGGAGAGGTGCAAGGTTTAATTTAGAGAGAGCTGATTGAGTTCTTTAAAGTCAACGGTCTGGAATTTCTGATTTTTGCCAAAGGGATGTTGAAGGTGTTGTTTTGGATTCTCCCAGGTGCTTAGTACAGTGCTGTGCACACAGGGAGAGCTCATTAAATGACTGATGTGTGCAGAATGATTTTTAGAAAACGATCTAGGCAGCAGAGTGACGTAAGGACTGGAGAGGGGAAAGCTTGGAGGAAGGGAAATCAGCGAGGAGGCTGATGCAATAGTCAAGTCAGGATGTGGCAAGTACTGGATTAACATGCAAAAAAAAATGCTAATTCCCAGACCCACTTTAATTACTCTGAAATAAAGCTGCTAATTCAGGAAACAGGCAGGAGTCATTAAGTTTAATTTTATATTTTTAAATCGGTTGTGCAAAAAAATGCCTATCAACATGCCCTTTGTCGTTTCTTTTCTTTTCTTAGACTGTGGGACCTGATTATTTTGCATCAACCCCAGAGCTCAGTACAGTGCTTGGCACATGAGCAGTTAAATACATCATATTATTCCCCTCTACTTTTACTTTCAAGCAATCCATGCATTGATTTTTTTTTTTATTATGAGGAGAATCTAAAATTGAACCAGGCCCATTTTTACAATGGGCATTGTTTTAATCGTGACATAAATGACAGACCCCAACAATCAAATCCCACAACTTTGCCCTGCAGAATCATAAAAACCTGAGTCATTGCATGTTACCTTCTCAAAGAAATGCATACCTTTCTCCAGGAATACATGCAGTGCCTTTACCCTCCAAATCCTGTCTCCTTTCTTCACATCTCTCTTGCTGTTCATATTTGTCTTGTTTTTCATGTTCCCAAGAACAACCGCCTAGAACTATAGAGCATTATTCCTCCTCGGGGCACTCGGTAGATTCATGCTGGCTGACTGCGTGAGAAATTACCGCCAGAGCGCATTTATCAGAGCCCGTGCCAGGCAGCCTTCTGAAGCCCACTTTATACACTTCCAGGACAATTCCAATTTACAGAATGAAACAAAACGAAACTCACGATTCTCTAACTGGTTGACAGGAGAGTTTTCCTCCAGCCAAACAGAACTGATGCAATTACTCATTCTGAGAGTTCCTGAAATGACAATCCAGCCAGCTGTGGGCCCTGTCCTCAACTGGGATGATCACACCTGCCCAATCCCCTTGATTGAGCTGGCTCGCTGTCTTTCAGTTAGCACCAAAATTACACACACACCCCTCCCCCGACCAATTGCACCGGCAGATGGAACTCTGCATACAGAAAGGCAGAAATTAAGGCAATTATTCAAGTAATTGAGGCAGAGAACTTTCACCTGCCTCAATTTCCCTAATAATTGGGGCAAGAGTGGGATTTATTTAAGAATTCCTCAATTCTCTCCTCCGCTTTAGTCACAGAAACGGTTGTATACTACTTGCTGCACAGCTTCTTCGATCCTTTCTGAAACTTCTTCTGCTGGTAGTGTAACTCTGAATCATCCATTAAGGAAGGGCTCTTCATATTGCCTTCCCTCCCCCAACCACCTAAGAGGGAATCCACATCAGGCCTGTCAGTTTCTGGGGCCATAAACCCTGGAAACTGGTATTTTGCAGGTCCATCCATCAATCAATGGTATTTATTGAGCACTTACTCTTTCATTCAATAGTATTTATTGAGCGCTTACTATGTGCAGAGCACTGTACTAAGCGCTTGGGATGAACAAGTCGGCAACAGAGAGAGACAGTCCCTGCCGTTTGACGGGCTTACAGTCTGATCGGGGGAGACGGACAGACAAGAACAATGGCAATAAACAGCGTCGAGGGGAAGAACATCTCGTAAAAACATTGGCAACTAAATAGAATCGAGGCGATGTACAATTCATTAACAAAATAAATAGGGTAACGAAAATATATACAGTTGAGCGGACGAGTACAGTGCTGTGGGGATGGGAAGGGAGAGGTGGAGGAGCAGAGGGAAAAGGGGAAAATGAGGCTTTAGCTGCGGAGAGGTAAAGGGGGGATGGCAGAGGGAGTAGAGGGGGAAGAGGAGCTCAGTCTGGGAACGCCTCTTGGAGGAGGTGATTTTTAAGTAGGGTTTTGAAGAGGGAAAGAGAATCAGTTTGGCGGAGGTGAGGAGGGAGGGCGTTCCGGGACCGCGGGAGGACGTGACCCGGGGGTCGACGGCTGGATAGGCGAGACCGAGGGACGGCGAGGAGGTGGGCGGCGGAGGAGCGGAGCGTGCGGGGTGGGCGGTAGAAAGAGAGAAGGGAGGAGAGGTAGGAAGGGGCAAGGTGATGGAGAGCCTCGAAACCTAGAGTGAGGAGTTTTTGTTTGGAGCGGAGGTCGATAGGCAACCACTGGAGTTGTTTAAGAAGGGGAGTGACATGCCCAGATCGTTTCTGCGGGAAGATGAGCCGGGCAGCGGAGTGAAGAATAGACCGGAGCGGGGCGAGAGAGGAGGAAGGGAGGTCAGAGAGAAGGCTGACACAGTAGTCTAGCCGGGATATAACGAGAGCCCGTAACGGTAAGGTAGCCGTTTGGGTGGAGAGGAAAGGGCGGATCTTGGCGATATCGTAGAGGTGAAACCGGCAGGTCTTGGTAACGGATAGGATGTGTGGGGTGAACGAGAGGGACGAGTCAAGGACGACACCGAGATCGCGGGCCCGAGAGACGGGAAGGATGGTCGTGCCATCCACGGTGATAGAGAAGTCTGGGAGAGGACCGGGTTTGGGAGGGAAGATGAGGAGCTCAGTCTTGCTCATGTTGAGTTTTAGGTGGCGGGCCGACATCCAGGTGGAGACGTCCCGGAGGCGGGAGGAGATGCGAGCCCGAAGGGAGGGGGAGAGGACAGGGGCGGAGATGTAGATCTGCGTGTCATGTGCGTAGAGATGGTAGTCGAAGCCGTGAGAGCGAATGAGTTCACCGAGGGAGTGAGTGTAAATGGAGAACAGAAGAGGGTACAGAGCACTTTATTAAGCACTTGAGAGAATACAAAAGAGTTGGTAGATACATTCCGTGCCCACGAGGAGCTTATAGTCTGGAAGGGAAGACAAATTAAATGCCAAAACAAATGCCAAAACAAAACAAATGCCAAAGGGATGTTGAAGGTGTTGTTTTGGACTCTCCCAGGTGCTTAGTACAGTGCTCTGCACACAGTGAGAGTTCATTAAATGATTGATACGTGCAGAATGATTTTTTAGAAAAGCATGTTTTCCTAAAATGCTTTTTACGTTTTTCTAAAACGCAAGATGTGGACGTAAGCGTTGTGGGGCCGAAGGTGGTGTGACTATCAAGGGCTTACAGGGTACAAAGCAGCATGGCTTAGTGGAAAGAGAGCAGGCTTGGGAGTCAGAGGATGTGGGTTCTAATCTTGGATCTGCCACTTGTCTGTTGTGTGACCTTGGGCAAGCTACTTAACTTCTCTGTGCCTCGGTTACCTCATCTGTAAAATCGGGATGAAGTCCTTGGGACAACCTTGTATCTACGCCAGAGCTTCAAACAGTGCTTGGCACATAGTAAATGCTTAACAAATACCATAATAATAATAATAATAATGTTGGTATTTGTTAAGCGCTTACTATGTGCCGAGCACTGTTCTAAGCTCTGGGGTCCGCACAGGGGAATCAGGTTGTCCCACGTGGGGCTCACAGTCTTAATCCCCATTTTACAGATGAGGTAACTGAGGCACCGAGAAGTTAAGTGACTTGCCCAAAGTCACACAGCTGACAAGTGGCTGAGCCGGGATTCGAACCCATGAACTCTGACTCCAAAGCCCAGGCTCTTTCCACTGAGCCACGCTGCTTATCATCATTATTATTATTACAAATCGTTGAGGAACAGCATGGCTTCGTGGAAAGAGGATGGGCTTGGGAGTCAGAGGTCATGGGTTCTAATCCCAGCTCCACCACTTGTCAGCTGTGTTGCTTTGGGCAAGTCACTTCACTTCTCTTGGCCTCAGTTACCTCATCTGTAAAACGGAGATTAAAACTGTGAGCCCCGCGTGGGACACCCTGATTACCTTGTAACTATCCCAGGGCTTGACAAATAGTAAGGGCTTAACAAATACCATTATTATTATTATAATTACATAGATGATGCAGAAGGGAGAGGAAATAGGAAAAAAGTGGGCTTAACTGGCTTCTAGGAGGAGATATGATTTTAATAAAGTTTTGAAGTTGGGGAGAGCGGTGATCTATTATATTTGTGAGTGTATATGTGTGTGTGTGGCGGGAGGGAGAGCTCCAAGCCAGAGGGAGGACGTGGGCGAGGGCTCGGGCTGAGGGAGGACGTGGGCTAGGACTCGGTGGTGACATAGATGTGAACGAGGTACAGCGAATAGGTTGGCATTTGAAGAGCCAAGTGAGCCTACTTGGGGATTCTGTCACATCTGTGGTTCTAGCACCATCCCCCAAACCTCTCCAAGACCTCTGGGACTCCAAAGTGGGCGCAACCTGCTAGTCCAGTGCTTCGCTCATAGGAAGTGCTTAATAAATACCATTGCTTCGAGCCCCTGTCGGACTCCTGCTCTGGCCAGTTCCCCGCGGCCGGAACGTGAGCAGGTGCCGGCTTGGGGCCGCAGCTTGAGGGAAAACCTTACCAGGCCGTGAAGGGCAGGTGGGGGCAGATACTGGAACTGGGGCCTCAGGGGGAAGGGCAGATGGGGAGGGTATTGGTGAGCCTCACCTGTGTCTCCCTTTGATCATCTTAAGTATGCCCCAGCACGCTAATCGTGTAGTAAGTGATTATTATTATTAAATGCCGTCGAGTCGTTTCCGATTCTTAGAGACTCCACGGATATACTCTCTCCGGAACGTCCTGTCCTCCTCCATGATCCACAACCTTTCTAACGGTTCTTCTGCTATCGTTGTTTTGGACTCTCTCCATCTAGCTGCCGGACCGCCTCTTCCACATGTTCCCTGGGCTTTTCCTAGCATTAGTGTCTTCTCCAAAGAATTTGTCCTCTTGATTATGTCTCCAAAATATGCTAATCTAAGTCGAGTCATTTGGCCTTCCAAAGGGGACTTTGGCTTAATTTGCTCCAAATTCCATTTGTTTGTTTTTCGTGCAGTTAATGGTATTCGCAGAACGGTGCTCAGCATTTAGAACAGTGCTTGGCACATAGTAAGCGCTTAACAAATGCCATCATTATTAGTAGCATCATTATTATTAAAAGCCTTCTCCAACACCACGTTTCGAAAGAACCGATTTTTTTCTATCCTTTTTTTTTTCCACTGTACAGCTTTCAGGTTCATACATTGTCACTGGAAACACCATAGAACAGATGTTATTATTCTTATATGGCCCAGTGGATAGAGCATGGGCCTGGAAGTCAGAGGGTCCTGAGTTCTAGTTCCGGTTCCGCCTCTTGTCAACTGACTGACTGACTTTATTCTCTGGGCCTCAGTTGTGTCATCTGTGGAGTGGGGATTAGGATCGTGGGCCCCATGTAGAACATGGACTGGGTCCAACCTGATTTGCTTGTGATAATAATAATCGTGGTATTTATTAAGCACTTTCTATGTGCCGGGCAATATACTGAGTGCTGCGGTAGATACGAGCAAATCGGATTGGACATAGTCCCTGTCTCACACGGAGCTCGCGATCTCGGTCTCCGTTTTCTAGATGGTGAGAGCTGGAACCTGGAGAGGTGAAGGGTCTTGCCCAAAGTCGCGCAGCAGACGAGCGGCAAAGCCGAGATTAGAGCCCGGGTCCTTCTGACTCCCAGGTCTGTGCTGTGTCCACTAGGCCACACTGCTCCTCCACCCCGGTGCTTGGTACAAAACTTGGCACATAGTAAGCGCTTAACGAATACTACAATTATTATTATTATCACTCCAGCTGTCAGGGCAGATCAGAGCCGCCTGCGTGGGCCGGGGGCAGAATCCCACCTTCCCAGCGGCAAGGGGATGGCCCCGATGAGCTCTGGATAGAGCCACGGTTGTATAATGTTTTTGCCCCCGTCAGCCAGCCAGCAGACAGGTGTCCGGTGGTGGGAGGAATCCAGAATGAACGAGAATGTGGGGTCCGGATGGGGGTGGGGAGGTAGCGGGGCAGAAGCGGGGAGCTTTAGGGATAAAGACTGGTTCCTGACTCACCCCTGACTCTGGGGCTGCTGGTCTACGTGGGTGACCAGCGGGACAGCGAGGGCAGTGCCCTTAACTCGGCCCCTGAGAGCCGATGCCGTGGGCTCATCGTGGGTGGCCGGGTGGAGCCGGGGATGGGAGCGGAGCCACACGGTTTCCGGGACCGAGGGCAGCCCCGCGGCCTCCTCCCAGCCTCTGACGTCCGGTTCTGGGCCGGCACCACCTGGCCAACAGGTGCCCATCCGACCCCTGAGGCGTCCGGCTCCTTGATCTCGAGCTGTTGGGGTTCTGCCCGTTTTCACCGTAGCCCCCTACCTCGACCCCAAGTCACCCCTCCCTTCAGCCTTCGCCCACCAAATGGAGAGAGGCCGGCGGGGCTAGCAGCCCAAATAGGAGGCCTCCGGCGGACACCTCGGGCCCGCGGGAGGGAGGAATGATAATAATAATAATACTAGCGGTATTTGCTGAGCACTTACTAAGTGCCAGGCACTGTCCTAAGCACTGGGGTAGCTACAAGCAACTTGGGTTGGACACAGTCCCTGTCCCACATGGGGGACACAGTCTCAATCCCCACTTTGCAGATGAGGTTACTGAGGCAAAGTGGAGTGATTCGCCCAAGGCCACAAGGCGGACAAGTGGTGGAGCCATGATTAGAACCCGTGACCTTCTGACTTCCGGGCCCGCGCTCTATCCACTATACCAACAATCCCGCAGCCCTGATGTCGAAAGCCCAACCTAAACTTGGGCCACCTTGCGGGGCCAGAGGGAAAAAACGGGGCTTGGGGTAATGCAGGTGGCCATAGTCTGGTCAAGTGGATAGAGCAAGGGCCTGGGAGTCAGGAGGTCATGGATTCTAATCCTGGTTCCACCACTTCATTCCTTCATTCATTTATTCACTTGTATTTATTGAGCGCTTACTGTGTGCAGAGCACTGTACTACATGCTTGGAAAGTACAATTCAGCAATAGAGACAATCCCTGCCCACACCGGGCTCACAGTCTAGAAGAGGGGAGACAGGAATCAATAGCAGTAAACAGGCATCAGTAGTATCAATATAAATAAATAGAATTATAGATCTATGCACAACATTAACCACTTGTCTCCTGTGTGGCCTTGGGCAAGTCACTCCACTTCTCTGGGCCTCAGTTGCCTCATCTGTAAAAGGGGGATTTAAGACTGTGAGCCCCATGGGGGACATGGATCATGTCCAACCTGATTGGCTTGTATGGACCCCAGCGCTCAATACACTGCCTGGCATATGGTAAGCGCTTAACAAATATCATTTTTTTAAAAAGCCTGGATTCTATTTATATTAGTGTCTGTCTCCCCCTCTAGACTGTCAGCTCACTGTGGGCAGGGAATGTGACTGTTATATTGCTATATTGTACTGTCTCAAGCACTTGGTATAGTGCTCTGCGTAGGAAGCTCTGCCACTTGTCAGCTGTGTGACTGTGGGCAAGTCACTTAACTTCTCTGTGCCTCAGTTACCTCATCTGTAAATGGGGATTCACTGTGAGCCTCACGTGGGACAACCTGATTACCCTGTACTTACCCCAGCGCTTAGAACAGTGCTCTGCACATAGTAAGCGCTTAACAAATACCAACATTATTATTATTAAAAAATATGATTGGCTGAATGACTGATTGACTGATTGATTGATGTACCACTAACCCTCTACACTGACTAAGGGGCTGGCTGCTTTAGTGGGCTTGTACTGAACCCTCTGTTACTACAGGGAATTCAACCCAGAGGACCTAATTGAATTTGAATTTGGGGGTGAAAACGGGGATGATAATAATAATAATGATGATATTTGTTAAGCGCTTACTATGTATCCAGCTCCGTTCCAAACACTGGAATAGATACAATCGAATTAGGTTGGGCACAGTCCCTGTCCCACCTGGGGCTCACACTCGTAATCCCCATTTTCCAGATGAGGTAACTGAGGCAGAGAGAAATTGAGGGCACATCTCCTCCAGAGAGGCCTTCCCTGACTAAGCCCCACTTTCCCCTTCTCCCACTCCCTTCTGGGTTGCCCTGACTTGCTCCCTCTTTTCATCCCCGCTCCCAGCCCCACAACACTCTGTACATATCTGTATATATCCCCCTCCTTCGAGAAGTGACATGACTTGCCCAAGATCACACGACCGACAAGTGGTGAAGGCAGAATTAGAACCCAGGTCCTTCTGACTCCCAGGCCCATACTTTATCCACTAAGGCATGAGGTGGGCAGGATATATTGGACAATCACAATGTTGGGTCTTTCCAGCCCTGTTTGGAAATTTGGGTCCTGCTAAAGATTCATTCATTCAATCGTATTTATTGAGCGCTTACTGTGTGCAAAGCACTGAACTAAGCGCTCGGAAGAGTAAATAAGCAAGTCTGGGAGTCCAGCTCAGCCCATTCAGATTTTTCCAGTGACTCTCATGGGATGGACACCTATGGGGGCCCACAACCATGAGGGAGGGAAGGGCAGACACCTGTGAGCGTCTCCCACTATACTGAGATCCTCACACAGGAGCACTGGCAGGATTATGGCAGAGCAGCAGGACTGGAGGGGGACATAGTCTAATAATAATAGTAATAATTATGGTATTTGTTATGTGCTAAGCACTAAGCACTATGCCAAGCACTAGGGTAGATACAAGATAATCGGGTTCCGCATGGGGCTTACAGTGGAAGAGGGAGGGAGAACAGGTATTGAGTATCCATTGTGCAGATGAGGGAACTGAGGCACAGAGAGGTTAAGCGACTCACCCAAGGCCTCATTCATGCATTCATTCTTTCAGTCAATCGTCTTTATTGAGCGCTTGCTGTGTGAAGAGCACTGTACTAAGTGCTTGGAAGAGTACAAGACAATAAATGGACACATTCTCTCCCAACAACGAGCTTACCGTCTCGAAGGAGGGGGATATATACAGATATGTACATAGTGTTGTGGGGCTGGGAGCGGGGATGGAAAAAGGAAGCCAGTCAGGGCAACGCAGAAAGGAGTGGAAGAAGGGGAAAGTGGGGCTTAGTCAGGGAAGGCCTCTTTGGAGGAGATATGTGCCCTCAACAAAGGGGAAAGGGAAGAGAGCGATTGTCAGATTTAAGGAGGGAGGGTGTTTCAGGCCAGAGGCAGGTTGTGGGCGAGGGGTCGGTGGCCAGATGATGAGATCGAGGCACAGTGAGAAGGTTGGCATTAGAGGAGCGAAGTGTGCGGGCTGGATTGTAGTAGGACAGTAGTGAGACGAGGTAGGAGGAGGCTAGGTGATTAAGTGCTTTAAAGGCAATGGGGAGGAGTTTTTGTCTGATGCAGAGGTGGATGGGCAACCGCCGGAGTTTCTTGCGGAGCGGGGAAATGTGTCCTGAGCATTTCTGTCGAAAAAGAAGGTGTGGGTGGATCTGCGATTAGAATCCAGGTCTGACTCCCGAGCCCATGTTCTTTCCTCTATGCCATGCTGTTTCTCATCCATGGTCATGCTGCTTCTAGTCCAAGACCTGTTGCATTCAGCCTTAAAGCCTGTGTTCGGGAGTTTCTCTTTGATGCGGGGAGGAATGGGTCATGATTGAAAGGTTTATGAGTACTGGGAGGTGACACCCAGAATAATGTTTTATAAAAATGATCGAGGAGACAGAGCAAATCAGGGACTACAGAAGGAAGAGAGACTGGAGACGGGGAGGTTTTTGTGGAAGCTGATGTAGTCCAGCTGATGTTATGACAGCTACCTGGACTAGCACGGTAGCAGTCTGGATGGAGATTTAGGAGTGGATTCTGGAAATGTTGTGAAGGAATAGCCGACAGGAGTTGGTGGCCAACCAAACACGTGGGTTGAATGAGAGAGGGGAGTAAAAAATAATGCCGAAATTGTAGGCTTGAGTGACGGGGATAATGGTGAAGTTTTAGAGGTGATATGAAAGTTAGAAGGATAGGATTTGGGAGGGAAGATGAGGAGTTCAGTTTTAGACTTTTTGAGCTAAACATGCTGGCAGGAGATCCATGTCATATCCGGCAGATAATCAGTCTCCCCATCTTCAAAATCTTATTAAAGGCACATTTCTTCCAAGAGGCCTTCCCCGACTAAGCCCTCATTTCCTCTTCTCCCATTCCCTTCTGCTTTGCCCCTGCATTAGGATTTGGACACTTTATTCACCCTTCCCTTGAATCTACAACATTTTATGTGCATATCCATAATTTATTTATTGACATTAGTGTCTGTATCCCCGCCTACACTGTAAGCTCTTTTTTTATGGTATTTGTTAAGCACTTACTATGTGCCAAGCACTGTAAAAACTGAGGGTAGATACAAGCTAATCAGTTGGATCCAGTCTATGTCCCACATGAAGCTCACAGTCTTAAATCCCCATTTTATAGATGAGATAACTGAAACACAGAGAATTCATTCATTCAATAGTATTTATTGAGCGCTTACTATGTGCAGAGCACTGTACTAAGCGCTTGGAATGAACAAGTCGGCAACAGATAGAGACAGTCCCTGCCGTTTGACGGGCTTACGGTCTAATCGGGGGAGACGGACGGACAAGAACAATGGCAATAAATAGAGTCAAGGGGAAGAACATCTCGTAAAAACAATGGAAATGGCTTGCCCAAGGTCATACAGCAGACACGTGGCAGAGCCAGGATTAGAACCCAGCTCCTTCAGACTCCAAGGCCCGTGCTCTAGTCACTAGACCACACTGCTTCTCAATGTGGGCGGGGAACGTGCCTACCAAATCTGTTGTGTCGTATCTGTTGCCAATTTGTACATTCCAAGCGCTTAGCACAGTGCTCCGCACATAGTAAGCGCTCAATAAATACTATTGAATGAATGAATGTTGTGTTGTATTCTCCCAATAGAGTGCTCTGCATAAAAGTGCTCAATAAGGAGAACATTGGTGACTTTGGAGAGCGAGGTCTCGGTGGGATGAAAGCTGGATGGGAAGTGACCGCAGCGATGCATACAACTTACTTGAAGAGTTTGGGCAGGCATGGCAGGAGGGACCTGGGGTGATGGATGGTGCAGTGGAGTTCAGAGAAGGTTTCTCATTTTATTTTACAATATTTCCCCAAAGCACAAAGTACAAAATCAATCATATTTTTGAGCTCTTAATTGTATTTAGTGAGCTCTTACTGTACAGAGCACTGTACATGGGTGCTCGGGAGAGGAAAATACAACAGAGTTGGTAGAACATGAACTCCCTGCCCACGGAAAACTTCAAATCCTGTCGGTGGCAGCCAATGGAGAAAAAATGCATTTTAAAAAGCACCAGTCAGAGGCCCATCCTGTCGAAGAACCGCTTTCATTGGAGTTGTTGTGACTCGTCCTTTCCTATTCCCCACCCTCCGTTTCCCACCCGGTTTTCCTTCCCACTTTACTTTCCCATCACTGGGGTTTCCAAAATACATTAAGAACCGTCCTAAACCCTCTTTCTACTTTACTAATAGTTGAAATCTCTCTTTTGTTCTCATCTCCCCAGGCTGTTGCTTTGACTTAAGCTGGGTCCTGCTACTTTTGAACCTTTGCCAAAACTGCACTCCCCTACCTGTTTCTCTGACATCAGCATTCTAGTGCTATCTGCATATGTTACTCCTGTATTAAAGGAGCTTTCGCTTCGAATTTTTCAAGTCTGTGCAATGAACTAGCAGTCGCTCTGCCATACACTTCCTTATTAGGAGACCTATCATCGGTGTCAAAAGAATGGTCGACACAAAGACATTCTTGCCTCTCCCCTGGCGGGAGCTGTTCCTCCCAGTAGATCCACCTTTCTAGTTATTGCTAAGCTTCTAATCACATTCGGGTAAAATAGTTCGCAAATTTAGATTCATTCATTCAGTGGTACTTATTGAGCGCTTACTGTGCGCAGAGCACTGTACTAAACATTTGGGAGAATACAATATAACAATAAAAAGACACATTCCCTGCCCACAAGGAGCTTACAGTCTAGAGGGTGGGAGACGGACACCAATACAAATAAATAAATGATAGATAATAATGTTGGTATTTAAGCGCTCACTATGTGCCGAGCACTGTTCTAAGCGCTGGGGTAGATACAAGGGAATTAGGTTGTCCCACGTGAGGCTCACAGTCTTAATCCCCATTTTACAGATGAGGGTACTGTGGGGCTGGGAGAGGGGAAGAACAAAGGGTGTGGGAGAAGAGGAAAGGAAGGGAAGGAAGGGCTTAGTCTTAGATCCATTCAGTCGTATTTATTGAGCACTTACCGTTTGCAAAGCACCGTACTAAGCGCTAAAACACCGTACTAAAGCCCTTGGATAGAAGTTGCGTTTGGGTTGTTCTGTTTTAGAACATTCCTAACTCTGCTTAGTACAATGCTCTGCACATAGTAAGCGCTCAATAAATACTATTGAATGAATCTATCAGCTGTGTGACTTTGGACAAGTCACTTAACTTCTCTGTGCCTCAGTTCCCTCATCTGTAAAATGGGAATTAAGACTGTGAGCTCCACATGGGACAACCTGATTACCTTGTATCTACACCAGTGCTTAGAACAGTGCTTGGCATATAGTGAGCGCTTAACAAATACCATTATTATTATTATTGTTCTAATGCTTTTTCCTGACTCAGGTCTCTTTCATTTGGTAGACTATTAAAATAATTATGGCATTTATTTAGAACTTACTCTGTTAACCGTTGGGATAGATACGCGGCTGGATTCAGTCTCAGTGCCACATTTTCCAGATGAGGAAACTGAGAGAGGTCAAATGACTTGCTTAAAATCACACAGCTGACGGGTCTGCTGTAAACCCAGGTGTCCTGACTCTTAGTTCCATGCTCTTTCCCCTAGGCTTCCATGATTTCCTGTAGAATAACTGAATTTATTCCTCCGATCCTGCTGTTCTGGATTCAGTATTTTTATCAATGACTTTCATTCATTCATTCATTCAGTTGTATTTATTGAGCACTTACTGTGTGCAGAGCACTGTACTAAGCACTTGGAAAGTACAATTCGGCAACCGATAGAGGCAATCCCTACCCAGAAATGGACTCACAGTCTAGAAGGGGGAGACAGACAACAAAACAAAACAAGTAGACAGGCATTAGTAGCAGCAAAATAGATAAATAGAATCATTCATTCATTCATTCAATAGTATTTATTGAGCGCTTACTATGTGCAGAGCACTATACTAAGCGCTTGGAATGAACAAGTCGGCAACAGATAGAGACAGTCCCTGCCGTTTTCTGGGCTTACGGTCTAATCGGGGGAGACAGTCTAATCGGGGGACAGTCTAATCGGGGGAATCATAGATATATATACATCATTAATAAAATAGAGTCATAAATATGTACAAATATACACAATTGCTGTGGGGAGGGGAAGGGGGTAGAGCAGAGGGAGGGAGTAGGGAGAATGGGCAGGGGAGGAGGGGCAGAGGGAAAGAGAGGGCTCAGTCTGGGAAGGCCTCCTGGAAGAGGCGAGCTATCAGTAAGGCTTTGAAGAGGGGAAGAGAGTTAGTTTGGCGGATGTGAGGAGGGAGGGCATTTCAGGTCAGAGGTAGGACATGGGCCAGGGGTCGATGGTGGGCCAGGTGAGAACGAGGCCCACTGAGGAGGTGAGCGGCAGAGGAGCAGAGCGTGCTGGCTGGGCTCTAGGAGGGGGCAAGGTGATGGAGAGCTCTGGAGCCAGTAGTGAGACTTGGATGAAGGATTGAAAGTCTATTCATTGTCCGTGGATTTCACTTGTATTCCTCCGTTTATTCATTCAATAGAATTCATTGAATGCCTTCTATGAACAAGGCACTGAACTAGGTGCTTGGAAATATAAATAGTAATAGCATTTTTCAGCATTCCTGTGTGCAAAGCAGTGAACTAAAGAGTGGGAAAGAATTACACTGGTGGAAAAGACTAAGAGTATGAGTAGCAGACGTGGTCCCTGCTCTCAAGGACCTTATTATCAACCAGAAACTCCTTACCATCAGTTTTAAAACACAATTAGCTTGTTTCTCTCCTACTGATTTCCTGCTACATCTTTACATCTCCTGGCTGATTTCCTACTATAACCTTGCACACTTTGCTCCTCTATCACCGGCTTGCTCACTTTGCCTTGATCTCTTCTATCTTGCCCCCTTGTCAATCCCTTGCCCACATCATTCGTTCAATTGTATTTATTGAGCGCTTACTGTACGCAGAGCACTGTGTTAAAAGAGAAGCAGCGTGGCTCCGTGGAAAGAGCCCGGGCTTGGGAGTCAGAGGTCATGGGTTCGAATCCCAGCTCTGCCATTCGTCAGCTGTGTGGCTCTGGGCAAATCACTTAACCTCTCTGGGCCTCAGTTACCTCATCTGTAAAATGGGGATGAAGACTAGGAGCCTCACGTGGGCCAACCTGATTACCCTGAATCTACCCCAGCGCTTAGAACAGTGCTCTGCACATAGTAAATGTTTAACAAATACCAACATTATTATTATTATTATTGTTAAGCGCTTGGGAGAGTGCAGTATCCATTCATTCAGTCAATCGTATTTATTAAGCAATTACTGTGTGCAGAGCACTATACTAAGCACTTGGGAAAGTACAATACAACAATGAACAGTGACATTCCCTGCCCACAATGAGCTCACAATACAACAATAAACATACATGTTTCCTGCCCACAAAGAATTTACTGTCTGGATGGGGAGACAGACATTAACATAAATAAGTAAATGACAGGTATGTACATAAGTGCTGTGGGGTTAGGAGGGGGGATGAACAAAGCGAGCAAGTCAGGGTGACACAGAAGGGAGTGGGAGAAGAGGAAACGGGGGGCTTTGTCAGGGAAGGCTCCTGGAGAAGATGTGCCTTCAATAAGGCTTTGGAAGAGGGGAGAGTAATTGTCAGATTTGAGGAGGGAGGGAGGGCATTCCAGACCAGAAGCAGGACATGGGTGAGGGGTTGGCAGAGATAGGTGAGATCGAGGCACACTGGGAAGGCTAGCAGAGTGGGTGGGCTAGGTTGTAGAAGGAGAGTAGTGAGGTGAGGTAGGAGACAACAAGGTGATGGAGAGCTTTAAAGCCAATGGTGAGGAGTTTTTGTTTGATGCCAAAGTGGATGGGCAACCACTGGAATTTTCTGAGGAATGGGGAAACATGTCCTGAACATTACCGTAGAAAAATGATCCTGGCAGCAGAGTGAATGGAATGGCTTCCCCCTCCATATAAGAGAACACCACTCTCCCCACCTTCAAAGTCTTATTAAAATCACATCTCCTCTGAGAAGCCTTCCCTGATGAAACCCTCTTTTCCCCTGCAACCTCTCCCTTCTGCATTGCCTATGCACTGGATATTCACCCCACCCTCAGCCTCACAGCACCTATGTACAGATCCAAAATTTGTTTATGTATTTTAATTTCTGTCTCCCCCTTATTGTCTGTGTTCAGTGCAGGCATGGCCAGTGGACTCAAACAGCCACTTCCCTTTCTTTTATAGCATTTGTTAAGTGCTTACTATGTGCCAAACACTGTTCTAAGCACTGGGGTATGTATAAATTAATTAGGTCAGACAAAGGCCCTGTCCCAATTGGGGCTCACAATAAAAGAAGGAGTGAGAACAGGTATTTAATTCCCATTTTACAGTTGAGGAAACTGATGTGCAGAGAAGTTAAGTGATTTGCCCAAGGTCACACAGCAAGCAATTGGCAGTGCTGGGATTAGAACCCAAGTCCTCTGACTCCCAGACCCGTGCTTTTTCCACTAGGCCATGCTGCTTCCCCTTAGAACGAATTGAACACAGCTGTCAGTACTGTATACTATAAACCCCTTGTGAGCACAGGATATGTGTCTACCAACTATGTTGCATTGTATTCTCCCAAGTGCTTAGAACAGTGCTCTGCACACAATAAGCCCTAAATAAATGCCACTAATTGACTGATTGATCTAAAAACAAAATTAGGTGGGGTAGGAATAAAATTTGAAGTAACTTTTTTAATGGTATTTGTTAAGTGCTTACCATGTGCCAGACATTGTACTAAGTGCTGAGGTAGTTAAAAATAATCTGGTTGGACACAGTCTGTGTCCCATATGGGATTTACAGTCTCAATCCCCGTTTTGCAGATGAGGTAACTGAGGCACAAAAAAGTGAAGTAACTTGCCCAAGGTCACACAGCAGACAAGTGCTGGAGCTGGGATTAGAACCAAGTTTCTCTGACTCCCAGACCTGTGCACTTGTTAAATTAGAGAAAGGTTAATCAAATAAAGGGTGAAATTGAAGAAGCATAAGTGTCAGGCAATGCAGGTATTTAGACAGAGGAGAACTGTTGCTTCCTTACATTGATCAGTCAGTGTAAATTATTGAGCACTGACTGTGCATAGGGTACTGAATGGCCTAATGGATAGAGCTCGGGTCTGGGAGTCAAAAATTTCATGGGTTCTAATGCCGGCTCCACCACTTGTCTGCTGTGTGACCTTGGGCAAGTCACTTCACTTCTCTGGGACTCAGTTCCCTCCTCTGTAAAATGGGGATCAAAACTGTGAGCCCCACATGGGACAGGGACTGTGTCCAACCCGATTTGCTTTAGAGTGTCCAACCCGTTTAGACTGTGAGCCTATCATCGGGCAGGAATTGTCTCTATCTGTTGCCGAATTGTACATTCCACACGCTTAGTACAGAACTCTCACATAGTAAGTGCTCAATAAATACTACTGAATGAATGAATTTGCTTGAATCTACCCCAGATCTTGTTACTGTGCCTGGCATGTAGTAAGCTCTGAACAAATACCGTTATTATTACCATTATTACTAAATATTTGGGAAAGTTTAATACACAGAGTTGGTATCCACAATCCCTGTCCACAAGGAGCTTCCAGTCTACAGTATAAGTTATGTACTATCACTAGTATAAGGACGTGGCTGTTTGTGTCCACTGACCACGCCTTCATCGGGCACAGTATGGCCAAGATAAGGAAGAGTTTAGCCAGGTCATATGACCTCAGCAAATTTATGTTGGGGGAAAGATAGGATGGGCTCAGCATCCTGCTGCTATTATTTCTCCTCAGCCTACTGAGAACCTTCTCTCTCACTGACCTCCTCCCTTGGAAGGAGATTTTTTTTATGGTATTTGTTAAGTGCTTACTATGAGCCAGTCAAATATATTTTTGAGCATTTTCTGTATGCAGAGCACTGTTCTAAGCGCTTGGGAGAATACAGTGTAACAATATAGCCAACACATTCCCTGCCCACAGTGAGTTTACAGTCTAGAGGGGGAACAGACATTAATATAAATAAAATGACAGATATTTACATAAGGGTTATGGGGTTGGGAGGAGTGGGTGGATAAAGGGAGTCGGTCAGGATGATGTGGAAGGGAGGGGACAAGGAAAAGGATGCTTAGTCAGGGAAGGCCTCTTGGAGGAGGTGCGCCTTCAATAAGGCTTTGAAGAGAGGGAGAGTCATTGTCTGTCGGTTATGAAGAGGGAGGGCGTTCCAGGTCAGAGGCGGCATGAGGACGAGAGGTCGGAGGCAAGATTGGCGAGATCAAGGTACAGTGAGAAGGTGAGCATTAGAGGAGCAAAGTTTCCGGGGCACAGTACTAAGCACTGGGTAGATAAGAGCTAATCAGGTTGAACACAGTCCCTGCCCCACATGGGGCTCACGGTTTTAATCCCTATTTTACAGATGAGGTAACTGAGGCAAAGAGAAGCAAAGTGACTTGCCCAAGGTCACACAAGTGGTAGAGCCAGGATTAAAACCTCAGGTCCTTGTGACTCCCACCTCCATGTTCTATCTACTAGGTCACGATCAATCAATCAATCGATAGTATTTATTGAGCGCTTACTGTGAGCAGAGCACTGTACTAGGCGCTTGGGAAGTACAATATAACAGAGTTGCTAGACTCGTCCCCTGCTCACATCGAGTTTACGGTCTAGGGGGCGAGACGGGTATCAATATAAATAAATAGATTAAGGATATGTCCTTAAGTGCTGTGGGGCTGAGTTTGAGGGAGGGGGAGTAGGGCTCATTCATTCATTCATTCTATAGTATTTATTGAGCACTTACTATGTGCAGAACACTGTATTAAGCACTTGGAATGGACGATTTGGCAACAGAGACAATCCCTGCCCAGTGGAAAGCTCACAGTCTAATCGGAGGAGACAGCAGAGCAAAAAAGAAGAAAACAAAAACAAGACAACATTATCAAGATAAATAGAATCAAGGGGATGTACACATCATTAACAAAATAAATAGGGTAATAAATAATATATACAAATGAGCACAGTGCTGAGGGGAGGGGAAGGGGAAAGGGGGAGCAGAGGATGATAGGAGGGGAGGGGAGGAAGAGCAGAGGGAAAGGGCTCAGCTGAGGAGAGGAGAAGGGGGAAGGGGGAGGAGCAGAAGGTGGAGGGGGAGCAGAGAGAAAGGGGGGACTCAGGCTGGGAAGGCCTCCTGGAGGAGGTGAGCTCTCATTAGGGCTTTGAAGAGGGGAAGAGAGTCAATTTGGCGGATGTGAGGAGGGAGGGCATTCCAGGACAGCGGGAGGACCTGGGCTAGGGGTCGACGGCGGGATAGGCATGAACGGGGGACGGTGAGGAGCTGGGCGGCAGAGGAGCGGAGCGTGCGGGGTGGGCGGTAGAAAGAGAGAAGGGAGGAGAGGGAGGTGGGGGCAAGGTGATGGAGAGCCTTGAAGCCTAGAGTGAGAAGTTTTTGTTTCATGTGGAGGTTGATAGGCAACCACTGGAGGTTTTTGAGGAGGGGAGTGACAGGCCCAGAGCATTTCTGTAGGAAGATGATCCGGGCAGCGGAGTGAAGAATAGACTGGAGCCGGGAGAGACAGGAGGAAGGGAGATCGGAGAGAAGGCTGACACGATAATCCAGTCAGGATATTATGAGAGCTTGTACCAGCACGATAGTCGTTTGGATGAAGAGGAAAGGGCGGATTTTGGCGATATTGTGACGGTGAGACTGGCAGGTGTTGGTGACGGATTTGACGTGTGGGGTGAATGAGAGAGCTGAGTCAAGGATGGCACCAAGGTTGCGGGCTTGAGAGACGGGAAGGATGGTCGCACCATCCACAGTGATAAGGAAGTCAGGAAGAGGACAGGGTTTGGGAGGGAAGATAAGGAGCTCAGTTTTAGACATGTTGAGTTTTAGGTGACGGGCAGACATCCAGGTGGAGACGTCCTGGAGGCAGGAGGATATACGAGCCTGGAGGGAGGAGGAGAGAACAGGGGAGGAGCTGTAGATTTGGCCGAATTGGGCTGGTTTTCTTACGGCTGAAAATGTGAGGGTGAAAGGTGCTGTCGTTGCTCTGGGTGATCTGCTATTTCCTCTCTGCCCTCTCTTCAGTTACTTTCCTAAGCTTAAAATCAAATCAAGTGCTATTACTGCTCTTAAAAGAACCCGAACGGCTCTTTCCCAGTTCCTTTGAGGGCAGCTGAAACTGAAACTGAGGCTGTTGTAAATGAAACAAACGAGCTGCATTTTTTTTTCTCAGTCTAGAGGCAAACCCTCCCATTTCAAACTGAAGTCCGAAATCCTGACTTCACTGAGTATTTCACAACACTGATTAAAGTAATGAAACTAGGGAGTACAAAATCAAAAGAGAAGCAGTGTGGCTCAGTGGAAAGAGTCAGGGCCTGAGAGTCAGAGGTCGTGGGTTCTAATCCTGACTCCGCCCCTTGCCAGCTGTGTGAGTGTGGGCAAGTCACTTAACTTCTCTGTGCCTCAGTTACCTCAACTGTAAAATGGGGATTAAAAACTGTGAGCCCCACATGGGACAACCTGATCGCCTTGTATCCCCCCAGCGCTTAGAACAGCACTTTGCACATAGTAAGCACTTAACAAATACCACCATTATTATTATTATTCAATGCACCTGAAAGAGGAAAGGGACAAATTTAGAAGATTGAAAAAAGAACTGAATACACCCATTCTATTACCAAATAGTGATTCTATTTTTAATCTCTATCGATCGGTTGGTTTTAAAATAATTTTCCATCCCCAGCCCATACCCTTTTGAGAAGAAACAAAACATCCTTCTTTGGTTTCGAGCCTCATTCTGCTATGGGGAACACCTGCCCAATCTAAGGGAGAAATTCCCTTATTCTTGCCTCAGCTAGGTTGCTACCCTAAAAAACTGCCTGCTTGGCTATGGTATTCAGCATAGCGATGACACTATATTTGAAAAAAAATGGACAAAAATACAATTCTTGCATGCCTTTTGAGAGCTGTCCAACCTTGCTTGTCTGTCTGGCCATTGCCCTGTGTGTTCCAGTGGGAACACAACCGACCAGGATGATAGTTTATCACTGTAATCAGTTCCTTCATGCAGGTTTTTGGCCTCCCAATTCTTATAACTAGACCAAGGCTCATCTGTTGAGGAACAGCGTGGCCTAGGGGATAAAGCACGGGCCTGGGAGTCAGAAGGACCTGGGTTCTAATCCCAGCTCCACCACTTGTCTGCTGTGTGACTTTAGGTGAGTTACTTAACTTCTCTGTGCCTCAGTTACCTCATCTGTAAAGTGGGATTTAAGGCTGTAAGACAGGGACAGGGACAGGGACAGGGATTTAAGGCTGTGAGACAGGGACTGTGGCCAATCCTATTTGCTTGTATCCACCCCAGAGTGGGTACAGTGTCTGGCACATACTGAGCACTGAACAAATAACACAGTTGTTATTATTACCTATTAGGTGACTCCATCATTAAGAACTTAACCAAAATCCGCCCTTTCCTCTCCATCCAAACTGCGTTAATACAATCACTGAGCCTATCCCGCCTGGATTACTGCATCAGCCTCTTTGTTTACCTCCCAGCCTCCTGTCTCTCCCTGCTCCGGTCCATATTTCACTCCTCTGCCCCGATCATTTTTCTACAAAAATGTTCAGGACACATCACTCCGTTCCTCAAAAAACTCCAGTGGTTGCCCATTCACCTCCATATCAAAAAAATACTCCTCACCAGTGGCTTTAAAGCACTTCATCATCTTGCCCCCTCCTACCTCACCTCGCTTTGCTCCTTCTGCAACTCAGCCTGCACACTTGGCTCCTCTGGTGCTAACCTTCTCACTGTGCCTTGATCTCACCTGTCTCCCCGCCGACCCCTCACCGACATCCTGGTTTGGGCCTGGAACACCCTCCCTCCTCATATCTGCCAGACAATTACCCTCCCCTGTTTCAAAGCCTTACTGAAGGCACATCATCTCCTAGTTCTTCCCAGACTAAGCCCTACTTTTCCTCGTCTCCCACTCCCTTCGGCGTCACACTACCTGCTCCCTTTGCTCTTCCTCCTTCCCAGCCCCACAGCATTGTACATATCTGAAAATGTATTTATTTGTATTAATGTCTCTCTCCTTCACCTCCAGACTGAGCTTGTCGTGGCAGGGAATGTCACTGTTTATTGTTGTATTGTACTTTTCCAAGAGCTTACTACAGTGTTCTGCATGCAGTGGATGCCTAATAAATACAACCGAATGAACCACATTTATGAGGGGAGACTGCAATCACCAACAAGCGTGTCCCAAGCAGACTCTCAGCATGAGAAACATTGTGGCCTAGTGAAAAGAACATGGAATTGGGTGTCAGAGGACCTGGCTTCTAATCCTGGCTCTGCCCCTTGTCTGCTGCGTGACCCCAGGAGCAAGAAACTTCAGTTCTCCTTGCCTCATCTGTAAAAATGGAGATTCAATAGCTGTACTCCCTCCTGATACACACTCTGAGTCCTGTGTGGAACAGTGACTGGGTTCAACCTGATGAACAGTGAATGGTTCGTAGTAAGTTCTTACCATTTCTATGCCATCCCTGCACTTGTATTTGCATCCTTTATTCATCCTTCTCTCAGCCCCACAGCACTCATGTCCATATCCATAATTTATTTATTTATATTAATGTTTGTCTCCCCCTCTATATGGTAAACTCATTTTAGGCAGGGAAAATATCTATTATATTGTATTCTCCCTAACTCAGTACAATGCTGAGCACACAGTAAGCATTTAATAAATATGATTTATTGATTGATGGATTAACAATTATTAGAGTAACTGTCTCTCCTATTCTCTCTGATTGAATTTTTTTTAACCCAGAACCACTGTGATAGTCTTTCAACAGCCCCTCCCTGAAATCTTACCATCACTTCAAATTTAGTTTCATTTTTGATAACTTTACTCTCTTTTCCATTCCTCAAGTATACAATTATGGAGCCATCTTTGATTTCTTCTTTTTTTTACCCTACCTTTCAAACATTAAATTTTTTATTTAATCGAATGTTCTCGTTCCTCAGCCTAATTGCTAAAATCCATCCCTTTTCTCCTTCACTTCTTGGTTAAAATAGTCACCCTCATTTTGCTCATTTCTCACATCACTGATTCAGTCTTCTCTTTTCTGCCTTTCATCGTTTTCATCTCTAGTTGATTGAAAATGCTTTAGCCAAAGTCACCTCATTTGATATTACTGATTTCACCTTGTCTTCCGCAGCAAATTGAGGCTTCTTGGCTTTCTCTTCAAAGCTTTTATTGCTTTTCTCCTTTCTGTAACATTCTCCTCTTTGTTCCTTTCACTCCCTTCCTTCACTGCCCTGGACATTCAGAACCTCTTTTTAACGGTCTGAGTTATTGACTTCCCTTCCCTTTTCAAATGCCTTCTCAACACCCTGGCTTCTCACAAAGGAAAGGTCCTGCTCTTATGCCCCTTTGTTTTCTGGTACTGCCCTGTCTTCTGTCATTTTACCTCAGATAAAAATTAATTCATTAATTGCATAACATCAGTCAAAACTACCGGTGGTCTCTAAATGACTTGCAAAGCATTTTTTGTTGTCTTCAATCTTTTATTGGTTCTGCTTGCATTGAGAGCTGTGTAGGTATAGCACAGGGGATGATTTTATTTTCAATCCATAATCCATTGAGTATTTATCAATATACAATTTACTAGTGAGATGGTTTTTTATCTTTGGTAGATGAATATTCTATGCAGAAAATAAAACATTCAATTTCTCTTAAAACAGTGTCTGCTTTAAGGAAACCAGCACCTTGAGTAACAAAAAGTTTTGACTCCATTGCATAGTGAATAGCTCACGGGCCTGGGAGTCAGAAGGATCTGGGTTCTAATTCCGGCTTTGCCACTTGTCCACTGTGCAAGTCACTTGGCTTCTCTGTGCCTCAGTTACCTCAACTGTAAAATGGGGATTAAGACTGTGAGCCCCACCTGGGAAAGGGACTGCATCCGACCTGATAACCTTGTATCTACCCCAGGGCTTAGAACAGTGCTTGGCACCTAGTAAGTGCTTAACAAGTAGCGTCATTATTATTATTATTGCTGGCAAACACCGACAACCACAACCGACAAACAGCGTGGCTCAGTGGAAAGAGCACGGGCTTTGGAGTCAGGGGTCATGGGTTCGAATCCCAGCTCTGCCACTTGTCAGCTGTGTGACTGTGGGCAAGTCACTTCACTTCTCTGTGCCTCAGTTACCTCATCTGTAAAATGGAGAATAAGACTGTGAGCCCCATGTGGGACAACCTGATTCCCCTGTGTCTACCCCAGCGCTTAGAACGGTGCTCCGCACATAGTAAGCGCTTAACAAATACCAACATTATTATTATTATTATTATTATTATTATAGGCCGATAGTTACCCTAAGGCCAGCACTTTCAGGGTGAGAAAAGTAATCCATTACCTTAAAACCAATGGTCGGGAGTTTCTGCTTGATGCAGAAAGGTAGAGGTTTTTGAGAAGTGTGGAGATTGTGCAAAACCATTTTAGAAAAATGATCCAAGCAGCAGATTGGAAGAATGGGCTGGAGAGTGGAGACCCTGGACGCAAGGAGGTTTAGTAATCGAGTCGAGATATGAAAAGTAGTTGTGCCTCGCAGTGGCAGTGTAGACGAAGGGGATGGGGAGGAAGGGGTCAATTCTGGAGTTGTTTTGAAGAAAGTGTCATTAGGATTTGGAGACTGACCGCGTGGGCTGGTTGAGAGAGAGGAGTCAACGACAATGCCAAGTTTTGCGGGTATGAGAGAACAGGAGGGTGGGGGTGTTGTCGGAAGTGATGGGAAAGTTAGGAGGAGGGGAGGATTTGGGCAGAAGGGGGAGAGATATTCTGAAGGCAGAAGGAGATGCACGATTGTAGAAAATGAGAGAAATTGGGGCTAGTGAAGGAGATGTGGGAGTTATTTGCACAGAGGTGGTAGTTGAAGCCAGGAGAGTGGGTGAAGTTCTCCAAGAGAGTGAGAGTAGATTGAGAAGAGGAGATCCAGAACTGAACCTTGAGGGAAGCTGAGGAAGAGGTGGTGAAAGAGACCGAGAAGAAGCGGCTGGGGTTATAGGTAGGAGAACCGGAAGAGGACAGTAGCAGAGAAACCAAGTTTTTCGATAGTGTTTCCAGGAGAGGGGGTGGTCTAGGGTGTCAAAGACTGCCAAAAGGTCAAGGAGGATTAGGGCAGAGTAAGTAAAGTCCATTAGGTTTGCCAAGAAATAGGTCATTGGTAAGCTTGGAGAGAGCAGTTTCAGTGGAGTGGGTGGGGCAGAATCCTGATTGTTGTGTCAAAGAGGGAGTTTGAGGAGAGGAAGAAGAGGCAGCAATTGTAAGTCCATTAGAGGATTTGGGGGACACAAATGGAAGGAGAGAAACTGGGCACAAGCTATATGGTGGAGCGGTAAAGATGGGGTTTCTATAGGCTAGGGGACACACGGGCACCTTTTAAAACAGAGGAAAATGACCTGTCGTATAGACAGTGATTGAAGATGGCAATCGGGGAGGGAAAAAGAATGGATGTAAGTTTGATCGATCAAATTTTTTGAGTGCTTTTGTGTTCAGAGCACTGTACTGGACATGGGAGAGTACAATATAACAGAGTTGGAAGACACGTGCCCTGCTCTCAATAATAATAATAATGTTGGTATTTGTTAAGTGCTCACTATAATAATAATAATGTTGGTATTTGTTAAGCGCTTACTATGTGCAGAGCACTGTTCTAAGCGCTGGGGGAGATACAGGGTAATCAGGTTGTCCCGTGTGACAAAATCTCCGTTTTATAGATGAGGTAACTGAGGCACAGAGAAGTTAAGTGACTTGCCCAAAGTCACATAGCTGACAGATGGCCATGACCTCTGACTCCTAAGCTGGAGAAGCAGCGTGGCTCAGTGGAAAGAGCATGGGCTTTGGAGTCAGAGGTCATGAGTTCGAATCCCCGCTCTGCCACTTGTCAGCTGTGTGACTGTGGGCAAGTCACTTAACTTCTCTGTGCCTCAGTTACCTCATCTGGAAAATGGGGATTAAGACTGTGAGCCCCACGTGGGACAACCTGATTCCCCTGTGTCTACCCCAGCGCTTAGAACAGTGGTCTGCACATAGTGAGCGCTTAACAAATACCAACATGAGTATTAGTATTAAGCCCGGGCTCTTTCTACTGAGCCACAACAAGCTTATGGTCTAGAGATAAGCTTTTGGTGATGAGTTTTAGGGAGGGAAGGTGTTTTATCTCCTGAGGCTGTTTCCCTAAGTTGTTTTTATAAGGTGTGAAGGGATAGGGTTGGAGGGGTAGATGGTGGAGTTAGACTTTGAAAGCAAGCAGGTGATCTCCTCTTGGGAGATGGGCAGGAAAGATGAGAGAATAGAGTGGAGAGAGAGGAATCTGGGGAAGTGAAGTAGAGCTCTGGGGGGGTTCACATGTGATGGTTTCAATTTTGTCACTGAAGTAGAAGGCAATGTAGTCGGTGAGAGAGGAGGAAGTGGGAGGCATTTTAGGAGCTAAAACTCTGGAGTAATTGATGTGGGCTGTGAGTCAATATGTGAGTCAATATGGGAGAAGTAGTGTTGCTGAGCAGAGAAGAGGGCAGAGTTGAAGCAGGTGAGAAAGAAGTTGAGATGGACAAGGTTACTAAAGGCATTCTGTAGCAGAACGGAGAAAGATGTGGAGATGATCCAGGATTGGAGGATTGGTAGTGGGAGATTGACAGAGGGAGGGACAGAGGCGCATAAGTACATATTTTAAATTGTGTTTCAATCCACTATCTTTTAATTTTCTAGCAGTATTACTTGACGATACTAGTTGAGGCTTTTCTCATTTTCTACTATTTGTGAATAAGACCAAGGGAGCAAGGTATAGCCTGTAATGCCATGTTCCTTCAATCACAATGTAATTGATTAATTACATTCTCATGGATGATTTAGTATCATCCCTAGTCCTTGGAGGCTCATAAATCCTTTTAGCGTTTAGAAAATCATTCCTCTGAAAAGCCACTAAAAACAAACAATCCATATATTTCGAGGTAGAGACAGGCTCTGGTGAGTATTTTCATGTCCACGGTATATTGGATTTAGATGTTTCCTTATTTTTATGGTTTTTTTATGGCATTTGTTAAGTGCTTATTATGTGCCAGGCACTGTACTAAGTGCTGGGATAGATACAAGCAAATCAGGTTGGACACAGCCCATGTCCCATTTGGGGCTCACAGCATTAATTCCTATTATTCAGATGAGGGAACTGAGGCCCAGAGAAGTTAAGTGACTTGCCCAAGGTCATGCAGCAGACAAGTGGCAGAGGCGGGATTAGAATCCAGGTTCTCCTGACTCCTAAACCCATGCTTTATCCACTGGGCCACACGGCTTTCCTTAGGGTAAATTTTTTTTTTTTTAATTTTAGCATAAAATTTTTAGTAGAAGTATTTCCCTCTAAACCATGGGGTTAGTTTAGGAAGTAATCTACTACTTCTTATTCAGAAGTACAGATAACGACACTGCTTTTTTTATGGTATTTGTTAAGCGCTTACTATGTGCCAGGCACTGTACGAAGCACTGGGGTAAATACAAGCTAATCAGGTGGCACATAGTTCAAGTCCCACATGGAGTTCACAGTCTTAATCCGCATTTTACAGATGAGGTAACCGAGGCCCAGAGAAGTGAAATGACTTGCCCGAGGTCACGCAGCAGACAAGTGGCAGAAGGGGGATTAGAACCCAGTTACTTTTGATTCCAAGGCCTGTGTTCTACCCACTAGGTCACACTGCTTCTCAGTTGCTGTTTCCCTGCCCTCCTTTGTGGGTTGCACAGTGCAAAGTTTCTGAAGGAAGGCAGGTCCTTCTTACGTGCCATTGCATTGTGGAAGTAGAACTGATGAAAGGAAGGGGAAGGTTTCTACCCCTTGTCTGCTGAGTGACCTTTGGCAACTCACTTAACTTCTCTGTTCCTCAGTTACCTCCTCTGTGGAATGGGGATTAAACCCTCCTCTCTCTGACTTAGGCGTTGTGCCTCGTAAGAGACAGGGACTGCCTCTGTTGCCAAATTGTACATTCCAAGTGCTTAGTAAAGTGCTCTGCACATAGTAAGCGCTCAATAAATACTATTGAATGAATGAATCAATGACTGGGTCCAACACAATTATCTTGTAGGTACCCCAGCGCTCAGTGCGGTGCCTGACCCAAAGTAAGCACTCAACTCCCATTTTTAAACAAAGAAGAGGTGACTTTACAGACTAACATTTGAGCCTCCTTTTTCCTCAGTAACAAGAGCAGCAGAGTTTGGGGGACCAGGACTATTGCCCACAGTGGTTAACTCGAAGTGAAGTAATCAGGAAGATACTTTTAAAATGCATGCTCAATGATTCAAAAAATCAATAAACTCCAAGCCTCCAAGGCATGGAAATATCTGGTAGGAAATAAGCAGGTACTTCCTCTTGCATTACAAACATGAACACTTAAACCGGCCTTAAGTTGAAAAACATCAGGAAATGATCCATGATCACATTCAGTGCCCAACATACTGAAGTGATCTTTTGATCTTGGTTTGTTCTGGCCCAGTCCATTTAGTACAGTGATCGGTACACAGTGTTTTACCACATTCCTGGAGGGTGCAGAAATGGACCAGGTGTGACTAAATAATTTATATTGTTCTGGTGTGGTGGATAAAGTCTTTTTTTTAGCCTGAAAGTCCTTCAGGAGGCCAGGTTCCTTGTGGTACTGAGTGAGGATTTCTAGACCCACATGTAATAATAATAATAATAATGTTGGTATTTGTTAAGTGCTTACTATGTGCCGAGCACTGTTCTAAGCGCTGGGGTAGACATAAGGGAATCAGGTTGTCCCACGTGGGGCTCACAGTCTTAATCCCCATTTTACAGATGAGGGAACTGAGGCACAGAGAAGTGAAGTGACTTGCCCACAGTCACACAGCCGACAAGTGGCAGAGCTGGGATTCGAACTCGTGAGCCCTGACTCCAAAGCCCGTGCTCTTTCCACTGAGCCACGCTGTACGCCCATGGGGATGGCTCAGTGATGCACAGTAGATCAGCATTCATTCATTCAATCAGATTTATTGAGCGCTTACTGTGTGCAGAAATCTAATTCAATCAGATTTACTGAGTGCTTACTGTGTGCTATACTAAGCGCTTGGGAGAGTACAATACAACAATAAACAGATACGTTCCCTGCCCACAATGAGCTTACAGTCTGGGGTGGAGGGGTGGGGGAGACAGACATCAATACAAATAAATAAATGACAGATATGTACATAAGTACTGTGGGGCTGGGAAGGGGGAAGAGCAGAGGGAGCAAGTCAGGGTGACAGAGAAGGGAGTGGGAGAAGGGGAAAGGAGGGGTTTAGTCTGGGAAGGCCTCTTGGAGGAGATGGGCCCTCAATAAGGCTTTGAAGCGGAGGAGAGTAATTGTCAGAATTGAGGAGAGAGGGCATTCCAGGCCAGAGGCAGGACTTTATTCATTCAGTCATTTTTTTTGAGTGCTTACTTTGTGCAAAGCACTGTACTCTTGGGAGAGGACAATATAATAGTAAACAGACACATTCCTTGCCTATAATGAGCATGGCCCCTTTCCCTTCACTTGCTTTTCCCCGCAGCTTAAAGGTACATCTTTCTTCAGAAGCAAAGTTTGCTTGGAAATTGACCCCAGTTGTTCATCTTGCATTGGCATAAATGTTACAAGTTGGGAAGAAGAGAGGGGCTTGGATGATTTCCTCGGTCACTTTTCCAAAGACTTCTTGTCTATAACTAAAGTGGAGATGGCTCACCTTAGCCAAGATTTGTTTGGCCTGGCAAGATTTGTGAGGTCCTCTAGATTGTAAGCTCCTCGTGGGTAGGGATCCCCTTTGACCGACTCTGTTGTGTTTTCCCAAGCGCTGAGTGTAAGTGCTGAATAAATGCCACTGATTGACATAGTGAGTTCATATTTTATGAATGCTAGTCTTTGTGATTTAGAAGTCCTCTAAACATTGATGACAATTTACAACTTGGGCGGTGTTCAAAAAAAACAATCAAACTGGGACCGGTGAGCCCTGGACCCAAAGAAGTTGTAGGATATAATCGGTGTTTAATAATGTTAATAAAATACTATTTATTCTATTAATCATACTTCAATTTAATTGAAGAAATTATTGAGCACCAATCATGTCAGAAACTGCTCAGAACACAACATTAGACAGGTTGTCGCTCTCCATCTATATTAATATAGAGGCCAGAAAAAAACCCAATTCAGCTGTAGGGTGACAATGGTTTAAGGTGGGAAAGGAACAGTTTTAATTCTGCTTTTTTCCTGCCACTTTTTCAGGCAGTTTCTTCTTCCCCCACTCTCACCAAGATGCTCTTCCTTGTCCCAATTCTCCCTGCTCCATCCCTTCAGTCTTGGAATATTTAGAAAGCTACCCTTTTATGCGTTTCAAGGCTTGAGATGCACTGAGGGCTAGTGGAAGGAGCACAGGACCAAGAGTCAGGAGGCTTGGAAGCAGCGTAGCTTAGTGGAAAGAACACGGGCTTGGGAGTCAGAGGACACGGGTTCTAATCCCCGCTGTGTGACCTTGGGTAAGTCGTTTAACTTCTCTGTGCCTCAGTTACCTCATCTGTAAAATGAGGATTAAAACTGTGAGCCCCATGTGGGACAACCTGATTACCTCGTATCCACCCCAACGCTTAGAACTGTGCTCGGCAGATAGTAAGCACTTAATAAAATACCATAATTAACCCGATTAGACTGTAAACCTGTCAAAGGGCAGGGACTGTCTCTGTTACCGATTTGTACATTCCAAGCTCTTAGTACAGTGCTCTGCACATAGTAAGTGCTCAATAAATACTATTGAATGAATGAATGAATAATCCCAGCTCTGCCATTTGCCTGCTGTGTGACCTTTGCTAAGTCACTTAACTTCCTGTGCCTCAGTTTCCTCATCTGTAACATGGGAATTAAAAACCGGTTCTCCCTCTCCCGTAGCCTGGCAGTTCCATCTTGGACATGGACTGTCCCCCTCTAGCCTGTAATCCCCGTCTAAACTGTAAACTCACCGTGAGCAGGGAATGGATCTGTTATATTCTTACACTGTACTCCCCCAAAACACTGAGTATAGTGCTCTGCACATGGTGAGTACTCGGTGAAAATGATCGATGGACAATTAGCTTGTACCTACCTCAGGGGTTAGCCCAGTCCTTGGCATATAGTAAGTGCTTAACACACATTCATTCATTCAATCAATCGTATAAATTAAGCGCTTACTGTGTGCAGAGCATTGTACTAAGCACTCGGGAAAGTGCAATTCAACAATAAACGATGACATTTTCTGCCCACAAGGAGCTCACAGTCTAGAGAGGGGGAGACTGATATCAGAACAAATAAGTAAAATTACAGAAAAATATGGACCGCTTCAAGAATTTGTGTGACCACATGTTATTTAAACATGAGAATAAATTAATGGTATTTATCACAATTATTATTAGTCATGTTTATTGAGCGCTTACTGTACTGTACAGAGCACTTGAGAGAATACATTATAATATCAGACACATTTCCTGCCCACAATGAGCTTATTGAGCGCTTACTGCCAACGAGGAGCTTACGATCTGTGGGATGTCGAATGAGATTGTTGTCTGGAATTTGATGAGTTTTTAAAAGCCCAAACTTAAACTTGACAAAAAAGGAATACCAAAAGCCATAATGGAAGGATATGCCCTAAACAAAAGTATGAAGGGAATTCTACATTAACACACTGAAAAGAGAGGGTTCCTATTTTCCACCTGACATAATAATAATAATGGTATTTGTCAAGCACTTACTCTGTGCCAGGCACTGTACTAAGCGGTGAGGAGGGAAACAAGCCAATCGAGTTGGACACAGTCCCTGTCCCACTTGGGGCTCACAGTCTCAATTCCCATTTTACAGATGAGGTAACTGAAGCACAGAGAAGTGAAGTGACTTGCCTAAAATCCCCCAGCAGACAAGTGACAGAGCCAGGATTAGAACCCATGACCTTCTGACTCCTAGGCCCGTGCTCTATCCACTAGGCCATGCTGCTTCTCCTGTGTTTCTTGTGAAGAAAAGAACATGTCAATAATCACTCTATAAATGTGAAATGGGATGAAGAATGAATACAGATATATATTTCATTTTTATGAAGTGCTTTTTTTTGTTGTTGGAACTTCCCAACCTCAGTAATTCTAATGTTTGAGCTACAGTGAAGCCTTCCTAAAGTTTTCCTAAGAAATATTTGTATGCTTCTGTATAAAGGGGTTCTGAACCTTCTTTTGTTCTGTGTTAACATCAATAAACGATGATGATAGTCGGAATAATGGTTCTCGTTAAGCCCTTACTATATGCCAAGCACTGTTCTAATCACTGGGGTAGGTACAAGTTGAGCAGTTTGGACACAGTCCCTGTTCCACATGGGGCTCACACTCTTAATCTCCATTTTACGGATGAGGTAACTGAGGCCCAGAGAAGTTGGTATTTGTTAAGCGCTTACTATGTGCAGAGCGCTGTTCTAAGCGCTGGGGTAGATACAGGGTCATCAGGTTGTCCCACGGGAGGCTCACAGTTAATCTCCATTTTACAGATGAGGTAACTGAGGCACAGAGAAGTTAAGCGACTTGCCCACAGTCACACAGCTGACAAGTGGCAGAGCCGGGAGTCGAACTTATGACCTCTGACTCCGAAGCCCAGGCTCTTTTCCTCTGAGCCACGCTGCTTCCCACCCAGCAGACATGTGGCGGAGCCAGAATGAGAACTCGTGTTCTTCCAATGCCCAGGTCTGTGTTTCATCCAATAAACCATCACTAGTATTTATTAAGAATCTTTCTGTGTGCAGAAGCGCTGTACCAAGCACTTGAGAGAGTAAAGTGCACTTGGGTGACTACTATACAACAGAGAAGCAGCGTGACTCAGTAGAAAGAGCCCAGGGTTTGGAGTCAGAGGTCATGGGTTCAAATCCCAGCTCTGCCACTTGTCAGCTGTGGGACTGTGGGCAAGTCACTTCACTTCTTCTCTGTGCCTTATTACCTCATCTGCAAAATGGGGATGAAGACTGTGAGCCTCATGTGGGACAACCTGATTACCCTGTATGTAACCCAGGGCTTAGAACGGCGCTCGGCACATAGTAAGCGCTTAACAAACACCACCCTTATACAACAGAATTGGTAGACGCATTCCCTGACCACAAGGACCTTACAGTCTAGATGGGATATATTAAAGTCCCCAAATTGACATTCTTTATGTGTGCACAGTGTGATGAGGACTGTGGGTGGACAGTCACACCACAGGTGAATTTCACCGCCGATGACGTCTTCTTTAAGTATGAAAGCCATATATAAGTATACATATATATGAAATATATATGAAATTTATATATGTATATATATACATATATATATATATGAAATATACCCACTCCCTTCTCCCACAACATCCCATTCTTTGCTCCTCCCAAGGTAATCTTCTCATTGTGCCTCATTGTCAACGGTTAATCTGTTACATCCTTCCTTCTTCCTCCTTCCCAGAACTTCCTTCAGATCCAGAAAACCACTGCTCTCCCCATTTCCAAAACAAATCTTCCCCAGGGGCTTCTCCTGATTCACTCACTTGGCTCACTTCCTCACTTATGCACTCGAGTGCTCAACCAATCGATGGTATTTTAATTTTTTTCTTTACTTATGTAGTACAGAAGCATTGTGGCCTAATGGCTAGAGCACAGGCCTAGTAGGAGTCAGAAGGTCATGGGTTCTAATTCCTGCTCCGTCACTTGTCTGCTATGTGATCTTGGGCAAGTCGCTTCACTTCTCTGTGCCTCAGTTACTGCATCTGTAAAATGGGGATTGAGATTGTGACCCCCTCCCCCCCCCACATGTGACAGGGACTGTGTTCAACCTGATTTGCTTGTATCCACAACCAGCACTTAGTATGGTGCCTGGCACATAGTAAGCACTTTACCAAAACCATAATTATTATTTATGTAACCTCCAGTCCCATTTCCCTCATAGCACTTACATATACATCCTTAAACTCTCTTCCTTTAATTTTAGTGTCTGTCTTCCCAAGCTAGATTATAGGATTCTTGAGGGCAGGGATTGTGTGCATTAGCTCTACGGTGATCTCCCCAAGAGCCTAGCACAGTGCTCAGCACCGAGGAATTGCCGGTTCGATACCAAAATAAATTACTCCTGGGAGGAGAAAGACCTGGGATCTAATCCCAGCTCCGCCACTTGTCCTCTGTGTGACCTTGGACGGGTCACTTAACTCTCTGTCCCTCAGTGACCTCATCTGTAAAATGGGGATTCAGGGGCAGACGGAGAGTGAAGGGAAACATTTTATTTTAGCTAAAAAGAAAAAAAAGGGGAATTACTTTTTTCTTTTTGGTCTTGCACGCTTGGCCAGTACACATTCGGGGGTTGGGGGGGTAAGAGCTAAAGGGTGGAGGCTGGAGTGAGTGTTGTGTGTGTGCGTGAGTGTGAATTCATTCATTCATTCATTCAACTATATTTCATTCATTCAATTGTATTTATTGAGCGCTCACTGTGTGCAGAGCACTGTAATAAGCGCTTGGAATGTACAATTCGGCAACAGAGACAATCCCTGCCCAACAACGGGCTCCCAGTCTTGCACTGTATCCTAAGTGTACAACTGTAATTGCATCGAGCGCTTCCTGTGTGCAGAGCACTTTCCTAAGCGCTTGGGAAAGTACAATACAGCAATAAAGGGAGACAATCCCTGCCCACAAGGGGCTTACAGTCTAGGGGGGCAGGGGGTGGGGGGCAGACAGACATCGGTACAAATCAACAGACATCAATAGAAATAAATAAAATGCCAGCTGTCTAGCTAAGGGCTGGGGGTGGGGGGTTCCTCCTCTTCCTCCTCGTCCCGGCCCTTGACCTGAGGGGAGGCTGAGGGCAAGTTGAGGAGAGGCTAAAAGGGGGGGCTGAGGATGAGGCTAAGGGGTGACTGAGGAGAGGCTGAGGGAGGCTAAGAGGCTAAAATGGGAGGCTGCGGAGAGGCTAAAAGGGGAGCCTGAGGAGAGGCTGAGGAGAGGCTTAAAGGGGTGGCTGAGGAGAGGCTAAAAGGGGAGGCTGAGGGGAGGCTAAGGGGTGACTGAGGAGAGGCTAAAAGGGGAGCCTGAGGAGAGGCTAAGGGGTGACTGAGGAGAGGCTGAGGAGATGCTAAGGAGAGGCTGAGAGGAGAAGCTGAGGAGAGGCTGAAGGGTGACTGAGGAGAGGCTAAGGAGAGGCTGAGGGAAGGCTGAGGGAGGCTGAGGAGAGGCTAAGGGGTGACTGAGGAGAGGCTAAGGAGAGGCTGAGGGAGGCTAAGGCGAGGCTGAGGGGAGGCTGCGGGAGGCTGAAGGAAGGCTAAGGAGCGGCTGAAGGGAGGCTGGGGAGAGGCTAAGAAGAGGCTGAGGGGAGGCTGCGGGAGGCTGAAGGAAGGCTAAGGAGCGGCTGAGGGGAGGCGAAGGAGCGGCCGAGTGCAGCCCTCCGCTCCCGGCCTGGTCCGGCCCAGCCCGCCGCCCCCGACTGCGCATGAGCAGGAGCGGCCGAGGCCGGGAGGGGGACACCCAACGCCGCCGCCGCCGCCGCCGCACACACACACACACACCCCGCCGGCCATTCGCTGCGGAGCCGGGACGACGACCAGGAGGAGGAGGAGGAGGGGGAGGACGTCGACCAGGAGGAGGAGCAGCGGCGGCACCAGCAGCAGCAGCAGCAGCAGCAGCAGCAGCAGGAGGAGGAGGAGGAGGAGGAGGAGGAGGGGAGAGGCCTGGAGGACACCAACATGGTGAGGCCCCCCCCGCCGCCCCAGCCGGTCCTTGTTGCCCCGGGCCTCCCTCCGCCCTCGTCGGCCTCCGGCGCTACGCGAGAGCCGCGGCGGCGGAGGCTCCGCTCGGGCCTAGTCGTCGGGCCGGGGTCCCCGGGGGTCCCCCCACCCCGAGGGGACCCCTCCATCGGGGCCGGGACCCCCCCGACCTCTGACCTCTGACCTTCCCCCGCAGCCGGGGGGGCGACCCCGGGGAACCCCCTCCCCCCCCCCGACAGGCCGGGCCTTCCCCCTTTTATTTTGCGCACATGGTGCTTTCTCGGGGGGGTTATTTCGCGTCGTCCTAAGGGCTTTTTTTTTTCCTCTTGATTTCCCAGGACGTGACGGGCCCGGGGTGTCGGTCGTCTCCTTGTAGAGAGGCCGCTTGAAGTTTCTCCGTCTCCCCGGGGTTTGGCCTCCCCTTTTGGTTTTGTGTGTCTCTTTGCTGTTGTGGTGGTGGTGGTGGTTTGAAGCATCCGAACAGCGTGGCGTTGGCGGGCTGAACCCGCCGGTTCCATTGAGTCTCCTCGCAGACGAACCGTGGACCCTGTGGGCGGGATAGGGGTTTCCTTTTTTCCAAGAGGTTTGGCATAATAATAATGATAAGGGTGATGTTGCTTAAGCCTTGATCACGGTTCTAAGCGTTGGGGGGGCCGATACAAGGTCATCCATTAGACTGTAAGCCCGTCGAAGGGCAGGGACCGTCTCTATCTGTTACCGATTTGTCCATTCCAAGCGCTTAGTACAGTGCTCTGCACCTAGGAAGCGCTCAATAAATACGATGGAATGAATCAGGTTGGCCCACGCCAGGCTCACGGTCCTCATCCCCCTTTTAATAATAATGTTGGTATTTGTTCAGCGCTTACTAGGTGCAGAGCACTGGTCTAAGCGCTGGGGGAGATGCAGGGTCATCAGGTTGTCCCACGTGAGGTTCACAGTCTTCATCCCCATTTTAATAATAATAATAATGTTAGTATTTGTTAAGCGCTTACTCTGTGCAGAGCGCTGGTCTAAGCGCTGGGGCAGATACAGAGCCATCAGGTTGTCCCACGCGAGGCTCACGGTCTTCATCCCCGTTTTAATAATAATGTTGGTATTTGTCAAGCGCTTACTCTGTGCAGAGCACTGGTCTAAGCGCTGGGGGAGATCCAGGGTCATCAGGTTGTCCCACGCAAGGCTCACAGTCTTCATCCCCATTTTAATAATAATGTTGGTATTTGTCAAGCGCTTACTCTGTGCAGAGCACTGGTCTAAGCGCTGGGGCAGATACAGAGCCATCAGGTTGTCCCACGCGAGGCTCACGGTCTTCATCCCCGTTTTAATAATAATGTTGGTATTTGTCAAGCGCTTACTCTGTGCAGAGCACTGGTCTAAGCGCTGGGGGAGATCCAGGGTCATCAGGTTGTCCCACGCAAGGCTCACAGTCTTCATCCCCATTTTAATAATAATGTTGGTATTTGTCAAGCGCTTACTCTGTGCAGAGCAGTGGTCTAAGCGCTGGGGCAGATACGGGGTCATCAGGTTGTCCCACGCGAGGCTCACAGTCTTCATCCCCATTTTAATAATAATGTTGGTATTTGTCAAGCGCTTACTCTGTGCAGAGCAGTGGTCTAAGCGCTGGGGCAGATGCGGGGTCATCAGGTTGTCCCACGCAAGGCTCACAGTCTTCATCCCCATTTTAATAATAATAATAAAGTTGGTATTCGTCAAGCACTTACTCTGTGCAGAGCACTGTTCTAAGCGCTGGGGGAGATCCAGGGTCATCAGGTTGTCCCGCGCGAGGCTCACAGTCTCCATCCCCATTTTAATGATAATAATAATAATGTTGGTATTTGTCAAGCGCTTACTCTGTGCAGAGCACTATTCTAAGCGCTGGGGGAGATCCAGGGTCATCAGGTTGTCCCACGCGAGGCTCACAGTCTTCATCCCCATTTTAATGATAATAATAATAATGTTGGTATTCATCAAGCACTTACTCTGTGCAGAGCACTGTTCAAAGAGCTGGGGGAGATACAGGGTCATCAGGTTGTCCCACGTGAGGCTCACAGTCTTCACCCCCATTTTACAGAAGGGGTAATTGAGGCACAGAGAAGTGAAGTGACTTGCCCACAGTCACCCAGCTGACAAGCGGCAGAGGCGGGATTCGAACCCATGACCTCTGACTCCCGAGCCCGGGCTCTTTCCACTGAGTCAAGCTGCTTCTCTATTTGCAGGATAGGTATTTCTTTTTTTTCAAAGAGGTTTGGCATAATAATAATAATGGTGATGTTGGTTAAGCCTTTACCACTGTTCTAAGCGTTGCAGGGGGGATACCAAGGTGATCAAGTTGTCCCTTGTGGGGGTCACAATTTTTAATCCCCATTTTACAGAGGAGGTCACTGAGGCACAGAGAAGAGAAGTGAAGTGACCTGCCCACAGTCACACAGCTGACAAGCGGCAGAGCGGGAATTAGAACCCATGACCTCTGACTCCCAAGCCCAGCCTCTTAATAATAATAATAATAATGGTGGTATTTATTAAGCGCTTAGTATGTGTTCTAAATACAAGGTAATCAGGTTGTCCCACACGGGGCTCACAGTCTTAATCCCCATTTTACAGATGAGGGAACTGAGGCGCAGAGGAGTTAAGTGACTCACCCAAGGTCACACAGCTGACAAGCGGCAGAGGCGGGATTCGAACCCATGACCTCTGACTCCCAAGCCCGGGCTCTTTCCACTGAGCCACGCTCGCTGCTTCTGTATTTGCAGGACAGGTATTTCTTTAATTCGCAGACATTTGGCATAATAATAATAATATTAATGGTGATGTTGGTTAAGCCTTTACTACTGTTCTAAGCGCGGGGGAGGCGGGAAATACAAGGTGATCAGGTTGTCCCTCGTAGGGCTAACACTTTGATCCCCATTTAACAGATGAGGTTGCTGAGGCACAGAGAAGTGAAGTGACTTACCCACAGTCACACAGCTGATACCTGGCAGAGCCAGGTTTAGAACCCACGATCTCTGACTCCCAAACCCGGGCTCTTTCCACTGAGCCACGCTAATAATGGTTGTGTTTAGGTCCTTAGCATGTGCCAAGCACTGGTCTAAGCGCTGGGGGAGATACAGGGAATTCAGATTGTACCCCATGGGGCTCACAGTCTTAACTTCTCTGTGCCTCAGTTACTTCATCTGTAAAATGGACATTAAGACTGTGAGGCCCACGTGGGACAGCCTGATCACCTCATATCCCCCCCAGCGCTTAGAACAGCGCTTTGCACATAGTAAGCGCTTAACAAATGCCACTATTATTTTTATGAACCGTGGACCCTATTTATGGGATAGATATTTCTTTTTTTCGAAGAAGAGGTTTGGCCTAATAATAATAGTGGTGGTGTTTGTTAAGCCCTTACCATGTGCCAAGCACTGGTCTAAGCGCTGGGGGAGATACAGGGTATTCAGGTTGTCCCTCATGGGGCTCACAGTCTTAAGAGACTTAACTGCTCTGTGCCTCAGTTACCTCCTCTGTAAAATGGGCATTCAGACTGGGAACCTCACATGGGACAACCTGAGCACCTTGTATCCTCCCCAGCACTTAGAACGGTGCTGGGCACATAGTAAGTGCTTAACAAATGCCATTATTATTATTATTATTAATAATAATAATCCCCATTGTACGGATGAGGGAACTGAGGCACAGAGAAGTGAAGTGACTTGTATAACCGCGCAAAGATATATGAATGCACGATAAATCATCATCATCATCATTATAATAATGATGCTGGTATTTGTTAAGCACTTACTATGTGCCAAGCACTGTTCTCAGCACGGGGGTAGATACAGGGTAATCAGGTGGTCCCACGTGGGAGTCACAGTTTTAATCCCCGTTTTACAGATGAGGTAACTGAGGCCCAGAGAAGTGAAGTGACTTGCTCAAGGTCACACAGCACTCAAGTGGCAGAGGCGGGATTAGAACCTACGTCCTCTTGACTCCCAAGCCCGGGCTCTTTCCACTAATCCACGCTGCTTCTACGATGCTCTGTAGTTACCCATGGAAGAGACAAAGAATGATGGTGGTCTGTGTGTCCTTGGCCGATAGAAGGAGTTTTAGAAAGGACGAGAAAAATACCCCCATATCTTTGTGTCCAACTTGATCTATTCCTGCTGAATGTCTCATGTTGGGCCCTAGAAGTGGCTGCAATTTACTGGGATTAGAAAGTGGTTCATTTGTCCAGAATGATTAATAATAATTATGGTGTTGGTTCAGCGCTTACTAGGTGCCAAGCGCTCTTCGGAGCACTGGGGCAGATAGAAGGTAATCCGGTTGTCCCACGTGGGACTCACCGTCTTAAACCCCGTTTTACAGATGAGGTTACCGAGGCACTGAGAGGTGAAGCGACTTGCCCAAGGTCATACAGCAATCAAGTGGCGGAGCCGGGATTAGTAATAATAATAATAATGGTGGTGTTAAGCGCTTATTATGTCCCAAGCACTGTTCTAAGCGCTGGGATAGATACAAGATGATCAGGTGGTCCCACGTGGGGCTCACAGTTTTAATCCCCATTTTACGGATGAGGTAACCGAGGCACAGAGAAGTGAAGTGATTTGCCCCAAGTCACACAGCTGGCAAGCGGCGGAGCCGGGATTAGAACCCACATCCTCTGACTCCCGAGCCCGGGCTCTTGCCACGAAGCCCCGTGCCTTCCCATGTATTCATGCCTCCGCTTCTTAAATTCAGTGGCCCAAACACATCAATCTCAGTCACCCACTCCTTGTTTTCGATTGTTGCTAGAATTTTGCTATCCGGTTAAATCTCTGATATACTTGAGAATGGTTTGTGATGTTAAACTGTGAGACGGATATATTGCCATTCCAAAAGATGCCCTGATTATGAGAAGCACCTTGAAAGTCACAGCTTTTAGAAACAATACAAATGAATGACAGAAGTACAGTTACGCTTTTACGTTTCAGTTCTCTTGACATTTAAAGTGTCTCCTAATGAGAGAGTATAGTCTGAGCGTAAAAAGCACCACTGCTTGTCTGTGACACTATTCTGAATGCAACCTTAAATCTCTATTTTTAAGATAAGCTCCAAAACATTTAACTTGAATTTTAAGGAAAGTATACTCTCAGTAGAGTCTCTTTAAAGGCACAAAACCTTTTGAAATTTATCGCTTAATATAGTCCAGGCATTGATGTAAATTACTAGGTAATTTTTATTTTCAATGTGGTTTCCTGCCTTAAATTTCATATTCATTCCAAATATTCTGTATACTAAGAATATGTGTTTTTCGTTGAAATTCCAATTCTGAGAATGGGTCATGTTCTTAAGAGTTTTTCATTTCTCCACCTGTTTGTATTAATTATTGCACCCTACTATCCAAAACTGCCGGTAGCACTTACATTATTACATACCGTTATTTAGGCACTCAATTTTCTAATTTCTCCTGTCTTGTGGCAAAACATTTTTGTTCTGTACTTCACGAGTGCCTCGTTCAGTGCACCGCGCAGAGTATTCAATAATGACAATAATATTAATGGCGGGATGGGTGCCGGGGACCGCGCAAAGTTCTGGGATTGAGTCAAGCAGATGGGGTCGGACCCCGCCCGGGTCCCACGTGGGGCTCAAGGTCTTCATTCCCATTTGACAGATGAGGTGACCGAGGCCCAGAGAAGTGATTTGCCCAAGGTCACCCAGCAGGCAAGTGGCAGAGCCTGGACTAGAACCCAGATCCTTCCGACTCCCAGGCCTGTGCTCTGTCCATGAGGTCATGGTACTCCGAATACCCTACCGCTGCTAGATTGTAAGTGTCTTGAGGGCAGGGGTCCTGTCTATCGTACTTGCCCGTGAGAGTTCAGTAGAGTCCTCTGCATGCTCGGAGCTCCATAAATACTGTTGCTTTATGATGCGGCAGTACGGTGTATTCAGGCAATCATATTTGAGTGCTAACTCTTTGCAGAGCACTGCTCTAAGCATTTGGGAGAAAACACGATTACAGAGTTAGACCTGTCCCCAGCCCGCGAGGAGCTTAAGGGGGCTTACGGTTCTAGAGAAAGACTTAGGAAAGCCCAGCAAATGATAGGATTTGATAAATACTCTTCCTTTATGATGTGACGGTACAGTGTACCCACATCTGATGCTGCGAGACTTTTCATCTGACTGTTTCATAGTCAGGAATTAATTGGTTTATGTCACTTTCTTGTTCCTTAAGAGATGCTCCAAGTTTAGATGTTATGTTTAAGAAAGATGACGTTTAAATGAGAGCCATTCCCATTAAAAACGGATTCAGTAGCCTTTTGTGATTACAAAATCGCAGCCCGAAAAATTGTGTGTTGGTTTTCGTGTGCGGATTTGAATGATAAGGACTGTAGGAATCGAGGGGTTTAGGATGGCAACGAATGAAGCATCGGGTGTAGGCGATGTGATTGTAACTTGTTATGTTGTTGTATATATTAGATTACCCCTTTTAGTTCTGTCATGTATTTTTTGAATTTGAGGGTGTTGTGACTGTAATAGAACATTAATTTTTTCGACACATGGAAGTATGGGTTAATGCAAAATAACACCGTGCTTTGTCGATTTAGGTTTTTTGCATGTTTTGTATGTGTGTGTAAATCTATTTGTATATATTGTGTGTGTATATATATATACGTGCATATTAATGTATATGTGTATGTAAGTATACATATATATTCATGTATATATATTTTAAATCTAAACCAAAATTTTACAAAGAGGCTTAGAATCTAAGGTTTTAATAGCTAAAATGTTAACGGAAACCTTTGTTTTTTGAAGGAAGTAAATACAGTTAACCCTTCTATAATTTGGGGGTTATGTTCTTGACAAAAACCTTTATTCTCTGAAGGAAATAAATGCAGTTAACCCTCCTATTACATAGAGTTTAGGTTCTTGGCAATCTCCACTTTAAGGAAATTTAAAGTTTAGCTTCTGCCGCCTTGCCTGATGCCATGCTCATGTGTGATACCATTTTTTCCAGCGTTGTATTTCATTCTGTTGGTTGGATATGGACATTCTCTCACCTCGTCCAGATGGTGTCCTGATACAGTGTCGTGGGTACCGGTAATTTTTTTTCTATTTGACACTGTCTCTCCTGAGACTATTAGAACCTCCATATCACTGGCCCATCATAATTATTAGCCTTCTCATGTCAACAGGCTGCAATGGAATAATAAATAGGATTTACATACATTGTAGAAAATGCTTACTAGTCAGTTGGAAATATCTTTGAGAATCATGAACTGCTTTAAAAGGCCCCAAAAAAATCAAGCAAACTTCTTAGCATTCCTAGTTGATGACAGTTTATTTTTCACTGTGTGTAGAAGTTAAAAAATCATTTTCGTAGCCGTTTGTTAGTATGTATTTCATGTAGAACCATTGTGGTTCCGGAAGAAACTACAGTAAAACCAACTAAAGCAGATAGATCACTTGCTAGTGCACCAAAAACGGATATTCTTGATAGGAGGTGTGTTGAATGCAGATTTATAATAAATAGTCCAAAATTCGTGCTCAGAAAATATAGCCTCCTGGATGCCCTTCCAATAGCTCTGATGTCCTAGGCAGGCTTCAGTGTAATTTGTTTCTCAGCTCATTGGAGTGGTGCCTAGTTTTGGTTATGTAATAATTGTACATCAAATTATTTGACCTATACTTTCTCTTAAAAATAAACAATTGTTTCATTTAGTTTAAACATTCCGAAATAAAATCTGACTGTACACTCCATTCTGCCAGAACCCGTGTTATCACCTCGTTTTGGCTAGAAAATGGCAGCACGAAAAGGACCACCCTCCCAATAACGTACATCCGCTAGGATACAACGTGACATGGGTCGGAAGAACCCGTTTTGGGCATGCTCACGGCATCGATTATGGGGTGAATTCCGCAACTGAGGCTGAAGCGATCAGTGGATTTGTACTGGAGCAGGAGGTGGGACCGAGCCATTTAAAGGTTCCTGGTCTTTCTGGCAAGACCAGGTGTTGGCACAGGCGCGTGGGGACAGGAGGGGAAGAAGAAACTTTGGCCACGACTTCCAGTTCACCCCGCAGCCTGGTGGAGATGACGGGACCCCGACGGACCCCCGGGCCAGATCGGGGGATGTCCTGGCTACACTGGATCTCCTGCACTGGAACGGCTCCCGTGCTCTCTGCACCCTGCCCGGGAGTCGTGCCCACCTGCCGCGGGAATTGGCACCGCTGCCGCTGGTAGCCAACTGGCAGCTTGGCATTCCTGCAGCCTGGCCCCAGGTTGCCATCTCGGCCAGAAACCGGAGAGGCGTCTGGGCCCTATCCGCTCTTTGTCACGCACGTGTCGGTGGGGCGATCCAGCCCCCGTGCCGCCGCGGAGGCCCACTGTCTGATAATTCAGTCGGCAGTGGGCACCCTGGCACTGTTTTTCCAGGGTCCCGTCCCAGACCGTTCTGTCTTACTTCCACCCCGACTACACCACAAGCTTTTCTTTAACAAGTGTACCCCCTCCCACCTCGGAGGGGAATGAGTGAACCGAAAGGTCAAGTTATGGAACTAGGTATTCTGTAAGGGGCAAGGGCCAGTTCAGGGAGTTCCAGGTGTGAAGAAAATATTGAAGAAAACATTCTTTCCTTAATTGGATTTTGCATTTCTGGTTGGAGTGGGATTGGGTATGAAATCTGTTGGTATAGTTCCAAGTAGGATTCAATAGGTGTGTTAACGCAAGCCATCCTTGAGTCTTGTCTTATGCCGTCGCGTCGTTTCCGACCCATAGCGACACTACGGACACATCTCTCCCGAAACGCCCCGCTCGCCATCTGCAATCGTTCTGGTACTGGATCCAGAGAGATTTCTTGGTAAAAATACGGAAGTGGTTGACCATTGTCGCCTTCCACGCAGTAAACGTGAGTCTCCTCCCTTGACTCTCTCTCCCATGCCGCTGCTGCCCAGCATGGGTGAGTTGTGAGTTTTGACTTGTAGCTGGTGGCCTTCCACTCGCTAGCCACTGCCCAATCTAGGACTGGAAGGGACAGGCCTCTGCTTGACTCTCCCTCCTGTAATCGAGACTGGTGGAGTCCTGGAAATGCTCCAGGTGTGACCTGAGAGGGAAATCCTTGAGTACCTTACTTAAAATCAAATTTTGTGTTTTTGTCTAGACTGTAAAGTCATTACGGGCAGGAAACGTGTCTGCTAATTCTGTTGTAAGCAGCGTGGCTCAGTGAAAAGAGCACAGGCTTGGGAGTCAGAGGTCATGAGTTCGAATCCCGGCTCTGCCACTTGTCAGCTGTGTGACTGTGGGCGAGTCACTTAACTTCTCTGTGCCTCAGTTCCCTCATCTGTAAAATGGGGATTAACTGTGAGCCTCACGTGGGACAACCTGATTACCCTGTATCTATCCCAGTGCTTAGAACAGTGCTCGGCACATAGTAAGCGCTTAACAAATACCAACATTATTATTATTATTGTACTCTCCCAAGTGCTTAGTATAGTGCTCTGCGCATTGTAAGTGCTCAGCAAATACCATTGAGTGATCTATTGATTGATTGTGGGGAACACCTACCAAACCATTCTAATTCTTAGTGACTAAGCGCTCTTAGAAATTGATTCAAGTAAGCTATTTTGATCAGTAGGCTTTTTTCTGACATTGTTTAATTTTTAGTGAACATTTCCCCTCAAACTTACAACAGATACCTTTGTTGAATGCTTTGTTGTACTATTGAATGATTTTGTGTATTGTTCCTTTGTTTGAAATGTTCATTCATTCAATAGTATTTATTGAGCACTTACTCTGTGCAGAACACTGTACTAGCGCTTGGAATGTACAAATCGGTAACAGAGGCAGTCCCTGCCCTTTGACGGGCTTATGGTCTAATCGGGGGAAACGGACAGACAAGAACAGTGGCAATAAATAGAATCTAGGGGAGGAACATCTCATTAAAACTAGCAAATAAATAGAATCGGGGTGATGTACATCTCATTAACAAAATAAATAGGGTAATGAAGATATATACATTTGAGTGGACGAGTACAGTGCTGAGGGGATGGGATGGGAGTGGGGGAGGAGCAGAGGGAAGGGGGGAGAAGAGGGTTTAGCTGCGGAGAGGTGAAGGGGCAGGGCAGAGGGAGCAGAGGGAAAAGGGGAGCTCAGTCTGGGAAGGCCTCCTGGAGGAGGTGAGCTTTCAGTAGGGTTTTGAAGAGGAAGAGAATTAGTTTGGCAGAAGTGAGGAGGGAGGGCATTCCAGGACCGTGGGAGGACGTGGCCCGGGGGACGACGGTGGGATAGGCGAGAACGGGGGACGGTGAGGAGGTGGGCGGCGGAGAAGCGGAGCGTGCGGGGTGGGCGGTGGAAAGAGAGAAGGGAGGAGAGGTAGGAAGGGGCAAGGTGATGTAGAGCCTCGAAGCCTAGAGTGAGAAGTTTTTGTTTCGTGCGGAGGTCGATAGGCAACCACTGGAGGTGTTTAAGAAGGGGAGTGACATGCCCAGATCGTTTCTGCAAGAAGATGAGCCGGGCAGCGGAGTGAAGAATAGACTGGAGCGGGGAGAGACAGGAGGAAGGGAAATCAGAGAGAAGGCTGACACAGTAATCTAGCTGGAATATTACTAGAGCCTCTAGCAGTAAGGTAGCCGTTTGGGTGGAGCGGAAGGGTGTAGACCACATAGAAATCAGTTGCTTAATTAGATAAACCTTGAATTCTCCTGTAAATATTTCAAAAATAGTTGGGGTGAAAGTTGAAACTAATGACTTCATTGGAGTTTTTGGATTATCAGTGGGTGATAGTTCTCCAGGTTATTTCCAGTTTATTCTACCTTGGAAAGTCAAAAGTTGCCTACTGGATTTGAAGAACATGGATGGAGTGCTGGGTCTGTGTGTCCCCGTCCCCACCCGCCAGTCTGTGTTTTGCGTTTTCTGTGGCTAAATCAAGATCGCTATTTTGCTTTCCATGGGAGTAATTTGATGACTCTCAGTGAACATTGTCAGTAAAACAAGAATAACAAAAAGTCACAAATAATTTTGTTGAATCAGAGTCTGAAGTAGCATGAACATGTTGCTTGGAGCCTTGGTGAGTAGGAAATAAAGAGGACCTCAAAAGCACTCCTACTTTAAAAGGTAAAATAATTCTAACCCAAAATAACTTTAAACTTAAATGATTATTTCTTTGAAGCATATAGAGTAGAAATCAGAAATGAAATAAAAAAACAGTATAACAAACCTCATTTATGTGTTTAGTGAAATCATTATTCCAGGTAGATTCCCATTATACTCTCTCTCTGCTTTAATTATATAGTCTCTGTATTGCCTGTCTGACTTCTAGTAACAATTAAATGCGTTTTAAAAGCAGAGTTAAATTTAAGTATTATTCAGAAAATTATGAATGAATGAAAAGCAAGTAGGCACATGCCATAAAGGAAAGAGAAAGTAATCATTTTTTAGTAACAAAATACTGTCACTCATATTGTACACAGTTTCATATACGTTGAAATCACAATTGTATTTTTCCTCCAGATATCCTTGTTAGAGTCTTGAGAACTCTTTTATGATATTGCCCTTTGCCAATCTCTTTTTTCACTTTTAAAGCCTCAGTTTGCAGCCTCTTTCCTTAACAGCCCTGTTCTGCAAGCCTTTGAGGGGACTGCAACCTGCAGTTTTGCAAGTTGAAATACTGTTTGATTTTATGCATTTACCTAAAAAGTATTCTAATCTTCCTTTTTAAAGTAGAGCAAGTGCAGTGTCATTACTCAAAGCCATTCTTTCAACTCAGAGTCTAAATATGTTTTTCTCAGTTGGAAATTTAGGATGAAAGCGTCATTTTTATTTGAGGAGTGTAAAAAGTTCTCTTCTAATTTCTATAAAAAAAAGCTGAAAGGTTTTAAACTTCAAAATTGGGGCTTCTGGCTGTAAAAAAAAAAAAGACCTTTTTATTTCCTTTCCTCCACCCTCCCCAGTTTTCATATCCTTTCTCCACTCTCTTCTCCCTTTGCTCTTTCCCCTTCTCTATTGGGCACTTGTAGGGATAGCAGATGACAGGGAGAGTGTGTGTCATTCTCCATGGTGTGCCCTTTAACATTTTTCCCAAGGTGGGGTCCTTTTCTGCCTTTGGGTTTCAGGGGAGAAAGGCCCCTTTGGGTGGGTGATCAGGGCTGGGTGTGCAGCTGTGAGGCTGGTTAGAACCTCATAGATCGAATAGAACGAATAGATCATCCGAATATGATGTATGAAAAACATTGCTTCTCCAAAAGCAAGATAGAAGTCTAATCATGGGATGAGATACACATCAACCTCATTTGCAGTTTGTCTATTGGCTGGAATCAGGGAGGCAATATTTTCCTATCTGGGAAAACTCCTCTGCAACCAGAATTTCAGTTGAAATAAATTTAAAGCTTAGCGATGTGATAATAGGAGCATTCGTTGTCTTAAATGAGAATGACAAGTGTTTTTTGTCACTCATTTAAAATTATATATTGGGCTTTTTTGGTGATGGGTTGGCGGATGGGGGTCAGATTTACTCAGAATTACTCAGAAGTAATTTGAGCTGAACTGAGATAGTCATATAAGATTATTATGAACGAGGAAAATAATCAGTGGTATTTACTGAGTGCTTTATGTGTGTAGAGTGCGGTACTAAGTGCTCGGGAGAGTACAGTACACCAGAGTTCGTAGACCTGTTTGCTGCCCACAAGGCATTTACAGTCTACAGGGGGAGAAGGACATTAAAATAAATTACAGATATGTACATAAGTGCTATGGGGCTAAGGGTGGCGTGAATATCGAGTGCTTAAAGAGTACATATCCAACTGCAAGGAGAGGGAGAAGGGGAAATGAGGGCTTAGTACTGGAAGGCCTCTTGGCTGATTTGTGATTTCCTCTTGAATGACTTGTGATTTCCTCTTGGATGACTTGTGATTTTAATTAGGCTTTGAAGCTGGGGAGTGTGGTGGTCTGTTGGATACCAAGGGGTAGGGAGTTCCAGGCCAGAGGGAGGATGTGGGCAAGGAGTTGGCGAGATAGATGAGATCGTGGTACAGTGAGTAGGTTGGTGTTAGAGGAATGAAGGTGAGCAACAGGGTTGTGGTAGAAAATCAGCAAGATAAGATGGCCCGGGGGTGGGGGGTAAACCGACTGAGTGCTTTGAAGCCAGTGTAAGGAGTTTCTGTTTAATGTGGCAGTGGTTGGGAAAACACTAGAGTTTCTTGAATGGGGAATTTTTGTTTTGTTTTTGTTTTTTAGAAAAATGAGCCAGGCAACCGAGTGAAGCTGCTGGGGAGAGACAGGGGTCAACAAGGAGACTGATGCAGTAGGTGAAGTGAGATAAGTGTTTGGATCAGTGTAGTTGTAGATTGGATGGAGAGGAAAGAGTGGAATTTAGCAATGTTGTGAAGTTAGAATAGGCAGGATTTGGTAACAGATTGACATGTGGATTGAATGCGAGATGTCAGGTTGATGCTGTTTACAGCGATGGGAAAGTCAGCGGGAAGACAGGGTTTTGGGTGGGAAAATGAGTTCTGTTTTGGATGGGTTAAGTTGGAGGTGTCAGTGGGACATCCAGAGAAAACTTCAACTTTTAAGAAAACTCAAATGGAAAGGTGTGAAAGTTAAATCATTTTTAATGTTGTTTTAGACTGAATTAGTATGTTGGTTTTCATCAGAATCACCTTTTCTGATCTTTACAATCTAAAGGCTGGACTGCTGAAGCACTTAACAGACACTTTTTATCTTTAGGACCATTTTACTGTGGGTATTATGTGGGTATGCTTTTGAGACCAGGAATGGGGACTAGGAAGAAACTAGTGAAAACCTGGAAAAATAAGAAATATATGAATATTTCTCTAGGCTAGTGTCAGAAAAATTGCTTCTCGTGTTTAATGTTAAAACATTGTGAAATGACATATATTTAACTAATATTCAAGCTGTTAAACTAAATTTCCTTTAAATCCAATGCTTATTTCTTGAATAGAACTTTCAAAAAATACCAAAGGTAGATGATAAATGAATAGAAACTAAAATACACTGTCAACTACCATTATGCAGGTGTGTATATGTTTTTGTCGTGTAAGTATGTGTACCTTTTCAGAGATCCAAATTATAATGGTAGTTTGTTTTTCAGTACTGGATTTAATATTTCTATTACTGTTGGCAAGAAGAGTTTGTTATTTTCTTAGTAGTATGATAAAAGAAACAATCGATAGTTGAGGCCCTGGGTTACATAAATGTTACTCTGACATTTTGCATAACCTTTCCAATTTCTGTAGAAGTAATAATAGTATTTACAACCTCCCACTGGGTTCGATGCACGGGAAGTACCACATAAGCAGCACCTTTCCTGCCCACAAAGAACGTACATTCTCATGGGGAGACGGGCGTGAAAATACTTAGAAATAAAGCAATCAAATGCACGACCAAATAGCCTACGTTCAAAAACGCTCAGGCTTGAAAGTGCTGGAGATGGCTGGTGGGTTTGTATGACTTGGGATGCTGGGGAAGACTTGTCGTAGGGGGTTATATTTTAGGAGAGCTTTGAATGTGGAACCCTGCAATGGGAGGGAGTTTCAGGCTGGGGGACCAGGGTGGTCAAGGGAACGGAGGTGAGAAGCAGCGTGGCTCAGTGGAAAGAGCATGGGCTTTGGAATCAGAGGTCATGGGTTCAAATTCTGGCTCGGCCACTTGTCAGCTGTGTGACTTTGGGCAAGTCACTTAACTTCTCAGTGCCTCAGTTACCTCATCTGTAAAATGGGGATTAAGACTGTGAGCCCCACGTGGGACAACCTGATTCCCCTGTGTCTACCCCAGTGCTTAGAACAGTGCTCGGCACATAGTAAGCGCTTAACAAATACCAACATTATTATTATTATTATTAGGTGGGAGAGAACGAGGTACAGTTCACGATTGTCGAGTCTCATTTAATAGCTGCTTAGTGCCAAACAAATAGACTTTACTGTCAAGACATTTGGCATTAGATTTGAATTGACTGAACTTTCATAGGTGTGAGAGACTGGTTTACTTGGGCTTGCATTTGGTTTTGATTTTTTTTAAAGAAAAATCATTATTTCACTTCTTCCTGTCCCTGATCCTCATCAAAATATGGCTATCCTTTTCCTATGGAAGAGTTCAGCTGCATGAAATTGTGAAGACTAAACATAATTTCAAGAGAAGTTCAGATAAATTCAAGGATGCATATATTTCTCCATCAACCACTCCCATTCCTGCAACCTCTAATAGTAGCCCAAACCTCTAACTCCCTGTTGTACACCCAGTGCCTCCACCGCCTTCCTCACTAAACTCTGATCGCCTTGCCAACTGTCTTGTGGCAAAACAAAAACGATCAGGAGTGAACTTCCCAAAGTTTCTCTGTCACCTCGTCACGTTGCCACCTGCTGCCTTTCTTTCTTTCCCTGTCCAGCTATCAATCAGTCAGTTGTATTTATTGAGCACTTACTGTGGGTAGAGCACTGTACTAAGCGTTTGGGAGAGTATAACACAACAGTATAACAGACACATTGCCTGCCCACAATGAGCTTCCGGTCCAGAGAATGAGTTTTCTGTTTAGAGGATCAGCCGTCTCTCAAAAGTGATCTCTCCCCACCCACAAGACCACTTTTGTACGTCTTTATACTCTCCCTTTTCTCCTATTTATAATTTATTTTAATGTAGTTCTTCTCCTCTAAACTGTGTAAGCTTCACTTGAGCAGGGATCATGTCTAACAACTCTGTTATATTGTACTCTCCCAAGTGCCTACTATGGTGCTCTGCACATAATTAATTAATTCCATTATTGATTATTTGGTCAGACTACTATATCAACCTTTTTTCAGTCTAACAGCCTTTAACCTCTGCCCTTTCAGTCTTTACCACCCACTCTATTCTACCCAGAGAAGCAGTGTGGCTCAGGGGAAAGAGCCCGGGCTTGGGAGTCACAGGTTTGGGTTCTAATCCCGGCTCCGCCACTTGTGAGCTATGTGACTTTGGGCAGGTCACTTCACTTCTCTGTGCCTCAGTTACTTCATCCGTAAAATGGGGATTAGGACTGTGAGCCCACATGGGGCAACCAGATTACCTTGTATCCCGCCCAGTGCTTAGAACAGTGCTTGGCACACAGTAAGCACTTAACAAATACCATGATTATTATTATTACCCAATGCTGCCTAGGTCAGCTTCCTGAAACACAGTTTGGCACACATCTCACTACTCTAATACATTAAAGTGTGACCCCCTCGCTCACACTTTTCCCCTCACGTGGACCCTCCCTCTAAATTTTGCGGACCACAGCTTTCCCTGTCTTTAAATCCCTCTGAAAATCCCATCCTCTTTTGGGAAAATTTCCTCAGTACCCAAAATACCAAATTCGATAAACCCCATAATCTCATATTTCTTCCTGCCTTCATGGTATCTCTACTTGGATGTCCCGCCGACACCTCAAATTTAACATGTCCAAAACAGAACTCATATTCCCACCCAAACCTTGTTCTCTCCCGATTTCCCCCTCACCGTATACAACGCCACCATCCTCGCTGTAACCTTGGTGTTATCCTCCACTCATCTGTCTCATTCAAATCACATATTCAGTCTGTCCCCAGATCCTGTCGGTTCAATCTTCACGTGGTTAAAGTCTGCCCTTCCCTCTCCATCTGGTTTCAGTGGAAAGAGCCCGGGCTTCGGAGTCAGAGGTCATGGGTTCTAATCCCAGCTCCGCCGCTTGTCAGCTGTGTGACTTTGGGCAAGTCACTTCACTTCTCTGTGCCTCAGTTACCTCATCTGTAAAATGGGGATCTAAACTGTAAGCCCCATGTGGGATAGCCTGATGACCTTGTATCCCCCCAGCTCTTAGAACAGTGCTTTGCACATAGTATGCGCTTAGCAAATGCCATCATTATTATTATTATTATCTAAACTGCTATCACATTAATCCAAGCATTTATCCTATCTTGCCTCGATTACTCACCCGCCTCTTTGCTGATCTTCCTGCCTCCTGTCTCTCCCGCCTTACAGTCCATGCATCGATAAGATGTTTTAGATTATTTTTCTACGAAACCCTTCCTCAAGAACCTCCAGTGGTTGCCCATCCACCTCCGTATCAAACCGAAACCCTTTTCCATTGACCTTAAAGCACGCAATCACCTTGTCCCCACCTATTTCACCTCTAATTTCCTACAATCCAGCCCACATTCTACACTCCTCGAATACCAACCCACGTCCTGCCTCTGGTCTGGAACTCCCTCCCCCTTCGTGTCCTTCAGGCAATAATAATAATAATAATTATGTTGGTATTTGTTAAGCGCTTATTATGTGCAGAGCACTGTTCTAAGCGCTGGGGTAGACACAGGGGAATCAGGTTGTCCCACGTAGGGCTCACAGTCTTAATCCCCATTTTACAGATGAGGGAACTGAGGCCCAGAGAAGTTAAGTGACTTGCCCACAGTCACACAGCTGACAAGTGGCAGAGCTGGGATTCGAACTCATGAGCCCTGACTCCAAAGCCCGTGCTCTTTCCACTGCGCCACGCTGCTTCTCTCAGGTGGGGAGGCAATCGCTCTCCCCACCTTTAAAGCCTCATTTCCTCTTCTCCCCCTTCCTTCTTTGTCACCCTTGCCCTTGGATTTGCTCCCTTTATTCACCCCGCCTCTGCCCCATGGCATTTATATACAGATTTATGATTTATTTTTATTAATCTCTGTGTTCCCCTAAAGACTGTAAACCTGGGGGCAGGGAACGTGTCTACCAACTCTTAGAGTGTGCTCTCCCAAGCTCTTAATATACAGTACTGTGCACAGAGTAAACTCTCAGTAAATATGAGTCATACATCAACTGATTACTAAGCGCTTGGGAGAGTACAGTATAGTTGGTGGACGTGATCCCTGTCCTCAAATAATTAGTTTATCAGGGATACAGATGTTAATACATCACAGATAAGAAGCAATAGAGTGTATGGATATGAACTTAAGTGCTGTGGGTGTGGCGAGGGGGTGAGTGCCTAAGTGCTTAGCCTGAGTGAGGCAGGAGGGAGGGAAAATAAGATGTGGGGAAAGGCTTCCTAGAGAAGATATGTAGATTTGGGAATCATGGGTGTAGAAACTATGGGAACTGAGTGAAAATAGAGTAGAGGGGGACCCAGGATGGAGCCTTTTGGGACCCCCACAGTGAGAAGGTGGGAGGCAGAAGAGGAGCTGGCAAGAGACCAGAAAAAGCAGCCAGAAAAATAGGAGAACTAGGAGAGAGGACCGTGTCAGTGAAGCGAGGTTTGATAGAGTTTCCAGAAGTAAGGGGTGCCGGCGTAGTGTCAAAGGCAGCTGACAGGACAAAGAGAATCAAGATGGAATACCCTTCGATTTGGCAAGGAAGTCATTGGTGACTTTGGAGAGAGCAGTTTCATTGGAGGAGAGCACGTGTCTACCAATTCTGTTCTCTCCCAATTGCTTAATATAAGACTCTGTACACAGGAAGTAATAAATAAATTGAGTTGGAGGAGAACAAGTAGAGGCAGCTGGAGTAAACACTGTTGAAGGAGTTTGGCCAGGAATGGTGAGAGAGAGAGAGATGGGGCAGCCAGTGATAGATAGATATGTGGACTCCAGTAGTCACCTGCGTGGACCATTAAGGTGATCATAATTCTGGAGAAGCAACATGGCCTAGTGGATAGAGCATGGTCCTGGGAGTCTGAAGAACCTGGGTTCTAATTCTGCCACTTGTCTGCTGTGTGACTTCGGATGAGTCACTTGAACTTCTCTGTCCCTCAGTCACCTCATCCATAAAATGGGGATTAAGACTTTTAGCCTCATGTGGGACTTGGACTGTGTCCAACCTGATTAGTTTTATTTAGCCCTATGCTTAGTACAGTGCCTGGCACATAGTAAGTGCTTAACAAATACCACAATTATTATTATGTTCTCTTTTGATGATCCTCTGCCCTCACTGGGTTTGGAGAGATCAGTGATGGATGTTTCCCCGCATGGCTCAGTGGAAAGAGCATGGGCTTTGGAGTCAGAGGTCATGAGTTTGAATCCCAGCTCTGCCACTTGTCAGCTGTGTGACTGTGGGCAAGTCACTTAACTTCTCTGGGCCTCAGTTACCTCATCTGTAAAATGGGGATGAAGACTGTGAGCCCCACGTGGGACAACCTGATTCCCCTGTGTCTACCCCAGCGCTTAGAACAGTGCTCTGCACATAGTAAGCACTTAACAAATACCAACATATTAAATGGGAGAACCAGGATGGCAAACTGTAACTCTCTGAGGTTCCTGAAGCCAAGCCTTAATGCCTTCATGTGATGGAGGATTTGGAAGTCAGGTAAAACTTGTCAACCCCAGCTTTACTGAAGTTGGGTGCTCCCTCGGGGCATTGGCTCCAACTTCCACAATGGGAAGCAATTGATAAGTGCCCCTTGCCCCCCTGGGCATGATTTAAGAACCTGCAGAGAGAGCTCCTGGAAATGACAGAAAGAGGCACTTCCCTATTTTTGTAGATCTAGTCCCTGAAACTCATCAGTTTCCCTCCTAGGCATTTTTTAGATGCCCAGGGGAGATGGGCGGGAGATATTGACAATGGAGCCCTACCCTTAAACACTTTAAAAACATTTGTAAAATATTTTAAGTTGTTATTGAAATTCCCCCCATAGCTTCAAAATGATAGGCGGAGCTGTTTAAAGCAATTAGTGTATAAGGCACACCCTTTTTCCAATGGTATTATGCTGCCCTGGTATTTGTCCCTTGCCTTCATACCCCTCTTCTCTGAAAAATTCATCTAAGGCATTTTCTTACCCCTGCTGTCCCGGAATTCTTTTTACAACCTCTTTTCTGCCAGGAAGTCACAAATCTAGTAGCGAAACCTTGACTCATGCAGAAGTAGGAGAATCCCTCTTTCCTAACCACATTGAAAATACGGTAGCTGAAAGTAAGTACCAGAGTGTCTGGCTTAATACAGTGATAGGAGCCTATGTTTAGAGAAGCAGCGTGGCCCAGTGGAAGAAGGACGGGCCAGAGAGTCAGAGGACATGGGTTCTAATCCTGCGTCTGCCACTTGCGTGCTTTGTGACCATGGGCAAATCCCTTAACTTCTCGGTGCCTCAGTTCCCCCATCTTCAAAATGATCGCCTTCCTACGTAGACTGTGAGCCCCATATGGGACCTGATGATTGTGACTCACCCCAGTGCCAGCACAATGTTTGGTACCTTATCTTGTCTTCTGCCGTCGAGTCGTGTCCGACCCACAGCGACCCCATGAACACATATATCCCAGAACGGCCCGCTCTCCAACTGCAATCCTCTTGGTAGTGTATCCAGAGAGTTTTCTTGGTCAAAATACGGAAGTGGTTTACCATTACCGCCTTCCGTGCAGTAAACTCGAGTCTCCGCCCTCGACTCTGTCCCGTGCCGCTGCTGCCCAGCGTAGGTGAGGTTTGACTTGTAGCAGATTGCCTTCCACCTGCTAGCCACTGGCCAAGCTGGGAATGGAATGGGTATGTCTCTGATTGACTCTCCCTCCTGTAGCCGAGACTGATAGAGTACTGGAAACTCTCCAGGTGCGATCTGAGAGGGGGTTTGGTGCCTAGTAAAAGCCACACAGTATTGTTACCATATCCCTCTGGACTGTAAGTCTGAACCCCCCGTTTAGACATGTCTAAAACTGAGCTCCTTATCTTCCCTCCCAAACCCTGTCCTCTCCCTGACTTCCCTGTCACTGTGGACGGCACCACCATCCTTCCCGTCTCACAGGCCCGCCACCTTGGTGTCACCCTTGACTCTGCTCTCTCATTCACCCCACACGTCCAATCCGTCACCAACACCTGCCGGTCTCACCTTCACAATATCGCCAAGATCCGCCCTTTCCTCTCCATCCAAACCGCTATCGTGAAGCGTGGCTCAGTGGAAAGAGCCTGGGCTTCGGAGTCAGAGGTCATGGGTTCGACCCCCGGCTCTGCCACTTGTCAGCCGTGTGACTGTGGGCAAGTCACTTTACTTCTCTGTGCCTCAGTTGCCTCATCTGTAAAATGGGATTAACTGCGAGCCTCACGTGGGACAACGTGATTACGCTGTATCTACCCCAGTGCTTAGAACGGTGCTCTGCACATAGTAAGCGCTTAACAAATACCAACATTATGAGAAGCAGCATGGCTCAGTGGAAAGAGCCTGGGCTTTGGAGTCAGAGGTCATGAGTTCGAATCCCGGCTCTGCCACTTGTCAGCTGTGTGACTGTGGGCAAGTCACTTCACTTCTCTGGGCCTCAGTTCCCTCATCTGTAAAATGGGGATTAAGACTGTGAGCCCCACGTGGGACAACCTCATTGTCCTGTGTCTACCCCAGCGCTTAGAACAGTGCTCTGCACATAGTAAGCGCTTAACAAATACCAACATTATTATTATTATTATTATTACAAGCTCTTGTAATATCCCCACTGGATTATTGTGTCAGCCTCCTCTCCGATCTCCCTTCCTTCCTGTCTCTCCCCACTCCAGTCTATTCTTCATTCCGCTGCCCGGATCATCTTCCTACAGAAACACTCTGGGCATGTCACTCCCCTCCTCAAAAACCTCCAGTGGTTGCCTATCGACCTCCGCACGAAACAGAAACTCCTCACTCTGGGCTTCAAGGCTCTCCATCCCCTTGCCCCCTCCTACCTCACCTCCCTTCTCTCTGCTGCCCACCCCGTACTCTCCACTCCTCTGCCGCTCACCTCCGTTCTCCGTTCTCGCCTATCCCGCCGTCGACCCCCGGCCCACGTCCTCCCGCTGTCCTGGAATGCCCTCCCTCCTCACCTCTGCCAAACTAACTCTCTTCCCCTCTTCAAAGCCCTCCTGAGAGCTCCCAGATTGAGTCCCCCCTTTTCCTCTGCTCCCCCTCCACCCTCTGCTCCTCCCCCTTCCCCTCCCCTGTGCTCATTTGTATATATTATTTATTACCCAATTTATTTTGTTAATGAGATGTACATCCCCTTGATTGTATTTATCTTGATAATGTTTTTGTTTTGTTCTCTTTGGCTTTGCTGTCTGTCTGCCCTGATTATACTGTGAGCCTTTCACTGGGCAGGGATTGTCTCTATCTGTTCCCCAATTGTACATTCCAAGTGCTTAGTACAGTGCTCTGCACATGGTTAGCGCTCAATAAATGCTATTGAATGAATGAATGAATGACTGTAAGCTTGTTATGGGTAGGGAACATATTTGCTAATTTTATTGTATTGTACTATTCCAAGTGCTTAGCACAGTGCTCTGCACATAGTGAGTGCTGAATAAATAGCTGTGATTGATTGGTAAATTGAACATTGTGGAGATACATTCTAGGTGGGCTGTGTGTGTATGTGAATGCTTGTGTACACAGACTTTTTTAGTTCAATGGGTTAAGTGATTTCTAACACCTGGAAGTTAAGTGGTCATAGTGATGTCACATTATTATTATTATTATGATTATATCAATAAGCACATACTATGTTCTGAGTGCTAGGTTAGATAATCAGGTGGGACTCAGTCCCTGCCCCCCATGGGGCTCACAGTCTAAATAGGAGGGAGAGCAGGTATTTATTCCCCAATTTGACATAGAGGAAACTGAGACACAGAGAAGTGAAGTCACTTCCCAAGGTCATCAAGCAAGCAACTGGCGGAGCTGGGATTAGAACCCTTGTCCTCTGACTTCCAAGCCCATGTTCTTTTCATTAGGCCATGCTGCTTCTAGGTCATATAAACTGTGAGCTCATTGTGAGCAGGAATGTGTTCGTTATGTTGTACTCTCCCGGTGCTTAGAACAGTGCTTTGCACACAGTAAGTACTCAATAAAGTATGATTGAATGAATAAATAAACTTGGCCTTCATAGATTCTGTGTCCCTTGAAGGACAGGTGTGTGTCTAATTCCCACCGATTCTCAGTATAAGGCTCCGTACACAGGGGCTTAATGAATACTTTTACTAAATCTCATGCTTATGTGCGTATCCAGCAATTTAATGCAGGAATCATTTTGGCTTTCTTTGTAGTATCCTATTGTGTTGTATTAAAAGAATTTGGATTTACAGTTTGTTTTTGTAAAAGAAAAAAATACTTTCAAAATATTTATAGGTCCCTTCTACCTCTCCAAAATACAGACTAACTCATATATCCAGAACGGTACAGATATAAGAAATATATAAAGATATAAATTCAAATGGTCTCATGTACAGTGACATAGTCAGGATGTCGAAACCGCTTCATCTTCTTCATCTTCATCTTGGAATAAAATGACCAAGCTCATTCATTCAATCAGTAGTATTTATTGAGCGCTTACTATGTGCAGAGCACTGTACTAAGTGCTTGGAATGTACAAATTGGTAACAGATACAGTCCCTGCCATTTGACGGGCTTACAGTCTAATCGGGGGAGACAGACAGACAAGAACAGTGGCAATAAATAGAGTCAAGGGGAAGAACATCTCGTAAAAACAATGGCAACTAAATAGAATCAAGGCGATGTATATTAAATTAACACAATAAATAGGGTAATGAAAATATATACCTCAGTAACTTCAGCAGCTAGACCCGTGATAGCAGTGGTGATTATAACGGGTTTATTGTTCAGAACCTAATCCCAAATGATCCAAATGGAGGCAAACATTGAAGACCCACCAAATGCAGTGCAAATGCTAATTCGGAAATGGTATGTAAAAAATGGAAATACAGAAAAGTGGGGGCTCAGGTTATGATTGGGAAGCAGCATGGCCTAGTGGAAAGAGCACAGGCCTGGGAGTCAGGGGATCTGGGTTCTTATTCTGGCTCTGCCACTTGTCTGTTGTATGACCTTAGGCAAATCACTTAACTTCTCTGTGCCTCACGTGCCTCATCTGTAAAATGTGGATTAAGACTCTGAATCCCGTGTGGTTCATGGACTGGGTGCTTTTAGTACAGCGCCTGGCACATTGTAAATACTTAAATACCTTAAAAACAATAGTAGTCTCCCATCAGAAATGACAGACATGCCTCAGGGATGTCACTTCCAATTCTGCATGAGAAATTCAGCACTAGTTATTCTTTAGTGTTTAAAGCCTCTTTTCACCTTGTCCATTTCTCCTCGGCTGCAGCGAGGTGTTTGTCCTTAACGTCCTGAAAATCTGATGCCAAGAGGCCTTGTCCCAGTCCCTGCAGTCCCCAACACTGGTGATGGTGGAGGACAGCCTGAGAGTAGCCCTGTTTGTTTTTGTACCCTTTCCTCTCATCACCTGTGGAGTGTGTTTCAGTGTTAAGCTCTTCATGAAAGGTCATCCCGAAAATCCTTTTGTCATCCATTCCTGTCAGGCCATCCCAGTTTGTCTCTGATCATCATCATTCAGGGCCTATGATCCCACAGTGTCACTAACTCCATAGTTAGGGATGCGGTCGTCCCTTTTTTTGCGGGTTCCACCTCTGCCAGATGGAAAGGGCCGAGTTGTAGTGTATTCATTCATTCATTCAATAGTATTTATTGAGCGCTTACTATGTGCAGAGCACTGGACTAAGTGCTTGGAATGAACAAGTCGGCAACAGATAGAGACGGTCCCTGCCCTTTGACGGGCTCACGGTCTAATCGGGGGAGACGGACAGACGAGAACGATGGCGATAAATAGAGTCGAGGGGAAGAGCGTCTCGTAAAAACAATGGCAACTAAATAGAATCGAGGCGATGTACATTTCATTAACAAAATAAATAGGGTAATGAAAATATATACAGTTGAGCGGACGAGTACAGTGCTGAGGGGATGGGAAGGGAGAGGGGGAGGAGCAGAGGGAGATGGGGGGAAAAGAGGGTTAAGCTGCGGAGAGGTGAAGGGGGGCGGTGGAGGGAGTAGAGGGAGAAGGGGAGCTCAGTCTGGGAAGGCCTCTCGGAGGAGGTGAGTTTTAAGTAGGGTTTTGAAGAGGGGAAGAGAATCAGTTTGGCGGAGGTGAGGAGGGAGGGCGTTCCGGGACCGCGGGAGGACGAGGCCCGGGGGTCCACGGCGGGATAGACGAGACCGAGGGCCGGTGAGGAGGTGGGCGACGGAGGAGCGGATTGTGCGGGATGGGCGGTGGAAAGAGAGAAGGGAGGAGAGGTAGGGAGGGGCAAGGTGATGGAGAGCCTCGAAGCCTAGAGTGAGGAGTTTTTGTTTGGAACGGAGGTTGATAGGCAACCACTGGAGGTGTTTAAGAAGGGGAGTGACATGCCCAGATCATTTCTGTGGGAAGATGAGCCGGGCAGCGGAGTGAAGAATGGACCGGAGCGGGGCGAGAGAGGAGGAAGGGAGATCAGAGAGAAGGCCGACACAGTAGTCTAGCAGGGATATAACGAGAGCCTGTAGCAGTAAGGTAGCCGTTTGGGTGGAGAGGAAAGGGCGGTGTATATCGACGCTGCCATATCCACCTTCCCAGCCGTCACGGCATAGCACAGTAGATGTTGATCTTTGTTTTTCAGCTGCTTCCCCTTTCATTCATTCATTCATTCAATAGTATTTATTGAGCGCTTACTATGTGCAGAGCACTGTACTAAGCGCTTGGGATGAACAGGTCGGCAACAGATAGAGACAGTCCCTGCCGTTTGACGGGCTTACAGTCTAATCGGGGGAGACGGACAGACAAGAACAATGGCACTAAACAGCGTCAAGGGGAAGAACATCTCGTAAAAACAATGGCAACTAAATAGAATCAAGGCGATGTACAATTCATTAACAAAATAAATAGGGTAACGAAAATATATACAGTTGAGCGGACGAGTACGAGTTCCCCTTCCTCTCTAGAGTCAAGTTTTCAGTTTTCCAGGTGCTCTGTCGACCACGCCAGTACATCTCGAGGTGTCCATCCCCTTGCTTCTATTTATCGTGATTATGTTGTCTTGTTTTTGTCCATCTGTCTCCCCTGATTAGACTATGAGCCCGTCATTGGGCAGGGATTGTCGCTATCTGTTGCTGAATTGTACATTCCAAGCGCTTAGTACAATGCTCTGGACATAGTAAGCGCTCAATAAATGCTATTGAATGAATCTCGAGATGTCATCATCAGTAACTAATTTGTGAAACCATCCTGCCTGAGTAGGAGAATTTTTAATCAACTTTAAAATCTGCACCATTGGTTATCACTGAAGCAGGGTGTGTGGAATTGGGCTTGGATTGAAACGTGATTCTGGTCTTTTCCAGACTGACTGTGAGCTTGTGTGAAATGTTAGCCAACAATTTAAAGTCTTGAAGAGTGCTGACTTGCAGTGTGCAACTATCAGCAGATAGCTCACAGATGAAACCCTTTGCCACCTTTGTTTTTGCCAGAAGTTGCTGCAGTCCACTGTGTAGACAACGTTGCCTGAAGACCCCACACTCCATGCCTTCGAATGCATCGCTCTGACGATGACTCTCTGAATTTGTGTGCATGTGTGTGTGTATCTTGCCCTGGGTATAGTACCAGCAGCACACAGTAGGTGCGTAACAAATACTGTACATGATTAAATCATCCAGCAAAGATAACATAGTGAAGCACATTAGTGCGAGAACACAGTCCTTGCTTGACAAAACTGTCATAGTGAAGGCTTGACCATAACCCAGCCTTGACCCAGACCTGTGACTGTCGTTCAATTTTATTAATAATGGTATTGGTTAAGCGCTTACTATGTGCCAGGCACGATGTTAAGCACCGGTGCAGTTACAAGCAAATCAAGTTGGACACAGTCCCTGTCCCCTGTGGGGTTCGCAGTCTCAATCCTCATTTTATGGACGAGGTAATTGAGGCACAGAGTAGTGAAGTGACTTGCGCAAGGTTGCACAGAAGACAAGTGGTGGAGCTGGGATTAGAACCCATGGTCTTTCCTCTAGGCGACGCACTTTGAGTGACCATACGCTGTTGTCAAACTTCTCCGGATAGCCAAACTTACAAAGGGTGGCCTTCCGATTTACTTAGTCGTAAACCTCTGAGAGGTTAATGTAAAGCTTGTTACGGGTCCTGTTCTCTGCATTTCTCCTGCGGCTGCCTCGCCGTCTGTAGTGCTTGGATTGAAAGCTTCACCGGTTTACAGGAAGAAATTTTTCCATCGGTTGGGTGGTTCTAGGATGGTTATCCTTGATGGTCATCCCATAAGGCACGACGAATTGTCCTTCCTTTGTGGCGCCTGTGGAATGTCCACCCATTCCCACATGGCGCAGCACCGATCAGTAAGCCCTCATTGAATCGTATTTATTGAGCGCTTATTGGGTGCAGAGCACTATACTGAGCGCTTGGGAGAGTACAGTCTACCAATAAGCAGACACATTCCCTGCCCTCAGGGGAGCTCAGGTCCTCCACACTTGTTCACCTCTGTAGGAATGCCACCTGCCAGTGGCTTTTCTCTCTGAAGCCCAACGTCAATTGGCCTTGGGTACTTCTGACCTGGGGGCAGAAATGCACGATGATGAATGGAAGGAAACCACTCCCTGGATCAGAGCAGCACCCGAGATGGTCAATTTAGAACTTCGTCAAAGCCATCAGCCCGCTAACGCAGCTCTGCGGTATGATCGATGTGTAGTTGTGACTGTCAGCGTTTAGTAGGATGGGTTTAGCCCCAGTGGATCTTGGTCTGTAGACTTCGTGGAACTCAGTGAAAAACTTCTTGCTCTGTTTGCAGTTAGCTGCTGCTCACAGCTCCCTAAGTTTTTTTTTTTGTCACCCGCCACTTCTCCTCCAACTGGCGTCGTCAGGCGTGTGACAGCTGCTTAGTGAGCTAGAAGGCCACTTTTTTCCCCTCAGCGCAATTCCTGTCGAAGTTGATGATCATCCACGGTTTCCAGCTGCTCGGTCTCACTCCCATTCTCATCGACTCAGTCGTGGTCTTTTCTCTTGGTGAATTCCAGAATATCCACAGCCGGCGCCCTTGAATAGCGACCGTGTGGTATCAAGATCTGTGCTGTCAGGATGTTGAGAATGAGCCAGGAGCCCGATGCATTCTGTTGACCAGCTCACAATGTTTGGTTGCCAGAGCCAAAGCTCACACGTTGATCTTCTTTGTAGGTGGCTTACGATGATGGTGTCATGACTGTGTCAGCTCAGGTCTCATTCTGTTGGCCACAAGATGATGATCAGACAACATGGATATTTCTCTCACAAGACCATGTGACCATGACATCCTGCCGTACAATGATGTAATCTTTTAGATGCCTGTGATGGACGCACGGGTGCATCCGTGTGGTTTGATGTTCTGCCGCCAGCTGTTCAGTATTGCGTACCATTGTATTCTATTGTTAAATACAGTCGCAAGTCTGAGATTCTGTATGCTGTGCTGTTCAGTAACTATGTGACTGCAGAAAGAAGTTTCCAACGGAAGAAAATAAGCTTTCTCTGTGTAGAACACTGGATAAATCAATCTTTTCTATATCTAAAATAAGTAATTCTAGCTTCTTAAGAAGGGAATTTTGCTTATAATGGGAGACTACAACAGTTGTGCTCAATTTGAAGAAATTCAAGGTATTGTTTCAGCATCTTTTCCCCTTGATTTCACTAGAACAAGTTGAAATCTTCGCAGAAGGATAAAGTTCGTCAATTTATGATCTTCACACAATCTAGCGAAAAGACTGCAGTGAGTTGTCTGTCTCAAAATGACTGGAAGTTAGATGTTGCCACAGACAATTTTTTTCAAAATCCTGAGCTTTATATTCGAGAGAGTGTTAAAGGATCACTGGACAGAAAGAAGTTAGAACAGCTATACAATAGATACAAAGGTGAGTTTTTTGTTTCTTTGTCGATCTCTATTTCCTGTGTATTTTGAATTTGTGCATCTCAATCAGGAAACATTAATCTGGAATTGATAATTCGTAGAAGGATGTGAACAGATTCTACCCCCATATGAAGATTTAGCTTAGAGATCTCAATACTGTATTAAGCAGTTCTATATGCCGCTTTTTTCGTAGTTTGCTTTTAATATTTGACAAGTTAGAGTTAACTTTTCTTTGCCAAGGACATAGCAGGATCTTTTTGTGGGCTCACTTCTGTTACTCTCCTCTTGGTTTCTCATGTGGGGTCAGGAGGAGCTTTTGGAGAGGATTAGTGCCTGCTTGTACTTTGTAGCATTTATAGAGAAATGTTGACCCCATGTATTTTTTCCTTTCAAGCCTAAGAAGAATAATTGTGGTATTAAGTGCTTACTATGTGCCAGGCACTGTACTAAATGCTGGGGTGGATACAAGCAAATCAGGTTGAACACAGTCCCTGTCCCACATGGGGCTCACAATTTTAATCCCCATTTTAAAAGTGTGGAACTGAGGCCCAGAGAAGTGAAGTGACTTGCCCAAGGCCACACAGCAGGCAAGTGGCCGAGCCGGGATTAGAACCCATGATCTTCTGACTCCGGCCCGTGCTCTGTCCACTACGCCGTCCTGCCTCCCTAGGTGGTGGTGCTTATGTCTTGGATGGTAGATAGATTTAAGTAGCCCACCGGTCCCGAAGTTATCTCGCTCATATGTTGGGTCGGGCCAAAAAAGAATTCCTCTGGATTTCAGCCGGGCCCAGATTTCTTTCCTGTATAGGGCCAATGAGGTTCAGAGAAGTAGGGCAAAGTGGGCCTCCCTCAGCCCTCAAAGATCATTATATGTGAAGGGTCAAGGGCCATCCACAGTGCAGGGCCCATCAGGGCAGTTGTTCTGGGCAGTAGCCTTAGGGAACCACTGGACATGTCCTTGTCTTTTTTTTTTTAAATGGCATTCGTTAACTTCTTACTAAGTGCCAGACAGTGTACCAAGCACTGGGGTAGATGCAAGATAATCAGATTGGACCCAGTCCATGTCCCACTGAACTGTAAATTCGTTATGGGCAGGGAACGTGTCTGCTAATTCCGTTGTACTTTCCCAAGTGCTTAGTACAGGGCTCTGCACATAGTAAGCACTCAGTAAATACGTTGCTTGATCGATTGATGGGACTCACAGTCTTAATCCCCATTTTACAGGTGAGGTAGCTGAGGCACAGAGAAGTGAAGTGATGTGCCCGAGGTCACGCAGCAGACTAGTGTCGGAGCTGAGATTAGAACCTTATCACTACAGGAGGGTGGGAGCAGTTGCCCTTCAAATCCTTGGGACTCCCGTGCTCCCCCTGTATCTTCCCCAACTCCCCAGCTTCTCATACCACAGTGCTCTCCGGAATCCTGCTCGCTTGAAGGACTTAGGAAAAGTGGCAGTGACGGGTCGGTCTAGGGAGGAGAAGTAGTTCTGCTCTTTAAATCTTCTCTCCTGCCCTAACCTTTTCCGCTGTGCCCCACCACCTTCAGACTGACGTTCTGCCTCCACCTCCACGCCCCACTGTCATCCCCTTTTTGACAGAACCCTGGACAGTGAGTGACAGCAGCTCTCTGGGGTGCTCATATTGGAAGGTGCAAGGTCCCCTAGGAGTTAGGGGTTCCTGGAGGAGTCCCGTCAGGAGGGATGGGAAGACAGTGATGTCATGCTTGCCTTGGATATGTTTGGAGGGGGTTGCTATGGGGAGGGGAAGAGATTTTTAAGGTGGAGCTTTTGTCTTCTAAGTCTTTCATTCATTCAGTAGTATTTATTGAGTGCTTACTATGGGCAGAGCACTGTACTAAGTGCTTGGAATGGACAAATCGGCAACAGATACAGTCCCTGCCCTCTGATGGGCTTACAGTCTAATCGGGGGAGACAGGCAGACAAGAACAATGGCAATAAATAGAGTCAAGGGGAAGAACATCTCATAAAAACAATGGCAAGTAAATAGAATCAGGGTAATGTACATCTCATTAAACAAAATAAATAGGGTGATGAAGATTATTATACAGTTGGGCCACTGCCCTAGGACCACCTATCCTTGCTAGTAATGGCCCTGGCGTTCCCTGTCGTCAAAGGAAACCTGGACTGCTTTCTGCTTTCTGAATCTGATTTGACCTGTCCCAAACTCCTAGACCTGGATTAGGCCAAGCTAAGATCTTTGGCCTTTGTAAGGAAGTTTCTTTCGATTGGGTGGCCATTAACATCAGGCCAGCTATTGAATCATTTGCATTGACCTCCTCAAGGAAAGTCGGAGCATATAATCCATTTTGCCTTTTAGAAAAGGTCCTAGACGACCTCCACCCCCCTTCCTTTATTCCTTCCTGATTTTCAAAGAATGCCGGCAAGCAACGTCTGTTCAATGTGTCCGGATTTTTTTTTCTTCTGAGGAATGCTGTTTAAAATTGCAGTTTGTCTTCGTGTTAATGATGTCTTCCGGTTAAGAGTTGAAATACCAATGTGATCAGCTGAGGAATCTTTTATTTTTTGATGATTATGCTTGAGAGAAGAACTTTGGCATTCGGAATAGCAGTTTAAATTTAAATACACAGTAGTCTCTCAGTGTTCACAGAAGAACTGTACCCACCGCCCCAACTAATGAGATGAAACCCCGGATTCCATCTGCATTCGACAGCGAAGGTTCGGCCATCGGGACTTTCTGGGGTGGCCAGCCAGTCCTTGAAGAGGCAGGGCCACGTTACTGATGGCCAGAGACACCCCACCAGCGGAAGCCAGGGCAGGGCCTGCTGACGCAAATGAGTATGGGTCCGGCTAACCACAGGTGGTTGAAGCGGCAAACAGCAAAAAAAATCCATCAATGCACAGGGGCTACTGTATTTAGAGGTTTTGTTTTTAAATTAGAGGCACATGCCCCCATTTAAAGGCTCATGGCCTTTTTTTTAAGGCTTACATGCTTCCCAGAAATGTAGTAACAGTTATCATTGAGTGCTCAGCCTCCACAAGATTCAAAAGTTTCTTCACGATGCTTTTTAGGGGGCTCTCTTAAATGGTTTTAATGGCATAATGCTGCCTTGTCTTCATGTCTTTGAACTGTTTGCAGATGAACTACAGAAAGACTGAGCCTTGATCCCTTTGAACGTAACTGGGCTATCAGAGGATTGTGCAGGTTCATATCAGGGCTTAAATCATCATTTGCGAGAGGAGACTCCATCATCATATTATTTACACGGCCCATAAGCTGTAGCAGTGCACCGATCCAGTCCCCTAGAGGTCTCAAAATGTTCATGTCGTTCTCCCCCGTCCCCCGAAGTGCTAATTTATCCTGGAAAGTCACGTCAGTTCCGGGAAAAATCGGCCGCTCTTTAAAAATACAATTGCTGGTGTGGTGTGGTTCTGGGGAGATAGTAGCATAAGGAGTGAGATTGTTTTGTTATTCTTTGTATTTCATACTTTTTTTTATGCTCCAAAGATCCTCAGGATGAGAATAAGATTGGTATAGATGGTATACAGCAGTTTTGTGACGACTTGGCACTTGACCCAGCCAGCATTAGTGTACTCATCATTGCGTGGAAATTCAGAGCGGCAACACAGTGTGAGTTCTCAAAGCAGGAGTTCATGGATGGAATGACAGAACTAGGGTAAGTATACAGTGACTTAGGACACTGAGTATATAACTCTGTATAGAGTAATATCAAGGCTTTGTAAAAAATAATAATGGTGGTGTTTGATAAACGCTTACGGTGTGCCAGGCTCACAGTCGTGATCCCCATTGGACAGTTGAGGTAACTGCGGCACAGAGAAGTGATTTGCCCAGGGTCACACACTCAGACCCAGCAGATAAGTCGCGGAGCCGACATTAGAATCCAGTTCCTTCTGACTCCCAGGCCCATGTTCTCTTCACTGGGCCTTGCTCCCAGGCAGAAGCAGCAGCAGCCACTGGGAGAGAGAGTTTAAACAACATAGACCATTTATAGTCAAGCTGCCTACCCTGATAGGGGGAGAGTTTGCAGGTAAGTGAGAGGATAAGCAGAGAAAGGGTGGGAAAAGGCAGAGGGAGGAAGGAAAGCTCTTGTTCCATATATATATATATATATATATTTAGGGCCCATCGTTGCAGTTTTCCCCTTTACTAGTTGGGAAATTTAATTAGAATTTGAGAAAATCCAACTTTTTTCAACTCTCCCCCACCTTCTATGAAATGGCAGCAAAGTGGCATGTAATTAACTGGCAATAAGATTTTTGCCAAATTTTGAAACAGAAAACCTCAATCTTGGAAGAAGCTTGGGGAGGGAAGTTATCCAGTGGAAGATTGGAGGTATGTTAAAATGGCTTGGTAAAAATTGTTATGGCCCGCTAAAATTTTGGAAACCTCAGGGATCAGCAAGTATGTACTACACTCTCCCAGCCTTTGGTTCAGGGACTTTGAACACCTTGGAATAAAGATGCTACTTAATTACACATGGAATCAGACTCTGAATGGGTATTGGAGGGTGTATCGTCTGGCCGATACATAATAAGCAGTTGTGAAATGTGGTTGATGATGTCATAAATCCTCAGTGGGTAGTTGCTTATGAGAGGCATGTCCTCCATTCCTCTCCTGCACAGCACTTAGACATTACTCATTGTACACGCCTGTGCAGCTCTAATGCATACTTCAGGTAATTATGTTTTGGGGGGTGGAATAGCAGGTGCTCTGTGTTTTTTCTCCTCCTGTATACTCAGTGGTGAAAATTTATAATGAGTGCCTTGTTTCCTGACCGCCAATGCTCGGTGTGATTCAAGTGGCTAATATGGGAGAGGAGAGAGCGGAGGAAGGATGGTCTTCCCTCTATCTCTCTCGAGTGGCAAGGGGGAGAATTCAGTTCAATAGTTGCCATGGCTAATTGAAGGATGAAATTCCATCTGCGATATCAGTTGCTTCCTTTATAATAAAAGCTGGATTTCACAGGAATAAATGCTAAATTCTTAATTCACATTATAAAAAGAAGTAATGTTTGGATTCACTTAAATTTTCAAAATATAGATGCGACAGCATAGAAAAACTAAAGGCCCAGCTACCCAAGATGGAACAAGAGTTGAAAGAGCCGGGACGATTTAAGGATTTTTACCAGTTTACTTTCAACTTCGCAAAGAATCCGGGACAAAAAGGATTAGGTAGTAATTTTGATTATGTTTTGATGCCAATAAAGTGAAACATTGCTTGTTTGGGTGTGGTAAGCAAAGATGTTTGTAATAATCACAGGCTTACATTACTAGTAAACGTCAGGGTGCACTTTTCAAAGTAGAATTGCTTGTGCTGACTACCAAATTTTCTGGGTTCACCCCCCCACCCCCGTGAGTTTCTTTATCCTTCAGAAAAGCCCCTTCCAATTTATTTTATTCAAACCACCTGGCCAAAGCGGGGTCTTTGACTTAAGCATCCGAGTTCAATCGCAATCCATGCCTGAATGGAAGCTAGTTTAGGCCGAACTGAGAGTAGTCCGTTCTCTCGGCCGGCGGGCTGGGGGTGTATCTGAAAGCATTGTCCTAAGTGCCATAGCCCCTTTGAGACTGTTGGGTACCTGAGTCCTATCAGCGGGAGAGTATCCACACGTCTATGACCAGGTAGTTGACGGGTGGCCTTCTGGAAGAGAGGCCTGGCCCACTTCCTGTTCATTTTAAGTGTGTTCTGGGTCAGCAGCACCCAGCTGACTCACTGGATCCCACTCAGCTTGAAATCCCCAAATCAGAGTGGTTTGACTTGGTTCAGCACAGTTTTAGGAACGTGAGGCTGATAAGGGTGACTGGTTTGTGGCCCTCCTTGGGCTATATGCCTTTAAATATAATGGATTTGGGTGGATACATTGGTGTGCCAGTGTAGCGTTCTCTCCCTGGTTTTGAATCCCATTGCTCTGTGGAAGGTGGGGAAGCTACTGCACGTGTATAAGTTCACATCTGCGGGTGGCCATGGCGGGACTGTAAAGATGCCCCAGCAGAGGGTTTCTCTTAGCCAATGGGGACTGCACTACATGTGTGCCATAGTACTCTTTCCCCTCCTAACCTCATCATGCCCTCCCAGCCCCCCAGTTCCGCAAATACCGATCGAACACGGATGCTGGAGATTTGGTGTTGACTGGGAATGCCTTAGCTGACATCAGAAGTGGGGCTACAAAGAGTCCGAACGGGTATTTAGCAGGGCTCTGTGCCTTTTCATAAGTTTTTTGTGTGTTGGTTTGTTTCTGGCTAAAACATGGATTATTTCCACAAAAGACTTAAAATGAAAGCAAAGAATTGCCAAACGTGACTGTCATTTGAAATCATAATAATGCGTAATGGGGAGCAAAATCAGGTATTGTTGTGACTTGTCTTCAGTAGAACACAATACGGCATTAGAAATGACAAGTGCTGATTTCACAGAGAATGGCAAATGCCTTCTTTAACTAAAAAATTCTTGTCTAGTGGTAAAATTCAAACACTTAAAAATGAATATATACTGTCACTAAACTTGATTTTGTTGGAAAAAGGAGTTAAATTCCTTTTAACCGTGCATTAATTCTAGCCATCATTGTTAGCCTAGTTGCCCTTTTCTTCTCAGAATTTTAGAACTCTCATTTTTTCAAGCCGTACTGGAAGTTTAGGATATTTAAGAGCTATGGGGATCTAGGTCTGGTAGAGAAACGTTATCAACATTTGAAAATCTCTGAGTATATATGTATTGGAAAACCTTTGCTTTTCATGCCAGCAACTTTTTCTTGTCCCTATGGATTTTATAAGACTACATGTTGAAATAAGTGGTTCAGGTATCTAAATATGTAATATATTTCAATATTGCAGATCTAGAAATGGCCATTGCCTACTGGAATTTAGTACTTAATGGAAGATTTAAATTCCTAGACTTGTGGAACAAATTTTTGTTGGTAAGTTTTACACTTTGTAACAGGACGCAGTTTTCTGTTTGTGTTAGCTAAGTCATCGGTTTTTCCTTGAAGTAGTCATGTATTTAAAGTCTTGAAGACTCATTCAGGCACTGTGTAGAATATTATGTTGTTTTTAGAAGAGAAAATTGACTGTTAGGACTTTGCGGCTAGGCTCAGAGGTTTTTTAGTATTGCCAGACATTTAAACGTTTTGAGGCATTCCTTATTTTCTTTAAGTATCTTTTTTTTCCCCTCCAATAGGAACATCATAAAAGATCAATACCTAAAGATACTTGGAATCTTCTTTTAGACTTCAGTACAATGATAGCAGATGATATGTCTAATTATGATGAAGAAGGTAAATATTTTACTCTGGTATTTTACATTCTTTGTTAGTAGAGGCATCTTTTCTAAACAATTCTGTAATGTTAAGCAGCTCCCTTGTGTGACTGGTCATAACCATTTTACAGGCATCTCTTCTGCACGTTGATACTTTTTTTACTCACTTTAAGTTATTTTAGTTCATCATATTTATTGAGTGCTTACTGTGTACAGGGAACTGTACTAAGCGCTTGGGAGAGTACAGTATGACAGTAAACAGACACATTCCTTGCCTGCAGTGAGCTTACAGCAAATAAGGCACTAAATAAGGAAGGGTTAGATTCTTGTTCTCCCATTCTCCATATTACCTGGGAATCAGTGCTAGAGAAAGACCAAACTCATTGACTTTCTACCTGAGTAAGCTCCCTTTTCCCTCTCTCCTTGTCCCAATTACCCCACGTGCTGGCAACCTCAAGGTTATCGCGACTGTCGGGGCCACCCCACAGATTTAGAGTATTGACCATTTATTTATCACTAATCAGAATTCTTCAGCGGCCCGTTCTGTGATTCTTAAGTTTATTTTCTGCTTGACCACTCCAGTGGAGCAAAGTTCTTCCCTCTTTGAATGGATTATATATACCTGTTGTCTCCATTCCTTCCTCTTTCTATGTGAATTTTAGAACCCAAACAATCTGAACTTTGTTTCAGTGAGACTGGAAGCAGCGTGGCTCAGTGGAAAGAGCCCGGGCTTGGGAGTCAGAGGTCATGGGTTTGAATTCCGGCTCTGCCACTTGTCAGCTCTGTGACTGTGGGCAAGTCACTTCACTTCTCTGTGCCTCAGTTACCTCGTCTGTAAAATGGGGATTAACTGTGAGCCTCATGTGGGACAACCTGATTACCCTGTATCTCCCCCAGCGCTTAGAACAGTGCTCTGCACATAGTAAGCACTTAACAAATACCAACATTATTATTATTATTTTCAAAAGAATACAGGAAATGCTACTGCTGGCTCAGACCAGTGGTCCAGCTCGCTTCGTATTCTATCTCTGAAAGTGGCCATAAGATTGTTTTAAAGAACTTTGTGATGATTGCCTTCCTTGACATCCAAGCTATCATTTAGAATCCCTAATTTTGCCTCTAGTAACCCATATTGAGGTGTTGACATTCATTCAATAGTATTTGTTGAGCGCTTATTATCTGCAGATCACTGTACTAAGCGCTTGGAATGTACAATTCGGCAACAGAGAAAATCCCTGCCCACTGATGGGCTTACAGTCTAGTCCATAAGTGTATCCAAAACCCTCTTGAACCTTCTGATATTTTTGTCTGGCACAACTTCCGGTGCCAGTGAATTCCATGTGCTTGCCACCTGCTATGTGAAGAACTGTTTTCCTTTCATTTACTTTGGCCCTGACCACCGTTCAGCTTTCGTGGGGGCCTCCTTGTCCAGTTGTGGGATTTACTATTGCATCTGTCTTCTCTCCTGCTAAACAACTCCATTATTTTCTCCTAAATTTGGGCAGCTTCCTCTGGCTATTCACTAATTCCTTAAACTAAGTGTAGTCCTTCCTAAACCACCTTCCCGTCATCCGTTGACCCTAAACATCATCACCATCCTGCTCCCAGAAGTCCAGAGTCTTGAACTACTCTCTTATTTACCTTCCACTTTCAGTTCTCTTCCTAAGGCCTGCTATTTCTTCCTCAATACTATATCATGGAACCCTTCCTCTTCGGTTTTTCTGTCCCGAGTGTGAACCTTAGAAACAGCCTCCTTACTGGCTTCCCTGCTTTCAGACTCCCCGTTTCAGCCTGTCTTACACGCAACTAAACGTAATTTAAAAATTTCAATCGTAGCACACCACTTTCCTTGTCAAAAAAATTCATTGGCTCCCCCACTGTTTCCTACAAAGAACCAAAGTCGTTGACCATTGGTTTCAAGGATGTGCGTGAGCAGACATTCACCCTTTTTCTAGCTCCTCTCTTTTCCCTCCTAGCTCACGCTCTTTTGTCTTCCCAGGCAAATATCCTGACTCTTTTTCACCCTCGATTCTCCTGCCTCTGAACAGTTGCTCACAAATTCCCCCATTTTGGGCCACCTTCCGAATTCAACTTTGACCGGCCATAACCCTTTCCCTCTCTCAAAGTTCTTTTGAAAAACTCCCTTGAGGTAGTCCCTGATTAATTTCAGTCATGATCCATCAGCCTGTTTATCAGGCCTCATCAATTTATTTGTTTACTGTGGTTTGTTTCCTTTCTCACGATCTCCTTCCGTTCATTCGTCCCCTGGAAACTCGTTTACCCTACTGGACCGTGATGTCGAGAGCCGGGATCTGTTTGTTCCCCCGGTGTTTTGTGCAGTGCTTTTCATAATATTGGTGCCTAATAAATACTGTTAATGAAAATAATAATTTAATTTTGATTCATGAGGAACAGGTGAAATACCTCGTTATAACATTCATATGCCACTTTTCTTTCTCTGTTCCCTTCTCCCCCATCCCCCTTTTTAGGAGCGTGGCCCGTTCTTATCGATGACTTTGTGGAATTTGCACGCCCTCAAATTGCTGGGACAAAAAGTACAACAGTGTAGCACTAAAGGAACCTTCTAGAATGTACATAGTCTGTACAATAAATACAACGGAAAATTGCACAGTCAATTTCTGCTGGCTGGACTGAACTGAAGATCAATCCTCACAATAAGGGCTGAGGGTTGAGACAAAACTTTAAGGATACATCTTGGACCATATCATATTTCACTCTTCTAATGGTGGTTTGGGCTTGTCTTCTAGTCTGGGCCACTTTTGCCAGTTATAATTCCAACATTGTGGATTTCATCTTATATCTGTGGACCATCCTAGATTACTCGCACACATAAATCTTAGAAGCTTTGTGGTGATTATTTTGAGGTTTCCATTGTCACATAAAGCACAAATGCTCTCATCAGACAACTGTTTGGCATAAGAGTTAAATAGATCAGCATCACAAACACTTGATTTAAAACTCCCTAAGTATATGCTTTGGGCTAGTTGCAAGGACTATGCTGATAGCACTTCCTAAAAAAGTGATATATTTAAGTGTACCAGTTCTGGGGTTTTTTTTTGTTTCGTTTTGTTTTTTTACACCCCCCTCCCCCAATCCCCCCGGCAAATCACATGTATTGTCCAAATTAATTTTGAGTGTCTGAAGAAAACAGTTGTAGAATCAACCAGTATAAAGACATTATTAGGATAACTAGGTGCCTCGCTGAAATGTTAATTGTACCTTCACCACCTAGTTTTAAAAACAAAGGTACCACAGGACGTCTCTGCACTTAATTACCCATGTTTAATATATAAGTTGGCCTACCGTGAGCTTTGCCGACAAAAAGGTTTTCCCGTAATGTTAGACTTTACTACTCTCTACATTATGCAATATATAATTGGATTTTATTGCAATTTTGAAATGCTTATCTGCCTGTCTACTAAGTTAGAATATTGGATTTATGTTTTGAATGTTTTAAATTGCTGTACAACACAATATTCTAAATTTAGGCATGAGTTTTTTGTCATGACAAAATAGGACAGCAAGGAGCTACCCTTAATTTATGAAAACCTGGTGAGTCTAGTGTGAATCTAATATCTGAAGTGGTTGGGATGGGTCATTAAGTTCAATCTTTATAACACATAGGTACTACTGTTTCAAAAAAAAAAAGCCTGCTTTCGACGACTTCTCATATTTTATTGAACATTTGTGTAAATAACTACAGTTGATTGTGGTTGCCAAATACCAGTTTCAGAAGTAAAGTTTCTCAAGCAGTCACAGATTAGATGCAGAATACCACACTGGCTTCCTTTATTTCCTTAAATTATTTAGTTGTTCCACTACTTTCATTCGTCTCAATGCAGATAAATTAGGACTGTTTTCACATAAAAGCAGAATTTTATCTTGTATGTTTACATTGCAAGACTCAATTGCTTTCTCGCTGAAAACGGTAATTTCAATGTTCAGTTATTGATGTGAGAAGGGGCTATTGTTTTCTTGAAATAAAGATTTTTTTCAAAAAGCAGGTTTAAAAATAGCAAATTTCAAATGTTAAATTACTAGTGTCCGAGGGATAGAAATTTATTATGTTTGGTAAATCCAGGCAATCTCTTGTTAAGGTCATAATTAGTAAAGAAATTAGTAAACAGGACGTGCAGTTCATTTTTATGCAGTTGCTGAAATAATTTTTAGGAAAAAATGACATTATTAAACTGCTTTTTTTACACACATGCTTTGAAATTGACTAAAAGACTTCTCTCACTGGTGGCAGTGCTGCTTTAATAATCTAATCACACCTTTATTTCAAGAATACACTCGTACCGAAAAAAGGTTGCAAATCTCTACTCAAGCTACTGGAATTGGCTATGCCAAAAATTGAATATTGCTGCTTTCAGTGTTTCCTTTTTCATTTTTTGTAAATATGAATGGGGACTTGAATTATGAAAACTTTTTAAGGTATTATGGTGTGCTGTTTTGTTTTCTGTCTTGAGGGTTTTTTGAGTTTTGGTACAGTTTCAGATTGATTAATTCAAGAATGCTGTGTTTTGAAATCAGATCACATTCATTTTTATTCCAATATAGATTTTGTCTTTCATAAAAGTCTGATATTGGTTAGTGGCCCAGTGCCTTGGTGTTTTAAAGATTTTTCCTTTTGAACGTGAGACCTTTTCAACAAAATAGCGTTTGTCATCTGTTTGGTACTAAACAGTTATAATTACTGTGTAATTATAAAAGAAAACTACTTAAAGCTTGGAATAATTATGTAGCAGAAAAGTTAAGGTTGTTGAATCGATGGTCGCGTATAAGAATTTAACACAGCTATAATGTTGAAAATGCAAGATTGATCTAAGATGGTGGGGTTATTTTAAAGATAAATGCCTGGTTACGGGGAATATTTTGTATGGAAAAGTGCTCACTCACATGGCCATGTGTTCGTACGGGTGTGTGTGTGTGAGAGAGTATGAAAGTGTGCATGAGTTAAAACTAAGATTGCTTTCATTCATAAGTGCTTCAGTCCTTGTCTGATAATAAACACCCCATAAATTTTTTTTTTCCAAACTGTACCAAAAGGTACCATTTTCTTTTTGCCAAATGTCAAAGAGGTACACACATGAACTGTAATGCTTCCAAATACTTCAGTGTATAAAATTAGAAGTGCCCACATATAAAAATACTTAAGATCAAGAATATCTCTAGCGAATATCGTCATCTGCATATCTCTGTAAAGTCAACTGTGATTTCTGACAATCCCTGTCATACTGCAAACAGAGGCAATAAAGCTTCAGTGAAATTGCCGTGATGAAATCTGCTCACACATTATTTCGGTGTATTCTGTAGAAAAACCTGAAGTCTTTCTGAACTATTTAGGAAATAGTTTTCCTACTGGAAAAAGCACTGAGTGGCAAGTTTTTTGAGAGGAAATATCTAAAACCAGATAAATCACTTTTTTGCCACATTAAAAAACATGTTTACAATGTCAAAGGGGCTTTATTTATTTCATCTGCACTGTGGCTGTGGAAAAGGTGTCTTAACTGCGTGCAGTTGGTTTTTTTTTTTTAATGGGCTGGTTAGAATATCGAGAATATATTCTAATCCAGTCAATAAAATGATTTATAACAAAACTCCTTAACGGGATATCCTTCTTAAAGAAAAGCATTATTTTGAAAAAAAAATAAAAGAAATGTCATTTAATAATGTTGCAAGAAGTTTGTGTAGCTTTAATCAGTTGGACCTCAACATCAATGCTATTTTTTTAGCGCCTATTGGGTGCAGAGCGATGTGGAAAGTGTTTGGAGAGTACACCAGGAGCAAAAGACTCGGTCCTTACCTCCTGAGGGCTTACGATCTGTCCGTAGATGTTGGATAGCTGTTAAACGTATCACTATTAAATGTTCAGAGACACGAAGAAAGCTAAAACCTAAAGCAAACTAGTATTTTAGGTAGCAAGTTGGGAATGGCGTTCAGCCTTTTCATTCATACTCGTCAGCGTGGAATGCACTTTAAAAAAGAAATCCTACTCTAGGTGTGTTTTTAATAGAGCATTCCCGTTTGGTGAACCACGATTTAAAATTTTTAATTTCATTTTCCCTTCTAATTTGACTTTATTATGTAATCATAGCTATATTTAGGGGCCCACGTGATAGAGATATTTATTCTTCTGATAGGAATGAAAATTTGTCACTGTTAAGTAAAGATACGCTGAAGGAGAAGATTAAAAAAAAAAATCTAGCCCCTGGTTGTTACCAAATAGTTGCCATTAAATAGTTCTCGGGTCTCAAGGAGCCAGCGTTACTAAGGAATCTTACCTCCCCTCATTCTCTCACCTTTTCTTGCCTAACTAAAATGTAGAAATAATTCTAGAACTTCTTTGAAGAAACAAAAGTACCGAATGTAACAAATAGAAAACTAACATTTGAGAAAGGGGTTTTGAGTTTAAAATTGAAACTGTATTACAAAATGTCTTAGTGGAGGGTAAGATACCAATTATGATTTCTATTTTAATAGAAAAGCAGTATAATATAGGATTATGCTTTCCCTTATTGTGACCCTGGGTGAATCACTTAACCCCTCTGTACCTTAATTTCTTCTTTGGTTAAAAGGGCATAATACCTTCTCTTTCGCTTGGGTGATGTGAGCATGCATGAGATAAACCTGTAGAGATACATATGCCTTCAATTTACACATATACACACACACATATGTGTGTGTGTTTGTGTGTGTGTGTGTGTGTATATATATACACACACATATATATGAAGGATGATGTTTAAATTGAAGATGGTTTTGCTATTAGTGTTGATTTTGAGTGCTTTTTGAGTTATGGCTGGCTGCTGAAGGGCTTGTTGATTATTGTTTCTTTTTAGTTCTTCCACCTCTTTAAAGAGTGCAGTCAGATTACCTGCCATCCCACCATTCATTCATTTATTCAGTCGTATTTATTGAGCCCTTATTGTGTGCAGAGCACTGTACTAAGCGCTTGGGAGAGTACAGTATAACAATAAACAGATATATTCCCTTCCCCCAGTGAGCTTACAGTCTAGAGGGAACCACTGTGTCCTCACCAGGTGATAACATGACATTTCCTGTTGTGATTCTGTGATTCTTCCCTTCACATTTTCCCAGGCCCAGATTTCCTTCTAACGAGTCCTTTGTTGGCTCTTGGTGCTTCTGTTTAGTTGGTCAGAGATGCCGGTACTTCCTCAGGCAAGGGAAGTATAGTATATTTTCCTTGCTTCAAAATTACCTACTTGGAATGTTCACTGTTAAGATCTTCTTGTCATATTATACAGTGGTCATAATGCATCTCTTGATTTACAGGGAACATTTTGACTTGGAATCCACCAGTCACTAGCAAGCCTTCTCCTGGGATGGAACAGCTAGAGTGGAGTGTAACAGATGAAATCCAGGTTCACCAAATCTGAAGTTTAAAAAAAAGCTTTTGATCAAAACAAAAATTAGATTAAAACCGGGGAAATTAAGTGGAAAAAAATGACTGATCAAATGAAGAAAATGACTGAAAATGAAGAAAATACTTTTCTGTTTGACTAGGTTATATATGTGTATATATACCTAGAAATATTTGAAAAAAATTAGAAATATGAAATAAGTCTTTTGTGATGGAATAAAATGGCTGCATACGTTCCTGACTTTGAGTCTTCTAACAGCTTGCAGAAACTACACCTACAAAGAGCGTGTTGGCACTAAGAAGAGTTATCAGAAGCAGAGAAGCAGCATGGCGTAGTGGACATAGAAGTCAGAAGGTCATGGGTTCTAGTCCTGGCTCCGCCACTTGTCTGCTGTGCGACCTTGGGCAAGTCACTTCACTTCTCTGTGCCTCAGTTACCTCATCTATAAAATGGGGATGGAGACGATGAGTCCCTCGTGGGACAGGGACTGTGTCCAACCCGATCTGCATGTATCCATCAGCGCTTGGTACAGTGCCTGGCACATAGTTAAGTGCTTAACAAATACCATTATTATTATTATGAAAAAAGAAAGGGCTGGGTCAAGAACGTATTGCTTGTGAATTAGATACGGGTCTTCCTGAAATCGAATGCGAATGTGAAGTTATTACCCGAAGATTGGGCACCATGAGTACCCTACTTAATTTAACCTTCCCTGAAAAAGCAGTGTGAGAATTTGGACAGGAAATGGCTGGGCCACCCCAACCCTTTGTACCCGAAAGGGGCTGAGGAGAGCCAAGATGGTGACTCCATGCCCCCATTGGATGGGAGGGCGAGCTCAAGTTGCTCCTATCCCCTCCCTTCTCAACTTCCATCTGGTGGTTTTCTTAACCAGTCAACCAGTTGTAATTTTTGAGTGCTTACTGTGTGCCGAGCACTCTACTCATTGCTTGGGAGAATACGAGTTGGTAATAAGAAAAGCATCGTGGCTCATTGGAAAGAGCCCGGGCTGGGGAGTCAGAGGTCATGGGTTCAAATCCCGGCTCTGCCACTCATCAGCTGTGTGACTTTGGGCAAGTCATTTCACTTCTCTGTGCCTCAGTTACCCCGTCTGTAAAATGGGGACTAAGCCCGTGAGCCCCACGTGGGGCAACCGACCTTGTGTCCTCCCCAGCGCTTAGAACAGTGCATTGCACCTAGTAAGCGCTTAACAAATGCCATCATTATTATTATTATTATTAGACATGTTCCCCGCCCACAGGAATATACAGCCTAGTGGGACGGCCGTTAAAATACATTACAGATATGTTACTTAAGTGCCGTGGGGCTAGGGTGACTATCGAGTGCTTTTTTAAAAGGTACAATTCCAGTCGGCAGGGCGGAAGGGAGAGGGAGTAGGGGAAATGAGGGCTTAGTCGGGGAAGGCCTCTTGGAGGAGATGTGATTTTAATAAGGCTCTGAAGGCGGGGGGGGGTCTGTTGGTTATGAAGGGGGAGGGAGTTCCAGGTTAGAGGCAGGACGTTGGTGTGGAGTTGACAGAGAGAAAGATGAGATCGAGGTACAGTGAGTAGGTTGGTGTTAGAGGAGAGAGATGAGCCTTCTAGGTGAGAGGAAACGAGCGAGGCCCCATTCCTGCCAACGCCAACATTGCTGCCTAATTTGGATGTCGTTACTGCTGCTCATGGTATGATTACGGTACTTCTTAAGCACTTACTATTTGCCAAGCACTGTTCTAAGCTGCTGGGGTAGATCCAAATTAATCAGGTTGGACACAGTCCCTGTCCCACATGGGGCTCACACTCTTATCCCCATTATTTACAGAGGAGGTAATTGAGGCGCAGAGCAGTTCAGTGACTTGTCAAAGGTCACACAGGAGATAGGGAACCCAGCTCCCTCTGACTCCCAGGCCCGCGCTCTATCTGCTTAAACACTCTGCTCCCGCTGTTTCCAGACGAGTGTGTCTGGGGGCCTGCGAGTAGTGTTTATGGCATTCTCCCCTAGGGGATGAACTCACCCCCGGCCCTGGCGCTTCCCAGCCCGCGGCGAAGTCACGGCTGCTAGTAGCCGTCAGCAGTCTCGTTCCCTGCCCAGCTCGATTGGCCCGCTTTGGTGCCGCTCTTGCTCGCAGGGGGCACGTGGGGAATGAGGGAGAAGGCGGGGAAGTGGTGGGGCGATAGGGGACGTATGGGTGAGGGAGTCGGCCCCTCCTGACAGACGGCGAGGGGCAGAAACTCCTTCCCTAAAGATTCAGTCGTGTTGAGCACTTACTTTTGTCTCAGCGTTTGGGAGAGGACAGTATAACAGTTTATTCAATAGTATTTATTGAGCGCTTACTATGTGCAGAGCACTGTACGTAGTACATTGGCAGACGTTCTCTTCCCACAATGATTTTATAATGATGACTGCTTAGAATGGTGAGGCCACACCCCAGTTTATGTGGCTTTGGAGGGTTAGCAAAATCTTCTTAAGCCCATGTGGAAAGAGCACGGGCTTTGGAGTCAGGGCTCATGAGTTCGAATCCCAGCTCTGCCACTTGGCTGTGTGACTGTGGGCAAGTCACTTCACTTCTCTGTGCCTCAGTTCCCTCATCTGTAAAATGGGGATTAAGACTGTGAGCCCCCCGTGGGACAACCCGATCACCCTATGTCTACCCCAGCGCTTAGAACAGTGTTCGGCACATAGTAAGCGCTTAACAAATACCAACATTATTATTATTATGTTTTAATAATAATGTGGGTGGTGGGTTTCCCCAAAGGCAGCCCTCCTGGCCGGGCAGGAGTTGGTGGAAGTTGGGCTGTGGTCAGTGCTCATCTCCTTTTGTCTCAGCCGGGCAGCTTTTGGGGGGCGGGGGGAGATCGGGGAGCTGAGAAGCTGTTGGTTACTTGGCCGCATCCAGGGTGGGTGGGTTTTTCCCCTCCCAACAACTGCGTTGAGGGGTGGAAGCTCCTTGGGTGGATTGGCGTGCCGGCTCCCTAGTCAGGGTAAAGACCCTGGCGTGAGGGCAGACCCCGGGAACTGCCCTCCTGGGGGTCGAGCACCCTCCTTTAGCTCCTTGTGGGCAGTGCACTTCTCTGCTGACTCTGCTATATGGTACTCTCCCAAGCGCCTAGGATAGTGCTTTGCACACAGTAAACACTCAGTAGGCACTATGCATTTCTCAGCTGTGTGACTGTGGGCAAGTCACTTCACTTCTCTGGGCCTCCGTTCCCTCATCTGTAAAATGGGGATTAAGAGTGTTGTGAGCCTTATGTAGGACAACCTGATTCCCCCGTATCTCCCCCGGCGCTTAGAACAGTGCTTGGCACATAGTAAGCGCTTACCAAATACCAACATTGTTATTCTATTAACGTCTGTCTCCCCCAGGCAAGCGAGGCGTAGTGGATGGAGCACGGCACCGGGAGTCAAATCCGCCACTTGTCTGCTGAGTGACCTTGGGCGAGTCACTTCACTTCTCCGTGCCTCAGTTTCCTCATCTCTAGAATGGGGATTCAGACAGTGAGCCCCATATGATGATGATGATGGTATTCGTTAAGCGCTTACCATGTATCAAGCACTGTTCTAAGTGCTTGAATAATGATGGTATTTGTTAAGCGCTTACTATGTGCTGAGCTCTAGTCTAAGCACTGGGATAGATAAAAGGTTATCAGGTTGTCCCACGTGGGACAGGGACTGTGTGCAACCCAATTGGCTTGTATCCACACCAGCGCTTAGTACAGTGCTTGGCACTTAGGAAGCGCTTAAATACCACAATTATTATTATCACCGTTATTATTAGACTAAGCTTGTGTTGGGCAGGGAACGTCATAATAATTATTGTACTTGGTAAGCCAAGGGGCACGTTGCACTTAGGTTGCACGCTCCCATGTGCTTACACACACTGTGTTCTGCACACTTTAAGCGCTCTATAAATATGATTGATGGACCCCTGATGGATTTATTGGCGGGGGTCTCCAGTCACGCCGCCTTTTTCTAACTCCGTCACCCTTCCTTTCTCCTCTTTGCTTTCCTCCCCATCCCTCACACTATCGTGTGTAGGGTGATGTAATGATGTTCTCACTCTTCGTGCACCAACTTCATTCAATTTGGTTCTGGAAAAAAAATGTCAGGGACCCCTGCTGTAGGTAAAAAAAAAATAAAATGGGATTGGGAACGGACGCTGTGATGTCATATTGCTCTGCACATAGTAAGCGCTCAATAAATACTATTGAATGAATGAATATTCATTTGGAATTGTGTGCGCTTCGTGATTATCTGCCACATAGCCAGAGTGGCACTGGGACTAGCGATGTGGCCACCTCCAAAGCAAGCTGGTATTTTGTGGCCTGTCCAGGGTGTGGTGGGGCTAGAGGGGCCTGAAGTGCAGCACGACTTACTTCTGTAGTCTTTCTTCCTCTTGAGCCGCTTCCCCCTGGACGAAGCCCAAGTCGTGTGTATTTTGGGATCCAAACCCTCTCTGGCCAGTTTAACCCAGTGGAGGGGGCGGTTTAACACGTGGGAAGACTAGAGACACATGTTCGGTTCCTTTAGTTGAGAAGCAGCATGGCTCAGTGGAAAGAGCCCGGGCTTTGGAGTCAGAGATCATGGGTTCGAATTCCGGCTCTGCCACTTGTCAGCTGTGTGACTGTGGACAATTCACTTAACTTCTCTGTGCCTCAGTTACCTCATCTGTAAAACGGGGATTAACCGTGAGCCTCACGTGGGACAACCTGATGACCCTGTGTCTACCCCGGCGCTTAGAACAGTGCTCTGCACATAGTAAGTGCTTAACAAATACCAACATTATTATTATTTAATTCTCTCCAGCCCCAGGCTGCCTAGCACCTTTACTGCAAGGGTAGGGTGGTCTTCAGGGTCCCCACTCCCTGGGGTGCTGGGGGAGGGGCAGCCCTGGCCCTTGGCCACCCCCAAAATGGCCATGGAGCCAATGATCTGGCTGCCCGATCGCTCTGATGGGAGCGTCTGGAAAGCCCAGCCTCATGGGAATGGTTGGATGGCAATTCAGCCTTTCCAGCCCCGACTAAAGGCTCCTTTCCTCTCCTCCCTCTCCCTTCATTCATTCCCCGCTCCGCCTTGCCCCCTGCCCCACAGCACTTATATACATAGCCATAATTTATTCATATTAATGGCTGTCTCCCCTCTAGACTGTAAGGTCCCCGTGGGCAGGGAATGGTTATTATATGGTTATATTGCACTCTCTCAAGCGCTTAGTATAGTGCTCCGCATACAGCACTCAGTAAATACAATCGATTGGTTTCAGAGAGCTCGGGGGGACATTGGGCCAAAAGGCAGCCTGTTTGCTCATGGAGGATACACCTCTGTCCACCAATAATAATTGTATTTAAGGGCTTACTATGTGCCAAGGAGTGTACTAGGGGCAGGAGTGGATACAAACAAATCGGATTGTATATTCTCTGTCCCACGTGGGGCTCACCGTCTCAACCCCCTTTTTACAGATGAGGTAACAGGCACAGAGAAATGAAGGCACTTGCCCAAGGTCACACAGCAGAAGAGTGGCCGACTTGGCCTGACGCCCAGGCTCTTTCCTGACTCCACCACTTGTCAGCTGTGTGACTTGGGGCAAGTCACTTCGCTTCTCTGTGCCTCAGTTACCTCATCTGTGAAATGGGGATGAAGACTGTGAGCCCCACGTGGGACAACCTGATTACCTTGTGTCTACCCCAGCGCTTAGAACAGTGCTTGGCACAGAGTAAGTGCTTAACAAATGCCATCATCATCATTATTATTATTATCGTGGCACCTGTCGCCACTGGTACGTCAGCAAGGATTGTGTCTACCAACTCTATTAGATTGTAGTAACGGAAGCAGTGTGGCTCAGTGGAAAGAGCCCGGGCTTAGGACTCAGAGGTCATTGGTTCTAATCCCAACCTTGCCACTTGTCAGCTGTGTGACTTTGGGCAAGTCACTTAACTTCTCGGTGCCTCAGTTACCGCATCTGTAAAATGGGGATGAAGACTGTGAGCCTCACGTGGGACAACCTGATTACCTTGTATCTACCCCAGTGCTTAGAACTGTGCTCGGCACATAGTAAGAGCTTAACAAATACCAACATTATTCTTACTCTTACTGTGTGCAAAGTACTGTACTAAGCTGTACTCTCCCAAGCGATCAGTACAATGTTTTGCACACAGTAGGCACTCAAGCACCATCGATTGATCGATTGGTCGAGTGACACGAGCCCGACCAAAAGAGTCTTAACTACTACTATGAGCATTGCTGCATCCATCGAGAACCCTTGGTGAAATAAAGTGTTGACTCTCCTTGGGCTGCTAGCGGCTGATTTATTGGCTCTGCACTTCGCTGTCTGCTGTTACGAGATGGGCAGGGAGTCTCGTCGTTCCCTTGGGCTTTTGACAAACTAATACCTGTTATTACCCAAGAGTCATTTTGTGGAGTTTCCCCTTCATTTATTAAAATTTTGCCTTTTTCATTAATCACGCCTCCAAGTCAGAAAACGTAAGATTAGAAGTTGGAGCTGCTTCAGGCTGACTGAATCGTAGAAGCAGCGTGGCTCAGTGGAAAGAGCACGCGCTTGGGAGTCAGAGGTCGTGGGTTCTAATCCCGGCTCCACCACTTGTCAGCTGTGTGACTTTGGGCAAGTCACTTAACTTCCCTGTGCCTCACCTCATCTGCAAAATGGGGATTAAGACTGAATCCCACGTGGGACAACTTGGTTACCCTGTATCTACCCCGATGCTTAGAACAGTGCTTGGCACGTAGCAAATGCTTAACAAATACCACCATCATTATTATTTTTACTGTAGTCTAAGCACTAGAAGTGACTCCCCTCACACCATCACAAAATAATATTTAGTTAACCTTGCCTTGTCGCACATGCACAGAGCACCATTAGGTCCATAAGGATGATTTTCTGTGGAGTCCAACTTAAAAAAAAAAATACTTTCCCGATTCATTAGCATTCTTACGGAAAGATCATAAAACAATTGAGCTCTACGGAGAAAAAAAATCGTACTCCCAACTCCATAGGAAACCCTAAGGAGGTTCTGAGGCCACCTACTGTTTTTGGATGCCTGCCTGGTCAGGAGAGGTCAGCGGACAAAGTAAGCCAGAAGTGCGTGATGTGCAAAAATAATTAGTACTGGGAAAGCCCTTCGTAAGGTGTAAGTTATTTGAAAGTAGATGCTTTTTTCTCCTTCATTTCAGGAGTAGGGCTGGTAGGTAGGATCCAGGAGTTTGCATTGGGGCAGGGCTTTTTTTTTCCTCAGATTCCTATTTGTTAAGCGTTATTATGTGCCAGGCACTATACTAAGCGCCGGGATAGGTTCAAGCTATTTAAGCTGGACACGGCTAATGTCTTAATTCTCATTTACAGATGAGGTAACTGAAGCACAGAGAAATTAAATGACTTGCCCAAGGCCACCCAGTGGACAAGTTGCAGAGGCAGGAGGATTAGAACCCAAGTCCTCTGACCCCTGCTTCCAGGACCGTGCTCTTTCTACTAGGCCACATTGCTTCTCTTGAACTCAAGGGGCTTCCCGAAATCATAGAAGTGGGAGAAGGGAGGCCGTGGCTGGGACAGCAGCTGGGTAGGGCACCTCTTTGTTCTGTGGTTGGTTTCTGGGCAGTATGGCATACTGGATAGCACACAGGTCATGGGTTCTAATCACGCTCTGCCACTTGTCTGCTGTATGACCTTGGGCAAGTCACTTCTCTGTGCTTCAGTTACCTCATCTGTAAAATGGGGATTGAGACTGGGAGCCCCTAGTGGGGTCAGGGACTGTGTCCAACCCCATTTGCTTTTATCTACCCCAGCGCTTAGTACAGTGCCCGGCACATAGTAAGGGCTTAACAGATACCATTAAAAACAGAACAATCCCTCCTATCTATTTCTTGAGGCTTTTAGAATTGATAGGAGGATATCTGTTACGATTCAATCTATTCTGAAGAAACAAAGGTTGGCTTGAGAGTGCTGTATTAGTATCTTCTGGTCAAAGAGGCAGGTAAATTGCTCAATCACTGTATTTATTGAGTGCTTACTGTGTGTAGAGCACTGTGCTAAGTGCTCGGGAAAGTACAATACAACAGATGTCATCTTGGCCCACGAGGAGCTTACAGCCTACGGGGGAAGACAGCTAAACAATGTAGCTTGGATAGAATGGAAATCCTTCATTGATTCTGGTTGTCATAACAATAGTGTTTTTACAGTCCGGGCATCCTTTGCACAAACAGTCCCCTAATATATTCGTGACATTAGTAATGGGTACTTTTCATTTTACCTTTTAATTATTGAAGTCAAGCTGGTGCAAAGCACGCAGTCCGTTATAATGTGGTTTGAAAAACCAGAGAAACTGGGACAGGCAGGCTCAGATATGAGGACAAATGGACACAGTAAAAAAAAAATGCTATTTGTTAAGCGCTTACTGTGTGCAGAGCACTGTTCTAAGCGCTGGGGTAGATACAGGGTGATCAGGTTGTCCCACGTGAGACTCTCAGTCTTAATCCCCATTTTTTTTTTTACAGATGAGGTAACTGAGGCACAGAGAAGTGAAGTGACTTGCCCACAGTCACACAGCTGACAAGTGGCAGAGCTGGGATTTGAACCCATGACCTCTGACTTCCAAGCCCGTGCCCTTTCCACTGAGCCACGCTGCTTATGCAGCCAGATAGACACAGCCAGAGGCAGGCAGTCTCCCCTTCCCCACTTTCTTCTAACAGACATGCACACACACACACACACACTAAAACACATTCACCCTGAACATTGTTGAAAGTAGCAGGAACTGTAGTATCATCTTAAAACTCCTTTTTCAGAACCCAGATTCCAGGCCAGGTTCTGTGGTCAGGCAGGTCACAGAATCCACTGTATCTCAGTCTACCTGAAGTGGCAATTCTAATCTCTGTCTTTCCTACCTCACAGGGATGTCATGGGTACAACGGAGTGAGTTCTCTGGAAGAAAATTACTGTAGGCGATCAAGGTAGACCTTTTACTATTATTATTATTGTCGTTGCTAAAACAAGAATGACAATGTTCGCCGCTAAGCTTTTTCCCTGAAAAGAGGAAAAGGTCTGAGGATCTGCCTTTTCCATTCATTCATTCGATTGTATTTATCAAGCGCTCTTCTGTTCATAAATTTGGTTTCCCTTTGGGGTACCTGAGGCACCAGAGCTTCAGGAAAATGTTTCAAGGCTCAGGGGTGACCTGCCGGGGGGAAAGTAAAAAATATTTTCTTATGAGAATGCCGGCAAGGGAGGGTGGTGAGCAGGTGTAAGGGTTTAATGCGATGCCTAACGTTGTAACCGCTTATGCAATTCCAATAAAAATAAAATGGTGGGGTGGGGTTGAGGGTAGTCTGCCACAAGGGAAGGGTCTGAATCGCTTAATATAGTGCTCTGCACACAGTAAGCGTTCAACAAATACGACCGACTGATGATCCCTATGCCTCCTTTGCGTTTCCTGTAGAATGGGGAGTGCAATCTTTTTCTTTGTTAACGAATTCATTTGAGGTAGGATCTTTCCTAAAGAGTGCTAATGAATCCTAAAAGTATGTTCATATGTCAAATTGGAATCCAGAGAAAATCATTTTCTATGAGTCTCGTGGCTCAAAGTATTCTGTACACAATCGGGAGGTCAGGGGTCACTAAGTATAATTCCGTGGTGGTGTGAGGGGAGTCACTTATAGGACTTAGCTAGAATAACGGTGAACAGGAAGGGGACAGAGATCGTGACCTTTTAAATTGGTTTCGTGAACCACAGAATGGGCCTTCCCTGACAATCTGCCCCTTGGAGACCCTGTTTTGCCACCCGTCGTTTCTCCCAGGTCACAGCTTTGGTGGAGGAATGATGGAGAGTGGACCAGTCATTTGATAGTGTTTTTTGAGCGTGTATTCGGTACAGACCACCTTACTGAGCATTTGGGAGAATACAATAGGGTTAAATAGACACAATCCCCGCCCTCGAGGCGCTTAGACTCCAGCAGAGCAGACACCAATATAAATTGATGAGAGAAGCTGTTTTGGGGAGGTAGGCTGTTGTAGTTTGTAAGTTTAAACCTGTTTACTAGGGGGATCCAATGGGAAAAGTGCCCAGCTACAAAACCCTCATGTAATAATGCTGGTATTTGTTAAGTGCTTACTATGTGCCAAGAACTATTCTAAACACTGGGATAGATATAAGGTAATCAGGTTGCTCCACGTGGGGCTCACAGTCTCAATTCCCATTTGACAGATGAGGTAACTGAGGTACAGAGAGGTTAGGTGACTTGCCCAAAGTCACACAGTTGACAAGTGGCGGAGCCGGGATTAGAACCCGCGACCTCTGAGTCCCAAGCCCGGGCTTTTTCCACTAAGCCACAAGCACTGGCTTCCCGCTGCCGGCCTTCCCTGTCGTCCCTCTCCTCACCTGGGTCCACTGCTGCTTGGGAACAGCGGAGATCAGGCCTCCACAAGGCATCAGTTCCACAAAGAAGTTTTCTCCTGTTGTAAGCTTCTCTCACACCCTCCAGGCTGGGAGATCCACGTGGGCAGGAAACGTGTCTACCACCTCCCTTGTCTTGTAGGAAACAGCGTGGTCTAGTGGTTAGAGCACGGACCTGGGAGTCAGAAGGACCTGGGTTCTAATCCTGGCTCCGCCACTTGTCTGCTGTGTGACCCAGGGCACGTCGCTTCCCGTCTGTGCCTCAGTTACCTCATCTGTAAAATGAGAATTAAAACTGTGAGCCCCATGTGGGACGGGGTCAGTCACCAACCTGATGCGCTTGTATCCACCCCAGCACTTAGAACAGTGCTTGACACCTAGTAAGAGCTCAACAAATACCCTCGTCATCATCATTAGAGAAGCAGCGTGGCTCAGTGGAAAGAGCCCGGGCTTGGGAGCCAGAGGTCATGGGTTCGAATGCCGGCTCTGCCACTTGTCAGCTGTGTGACTGTGGGCAAGTCACTTAACTTCTCTGTGCCTCAGTTCCCTCATCTGTAAAATGGGGATTAACTGTGAGCCTCACGTGGGACAACCTGATGACCCTGTATCTCCCCCAGACCTTAGAACAGTGCTCTGCACATAGTAAGCGCTTAACAAATACCAACATTCTTATTATTATCATTATTATTATTGTATTCTCCCAAGCGCTTAATACAGTGCCCTGCACAGTTAGTGTTCAGTAAATACCAGTGATTGATCGATTGATTGGGAACGTGTTTTTTACTTAAGGTGTACTCTCCCAAGTGCTTAGCTCAGTGCTCTGTGTGCAGTACGTACTCAATAAAGTCCACTGATTGATTGGGATAGCCGATCAGCTGAACAGTTGGCCAGCTCGCTCATTTAGCCTTACAGTTGGAAGTTTCCGTCGGAGGCCGGATATCGATCGTCACAGTACTTCCTGTGACTCTATAGTTGAATTGTAATGAAATCATTTCGGTTAGCTCTCCACGCTGCCAGGAGTAGTATCTCTTTTCTAGACAGGCAGAGCGACCATCATTACCCTTCGAGATCTGCCTAACACCTTCATTGGAAACATGATTTCCTGTCTCAAAATGTTTTCCTTTTGTCTAACCTGAAATTGTTGCCTTCCTTGGAAACAGTTGCTTCTCACCACAACTTGTGTCTTGTATAGTTCTGCATATTTTAAGACAGCAGATTTTCCTTTAACCTTTTCTTCTTTACTCTCTAAATAACCCAAATCTTTGGGTGTTTCTACGGCCATTTCCTATACATTTAATTATTTTTATTGCTTTTTGTAACCTTCTGTTGCTCCTCCTTTGTCTGGGAAGTTTGAGAGTCGCCCCAGACTACAGAGTACATCTAGAATGTGTTCTGCTCAGGGAATGCTGATGAAACGTTGAGTCTAGTGCTCTGCACAGAATAAGCACTCAATAAATATCGCTGCTTTATTTATGAAAATCGACTGCTATTTAATAGGAATTAACTGTTTGGAAATAGTGGCTGTAGAATAGAAAATGGTTACTGCATCCCAACAAGTTGCTTATTGTACCTGGCCTTTCTAGACTATTTCTCTTTTAGCCCTTCAGATAGATAGATACTTAAGAGGTAATAAGTATTGCTAGTAAATATAGTGCCGAATACTGGATTTTTAAAAGTTCAGTTTGTTGTTATCATTTCGCCTATCAAATTTGTATCGTCTGTGGAAAGAACGTATTACCTACTCTATCTGTGGGGAATTTTGGCTATTTAAAGTAGCTATTCAACACATGAGCCTAACAGTTTAAATGCTGAACTGAACTTTAATGATATTATCACATAGCTCAACATTCATTCATTCATTAGTATTTATTGAGCGCTTACTATGTGCAGAGCACTATACTAAGTGCTTGGAATGGACAGTTGGGCAACAGATAGAGACAGTCCCTGCCCATTGACGGGCCCACAGTCTAAATGGGGGAGATGGACAAAGACAATAGCGATAAATAGACTCAAGGGGATGAACATCTCATGAAAACAATAGCAATAAATAGAGTCAAGGTGATGTACGTCTCATTAACAAAATAAATCGGGTGATGAAGATATATACAGTTGAGTGGACGAGTACAGTGCTGAGGGGATGGGACGGGAGGCGGGAGGAGCAGAGGGAAAGAGGGGAGAAGAGGTTTTAGCTGCGGAGAGGTGAAGGGGCGGGGTAGAGGGAACAGAGGGAAAAGGGGAGTTCAGTCTGGGCAGGCGTCCCGGAGGAGGTGAGGTTGTGGAGGACAAGTCACTGACCGAGGGGACGCTCATACGGAGGAGGGGCTCCAGCAGACACGCCATCTTGGTCCTCCCCGCGGGGCGACCATTGACATTACTGCACTTGGAATTTATTGAACATAAACTTTCTTTACTGGCTATCTAGACTTGTGTTTGGGATATGTGGAATTGTAAGAAAATTATAATTCACCATACAACATGGTAATTTAATGTCCAAAATAATTTTAAATGTAATTATAATAATTTTATATTTTATATTTATATTTTATAAATATTATAACAATATAATATTTGTTAAGTGCTTACCATGTGCAAAGCACTGTTCTAAGTGCTGGGAGATACAAGGTGATCAGGTTGTCCCATGTAGGGGTCACAGTCTTCATCCACATTTTACAGGGAAGCGAGGCACAGAGAAGTTAAGTGACTTGCTCAAAGTCACACAGCTGACAAGTGGCAGAGCCGGCATTTGAACCCATGACCTCCGACTCCCACGCCTGGGCTCTTTCCATTGAGCCACGCTGCTTCTTTCAGGAGTATGTCACGTAAGCTATGCAGCTTGAATCCATATTTCAACATGCCTCTATTTTCTTTTCTTTTTTAAAAAAAAGAACTGATTTGGTTCATCTTGACACTAAATTTACCCCACATTCAATGTTAGGACCTTGTTGACTACTGTTTTCTGAGGAAACCAAGCTAATTTTGAGAAAATAGGGTTTTATATAAATAAGAAACTCTATGTAATATAATTTTTCAGTGTAAATTGGTAAAAGTTACATTTTTTTTTTTAAAAAAAAGCAGACTAAGAGGATGTGGCAGTGTTCCAATGACCACATTATGGCCCCAGACAGAAAAAGGAGATGGGGAGGAGCGTGAGTGTGGTCCGAATTGTCTGTCTGCTCTGGCCTTTCCCAAGTCAACCCCCTCCCTTCCAGGTGACCCATGCTTGTGGAATATGGTGGAGGATGTTTGCACAATCAATTATTTGGATCACTGAACCATTCTGTTCTTAAGGAAAAGCAATCAGGAACTCTATGGGAATACAAAATTCCCTAAGTCTCCCCCTACAAGATGGCGAGTTGAATGGCCAATTAAAAATTTTTGTCAGAACCCATACGCTGTACAATAGCCCTAACTTCAAATCACTATAGTTGTCCTTTGTATTCCAAAAAGACACCACCCACAGTCCACCCTGGACGGTCTTTTCGGTTTGTAGAGCGTAACTGAGACTATGGGTCCCATATGAGTAAGTGTGGGACTGAAAAGGTCAATATTTTTTACGATGTCTTTAACGTAGTTCCCCCATTCTTGCTTTCAGTTTCCCAGATGCAGCTGTCCGTATAGCGGCTAGCTGTTGGGTATTCTGCTGCCTCTTATTCTCCTTATGTGTTCCACCCACCCGAGCTCAGTGAAGGTGAGCTTAGCTTCGATGCTGAGAGACTCACTCTGTTCCAGAGCTTCACTGTGATCTTGTCTTGCCGCTTGATATCGATTCCGGTGCGTAAATAACCCTGATGGAATTTGCTCAAGGAGCCGGATGTGGCATCTGTGTGTGTGGTCCAGGTTTCACAGCCCTAGAGAAGAGTGGACAACACCGCAGCTCTGTAGACCTTTAGGTTGGTCTGGAGCCGCAAACCCCTCTGCGGCCACGCTCTGTATAACCATCCCGCGGAGGATGTGCTGGCCTCCTTGATTTGGTTTTCTGTGGAAAGAGCACGGGCCTCGGAGTCAGAGGTCATGGGTTCGAATCCCTGCTCTGCCACTTGTCAGCTGTGTGACTGTGGGCAAGTCACTTAACTTCCCTGTGCCTCAGTTCCCTCATCTGTAAAACGGGGATTAAGACCGTGAGCCTGACGTGGGACAACCTGATTACCCTGTATCTTCCCCAGCGCTTAGAACAGTGCTCCGCACATAGTAAGCGCTTAACAAATACCAACATTATTATTACTTTCTGGTTTATCATTGTGTTGATGGTCGGTCTGCTGCCTAGGTAACAGAATTCAGTCACCGTTTTTTCAATTGTATTTAAGCTCCTACTACTTGTCGGGCACTGTCCTAAGTACTGGGGTAGATCTGAGATAATTGGGTTGGACACAGTTCCTGGCCCACTTAGGACTCAACAGTTTTAATCCCCATTTTACAGATGAGGTAACTGAAGCACAGAGAAGTTAGGTGAGTTTCCCAAGGTCACACAGCAGGCAAGTGGTAGTGCTGGGATTAGAACCCAGGTCCTCTGACTCCCAGGCCCATGTTCTTTCCCCTAGGTCAGGCAACCTTTACTTCTGGATGTGTGTATGACTTCCCTAGTAAGGGTGAGGCACCACCTCAGTATTCTTTAGACTCGTTAGCCTGTAGCAGAGCTCTTTGCGGACAGGGATCATGTCTACTAACTCTATTGTATCGTGCTCTCCCAAGCACCTAGTACAGTGCCATGTATACAGTAAGCACTCAATAAACACCATTGATTGATTGGATGACTTGATGAAAAGGTTTAAAATCATCTGCTTGCCCTTGTGAGTGTGTCATCCGCAAACAGTAATTCTTGATTGACTTGTTTCTAGGATTCACATTTCTCGCATCTCCTCCTGCCTTCGAGACACCTCTGCTTGGATGTTCAGCTGTCACCTCAAACTTAACAGGTCCAAAACAGATCTCCTTATCTTCCCACCCAAACCCTGTCCTCCCCCTGACTTTCCCATTACTCTTGACAGCACCACCATCCTTCCTGTCTCCCAAGCCTGTAACCCTGGCATTGTCCTTGACTCCTTTCTCTCATTCAGCCCAGATATTCAATCTATCACTAAATCCTGTCGGTTCAACCTTCACAATATCACTAAAATCCATCCTCTCCTCTCCATTCAAACCGCTGCCACAGTAATCCACCCTATCCTGCCTCAATTACTGTAACAACCTCCTTGCTGACCTCCCTGCTTCCTGTCTCTCCCCACTCCGTTCCATCACTCCTGCTGCCCAGATCATTTTTGTACAAGAACGTTCAGGAAACATTTCCCTGCTCCTCAAGAATCTCCAGTGAATGCCCCTCCACTTGCGCATCAAACAGAAACTTCGTATCATTGGCTTTAAAGCAGTCAATCACCTTGCCCCCTCCTACCTCACCTACCTACTCTCCAACTACAACCCAGCCCCGCACTCTTCGCTCCTCTAATGCCAACCTACTCAATGTACCTCGAACTTATCTATCTTGCCATCGACCTCTCACCCACGTCCTGCCTCTGGCCTGGAATGCCCTCCCTTTTCATATCCGACAGACAATTACTCCCTTCCCTATTGAAGGCACATCTCCTGCAAGAGGCCATCCCTGACTAAGCCCTCCTTTCTTCTCCCACTCCCTTCTGTGTCTCCCTGACTTGCTCCCTTTATTCACTCCCCCCCCAAGCACATTTATTTATATTAATGTCTGTCTCCCTCTCTAGACTGTAAGCTTGTTGAGAGCAGGGAATTAGTGTGTTATATTGTGCTGTACTCTCCGAAGCGCTTAGTAGTGTCCTACACACAGTAAGAGCTCAGAAAATTTGATTGATCGATTGAATGACTTTGATGCTAGAAGTCTGTTGAAACAGAAGAGTTTCGGAGGGGTTTGAAAGTGTATCCCCACCACCTGCATTCAGGTCGCTTGTTGCATCCCCCATCATATATCTACGTAGAAAAAGTTGAACAGGTCCAAGCCCAGTACAGGGCCCCGCTTTTCTCCACTGGCCATGGAAAATGGATTGGAAAGGGGCCCGTGGCTCTGACCCGAACAGTCATGAGGTAGTGAAACAGTTTCAGAATCCTGATGAACTTGTTGGGCAGCCAAATTGGCTTAGTAGTTTCAAAAGTCATTCATTCAGTCATATTTGTTGACCGCTTACTGTGTGCACTGCACTGTTCTAAGCACTTGGGAAAGTACAGTGCAACAATAAACACATTCCCTGCCCATAACAAGTTTACAATTTAGAGAGGGGAGACAGACATCAATACAAATAAACAAATGACAGATAAGTGCTGTGGGACTGGGCGGGGGAGCTGGGAGCAAATCAAAGTGACACAGAAGGAAGTGGGAGAAGAGGAAAGGGAGGACCAATCTGGGAAGGCTTCTTGGAGGAGATGTGCCTTCGATAAGGCTTTGAAGTTGGGGAGGGTAATCGGTGGATTTGAGGAAGGAGGGCGTTTCAAGCCAGAGGTAGGATGTGAGCCAGGGATCGACAGGGCAGTGAGACAGATGGGATCGAGGCAGAGTGAGAAGCACTAGAGGAGCGAAGTGGGTTGCAGAAGGAGAGTCGTGAGGTGAGGTAAGAGGGGGCAAGATGATGGACTGCTTTAAAGCCAATAGTGAGGAGTTTTGTTTGATGCGGAGGTGGATGGGGAACCACTGGAGTTTTGGAGGAGTGGGGTGACATGTCCTGAACGTTTCTGTAGAAAAATGGTCCAGGCAGCAGAGTGAAGTAAGGACTGGACTGGGGAGAGACAGGAGGCCGGGGGGTCGGCAAGGAGGCTTACGCAGTAATCCAGGCGGCACAGATCTGCAGATGGTATCAAAGACTTTGGTCAGGTCTATATAGAGGTTGCAGTGTGATCCCTTGGACTCATCCTATATCAGATGCATAGCGAAGATCATGTCGGCTCTGCCACGCCTCCATCCGAAGCTGTGTTGAATTTCAGACTGTGAGCCCGTCGTTGGGTAGGGATCGTCGCTATCTGTTGCTGAATTGTACTTTCCAAGTGCTTAGTACAGTGCTCTGCACACAGTAAGTGACTGAATGAATAATGATAATAAATAATAATGTTGGTATTTGTTAAGAGCTTACTACGTGCAGAGCACTGTTCTAAGCGCTGGGGTAGATACAGGGTCATCAGGTTGTCCCACGTGAGGCTCACAGTCTTAATCCCCATTTTACAGATGAGGTAACCGAGGCACCGAGAAGTCAAGTGACTTGGCCAAAGTGACACAGCTGACAGGTGGCAGAGCCGGGATTAGAACCCATGACCTCGGACTCCTAAAGCCCGGGCTCTTTCCACTGAGCCACGCTGCCTCTCTGATGAGGTAAAGATAGCAAGGTTTGTTAGAAGGACATTGAAAAGAAACCGGTGGAGGTGGTGTAGATGGAATTTTTCTGATGAGATGCTCTCCTTCTGTGTGACTTCTCTTTGGCTGCAGAGCAGGGCTGGTTGCCGGTGACACCGATCAGGACCGGCCTCGATACTGCCCCGTGGCAAGGAGGGGGGAGAGCGACGGACTGAAATGTCAGCTGCCAGGCAGGTGTGCTGGAATCTGGGCTCTCTTGGGTGGGTGGGCATATGGGGGGTACTCCTTGTACAGGGTGCACCAAAATACCAATTTTGTTCGGGAGGCACAATTCCTGCTTCTTACCGAAATATACTTTTCGGTCCCATACGGATGTATGCAAAATCTACATTCCGCTTCCAAAAAAGTATGTCTGCTCTGTGGAGACAGACCCAATCTTCACTTTATCGACGTCATTCATTCATTCAGTAGTATCTATTGAGCGCTTACTAGGTGCAGAGCACTGTACTAAGCGCTTGGAATGTACAGTTCGGCAACAGATAAAGACGATCCCTGCCCAGTGACGGGCTCACAGTCTAAATGGGGGAGACAGACGGTAAAGCAAAACAGAACAAAACAAAACAAGACAACATCATCAAGGCAAATAGAATCAAGGAGATATACACCTTATTAACAAAATAAATAGGGTAATAAATAATATATACAAATGACCACAGAGGGGAGGGAAAGGGGGAAGAGCAGAGGGTGGGGGAGGAGGGGGGGAGCAGCGGGAGAGGGGGAGGCTCAGTGCGGGAAGGCCTCCTGGAGGAGGTGAGCTCTCAGTAGGACTTTGAAGAGGGGAAGAGAGTTAGTTTGGCAGAGGTGAGGAGGGAGGGCGTTCCGGGACAGCGGGAGGACGTGAGCCAGGGGTCGACGGCGGGACAGGTGAGAACGGGGGACGGTGAGGAGGTGAGCGGCAGAGGAGCGGAGAGTACGGGGTGGGCGGCAGAAAGAGAGAAGGGAGGTGAGGTAGGAGGGGGCAAGGGGATGGAGAGGCTTAAAGCCGAGAGTGAAGAGTTTTTGTTTCATGCGAAGGTCGATAGGCAACCACTGGAGAGTTTTGAGGAGGGGAGTGACAGGCCCAGAGCGTTTACGTAGGAAGATGCAGTCATATTTGAGTTCTTCCGGTGTGCAGAGTCCTGTACTAAGCGCTTGGGAGAGTTCGGTGTAACAGGTGACAGGCGCGCCCCTTACCTAGCAGAGTCCTGTACTAAGCACTTGGGAGAGTTCAGTGTAACAGGGGATATGCACGCCCTTACCTACCACAAACTTACAATCTATATACCTGTTGTGACAATTGATGAAATTGTTAATACGGTATTTTGTGCCGATTTTCTAACAACTCTGCAACTTTATAGGAAAATTGAAAAACCTTTTAATTGAATCTGTCTTCATGCCGTGCTGCTGCTGCTCCTTACTAATGCATCCAATTGCTTTCAAATCTGTTCTCCTCTAAGCAATAATTTTAGAATGTCCTATATTTACTTATTTCAGGCCTATTGATTTTTGAAAATTATCATTTTAATCATTTCCATTGTTCTCTTCCAAATCCCTTATTACTCCCTCCAATATTTCTTATCTTGATTTGCATAGTACTTTGAAATTTTCTAAAGCAGTTTCACAATATTTTTCTCGGTCTGTTCTCCCTGAATCCCTAAAACGGAGGAGGCCGATTTCATCCCATTTCATAGATAAAACAGAGGTACGAGAGACGGAGTGGCACAAAGCCGGCCCATCCTCTTTGGCAGTATTTAAAATCTCTAAACTCGCCATCAACTGCCTCTGTTAAACTCAATTCTGTTTATAATCGTCACATCCACTTTTTCTAGGACACTTAAAATTTCAACCTTGTTCTTTCAGGATTAGAATTAGAGATTATCCAGCCCGATGGGCCCAACAAATTTAATGAACAGGTTCTCCTTCTTTGTCCATTAGAAGTCAGCAGTGAAGATATTAAGCCATACTAGTCTTAGGACTAGGCCCCGAAGAACTCCTGAAGCAATCTGTGGGGCTGACGTCGTTATAACTAGTTCTTGGGACGCCTTCCGAAAACTGAATGGAAATAAGAGCTAAACCTCATTTACTTAATCTGTTTCTGAGCACGTTATGGGATACCAAATCAAAAACCTCACCAAGGTAAGCTATTTATTTTTATCAATAATAATATACCGTATTTGTTAAGCGCTTACTATGTTACAGGCATAACCTAGACATTGTCAGAGAAGGTGGTGAGATTTAGTTGGCCAAGATTTGTTCTTTACTGAGACATCATCCTTGTAGGTGCCTGGAAATTGTATTCTCTTCCCCTTTTTGGAGCAATAATACCTTATTAACATCGGCTTTCCCTCAGAGAGAATGGGAAAAGTGATATGCAGGTTCCAAACTTGTCTTTAAAGTCAACTGTCCAAGTTCAGTGCCGTATTGGTTCAACCAGCTTAGGCAGTGGTGGCTGAATAGAAAGAACACAGGCCTGGGAATCGGCGGACCTGGGTTCTAATCCTAGTTCTAACACTTGCCTGTTGTGTGCCCTTGGGCAAGTCACTTAACTTCCCTGCACCTCAGCTTCCCATCTGTCAAATGGAGATTCAAAACTTGATCTCCTTCCTTCCTTAGACTGTGAGCCCCATGTAGGACAGGGACTGGGTCTGACTTGATTAGTTTGTACCTGTCCAGTGCTCAGTTCGATGGTTGTCATGTAGTAAGTGCTTAACGGATACAAACAATAAATAATAAAAATGAATAGATACTAAAAATAACAAATAGGTTCGGGTGGTCTTCAGGCCCTGAGAAATTTTCCCTGGTCTTCTAGTTTGTATTGGCCACCCTCACACTCCCCCTTCTCCTAGGATTCACTGGTTTTTCACTGAATTAAGACTGTCAGCATCCAGCAGTCCCTTCAGAATTCTCCCACTGATATAGTCCCACGAAATCTAAGGGAAAAAGGATATTTTAGATCATTTTGGGCCCACTACCTGATTTTCTTTGTTTCATCAGTGTCTTAGATATTTAGTAGCCCCTTCTGTCTGGAACGTCCTTCCCCTTCACCGCCATCAGATCGCTGCTCTCCACACCTTCAAAACCCTTCTGAAATCACATCTCCTCCGGGAGGCCCCCCCATTAATCTCTTTCTCCCCACCTGACTCTCCTCACCCTGCCTCAAATAAGCATATGGGTACTCTAGACTGTAGGCTTGCTGGGGGCAGGGACTGCATCTGTTGTGTGGTTCTGGTGTACTCTCCCAAGTGCTTAGTACAGTGCTCTGCCCACAGTAAGCGCTCAGTAAATACAATTGACTGACTGGATGGTGTGTCTACAGAAACGCTACTAAGGGAAGTGTAGCAGAACGTGCAGGTAGGTGGAAATTCCCAGGTTACAGTTAGGGGTCAAGGGCCAGAGCGGGGAGAGGTCAGTGTTTCTGAGACTTGATTTAAAGTTTGTTGTGGCTTATACACTCTGTTGTCGTGTACTGATCCTTTTCAGTACCTAGGAACGTCCCGTTGAAACCTAAAACGAATATAGGCGTTCTGTTTCTGGCCAACGGGTATGCCCCAGTGATGGCTATCAGTGGGTGGGATGAGCATCTAGCATGCCTCCAAATCTCAGCAGTTAGCCCACAGGATGCAGGACTGACAAGCTGAACGCTTAATACTTCCCCTGGCCTTAAAGAGGCTTCCAAATTGTAAGAGGCACAGTCAGTCGTATTTACCGAGCACTCACTGTATGCAAGTGGTGGGGAGAGGACAACAAAACACTGAACAGACACATTCCCTGACCACAGCAAGCTAGGATGGTGACAAGAGAATACTGGGGCCATCTGGGGCGATCTGTGTGTTAGCGTGGAACCCCAAGAGGGGTCCTCCCCTTGCGGCGGGGATCTGAAACCATGACAGGGGCTAGGTACTGTCTCTATCCGTTGCCGAATTGTACATTCCAAGGGCTTAGTACAGTGCTCTGCACATAGTAAGCGCTCAATAAATACTACTGAACGGATTGGGGGCCCCAGCTGAGGAAACCTGGAGACCATCTGGTAAAGGAGGAGAGGGTTGGTTCGTTAGGGAAGGGGAGGCACCGGTTGAAGGTGTATTTGTTAAGCGCTCGCTTGGTGCCGGGCACCGTACTAAGCGTCTGGATAGATGAAAGCTTATCAGGTTGGACACAGCCCCCGTCCCACAAGGGGCTCAGAGTCTTCATCCCCATTTTACAGATGAGGTAACTGAGGCTCAGAGAAGGGAAGTGACTTGCCCAAGGTCACAGCAGAAGTGGCAGAGCTAGGCAGGGAATGTGTCCGTTTACCGTTATATTGTACTGTACCATACAATATAGAGTCAATGCAGTGCTCTGCACACAAGCAGCGTGGCTCAGTGGAAAGAGCCCAGGCTTGGGAGTCAGAGGATATGGGTTCAAATCCCAGCTCTGCCACTCGTCAGCTGTGTGACTGTGGGCAAGTCACTTCACTTCTCTGTGCCTCAGTGACCTCATCTGTAAAATGGGGATGAAGACTGAGCCTCATGTGGGACAACCTGAGTACCCTGTATCTACCCCAGTGCTTAGAACAGTGCTCTGCACATAGTAAGCGCTTAACAAATACCAACATCATTATTAATACGTACTTAAATACAGTGGAAAGAATGGATTAACCCAGGTCCTTCTGACTCCCAAGCCCACGCTCTATCCACTAGGCCATGCTGCTTCTCTAGAATTTGTAGAATTGGTAGAACTAGTTCCTGGGTGGGAGAGGAAGTTCCAAAACAGCTAGCTGGGTTGGCCGGGCAAAAAGGTGTGCTTCGCAGGTTATGCGTGAAGGTTACGGGTACAATAAAATTAATACATACATAAATGCTGCAAATTTGTGCATGCTTTTGGCCTGTAGGTGTTTGTAAAGGCATCTGTCTAAGAAAAAGTGCAGGCTTATTTCTTGAGTTGAAGATGGAAAGGCTTAAGAGGAAAAGTTTAAAAACCACCAAGTCATGTTGGGGTTGAGAGATGGAGGCGACAGTGAAGTCTTATGTAGCTACTACTCCGAATGTTGGGCTTCCTCAAGTTGGCACACGTTCTTTTCAAGTGGATTTAATTGAGGATTTAGAAGGTCAAGTAGAGCACACTGAGAAATGATCTGTTTTAGCTAATCCGGTACTGGTGGGGAAATTTGGCCCTTCCCATTTAGCATCTGTGGTAGATAAAAATAGAATTGCTCAGGTCCCTGAAGTTGTAGCTGATGACTAAATGTCAATTCAGACCTTTCAAAATCTGATTTTTCGGGTAGCTCTGATCCTTTCAATTTTCTAACACTTAAAACAGTTATTCTGGAAATGGTGAGCCAACTGAGGAAAACAAGTTTTAGGTCTACATAAAGGGATGGAGCCGGAATGTCATAATTCATGATGAGCTGGCTGGGTCATCCGATTCACTTCGCTGAGAAACGCAAACCCTAAACTTCCCAGTAACAAATCCTCGCTTACCCTTCTTTCTTCAGCTTACATTGCCGCGGAGTCCGGTATGAGTGTGGAGCAAGCTGTGTTCTACCTTTCCACTTGTAAGGTCTGGTATTAGAACCCCCCCTATTTCACAGGGCACTGGTGTCTTTCCACTAAACCGCAGATTAACTGAACCTCTTAATGAATTGCCCTGAATTTAAGAGACGGGGTAGAGTGGACAGAAGCCTCCGCGTTAAAGCTGCATGACAAATGAACACACAGTGTTAACTAAGGGAAACTTTTATTCAATAAATATACTTTCCATAAACTTTTAAAAAAATTACCAACAGCTGAACAACAAGCACACTGCATTAACAATATAAATGTAAAAAGTATACATTAGGCAGCCACAGTGTCTGAGGTCCAAAATTTTGAACTAATTATTGCTATGGCATTTCCAACTGCAAAAGCTTCAGTAAACCTGTTTGTCATTATAGTAAACATCCATATTTCTGTAGGAATATCATTCACGTTTTTCCAAAATAAAACCACATTTTGATCGTGACTTTCTTATGAAAATTAGGTTATTTTCCAAGATGGAAATAAAATATAGCATTGGGACTATAAGCGTGCTTTAAAACTCTTTGGTGTAGGTTTTCTTGCTCGCTCTTTCGAATTCGTACCTGAAACTGATCACTGGCAATTTCTCCTCCTGTTCCTGAATGCGTAACAAGTCACAGGAATTAAGGACAACAAACAAACAAAAAAAACCTTGGAGTGTGGGGATGAATTTGGAACACATTTGCTCTCCCATATCACAAAGGTAACATTCCCACCACACCCTGCCTAAAGGAACTTGCAATATAAATGTATGCCTGGCTGGAGCTGCACATGTGTACAGCCATTCCGTCAGAAGAATAATCCCTAGATGGTCTAGCCAAAACACGTAAACAAGATCTTTTATGAATGGGTCGTATTTAAAAGTATTCGCATTAGGCTCTGTTGTGTTGCTTACTTGCTCATCAGATAACACGATGTCCAAAACTGAGGGTCCACAATTCTGGACACAAAGGCTGGCTGCTGTTGACACTTTCCTACCTTTAAGTACTAGGTAAAAATGCTTATTCTAACAGCCTAACGAGCAACGTGGAATGGGATGATATTTAAGAGGTTGATTCGTATTTTATATCCCTTTTTTTCTTCAACTTTTGAATGCAACATTTTACAAGGAATTTAGGGAATGTATTGGAATTAGCAGAAACTCGTGTATAAATAGCACTGGCTCTAAAACAACGGTTTCGTCATGTGTGACGTCCACCTTTAGAGAATATATTTTAACAGTTGTATAAAATACAAAGTTTGCATTACATCTTCAGTAAAGTGCATACTTAATTTTCTTAAAAGAAAAATCCCTCTTCCAACTCCCCTTATTTGGGTTAGGTGTTGCGTACCAATACAATCAGAATGAATGCCAGCTACACGACGGTGTGATAAAAAGTTGAAGAGTGATACCTAAAGGGGGAGAAGCTTTAAAGTATTTCAAAAGATGATTGAGCCCCTTCTTCCCTAATCTATAAGATGAACGCTTATCCTAGACTTTACGTGCCACTCCAGTGAACAGATGGACATCAGAACGCTGCCTGGGTACCAACTCCAACCCAAACGTGCCATGACAGATAACTTAATGATTACTGGTCCTTGTTATAGTTCGTGGCTCGAACAAAAGGGATTCCATGACCCCACCACATATGTATGGTGCTGCTTTTGTATTCTCTACTAAGGATTTAAAATTTTGCCTGTTGTATTCTTCCCTACGCAGTTTAAATGCCCTTATTTTGAAAAACAAAAGAAAAACCCCTCCAATAACGTGAAGGAATATACCAAGTTGAATTATCATTAGGCTATTATTCAGAATACAGTGTTCTTGCATTACTGAAAAACACACAGTATTAAATTACCAAGAAGGGAATAGTTTACCAGTACCAAGGTAAGTCTAATTCCTGCTGGTTTCCAAGAGCTTTACATAAATGGGAGGAAAAGGGGACACTGAATCCCCATATATAAGGAAAGCTAATCTATAATCAATCTTTGGTCTACGTACACTCAACTTGTATTTATAAAAGTTTCATATTTATGCTCTAAGATGATTTCCTAAGGTAACGATCTTTCTCATGTTTCAAAACAAATTTCCTCTCCTGAACTTAATAAATATAAATGACAACCAAATTTAAATAGTAAATACATAGATAGAACTAAAATGCTTGAAAACATTACAAACTCAGTATTTTCCTCTTCAAGCATATTTTGAATAATTTTTTCCTTTCAAAATATCTTCCCTTTCAGAAAGGCCTGAAAAGACACTTATGAAGGAAAAGACAGATTTCATTTTCCTTTGGCCCTTTCTGGTTAAAGATCCCTTTAATGCAAAGAAGACTGTGCATCATAATAAACTTTGGCATTAATCCGCATCAAGTGGACAGTGGAGTCAAATGTCACATAGATTGCGACTGAATTGGTATTCTAATTGACCAAACATACAAACAGAAAGAACTCAAAGCCAAAGATGACTCTGGGAAATTCCAGGCTTCAATTAGGCAGAGAAACGGACCCTCCTTTTAAACCATGTGGCTCAGTTTTGATCTACTCAATACCCCTTACACTTGCATCTGTATAAGGGCAAATTTTTAAGATACGATACTGTTCCAACTCATTTGTCTTTTTGACATTTGTACTTTACAGTGTTTTCAAACAAAATGTCAGCAGAGCCTTGAGAGATTAAAGAAGACCCAAGAAAAATAATTCGGTTCTTAATTGAAGATACATAAAGGCCAAATATAAATACATTAACCTGGAATAAACTGCGAAAGAACCTATTAATGTTAAAAGATTAAAAATTGCACTAGTGAAAACCCTAATCCACAAATTAGGTCGTTTCTTCAATTCCTCCTAAAAGATGACTACTCATTTTTATGAAGAAATTGGGTAGGAATAAGTGCATGCTATTTGAAGGAAAGAGGATTGGCTTCACTGTTTTTGGCTGCCAGTTTAGACGTTTTAGCACAGCTCCACGATGTGGGCAACATTAAGCTGAATGGATTTTCATTTCTTTAAAAGTTTCCAACAAACTTAACTTTTTAAAAGTGTCTTACTGTGGGGTATCAAAGTTGGTTAGCACTTTTTTTTTTATTTGCACATAGCTAAAATTTAGCCACAAGAAGCAGCACTATGAGTCTTAAATGATGAAATATCATTTTCAAAGTACAACATTTCAACCGAAAATGTACCGAAGCAGATTTAAATAGGTCAGTACTTAACTAACTAAAAAACAAAACACGTAAACAGAAGTACCTCTTTTTGACATCCAAAAGAGCTGCAGCGACAAACTAAATTGCCATTCGGGACCCCAGCAACCCGTGGGCTATCTCACAAGGAAATCGGCAGAATTTACTGACTTATGTGAGGGGTTAGAGTGGAAAAAGTACGACGGAAGCAACCGCACAGTATTTAATGGCTGTGGAGTTTTGTGGATTGCTGTTTTGCTGAAATCTACAAAAGTTTCAGGAGATGTTTTTATCGACTGGTACACTTCCTGGGGAAAGCGACACTGAACTTGTTTGAAACCTAGGATAAGGGACCTAAGGGCCCCACATCCTATTAGAGTCTCTTTAACAAAGAGATGAATCCATTGTGGAGAGAGTCAGGATGCTTCGGTCGTTGGTATAGAAGGGATCCGATGCACTCCAGGATCTAAAGTAATAATAAGAGAGAAATTTGGCTGACCAGTAACCTAGGTTTTTAATTACGAAAAATGTACTCTATAAGTCAAGTCATACTGGGAACTCTGTGAGAGCCACCAATGAACTTATTCCAAAAATAAAATCCAACCTCTTTGTTTCAGTCACCGATACTCATTTCATATATAAATGCAGGTACTGGTAAAGAGAAACCGCATGGCAGTGGAAAGAGCATGGGCCTGGGGAGTCAGAGGATCTGGATTCTAATCCCAACTCTGCAGCTTGTCAGCTGTGTGACCTTGGGCAAGTCACTTAAGTTCTCAGGGCCTCAGTTCCCTCATCTGTAAAATGGGGATTAAGAGACTGTGAGTCCCATGTGTGACACAGACCTGTCCGACCTGATTGTCTTATATCTGCCTAAACGCGTACTACAGTGCCTGGCACATACTAAGTGCTTAACAAATACCATAAAAAAATGGCATGTTATTCTATACTGAATATGAGTAGTGGCCATTCTAGAAATGTTTTGGCAAAATGAAAAGAAACATTCATTATACCATTTTTACAGGTAAATGTTGGAGATACCTTAAGTATACAAATTTTGGAAGTTTTGCCTTAAAACTTTTCACTTCTGTGTATATATAGTCATACGTACAACACAAAGCTTCATTTTCATAGCCTAAAAATCACTACCAGAAGATTTGCAATGCCAGTGTTACGCATGTTGATGTTAGGTTTTTCTTTTACATGCTTCTAATCCAGTTCACTCATCTCGGAGTGAGCAGTTAAAAAACCGGAAATTGGTCCCTCACTGGCACTAACTCTCAGTGCTCTGGAAAAGGTAACAATAAAATTGTGCATTAGTACTGTACCGTCTATTGCTTCCTCACTGTTTTTTTGTAGCAGGCACATCCAAGCTAGGACGAGAAGTCTTCAGAACCCCTCGTTCCAAAACAGAAGCACTTGTGAAAAGGGAAATGGAGTTGCTCTTAGGAGAGTAGTCTTGGGTGAAAACACCCGAGGTTTGCCATTTTTGAGGTCACTCTGTATGTGTGGTTGAGCTTCTAAGCTTGGTCATGCACCCAATATGTGCTTAGTGAAATCGGGAGAGTGGGCCTAAGGTTTTCACTGTACACAAAATGGGAAGCCCAAATAAAAATCACATCTTCTTCAGGAAGCCTTCCCTGACTTAAGGTCTCATTCCCCCATCCTATTTACCTTCCCTCTGCCTCACCATGAACTTAGTTCATTCCCCTAAGTACTTGGTTACTCAAACCACTCCCACAGCATTTATGAAGATATACCCTTGTACACAGTTGCTGACCCAAACCCGTAATTCAGTTTTGTCTTTCTCTTCCTTCCTTCCTTTCTGTCTTTCAATGTCTTTCTTGTCTAGACTAGACTGTAAATTCCTAGAGGCCCAGGGATTATGTGAACCAACTGCATTGTGCCCTCCCCAACTGCTCAGTACAGTGCTCTGAACAAAGTAAGCACCCAATAAATATCACTGGATGATTGATGGGAACTGGCAGTCTGTAGTAATTACCATATATAGTGTAATTTTCTCCCTGCTCACTTGGATGATTTGAGTCCAAAGAACTGGTCATTGTACACATTTATACCTGATCTGTTTATAACTAGGTGAGTGACGAATAAGATTGGCTGTTTTACTTTTAGCATAATTTTTTGTGAATCAAGATGTGTGATGTAAGGGAAAGGGGCTAAAATGTCATCAAGTAATTAGAAATTTACTGTTTCTTAAAGACTATACACAGTAGTTTCAGGTGGGCATTTGATAACTGTATTATCTATGTTACAGGTCCAGCTCATTCACTACTTGTTGTACAATAAGTAGAAATTTTGATGTAGGAACATTAAAAATGTCAACAAACCGGGACAAATGCATTTACCAATCTGTATCAGACATTCCATAGTATTTCTATTTTAGCTTAATGATAAATGCAATAAATCATGAAAATTTCTTGAGTAGGCATCTTTGAAAGATTAAAAAAGAAAAAGCCTAAAATGGCAATTATCTTGCTCTCTATTCCTGGCACTGACTGATTACAATGTGAGGTTAAATTAGGTAAAGTTTCCTTAATATTTCTTCTCAGCAGATAAATGTGTATTCAATACTTGAAGCACCATATTTGACAGAACTCCAAGTGCATATATTGACCTTTCCATCGATAATCAGTGGACCTATTTAGAGTGCTTTAAAGTATCTAACCAGAAAGCTACACGAAACACAAAGGAATTACTTCATTTTAGATGTACAGCATTTCATTACAGCAAGCATCTGCATCATGCAGGCCCATGATACTAGTTTTCATCAATTTTTGATGGCACATTTTAAATCTGCTAAAAAAAATCTGGGGGCTAAAATAGTTAAATGCAGTTCTGTGTTTCACAGTTGTCAGCTGCTCAGCATCATTAAATTCTTCGTGATACATTTCATAAACTAATATCTTTGGCCTTCCACATTCCAGGAAGGCTTCATCCGCTTATTTTGACTTGTGAAATACGAACGCTCAGAAAAAGTGCCAGAAGGCTATTTTGGCCAACAAAATTTTCCTATAAACCAAGGAAAATGGCCAAGCTAAAAGAAGAACAAGAGCAATATTTTAAAAATATGAAATGAAGCAGTGACCATTTCCTCAAAGCCCTTTGAATAGCACCAAATAACTTTGCATATTATTTTGATTTTTTTAAGCTAGTAGCTAATTCAAAAGTTCCAACAGATCTTAAGATTCTAAAAATATTCCTCTAGCTACACTTTGTGGGGATAGGGAGGTATGGCAAAAATATAAAACAACCTGAGAAAGAGGACAAAGACATAATCTGAAAAAAAATGCATAAGATTCTGTCAAATATGATATTCTTCATTATTCAAGACTAGATATGGTAAATACAATAGATTTTCACAAAAAAGCAAAATCATAAGTGCAGTAAATAGACTAGGGGATGCACATACCATGCAAAACCCAAAACTAACTTTGTTCTGAAGCAATATCCCTCTGGATAGAGAACGTAGAAAGCAACATAAAGATTATTTCAAAGGTTACAACTCAGAATATTCAAAAGATGCAGTCAATAGAAATGAAATTTTACTTAAAAGAACCATGTTGACTTACGGCTCATTCACTCTTCTAATGTTCTAATTTTTAAAAATATTAAAATATTTTCAAGTCTGTTTTCTATAGACCTAGCACTTGAAAAATAATGCTTTGTTCATATTCATTTCTTTTATCCCAAAGGAAATCATTTGATAAATGACTCAATACAATATTTTATAAGCAAGCCAGAATAAAAGATGATTGGAACCACAGACACTGTTAATATAAGAGCAGTTTTTAAAAATCAAATGAACCACACACCAAGGCAACACCTAAAGGTAAAGACCAAAATATGTCAGTGAAGTTACCCAAACAGATTGGATACTGCTTGAATGATATCACACCCATCATTTTTCAATTCATGCAACTATTAAGAAAATTCCTATAGTAAGCTGTGAAAAGCAAGCTTTCCCAAGTTTGGGGTTGCCTAAAGAGTGTGATATTATTCACCGAAAGAACAGCACAAAGTACAAAAGCTTTATTTCTACCTCCCCCAAATGGTCAAAAGATAATATCTCTTATGGAAAAGATATAAATTCATTCATTCATTCAATAGTATTTATTGAGTGCTTCCTATGTGCAGAGCACTGTAGCTGAGTGAATATTACCTCGGAGGTAAATTAAGTTTATTTCATAGTTGTATTTAAAATGTTCAAAAATATTTTATTCCATTAAATTCCCATCAATGGGATTATCTCAATTCAAGAAAATGGTAATAATAAATACTTTGATTTGGTGCAATTTTGGCACACAGTTCAAGACTGTTTGAATAATTTAAATGAAATAGCATTAAGAATTTTTTTTTTTTTTAACCCACCAAATAAAAAAGAAAATCAGATCTTATAGTTGACTTAGGAAGGGGAGAAATACAAACTTTTGTGATCATGAATACCTCAAGGCCCCAAATAACTATTTGGAAAATATAGACAGAGAATAAAGAGGGAAAGTTTTTTTTTTAAATTTTAAGCCACATAGATTTCTGAAGACACAAAACTACAGTTCAGAAATAAAAGTCTTCTGGAGACATGATTTTCAAAAGCATCAAAGATGTACAAGCCAGGAAAAAATATCATAATTACATAAGTGCTCATGTACTAGAAAGACTGAAAAACAAAGCTTGTTCCATAAACCACAGTCTCTTCAAAGAAGCTTCCTCTTCTTTTTTTTTTTTAATGAAAATACCCCAAAAGCCAGAAAGACCTTTATGAGCAAAAGTGCTCGAAAGAAGATTATCCCCCATTTTCACTAGGCACAACTCTGCTAGTCACCCAGTTCTGCCGGCTCCTCCTCCTCCAGTTTATAGGACAATCCTCTGCAGCAGAGGCTACTTAGAGAAATTTCACACCTGTTGACTCGGGCAGGATTACATCTTCTCATTACTCGCCCCAGCGTTCTTCCAAGAGATGCACATGCTGTTTCCCCTTCCGAGAAACAGCACATGGAATCCAGGCAGTTGATACTTGAATTTGTTTCAGAGAGCTGAGGAGTCAGAGAAAAATCAGTTAATATTTGTTGATTCTCATGCCTGACAAGTTTTCCTCGATCGCGTACAACGCATATGAAGGAGAAATCATTTTACTGCATAGGATTTATTAATAAACCAAATAAGTTAAACAACTGGATGTACAATTGTTTTATCTTACCAAGCAGATATATCAACTGCCTCTTTTCTCCTCTCCTTTCCCCACCTCCAAATAGGAAGAAACTATATTTCCCCCTGTGAATTTTCCTGCTCACTATTTTTTTTGCATATACACTTTTAATTTGATACTGAAAATTTAATAAAAGTTCAGCTTCTTCTCTCAGCAAGTTTTGTCCTCAAACTGCCATCCTGATAATTCAACTAGAAAATTTAACTTCTCCATTACCTTTTGGGAAAAGCACACCTCATTTTCACCCATAAAAGCTGCTCTAGAACAAGTTCTTAAGGAAACAATGAACCAACTTGTCGAAAAACGAGTCCCAGGAATTAAGAACACAGAGGGAATCCTAGAGCAGATAAGTACACTGCTCCAAAGTAAATTAGCTGGGGTTGATTGTTAACCTTTAAAATAATTCAGGGTAAATAATCCTTAAATTATCAACACCTATCCATGTTATTCGTGGCAGGATTTTCCATCCAGCACAGAAATAACCTTTTACATATACCATATGGACTCATTTAGAAAATGGTATGTATGGATAGCTATCCAAATTATTATTACCAAAAGAACTAGTATGCTCCAAATGGAATTATTTTCCAGGTTAGAAAATAGGCAAAATAGGCAATAGGCTTGACATATAATTTAGTGGGACATTATAATTCAAGACAAGTGTGGCATGGCGTAGTGGATAGAGCACGGGTCGGGGAGTCACTAGGTCATGGGTTCTAATCCCAGCTCCGCCACTTGTCTGCTGTGTGATCTTGGGAAAGTCACTTCACTCTCTGTGCTTCGGGTACCTCATCTATAAAGTGGGGGTTGCCATCGTGAGACCCACATGGGACAAGGCACTGCATCCAATTACATTTGCTTGTATCCACCCTAGTGCTTGGTAGACGGCCTGGCACATAGTAAGCGCTTAAAAAATACCATCATTATTAAGACTTAACAAATCAGTCACATTAGAATTAGGAAGAAAAACAAACCAACAACAAAACTGAGTATGATAGTGAAATGAATGTGTTGCACATAGGAAGAGCGACCAAAAGAAAGAAAAGATTAAACTAAAAATCTCTCGATTTTCTAGAAAATGATAAGATAAATCATAATATAACACCTTTCCTTTAAAAACGAAAATACTGGCAGGCGTGCGGGAATCGTTTTGGTCCCGCACTAAGTTGAATCTGCAACAACTAACTGTCCTAAGGAGTTGCACCATTTCCACTAGTCTTCCCAGTAGCGCGGTCACTAAGCTTACTTCTCCTTACTGTGTTAAAGTCTCTGTAGGTAACTCCAGCGGAGCTGCTGGAACCAACCACCACCTGGTTCTGAGCCAGTCGAGTTAATTGACTAACATGCAACAGACCTTCCTGAGTAGAAATAATTGTATAATTTTTCAGACAAAATTCTTCAGGCTGCTACTAAAAGGACACATACTATTCTACTGAATTATAGGATGAACTATTTTCCCCCAGTGACAGGGAAAAGGCTTCTGATGATTTGCTCTTGTCAAGCATGTTTGGACAGAAGAAATGCCCCTCTCAAATAGGTTCATTTTTTCAAGCCTAAACACCCGAAGTTCTGGGAAACTTTTATTTTTGGTTGCTCTTTCTTAAAAGATGATAAATACTGAAGTTTGAAACAACATGAAGTGCTTGTCAATCGGGAGGAATTCCTCAAACATGTGATAATTGCCTTGTGTTGCTAATATCTCTTACTCTGTTTTTCCAGAAACTCATCCAACAAATGCTTTTAAGACCTTTTCATATTCTGGATAATTTGGTAGAGTATCACATACATTGGTGCTTTTGGGGCAAGGTTTCTTAAAACCACTAGGTATACAAGAAAATTAAAGTGCCCTTAGGTAAACTACTTGCAGTACTTAGTGTCTTGTCTAGTTGTCTAGAAGGGATAGAAGTTGTAGAATTTGTCTAAAAGTTGTTTAGAAGAACAGTTCACTTCTTCCTAAAAACTATTTCTCAGAGAAACATTCCCCAACCTCATTCCACTGCTTAGGTTCAATAATATCTACATTAATCAAATGCTTGATTCACATAATAAAGCTACAAAAGCCTTGCTTTTTAAAATATTAATATTATGGTGCAATTTCTGTAGTAACTTCTGCAGCCTTAGAGATTTCGAAGATATTTTATGTCTTGCTTATCAAAGTGAGAAGACAGAAAAATCCATCACTGGTCATCCACTGGTAATGAAGCAGTGTGGCTTAATGGTAAGGTCACAGGCTTGGGAGTCAGAGGTCATGGGTTTTAATCCCAGATTTGCCACTTGTCAGCTGTTTGACTTTGGGCAAGTCACTTCACTTCTCTGTGCCTCAGTTACTTCATGTAAAATGGGGATTAAGACTGTAAACCCCATGTGGGACTGACCCAACTATCTTGCATCTACCCCAGGGCTTAGAACAGTGTCCTTTGGAGTCAGGGCTCATGAGTTCGAATCCCAGCTCTGCCACTTGTCAGCTGTGTGACTGTGGGCAAGTCACTTCACTTCTCTGTGCCTCAGTTCCCTCATCTGTAAAATGGGGATTAAGACTGTGAGCCCCACGTGGGACAACCTGATTCCCCTGTGTTTACCCCAGCGCTTAGAACAGTGCTCTGCACATAGTAAGCGCTTAACAAATACCAACATTATTACATTATTAGTAAGTGCTCAACAAATACCATTATCATTATTATTATTATTGAATAGCGGGGATAAAACAACCCAAGAAAAATATTATGTACAGCCAAAATTTAAGCTACTTCCTTTATCAAATTAATCATATTTATTATTTACTGTTTACGGAGCCCTGTACTAAGTGCATGGAGGAGTACACTACAACAGAGAAGGTAGATATGTTCCCTCTCCATAAGAAGCTCCATAAGAAGAGGGAATCGAAGTGTCTAAACTTGTTTGAAAATGAAAAAACAAAACAAAACAAAAAACCCCAAACATCTATGCACCAAAGAAATATTATTTTCTTCTTTCAAGTGATCTAATAAAAACTAACAAAATAAATTCAAAGCAGGCTCTAATTATATGTGCCACGGTTTTTCATGGGGCCTAATTTAAACAAACCAATCTAGCACAACCAAACTTGCAAAATAAGGAGTTGTTTTATAGATGAATTCTAGTTCCAATGTAATTCACAGCCTTCAACTCCATTCATGCCCTCAGCCTTCATAAAGACTATTCCTACATGAAAAATAGGGCACATTCTAGATAAATATTTGCAGATGTTCACAAAGACAAATGCCCCAAATCAAAAAGTAAGGAGTAGTAACTTTTCTTGCTTTCATAATGACTATCCATCAGAATGGTGATCTGTGGTAATGCTTTACTCTAACTCAGTGTAGTTGATATGTGTTTTTAAAAGGAGAAAATTCTACTCACTCACAATGCAGTTTTTTTGTGAGATCAATACCACTAAGGAGTTTTAAAGAGAAAGGAGAGAAAAAAGATGCTCCAAGTCTAGAAAACCTATTTATCCAATCTGGTTCTACAATCTGGCCTGGAATCCAGGCTCTTCCACTTGTCTGTAATGTGACTTTGGGCAAGTCACTTAACTTCTCTGTGCCTCAATTCCCTCATCCGGAAAATGGGGATTAAGAGCATAAACCCTATGCGGACAGGGTCTGTGTTCGACCGGATTAACCTGTATCTACCCCAGTGCTTAGTAAGTACAGTGCCTGGCATATAGTAAGCGCTTAACAAAACCCATAAAAAAAAGGTAGCCATCAGTATCTTCCCAGTAAAATGTTCCAACTACTGCGTAGAATCATGAACAAACACTCACACTGCTATAAATGACTTGAAACGCTATCATTCAGGAAATCCATTAAAGGCTCAATGCATAATTCTTGAAAAATTAAAGGAACAAGGATAGTGAAATGTGACAAGGCACGAGAAAGAAAAACCAATGAGAATTACTAAATGGTACTTTGGAATTGTTGATGAAATTTGTTAGGAAAAAAGTCATGAATGTTTCTGTATGTTGTCACGAATATGAAAGTTTAGCTGATGAGTGCATGACTTGAGTATACTCATTAGGGTAGAGTGACAATACTACCTAGTGTACGCAAGGACTGTCCTGTGGGCTACAGGGATCAGTTAGCAGTTGCCTATTGTCCTCCCCTCGGGGCCTGCTTTCAGCAAAGTCATATGCTGAGCTGACTGAACCCTTATCTTCTTCCATCTAGAAGGACAGAAAAGCAACACGTCTTATATTACTGGGCAAACACACCTTACCATCATGCAGAGTTAAATTCAAAAGGCAGGTTCCCTTAAAACAATCTGTACCGGTGCTAACATATCAGGACACGACGCTTTCACAAAGGAGCAGATGAAACGCTTTCATGGGAACCGAGATAAAACCACACAAAATATACGCAAATGGCTATGCACAAAAATGTTATGCTGCACCACAAGTACAACTAGAAAGAAATACTAAAAGTAACTATTCAGCTTCTACTTGATTTTCTTAAAGACTTCCACCAGTTTTTGCTTTCTCTGAAGGGAACTGGTATACAAAATCCATATGGAATTATGAAACATTCTGCAGAGAGTGTTACTTGGGAACATGACTATTATTCCTCAATTTGAAAGTATTTTCAGTGTATATTTGACTGGGTGGGCCTGATTTTTTTATCATACTGCCTTTAATCCTGTTCCCCAATTATTTAAGAAGGACTTCCCATGCATTTTTTTAAACCGAAAATAAAATTACCATGAGGTTGACTCTCAACTTAGACTTACAATTAGAAAACAAAGGCCAGTCCTTAGAGACAGCACCGTGTCCACGACTTATTCGTGACAGAGTTTGTCAGGGTTCAGCCCTGCGTTTGCTATTTCAGTTATTAAAGTGAAAATGTTGAACTTTAGATTATAAACATCCTAAATACTGTATTATTGGACAGTTCTTTCAACACTTCTGAGAGCTATGCATCTGGAAGAATTACTGTCACTGGTGAGAAATGAGAATCATACTGCTGAATATTCAAAGTCATTGCAAATTTTAAAGGTAAAACTGTAAAAACACTTGGGCCCCACCACCTTTCATTACAAATTGAGTGCCCACTGTATCATGGCCATTTGTCTTACTTGCTTTAGATCTGATCAGCTGGGATAAAATCAACACAGTTTAAGAAAAAAGTGCTTTATCTAACCATGTCAGTTAAAATCAATACAAAAATAATGGTCGGGTTTCAAAAGAGTTAAGCATGCATGGAGAGAGGAGTGCAACTTTTTATTTCCAGTGAGGGGATAAACTTGGGGGTGGAACTTTGAGGAGGAAAGGCATTGGCAACAGAGTTTTGTGGAGGCCATTGTCTGTTGTCATGATTCTCCAAATCTATACCGCCTGCTAGATTTAAAGTACATGTAATCCTAAGGAAGAACCTTCCAATTAATTTGTATTTGACTTTTTGTACTTATCATGCACTATTAATATAACTACTGCAATTTCTAATGAATGTGTATATATACATATACATATGTATATATATGTTTACATTTCTAGTTTGTCCGGGATGTTACTGGGATTTTATACCCGTGAACAATTCTTCAAAATGCTGCAAAATTAGGTATCATAGGACTTTTACATGAATCATAAAACTAATGTTACACAGAGGCACTGGACTGATGACTGATTGTATACAAGCCTGAAAACATGTTCTTAAATTATGACAGTGAATTCACAAGATATTGATAAGCCTATAATTTAAGGGTGCTGAAAATTCATAATTTCCTTTCGCCTGGGTATATTTTTCCCCCTGTAAACACCAGTCTTAAATTTAACATGCGCAATTTTGCTGTTAAAATAGTTACAGGATCTGCATTTCTTTTCTCTTTCTCTATCATCACTTTATAATAGTGTTTTGTGTAAACTCCTGGGACTGACACGCTTTTGAGATAAAGGTATGATACATACAAAACAACTCAGATGCGCTAAAACAATTTGATGAGAATCTGAAAATGCCTCAGTAGCTATATAAATGGTTCCACACAAATAAATATGTGATTATGAAACTGTGGTGCCAAGATAAAAAAAAATATGAGCAGCACCCATTCCAGGTAATTATGGCTTATATATCTGCATTTTTGTGTGATTTTTGGATGACCCCAATTATTTGACATGCAGAAGGTATGGTCGATATGGCTTATAACGAGAAGAAGCAATAGATCTGTTCTAGAACAGAGAGTTCATAGGCAACGAGGCTTAGATCTAGACACGTTGATCACTCTGCATTTATCTCACTTGAGAAAAATACAGATATACTTCCATCCAAAGTTCGAAGTATAGGGCAGAGTAATCTCTGTCGGGGATTGAGGTGTGCTAAGAGAAACCACCCATTCTTTAGATCAGCCTCTTCCCATCTTTCTCGATATTGCTTAGTTGACCATCAGCATGCAGAAGAGTTGATGAGGAACTGTCCCTCCTACTCTACCTAAATCTGCTCAGGTGATTCCTGGCCCTGGACAATGGCTGCAGTGCGATGAACTCGTCACTTAAAGCAACAGTGTTGGAGTACATCTATAAGTGGACAGAGAAGGGATGGAACATACGACAAGTCAGTAAGTAGTAATAATCACCCGAGACAGACACAGGACAGGGTTTTTAAAGACATCAGTTTATGCAAGTAGAATATCATACATCATATACAACAGTTGATAGTTACAGAATTGTTCCCTTTACCATCAATGTCATTTATTTGCCAATCTTAACAGAGTTATACTTGGAATTTTACTCTTGTGGGAAAAAGAAGGCTACAGTGAATCCTGACACTTTTTTTTTTTAACACGGTTCTCTTTCGTTAAATCACAAGGCACATATTTACTGCTTTATGTCCTACCTGGGAGTTTTTAAACCATCACCTCCTATCTGAACACAGAATGAGGCTCTGGTGCTGAATAAGGGTTATATTTTTGCAAAGGAATCTACATCCATAAATATGGTAATGCAATCGCAATTTTATTACAATAACTGGATCTTCCAATTTGGATTCTAGTACTAGACTCTTCCCCTCTATTCTATTTTCCCCAGATCATCCAGTGAACCTTAAACACCAATTTCACTCTAGTTTCTAAGGCCATGCTCAGAGAAAAAGGTAAATTTAAGAGTAGAAAGAGCAAAAGACACCCGCAGTCGAGACGCCCAGATTCTGATTTCAGCTCTGCCACTGGCTTGGTGGGCCTCAGTTTACTCTTCTATAAAATGGGGAAAAGATGCCTGTTCACTTCCCTCTGAGGTTGTGTGCCTTGTGTAGGACAGAGACAGGCTTATCCAGTTGTCTTATATTTGACCCAGTGCTTAATAAATATCATTTAAAATATATTTGCTTACAAAATACAATTACTATTATCAATTTTCCTCTCTTATAAACCCCTCTAAACAAGCACTACCCAAATATATAAATGCTTTCTTTGCCAAAGTCAAAGGTTTAGCAGGGTGTAGGGATAAATTAAAAGTCACCCCACCACTCATTTTCTTAACTATAGTATTTACATTTTCTTTGAAAGTTCTATATATTTACTCATCAAGAGAGAAGAGTAAAAGGTGTCTCCAAAAGGTGAGGGTCATTTTTTTTTCACAATGAGAACTGACTAGGAACACTTAGATTGCTTTTTTCATTTGGCTTAAAACCAAAAATATCAGGATTTATGATTCATAAACCTAAATAAATATACATATCAGTGACTTATTCAAACTTGCTTGTCCCCTATATGATACATGATGTAATTTTTATTTAGAAGAGGGTTCATCTGGTAATGCTGAACCATACTTAAAAGTTAAAAAAAAAAAAAGGTACTCAGGGCTAACAAAGAGGCAGAAATTATAATTACCAATACATCACTAACAGCAGCAAAATTAAAGATTAAGAAAAGTGAATTGCTGGGCAAATTTAGATACTCTTCGCAATTAGGGTTTGAAAGTTTCGATAATTGGCATTTAAAATTATTGCTATAAGCAAAAACCTTAGCTAAAATATCAACAACTACATTAAAATCTCATTTGACCATTAACTGTTAATAAAACTAAGTATATATCTGTGTAGCAAATAGTACTGAGGTACACATAGTTGGGATAATTGTTAGCTACTATTTTATCCCTCTGTTTCAGCAAAAACACCAAACTTATTACTACTGGTTGTTACTGGAAAAACTTAGATGTTTTTAAACACTTTAGCATTTTCTAAGATCTAGAAATCCCAGCAACTTTTGGTAAAAGCACAAATTTAGGGAATGACACCTAGCAGTTGCTGCTTTTTTTTTTTAAAAAAAAGGTTTTATAAAAAAATTGATATTAAATAGAAGAGATTATGACATTTATTAATAGTTTAAGACTGAAAATTTTCATTAGTTATTATGATTTGCTAGCAAAATGAATAAGAATACATTCAAATATAGCAAGTATGTTGTTCATATTTTCTTGCTTTTTTTCTAAATACTTTCGTAAAGTATCTTCATGAAGTAATTATTGAGAGTACGTTTACTGAAACAAATAATAGTAAATAAAATGTTATGTTACACATTTTTAGTTGTTTTTTTTGTGGCATTTCCAATTACTGACTCTCCACACTACCACACCGAGAATTCATGTAGAACAATCAACCAATAGGTTCTTAATGTGTTCGTGGACTAGGAAACTGGATTGAACTAGATAGAATCAATTTTTAAAGGTAAGAATTAGCAAGAATCTGTTTTAACTATGAAGTAGCGATTAGTTTTTACTAAGGGATATATGGTTAAAACCTAGCTGTCACCCACCCAGCTCCCCCACCCCCTCAAAAAAGTAGTAAAATATCAGGTGTCAAGCTAGAAATTTTTTTTTCCCTTAAGTTGTTCTGATTTCTAATTCATTGTAGACAATTCTTGTTCTACTGGTTTGGGGTTTTTAGTTTTTATGAAGTAGAAAGGAAGCAACAGATTTTGGATTTTTCTGTGACACTGCCATGCCATTTCATGCCTCACAGCCTGGTTTATATAGCATAGTCAATCACAATTTCCAAAATGCAGATTATCTAGCTCCATGCACAAATCAGATGCACAAAATGCTTATTAAAAAATCTTTCTTCCTAAGACTTCCATATATTAACACCGTTACAAGAAAAACAAGTATTTACAGAAGACACTTTCTAAAAATATGACTTTTATACTAATTTCAAGGCTACCGGAAAAGAACAAGAGACAATAGGCATTGAACTTAATAAACATGGAAAATACACTGACTATAGATTAAAATTCCGTGATAGTAAAATTATACTTTCAATACACTTAACATTATCACTCGATTAGCTTCTACTAAAATACCCTTATTTCAAAATTGTCAAAAAACAGAATGCACGGAACTTTTTCCAGAATGAGAATAGATTTAAAAATTACCGTATAGAAACACAGATTTTTCTATTTTTATAGTTTCTGACAAATATATCTTTCAGCTACAAACATACAGACAACTAAATTAAAAACTCAACCGAATCATCAGTTTTTTTAAAAAGGATTATCTGAAAAGGCAGAATTACTTCTGAGAAATAATTCACACAGAAAAGGATACCTTTCTTCTGCCAAAAGAGAAATTTACAATACGAGTCATCATTCTGTCCAGTAGAAAAATAATAATGCCCTCCTTCAAATATTATGTATGCTGCACATAAAAACATAATGTTACCTGGGCCTTTTCAGTACTCGTAGGCTGAAGATGTCTATAAAGCACTTTCTTCACAACATCAAGAAACAGACAAATAACTACTATGATGATTATGGCAAACCAAGCAGAACCACTGGAGAGAAGCTGAACGAATACAAAGTACATGTCCTGGGTATGCAAAAATGGCCTGCAAAACGAAAAGTGGGCTTTACAACACTGGTAGATGAAAAGCTTAAAACTATAATGTAAAAAGAACGTTGGATTTCTAAAGGGACACAGGGCCTGTTCTTCTCATGTCCGGGTATTGTGTTGTTTAAGCACGTCTGTGTTCCAGAACAAGTCTCAGTACTCACCCTGTGTCTGATCCTGCGAGCACATGACTTACCGTTACAACACCGTGCCACAATTCTAGGTAGCTGTGTGTTATTGAAAGACATTCCCTAATTCTGCTGTCTTGTTTTCCAGGACTCACTCTAACTGATGAGGCCACTTCCTCAAATTGTCTGGCGCTGAAATCGATACTAGCAGCGTGGCTCAGTGGAAAGAGCCTGGACTGGGGAGTCAGAGGTCATGGATTCGAATCCCGGCTCTGCCACCGGGCAGCTGTGTGACTGTGGGCAAGTCACTTCACTTCTCTGTGCCTCAGTTCCCTCATCTGTAAAATGGGGATGAAGACTGCGAGGCTTACGTGGGACAACCTGATTACCCTGTATCTCCCCAGCGCTTAGAACAGTGCTCTGCACATAGTAAGCGCTTAACAAATACCAACATTATTATTATTACTAACTTATATTAACGACTAAAACCAACATATATTTAATGTATTAAAATTCACTCCAATTTAGCTACTTTTCACTGCAACTAGCTACTGTTAAAATGAACTAAATACTTTTATACCTTTTGGGGGGAACAGGAGCAAGAAGTCTTTAATTTTACGGGTATTCCTGCTCAATTCTTCAGAAATTACGATGGAAGACCAAGAACATCTTTTTCCTCAAGCATAAATGATAAATTTGTGAGAATAAGATAATCTAGAAGGAAATTCTGTGGGTAGCGATTAAGGTTGCCTGTTCAATAAAAAGTATTTCTCAAATGCAATTCTGACCAAACAGCAGGCTTTCTTCTATATCTAACTCAGCAAATAACTCCAATGAAAGTATTCAACGATGAGAATATTTATCAATTAATAGCCTTGGTGATATGTTTGGCATTGAAGTTCACATTACTTGAAGAGGCAAGAGTTTCTATTATGCAAAAGGAGTAACTTTACAAAGAGATTATCTAGCTCTTCAAATTAAGACCAATATATCAATGAAATAATAAGAAGTAAGGGGGAGGGCAGGAGGGATTTTCTAGGAGAAGGTTGGGAAGAAGCAGTTTTCATTACTAGATATGAAAACTGGTGCTTGACCAACCCACCGTGTTCAATGTTTTGGGTCAGGTTTTAAAAACCCAGTTCTCCTTAGGCTTACGCAGGCAATATCTGCCCACATTTATTTATGCACTTCCTCCATATATAATTTATATACAATTAACTGTACACTTATTTATTCCTGCTCATTTATTTGTATATGGGTTTATGACCACTTTCCCCATTAGTGTGTGAACGACTTTGTAGCCAGGGACTGGGTTAACTTGCTTCTCTTGTGCTTTCCCAAGTAATTAATACAGTGCATTGCATTCAGGGGGTTCTCAATAAATACGATTATTACTACAAAAGCAGCACCAGAGGGACTATCTTCTATAAGGGCCATTTTCCTAATACATATTAATAGGCATTAATTAATTCATTCATCAATCATATTTATTGAGCGCTTACTGTGTGCAAAGCACTCTTTCCTCTACACTAGCTATATAGCAAATTTATGGATTTGAATCTGCTACCAAAAGGGGTACTGTTCACCATTTGGAAATGGATTGTTTTACCCAATCCACTAAAATATTTAATTGTTCTAAAGTACATAAGACCTACTCAGGCATCAACAAATCTTTTAAGTCCACTAAGACTTAATATAAGTAATATAAATTAACAACTGGTGGTACTGAATAGTATTCTGATCACTAAATTGTTTTTTTTTTAACCTCCAAAGACCTCTTAATAAAAAATTCACAATTTTAGAGTATGCCCTATTTTAGCTGCAAGTAATAAAAATATCCTATCCCCCAGAACTTTATAATTTGGACACATAATCACTCACCAGATAATTCCCCCATAAAATAAGGAGAATATAAAGTAGAATACAATGGAACCCCAAGTAACAAAGTGGTTTATCCAGGTCCAGAAATGAGTCTCCAAAGCAATCTAAAACATTGAACATAACAGAAAAGGAAATTACACATTAAGAATGATTTTTTTCCCTCATTTTAGCCAATAATAGATAAAAATACAAATATACCAAGCAATTATATATTAGGTTTTTTTAACAGAAGCCTTATAGAGGTTTTTTAGAGAGGCAGCAAGGCTTAGTGGAAAGAGTACGAGGTTGGGAGTCAGAGGACGTGGGTTCTAATCCAGCCTCAGCCACATGTCTGCTCTGTGACCCTGGAGAAGCCACTTAACATCTCTGTGCCTTAGTTACCTCATCTGTAAAATGGGGATTGAGACGGTGAGCCCCTCATGGTACAACCTGATTACCTTGTATCTACCCTAGCACTTAGAACATTGCTTGGCACATAGTAAACGCTTAAATACCATAATTATTATTATTATTATTCTAAATTCTGGGGTAGATACAAGTGAATCAGGTTGGACACAGTCCCTGTCTCACATGGGGTTCACAGTACAAGTAGCTGGGAGAAGAGACCTAGAGGAAAGAGCATAGGTCTGGGAGAAAGAAAGTAGTAGTAGTTGTCTTATGCTGTCGAGTCATTTCTGACCCATAGCGACGCCATGGACACATCTCTCCCAGAACGTCCCACTTCCACTTGCAATCGTTCTGGTAGCGTATCCATAGACTTTTCTTGGTAAAAATACGGAAGTTGATTACCACTGCCTCCTTCCACGCAGTAAACGAATCTCTGCCTTCGACTCTCTCCCGTGCCGCTGCTGCCCAGCACAGGGAAGTTTTGACTTGTAGGAGATGGCTTTCCACTCACTAGCCACCGGCCAAGTTAGGAATGGAATGGGTAGGCCTCTCTTTGGCTCTCCCTCCTGTAGTCTAGACTGGTAGAGGACCGGAAACTCCCCAAGGCGCGACCCTGAGAGGGTAGGAGTCAGAGTAGCTGTGTTCTAACCCCAGCTCTGCCATTTGCTTCCTGGGTGGCTCTGGGCAAAACACTCATCTCTGTGCCTCGGCTTCGTCTGTGAAATGGGTACGCAAAACCTGATCTCCTTTTTAATTAAACTGCTAGCCCCATGTGGGACAGGGCCTATGTCCAGCCTGATTAATCTGTATCTATCCCAGCATTTAAAACAGTGCTTGGCACTTAGCAAGCACTTAACAAATACCACTATCATTGTTATTATTAACAGGCTAACAAAAAAATCCCACAAAGAAACAAGTTTCCCAAGCTAAATCTCTCCTCAGTCATAGCCTTTCCTCTATAGGCTTGAGATTCTAGGCTGAGAGAATGCTAGTTTATTATTAAAAGGTCACCAGCCTTACCTATTCACTATTACAAGCAAAGCAAAGGTAAAACACATTTCCTGACTGCAAGCCCCACGCGGAACAGGGACTGTGACCAACCCAGTTATCTTGCATCTACTGCAGTCCTTGAAGCATAGTAAACACTTAGAGCAGCGTGGCTCAGTGGAAAGAGCCCGGGCTAGGGAGCCAGAGGTCATGGGTTCTAATCCCGCCTCCGCCACTTGTCAGCTGTGTGACCCTGGGCAAGTCACTTAGCTTCTCTGTGCCTCAGTTGCCTCTTCTGTAAAATGGGGATTAAGACTGTGAGCCCTACGTGGGACAACCTGATGACCCTGTATCTACCCCAGCGCTTAGAACAGTGCTCGGCGCATAGTAAGAGCTTAACAAATACCAACATTATTATTATTAAACTGTAAGCTCTTTATACGCAGGGATCACGTCTACCAGCTCAGCTATATTGTACACATGCTCTCCCTACAGTAAGCACTGATTGATTATTAACTGATTATTATTACTGATTATCATTCTCTAGATTGTGGGCTCCTTGAAGGCAGGGATTGTGTCTATCGAGTCTGTCGTACTGTACTCCCCCAAGTGCTTAGGCATTGTTCTGCACACAGTTATCATCAAATACCACTGTTTGACTGCAAAAGAAACCAATTATTTGGCTTCCATTTCAACCGCAGTACCATACCTTTACTGTGACTGTAATAACCATTACCGTGAAGACCAAAGTGCCAAATGTCCAGTTTCCAAACATCTAAACAGAAAAGGGGATTAGAGTGCATCAAATAAGAAGATACAACTGAAGTAGTTTAAAATCAGCCATACTTAATACTGTTACTACCTATGTGATCTGTGCTGCACCTGTGTGAAGCAGTGTGGCTTAGTGGCAAGAGCCACGGCTTGGGAGTCAGAGGTCGTGGGTTCTAATTCCGGCTCCGCCACTTGTCACCTGTGTGACTTTGGGCAAGTCACTTCACTTCTCTGAGCCTCAGTTAACTCATCTGGAAAATCCCTACTTTAAGACTATGAGCCCCACATGATACAACCTGACTACCTTGCATCTACCTCAGTACTTAGTGCTTGGCACATAATAAGCACTTAACAAATGCCAGTATTATTATTATTATTATTCTTAGCCAAACAAATAGGACAAGTCAGAAAATGAGGAAACAACAGAAAGTCACAGCGTTTCCACTAAACAATAAATTTTCTAAAACTGGTTGTGTCACCACCAGCAACTCTTCCCAAATCTGTGTATTCTGGAGGCAGGAAAATAATCCCCAAATAGTAAAATCTCAAATGAAACAGGCTGATGAATGAAAAACTACCCTGCAACTAAAGAGGAGCTAGTCTCGTCAGCAAGAGAGAATCCTACTTTTAACGAAAAAATCTTAATTAAGGAACACTTTAGGTAAATTCCATTTAGAAATCCAGGATTCCAGAAAATTTTCCTATAAACGTTTAATCTTTTACAAAGTTCATGATTCAAAGAACTCAGTGTCCTTCTTGTAGTTAAATGTTTGCAATACTTTAGTTTACAAAGAGGACACTGCCAGGATTAACAAGCTCCCCATCTGAAACACACACACAAAACCAGACACAACTCAGTCTACGAAGCAGCTGCGTCCTTTCGCTTCTACTTTTAACACTGACTCATCCCTTCAGATGTACTGTTAGGATCTAATAATATTTTTAACTTTGAAACGAATGGAAAGTACTTTACGTAGCAATATCTACTATGCAAAAAATGCCAATCTGCATTTCCACCCTTCTTTTTCTTTGAGCTTTGGGGCTACAAACAGGCCAAAAGCTGCCTGCCACCTGTCCCATCGCTATTTGCTGCTGAACAAGATCAATTGTAAATCCAAGTATGTAGCTACAACCCAATGTGGGTTAATCTGGAACAAGTGCCTTTCACCCCCACCAATGCGCTCCACAGGTCTGGACCAAGATCGCCTTTAAAGTTTTAGAACTGACGGCGAACTATACTCCTGCAGCCTCCAGTTTCAAGGAGGGAAGAATAGGAACCTCGAATTCGGTGACGGCAATAATATTAGCGGCTGAAGTCGTAACCCTGCGGCTGCTTTCCTTACCTCCCTCCCATCTAACCACTGGCTCCAGGGGTGAGGCACCGGAGAGTACAATATTTTGTCTCTCTCACATTACGCACAACCTTTGTAATCACTGAATACTTCGTTATTTAATTTCTGAAACAAGGCTACGATTGAATCATTCATTTCTAGAAATAAACCTAGGAAATTTGTATTTCTCTAAAAAAAAAAGATCCGTTTCCCTCCGCCAATAATAACTTTGGGCTGGGAATTCAACTGCGTGAAAGTCGCCTCAGTTAACTCATGGGGAAATGTTTACACTGCTTTAAAAAAAGATTCTACGTCTTTCAACTTGGTGGAATACCAGATACAATATTTTGTATCTCTCACGCTTACCATTTGCTTGTTAGATTTCAATATCTGATAGCATGCACGGCATGAAAAGGGAAGGAATTGGGAAATGGGAGTAAGAAGGGGGATGGGGAGAAGTTAAAAAAAAACACCCAAAGATCAAGTTGTACAATAGTGGTTACAAACCCCACAATTAAATGAATCTTGGTTTAATTTAAACATCTCTCACCCCACAAAAAAATTAAGGCTTAACAATTATTCAGTACTTTATCATGCCATTTTTTTTCAGTCACATGAGATTCAAAAGATTATCCTCCTAATTTAAAGGTCTAGTAAGAACAAAAGCAAAACTTATTCCCTTTACTTTTCTATTATTATATTTTGTATATACTTGGCCCTTATAAGACACCACTATAGCCATGTGATATTTATAGCTTTCTGGAACAGTACTGACATTTAGATAACCACCAAAACAATGTGCAAAATAGGTTTCCAAATGGAAACAAGAAACTATAGGATGTGAACAATAAATTCACTGAGTGCAGTGCTTATTACAGTACTTGGCACCCTATAAGCACTCAATAAATACCACCGATTGATAAATATCTGCCAAGGTTTAACTTTAGAGAAGCAGCGTGGCTCAGTGGAAAGAGCCCGGGCTTGGGAGTCAGAGGTCATGGGTTCTAATCCCAGCTCTGCCACTTGTCAGCTGTGTAACTTTGGGCAAGTCACTTAACTTCTCGGTGCCTCAGTTACCTCATCTGTAAAATGGGGATTAAGAGTGTGAGCCCCACGAGGGACAACCTGATCGTCTTGTATCCTCTCCAGCGCTTAGAACAGTGCTTTGCACATAGTAAGCGCTTAACAAATGCCATAATTATTATTATTATTTTTATACTTTCCCTCCTATATTACCTTTCTTCACATTCCCTCTCACGGATGAGTTAAAATGTCCTTCATGGAACTGTGATGTACAGCTATGGTTTTCAAACTGTCATGAGTGTCAGTCTAAGTTTCTAGGGGAGGTGGCTGGAGGTTCGGTAAGATATTGATAATGGGGGACAATTTTCTTTTAAATGCCAGTTTTCCTTTCTTATTCTTTTTTTGTCATTGTTGTTGAATCTTAACAGAGGCAACTAGAGCGATAGCATGTTTTCAGCAGTGAAGTACTGATGATCACTGAAAAAAGAACTGGAGCCCATGCCTGAATCCAATGGCTCCTCCCTGTGGGGAGTCCCAGATGGGTGGGGACTGGAAATCTGCCAAGCTTGAGTCCCCAATATATCTGTTGCCCAGACTGGGTCTTCTAGGGTTGACACAAAACGTTTTAATACCACCGGACAGTCCCCAGCTCCCCAAGATGTGAAAAGGAACCACCTCCCCAATTGGGATCTGCACAGTGTACAGAGCTTAAACACGAAAATTTGACCATTTGTCATTCTACTGCAGTTTACTACTTCTCTTTCACTTCCTCATCTTTCCGACGTTTCCCCTCAAACTACATGATTCTTACGGCTTCTTTCCCTCTTTCCGTGTCTTCGTTCATCATTAAATGATTCATTTCATTAACTCATTGAATGAATCAGATTTCTTCATCCCGATTTTCCCCCTCTATCTCATCTTCCTCGTATCTGGTTGTGCAAGGAACAAAGTTGACAACTCCCTTTCCTTTCTTTCCCAACTCCCCAAGCTCTAGAGGGCAGAAAATGCTTAGTATCTCAGTAAATATCATGTAAGAGAAAGTCAAGAAAATTATTCTTTCCACCGTTAATTAACCGTTTTTGACTGCTTCATTTCAATTAACAACAGGGAGAGATTTAATGTCAAAGAATATGTGAAAAATAGGTTGTGTGCAATACATTACCTTTAAATTCAAAGCCTGGTATTTTACCTTTGAAACATTTTTGCTGAAAAAGATTGTTTTCTCAAAGTGAAAAAGGTATGATGAGGAGGTATTAAAGGCATTTTCAAAGGAACAGAATGTCTACCAGTACCTGGCCATTTCCCAACAGAGATGTGTCTTCTCCCATTAGAAGGTATGAGCCAAAAAAGAAAATGAAGGCATGGCTAAAACCCAGCAGAGTCCAATAAAGAAATGTTCTAATGCCCAGATGGGAATTTTTACTTATGTCTCTGTGGATTAAAAGGAGAAAAATAAAGTTTTAGCACACAAAATCATTATTATACTGCGAGCTAGTAATTTTGAAATTGAATGTGCCAAAACAGGATAGACTTTGATGTAAAATAAGTGATCGTGACAATCTTTGGAGAAAAGGGCAAATGAACTTCAAGAATTTAAGATACGTGATTCCCCAATTCATGATACTCACTTCTAACTGTTAAATAAAAAGCTTTATCAAGACATTCTGAGAACAGAGTTGAGCAAATTCTGCCTATATATAGGCAGTTTTGGAACTAACTGCATTAACTCTTTGAGGTCATCTCTTGGTATTATATTATTGTGCCCAATAAATACGACTGAATGAACGAATTGTACTCCATAGCCCGGCTTTTGGTCCAGTGGGAAGCACATGCAATTGAGTATCAGACCTCTGGGGATCTAGTCCCAGCTCTGCTAGTGAGGGAACGTCAACCAATAATGAAGACTTATGACCAAAAAACCACCAGGTGCACACCGCGACTAAGCTTGTTGTGGGCAGAGAATGAGTCTGTTTATTGTTATAAGCTACTCTCCCAAGCGCTTAGTATAGTGCTCTGCGCACATTAAGCGCGCAATAAATACAACTGAACCAACAGGTCCAGCTAAAATCCTGAAAATAGCTTGGCAAATGTGGGTATCATGTCTTTATGCTCTACTATTTCCTCTCTCTGTAATCTATTTAAATGTCGGTCTCACCCTGTGGCTTGGAAACTACTTGTAGGTAGGGAATGCATCTACCAACTCTACCGTACTTTCCCAAATGATAAGTACAGTGTTCTCTCTGCACACAGTACAGAAGCAGCATGGCCTAGTGGATAATAATAATGAGAATAATTGTGGTATTTGTTAAGTGCTTACTATATGTCAAGCACTGTACTAAGCTCTGGGGTGGATACAAGTTTATTGGGTTGGACACAGTCCCTGTCCCACGTGGGTCTCATGGTCTCAATCCTCATTTTACAGATGAGGCAACTGAGGCCCAGAGAAGTGAAGTGACTTGCCCAAAGTCACCGAGCAAACACGTCACAGAGCCAGGATTAGAATCTATGACCTTCTGACTCCCAGGCCCGTGCTCTATCCACTATGCCATGCTGTTCTCTAGGTAGAGCACAGGCCTAGGGGTTAGAATCCCAGCTCCACCACCTGTCTGCTGGGCGTGTGACCGTGGGCAAATCACTTCACTTCTCTGGGCCTCAGTTACCCATGTGGAAAATGGGGATTGACACTGTGAGCCCCATGTGGGGCAGGACTGTGTCCAATCTGATTACCTTGTAACTACCCTAGCGCTTAGAACCAGTGCCTGTTAAGGCATGTGTTAAGCCTACAGTGTTGATGAGACATCCAAGTAGGGTTTGTATCAAAGGCAGGAGGAAATGCGAGATTGCAATGAAGGAGAAAGGTCAGGACTGGAGAGAGAGATTTGGGAAGCATTCATTCAATCATATTTATTAAGCGCTTATTGTGTGCAGAGCTCTGTACTAAGTGCTTGGGAGAGTATAATCCAACGGGGAACAGACACATTCCCTGCTTACAATGAGTTTACGGTCTAGATGGCTGTGAAGAGATGGTAGCTGAAACTACAGGACTGAATGAGTTCTCCAGGGGAGTGGATGGAGGTGGAGAAAAGAAGGGGACCCAGAATACAATGGACTCCCACAGTTAGGGGGGATGGGAGGCAGAGTTGGAGGCAGGGAGGGAATAAGAGAGGAAGTAAGCGTTTCAGTGAGGTGTCAACCGATGGGATAGGAGGTGCAGAACGAGGGGTAGACTTTAAGAGGGGTAGACTTTAAGAGGAGGTGGGAGCTCTCTCATTGGAAGGGAGAGTCAAAGAGGGGGCAGGAGGAGAGTGGAACGGCAGAGCCTGCACACGGAAACACGGAAATTTGATTCAGGGAGATCACACCTGAAGGTTTCAATTTTACCACTGAACTAAGTGGCAAAGTCAATGGGGCAAGAGAGATTGGAGGCTGGCGGGCAGGAGGGCTGAGGAGGGAGTTAAACATCTAAAACAGCTGGGCAAAGGAGTCAATAATAATGGGGAAGTATTGTGCCTGGGAGGAGAGGAGAGAATTCAAGTAGGTGAAAAGGAATTTAAGATGGATGAGGTTGGCCGGATGTCTGGGTGGCCAGCTGTCTGGACTGCCATCAACTGCCATCTCTAAGGATAGATGTGTTCATTTAAGTATTTCAATGCTTAGAACAGTGCCTGGCACATAGTAAGCGCTTAACACATACCATCATTATTATCTAGATTTAGTATAGTGTTCTGCACACAGTAAGCACTCGACAAATACGATTGATTATTGTTCACAGATAATTTTCTGTCTCTTTCATTAGCGTGGACGCTCCTTGTGGACAACGAATGTATCGCTCACTTACTTTCTACTTCCTAAGCGCTCAGTACAGTTCACTGCATCAAGTTGGTGCTCAGAAACTGCTAATCCTGCTACTATCATTAATGAGAGTTACTCATTATATTCAGTGTTCTACTGAATTTCAAGAAGTTTGGGGAACCATAGATATAGTCATTAAAAGCATCTGTAAATCACAAAGCAGGTAGTTCACCACTATTTAAAATATTCTGGAAAGCTATATTAGTTCCATAGATATGAGAATGTACCTACCGATAGAGAGTAGGCTTGCTCTGTAACACGTGAGGGTGTACGTGCTGTTCAAAGAGACTGTACATCAGTATAGGTAACGAAGTAAAACAAATATTGTACAAAGTCAGGTACACGCTGTCGTATAATGTCTGGAAACAGAAATATATTGATATTTTGAGGTTTTGAATGGTAATGTCAAACAGGACAGTACACTTGAGGAAAAAATTGATTATACACACACGGTGCTTTGAACCATAAACCAAAAGTTCTACTCTTTTTTGACTGCTTCAAAGACGTCAGAATATTCTGCTCTGAAAATTACCTTACAGATTTATAGTGGAATTAGTATACAGCCTAAATTAAGAACTATCAGAGTGAGGTTTTGAATATTTTCACTGTAATTAAGATTAAATAACATTGTAACTCACATCGAATGTCTCAGCACGGAAAGCTTTAAAGATTTTAGCTTCAAAATGTATTTTACCTAATTAATGGGGCTCTTTAAGTTCCACTAGTCTCCATCATGCTGCCTATGATAGTATACCATAAGCCCATTGTGGGCACGGATTGTCTCTTTTATTGCTGAATTGTACTTTCCAAGTGCTTAGTACAGTGCTCTGCACACAGTAAGCGCTCAATAAATACGACTGAATGAATACCATAAGTTTTAATGAGGATGTCAGACGGAATGAAAGGAGATCACAAATAATACTGCACGGAAGCAGTATCTTGAAACTTAAATTCGAACTGCGTTTTAAAGGTTCATTTGATTGTCGTTAAAAAAGCATTTGAGAATTATTTCCCATCTGAAATCAATCACCATTTTAGCCTGGATCAAAGGCTGGCAGGAAGGCAGCCTGCTAAAGGAAGGTAACCATTTAGTACGACTATCTCTTCCCTGCTCTCCTTCCAAGAAACCCAAACACTATTAAACACGAACATGACTTAGAAGGAAGACCTAGGGCCTAGCAAGGCCAAAATGGTGCATCCAAATTTACAGGTAAGGGGACCATAAAAGGGAATCAGTGAGCAAGTATTGTAGCAACTGGGACTTAAGTAATTGCACAGAAAAGTGACAACTTTGGGAGAAAACGTGGTCTAGTGGAAAGAGCACAGTATTGGGAGTTAGAAAGCTTGAGTTCTACTCCTGACTCTGTCCCCTGTCTGCTGGGTTACCTCCGGCATGTCACTTAACTTCTCTATGCCTCAGTTTCCTCACTGATCAAATGGGGATAAGATATATATTCCACCTCCCTACTGGATGGTGGGTTATGTAGAATGGAGGCTGTCCGATCTGCTGATCAGAGAAGCAGCGTGGTCTAGTGGATAGAACACGGGGCTGGGAGTCAGAAGGACCTGGGTTCTAATCCCAGCTCTGCCATTTGTCTTCTGTGTGACTTTGGTTATGTCACTTAACTTCTCTGGGCCTTTGTTCCCTCATCTGTAAAATGGGGATTAAGACTGTGAGCCTCCATGTGGGACAAAGACTGTGTCCAACCCAATTTGCTTGTACCCACCCCAGTGACTACTCCGGTGCCTGGCACATAGTAAGCATTTAACAAATACCACAGTTATTACCTGCCCATCTTGTATTATCCCAGGGCACAGCACACTAAAAGCCAAGTATTGATTATTTCTTAATAATCACAAATCTATCAGACCTCAGCTTTCCCACCTCTAAAGCACCCCCAAAATCCTACCTCCTCCAATGACCCTTTCCAACTGATCAGCACCCCAAATCTCATCAACCCCATCTCTTGCCTTTATGTATTCCTTTATTTGCATCCTCACCACTTGTGTTTTTTGATGTACATATATATATATATATATATATATATACACACACACACAAACATTTATATATATATATACATATATAAACACATACACATTTTTATATATATACACACACACATCTATACATACACACGAGTATATATATACACACACACACAGCATATATATTTATATATACATCCCAATGTTCAACTATGCATATACTCATTCATTCAATAGTATTTATTGAGTGCTTAGTATGTGCACAGCACTGTACTGAGCTCTTGGAATGTACAATTCGGCAACAGATAAAGACAATCCCTGCCCAATGACGGGCTCACAGTCTAAACGGGAGACAGACAACAAGGCAAAACGGAACAAAACAAAACAAGACATCAAGATAAATAGAATCAAGGAGATAGACACCTCATTAACAAAATGAATAGGGTAATAAATAATATATACAAATGAGCACAGTGCTGAGGGGAAGGGGGAAGAGCAGAGGATGGGGGGGAAGCAGAGGAGAGGGAGAGCAGAGGGAAAGGGGCGCTCAGTCTGGGAAGGCCTTCTGGAGGAGGTGAGCTCTCAGCAGGGCTGTGAAGAGCCCTATACATTTGAACGTTCTATTTTATTCCTTCTGATTTTCCTGCTTGTATTTCTCTATCTGTATCTCCCATTAGGTGACTGAACTTCCTCAGGGCAGGGAATGAACTTCGCTTCTGGTGTACTTTTCAAGTGATTAAAATACGTGTGTGGTACTCATGAGCATTCAATAATTACCATTACTACAATTGCTATGTATTTCTTTTAAAAGGAAAAAGTAACCAAATCTATTTACTTACTTGTTGTGAAAACAAACAAAAGAACTGATATAAAAACTGCGGTGTAATAAAACACACATTCTGAAAAACAAGATCAAAAGAGATTTTCTATTAGGAATGTTTAAGTCTGAAAATGAATTCTTGTGAAATTACATTATTCTTGACCCGAAGTATCTGTTACTGTGCTTGCCTGTGCACCCACTCCCACTAAATTTACATTTACTGAGTGCTTACTGTGTGCAGAGCACTGTAATAAGCGCTTAGGAAAGTTTTTTTGAGTAAACTACTTCTCTATGTCACCCCAGGTGCCCTTACTGTGAAAATATAGGCTCATGGCTAGATGAGAAAGATGAGAATTTGGTCCAAGTAAGACAGGAAAGTAAAATGTGGAGTAGGAATCAAAATTCAAATCTTCTTGATTGCAGCTGGTTAACTGCAGTATCATCATTTTCTACCTTTACAGGAACTATTCACCCAGTGTATAACATACAACTTAATTACATTAAATGAAGCTAAAAAAAACCCCCCAAAATCCTTCCATCAAAGTCTGTAATTTGAAATTTGCATAAAAATCAAACATGTTTCTCCTCCATCATTCACATATGGTACAAAAATCTGAGGAATTTACGGCAGGACAAAACCCACCAGATGTTTACGCCTCATATGCAATGTCTTCAAAAATAAGATCTTTTGTTTTCAAAAGATCACGGTATTCTTAATTCAATAACACCTCTTTTCAATGAGCTCATTCGTAACTAAACTCTCTGCGTGTTCAAACTTCTCTTAGGTTCCAGTAACTAACCAGTGAATTTACTATATTTTTCAAAGAACAGATACCCCCTCCCCCAGCCCCCAAACTGTTCTCTCCACTTTCGTTTTAAAGAAATTCTGGGTTAGTTGTAAAGTTAGAAGAGCACGAGATTATAGCACTACATCGTTCAGCAAAAATTGAGTGTTGTTGCCCCAACAGGACACAGTATCAAATAATCCATTCATCCAAGCTTCCAGCTGTTATCAATTGTAAAAAAAGGTCTTGAAATATGCTGCGGTGATCCAAGTCTTTAAGAGAAACCATGTTATGACACTATTGAAATGGCGATATTTTTTCTCTCAACTTACCTTATAAAAAAAGTACTGTACAAGGGTTGCTATTCTAATATAGTAAAAATGGCCATGGACAAAAAGCAACTTGGAAAGGAATTTAAATCTTGCTATTGCATAGTCACTGTTTCTTACAGCTTGCCTGCCTTCTTTCCCCATGATTCCTGCAAAACAGAGGTCACAAAATTAAATCCAATAAAAAGGAAGCGTATCAGAAAGATAAATTTACAAGAGTCTGTTTTTAAATGTCAAACACTCAGAGGTACCCCTCTCAGGGTCGCACCTGGAGAGTCTGCAGTCCTCCACCAGTCTCAGCTACGGGAGGGAGAGTCAAGCGGAGGCCTACCCATTCCACTCTTAGCTTGGCCAGTGCCTAGCGAGTGGAAGGCCATCTGCTACAAGTCGAAACTCCCCTGTGCTGGGCAACTGCGGCACGGGAGAGAGTCAAGGGCGGAGACTCGAGTCTACTGCTTGGAAGGCGGCAATGGTAAACCACTTCCGGATTTTCACCAAGGAACCTCTCTGGATCCGCTACCAGAGGGATTGCAGATGGAGAGCGGGCCGTTCCGGGAGAGATGGGTCCCTGGTGTCGCTATGGGTCGGAAACGACTTGATGGCATAAGACAAGACTCAGAGGTGGCTTGGGTTCAAACTCATTTCTTAGCTGTCTTCTTTCTCAGCACTTCTGCAGGGAAGCTTCGACAGGGAAGCAGTGTGACCTAATGGAAAGAGTTTAGGCCTGGGTTCTAATCCCATTTCTCTCATTTTGTCTGCTGTGTGATTTTGGGCAAGTCACTTAACTTTTCTTTGCCTCAGTTACCTCATCTGTAAAATGGGGATTAAGACCGTGAGCCTTCTGTGGGACAGGGGCTGTGTTCCACCTGATCGTCTTGTATCTACCCCAACACTTAGGACGGTGCCTAGCGCGTAGTAAAGGCTTAACAATTGGGGTGCTTCTCTGTGCTTCAGTTACTGTAACTATAAAATGGGGATTAAGACTGTGAGCCCCATGTGGGACATAGTCTGTGTTCCATCTGATTCTGTATCTACCGCAGTGCCTAGTACTGATGCTGTGTCTGGCATATAGTACTTAACCATGAAAACATTCTCATTACATTTCCAAAATAGTATTTTGTGACAGAAGACATTTTGAGAAAAACGGTCACAAATACATTTAAACCAATATTAAAACATATGACATTCATAGCCACAGTAAGGCTACAGGCTGCTATACAATTTCAGAAATAATCATATGGGATTCACATGTCATTGAACATCAAAGGAAGCACCACGAAATTTAGACAGTAGCAAAAACTAAGAATTATTGTACTGGGCTGGTGATATGGGAAGAGGAAAAGGAAAACAACTTCACTACCCAGATGAAGATCACTACAATAAACTTAGAGTATTTTAGAAACACCAAAATTAGCTAATATATATACTCAGTAGTGTTAAGGTTGAAAGCGGTTGTAACCAACTATCAAGATACATAATTCAATTTGGATTTGGAAAATTAAATGACAATAATTAAGGAAAAAAGTCCTTTCATTTGTAGACCTAAACCATGCAACTATAATAACGATAATAACAATGAATAGATGAATAATGATGGTATTTGTTAAGCGATTACTATATTTCAGTAACTGTTTAATTACTGAGGCAGATAAAAGCTAAGCTAATCAGGTTGGACACAGTCCCTGTCCCACTTGGGGCTCAAAGACTTAATCCCCATTTTACAGATGAGGTAACTGAGGCCCAGAGAAGTGAAATGACTTGACCAAGGTCACACAGCAGACCAGTGGCAGAGCCGGGATTAGAACTCAGGTTCTTCTGACTCCCAGGCACGGGCTCTATCCACTCGATCATACTGATTCCCCAGCTAAAAGTTCCTTGGACAAGGATGTGTTCAGTGACTTGATATGAACCATAATTCCTGTTTTTGTCTGGAAAATATGAGAAAACCTTCTAAGACTGCAATCATCCTCTTCTTTAAGAGAGACAAAAAATGGGAAACTGCACTTTCATTTTGGGTTCCTACAATATGTATTTAGCGATTGACTCCAGGCACCTTTCTTAATTACAATCAGGTAGAAGCCAAGTAACGTGAAGTGTTACTCAAAAAAGAAGCATCCTGTCAAGTTTGGGGCTGATTAATCTATTTTTAAATGATAGTATGCACGAAAGTGCATTGAATCATGAAGAGGTTTCAGAGTCACTAAGTGAATGTCTGGATAAAAAAGTAAAGTGAAATCAGAACGAAGCACCTTACTGTTTCAAAGTTAAGTACCCATTTAAAGGAGTATTGTTCTTTTATTGCATCCTAGCACCTTTTCCTGTCATTTTAATATTGTTTCTGAAGTAGTGCCAGGCTGAGAAGACTTGAGTTCACTCAACGCTGGATGAATAGGAGACATTATTCAGCAAATGGGAAGACGTAATAAAAATCAAAGGACGAATCAAAAGTTTAAAAACATCCTTACCTTTTTTTTTTCAAATAATACACTTTGACAAGAGACAAGTTTAAAATATTTCATATTCACACACATTCACTGTGCCACATCTCTAGACTATGAGCTCGTTGTGGGCAGGGAATGTGTCTGTTTATTGTCGTACTGTACCCTCCCAAGTGCTTAGTACAGTGCTTTACGCACTCAATGAATATGATTTAATGAATCAATTTTGAAAACAATGTTCTTGGGAAATGAGGAAATTTTCTCCTGACAATACAAACTCGGCCGCCCTCTCCGATATGGATATGGCACCCTGTCCAACCAGATGAAATGGCTTTGGGCGCATGCTCAAAGAATGGGAATGGGTGAATAATATGGCAAAATCTTTCTAAACATGGGGATTGCCAGCATGCAGGACTTTACATTATAACAGAACTGCCCCAAAACGTAAAAATACTATGCATTCATATCAACTTTAAAAATTTATTTTTAAAAAAAGTTACCGATGCCAACGTGTGCCTCTTGTATCATGCTTACATCATTAGCACCATCACCAATGGCTAATGTTATTGGTTTCTCTGGAGAGGTTTTTAACAGTCGCACTACCTGAAAGGGAGCACATTTTGATTAGACATTTTTGAAATGATCCTAATTTGCCCATTTCTGAGCCATTTAAAGTTATTAACCTGAAATTATCTACTGTATAGTAACACATGATCATACTAACTGGTGCATGCATAATACCAATACCAAAGTACTTTGCTTTGAAGATTGGTTTTTACAGGGACTTTGAAATGAGAGACGAGGAAAGTTTTTCAAAAATTAAACCAAATAATCCTTGAATCTAAGGACGGGAAGCAAGATGAATTTATCTGGATGCATCTAAAGGCGTAACTGAAAAAAAGTGATCCGTGAGCCTCCAAAATTCAACTAAATTTGCTTATGAATGCCTATGACATTTTTAGAATTTAAAAGATACTTCTTCCTGAGGAAAAATTACAGAAAAGAGGAAAACATGAGGCTGTTTCTCGGTTTTTAAATGAGGCAGAAACTATTTATTTAGCATCCAGAGTTTGCATAACAGTGTATGAGAAGTTTCAAATAGACCAGAAAAAGTAATTACACATAAATGTAAGGAAGGATGGGCCCTACTACATCTGAAATATACTAAATGATTCAGTATCCCAAATTGTAATGTCTCACATAAAATCTCACAAAATGATTACGCTTCCTTCATTTCCTCAAGCAGACTGCAGAAGTACTACCAGGAAATGATGTCTGAATACCTTCGAGTTGTCTGCTTTTAGGAAAAAGAAGCATTTATGAATGGTAATACTCAGAGTAATAAATAGTATTGAAAAGCAACATGGCTTAGCGGAAAGTCTACGGGCCTGGCAGCCAGAGGACTTGGGTTCGAATTCTGATTCCGCCACTCGTCTGCTCTGTGACCTTGGGCAAGTCAATTTCTCTTTGTCTCAGTTACCTCAATGGTGAAATGAAGATTTAGACTGTGAATCCCATGTGGACATGGACTGTGTTCAACCTGATCTGCCTGCAACATTATCTATCCCAGCACTTAATTCAGTCCCTGGCACAGAGTAACCGCTTAACAAATTCCATTTAAAAACGTATTAGGAAGCAAAGTCTTAAAAAACCAAGGTGGAAGAAAGTCTAGTAAAGTGCAAATGGCACTTCCCAAAATTCAAAATAACCAAACATACCAGCATTGCCAACTCAAATTGATCTGCTCAACACAACAAGCTTATAGTTCATTAACTCGAGGGTAGGGATCATGTCTATTAATAATAATAATAATGATAATCATGGTATCTGTTAAGAACTTACATGCCAGGCACTGTACTAAGCAAACCGGGTTGGACACAGTCCCTGTCCCATGTGGGGTTCACAATCTTGACCCCCGTTTTACAGATGAGGTAACTGAGGCCCAGAGAAATGAAATGACCTATCCCCAAGTCACACAGCAGAAAAGTGGCAGAGACAGGATTAGAACACATGACCTTCTGACTCCCAGGCCCGTGCTCTATCCACTGCACCACGCTGCTTCTCTATTAACTTTATTGTACTCTTTCCCAGCACTCAGTCTTACGCTTGGCCGAGAATAGGCACTCAGTAAATGTATTTATCTGTACTGTGAGCAAGTGGAGAGGGATGTGATGCCACGACTGTTTTGGTAGTCTGCTCTTGCCCACTTCATGTACATGCTAATAATGGTGACACCTCCACAGTGTTCCGATATATTGAGGAAAGATTAAGGACGTTTAAGATACGTTTTAAAATAAAATATCTTGTGCGGCATCATTATGTTTTTCCTACCATGACTGAATGTGATGACCAATGACAGAACTAGACCAGGTTAGGAAGCGCAGCTGCACCACATACGTAATAATAACGATGATGATGGTATTTGTTAAATGCTTATTACGTGCCAAGCACTGTTCTAATAATGTTGGTATTTGTTAAGCGCTTACTATGTGCCGAGCACCGTACTAAGCGCTGGGGGAGATACAGGGTAATCAGGTCGTCCCACGTGAGGCTCACAGTTAATCCCCATTTTACAGATGAGGGAACTGAGGCACAGAGAAGTTAAGTGACTTGTCCACAGTCACACAGCTGACAAGTGGCAGAGGCCGGGAGTCGAACTCATGACCTCTGACTCCGAAGCCCAGGCTCTTTTCCACTGAGCCACACACTGAGATAGAAGGTAATCAGGTTGGACACAGTCCCTGTCCCATTTGGCGTTCACGTTCTTAATCCCCATTTTACAGATGAGGCAACTGAGGCCCAAAGAAGTGCATTGACTTGCCCAAGGTCACAAAGTAGACAAGTGGCGATGCCAGAATTGGAACCCAGGTCCTTCTGACTCCCCGGTCCATGCTCTATACACTAGGCCACGTTGCATATCTGGGCATTCGGGGCATAAAAACACCTACTCCTTCTGCTTAAATAATTTATATCCCAGACATCTAGGTCCTTGCAACTCCTGAACTGGATAGAATAGCTGATTTTGCTCAAATTTTGGGTACTCAAAGGACTGGGGCATTCTGGGAAAGTCAAATATCAAGGGCACCTATATAATTTTTTGTACTAAAATAAAAGATAATAATAATGTTGGTATTTGTTAAGTGCTTACTATGTGCAGAGCACCGTTCTAAGCGCTGGGGGAGATACAGGGTAATCAGGTCGTCCCACGTGAGGCTCACAGTTAATCCCCATTTTACAGATGAGGTAACTGAGGCACAGAGAAGTGACTTGCCCACAGTCACACAGCGGACAAGTGGCAGACCCGGGAGTCGAACCCATGACCTCTGACTCCGAAGCCCAGGCTCTTTCCACTGAGCCACGCTGCACTGAGGAGAAACATGCATGCCCCAGGCTTCACATTTCCAGTGTTCCTTCAATAATTTTTTTGTTTCCTGTTCCCGGAATGGTGACCGACATGACTATCCAGACCTAATGCAAACGTGAGCCCGCTGTTGGGTACGGACTGTCTCTGTTTGTTGCTGAATTGTACTTTCCAAGCGCTTAGTAAAGTGCTCTGCACACAGTAAGTGCTCAATAAATACGACTGATTGCAAAAGTAGAAAATGGACCCCTCGCCGCCATGAGGGTCTTGTCTGACGTCCATTTTATCCCCCACCACCTGTTTCCCAGCTCCTCTTCGCCCGGTTGCTTCGCTGGTCTCTGTCTCCCAGGGGTCGGACTCCACAGACTCTACGGCTGCCTCTTTGGGTCCCTGCTCGGTCCCGGGCTCTTCGGGAGTTCCAACAGTGCTTGGCACTTAGTAAGCGCTTAGCAAATGTCATCATGATTATTATTATCCCCAAGTGCAGCTGCCAACATCAATCAACGGGACTGTTTGAGCCCTGAACCAGGGCGCTTGGGAGAGTACAATACAAATAGATGGGTCATGGGTTCTAATCCCAGCTCCGCCTCTTGTCTGCTGTGTGACCTTGGACAAATCACTCCACTTCTCTGGGCCTGAAGTACCTCATCTGTAAAATGGAGATTAAGGCAGGTAGCCAGATGTGGGACAGGGACTGTGTCCAACCCAATTTGCTTGTATTCCCCTCCAGAGCTTAGTACAGTTCCTGGCACATAGTAAACGCTTAACAAATACCCCAATTATAATTATTATTAAGTACAGTGTAACAGTACAATGCACTTTTCCCTTCTCTGTCGAGTGTAAACTCCCCTGTACGTAAGGATGAGTCCACACTTCTCTCCTCTGCCCGGCTCTTCTTTCTACAAAAATGTTCAGGACATAACATTCCGCCCCCCCCCCCCCCGCCCCCCCCCCCCCCCCCGCCGCTTCAAAAAACCTCCAGTGGTTTCCCATCCAGCTCCGAATTAAACAAAAACTCCTCAGCATTGATTGGCTTTTAAAGTAGTTCATCACCTTGCCTCCTCATACCTCGCTTCTCTCCTACAACCCAGCCCGCACACTTTGCTCCTCTGGTGCCACTAACCTTCTCACTGTTCCTCGATCTTGCCAATGTCACCACCGACCCCTGGCCCACGTCCTGCCTCTGGCCTGGAACGCCTTCCCGCCTCAAGTCCCACAGACAATTACTCGTCCCCTCTACAAAGCCTTTTTGAAGTCCCATCTCCTCCAAGAGGCCTTCCCATAAGCCCCACTTTTCCTCATCATAAGCCCCACTTTTCCTCATCTCCCGCTCCCTTCTGTGTGTCTCCCTGCCTCCCTCCCTTTTCTCTGCCCCCGCCCCAGCCCCACACAACACTTATTATGATTATGTTGTCTTGTTTTGGTCCGTCCGTCTCCCCCGATTAGACTGTGAGCCCGTCATGGGGCAGAGATGGTCTCTATCTGTTGCCCAATTGTCCATTCCAAGCGCTTAGTACAGTGCTCTGCACATAGTAAGCGCTCAATAAATACTATAAATACTACAGCGCCCGGCTGTACCGTATTTTACCCTCCCAAATGGTTCCTAAGTGCTCCATAAATGTCACTGGCTGATCGGCGCTTCCCCTTCACTCCCCACCTGAGGCTGTGGGAATTAGTAATAATAATAATTAATAATGATGGTATTTTGTTAAGCACTTTCTACGTGTCAGGCCCTGTACTAAGCGCTGGGGTGGATACAAGCAAATCGGGCTGGACACAGTCCCTGTCCAGCGTGGATCTTGCAGTCTCCATCCCCATTTTACAGATGAGGTAAGGGAGGCCCAGAGAAGTGATTTGTCAGCCAGCAGACAAGTGGCAGAGCCGGGATTAGAACCCATGACCGTATGACTCCCAGGCCCATGCTCAGAGCCTGCACACGGCGTTGTTGCCAGCTGCCCCTACCTTTCCCTTCCTGCTCCTGCTCTTCGTCCCGTCTCTCCACCCTAGCCCAGCCTGGGGCACGGACAGACCGGAGCAGGACGGGGACAGCGGTCCCCCATCCTCAAACTGTCTTCGCCTGCTGGGACGCGCCCACGGGGGAACGAGCCGAAAGGGCCGATGGGAAAATGGAGGGGCAGCGGGAGGTCCTGGTGGCTCCGCGGCCCCGACGGCAACTCAAATTCAAACGGAGAAAATAATAGTGGGGGGGGGGGAGGCTGGGGAGACGGCGACCCATTTCAGGGTTCAAGGAGGGGCAGAAGAGCTACTAGGAACTGGGGAACGGAAAGATTGAGGGGGTGGGTCTGGGAGGGGGCGGTCACTTCCTGTACAATTTTTATTTAACTGCCGGCCTCAGTGATTACATCAGGGGGCTGACTCTGGAACAGAACCCAGATAGTCCCAAGTTAGCAGGAAAGTTAACTATTTTTAAGGAACGTAACCCGGCTGCATCATAGAAAGTATTTGCTTATATATTTATAGACACCCCCTCGCACCCGCTGCCATCATCGTACCGAACGAACGGTGATTTTAGCTCAAATGCTGTTTTCCTGCAGCAGATCTGGAAAAATACGCAACTGGGCAGTTGGGGAAACAAGGCGCCAGAGCGCAGCGGGTGACGGCATGCGCGGGGCACACTCGTTCTCTTCTACTACTCTGGCGTCCTCTCCGGCCTGCGGCCGCCCGAGATCCCCGCTGCTCTTCCACCTCCAGAGGCTCTTGCCGCTGCTCTGGCTGAGAGGGCTGATGGAAATAGAGGAGGTCTGTCTCTAAGTTCCGAGTTGTGTTGTTGTTGTCACTCAGTCATTCATGCAATCGTATTTACTGAGCGCTTACTGTGAAGCAGCGTGGCTCGGTGGAAAGAGCCTGGGCCTGGGGGTCAGAGGTCATGGGTTCGAATCCCGGCTCGGCCACTTGTCAGCTGGGTGACTGTGGGCAAGTCACTTCGCTTCTCGGTGCCTCAGTTACCTCATCTGTAAAATGGGGATTAACTCTGAGCTTCACGTGGGACAACCTGATGACCCTGTATCTAGCCCAGCGCCTAGAACAGTGCTCTGCACATAATAAGCGCTTAACAAATACCAACATTATTATTATTTACTAAGCGCTTGGGAGTACAATACGACAATAAACAGACATTCCCTGCCCACTACAAGCTTAAGGTCTAGATGCAGAGAGACAGACATTAAGAGAAATAAAGACATATGTACCTAAGTGTGCGGGGCTGGGACGGGGGGAGGAAAAAGGGAGAAAGTCAGGGCGACGCAGAAGGGAGTGGGAGAAGAGGAAAGGGGAGGGGGGCTTAGTCCTTAGCAGGGTAAAGGTCACAAAGGGGTTTGAAGGGCTATACTTCAGCGTGGCTCAGTGGAAAGAGCCTGGGCTTCGGAGTCAGAGGTCATGGGTTCGACTCCCGGCTCTGCCACTCGTCAGCTGTGTGACTGTGGGCGAGTCACTTCACTTCTCTGGGCCTCAGTTACCTCATCTGTAAAATGGGGATTAACTGTGAGCCTCGCGTGGGACGACCTGATCACCCTGTATCTCCCCCAGCGCTTAGAACTGTGCTCTGCACGTAGTAAGCGCTTAACAGATACCGACATTATTATTATTACTTCACTTGAAGAATGCCTCTTGGAACCACAAGGGCATAATATTAGGAATAATCTTCATTCCTGCACCTACAACCGTGGCCTGGAAAAGAAGCCATGTGCACTTTCCAAAACTCTTTAAAAAGTGTGCAAAATCATCTTTTCAACATCGAAAGAAACTCATACTTTAGCTTTCTGAAGAGGAGCCATTCGACAGCATAACACAGCGGAACAATTTCTGCAAACTTCCATGAATAATTTCTCATGTTCCCTGAGTGCAAGAGAGAGGCTGGTCCCATCTACGACGAGTCCATGCTGAATCACGTGATCCTCCTGTATCCTAAAAAGGAGAAAAAGGGTATATTTTTAAAATGTCACATTTGCGATTTGTGTTCGGCAAAGATTAGCTGCCTATTCTTTCTGAGAAATGGGCAGTTGCTCTCTGTGTGGAATTATTGACGGTATGTGGAATATTGGCTCTGTACTCCTGTATCCTATCAACTGCAAATATTAGTATGACATTGTGACATTTCCCAACATACGATCAGGGACGCCAAGTCTTTATTTTCCCGACAGGCGCGTTAGGGAATATCGGGGCAGCACATTGAGGTGGTGGGTCTCTGATAGGTGTGGAAGGTAAAGAGTGAGGAAAAAGAGTAGAAGAGGGAGAGAAAAGGAGAGGGGGGTGATAATAATAATAATTCTGGTATTGGGTATGAGAAGGAAAAGAGTGAAGACAAGGAACAGAAATGGGAGAGAAGTGGAGGGGGGATGACACGAGAAGGAAAAGTATGAGAAAAGGGAATAAAAAGGGGAAAGGAAAGGAGAAGGAATAGCATAAGAAGGACAAGAGTGAGGAAAGAAAATAAAAGAGGGAGAGAAGCTGAGGGGGCAAGGTAAGAAAAGGAAAGCAAGAGAGAGAAGTGGGGGTGGGAAGGAAGAGGAAAGTCAAGGTTCTTACCAGGCTGCCATTTTTTTTCCACCCTTACTGATAATAATAATAATAATAACGTTGGTATTTGTTAAGCGCTTACTATGTGCAAAACACTGTTCTAAGCACCGGGGTAGATACAGGGTAATCAGATTGTCCCACGTGAGACTCACAATTAATCTCCATTTGACAGATGAGGGAACTGAGGCACAGAGAAGTGAAGTGACTTGCCCACAGTCAAACAGCTGCCAAGTGGCAGAGCCGGGAGTCGAACCCATGACCTCTGACTCCCAAGCCCGGGCTCTTTCCACTGAGCCACGCTGATCCTTACAACCCCGGAGCCGCATGAGGATGAGCCACCCCCCCGGGTCTGGTCTTCTCCCACTCCCTTCTGGAGAAGCAGTGAGGCTCAGTGGAAAGAGCATGGGCTTGAGTCAGAGGTCATGGGTTCGAATCCCGGCTCTGCCACTTGGCAGCTGTGTGACCTCAGGCAAGCCCCTTAACTTCTCTGTGCCTCAGTTACCTCATCTGAAAAAGGGGAGACTGTGAGCGTCACGTGGGACAACCTGTTTACCCTGCATCTACCCTAGCGCTTAGAACAGTGCTCTGCACATAGTAAGCGCTTAACAAATACTAACATTACTATCACCTTGACTTGCTCCCTTTACACATTCTAGACCGTGAGCCTGTTGAGCGCTGGGACTGCCTCTATTTGTGGCTGAATTGTACTTTCCAAGCACTCAGTACAGGGCTCTGCACACAAGTACGCGCTCAATAAACGAACGAATCCTCCCTGCCCCAGAGCACTTCTGTACATACCTGTCATTTGAACTGCCTCTATTAATGCCCGTCTCCCCCTCTAGACCGGAAGTTTGTTGTGGGCAGGGAATGTGTCTGTTCTATTTTCCCCCTCCCAAGGGCTTAGTACAGTGCTCTCCACACAGTAAGTCCTCAGTTCATATGACCGACTGACCGGTTCAATCCCACAGGCTTTGGGGTCCTTAGGAAACGAGGCGTGCTGGCTTTCCGGCTCCACAGCTACGGCTGGGGCGCGCGAGCCTTACAGGGCCTCCGTCAGGAGGCCATTTCCCGGCCCGGGGCCTGCAGCCACCGCTGCCCGAGCACCTTGAGAAGCGAAGCTGAAGCTGCGTGTGCAGGGACGGTAGCCTCGGGGGTCAGGCTAGCAGAGGTCGAGGCCACGGAGGAGAGGCACTGCAGCCGACTGGAAGGAGCACAGGCCGGGGAGTCAGAAAAACTGAGCTCTTAATTCCGGCTTCGCCGTGTACCCGCTGCGTGACCTCTGACAAGCCGGTTAACTACGCTGGGCTTTGGTTTCCTCAGCTGTAAAACGGGAATAAAATACCTAGAGAAGCGGCGTGGCTCAGTGGAAAGAGCCCGGGCTTGGGAGTCGGGGGGCATGGGTTCGAATCCCGGCTCTGCCACTTGGCAGCTGTGTGACTCTGGGCAAGTCACTTCACTTCTCTGCGCCTCAGTGACCTCATCTGGAAAATGGGGATTAACTGTGAGCCTCACGTGGGACGACCCGATGACCCTGTATCTCCCCTAGCGCTTAGAACAGTGCTCTGCACATAGTAAGCGCTTAACAAATACCAACATTATTATTATTATTACCTATTCTCCCTCCCTCACAGACTGGGAGCCCTGTCTGGGACAAGGACGGTGTCCAATCTGATAATCTTATGCCTACTCCAGTGTTCGGTACAGAGTAGGCGGTTAACAAATACCCCAGTTATTATTACTATTATTATTACTGGAGGTGAGGGCAAGCTACAGTGGTTCTGGGCCTTGGAGCCCAACCTTGTTTCAAGAGTTTTCCAATTGAGAAAGGACAGGCTTACCAAGTACATATCTGGAAATTTCTTTATTTATATGAATGTCTTTCTCCCCCTCTACAATGTCAGCTGCTTGTGGGCAGGGGCTGTGTCTGTTGTACTGGTATACGGTACTGTCCCAGGCGCTTAGTAGAGCACCGCACACAAAAGCGCTCCATACGGACAGTCGACTGACTTGACTGACTTCGGCAAGTCACTTAACTTCTCTGAGCCTCGGTTACCTCAACTGTGAACTAAGGATTGAGACTGTGAGTCCCATATGGCACATGGATTTTGTCCAACTTGATTATCTTGCATCTACCCCAGCGTTTCGTTCGGTGCCTGGGACATAGCAAATGCTTAATAAATATCATTAAAAAGAAAAAAAAGAAACCCCCCCCCCAACAAAAACGGTTATTCTTAGCACACTGTTCTGTGCACAGTAAAAGCTCAGTTCATTCATCCATTCAGTCGTATTCACTGAGCGCTTACTGTGTGCAGAGCACTGTACTAAGCGCTTGGAAAGTGCAATTCAGCAACAAAGAGAGGCAATCCCTGCCCACAACAGGCTCACAGTCTAGAAGGGGACAGACAAGACATCACAAGTAAACGGGCATCAATATAAACAGAATTAGATACACCGTGGGCAAGTCACTTCACTTCTCTGTGCCTCAGTTCCCTCATCTGTAAAATGAGGATTAACTCTGAGCTTCACGTGGGACAACCTCATTCCCCGGTATCTACCCCAGCGCTTAGAACAGTGCTCTGCACGTAGTAAGCGCTTAACAAATACCAACATTATTATTATTATATATATATACACATTACAAGTAAAACAGGCATTAATATAAATAGAATTATAGATATGTACATGTAGACACAAATACCGTGGGGCAGGGAGGGGGTAGAGAAAAGGGAGCCAGTCGGGGTGAGAGGGGGGGAAGAGGGAGTTGAGAAAAGGAGGCCTTAGTCTGGGGAGGCCTCCTGGAGGAGGTGAGCCTCAATTAAATGGGGATAATTATGTCAAAGTGTTCGTATTATACCTTTTGGCCAGTTGTCTCAGCTTTTCTGCACAATCGCTGTCGGATTTCTGCTGCGTAAGTTCAAGGATGTTCATGGCTCTGTGAAAATGTCCACATGATAAGCTCACGCTGACGGCCGTTTCGTGTTTATCTCCAGTAAGAACCCATATCTTGATACCGGCCATTCTCAAGGCTTCAATAGTTTCTTGGACTTTATCTTGAAGTCTGAAAAACATCATTTGTAACATAGACCGATACATTATTGGATTGTACATATAACTAAACCTCTTCTAATATTTAATACAGTGCTCCGAACACAGTGAGCACTTAATAGCAGCATGGCTTGGAGAAGCAGCGTGGCTTAGTGGAAGGAGCATCGGCTTGGGAGTCAGAGGTCATGGGTTCTAATCCCGGCCCCGTCACTTGTCAGCTGTGTGACTTTGGGCAAGTGACTTCATTTCTCTGGGCCTCAGTGACCTTATCTGTAAAATGGGGATGAAGACTGTAAGCCCCATGGGGGGCAACCTGAACACCTTGTATCTACCCCAGCGCTTAGAACAGTGCCTGGCACATAGTAAGCGCTTAATAAATACCATCACCATTAATAGCTATTAGTAATACAGTCTGCACTGTGCAATATCATAAGTTTTACACCTTAGGTAAATGATGTTTAGAGAAGCAGAGTGGTCTAGGGAAAAGAGGACAGGCCTAGGAGTTGGAGGATCTGGGTTCTAATTCTAGCTCCACCACTTCATTCATTCAATAGTATTTATTGAGTGCTTACTATGTGCAGAGCACTGGACTAAGCGCTTGGAATGGACAATTTGGCAACAGATAGAGACAATCCCTGCCCAATGACGGGCTCACAGTCTAAACGGGGGAGACAGACGGCAGAGCAGAACAGAACAAAACAAAAACAAGACAACATTATCAAGATAAATAGAATCAAGGGGATGTACACCTCATTAACAAAATAAATAGGGTAATAAATAATATATACAAATGAGCCCAGTGCTGAGGGAAGGGGGAACGGAGAGGAGCAGAAGGTGAGGGGGAGGAAAGGGGGAGCAGAGGGAAAGGCGGGGTTCAGTCTGGGAAGGCCTCTTGGAGGAGGTGAGCTCTCAGTAGGGCTTTGAAGAGAGGAAGAGAGTTAGTTTGGCAGATATGAGATGTGTGACCTTGGGAAAGTTCCTTAATTTCTCTTTGCCTCAGTTCCCTCATCTGCACAATGGAGATTCAATACCTGTTCTCCCTCTTACTTAAACTCTGAGCCCGCCATAGGACATGATTATCTTGAATCTATATTCAATATCTATGCCTACTGGATAAAGCATGGGCCTGAGAGTCAGAAGGACCTGGGTATTAATCCAAACTCCACCACTTGCCCGCTGTGCCACGTCACCCTCATCTGTAAAATGGGGAATAAGACTGTGAGCCCCATGTGGAACAGGGACTATACGCAACCTAATTAGTTTCCATCTACCCAGTGCTAAGAACAGTTCTTGAAAGAGCACGGGCTTTGGAGTCAGGGCTCATGAGTTCAAATCCCAGCTCTGCCACTTGTCAGCTGTGTGACTGTGGGCAAGTCACTTAACTTCTCTGTGCCTCAGTTCCCTCATCTGTAAAATGGGGATTAAGACTGTGAGCCCCACGTGGGACAACCTGATTCCCCTGTGTTTATCCCAGCGCTTAGAACAGTGCTCTGCACATAGTAAGCGCTTAACAAATACCAACATTATTATTATTATTATTAGTAAGCGCTTAACAAATATCATTATTATTATTATTATTATACCAGTGCTTAGTACAGTGCTTGACATATAGTAAGCACTTAAATGTCACAATTATTATTATGAGATATTACGAACACAGCAATGACATACCCGAGTTTTTAAGAGACCTTTTCTCTTCAAAGCAGATCTCGTGAGCCCAGATTGGTTTTATTAAATTCCTATTCTATTAAAAAGCGGATAAGTGAGAATCAGCAAGGCCTAGTGGAAAAAGCCTGGGCCTGGAAGTCAGGTGACCTGGGTTCTAATCTGGGCTCTGCTAGTTGTCTGCTGTGTGGACTTGGGCAAGACACTTAACTTCTCCTCAGTTTCCTCATCTGAGTCCCATGTGGGACAGGGGCTGTGTCCAACCTAAATATCTTGTATATATCCCAGCACTTACTACAGTGTTTGACCCATATTAAGAACATAATGTAATAGTAGTAATAATGATGACATAAATTTTTCAAATTTAACACCAATTTCTACTTTTAATTTCTTTAAATTAACTTTTAAACCCCAGAAAGACTGCTAATAAGAAGGGTAGAAACATCAGACGCTTGATATGCACAGAGGCTGAGCCGAGAGAAGTACTTTTTTCAAGTTTAGTAAGCATGGGTAGGGCTAGGGCTAGTTGACCTGATTGAGAGAACGAAGAAAGGAGGCTCTCTGTCTCCATAACACTCAGACATTCGGGTATTAAGGTTTTCACTTTGCTCCTGCTTCTAACCGGTAAAGTCATCAGGAACTCCTTCAGGGATTAACAAACTCTGCCTCTCACACATGCACTCCATTTTCAGTCTGAGAAGCCTAATGTGAGTTATTTAAATACACACACACACACATGCTCTCTCTAGTTTAATTTCTGAAAGTCCAAATTTAGAAAATAAAAATACTCAATTATATATCCCCATCTTAATACTTTAATCGGAAAAATCCTTACCCAGTGGATAAAGAATTGAGAGATCACAGTGAGCTTGAACAGATCCAAACCCACATAAAGTCAGTTGTAAGAACAACAGAGGCTGGAGGCTCAAATTCAGTAGCCAGGCTCTAGACCATTTGTTAATGTTTTGATTTTTAAATGCATTTCTTCCTAATTTTCAATCTAATAAAGAAGAGCAATACACATTTTGCTATGATTTTATTGGTACCACAATCTTAGTAATCAGTTGGAAAAATGAACTGTTCTCCAGTAGGCCACTTTAGATTTTTAGCATTTAGAAAGCCTGGCTTTAAAAGAATGTATTTCAGGAATTATGGCTTGACTACATAAAGTTTGGTTTCCAGGGTGGAAGGCAATAATGTGTTCCCTTGATTTCAGATTCAAAATCCATCAGATGCTGAGGTATTCTAATAAAACCTAGTCCAGAGTAAACAGTGCATTGTGAACATTTTTCAGGAGATGAACTGTGAGTAATGATAATTAAAATCTACTTTATCGTTCTCTCCCTAAGCTCTTAGTACAGTGTTCTGCACACAGTAAGGGCACAGTCGATACCACTGATTGATTTCACCATTTAGACAGATCATCGGTACATACCTGTCTTCCACTCCTGTAGCCCCAAGCAATTCCAGATCGTTCTCAATGAAATTGAATACCTCTGCTAATTTCTGTTCTCGCTGTTGTAAGGCAGTTCTGGCTTCCATTAGGCGTTTATCGATTTCAAGATATTCTTGAGCTGTGAATCGCCTATAGGCCACACACAGAGTTCTCAGTCCTCTCTAAAAGAAACCAAAAAATGAGTTACAAAGGAATACCTTACAGGTGAAGAACCAGAGAAGTGTGTGAGTTTCACTCCCAAAGAACACCAACAAATCACAGTCTTTCAAAAAAGTATCTCTGGTTTTTAAAATTACAAGTGTGATACTATTATTACTATTGATGTTGACTACAACCATCATCTTCAAATTCCCAGAAAATGCGTGTTTAAAAGTTTCGTGTTAGTGCAGATTAGAAATACCAGACTTCCCGGCCAGTTTCTGAATTCAAATTTGACGAAAGGCACTTCAAGACTTTTAAATTTTAAATACACTACTCATTTGCAGGCCTGAACTTTAATCGGAAGAGGAAGTTACGTAGATCCTACATAAGAGTACTCAAATAGTATGAAGTCATTTCATGAATGCCTGTGAAAGTAAAAGGCTCTTGGATTAATAAAACATGTCAATTGTAATTGTCCCCGGCACTCACCAAAGCAAATTCATCAACATGAATCCTCGTTTTGTCTATTTCTCCCCTTGTACTGTAAGGAAGAATGGCAGATTCAGCTCCTTTAGTGAACAAAAGCTTCTCATCTGAAAATGAAAGGAAAGAAAAAAGAAATGTCGGAAATCATGTTCTCATCCTTTCACTTGCACAATTGCTTAGGCTCTCAGATTTCTTACGGGAAGGGGACTCTACGATCACACTCATTCGCCTTCTATCCGCATCAAACTCCAGAACGTGAAGCAATTTGTATCTGGAAAAACAAAAGAAACAATTTTTTCCATAATTACTCCTAGCTAGGAAAAGGCCGCCGATAAAAGCACAATATACAACTTCAGGTGGGACGTCAAAATAAAGTGTAATTTGTAACAGGTACAATGATATTTACGTCATAAATGTACTATTTAATGAGGGTTCATAGAAGAGTGAATCATCAAATATAAAAATATTACCTTTCAGGTGTTCCAAGACTTTTAATTTCCATAGCTTCTCCACTAGTGCCAGTAAATACAACACCAACTCTAAGTATTTAAAGAAAAATAATAAGTTTTATTACAAAATATTCCGGAGAAGGAAAAGGAATCCCTAAAGGGGATACAGAGGGTATAGGGTTTCACAGCTTGAATGGCCATGCTGTCAAAATAATTTTTTAAAAACAAATTGATTTGGCTATTCCAGACCCAAAAAGATCCAAGATTCAGAAAGAACCATTAAGGAATGACTGGTGGAAAGTGACTATCACTTCAGTTGTAAATTTAAGTTTGTAAAATGGAACAATCATTTTGCAAAGGCTTGATTTTCAACTATAATAAACTTTAAAACAGAAAAGTAGAGCCATTTAAGAGATTTCGAATTTAGTACTACTCTATTCAAATTTGATTAAATTTGAATTTAGATGAACTGTTGCACTGATAGGTTAAAAATGCATAGCTTAATGGACACTCTACCTTAAATCCTGAAAGTAATGAATGCTAGGCAAGGAATTATATTATTTTAAAGATAAAGCCTAATTTGGATGAATGGAGAAGGAAGGCAAGAATTCTTGTGTGAATTTGAAAAATCTTAATTGAGACATATTGTTTCTTAAATTGAGAAGCAGTGTGGCTTACTGGAAAGAGCGCGGGCTTGGGAGTCAGAAGTCGTCGGTTCTAATCCTGGCTCCGCCACTTGTTAGCTATGTGACTTTGGGCAAGTCATTTAACCTCTCCGTGCCTCAGTTACCTCATCTGTTAAATGGGGATTAAGACTGTGAGCCCCACATGGGACAACCTGACAACCTCGTATCTATCCCAGTGCTTAGAACAGTGCTTGGCACATAGTAAACGCTTAACAAATATCATCGTTATTATTATTAAATGCAGTTTCGATGAGTACCTGTGTGTCTCTGTGGAAAATAAATTTAGGCTTGGCCTCTTGGTTTCTGAACTGGTCTGTTTCTTTGAGCAGCGGACTGGATGCCCAGAGTCCTGGGTTCTAATCTCTGCCGCTTGCTCTGTTTGACCTTGGGCAAGTCACTAAAATACTCTGTGCCCTAGTTTCCTCACCTCTGGCTTCAGGCCACGCACCCTACATGGGTCAGCAATGGCAAAAGCGCATAGGGAAAAGAGAGGAAGCAGAAGGGCAGGTAATCAGATGATCATGAATTCTAGATTAAAAAGGCTTTACCGCAGTATATTCTTCTTCTACACACAAAATACAAGAGAAATAAAGACATTCGCAAAAAAAAAAAACCAACCCTGCTGAATTAGAAGTATTATAAGTGTTGAGAAATGGATAGAGCATGGACCCTAAGAGTCAGCAGGGGTTCTAATCCTGGCTCCACCACTTGTCTGCTGTGTGACCCTGGGCAAGTCACCTCACTTCTCTATGCCTCAGTTACCTCACCTATAAAATGGAGGTTGAGACTATGAGCCCAACATGGGACAAGGTACTGTGTCCAACTTGATTTGCTTGTATCTACCCCAGCGCTTAGTACAGTGCCTGGCACATAGTAAGTGCTAACAAATGCTATCATTATCATCATTACTTTAATATTTTGCAACAAGTCCAGGGGTCTCAGATGCACTCCCCATCTAAGAACTTCCAGCGACTGGTTCTTTTTAAACTAAAGCTGGACAGTGAAAAAAAACAGGATGGAAAGAACACCGATTCTTTGGAAATGTGGTGTTGGAGAAGGCTTCTGTAAATACCGTGGACTGCCCGAAAGACAAACAAATGGATTTGAGAGCAAATTAAACCAAAGTGGCCTTTGGAAGGCCAAATGACTTGACTTAGATTAGCATATTTGGGACACATAATGAGGAGGGCTGATTCTCTGGAGAAGACACTAATGCTAGGAAAAGTCCAGGGAAAACACGGATGAGGCAGACCGGCAGTTAAATGGCCAGACCGTCACAACGATAACGGAAGAACCGTTAGAAAGGTTGCGGATTAAGGCAGAGGACGGGACATTCCGGAGAGAGTCTAACCACGGAGTCGCTGTGAAATGGAAACGACTCGATGGCACTTTTTAAGAAAATGGACTTACCTCCTAGCTGCTTCAACTAAAGCCTTTTCATCTGGGGAGGAAGCATAATATTCCAACTGAGATGACACTCCATTGGAAAACCAGGAATTATCTCCAAGGCTGTCGGTTTGATCAGCACTGATCTGTACCGTGTGACAGAGGCAGACTGCTTTCATGAAGAGTTCCTCTTCTTGGAGCTGTAGAAAGTCAAAATGTATTACAAATTTTATATTATAAATTACTTATATTAGTTTCTGTCTCCCCCTCTAGTCTGAAAGCTTGTTGTGGGCAGGGAATGCGGCTGCTGACTTTGTTGCGTAGTACTCTCCCACATAAGAGAAGCAGCATGGCCCAGTGGAAAGAGCCCGGGCTTGGGAGCCAGAGGTCATGGGTTCGAATCCCAGCTCTGCCACTTGACAGCGGTGTGTGGGCAAGTCACTTCACTTCTCTGTGCCTCAGTGAGCTCATCTGTAAAATGGGGAGGAAGACTGTGAGCCTCACGCGCGACAACCTGATGACTCTGTATCTCCCCCAGCGCTTAGAACAGTGCTCTGCACATAGTAAGCGCTTAACAAATACCAACATTATTATTACTTAGTACCGTGCTCTGCACATAGAAACTGCTCAATAGATACAATTGACTGGTCTGTTTGTTTGCAGAATTGGCTGCAGTGGTTTCTGCACTAAAAGTGGACCACTATAATGATAATGTTGGTATTTGTTAAGCACTTACTATGTGCAAAGCACTGTTCCAAGCGCTGGGGTAGATACAGGGTTGTCCCACATGAGGCTCACAGTCTTCACCCCCATTTTACAGATGAGGTCACTGAGGCACAGACAAGTTAAGTGACTTGCCCACAGTCACACAGCTCACAAGGGGCAGAGCGGGGATTCGAACCCACGACCTCTGACTCCCAAGTCCAGGCTCTTTCCACTGAGCCACGCTGCCAAACTTCAGATTTACACTGCGCTTTTCTAAGAAACAGTAAACGCTTTCAAACTTTTAATTTCGGGACTGATTTAGGCAGGAGCTAAAATGATGAAGCTGACCTAAGAGATCCCAATACAAGAAACCTTGGATGTCTGTAAACTCATTCAAACGTAAGCAAGAGGTGATTTAGCCCTGTCAGTCCAAGGAAGCTTTGAAAACTTAGAAAAGGAAGCATTCGCTCTTCTCACACCAACCTACTCACTATGCCTCCATCTCATCTCTCTCCCTATTAACCTCTTGCACATGTCCTCCCTTCCTGCCTTGGAACGCCCTCCCGCTTCGTACCTGACAAACCACCACTCTGCCCATCTCCATAGCGCTAGTAAAATCACAGAGAAGCAGCGTGGCTCGGTGGAAAGAGCCCAGGCTTGGGAGTCAGAGGTCATGGGTTCGAATCCCAGCTCTGCCCCTTGTCAGCTGTGTGGCTGTGGGCAAGTCACTTCACTTCTCTGCGCCTCAGTTACCTCATCTGGAAAATGGGGATTAAGAGTGTGAGCCTCATGTTGGACAACCCGATTAACCTGTATCTACCCCAGCGCTTAGAACAGTGCTCTGCACAAAGTCAGCGCTTAACAAATATCAACATTACTATTATCTCCTCCAGAAAGCCTTCCCTGACCAATCTTTCATTTTCCCACTCAATTCTCCCTCCCTCTGCATCACTTGGACCCACACCCCTTAGACACTTTGATACTCACCTCACCCCCGCTGTGCTTATGATCGGATCCTTCTCTGTAATTTATTTTTCCTCTCTCCTCCTAGACTGTAAATTCCTAGAGACAAGGGATCAGCCCTACCGACAGCGATTCTCTCCCAAGCACTTAGTACCGTGCTCGGCATACAATAAGCAGTCAATATACAGCACTGATCGACTGAGGCGTGATAGTCCCGATCCCTGATCCTATTAACAGATACGATCTTCTTTACCTAATTTAAAACCCGGAAAACTAAAACTAACTTGGGGACTGGTTAAACTGAGCAATGATTACACACCACCTCAGGTTTGTACGTAGTCGTTTGTTCCTAGCACGGTGAGCATTCAATAAAGACCGCTGATTTGTCGTACGCTTCGTCTTACACCAAATAGCGGGCATTTCATATAATGAAGGAAAGAGGAACCGAATGACATTAACTGAAAGTTGCCACTGAAATTCCATTATGATAAGTGAGAATAAAACTGCTTACAAGTCTTGGTCTGATTCCATCTGGAGAATCTGCTGTACGTCCTTCTGGTACAAGACTGCCATTAATTTCATGGTACTTAATTCCATTAATCGAACATTCCCGAAACTGCATTTCATTTTCTGTTAATGTACCGGTTTTATCCGTAAACACGTATTCCACCTGGTGAGATTTAAAACACTGCAGTGAAAAAAATGTCCGCAGCTACCCTACTCAGTCCGCGAGCCCCACGTGGGACCGCGACTAGATTAACTTCGATCGACCCCAGCGTTCGGAACAGGGTGTGACACGCAGTAAGTGCTTAACGGATACCGTGACGATTATCATTACCCCCGGGTGATGGGGCTGCGCTCAGCTCTGGACGCTGGACTTGGTGCTTGGATACCTTGAACCTCTACGTTCAAGGAGACTACAAAGACGCAATTAAATGTGTGCGCCTGGACACTGCTTCCGTGTGAGAGACCAGGCTTCCAGAATGCCTCCGGAAGTTTCAGAAACCTCTCTCTCGTGAAATGTTGGCATATGGCTCTACTGCTGCTGGGAACAGAGACGCTATTGCCAAAGGATGAACGCACAGAGTGCAAAGAAGGACAAGGATTTTCCTTTCAAGTTAGTGGGATCGTGATGCAGCTGCCTCAGGAGGAGTCAACTGAGCTCATTCCTTCAAATCCTCTGTGGAAAGGGGGAAAAGAAAAAGGAGGAAGAGGTTGAGTTGGGGCATGTTCCAGAAGAGAGGAGCTTGTGGTGCAAATAGGGCACAATACCGTAGAGACCTAAAAGGATATGAGAAATGCTTCAGGACCGCAGTCCGGGAGACCGGGCTGTGTCGGTTCAGCCCAGAGCTGCCTGGGCTTGGATGTCCCCTCCCATTTCGGATGAGGGGGCTTAAAGTGCTGCCAAACCAGAAGAGCTGGGCTCCAAGTCAGAAATGTATAAAAACCTGTTTCCAAGGCCTGCAAAAGTTGCCAAATTAAGAACACTGGAAGGGCTCTGACATTACAGGCAAGGAGTTCAGGCTGAATACGGAGATGAAGAGGAGTCTGTAGAAAGAGTGAATGGAGGAGGTAAGTTCTTAAAGCAGATGTTACAGTGATCATTAGAAAGGACACTGGGGAAATAGTGACAGCGGCAAATTCTGTGTCATAAAACAGTTCGACTGGGAAATAATCCCACCTGACGGAGAAGTGGCGTGGCCTAGTGGAAAGAGCTTGGGCCTGGGAGTCAGGGGAACTGGGTTCTAATCCTGGCTCCGCCACTGGTCTGCTGAGTGACCTCGGGTGAGTCACTTCGCTTCTCTATGCCTCGATTACCTCATCTGTAATACAGGGATTAAGACTGTGAGCCCGAGGTAGGACAGGGATTGGGTCCACTTTGATGATCCTTTATCTACCTTAGCATTTAGTACAGTGCCTGGCACATAGTAAGAGCTTAACTGAATACCGTAAAAAAAATAATCAGAGGCTAAATACGTATTTGCTGAGGAGGGAAACAGTAGATTGATTTTTTAGGGCTCTGGCACCCGACTGGATCCGTAAATTGGACCCCCAGGTTTTCCTGGGAAAAATCAAGGCTGTGTGAGGAAGGCTGGCTGAGTTCAACTAGATATGCTGGCAACACATCTAAATCAAGAGTAGTGATCTGTGGAATTCGGCCAAGGGACTGAGTTGTCTGAGTTATGTGTCATCTCATGGAAATGGTAACTAAAAACAGAGGAACAGATGAGATCATTGAGAGACGGGTAGCAGGGACCTTGGAGGATCATGGCCACGACCTGAGGGATGTGTGCAGAGGAGCTGCCCGTGAAGAAGCTATTCAAGGAGTGGCTGAAGACCGAAATCCTTACGAAGGAGCGTTTCCACAAAACTGAGGTCTGATATTGAGCACCACAGTGAAACCGAAAAGGAAGCAAAAGGTTGGCCCAGAAGGAGCTGTTGGTGATGAACACTGGTCGGTAAGGAACGAGTGTATTTTCCGTTGTAGATTGTAAGTTCCTTGTAGGCAGGGATCGTGTTGATAATAACAGCACGGTCCTAAGCGCTGGGGTGGACACAAGCAAATCGGGATCGACACGGTCCTGCATAGTCTCAGTCCCTATTTTACAGATGAGGCAACTGAGGCCCAGAGAAGTGAGACTTGCCCAAGGTCACACCGAACACAAATGGCGAAGGCGGGATTAGAACCCATGATCTTCTGAATCCCAGGCCCACGCTCTTGATTGTACTTTCCTAAGCACTCAGTTCAGAGCCCTGCCTTAGTACGAACAGTACCGCACTGCAAACAATAAATGCCATCGACTGACTGCACACTGGAGAGCTCATTAGCGTTAATGCTGAAACATCATAACATGGTTTAGCGGAAAGAGCATGGGCTTGGGAGGCAGAGGACGGGGTTTCCAATCCCAGCTCCGCCACCTGTCTGCTGTGTGATCTTGGGCAAGCCACTTAACTTCTCTGTGCCTCAGTTACCTCATCTGTAAAACGGGGATGAAGACCATGAGCCCCACGTGGGACAATCTGGTTACCTTGTATCTACCCCGACACTTAGAATGGTGCTTGGCACATACTAAGCGCTTAAACACCATAATTATTATTATTCTGTGTAGTTAAGAGACCTGAAGTGGATTGAAGAAAGAGGTGATCGTGCACAGGATGGGCTCTGGGGATATGTGGGATGAAATCGCCCTCTACACGGAAACGTGCAGTGGGCAGAGAACATTTCTACCAACTCTGTTACGTTGTATTCTCCCAAATCCTCGGCACAGTTCTCTGCACATGGTAAGCGCTCAATAAATACCACTGATCATGATGATGTTCTTTTATAGGGAGAAACTTCAGAAAACAGGAAATAGTTCATAATTCATTCATTCAATTGTATCTATTGAGCGCTTACTGTGTGCAAAGCACCGTACTAAGTGCTTATAAGGCAGAGGGAAGATTTTCGGTACAAGTGAAGATCTATCATCCTATTTGGAAGAGATGGGATCCAGGACGGGCCAAACGTGTTTTACAGATTTGGCTATTTGAAAGAGTACGAGTAATTTCACATTCCATGCGAGATGTGTTCACATTAAATATCGAATAGCAAATCTTTAGGCCTTGAAAATATTACCAAAATCAATTTACCTGTCCCAGTTCCTCATTCAGATCTGAAGTATTGACTTGAGCTCGCTGATCTGTTTCTTCGTGATACAGATCAAGATCCCATCCGATAAAAAAGGATCCAAGAAATTTCTGCATCTCAACTGTCACATACAGTGAAATTGGTATGATAAAATTGTAGAGAACCAGAAAAGCAAGGAAGTCCGAAATAAATCTCAGAATCTATGACGAAAGATTCATTTGAAAAAAAGGAACAAAACAGGAGTAAGCATTAATGCCAAAACAATCAGAAATTAAATACTAAGACAATGCCAAGTCAAATATAGTCAAATTATTCAGGTCTGTCTAGTTTCACTATCCATGCCTTTTCTTATCTACTTACTGAATTCAGTGACTTCAATTAACATCTCGACAAGAGAAGAGGACAGGAACTTGGAGAAGGGGGAAAATTTAAATCAATTCAAAGAAGATTGGTGGCAGACCAGCTAAAACTGTTATGTGGACTAAAATCAGAGGTCTGTGGCCTTCAATTTTCCACATCCTTCTTTATCACATATTATAGGAAAACACAACTCGAAGAGACCTAGGGATCATCTGGTCTCATCAAGAACGTTGAAGTCTCCAGGCAGGGGAGACTACGTGACCTGGGCTGGGGAGTTCTTTACTTAAAGCTTCCAAAGTTTGGAGACGCCCCCCACAACCTACTGTTCCTGTTCCAAAATCAAAAAGATCTTCCTTATTATCAACCACAATCTCTGCAACAGTTGACTTTTTTTCTTTAAACATTCAAACCTCTCAAATACTGACAGTACATTTACCACTTTCACACGTTGCATTTTGGGGAGATGAAAAATCTGCATCTGCATGTGAAATAATTAGGAACTCAGTCTCATGCTTTGAAAATCTTGAACGCATTTTAGGAAACACCACATTTTAGGGAACAGCACGGGCCTTCAACTTCTGCCTACCTTTGGAGATTAACACAAAATGAAAATCCTAGCCCAGAACAATCTCTTGTATCGGCATTTACAGGTCTTCGAAATAATGAGAGAAGTGGACCTAATTGCTTCCTTTTTCACAAAAAGTGGCCAGATTTTCCTGACAAAGGTAATTTGGGTACTTTTAAGAAATACATGCCGCAAACTAATTCAGTATATATGGGGATCTGAAGCTTAGCACTTGAGAAAATGGTCTAGTTGTTGACATCAGAACTAGGAGGTGGGGGTGGGAACGGAGACCTTCCCTTTCCTGGATGTTCTAGGATATTATTCAATACCTTACTGCTGTTTCTTTCATGCTCTGTTTTTTGGTTATACCACGGTTCATCCCATTTTTCTTCCATTTGCCAGGCATACTTCAGAATAGTACTGAGGATGGCTTCAAAAAGGAGGATTATTAGGTAGACGATCAAAAAGGAATTCATGGACCTGGAGGAGGTAGAAGAGCATGCAAACCATAACCATTACAGGATATTTTACTGATTTACCTGTCAAGCTCATTTTTTAAAGTTGTTGCAAAAATTAGGTTTCTTTAAAAACGTAGCAACATAGCATTAAAATTAACAAGACAAAACAGGGCATAAACGGGTTCAAACTAAAAATCAAAAATTAGAAAATTACTTAAATGGCAGACCCTAAGGTTTTGAGATAAATTTTCTTCCATTTTACAAGGAGTGCAAGTTTTAAAACTCAGTTTGGGTTCTTATTTAACAGTCAGTAAAATAATTATACCACCCCCTCCTTACAAAACGTCCAGCCACTCTGAGGAGCCGGGAGAAGACTCTGCCCAGGTAAAATGGGCATTCCTAATAGATGAGGATGGTGGGGAGAGAGGAATCCAAGATTGGCGTCACCCCTGGGGTATCCCCCTCCCCCAACAATACTGAAGGGTCCTCTTCATCCCTTCTGACTTGCATATTAATTCAGGAGCTTAATTTTTAAGCAACTATTCAAAAGATTCTCCTTCTGCGGCCTAGAAATATCACAACTGTAAATAAGTGGACAATAAATTTAGCGTGGCTTCAAGCAGAGGACATCCATTTTGGAGCTATAAAAATATTTAAAATAAATAACACCCTTGGCTAGGCTCCACTTTCCATAAATTGCAAATCTTAGCTTTTAGGAGAAACATCTCATGTATTTCAAGAAATTCTTCCTGAATATTCTGGAATTCAGACTTTAACAGACTGTTTACCTGAGGACAGGTCATAGATAAATCCTTGAAAAGAGGGAATAAAATAGGGGGAAAATAACACCATGCTTTGCACTTATGTTCTCTTACAAACACGGGCTTCATCAAAGGGATTCAGACATTTGAATTCAGACATTAATCTTGACGATTAAGTTGTACTTTTTGAATTTGCACGTGATAACTGAGACAGAAGAAAGTGAGATTCTGGTCTGCCTTCTTGCCTGTCCCCTCGGGAGGGCATCAATCCAGGGTATTTATTGAGCACTTACTATATGCAGAGCACTGTATTAAGCACTCGCAAGAGTACAATTCAACAGAATTAGCAGACACGTTCCCTACCCTATAAATTTATAACGAGTTTACAATCTAGAGGGGGAGACACAGAGGTATGTGGGATGTTACCAGTTTCAAAAAGCTGTGTCACTGTAAGTTCTATTGAGAGGTTTGGCTTTATTTAGTTGATCGATATAATGATTACAGTCTCCACAAAACAACTTTCAGTTACACATACCACACTGCGAGCTCAGAATGCTCTAAAGTGAATGCAAATCTGAGGAGTGAATTAGACAACATAATGAGAATAATAATAATAATGGTATTTATTAAGTGCTTACTATGTGCCAGGCACTGTTCTAAGCGCTGGGGGGATCAAGGTAATCAGGTTGTCCCACGTGGGGCTCACAGTCTTAATCCCCACTTTACAGATGAGGGAACTGAGGCACAGAGAAGTGAAGTGACTTGCCCACAGTCACACAGCTGATAAGCGGTAGAGCCAGGATTAGAACCCATGACCTCTGACTCCCAAGCCCGGGCTCTTTCCACTGAGCCACGCTGCTTCTCTACGTGGATTAAGCAGCGTGGCCTAATGGATAGAACACAGGCCTGGGGGTCAGAAGGACCTGGATTCTAATCCCATTTCCACCACTTGTCTGCTGTGTGACCTTGGGCAAGTCACTTCACTTCTCTGTGCGTCACTTGCTTCATCTGTAAAATGGGGATTCAGATAGTGAGCCCCTTGTGGGATATGGACTGCACCCAACCTAGTTAACTTGTATTCATCTCAGTGCTTAGTATAGTACCTGGCACATAATAAATGCTAGAGTGTGAGCAGGGAATATCACTGTTTATTATGGTATTGTCCTTTCCCAAGTGCTTAGTACAGTGTTCTGCACACAGTAAGCACTCAATAAATATGAATGAATGAACGAATACCATTTTTTAAAAAAAGGCAACTCATGGGCAAGGGCATTTTATCACCTCCATTATATAATCCCTAAGCTTCTAGTACAACGTTGTGTACATAGTAGGGGCTCATAAAAAGCTGATGAGATTGAAAGATAATCTAAAGGAAGTGGCCGAGTGGAAAGAGCACCGGCCTGGAAATTCAGCGCACTTGGGTTCTAATATGGCTTCCCCACTTGCCTCTTGACACCAATAACCCCTTCTACTTAAATTGTGAGCCCTTTGAGGGACAGGGACTGTGTCCGACCTGAGGATCTTGTATCCACACTCCAGTACTTAGTACAGTGTTTGGCACATAGTAAGTGCTTAACAAATACCATAAAGTAATTATTATTAATAATAATTACTGTCATCTGAGAAGTCTAGTGCTCACGATCAAATTTTGTTGTCTCCGCAGTTCGACTCTTTTAAATACACTGCTGGTTAGTCTAACTAGGAACTAGACTTTTTTGAGTAGACAAGAAAGTTGAACGCTACTTACTTCTCTACTGCCGATCGTTTCTGTGATTTACTCTTGTAATTTAATGCCATCTTAGTTTCCATACCTGTATATACAGCAACACCTGCAAAACAAAATCAAATCAACCTTTTCACATGGATGCCCTGTAAAGACTTTTAGCATCTTCCCCAGGAAAGAAAACAACACAGAGAAATGCACACTTAGAGATCATACACCATGAATCACCAATTGAAAGTCCCCAGGACAAATGCTGGTTCCAAAGTGCAACGGAAAAAAATCAGTGGTATTTACTGCACAATTACTGTGGGCAGAACACTGTACTAAGCACTTGGGAGAGTACAATACATCAGAGTTGGTAGACGTGTTCCCTGCCTACAAGGAACAAAATGTCTAGAGAGACGACTGTATTCTTGCATATCCCTGAGAGCTCATCAATTCTTCAGCAGAAAACTATTCCTACTGCAATCCCACAATGTGCTTTCATGGATCGATCAATGGTGTTGAGTGCTTACTGCAGTCCACAGCACTGTTCTAAGCACTGGGGAAAGCACAATTTAAGAGAGTTGGTAGAAATGATCCTTACCCACTAGGAGCTTACAGTCCACAGGACACGAAATTCTTAATCCAAGAGGGTTTCCCCAATCACGTCCTCTTTCCCCTTATTCCCTTTCCCGTCTGCATTCCCTGTCCTTGGATCTGTACCCTTTAAGCCCTGTTTATTCCCCCCACCCTCAGCCGCACAGAACATATGTCTATTCATTTAGTCAATCGGTCGTATTTATTGAGTGCTTACCGTGTGCGGAGCACCGTACTAAGCTCTTGGAAAGTACAATTCAGCAATAAAGAGAGACAATCCCTGCCCACAACGGGCTTACAGTCTAGGGGTGACGGGGAGAGACAGACATCAAAAAAAGTAAACAGACATCAATATACATAAACTGAATTACACGTATATACATATATACATAAGTGCTGAGGGGCGGGGAGAGGAGAAAAGGGAGCGAGCCGAGGTGACGGGGAAGGGAGGGGGAGCTGAGGAAATGGGGGCTTAGTCTGGGAAGGCCTCTTGGAGGAGGTGGGTCTTCAGTAGGGCTTTGTTCCTTCACACCAGCAACAGGATCCACTGTTCCTGTTGGATCCAATGATCCAATCCATATATATGGAATTTAATGTCTATCTCTTTCTCTAGACAGCAAGCTGCTTCTAGGCAGGGAATGTGTCTACCAACTCTGACGTCTTGTACTCTTCTACTGCTCTGCCCCTAGGAAGAGCTCAATAAATATCACTGATTGAATAGAGAGTTCAGGGAATAGATCATTCAGGATTATCATATGCGATTATCCAAATTGTGACAAGGTGGTGGTAAACTGGGTGAAACAGATGTACAGCTCATACTGAAGGCACATACAAAAGATATCAAAAACTTCCAAATAATGTCTGCAACAACATGTACATTTCTCAAGAGGGCATTTAGAGGAAAGGTGAATGAAAACCGGTATTAGCTCAGTGCTGTAGGTTAAAGAATAACCTATATTATACAACTAAAATGTGCCCAAATAAATGATTTTTCTGAGGAAAATGAGCATAAAATTTACAATCCAACTACTTAAAATGTTTACTAACCAAAAATTTCTTTTGTGTTTTTTAACCTGGCTCCGCGAAGCAAGAGACTTTCAGGACCCAGTGGTCTAAAAAGAAGAAAATAATCACTTACTGAACAAGCCAGTACAATTTTGAGCTGAAATATCAAATCAAAAGGTGCTATGCAATGAAAGTTAAAATATCTTTTACCATGTCTTTAGTAAACAGTACCAAAATCGTTAGAAGCAGAAGATGTACATAATAAATATATAAATGGGATTCTGGAAAATAAAAAAAATTATTTTTGCCTGACAATTTTCTTAGGGATCACTTATGAGAAGGGCGGTTAGGATTTCTTTTCAGCAGCATCCAAAATCTTAAGTCTAATCACGTACTTGCAGCTAAAATTTGTATTTTGTGATTGCAATTATTTGTAGTAATAATAATTGTAGTATCTGCTAAGTGCTTCCTATGTTCGAAGCACAGTACCAAACGCTGGGGTAGATATAGGATAATCAGGTCCCGTATGGGGTTCACAATCTAAGTAGGAGGGGGAAGAGGTAGTGAATCCCCATTTTGCAGATGAGGGAACTGAGGCACAGAGAAGTTAAGTGACTTGTCTAAAGTCAAATGGCAGACAAGTGGCGAAGTCCAAGATCATCTGTACTAGCTCGAGCGGGCCCCAGGAATTACAGCCTGAGAGGCTGGATTCAGAGACAGAGAATGGCAAGAAGATGGGCAATTGGGACCAACTGAGGCAGGCCAAGCCCGTCAGCCGAAAAGCTGAGCGGGTCCAACCAAGACCCTAGAAATAGCAGGATGGTGCATGGTGCATGGCACAGAGGACTCAATATGGCCAGTGGAAAGAGCACGGGCCTGGGAGACAGAGGATGTGGATTCTAATCCTGGCTCTGTCACATGCCTGCTGTGTGACCTTGGGCAAGTCAACTTAACTTCTCCGGGCCTCAATTACAGCATCTGTAAAATGCGGATTAAGACTGTGAGCCCCATGTGGGACCGACCCAACTATCTTGCATCTACCCCACAGCTGAGAACGGTGCTTGGCACACAGTAACCGCTTAAATACCACAATTATTATTATCATCACTATTGTCGTTTAGACTGGGAGCCCGTTAATGGGCAGGGATTGTCTCTATCTGTTGCCGAATTGTACATTCCAAGCGCTTAGTACAGTACTCTGTACATAGTAAGTGCTCAATAAATACTATTGAATGAATGAATGTTTAAAAATTAGCAAGGAGTGAGGGCCTGGGAAAGAAAAGGCGAGGAAGGGACCGCAGTGTCTTCTGACACTTCAACACTTCTCAGTCTCCTAAACACTGGGAGACCATTAGAAAAATTAGGTTATTGATCTTTATCAACCAATCAGTGGTATTTATCAAGCACTTACTGAGTGTAGATCAATGTTCTAATACAGTAAAACTGGTAGATATGATTCCTGCCCACAAGAGGCTTACAGTCTACAGGGGAGGCAGACATTATACATGAGAAGAAGCACGGTGTAGTGGATAGAGCACAGGCCTGGGTTCTAATCCTGGCTCCACCGCTGGTCAGCGGTGTGACCCTGGGCAACTCACTTCACTTCTCTGTGCCTCGGTTACCTCACCTGTTAAACGGGGACTGAGACCGTGAGCCCCATGTGGGCGTGCTCAGCACACGGTAAGCACTGAATAAATACGACTGAATGACAGGGACTGTGTCCAACTCGATTTGCTTGGATCCACCGCACCACTTAGAATAGTGTCTGGCACATAGTAGGCACCTGATATATACCATGATTATGAAAGTAAATTACAGGTAGGGGTAAAAGATACGTATATAAGTGCTACGGGGATGGGATGATAGCAAAGTGCTTGAGGGGTGCATAGCTAAGTGCATAATGGTGGATGGAGGAAATGAGGGTTTAAGCAGGGAAGTCCTCTTAGAAATCAGATGGGCGTTTCATTTACAGGACTAAGCTCTAACCAATTTTAATTGGCAACGAACAGTACTATAAATACATTCCCTCCAGTTCACAATCTCTATAGATTCTACGGCAGCAGCGTGACCTAGTGGAAAGAGCACAGGCCTGGGCATCAGCGGACCTGAGTTCTAATTTGGGCTTCACCACTTTTCTCCTGTGTGATCTTGTGCAAGTCACCTACTTTCTCTTTGCCCCAGTTCCCTCATCTGCAAAATGGGGATGCAGTACTTTCTCTTCCGCTTACTTACACTGTGATCTCCATGTGGGACTTGGTTATCTCGTATCTACCCCAGTGCTTAACATAGTGCTTGGCACATAGTAAGCACTTAAAAAAACACAATTATTATTATTATAACACTGACTTGGAGTTCTACAATGAGTCTATCGCCACTTACTGAAGTAACAAAATACTCTACCGTGATCTAATTAAGCAATTTTCCTTTTTCTCAATTACATGACTGGTTGCCTCTTCGGACAATTTCCCCCACCCTAAAAACCTAGGTCACTAAGTTCCCCCTCTTTCTCACAGGAGTGCTTTTTTTTTTTTTTACTTACAAGGTGACCTTGGGCAACTCATTTCACTTCTCTGTGCCTCAGTTACTTCAGTTACACTTACACTTACAATGCCAGGCACTCTACTAAGCACTAGAGTAGAAACAAGAATGGACACAGGCCAGGCCCATATGGGGCTCAAAATCTTAATCCTCATTTTACAGATAAAGTAACTGAGGCACAGAGAAGTGAGCTGCCCAAGGTAACAGAGTGATAGAGCCGGGATTGGAACCCAGGCCCTCTGCAACTCAGTCCTCTGCCCTTTCCACTTGGCCAGCTGCTTTCCAGACTGCTCTGCGCGAGGAGTCATCAAAGACTAAAATGTAATTTGATAATGCAAACGTAGCAGGTGATCCTTACCTTACAATTTCTTCCATCTGGTGGTTCACTGTTATTCTTCCAACAAACCTATCAGCGAAAGAAATTCATTACAAGAATATAAATATGTAGAAGTCTCCAAATGTTGGAGTCTTTGTATTTTCTTCACGTGTAAATCTGGGGAATCCCAGCTATAGATATAGAGTTTGATCCACATATTAGCAGCTATAAAAATAAGAATCCCCTCCCTCACCCATTGGTGCCCGGCACCAAAAGGTAATTAAAAGTGGTCAAAAGGAAATCAAACAATGGGCTTAAAAGCAGTCTAACAGCATGAGTTTGTGAATATGAGAGAGAGAGAGAGAGCACGCATGCTCCTGAGATTGCTTGACATCCATTGCCTGATAAAATAAAACCACCTTCGGCGTTGCTGATAGGAGACTCAAATCCATTAGAATTTATGAACTGGGCATTAGAGACTGTGAGTAACGATCGGATAGCTCCAAAGGACGGTGACGCAATGAGAATGATTGGAGTGGGAAGTGATTTTACTATTCCCTAGAACGGACCCAATCTGAACACAAATTATGTTTGCTCTTTCCATGTCTGTCACATTCAGTAGCGCGGATCACAATCTGGTCGCAAATGACCCCCCCCCCCCCAGCGCTCAGAACAGTGCTTGGCACACAGTAAGCTCTTAACAGATATCATCATCATTCAGGCTAAGATCATGTCTGCAATAGAGAGTGAGATACCATAATTTCTACAATGCAATCTTTCTGCTTTCCCCATGAAAATAATAAAGAGGATGGCATCTTTGAGATCCTTTGCAATATTTCAGTGGTCCATATGTTGAGGAAGAATTTGTTCAAGTGCTTAAGCAGGGTGACCTCTCCAGATCTGCAGACCAAAATTCAATATTTCAGCACTTACTCGACAACATAGCCACATCTGCATTTTCTTCTTACTACCTGTCATTTATTTTGTGCCACCATTAGATTCTGAACTCCTTGAGGCTAGCAATCAATCTTGTCTATTTCTAGTGTATTTTCCTAAACACCAAATAGTGCTCTGCCTACAGTAGTAACCCAATAAATATTATTTGTTGACTGACTGGTTAGGATTGCATAATGGAGAGTCACTGGATGTTGAGAGAGGTTGCATGTGAGTGTGAAAGTTTTTGCATTAATATTTGGGAAAGGCAATACAGGAGAACAAAACAGGGGATGCAAGAGAGAGCAAAATAAAGGCTAATGTTTTGAAAATTGGCAAATTCCAAACCAAAGTGCAAATTTAAAAGTGGAAAATTGGTAAACCCTACTATCAGGGTTTAAGGAACGGAGCGAGAAGATGGGCCTACATTTGAATGCCAAGAAAACAAAGATCATGACAAATGAAAGTTTTAACTCATTTGTGATGGATGAAGAGAAAACTGAAATATTTGACAATTTTCTCCCCTCCTCAATTTAAAGGAACTAATAGTCAAGAAATATGCCAAAGATTAATGTTAGGAAGACTTGCTATGAAGAGCCTGGAAAAAGTCGTGAAACATGCTGATGTTATAACTGTCATAAAAATACCAACGGTCACTTTTACGGTGTTTCCGGTGACAACGTATGGATCCGAAAGCTGGACAATGAAAAAACAGGACAGAAAGAGCATCGGCTCTTCTGAGATGTGGTGCTGGAGAAGGCTTTTTGTGAATACCGTGGAACGCCCGAAAAACAAACAAATGAATTTTGAAGCAAATTAAGCCAAAGTGGTCTTTGGAAGGCCAAATGACTCGACTTAAATGAGCATATTTTGGACACAATCAGGAGGACTAATTCTCTGCAGAAGACACTAACGCTATGAAAAGTCCAGGGAAAACGTGGAAGACGCAGACCAGCAGCTAGATGGATAGAAACCGTAACAACGATGAGGGAAGAACCATTAACGAGGTTACGGATTATGGCAGAAGACTACGTTCTGGAGAAGATATAGCCACAGAGTCGCTATGAATAGGAAACAACGCGACGGCACTCGATAATAATACCTATTAGTTTACAGAGAACTGAATTACCATTTTTTCCATCTGTTTTCAGTGGATATCACATTTATTCTACTTAAACTTTTTTTTAAAACTATAAAGCAATAATTGACTTTAAAAGTATGCTTTAGTCTGATGTATTATCTTGTACCTCCCTCCCCGGTGCGTTATTAAACCTGAAATATAATCATTACATGTTTTAAAACAAGGCATTACAGTGGATACCTGTACAAATCCGCTTCTGGTTGCTGACATTCTATTACAGCGATAAGGGTATCCAAGTTGGCAACTGTCTGTAATACTGCTGTTTCCGGGACTGCGATGTGTGTCTGAAAATCAAATATTTTGAGTACAGGTCAAGATCCCGGAAGACTCGCTAACTTAATTGAGAAAAGTTCATCAATCTCTCTGCACATACAGCAAAACCCTATTTTGCTCTAGCGAACTAATGTTCATAATAAGAATCCTAACATACGAGCAGATCACTCAAAACCGAGAAAGCTTTTGGAAGATCATGCTAAATTTGATTTTCACTACATGCGCAATTGAGAATCTGATCATACCAGATAGGGCTATTCTAAGAAGTCGGGTTATATCCAAAAAGAGCCTGGGCTTGGGAGTCAGAGGTGGTGGGTTCTGATCCTGGGTCCGCCACTTGGCAGCTGTATGACTCTGGGCAAGTCACTTAGCTTCTCTGTGCCTCCGTTACCTCAACTGTAAAATGGGGATTAAGACTGTGAGCCCCGCGTGGAACAACCTGCTTACCTTACCCCAGTGCTTAGAAGAGTGCTTGGCACATAGTAAGCGCTTAACAAATACTATAATTATAACACTTGGCAATGTCCTTCATACTTGAAGATCCCACTGATGGTAGGATTCCCAGGTGAGTGTAGGTGTGGATGAAAAGGCCAAAACGGACCCCACGTACTCAGTGACACTGCGCGCACACAAAGCCATCTTTTAGCGTTTCGGGGTCTGCTGCCATCTTTCACTCCTGGATCCTTTTTGCACAATCGTTATGAAGCGTCTTCTCACAAAGAACACTTTCTCAACTGCAGTGTGACTTGCTAGTCAATCTGTGACAACTGAGTCCCAGTTTTACGCTAGATTAGAGAGTTACCTGAGGATCTGTCTTATGTTATTAACAAGTCTCCTCTTTCTGCTTTCAGCTTCCCAATTTCCATTCACCCCACGGCAGCCGTTCTGGTGATCTACGCAAGTCCATTTTCATCACATTTCCCACCCACTGCAGCTGTGCTGTGGGGACAATAACTTCAATGTTGGGTGACTTCATTCCGGACTTAACTGTTTGTGATCCTATTGTGCCAAGTACGTCAAACGCTGCAAGTGATGGTGACAGGACCGGTCCAAAAAGTTGGATTTGATTTCCAGGGGTAAGCCATATCTCATCATTCTAAAAAAGAATCTAGTCGGAAACCTGATCGATACCGTATGGCTACCACATTCTGACAGTCTCCCAAAGCTACTCTTCTTGATTTGAATATAGTCAGTGCATTTCCTTGGTAAAAGAATTCCACGGCGGTCTTTAGCTCTGGGCCGCCAATATAGATTTTGGGTTCCGTGTGGCTTCCCTGAAGCAGATGACATACTATCTCGGTTTCCGTTCGACTTATGATCAGCCCGTAATTTCTTGGTGACTCAGAGGAGCAGTTTACAATCATTTGCATATGATCTTGGGGTGGGCCCCTAGGGAGCAACAATTTGCTTATATGAATTCTGGAATGAGTATCTCTAAGACTTCGAATGATCTTCGAGGTGGGGGAATTGCCCGGAGGAACAGAGCATTTTCTAAAACCTGCCACTCTTGTGGCGTCCTACGTAGCTACGTAGAATAAATTGAATGAAACACTGTAGGCTCATTGTGGGCAGGGAACATGTATACCAACACCCTCCAATCCCCCAGCACTTATGGACACGTCTTTAAATTAAAAATTATTGATCGTTTCTTATTATCTGTCTCCCTCCCTCTCTGTAAGCTTATGTGTCCGCTAATTCTGTTATATGGTACTCTCCTAAGTGCTTAGTATAGTGCTCAGCACACAGTAAGTACTCCATAACTATGATTGACTGATGGAGACCAGCCTACCAAACATCCCTACTTTACCCCAGCAGAAGCAGCATGGCTCAGTGGAAAGAGCCCGGGCTTGGGAGTCAGAGGTCATGGGTTCGAATCCCGGCTCTGCTACTTGTCAGCTGTGTGACTGTGGGTAAGTCACTTCACTTCTCTGTGACTCAGTTACCTCATCTGGAAATGGGGATTAAGACGGTGAGCCTCAGGTGGGACAACCTGATCACCCTGTATCCAGCCTAGCGCTTAGAACAGTGCTCTGCACACAGTAAGCGCTTAACGAATACCAACATTATCCCACTGGCAATGGGGAAAGGATGAGACACAGTGAGCCATGTCGTTACCACTCAGCCTCGGAAATGGAATGATCTTTTCCGGGCATACAAATATTCTCTAGACTGTAAGCTCGTTGTGAGCAGGGAATGTGTCTGCTTATTGTTGTATTGTACTCTCCCAAGCTTTAAATATATGCTATCCACACAGTAAGCGCTCAATAAATACAACTGAAAGAATGAATGAATAGAGGTCTCGCTCTTTACTCTTCTCCTACACCTGATGTGCTGCAAAGATCACCTTCCATGAAGTGGAGCAATGCTGTGACTCTGGAGCAGTCATTTGACGGTAGTCATCTAATAATAATAATAATGATGTTGGTATTTGTTAAGTGCTTACTGTGTGCAGAGCACTGTTCTAATCTGTACCTGATCCAGGAGTACTGTGGCTAGGATTTTTATTGGCTCTATCTTATTTTTCACCTTTCTTCTTGAAGCTAATGGGTTTTTTAAATATATTATTTGTTAGGTGCTCACTATGTGCCAGGCACCGTACTAAGCACCGGGGTGGACACCAGCCAATCAGATTGGACGCAGTCCACATCCCCCACGGGGCTCACAGTCTCAATCCCCATTTTACAGATGAGGTAACAGGCACGGAGGAGTGCAGTGACTTGCCCAAGATCACACAAATGGGGTTAGAACCCAGGTCCTTCTGACTTCCAGGCCCATACTTCCATTAGGCCACGCTGCTTCTCTCTTTCCTGTCCCATGGAAAGATAGATATCTTTCTTACCTTTCCCATCCCAAGGAAGTACCTGTGGAAGTCATCTAAGTGTTTATGTACGGTGTCACTTCCACGCTTGTAGATTCAGTCATTCATTCTATCGTATTTATTAAGCGCTTACTGTGTGCAGAACACTGTATTAAGAGCTCGGGAGGGTACGATACAACAATAAACAGAAACATTCCCTGCCCAAACCGAGCTTACAGTCTACTGTTACGTGATCAGGTCCAGGAGCTTAACCATTTTTCACGTCTCTCACTGCAGGAGAGCTAGTGTGTAGTTTGAGAGAGAGTAATATAATGCGATCTGGCTTCCCTAACATTTTTTACAATATCTTCTTACTCTTTCCCAAGAGGTTAAAAACAACTTTATTTTGCATTTTCAGAAAAAGAACAAGCTGAAGTGTGCAAAACCAGAAGTCTAATATTTCAACTACCACTCAGGAGTGACGTTAAAATGATTTAAAGCATGAGGATAGAGCCTGGATGTCAGAAAGACCTGGGTTCTTTGCCCCTCATCTGCTGTGTGACGCTGGGCAAGCAATTCTCTGTGTCTCAGTTACTTCAATTGTAAAATGGGGAGTAAGACTATGAGCCCACTGGGAAAGATACTGCGTCCGACCTGATTTTCCTGAATCCACACCAGCGCTTAGTACAGTGTGAACTCATTGTGAGCAGGGAATGTCACTTTTTATTGTTGTAGTGTACTTTCCCAAGCGCTTAGTACAGTGCTGTGCACACAGTAAGCACTTGATATGACTGAATGAATAAATGGCACAGAGTAGGTGATTAATACCGCAATTACTATTATTTAAATTATATGAGCACCGAAGACAGAGATACTAGTTTTCCTAAAAAGAAGAATTTACATATTCTGTAATTTGGAATGAGGTGAATCTACATTCAGAGTGATCCCACTAGAGAAGAAGCCCATTCTTTTATAATCATTCGAAGTGGATGACATTAAGAAAATGGTTTTTTTTTCCTTTCCAGGAAAGTTTAGTCCTAAAAATGACTTTATGTAAACAGTCGGGGTTCAAATCGATCAATCCATCAATGATATTTATCTGGCACTTACTGTGTGCAGAGCGCTAAGTACAATCCAACAGAGTTGGCAGAAACGAATCATTCCCACAAGGAGCTTACGGTCTACAAGGGGAGACACACCATAATAATAACAATGTTGGTATTTGTTAAGCGCTTACTTTGTGCAGAGCACTGTTCTAAGCGCTGGGGTAGATACAGGGTAATCAGGTTGTCCCACATGGGGCTCACAGTCTTAATCCCCATTTTACAGATGAGGTCACTGAGGCACAGAGAAGTTAAGTGACCTGCCCAAAGTCACGCAGCTGACAAGTGGCAGAGCTGGGATACGAACCCATGACCTCTGACTCCCCAGCCCGTGCTCTTTCCACTGAGCCAAGCTGCTTCTCGATAACATAACCATAACATAAATTACCGATATACAAACCTTAAGGTTGGTTTCTCCATCCAAGCTAGCAGTAGTAACATGACACGTGCCATCCATTCTATCCGAAGATAGAAGCACCAAATCAACAGGGAAAGTTTCATCTTTGGCTACTCTGACAATATCACCCACCTGTGAAAATATTGGAAAGGGAAATATTACTTTGATTACTCAGATTTAGAGCCCCACGTGGGACAGGGACAGTGTCCAACTTAACTTGTATCTACCCCAGCGCTTAGAACAGTGCTTGGCACATAGTAAGCACTTCACAAACAACATAATGAGCGGACTTAAAAGGAACAGGGTTAAGCATTAGTGTATACATCAATCATTCCACGGGCTTTTACGGATATTGCATGCATCAAGTCAGTTAACGACTCTGTTGGCAGCAGAAATAGATTATTTGCTGATGCATACCCTAATGTTTTTTGATCTAGTTTTTACAAGGCCACCGCTCCGAACAACATAAACCGGAGCTCCATTCACTTCATTGTCTGCTTTGTGCCTTAGCCAGTCTTCGTATCCCTGCGGGCATAAAAAGATCAGAAAAATAGGGCATTTTACAATGTATTTTGAAAAATATATGGTAATAGTTATAAAATGAAGTCGATCTCAATGACAGCAGTTCACTTTTACTAAAACATAGCTGTGGAAGACGTTAACCAATTGGAAGGTTGATATCGAACGCAGATGTTGATATGTACGGCCGACCCTGGTTTATCTATCTTTGACAGTAGGGGTTGTGATCAAATAAATACACAGATGATACAGAAACCTCTTTTGGAAAAACAATATCATTCTTCAACTTCTACTGAAGTTGCAAAATTGATCCTTTTCCGTTACACTGGCTTTAATTTCCCTATTCCCCTCCCACTGGAAGTGCTAACGAGCAAACGGACAGACGAAATGACGGATGAAACGACGGGAAACTGATTTAGAAGACGCAAAAATAAATGGCCCGGACAGTCCAAACGGAGCAGTCAGTCCATGGAAAATTAACAGCTGTCTATAAGAGGAAAAGTAAGGAAAGCTATCGCAACTCACACCATAATGGAAAATTCACACCTGTAAATCAATTTTGATATTGGCATGGAAAAATCTTTCTCTTTACATTGCCAGTCCTTCACCATCACTAATTACTGGAAACAGTTCTACAAACATAACAACAGAGTCCCATTAGAGGGAAAGTAACAGGAAATGAACAGTCTTGGAAAGTCTCTTTTGATGAAATAGGCTAATGTAACAGGACACAAAACAATTTACAACACTGCCTAAGAGAAAGCCCAAAACCACACTTCATCTCATAAATCCCCAGGGATGAAGCCTGGGCCTGTGAGTCTGAGGACCTGGGTTCTAATCCCAGCTCTGCCACTTTGCTGTTTGACCTTGGGTTTAACTTCTCTATGCCTACATTACCTCATCTATAAAATGGGGATTAAGACTGTAAATCCCGTTTGGGACATGAATTATATCCACCTCAATTAGCCTGTATCTATCCCAGCGCTTAGTTCTGTGCCTGGAACATAGTAAGCATTTAACTAATTATTATTAAGTGCTGTCTAGTCATTTCTGATTCATAGCGACTCCGTGGATATACTTCCTCCAGAACGTCCTGTCCTCTGCCATAATCCACAACCTTTCTCATGGTTCTTCTGTTATCACTGTTATGGTCTCTATCCATCTAGCTGCTGGTCTGCCTCGTCCACGTTTTCCCTGGACTTTTCCTAGCCTAAGTGTCTTCTCCAGAGAATTAGTCCTCCTGAGTATGTGTCCAAAATATGCTCATCTAAGTTGAGTCATTTGGCCTTCCAAAAACCACTGGTTTAATTTGCTCTTGAACTAATCCCATCAAAAAATACAATTAACTGAAGGATATTTTCTTCTTTGTGAGGGACCTCTTTTCTTTAAAGACTACTAGTCTGTAAATATTTCTGTAAAGTCTTTGTGGAGACTATGCTGTGGAAATCTTAAATCAAATGTAAGTACTACATTTGTAAGAGAAGCACCGTGGTAACATGCAAGATCACTCAAATGCCTCTGACACTTTTCTGCTGTATGGCCTAGAGCAAGTAACAACTTCTCTGTGCCTCAGTTTCCTCATCTGTAAAATGGGAACTAAGACCGTGAGCCTCTTGTGGGACATGGACTGTGTCCATTTGGATTAGCTTGTATCTATCCCAGAGCTTAGTACGGTGCCTGGCACACAATAAGGGCTTAAAAACATTCCTAGGCTTTACTTACAGTGTAATTTATTTTAATGTCCGACTCCCCGGCTAGACTGGAAGACTCCTTGAGGAAAGGGATCAGTACAGTGCCTTGCACTCAATAAATATCAATAATTTATGTAATTGCCCACTGTACTTAAAGGAGATGAGACTGATGGTGCAATTCATTTATGAACGTGTGTACGGCTTAAAAGGCCAGAGTAGGACCCGCGGTTCTGACCACATACCTCTGACTGATCCCCACACAAAGACAGTCTCTTACAGTACTCACATATTAGTTATTTGCTGTGCCTGTTGCAGTTTCACTTTTTTTTAAAAAAAAATTTATTTTGGTTTTTTAACATGGTACTTTTTACACGCTTACTAGGTGTCAGCACAGGCTCTGTGCTAAGCAATAGGGGAGATACAAGCTAATCAGCCCCCATACAGTTGCTGTCCCACATGGGGCTCACAATCTAAGTAGGAGGGAGAACAGGTATTGAATCCCCACTCTGCAATTGAGGAAACCGAGGCCCAGAGAAGTTAAGTGACTTGCCCAAGGTCACAACACGGGAGGCAAGTAACATAGTCGGAATTAGAACCCTGGTCCTCTGGCTCCCAGGCCCATGTTTTATCTTTAAAACACGGCCAAGCTGCTTCTAGCTGTTGCTTCTGTTCAGAGCTGCTCCTTTCTCGATTACAGTGTGCCAGGCTGGTCTTCCCGTGCCAATCGATTGCCAGTTTTCTGTGGTTGGCAGTATTATCTGAAGCCTTCCTAACAGCACCCTCAAAACATTTCCTAGCCCTTTTGGTTTTTTTCATTCTCCCAACTTCAGCTTTCTATTCCAATCGTACTTGGTGAGCACTAACTGGGTGCAAAGCAATGTACCAAGCGTTTGGGAAAATACGATACATTCCCTGCCCATCTATGCTTTATCCTATTGATGCTACGGAATGGACTGGATAGGACGTCTAGCAGAAGTGCAATAGGTGAGCTTACAGCCTGCCGTCCACACGGTAGAGGTTGGGGTAGCCTCCTCTTGTCTGTGCTCCCCATACGGCACGGCTTTGTTGAGACGCACGGCTTCCATGCCGGGTGACTCACCTGACTCGTTTGTGAGTTTGTCTTGCCATATTTGATGTTGAGTGTTGCTCCTACGTGACACTGACGAAACTGCTCAAGAAGCCAGATACACTGCCTGTGGAATATACCGGGTCTCACAGACAGAGAAACGTTGGACAGCACTGTGTATCTAGAGAACTAGTTTGGTCAGGAACCTAATGACAAGTTGTCGCCGCAGTGTCTGAAAACCTGCCAAGGGGTAGGATGGTCTTGGTTGATTAAATTTTCTCCTTTTTTTTTCTATCATTGGTCATCTGATTGACAGAATTCTGGGAGAGCATTTTGCTGTGTGGCCACTATAGATTTAAGGTGGAGGGAATAGTGCAGGATGATATAATGTTCCCTTTTTTTTTTTTTTTTTTTTAAGACTTAGCAGCCCACAGTGACTGATCTGGCCAAGTGGTTTATAATCATTTGCATGGCTTCTTGGATGTGTGCCTCTAAGTCACAATCATCTATCTCCATACAGTAATTCTGGAATGGTTGTCTTTAAGCCTTCGGATGACACTCTAAGTGTGAGCGGGATTAATTTCTCAGAAAAATGTAAGTTAACTTCTGCTTCCGGGTCTTTGGCTTCATCTTCTTAGACTGTAAACTCCTGTATGCTCTCTAGACCGAAAGCTCCTTTGTGGCAGGTACTGTGTCCATCAACTCTCAGAACAGTGCTCTGCACACAGTAAACCCTCCATAAAAATGAATGATTGATCTTCTAGCATGACTACGTAGAATGGACTGGGCAGGCCCAGGCTCACTATGCATGGGACAACCCGATTATCTTGTATCTACCCTAGCACTTAGAACAGTGCTTGGCACACGGTAAACCCTTAACAGCTACCAACTTCATCATCACTAAGCATCGTGGCACAGTGGAAAGAGCACGGGCTTTGGAGTCAGGGCTCATGAGTTCGAATCCCAGCTCTGCCACTTGTCAGCTGTGTGACTGTGGGCAAGTCACTTAACTTCTCTGTGCCTCAGTTCCCTCATCTGTAAAATGGGGATTAAGACTGTGAGCCCCATGTGGGACAACCTGATTCCCCTGTGTCTACCCCAGCGCTTAGAACAGTGCTTGGCACATAGTAAGCACTTAACAAATACCAACATTATCATCTCTGCTTTATCCTACTGATGATGCCAGAGGTGAGTTTTCATTTCACGGGTTTCAGGAGAGTCTGAGATCATTCCACTGCTTATTTGTGTGTGGACCTGACACCCCAACCTGTACCTTGTGGCAGATAAAAAAAAAAGCCCCAAAACTGCATTTCCTTATTTCTCTACTTCCTTTTTTCTCACTCCCACATTGGGTCTAACCCAAAGCATGAAGCGCTGAGAGGAAGCATCTCGGTCTAGTGATATTTCATCAGGAGCAGGGGATGTTTTGAAAACATTCTAACAAATCGTTTTCAGGCAACGTGATTCTAGCTGCATTCTTCTGTAGTAAATTAGGGTTGAGAACAGAATAACCAGTGAAGAGTTTCTTAAATTGCTTCTTCCTGTCTACAGGTAAATCTGTTTCCCAAATTTACTTGAAGATAACTTTCCCCTAATTATACATAAAATAATTACACATTATTCAAAATATGGGGCATAATATCCTGGCGCTTAGTTTAGGACCTGGAACACTGTAAGCATTTAACAGATACCATCAAAAAATAAAATTAACCTAAGGATATTTTCTTCTTTGCGGAAGACCTCTTTTCTTGTAAGAATATTATTCTGTAAATAATTCTTCTAAGAATATTATTCTGTAAATATATTAAATGTAAGATAACTTCCCCTACTTATAAATAAAATAATTATGCTCTATTCAAAATATGGGGTGTGTAGTCTAATTCCATTTTCTCTTCCCTCCTGATTTATTCATTCAATAGTATTTCAATTCATTCAATAGTATTTATTAAGCGCTTACTATGTGCAGAGCACTGTACTAAGCACTTGGAATGTACAATTCGGCAACAGATGGAGACAATCCTTGCCCAATGACAGGCCCACAGTCTAATCAGGGGAGACGGATGGAAAAAACAAGACAACATAATCACGATAAGTAGAATCAAGACATGGATGGGCAACCACTGGAGGTCCTAGAGAGATGGGGAAATATGGACTGAACATTATTGTAGAAAAATTATCCAGGCAGCAGAGTGAAGTCTGAATCTAAGTGGAGAGAAACAGGAGGCAGAGAGATCAGGAAGGAGTGATGCAGCAATCAGGCAGAATAGTATAAGTGTGGTAGCTGTTTGGATGGAGAGGAAAGATTGGATTTTAGCGATGTTGTGAAGGTTGAATTGACAGGATTTGGTGAAAGACTGAATATGTCGGTTGAATGAGAAAAATGAGTGGAGGGTAACACCAAGGTTAAGGGCTTGTGAGTTAAGGTAGCTGGTGATGCTGTCTACAGTGATGGTAAAGTCAGGGGAAGGACGATTTACTATTTAACCACTTATTTCACTTGTTAGTGCTTATGTTCTACTCCCCTACAGAATGGGGATATTGTTTTAAGTATTACTTCATAAAGAGGATTCCTTCAGAAAGAGGTTATTAGAATTGTTAATCCCAGCTCTGCCACTTGCCAGCTGTGTGACTGTGGGCAAGTCACTTAACTTCTCTGTGCCTCAGTTACCTCATCTGTAAAATGGGGATTAAGACTGTGAGCCCCACGTGGGACATCCTGATTCCCGTGTCTACCCCAGCGCTTAGAACAGTGCTCGGCACATAGTAAGCGCTTAACAAATACCAACATTATTATTATTATTAACAATAATAATAATGATATGTTATGCATATCATCTATACCAAACTCTTGAGGTAAAGTCTAGGTAATCAGAGAGGAAACAGTCTCTTCCCATGTGTGGCTCGCAATGTAATATATTCGTTCATTCAACCGTACTTATTGAGTGCTTATTGTGTGCAGAGCACTGTACTAGTAAGCGCTTAACAAATAACATTATTATTATTACTAAGCGCTTGGAAAGTACAATTTGGCAACAGATAGAGACAATCCCTACCCAACAACGGGTTCACTGTCTAGAAGGGAGGGTAATAAATTTAAGTTCCATTAGTCAAAGCAAATAATGCTTCATACATAGTATATGGCATTACATAAAAATGAAGGATGTAAGTACATTTTCTTATAGAAAGACTCAGAGAGGAGAAGATGCAGGGCAGAGAGGGGAGAGCGATCAGAAAGAGGAGAGAGATTGGAGTAGGGGAGAGAGTGAGAATCTGATCTCAGCCCAAATTCAGCCAGGGAGGGGTCTGTTTGGCCCAACAGTTTTTAACATATAAGGATAGTGATGTAGCTTCCAATACAAGGAACTGAATTGTTCCAATAAGTGACGAGACAACTTCCTGCCTCAGGTTAATCATACTGAAATTTTAAGAGTTTACTTAAGAGACTTCCCCATTAATAAGCTCAGGGGCTTTTAAAAGTGCTCTCCCCAAATGCCAGCCATTTGCAATCTTCCATAATACAAGTGAAAGTATTTTTAAAAAAAAAAAACCAAAAAAATTTGTTTTAGAGTCTTCCCTCCCCTCACTCAGACCCGATTTGAGAAACTGACATCTCAAAGGACAATCTATCAGTTTTTGCTCTTTTAAGGAGACTTAAAACAGATCTCTCCTAAAACTCCAATAAAAAGCACAGGATGTACTCTGATTTTTTGGAGTTCTTAAATATGTTTAATATGGCACAAATGTGAGTTGTTTGATGAAAATAAATGCCTTTTAAAAGACAACCAATGCCGAAGTAAAATGGAAAATGGTGCTTATTACTTCTTTTAAAGAGGACAAATTCCGTTGAGAAGCTCTGAAAACCAAGAGGAAAGCCACCAATACACTGTATGTTGAAGCACAAAATTTTTGCACGGATCTGTCTACTACAGTTCTGTCCTTGAGACAGAACTATCTCATAAAGTGCTCATGAAGAACATTGTAAATTCTATCAGATCGACCTAAAAGACATTAAGCTATAAAACTGAAGTTCCTCAAAGAAGGGGATATGATGAAATCTATTTAGGTAGATTAGACTGTAAGGTTGTCCTCTAGAATGTAAGTTCGTTGTGGGAAGAGAATGTCACTGTTTATTGTTGTATGGTACTTTCTCAAGTGCTTAACAGAGTGTACTCTGCACACAGTAAGCGCTCGACAAATATGACAATGAATAGAAACTGATTTTCTGTAACCGAAGCGTTTTTCTAGCTAAAAATACACACTTGTAACCTTAAAAAGTGGTTGGGGTTTTTCTAATGGTGAAAACCTTTCATTCCTGTTCATTTTCAACAAAAAAACCCATCTCTCCTTAAAGAGACTGAAAAGTCACCTGAGAAATATTATGGAAAACAGAATATTGCACTGCAGAACTTATTCCTATTGTGAAATCATTATCTCTATTTGGAATCTTTGAAATTCTGAGGTAAAGGAGTGCTCTTCATAATAGCAGACTATATAGATACAGATCTCCTTTACTGCCAAGTTGCTTGAACTATAAACTTTGCATTTTATATTGCTTTGTATTTAAATCACCTCATCTTTCCTATTGTATCTGTGGCCATACCCTTCCCCACCTTATTTTTAGGTTTTGAGCCCCTGGGGGGTCAGGGATCGTGACGATAAAACAATTGTTTTTATTCAGTGCTACTGTGTGCTGAGCAATGTACTAAGCGCTTGGGAGAGTATGACACAAACAGATTTGGTAGACATGTTTCCTGCCCACAAGGAGCTTACAGTCTAGAGGGGGAGTGAGACAATAATATGAATTACAGCTATGAACATATGTCCAGTGGGGGCGAGGTGAATAAAAGCCATGCATTCAAGTGAACTAACTCTCATCTAGGTGTTTTTCCCAGTGCTTAGTATAGTGCTCTGCATGCAGTAAGCTCTGAATGAGTACGATTCATACTACTATTTCATCAGGAAAAATGTGCATTCCATCCGCTTGAGGCTAACGATTTTTATTCCACTAAACATCCTCAGTGATAGTGGAAGAGTGCAAATTATAACAAATTATTTCTCTGGCTAAAATCGATTACAACTGTGTCAGAAGTCAGGAGATGGGTTGAACGGACTCCAGAGGTTTCTTCTAAATCTAGTTGCTTTCATTTTACGCACACTCATTTATACATTAACTATCAAATGCTATAGATTTATTTATAGCCCAAATTCACTTTCCACATTTATTTTCAGTTTTCCAAGAAATTAATATAAATTTTGATTTTGACCGTCATTTGAGATTTGCTCTCATTTTTTAATAATCCACACCAGCATTCATGTCCTAAAATCATTCTGCGACCTAATCAAACAACTAGAGATTACGTTATGACACATTTTCTGCTTAGTCCCTACATTCTCCGAAGCAAGGTCTGAGGACTGTTTTTAGACTCTCCCAAGTACGCCAAGAGCAGAATATTGATTGGCCAAGATTTTGATGAGAACCAAAGTTCAAAAGAAAATGGTTGTTAAAAGTCACATAAAAGTATCGTGAAGATTCTCTGGCTGCCGGATATTGAGTGAGATAGCCTAACTTAATTTTGTAATATTACAGGAAACAATTAAATTTGCTTCTTTATAGATATCGTGCTCAGGATCATTATCATTTTATCCTCACGATCATCGAAACGTTTACTGAGCCCCCATTTGCTAAACACTGTTCTAGGCGCTTTATGCAACAATAGAAGGCAAGATCCTTACCCTTAAGGAATTTATAGATTCATAGGAGAGACAAGAAAACACTAGCTGCCGACATACATAAGATAAAAACAAAAGCAGGTAACTAAGTAACTGAAAGAGATCATATCTCCTCCAAAAGGCCTCCGCGATTAGGCCCTCTTTTCATTCATTCATTCAATCGTATTTATTGAAGGCTGACTGTGTGCAGAGCACTGTACTAAGCGCTCGGAAAGTACAATTTGGCAACAAATAGAGACAATCCCACCCAACAACTGGCTCACAGTCTAAAAGGAGGGAGCTTTTCCCCAGCTCGCTCTCCCTTCTGAGTTGTCCAAGCATTTGGATCTGTGTATTTGCTCCTTAACCTCACAGCACTTATGTATAGATATCTTTAAATTATATATCATAAAATATTTATATTAATGTTGGTCTCCCCGTCTAAACTCATTGTGGGCAGGGGTCGGTCTATCACATCTGTGGCACTGTGCTCTTCCAAGTTCTTAGTAAAGTGTTCTGCACAGAGTAAGCATTCAATATAGACCGCTGATGATGATGATGTGAATAAATAATAAACAGAATTCTACATAAGTGATTAAATGACTTGGTAGGATAACACGCCCTGACATGACCAGGAAGGTGGGAAATACACACCAATACAGCATCCTCTAAAAAAATCCCAAAAAACTACTTCTGACTTAATTTATGGCAGTGACGGTGATAAAGGAACAAATCCATACCTGCTTTATGGCTGTTACAGTTATCACAAAGAACAGTGGAAGCCCACTAGTAACGGGACTGGTAGGAGTATCAATCATAAGCTGGAAAATATAAAGGATAGTAAGGAAATATTATACGCAGTTACATTTTAGGATCGTGTGCTTTCGAACAACTGTACGTGCATTCATTTTACAATTAATGGGAACCCCAAATTCAGATTACTCGAAGAATACACAATCACCATCTACTGGGACAAACGGAGGATCTTGGATATCAAGTGATGGGGCAGGGATGGTGTCTACAAACTCTACTGCAGGGCTCTCGACCAAGGGTTTGGGTCAGTGCTCTACGCATAGTAAGTGCTCGACAAATATCAGTGATTCATGGATTGTTCTGCCTTTGTGGGGGCCCAGACGTTAACAAATCTCCGACGGAAAGCCCTGGTCAGTTTGAAGAATCTTGTGTCGGATCCAACTGAACCGGTGCTGACACCAACTGAGCACTGGGACGAAGAGACCAGAAGTGCCACTGCTCCGAGGGGAGCCCAAAACCAGAGTGGGCTAGTCCACAGAGCGCGGGCTTGGGAGTCGGACGGATGTGGGTTCTAATCCCGACTCTGCCACGTGTCTGCTGGGAGACCCTGGGCAAGTTACTTAACTTCTCTGGGCCTCAGTGACCTCATCTGTAAAATGGGGATTCAAACTGTAAACAGGGATTGTGTCCAACTGATTTGCTTGCATCCAACCCAGAGCTTAGTACAGTGGCTGGCACATAGAAAGCGCTTAAATACCTTTTTTTTTTTTTTTTAAAAAAAAAGGGCCTTCATCCTCACTCCCCAAAAGGATGCTGTTCACCACAGGAACAGTTCCATAAGCAAGGCCATTGGGACCATAGCCATGTGCGGAGGCCTTCCAAGTTCGAAAAAGGAAGGAAGGTCAAAGGACCTAGGGGCAGGGAAAGGAGAGAGAAAAATAAAGGGGATGGGTCCAAACCTAACCCAAACTCAACCAAGTCTTTTTTGTCCCGGCCTCCAGACTCGGGCACGGAGTGTGGACTTGACCTTTCCCTGAATGCCCTTAACAGCCCTTGATAAGGACAGTATCTGATTCTAGGGGGAAAAAAAACCCTTTTGCTATTACTGAAGCAGCACGGTCTAGTGGAAAGGGAACAGGTTTGGAAGTCAGGGGACCTGGGTTATAATTCTGGCCCTGCCCCAGCCCTGTTGTGGGATCTTAAGCAAGTTACCTCTCTTGTCCCATCTGCAAAATGGGGATGCAATACTACCTATTGTCTCTCCTGCTTAAGACTGAGAGCCCCACGTGGAACAGGGACGGTGCCTAATTCTATGTTTTCCCCAGTCTTCGGTACACTGCTTGGCACATACTATGCAATTAAACATCACCATTATTATTATTACTGTTGCAAAAGTCAAACAACGGTTTTATCTCAATAAAGTCTTTCGTGCTACTTGTCAATCAACAGAAGATGATTGTGCCCAACTCTGAACTAATACAACACATCTCGTGGCTCAGGGGAAAGAGCACAGGTCTGGGAGTCAGAGGTCATGGGTTCAAATGCCAGCTCTGCCACTTGTCAGCTGTGTGACTTTGGACAAGTCACTTTACTTCTCTGTGCTTCAGTTACCTCATCTGTAAAATGGGGATTAAAACTGTAAGCCTCAAGTGGGACAAGCTGATCACCTTGTATCCTCCCAGTGCTTTGCACATAATAAGCCCTTAACAAGTGCCATCATTATTAGCTTCTGAATTTCAAAACTGCCCCACCTTTCAAAAAGAAAAACACTGGAATAAAAATTAATTAGAAGTTGACCATATACTTAATCAAGTATATCGATGCCGGTCTGGGTAAGAAAATTCTAGTCAGAAGGATTAAAATGGATTTAAAACAAGGTGGTAAAATAAGTTACACTTTATTTTTTTAAAGCTATCAATTTGACAACATGATGCTGTGTCAAAGCATACCAAAAATTATACTCGCGCTACACAAAAATAAGTTTTCTTTTCGTGATTTGAAGAGCTCTCAACTCAAATTAGCAGTGTATTTGGACAAAAATGATTTCAAATTTACCAAAAGACTATGTGTCACAAATGAAAGACATAAAAGAAAATATGTAAAAAATTAAAAACCAGGTCACATACTTGGACTGAATCAAAACTGCCAGCATGCCCCTAATCAGTGATGTTTCCATTTCCCTAAAATTATTTAGAGGTGCCCTCCTGCACCAAAAAAACCTAGAGAGAGTAGGCTAATACTCTTGGTTGCCTAGAAACAATTATTTTTTTAAAGCAACTCTGGACACTTGGTGGAGACCAGAAAGCCAGAATGTTTGGTTAATAAATATCAAATTTAACGAGCACTTACTATCTGCAGAGTACTTGGGAGAGGACAATAAAATTCGACACATCATCCTTGCCCTCAGTGAATCCAACCATGGTACTTACTGAGCGCTGTACTACGTGCTTGGGAGAGTACAATACACTACCGTTGATAAGCGTAATCCCTCCCCACAAGGAGCTAACAGTCTAGAGCAGGAGAGACATTAAAATACATTTCTCGAGACTGTAACATGCTTACAGTCTAGAGGAATGTGTCTACCAACTTGAACTGTACACTCAATAAATACCTCTGATTACAGGAGGGGGGGAAATAGGAGGGTATAACGTACACAAGGAGTTCACAGTTTAACAAAGTAACAGATACTAAAATAAATTTCAGGTGAGAAAGCGTGGACAATGAGTATAAAGATAGAGCGCCGTGTGAATTCCTCAGGGAGGAGCTGATGTGGAAGTACTGAAGTAGCAGTTGGAAGGAAACATATGATAGGAAGATGAAAGATTAATCAGGAAAGACCTCCTGGAGATAGGATTTCAGAAGGGCTTTGGAGATGGGGAGAGCAGAGGTCTGCCAGATGTGAAGTGGGAGGGAATTCTAATAACGATGGCATTCGTTAAGCGCTTACTATGTGCCAAGCACTGTTCTAAGTGCTGGGGGATTACAAGGTAATCAGGTTGTCCCACATGGGGTTCACAGTCTTAATCCCCATTTTACAGCTGAGGTAACTGAGGCCCAGAGAAGTGAAGTGACTTGCCCAAAGTCACCCAGCTGACAAGCGGCGGAGCCGGGATTAGAACCCATGACCTCTGACTCCCAAGCCTGGGTTCTTTCCACCGAGCCACGCTGCAGAAGGGAAGGTTTGAGCAAGCCACATTCATTCATTCAACCGTATTTATTGAGCACTTACTGTGTGCAGAGCACTGTAGTAAGAGCTTGGAAAGTACAATTCAGCAATAAAGAGAGACAATCCCTGCCCACACCGGCCTTACAGTTTAGAAGGGGGGAGGCAGACATAATAATGTTGGTATTTGTTAAGCGCTTACTATGTGCAGAGCACTGTTCTAAGCGCTGGGGGAGATACAGGGTAATCAGGTTGTCCCACGTGAGGCTCACAGTCTTCATCCCCATTTTACAGATGAGGGAACTGAGGCACAGAGAAGTGAAGTGACTCGCCCACAGTCACACAGCTGACAAGTGGCAGAGCCGGGAGTCGAACCCATGACCTCTGGCTCCCAAGCCCAGGCTCTTTCCACTGAGCCACGCTGCTTCTCATCAAAACAAGTGAACAGGCATCAACATAAATAGAATTATAGACATATACACATCAAAACAAGTAAAGAGACATTAATATAAATAAATAGAATTACAGATATATACATATATACACAAGTGCTGTGGGGTAGGGAGGGGGATCGAGCGAAAGGGAGCGAGTCGAGGGGAGGGAGAGCTGAGGAAAAGGGGGGCTTAGTCCGGGAAGACCTCTTGGAGGAGGTGAGCCTTCAGTAGGGCACTGAAGGGGGCTGGGGGGGAGAGTAAGATTGTCTTACTTATTGTAAGGACGGATGGCGTTCCAGGCCAGAGGTAGACGGCAGGATAGGTGAGATTGAAGCACAGTGAGAAGGTTAGCAGCAGAGGAGTGGAGTATGCGGGCCGGGATGAAGGAGAGAAGGGAGGTGAGGTGGGAGGGGGCAAGGCGATGGAGAGCTTAGAAGCCAACTGTGAGGAGTTTTTGCTTGATACAGAGGTCGACAGGCAACCACACTGGAGATTTTCAAAGCAGGGGGTGTGACATGCCCAGAACGTTTCTGTAGCAAGATAATGCAGGCAGCAGAGTGAAGTATAGACTGACTGAACATGAATGAGGCACAAGGAGTAGGATGGCTTAGGAAGAATGGAGGGAAATGGAGTGTTGTGAGACAGTAGCGCAAGGTAAGTCAGCAGGAGAGGATTCCTTGTCCAATGGTCACGAGCATCTGTTGGACGTGGAAAGGAATGGGCCACCGTTATCATTTCCACGCTATCATTTATTGTGTATGATCTGGCCTACCTCTGCTCTCCCCGTTTTCAAAGCCCTTCTGAAATCCTAACTCCAGGAGGTCTTCCCTGATTAATCTTTCATCTTCCCAATCATATGTTTCCTCCCAACTGCTATTTCGGTACTGCCACATCACCTACTCCCTAAGGAATTCACACCCCTCTCTATCCTTATATTCAGTGTCCACGCTTTTTCACCTGAAATTTATTTTGGATCGTTGATAGGGATTGTCTCTGTTGCCGAATTGCACTTTCCAAACGCTTAGTACAGTGCGCCGCACACAGTAAGCGCTCAATAAATACGACTGCATGAACCTATCTGTACCTGACTCCACGTGAAGTACTGACAATTCTGCCAGTAGAGCAAGCTAACGGAAATGAGGCATTTTCCCCTTCAACATACAAAATTTCAGTAAATATTCACTACAACTCATGATATAGCATATAACACTTACCTGAACCAAAAATATAATAAGAAAATAAAAATTTGCTACTCTTCTGAACTGTTCAAACAAATTTTTGGGAACAAAATTCCACACAGTATACTGCAAAAGAGAAAAAACAATGAATGAATTGTTAAAATTTTACATTTTGAAATTGTTAAAACCAATTAATCAGCAATCCAGAAAAGGACAGCCCGAAATCTCTTTCAACAAGCTCATAAATAAATACGCAACATTTTCAATTATTCATCAATCCATAATAATCTTATGGATTCTCCATGCATTTAATTTTCACTAAATTACAACTCAAAAGCACTCGTGAGGTTCAGAACTGCACAGCCAAGTAAATACAGATAAACATTATGGCAAGTGGCTACTGATCAATAGTTGGAATGACTCACAGAGGGAATTAATGGGTTTCAAATTTTTCTCCAACAAAGGGGAAGTGACGACTACGTTAACTGAAAAGCTGCTCCAAGAATACAAATGGCTTGAAAGATGATATGGAATTGTGCATGGCCAAGTGAGACCGACTAATTAGAAGTGGTGGTTCTAAAACCCAAGAAATCTATGAAGTGGAAGTATTTTAGGTAATCGGTGAAGAATAAAGGTTAGGCTGAATGAGCACCAATTCTCAAGAGAAATCATGAGGTACGACGGAGGCTGCAGAATTTATCTTTACAATTACTCTGGTTTGAATTAACAAAAGAGGAAAAGGAGCAGCATGGTCTAGTATAAAGAGCACGGATCTGGGAGTCAGAGGACCTGAATTCTAATCCTGGCTCTTGCTACTTCATTCATTCAATCATAATTGTTGAGCGCTTATTGTGTGCAGAGCACCGTACTAAGCACTTAGTGCAATTCAGTAAGAGAGCAAGACAATCCCTGCCCATGCTTGACTGCTGCGTGACCTTGGGCATAGCACTTAACTTCTTAGTGCCTCAGTTGCTTCATCTGTAAAGTGGGAATGAAATACCTGTTCTTCCCCAAATCAGACTGTGAGCCCCATTTGGGAAACAGACTGTTCAAGCCGATTTTCTCGTATATATCCCAGGGCTCAGTACAGTGCTAAATACATAGAAACAATTACATCCCACAAACCCAAACTCTGTGCTTAGTAAAATGCTACATACATAGAAACAATTACATCCCACAAACCCAAACCCTGTCCCGCCCCGTGACTTTACCATCACTGTATTCTGGCCACCATCCTTCCTGACTCACAAGTCTGTAACCTCGGCGTTACCCTAGACTCCTCTCTCACATTCAACCCACATATTCAATCCATCACCAAATCCTGCCGGTCTCACCTTCATAACTTCGCTAAAATCCACCTTTTCCTCTCCATCCATATTCATTTATTCATTCAAACAGATTTATTGAGCCCTTACTGTGTGCTGAGCGCTGTAATAAGAGCTTGGAATGTACAATTCGGCAATAGATAAAGACAATCCCTGCCCAACAATGGGCTCACAGTCTACAATTATTCATCTTATCCCACCTGGGTTACTGCATCAGCCTCCTTGCTACCTCCCAAACTCCTGCCTCTCCCCGCTCCAGGCTATACTTTACTCTGCTGCCCGGATCATTTTTACAGAACAAAAACGGCCTGGACACGTCACCCTGGTCCACAAAAACCTCCAATCGTTGCCCATCCACCTCCCTATCAAACAGAAACTTCTCTCCATTGGCTTTTATAGCAAGCACTCCGTCAGCTTACTCCCTCCTACCTCACACCTCTCCTTCTCCAACCCAGGCCGCGCAATACGCACTCCTAGTGCTAACCTTCTCACTGTGCCTCAATCTCACCTGTCTCGCTGCCGACCCCTGGCCCACGTCCTGTCTCTGGCCTGGATCACCCTCCCTCCTCTAATCTGACAATTACTCTCCCCGGTTCCCCGGTTTCAAAGCCTTATTAAAGGCACATCTCTTCCAAGAGACTTCCCAGACTAAGGCCCACTTTTCCTCATCTCCCACTCTCTTCTGCATCACCCTGACTTGCTCTCTTTGCTCTTTCCCCATCCCAGCCCCAATGCATTTATGTACATATTTACACTTATGTACATAGAGAAGCAGCATGGCTCAGTGGAAAGAGCCCGGGCTTGGGAGTCAGAGGCCATGGGTTCGAATCCCTGCTATCCTATTTATTGAGAGTTACCGTGTGCAGAGCACGGTACCGAATGCTTGGGACAGTAGCGTGGCTCAGCGGAAAGAGCCCGGGCTTCGGAGTCAGCGGTCATGGGTTCGACTCCCGGCTCTGCCACTTGTCAGCTGTGTGACTGTGGCCAAGTCACTTCACTTCCCTGTGACTCAGTTACCTCATCTGTAAAATGGGGATGAAACCTGTGAGCCTCACGTGGGACAACCTGATTACCCTGTATCTACCCCAGCGCTTATTACAGTGCTCTACACATAGTAAGCACTTAACAAATACCAACATTATTATATCTGTCACTTTATTTTCCTCTTTGCTCTTCCCTACTCCCAGCACCAAAGCACTTATGTACATATTTGTAATTTTGTTTATTTGTATTAATGCCTGTCTCCCCTCTAGACCGTGAGCTCGTTGTGGGCAGGGAATGTCACTGCTTATTGCTGTATCCTACTTTCCCAAGCGCTTAGTACAGTGCTCTGCACACAGTAAGTGCTCAATAAATATGACTGAATGCATTTCCTCCTGCCTTCAGGACATCTCTTTGAATGTCCCTCCACAACCCCAAACTTAAGATGTCCAAAACAAAACTCACATTCCCACCCAAACTCTGTCCCCTCCCTGACTTTCCCATCCCTACCGACGGTTCCACCAAGCCCATAACCTTCGTGTTATCCTCAACTCATCTCTTTCATTCAACCCATATAGTCACATATTCAATCTGTCACCAAATCCTGTTGACTCTACCTTCGCAAGATCACTAAAATCCATCCTTTGTTCTCCAAACTACCACATTAATCCAAGCACCTACCTTAAGGCGCCTCGATTACTGCATCAGACTCATCGCTGCCCTCCCTGCCTCCTGACTCTCCCCACTCCGCTCCATACCTCACTCTGCTGCCTAGATTTTTCCACAAAACAGTCAGTCCTAATTCCCAAGAACCTCTAGTAATTGTCCACCCTCCCCCGAATCAAAGAGAAACTCCTTTCCATCAGTTTTAAAGCACTCAACCACCTTGCCCCCTCCTACTTTACTTCACTGCTCTCCTACTACAACCCAGCCTGCACACTTCACTCCTCTAATGTCAACCCACTCACTCTTCCTCCATCTCGTCTATCTCACCACCGACCTCTCGTCCGCGTCCTGCCTCTGGCCCGGAACATTCTCCCTCTTCAGAGCCGACAGACGATCCCCACCTTCAAAAACCTATTAAAAACACATCTCCTCCAAAGGGCCTTCCCGGACTAAGCCCTCTTCTCCCACTCCCTTCTTTCATTCATTCAATCAATCACACTTACTGTGTGCAGAACGCTATACTCTGTGCTCGGGAAAGTACAATACGACAATAAACAGACATATTCCCAGCCCACAACCGCCATCATCTTGCACTTGGATTGGCTCCCTTTATTTGCCCCTTCCCCAGACCCACAGCACTCATGTTTATCATGTTTGAACATGTTAATGTGTTTATGTTATAATTCAACATTATTATTATGCATATACCCCCAATTTATTTATATTAATGTCTGTCTCCCTCTCTAATGATAATAATGGTATTTGTTAAGCGCTTACTATGTGACAAGCACTGTTCTAAGCAATGAGGTACAAACAAGGTAACCAGGTTGTCCCACCTGGAGATCACAGTCAATCTCCATTTTACAGATGAGGGAACTGAAGCACAGAGAAGCACAGAGAAGCCCAACGTCACACAGCAGCCAAGTGGCCGCGCTGGGATTAGAACCCACGACCTCTGACTCCCAAGCCCCTGCTCTTTCCACTAAGCCATGCTGCCTAATAATAATGGTATTTGTTAAGCGCTCACTTTGTGCCAGGCACTGTACTAAGAGCTGGGGTGGATACAAGCAAATCGGGTTGGACGCAATCCCTGTCCCGCATAAGGCTCACAGTCTTAATCCTCGATTTGCAGATGAGGTAACTGAGGCACGTAGAAATGAATTGACTTGCCCAAGGCCACCCAGCAGACAAGTGGCAGAGCTGGGATCAGAACCCACGACCTTCTGACTCCCAGGCCCACGCATGCTCTATACACTATGCAGTGCCTCCTCTAGACTGTGAGCTCATTGTGGGCCGAGAATGTGTCCGTTTATTGTTCTGCTGTACTCTCAATTGAGTTCAGTGCTCTGCACACAGTAAGCGCTCAATAAATACGACTGACTGACTGACTGACCGACTCGAGTTGGACAGGGCCTCGAGGGTGAACTGGAATCAGCCTTGGCCCTGCCCTGGCACGGCAGCCTGGCCGTAGGGTGGAACCAGAAGGTTATCTGTGCCAGCTGCAGCCCGCCCAGCAAGCCTGACGAGTTGCCTGGAGGTGACGGACGACAGATGGAACGGGCCCTGCGAGGACAGGTGCTCCCCAACAACGGGCTCTCTGAGGACAGGTGCTCCCCAAGAACGGGCTGTCTGCCTGGCCCCAATCGCCTTCCCATCTCCCCACTGTGTCGGTGTCACTGTTTTTCCTTCTCCCAGACCCTTCTGGGGTTGTTTTCTGAGCGCTATTTTGATATTTTAATTCCCAACCCCTGGGAGCCCCTCCCACGATAAGTCCCGGCGCTCAGAATTAAAAGGCGGCACCGCGGATGCCGATATCTTTCGGCAACTACCGTGACTTCTCTAGATTGTAAACTCATTTTGGGCCAAGAACGTGCCTACCAACGCCGCTGTGCTGTACTCTCCCAGGTGTTTAAGTGCAGTACTCTGCAGTAAGTGCTAATAAACACCATTCATTGATTACACTAGAAATTATCATTCAAACTGCACTTACAGTTGGGAAAACAAATTCAGTGTACACTTTTAGATTCAAATTTATGGACTCTGGATTCAGTGGTATTTACTGAGTGGTCACTGTGTGCAGAGCACTACTAATCCCTTGGAAGAGTACAATACAAGAGCTGGTAACCCACAAGGACCTTATCGTCTGGAAGGAATCGGGGGGAGGAGTTGCTTCTCCTCCAAGAGGTGCTACTGCTGCCTGTTTACTTGTTTTGATGTCTGTCTCCCCCCTTTTACACTGTGAGCCCATTGTGGGCAGGGATTGTCTCTCTTTGTTGCTGAATTGTACTTTCCAAAGGCTTAGTACAGTGCTCTGCACACAGTAAGCGCTCAATAATTACGAATGAATGAAAGAACTGGCTTGAACGAGTAATAAAAGGGGTCTACAGTGTTCCATTGCACTTTTCCCTCAAGAAGAGAGTTGGAGCGTAGAGGCAAAAATGTGCACTCAGGTCCACTGAAACACTGTAAGCAATGGAGCTTATTAATGTCTGCGGAGAACGGGCCAACTGGAAGGAATGGAAGGTCATTTGAACTTGTCTGTTAATGCTCAGGTCTGATGCTTAACTTTCTCTTTGCCGTCTTTTTTTTTTTAATGGTATCCGTTAAGCGCTTACTCTGTACCAGGCACTGCGGCAGGCACGAGCTAATCAGGTTAGACACAGTCCCTGTCCCACATGGGGTTCCCAGTCTTAATCCCCACTTTCAGATGATTTAACTGAGGCACAGAGACTCACCAAGGTCACACAGCAGACAAGTAGCAGAGGCGGGATTAGGGCGGCTGAGAGGATCAACCATGAGTGATAGAAAGTGGACTGAATAGCGGGTTCACAAGAAAAACACCAAGATGGGTGCGAGAGGACGGGACGGCCAGGGAAGGGGGAAAGGGATATAATTGTGGTATTATGCACTTACTGCATGCCAGGCACTGTACTAAGCACTGGGGTGGATATGGGAAAATCAGGTAGGACACAGCCCCGGCCCCACACAGGGCTCCCAGTCTCAATGCCCATTTTAAAGATGAGGTAACTGAGGCCCAGAGAAGTGAAGTGACTTGCCTAACGTCACACAGCAGACAAGTGGTGGACCGGTACACAAAATCTGACAGAATACAGCGTTGTAGAGTGAAGAAGGAAGAGAAAGAAAAAGGGGCTGTACACTCATTAAGGACAGGGAAGGTCTCTGTTATACCGTTGGGCTACACTCTCCCAGTAATAATAATAATGCTGGTATTTGTTAAGCGTTTACTATGTGCTGAGCACTGTTCTAAGCGCTCGGGTACACGGTAATCACGTTGTCCCACGTGAGGCTCACGGTCTTAATCCCCATTTTACAGATTAGGTAACAGACACCGAGAAGTTAACTGACTTGCCCAAAGTCATCCAGCTGATGGGTGGCGGAGCCGGAATTAGAACCCATGACCTATGACTCCTAAGCCCGTGCTCTTTCCACTGAGCCATGCTGCTTCTCGCACAGCCCTGAACACAGTAAGTGCTCAATAAATGTAACTGATTGATTGGGGAAATAGTAGAATGCCTGCAAAAAGAAGGGGACGGTAGTGAAAAAGATGGGAATAAAAGAGTGGGAAGGGAGAGAAAAAGAAAGAGCGGGGACAGAAAAGAGAGGGGGGAGAGAAAAGAGACGGGGGAGAGGAAAGAGGGGGGAGAGAAAAGAGACGGGGGAGAGAAAAGAGACGGGGGAGAGGAAAGAGAGGGGGGAGAGGAAAGAGAGGGGGGAGAGAAAAGAGACGGGGGAGAGAAAAGAGACGGGGGAGAGGAAAGAGAGGGGGGAGAGAAAAGAGACGGGGGAGAGAAAAGAGACGGGGGAGAGGAAAGAGACGGGGGAGAGAAAAGAGACGGGGGAGAGAAAAGAGACGGGGGAGAGAAAAGAGACGGGGGAGAGAAAAGAGACGGGGGAGAGAAAAGAGACGGGGGAGAGAAAAGAGATGGGGGAGAGAAAACAGCAGGGAAGGAGAGAAAGAGAGAATGGGAGAGAGAATTAAAAAAAGGGAAAAGCAAGGTTGAGTGGGAAGGAGGATGCCTAGGTCTATTTAGGACACTGGATGGGATCAAAATTTGGTCCCAAACATTCTTTCCTTGCCCAGCGATCTCAACTATGAATTGCAATGGGTTCTTAGCCCACCCCTTCAGAGTCCAGGGCTCTAAACGGAGGGGGTCCTTTTTTCATCCTGGAGTGGAATCAAGAGGCCTCCTTGCATGCCATCCTAGGTCACCTATCGCTCAGTTATCAGAAGACAGCTCAGTTCTGATCATTTTCAATATCTGAGAGCTCACTCTGTCAATTTGGCCAGTTTATAGAGGGGAGATCAACTGGGCAGGGACTTAGATAAAAGATTGCACTTTGTCAATTCATTTTTACCTCAGAGACAATTTAAAGACAATCCGATGGTATGAGCTGCATTCCGAACGGTTTTCTAGATAATTATTCTGTCATCAGCAATCCCTTTCCCCACTCCTACATTCACAGCCAAAAGATCAACTTTAGGCCAGCAAAAGTAGACCTCCTAAGACCACACAGTAAAACCCCTTCGCTAAGGTACACTGCACTTAAGTGACATATTTTGAACGATAAAGATGCGAATCCTTACCTTAGATGATATGATTCTGTTATCTGCAAATTTCTGTGGAATGTAATGGCCGTACTGAGGAAATCGATTTGCTATGTAAATAGTTCTTGTGTCACTTTGATGTGGTGGGTCAAAGCCCTAAGAGGGGGAAAAAAAGAGAACACGGTCAACAAGATATTCTCTAAATATAAGAATTAAGATTCAAGTTCTTAACCGAATATAACTCACATATTTACTGTCACCAAATCCTGTCAGCTCAACCTTCACAACATCGTTAAAATCCATGCTTTGCTCTCCTTCCAAACTGTTACCATGTTAATCCAAGCACTGATCCTATCCTTCCTTGGTTACTCTATCAGCCTCCTTACTGACTTCCCCGAGTTCTGTCTCTCCCGACTCCAGGCCACTTCACTTTGCTGCCCGGATCTTTTTCCTGCAAAAACGTTCAGTCTAATAATAATAATAATGTTGGTATCTGTTAAGCGCTTACTATGTGCAGAGCACCGTTCTAAGCGCTGGGGGAGATACAGGGTAATCAGGTTGTCCCACGCGAGGCTCACAGTTAATCCTCATTTTACAGATGAGGGAACTGAGGCACAGAGAAGTGAAGTGACTTGCCCACAGTCACACAGCTGACAAATGGCAGAGCCGGGAGTCGAACTCATGACCTCTGACTCCGAAGCCCGGGCTCTTTTCCACTAAGCCACGCTGCTTCCCCACTCAAGAATCTCCTCTGGACGCCCACCCGCCTCTGCATCGAACAGAAACCCCTTAACATCGGCGTTAAAGCACTCGCTCTGCCCCCTCCTACCTCACCTCGTTACTCTCCTACTGTAACCCTGCTGCACACTTAGCTCCTCTAATTCATTCAACTGTATTTATTGAGAGCTTACTGTGTGCGGGGCACTGTACTAAGCGCTTACAACAATCTACTCACTGTTCCTCAAACGCAGTTATCTTGCCACCGACCTCTTCCGCACCCTGCCACTGGCCTTTCTCTCCCTTCTGGCCTCATCGCATCCATCAGACAATCACTCTCCCCACCTTCAAAACCTTATTAAAAGCACATCTCCTCCAAGAGGCCTTCCCTAAACTCTAATTTCCTCTTCTCCCACTCCCTTCTGTGTCACACCCTTTATTCAGCCTTTCTACAGTTGTCCCATAGCACTTAGGCACATATTCTTTTTTTATTTACTTATACTAATGTCTGTCTCCTTCTTTAAAGGTATTTGTTAAGCACATACTATGTGCCAGGCACTGAACTAAGCGCTGGGGTGGATACAAGCAAATCGGATTGAGCAGTCCCTGTCCTCACAGTCTTCATCCCCATTTTACAGATGAGGTAACTGAGGCCCAGAGGAGCGCCCAAGGTCTCACAGCAGACAAGTGGCAGAGCCGGATTAAAACCCATGACCCTGTCACTCCACTCCATGCTGCTCCTGTAGACGTAAGCTCGATGGGGGCTGGGAACACGTCTACCAAGTCTGTTATATTGTACTCTCCCAAGTGGTTAAGACAGTGATCTCCACACGGTAAGTGTTCAATAAATACAACCGATTAAGTCAAATACTTTTTTGCCGGCTTTTCGTTCACAACAGTTAAACCAAATCCCTAACGGAAAGGCTGCCAAGGCCTACCCTGGCTTCTTTGGTAGCAATCACAACCGTAATATCTTCCTGTGATAACTTAAATGCATACAAAGACAGTAAATGACTACATGAGTTCTGGAGGACCGTTCTAGCCCTATGATTTTTAAAAAAGACGATCTTAGATGGGCAGATTTTCTCCTGCTCACATCTCCTCCTAGAAGCCTAAGCCCCCTAAGTCTTCATAATCCCTACTTGCTCTTCCTTCTGCATCACCTGTGCACTTGAATCTGAATCCTTAAGACCTTGATAGTCTCTTCCCTCTCAGCACTCACGTAGCTACTTTATATATCCTGCCATTTCCCGTTTGTAATTTATTTCCACGTCTGTCTCCCCCTCTAGACTATAAGCTCCTTGTGGGTAGGGATTAATTATAATAGTAATAATAATCATATTTGTTGAGTGCTTATTGTGTGCCAAGCACTGTTCTAAGCACTGGGGTAGATACTAAGCACTGGGGTAGATACAAGGTAATCAGGTTGTCCCAGGTGGGGCTCACAATCTCAATCCCCATTTTACAGATGAGGGAACTGAGGCTCAGAGAAGTTAAGTGGCCTGCCCAAGGTCACACAGCAGACAAGTGGTGGAGGTGGGATTGCAACCCACGTCCTCTGACTCCCAAGCCCGGGCTCTTGCCGCTAAGCCACGTTGATTGTGCCCACCAACTTTCATTCATTCAATAGTATTTACTGAGCGCTTACTATGTGCAGAGCACTGTACTAAGCACTTGGAATGGACAATTCGGCAACAGATAGAGGCAATCCTTGCCCAGTGACGGGCTCACAGTTTAACAACGCTAAAGTACTGCACTCTCCCAAGCATTTAGTATTGTGCTCTGCACACAGTAAGCGCTCAATCAATACCACTGGTTGACTGGAGTTCAAATGGGTCAAGCAAACCCGGGATAAAGAGAGTGGGTCATGAGATCGAAGGTCTCTATAAGGAAAAGGTCAGTTTTGCAAGAAATTGGGCCATTATGGCATGCTCTGATTTCCCCGGAATTTTTCGAGCCGAAAAAAAAAAATACCAGCTCACCTCACATTCAGCAATGCTTACTAAATGTGTTATGGCTCAGCGTTGTCTGCCCGTAACCACAGACTGCACCGGTTCTTCTTCCCGGTTGTGTCGCCATGCCTGCTGCTGGGAACGGCAATTTGGCTGACACAGTACGGATAATTCGCTGCAAACCCGCACCACTAACGCAAAAACAATCCAAGTGAATGCCCTTCCGGCCCTAGGGGATATCTTTCCTTTCTTTCGGGGCCCTCAAGCTCGTTATGGCCAGGGAACGTGTCTGCTAATTCTCTCGTACCGTGCTCTCCCAAGCACTTGGTACAGAGCTCTGCACATAGCAGGCGCTCAATAAATGCCACTGATTGATCTTTTCAGAGCTGTCTAAGGATCAGAAAAGGTGCCCTACGATATTGCCACGGACAGACCGTGCAGATGTGCGTGAGCGATTCTCTCTCAAAGACACGCACGTTCTTGGAAGCAGTCTCCAGAAGACTTCTCGACTACTAGAAAAAAACACCCCGCACCACTACAGGATATAATCTTGTCTAAAAATGGAGTCATTTCAACATAATGTCCAGAAGCTTCTGGGCTCGAGGTTTGGATGGAATTCATGCTAAACAGACGTTTGTTATTTCTTAATCTTTCCTAGTTAAGAAAGAAAATTATTTAGCAACATCTTAGTCATGTCTGAAATCGGATTACTAAACATGAAACAGATCCCCTTCTTCTGTAATGAGTTTCATGATTTAGAACAACATGTTCCCCAAAATAAATACCAGTATTGGCGCTGATTAGAAAAACTCACCATATATATTGGAAGATATGGAACTGAGTGTGATGAATGGCTGTTGACCCAAACCATCACACCTCGGGCTAGTTTTGTACTCCCTCAGTAATATGGATGAGGAGATAACAACAGTAGCATGGTTATTTACTAACCGAACAACACTTATAATCAATTAATCAATGGTATTTATAGCACTTACTATGTGCTAAAGGCTTGGGAGAGTACAACAGAATAAGGGGGCACGTTCCCCGTCCGTAAAGAGTTTAGAGACTAGAGGGGGAGACAAGCAGTGATATACATAATTTCTTTTACTGTATAATTTATATATCGCACTTGCTTGTAAACTCATTATGGGCACAGAATGAGTCAGCTAATTCTCTTGGACTGTACTTTCCCAAATGCTTAGAGCAGTGCTCTGCACACAGTAAGCACACAGTAAGCACTCAACCAATAGCACTAATTGGTGCAATGCACTGTACTAAGTACACTAAGTGCTTGTGAGCTGCAAAACAGAGTGACGTGAGCGTACAATTTACTGGGGGAGACAGACAAAATACTTACAAATGATCAGGGGAAATTACTGAATGTACAACTGAATGAACGTAAAGGAAACAGTGCTGAGGGTGGGTGCAAATATATTCATAAATGTTGGGGAATCATGGTATTCGTTAAGCGCTTACTACATGCAGGTATTGTACTAAGCGCTGGGATGGCTACCGGCAAATTGGGTTGGAGACGGTCCCTGTCCCTCATGGGCCTCACAGAATCGACCCCCACTTGACAGATGAGGTAACTGAGGCACGGAGAAGTCCAGTGACTTGCCCCAAATCAGAGAGGAGACAAGTGGCGGAGGCAGGATTAGAACCTATGACTTTCTGACTCCCAAGCCTATGCTCTATCCATTAGGCCACGACCTTGTTGATCTAGAGAGAAGCAGTGTGGCTTAGTAATAATAATAATAATAATGTTGGTATTTGTTAGGCGCTTACTAGGTGCAGACCACTGTTGTAGGCGCTGGGGGAGATACAGGGTCATCAGGTTGTCCCACGTGAGGCTCACAGTCTTAACCCCATTTTACAGATGAGGTAACTGAGGCACAGAGAAGTTAAGGGACTTGCCCACAGTCACACAGCTGACAAGGGGCAGAGCTGGGATTCGAACCCATGATCTCTGACTCCCAAGCCCGGGCTCTTTCCACTGAGCCATGCTGCTTCTCTAAATACTATTGATTTAAATAGTATAGAAAATAAGTCAACATGAACAACGTATAAGTACGAAGGTGGTAGGTGGGAGTATATGACCCATGAGGAAGAAAAATTCATCGGCAAAGTCCCCAGTTGGAAGTAGGAGTCGAGGAGTGCTCAGTACAGCTTTCTGCACACAGTAACCGCTCAACAGGGAAGCGGCAGAGCCTGGTGGAAAAAACCCCCAAGCCTGGGAGTCAGAGGACCTGGGTTCTAACCCAGGCTCTGGCAGTTGTCAACTATGTCACCTTGGGCAAGTCAGTTAACTTCTCTGGGCCTCACTTTACTCAACTGCAAAATAGGGATTCAAAACCCGTTCTCCCTCCTACGTCGACTGTGAGCCCCATGTGGGACAGGTAATGTGTCCGAACAGATTAACTTGTATCTAATCCAATGCTTAGACCAGTGTTGGCCGTGTAGTGAGCCGTGGGAATACCAAAATAAATAAATAAATAAATAAGTAGATGAAAACCACTGAATAGGAGGGCTTTGAAGATGGGGACATTTGTAGTTTGATGGAGTTGAAGTGGGGGAAGGGGTGGGAGGATCCAGACACGACAGAGGGTGATAGAGGGATCTGAAGTAAACAAGCTGAAAAAGAGACAGTGAGCAGGTCAGAATAAAGACTGCGATGGGAGAAGAAAGTTGATAGATACGAGAGGGAAAGCTGTTCCAAGTGCCTTAAAGACAGGGGTCAGGAGTTTCAGTTAAATACAGAGAAGACGGGGAAACTATCGAAGATTATCTGAGGAGTGGAGCGAGCCGTACAAAACAACATTTTAGGAAACCGATTCAGGCGGGGGGAATAATCATTTAATAAACCAATTCACTCATTCAATCGTATTTATTGAGCGCTTCCTGCGTGCAGAGCACTGCAGTAAGCACTTGGAAAGTACAATTCAGCAACAGAGAGAGACGATCCCTGCCCACAACGGGCTCACAGTCTAGAAGTATTTAATACCTGGGACAGTAGAAAAGATTTCAGACAGATTCCATCCCTCAAGAGCTTCCAAACTAGGAGGGGAGACAAATACTAAGACAAATTATAGGTAGGGGAAGGAGCAGAAGTGAAAGCTTTAAAGACATGTACGCAACTGCTACGGGTGAGAGGGGTGATGAGTGACTATCCACTATGAGTGGCTGAAGTAGCAGGAGGAGTGGGGCAAATCAGGTGAGGAGATTGATTTATTAGGGAAGTCCTCTTGGAGGAAATGTGATCGAAAGGGCTTTGAAGATGGAGAGAGCAGATGGGAAGGGAGAGGGAGTTCCAGGCCGGAGGGACGGGGTGAGCAGGAGGTCAGCAGCAACAGAAAAGAATGAATTCTAGTGAGGAGTGGAGTGTGAGAGCTGGGGTGTGGTGAGAGAGGAGTGAGGATATAAGGAAGGGTGAGAGCTGGCTGAGGCTTTGAAGCCGATGGTCAGGAGTTTCTACTTGATTTGGATAGGAGAAGTAGCATGACCTAGTGGAAAGACTCCTAGTGGCCTGGGAGTCGGAGGACCTGGTTTCTAATCCCCGCTCCACTGCTAATGTGCTGTGTGACCTTGGGCAAGTCACTTCTCTTCTCAGTTACCTCATCTGTAAAATGGTGTTAAGACTATGAGCCTCATGTTGGACATGGACTGTGTCCACCCTGATTAGCTTGCACCTACTCCAGCGCTTAGTACAGTGCCTGCCACAAAATAAGCACTTAATAATGATGATAATGATGGTATTTATTAAATGCTTATTATGTGCCAAGAACTGTTCGCTGGTGGGGAGGGGGACTACAAAGTAATCAGGTTGTCCCACGTGGGGCTCACAGTCTTAATCCCCACTTTACAGATGAGGTAAATGAGGCACAGAGAAGTTACGTGACTTGCCCCAAGTCACACAGCTGATAAGTGGCAGAGCCGGGATTAGAACCCACCACTTCTGACTCCTAAACCCGTGCTCTTTCCACTAAGCCACGCTGCTTGGAGGCAGGGAACGTGTCTACGAACTCTGAAGGATTGTAATAATAATAATGTTGGTATCTGTTAAGCGCTTACTATGTGCAGAACACTGTTCTAAGCGCTGGGGGAGATACAGGGTGTTCAGGTTGTCCCACGTGAGGCTCACAGTTAATCCCCATTTTCCAGACGAGGTAACTGAGGCACAGAGAAGTTAAGTGACTTGCCCACAGTCACACAGCTGACAAGTGGCAGAGCCGGGAGTCGAACCCATGACCGCTGACTCCGAAGCCCGGGCTCTTTCCGCTGAGCCACGCTACTGTCCCAAGCATTCGGTACCGTGCTCTGCACACGGTAACTCTCAATAAATAGGATTGACTGATTAAAAGAAAAGTAACCGCTCAATAAATATGATTGATTGATTAACGATGGGAGGTTTTTTGAGGCATGGCAGCAGAGTGTAGTATGGACTTGAGAGTCTGGAGAGGAAAGTAGCTAGAGACAGAGAAACAAGGGAGGAGACTGATACAGTAACCAGGATATGACAAATGATGAAGACTGTTAAGCTGGAGAGGAGGGGGGTACACGAAGTCCTCCAATAATAGGTTGCCTATCAACCTCTGCCCAAAACAAAAACTTCTCACTCTAGGCTTCAAGGCTCTCCATCACCTTGCCCCCTCCTACCTCTCCTCCCTTCTCTCACTGCTCTCTGCCTCTCACCTCCTCACCGTCGACCCCTGGGCCACGTCCTCCCGCGGTCCCGGAACGCCCTCCCTCCTCACCTCCGTCAAACTCATTCTCTTCCCCTCTTCAAAGCCCTACTTAGAGCTCACCTCCTCCTGGAGGCCTTCCCAGACTGAGCTCCCCCTTTTCCCTCTGCTCCCTCTCCACCCCCCCTCACCTCTCCTCAGCTAAGCCCTCTTTTCCCCCCTTTCCCTCTGCTCCTCCCCCTCTCCTCTCCCCTCAGCGCTGTACTCGTCCGCTCAACTGTATATACTTTCATCACCCTATTTATTTTGTTAATGAGATGCACATCGCCTTGATTCTATTTATTTGCTATTGTTTTAATGAGATGTTCATCTCCTTGACTCTATTTATTGCTATTGTTTTTGTCCGTCCGTCTCCCCCGATTAAGACTGTAAGCCCTTCAAAGGGCAGGGACTGTCTCTATCTGTTACCGATTTGTACATTCCAAGCGCTTAGTACAGTGCTCTACACATAGTAAGAGCTCAATAAATACTATTGAATGAATGAATGAAAGTTGGTGGGCACAATCAACGTGGGTTCAAGGACACGTGTGAAGGAAAAACAAGTAGGAATTAGCGAGAGATGAGACAAAATGAGGAGTCCAAGATAATAGCAAATTTGTCCATTTAGGATACACAAAGGACAGCGGTGTTCGATCTGGCTCAGTCATTCAGTCGTATTTATTGAGCACTTACTGTGTGCGGAGCACTGCGCTAAGCACTTGGGAGAGTACAATAAAACAAAAAACGATTCAGGCGGCAGAGTGAAGTATGGACTGGAGTGGGGTGAGACGGGAGGAGAGGAGGTCACCGAGGAGGCTGATGCAGTAATCCAGGAGGGACAGGATGAGTGATGGTATTATCACGGTAGGGGTTTGGATGGAGAGGAAAGGGTGGACTTGAGCGATGTTGTGAAGTTGGGACTGACGGGGGAAATTTAGAGGAAGAAGTGGATTTGGGAAGGAAGTTGAGTATAGTTCTAGGAAGCAGAGGGGGATAGCCATGTGGCTATGTGCTGGAGGCGAGGATCTGCAGAAGGTTGGAGGTGGGACTGAAGTCATCCACAAAGAAGAGGAAGCCACACGGAAGCCATGGGAGCCGATGAGTTCTAAGGGAGGGAACACAGAAACTAGAAATGTAGGGGGTCCTGGAATAGAGCTTTTGGGGACAACCACATTAGGAGGTAAAAGATTCAGGAGGAGTCAGGGGGAAAAAAAAAGTGGGAGAGTGAGGAGAAAAGAGAAGTACTGTGGCTCAGTGGTAGAGCAAGGGCCTGGGAGTCAGAAGGACCTGGGTTCTAATGGCAGCTCCGCTACAATCCTGCTGTGTGACCTTGGGCAAGTCACTTCACTTCTCTGGGCCTCAATTACCTCATCTGTAAAATAGGGATTAAGAGTGTGAGCCTAGTGTGGGACAGGGATTGCATCTACCCTAGCACTTAGAACAGTGCTTCACACATAGTAAGCAATTAAGTGTCATTATTAGAACTATTATTATTATAAGCCTGCAGGTAAGACTATTGAAAATGATGGAAGGGAACATGAGTGAATGAGTCAACACCTAAACACAATGCAGTAAGGGGTGCTTCATGAAATTAAAATAAAAACAAAAACAACTAAAAACATTACATATAGCATTTAGCTATTTTGTGTCAGTCACACAGACTGACCCAGCAAATAGATGAGAAATTCAGAGAAAGCAACTATAAACGAATCTCCAAATCAAAACCACAACAGCAATACGGTAATCACAGGATTGCTTTTTAAAGTGATTTCCCTTACACAGTTGAAGATGAACTCCCTTAATGAATTCAATCGTATTTATTGAGCGCTTGCTGTGTGTCGAGCACTGTACTAAGCGCTTGGGAAGGTACAACACAACAATAAACAGCGACATTCCCTGCCCACAACGAGCTTACAGTCTAGATGGGGGAAGAAGGGATATACCCAGGCGCTCATAAAGCATATACAGGAATTTCACTTAAAAAAATCACCCTGGTTAATAGTGCCAATAATGTGGTGTGCTTTCAAACAACCCTTAACCCACGCAAGATTAAAAAGTACTGCAAAACATGGACTCCTTATTTCAGCACTTTTCTTGGAGCGGCATTTACTTCTGTTAACGGAGTCAGCACTCAACTGCTCTGCAAGGAAGTGCCTCGAGGCTGAGCGGCTCAATAGATTTTGGCTTGGGCGAGCACTTCCTGCGACACTGCCAGATCAATTACTCTAGAAAGCTTCCAGACTACTCCTCACCAAAGACACGGGGATCTCAGCTTTGGTGGGGAGATGCTGCTGCTGGGGATGAAGGTATTTGTCAGAGACATGGCCTTAATGGAAAGAGCACGGGCCTAGGAGTCAGAAGACCGGGGTTCTAATCCCGGCTCTGCCACTTGCTTGCTGTGTGACCTTGGGCAAATCTCTTAACTTCCCTGTGCCTCAGCTACCTCTTGTGTAAAATGGGGGTTCAATTCCTGTTCTCTTTCCTACTTAGATTGAGAGCCCCCGGGTGGGGCAAGGACAGTATTTGATCTAACCCAGTACTTAGAACAATTCTTGGCACATAATAAGCACTTAATAAAAATCACAATTATTATAACGGTTTGCCCAAGGAGATGAAGGAGTGCCTCTTCACATTCGGATGAGCAACGGATGGGCGATACCCTAATGGTCAAGAGGGAAAAAGGTTTATCCTACCACCACTCGATCTTTCTTCTCTGCACGGATAAGCCACTGGCACTTCAAGCTCCATATGCACAAAACTAAACATCTTCTCGTGTATTTTTTTTATGACATTTGTTAAGTGCTTACTAGGTGCCAGGTAGTGTTCTAAGCGTGGGGGTAATCAGGTTGGACACAGTCCATGTCCCACATGGGCTCAGAGCCTCAATCCCCACTTCTCAGGTGAAGAAAGTGAGGCACAAAGAAGTTAAGTGACTTGATTAAGGTCACACAGCAGATGAGTGGTGGAGCTGGGATTTAGAACCCAAGTACTTCTGGTTTCCAAGCCCGTGCTCTATCCACTAGGCCAGCCTGCTTCCCTTAGTCCCCAAATCCTTTCTTCCACCTAGCTTTCCCATTACAGTTGATAGCACCATCATCTTCCCAGTCTGTAAAGCTGGTTTCTCCCTCTGTTTCAACCCCCATACTCAAACTCAATCAACCATATTTATTGAGCGCTTACTGTGCGCAGAGCACTCTAAGCTCTTGGGCGAGTACAATACGACAGAATCGTAGACACATTCCCTGCCCACAGTGAGCTTACAGTCTACAGGAGGACTTGTCGCTAAATCCTGTTGGTTTTTCCTCTACATTTCCTGGACCCATCCTTCCAACTCCTAAACCTCCAAGCTGGTCCAGGTACTTTTCATATCCCACCTTCAATCAATCATATTTATTGAGAGCTTAACTGTACACTGCACTAAACGCTTGGGAGAGTACAACACAATATAACAGACATTTCCTGCCAAAACGAGCTTACATTCTAGAGGGGGACACAGATATCAATATAAATTACTTAAAAATCACCTCCTCCAAGAGGCCTTCCCAGACTGAGCTCCTCTTCCCCCTCTACTCCCGCTGCCATCCCCCCTTTACCTCTCCGCAGCTAAAGCCTCATTTTCCCCTTTTCCCTCTGCTCCTCCACCTCTCCCTTCCCATCCCCACAGCACTGTACTCGTCCGCTCAACTGTATATATTTTCGTTACCCTATTTATTTTGTTAATGAATTGTACATCGCCTTGATTCTATTTAGTTGCCATCGGTTTTTACGAGATGTTCTTCCCCTTGACGCTGTTTAGTGCCATTGTTCTTGTCTGTCCGTCTCCCCCGATTAGACTGTAAGCCCGTCAAACGGCAGGGACTGTCTCTATCTGTTGCCGACTTGTTCATCCCAAGCGCTTAGTACAGTGCTCTGCACATAGTAAGCGCTCAATAAATACTATTGAATGAATGAATGAATAAATAAATTATGGATATCTGCATAAGTGCTGTGGGGCTGGGGCAAAAAGAGGGAGCAAGTCAGGGTGATGCAGAAGGGAGAGGAAGGAAAGGAAATGAGGGCTTATTCAGGGATCGATAAGGCTTTAGAAGTGGGGAGAGCAATTGTCTGTCGGATACGAAAAGAGAGGGCGTTCCAGACTAGTGGCAGGACATGGGCGAGAAGCCGGCGGTGGGACAGAAGAGATCAAGGTACAGTGAGTAGGTTGGCATTAGAGGAGCAAAGTGTGCAAGCTGGGATGTAATAGGAGAGTAGCGAGATGATGTAGGAGGGGGCGAGGTGAATGAGTGCTTTGAGTCTTCACAGAAGAGAGTATCTCCAAGCAGCCTTTCGTATTAACCTCCTCATTGGTCTCCCTATCTCTGGACTCTCCTCTCTAGTCTGTACTTGACTCTGCTGTCCGGATGGTTTTATCAAAATATCCGTAAGACATACCAGTCCTCAAACACCTTCAACGGTTATCCACTCCTCCTCTCGGCAAGCGAAGACTCCCATTACTGCCTCCTACTTGCCCATTCTCTCCCCCTACTTTACCCAAGCCCATATTCTTCATTCCTCTCAAGATGACTCATATCTCATTCCGATTTCTCCCACCATCGACCTCTTGCACACACTTTTAACCCTGCCTGGCTCTCCTTCTCTTTTTGAATCTTACATGTCACAGTTCTCCCCATCTTTAAAGCACTTCTGAAATAATATCTTCCCCAAAGACCACCCCGATTAATTTCTTATCTGCCCAAGTAATAAACCACCACCCACAACTGCTCGACTTTCACCTCAGCTCTTCTGGCCTCCCCCTAAGCATCTGTATAGTCACAACTCCTGTAGTACCATATGTCACCAACTCTATTAAACCAAACTCATGTATTTATACCCTTTTCCGATCTGTAGATTATTTAAGTATCTGTCTCGGTAATCAACTAAGCACTTAGTGGAGTGACCGGTTCGCACGAGGCACTCGAATACCCTTAATTACTTGACGTGCCCTTGAAGTTGTTTCTACTGAAGCAGCAGCGTGGCTTGGAGACAGAGTATGGGCCTGGGAGTCAGAAGGACCTGGGTTCTAATCCCGGCTCCTCCACTTGTCTGCTGTGTGACCTTGGGCACGTCACTTCACTTCTCCAGGCCTCAATTACCTCATCTGGAAAATGGGGATTGAGACTGTGAGCCCCAAGTGGGACAGGGATTGTGTCCAGCCCGATTTGCTTGCACCTATCCCGGCGCTTAGTATGGTGCCTGGCACAAAGTAAGCGCTTAGCTAATACCACAATTATTTATTGTTACTATTAAGTGGTGACCGCTTGCCCTGAGCCATCCCGACTCTCTCACCTGGACCATCTGAGTTCAAGAGCACATACTAGGAGGTGGCTGGGAGGGAGAATGGGTGCATTTGTTGGGCAGAGAACAGTATTATTTCCAAACAACAGACATCACTGTCCCCTCACCCATTTCTTAAGCAACCGTTACTGCTAAACCGTAATGACGTTCCATTAAGTTTTACGTTTAAGCAATTTCTCTCTGAAACCGTACTACAAGATTTATCTTCATCAGCCGGCAACTTCGTGTCCGTAGCTATGGTTTAAAAAAGAGTGTGGAAGCCACAACGCCATTCACGCTGACCACAAGCCAAGACTGGCCATTGAGCGTCTTCAGACATTTGCGGTAACTGGCAGCTTTCATTTTCTCTTCTTAGGATGAACTTCCATTCATGAGATTCCTGATGGTTCCACTCACTCTCTCCTTATTACCACACCCCAAGCTGGCTCACGTAACGCTGCTGTACCTCGTGAGATCACGAGCTACCAATTTTTAACAGGGCAAAATGGTGTTGAATCTGAAAAGGCTTTTGCTTCGCTAGTCATGGTTAATAACTCATTTATTAATTACCAGAGGACTCTCAATCCAGAAGCATGTGTTTTGACAGTAAAACTTCTTAAGTGTCGTTAGTCAGCATTTTTTTAAAATATATAACTGGCAGTGCTTATGTTTGAAAACACAACTTGTGGCAGAAGGAGCCTCTGTTCATAAAGTTCAACTCATTATTCAATGCACCTTTAAAGCTTACGAGCTTGGAAAATCAACCGAGGCAATAAAATACAAGGTTCGGGAAAAAAATTCCACCAGTCAAAATCACTGTACACATATGTGGAAGTGAGTGATCTGCACTTCACCCTCACGCGGATTCCAGGGTTCGATATAACCAGAAGGACATAAATCCTGGGAAGAAGTTGGCATCATTTGTATAAAAACACGTAATTTTGTATTCATTTGTTCTGATTTGTAAATACTGGTATTTCTATTCCCTCCTCATGGGCAGGTAATGAGTCTGTTCATCTTCTGCTGCAGATGGGTGCTCAAATAAATTCTATTATTCCACCTTTTCAGGGTCAAAGAGAGTACTCAGGGAGTCCAGAGAGACTCAAACAGGGTATTGAAAAAAAAAATAGGAGTATATGAGACTGGATTACTTCCCCATCAGATGGGGAAGCTGCCAGATGGAGAAATCAACAAAAGAAACCACAGCTACAAAAAAAATACTTCTACACTGATGCCAAAACCCTAAAAAGTAAAATGAAACGAATGGAAATACTTCACAGTTAATGAGGACCATGCATGATTTGCAACTCAAAAGTAGCACGGCACAGTGAGAAGCAGCATGACGTAGCGGCTAGAGTCCGGGCCTTGGAGGTAGAAGGTCACGCGTTCTAATCCCGGCTACGCCACTTATCTGCTGTGTGACATTGGGAGAGTCACTTTGCTTCTCTGGGCCTCAGTTACCTCGTCTGTAAAATGGGGATTGAGATGTGGGCCCCAAGTGAGACGTGGATTGTGACCAACTTGATTTGCTTGTAAACACTTTGCATAATACGGTGCCTGGTCCATAGTGAGGGCTTAAATATCATTATTATTATTACTATTAACTCTAAATCTCCCCCATTCTTAACAAGCCTTCTCTTGATCTCATGGCCCCCTTCAGCTACCTCTCCATTTCCCAGTTCCCACTCCTAGCCAAACTGCTGAATGGGTCATATTCTTATATTCTGCTGGTTTCCCTATCTATAGTTTCATATCCGTCTGCCCCACTACACGGTAAGCTCCTTGAGGAAAGGGATCGTGTCTATCAGCTCTACTGTATTGTACTCTTTGTAATCCCGATTAGACCGTAAGCCCGTCAAACGGCAGGGACTCTCTCTATCTGTTGCCGACTTGTTCATCCCAAGCGCTTAGTACAGTGCTCTGCACATAGTAAGCGCTCAATAAATACTATTGAATGAATACTCTTTCAAGCACTTAGAACAGTGCTCTGGACATTCATTACGGACAGGGAACACATCTGCAAATTCTGATGTGTTGTACTCTCCCAAATGCTTCGTTCAGTGCTCGGCATAAAGCGTTCAGAAAAGACGACTGATTGATAGAGAACACGCTCAATAAACATCACATATGAAGTGATATACATTCACTCTCGTCCTTTCCTATTCACTACGTCTCTTCTTGACTTACTACGATCAGGCTTTCAATCCTTCCATCCGCTGAGACTGTACTGAGAAGCAGCATAGTGTAGTGGACAGAGTACGGGCCCGGCTGTCGGAAGGTCATGGGTTCTAATCCCAGCTCCACCACCTGTCTGCCGTGTGGCCTTGGGCAAGTGACTGCACTTCTCTGTGCCTCAGTTACCTCATCTGTAAAATGGGGATTGAGACTGTGAGCCCCACATGGGTCAGGGACTGTGTCCAACCTGACTGGCTTGTATCTACCCAGCGCTCAGTTTGGGGCCTAGCAAATAAGAGTTTAACTAATACCAAAATTATTATTATTACTTCCTCACATCACCAATGACCCCCTTGCAGGCAAGTCCAAAGGGTTGTGCTCCATCTTAATCCCCCTCGATCTCTTTTGGGACACTTGGCCCACTCCCTCCTCCTCTGAATCCTATCGGGCCTCCACTTTGCCAACTCAGTGCCAACCTGGTTCTCCTCCTACCTCTCTGGCCACTCTTTCCCAGTTCACTGGCTCCTCTCCTGCCCTTCAGCCACTTTATCAATTGTATTTACTGAGCACTTACTGTGTGAGGAGTACTGTACTGAGCGCTTCGGGAGAGTATAATACAACAGAATTAGCAGACACATTCCCTGCCCATACCAAGCTTAGAACCTGGAGGCGGAAAGAGACATGAAGTACACATTCTTATCCTCTATTTTAGCCTCAATCTATTTTAATGTCCGTCTCCCCCAGTCGGCTGTAAGCTCCTTGTGGGCCCGGATCGTATAATACTTTCCTAGGTGCTTAGTACATTGCTCTGCACATAGTAAATACTCAATGAATCCCACTGACTGATCAAGTTTTCTGCAATATGAAGGGCTTGGGGTTGAAGCTGATGCCACTGATTAGCATGTAATTGTATTCATTCATTCATTCATTCAATAGTATTTACTGAGCTCTTACTATGTGCAGAGCACTGTACTAAGTGCTTGGAATGTACAATTCGGCAAAAGAGATAATCCCTGCCCAACGACGGGCTTACAGTCTAATCGGGGGAGACAGAGGGACAAAAACAAGACAACATAATCACGATAAATAGAATCAAGGGGATGGACACCTCATTAACAAAATAAACAGGTGTTCCTCACTAACCTCACCTCCATGAGTTGGTTCCGCTCGTCTGCTGTGTGACCTTGGGCAAATTACTTAACTTCCCTGAACCTCAGTTACCTCATCTGTAAAATGGGGATTGACACAGTGAGCTCAATGTGGGACAAGGGACTGTGTCCAAGCCAATTTGCTTATATCCACCCCAGCCCTTAGTACAGTTCCAGGCACACGGTAAGCACTTAACAAGTACCATAATTATTATAGTGAGAAGAATGGGGAGGAGGCTGAGACACACTGGGCTTTAAAGGTGCTTCTTAGGGAGAGAAATCACTGAAATTTTAAGGGCAACATCCCCTTTAAGAGCCAGACGCAACGGACCAGGCTGACTTGAACGCAGTCTTCAAAAGACCTCAAGCAGTGGTTTATGCTGGTATGGTCGAGGGGGGGTGGGGGCTCAAGGCTCCTGGAAACTGGGCTTAAATCCTTTGAGTCCCTACATTAATCCAACCCTTGCCAGCCCCCTTTTCCACCAGACTGGTTGGACTCTAGTTTTTGTATTTAGATTTCAGCTTTCCCATCTTCACCTGGGTATTTTTTTCCCCAGTGTTTAGTACAGTGCTCTGTACCTAAGAGGTGCTTAATTCATACCCTTACTACAAACCAACTGACCAGGATGAGGAAAGTGATGGGCACATTTAAATGAGTGACACTGGGGAAACTAGAGCGAGGGAACGTATTTACGAGGGAAGAATTCAGTTATACTCACAATCCTGTTTGTTACTTTGAAATTATTATTCTGAATCAAAATACAGTGAGGTGGAGTTTTCTGGAGTGGTCCTCGAAATCTGTTCTTTAAGGTGATCAGTTAGCTTCTGTGGTGTCTGTGATGATGTGATAACTTGAGTCGCATGCCATACTGCTTCAATCAATCAATCATTGGCATTTATTGAGCGCTTACTAGGTGCAGAGCACTTGCACTACGTACTTGGGAGAGTATGATACAACAGTTAGTTAGCTAGGGCGAGCTTACAGTTCAAAACCAAGACAACTCGAATCTACAGTGAGAGCCTCACACTTGCTTTCAGAAAGAAAAAACATTTCACTCCTTACATAACTACACCACTGCAAATCTTTTATTTGTCCTGAACTTTTTTTCAACAAAGGATTATGTATAGCCTGACCTACATTCTAGGATTTTTCTCCCAAGATGATTATTTTCATGCAACTTTGTCATTTTTCTCATTTCATTACCATAAGTCTAACATATTCTTGGAATTTATGACAGTAACCCAAGAGGTGTGTTTCAGAAGTGCTGTCAGAAATACTATTTTTCAGACCTGAAGTTTCTTACTGTGAATCTGCATAGGTTTAATTCAGTAAATTCTTGCAAACCGAATGCAGAATCATAGGGACGGGGGGAGGAAAGGGAAGACGAAGAAGAAACCGGCAGCAGAAGTAGTGATGACAGGAACCGAAATTCGAGAAGGTCCCTGATATCAATGTATCTACCCCAGCACTTAGCAGAGGGCTTGGCACATCGTAAGCTTTTAACACATAACTTCTCTGTGACTCAGTTACCTCACCTGCAAAATGAGGATATGGACTGTGTACAACCTGATTAGCTTGCCTCTATCCCAGTGCTTAGTACAATGTCTGGCACATAGTAAGCACTTAAATACCAAAGAAAATCCTCACCATTATCATTATTGGACACAGAAAGGAAGGGTGGGGGGACTAAAAAGGACGGGCTCAGCCTCTTTGTATCCTAATACATGTTATTTTGATAGGAAAGAGGAGAATTTTTCAGTAGGTTTCTTAAGAATTTCTAGATATCCACTGGATCTTCTGAGGCAGGAATTAATCTATTAATTGCCATGCACTTTGCTCGTAATGGAAGAAGGTTGGTTATGGGCACTGCTCCATCCCTCTGACCCTCTTTCAACACACTTCAGAATAGCCCTTGATTGTCTTAAATTTGAGACTCCTGAATCCAGAGCAGCCCGAGCCCAACGGCCATTGGAAAAATCTGGGTCTGTCCTGCCGAGACCTCCTTAGCTTCTATTTAGCCCAAAGCCGGTCTGCTGGAGATCTGGAGGCTGAGGCAATCCTGAGACAGTCTGAGCCAGGGTACGCAGTCTTATTGCTTTAGAGACCCATAATCAGGAATGGGTTCCTCAATTTTAGGAAAGGCATCTTCAGCTCTCTTTCCCTCCCCTCCCGATCAGAATTTTCCTACCCTAGACCTATATGGTTTCTCTAGGGATAAACTACCAGAACTCATATTACAGCATACTCTAAAGTATCTTGGGAAATGTATTCCCATAATGTGGGGCTTGCATTCTTGCAAAGCCCCTTATTAAGGAAAATCTGTGTGGAATAAAGGCTATGCCTGATTGGATTATCTTCTATCTATGGTGCCTTATCACCACCATGCTGAAGCACCATCAATTAATCAACGGTATTTACTGAGTGCTTACTGTGTGCACAGGACTGTATTTGGAAGAGCACAATATAACAAGGTTGGAAGTCGCATTCCCACCCAACAAGGGGCCCGCAGCCCAGACGGGGAGGCAGACATTAATATAGATTCTGGATAAGTGCTGTGGGGCTGAATATCAAGTGCGTGAAAGGGAAAGATCCTACTGCATAAGCGATGCAGATGGGAGAGGGAGTAAAGGGAAAAGAGGGCTTAATCGGGGAAGGTCTCTTGGAGAAGACGGGATTTTAACAGGGCTCTGAAGGTGGACTGACACATATAAAGAGGGAGGGAGTTTCAGACCCGAGGGAGTTCTTGGGCAAGAGGTCTTCTAACGCCAACTTACTCACCAAACTAAATGCGTACATTCGTTTGGAGGTAAGGTAGGAGGGGGCAAGCTGATGGGGTGCTTTAACATCAATGAAAAGGAGTTTCTGCTTGATGCAGAGGTGGATGGGCACCCACTGGCGGTTCTCAAGGAACGGGGAGATGTGGACTGACCGTTTTTTTTAGAAGTGAAGTAGGGACTCAAGTGGGGAGAGATAGGAGAGAGGGAGGTCAGAGGGAAACTGATGCAATAGTTAAGGCGGGAGACGGTAATTGTTTGGATTAGTAAGGTTGCAGCTTGTATGGAGAGGAAAAGGGCTGATTTTGGCTAAATTGTGAAGTTAATGCCTACAGGATTTGGTGACCGATTGAATAAGCGGGTTCAGCATTTGTGTATTTATATGTATATATCTATAATTCTATTTATTTATATTAATGCCTATTTACTTGTTTTGATGTCTGTCTTCCCCATTCTACACTGTGAGTTCACTGTGGACTGGGACTGTCTCTCTCTCTTACTGAAATGTTCCTTCCAAGTGCTTAGTACAGTGCTCTAATAATAATAATGTTGGTATTTGTTAAGCGCTTACTATGTGCGGAGCACTGTTCTAAGCGCTGGGGTGGACAGAGGGGAATCAGGTTGTCCCACGTGGGGCTCACAGTCTTAATCCCCATTTTACAGATGAGGTAACTGAGGCACCGAGAAGTGAAGTGACTTGCCCAAAGTCACACAGCTGACAAGTGGCCGAGCCGGGATTCGAACCCATGACCTCTGACTCCAAAGCCCGTGCTCTTTCCACTGAGCCACGCTGCTTCTCTGAACACAGTTAAGCACTCGGTAAATACGACTGAATGAATGATGATGAGAAGACTAGGAAGGACAAGGCTTGGGTGGGAAGATGATAAGACAGTCGGCTTGAGGTGTCGGTAGGACATAACAATAATAATAATAATAATAATTTTGGTATTTGTTAAGTGCTTACTATGTGCAGAGCACTGTTCTAAGCGCTGGGGTAGATACAGGGTAATCAGGTTGTCCCACGTGAGGTTCACAGTTAATCCCCATAGGCGAGGTAACTGAGGCACAGAGAAGTTACGTGACTTGTCCACAGTCACACAGCTGACAAGTGGCAGAGCTCCAAGTAGAGATGTCCTGAAGGCAAGAGGAAATTTGAGATGGCAGAGGAGAGAGACCAGGGTTGGAATCATCCTCACAGAGATGGTAGTTGAAACCATGGAGGCGAATGAGTTCTCCAAAGGAGTGGGTATAGATGGAGAACAGGAGGGGACCCAGAACTGAGCCTTGAAGGACTCCCACTGTTAAAAGGTAGGAGACAGGGGAGCACTTAGTTAATGTCATAATTATCACCCATTTTGATGCCGCGTACACACATATAGTTCTTTATCACCATAATGCACCATATTTAAGCAGGCTTGGGCTGTCAGATGAACATTCCCCTAATTTCCTAACCAAGTTCTAGTCAAAATCTTTGTGACATCACCTAACCATGGCCAGTAACTTTGTATTCCATCAAAGACCACCCTACTTACGAATGGAATTACAAATCTCAGAATGTATTGCAGTGGTCACCATTTCAGGACCCACTTAATGAAGTCATAAAGGACTAGCCTGTGGTATGCCTTGGCGTGTCTTGGGCTTCGGGAGTACGTGGACAAGAACTGAGATGAAGCATGAACCCATGTGACTGATTTTGCCCATCCGCCCTACTGGTCATTTGGCTTTGAGACCCTCGGGGCAGCCCAAGATCATTTCCTCCACGGACTGGTTATTTCTACGGGGGAAAAGACAGAAATCTCCGCCACCGCCCCATTTCCATCCTGACTCTCTTCTTATCCACCTCAAGTTTAAATAGCAATTCAAATAGGAGTTCCGGAATTAAGACCGCAAGCCCTACGCTGGACAGGAACTGTGTCCAACCTGATTATCTTGCGACTATCCCAGTGCTTAGAACAGTGCCTAGCTCATAGTAGGCACTTAAATATCATTACCATTATTATCATTATTAAAATTCCAAAAATGATATATCATCAGGGCAATGCAGAAGGGACACAGAGAACTTGCTTTCACTTAAGTCTGTCAATCAATCATATTTCTTGAGCGCTTACTGCGAGCAAAGCACCGTTCTAAGCATTTGGGAGAGAAGAATATAACAGACATGCTCCCTGCCCACAACGAGCTTAGAGCCTATGGAGTCATCCCGACAGTCGATCTGGCAATGGGGCTCCCGTGGCTTACACAGCATCCTCCCTCATTTCCTTTAGGCTCCTAGAGCCAAGAACACCTCAGTGTACTTTTCCCAAGCTTGTGACTGAACTTGAAAAGTGGGGCTGCTGTTGGCCCTCAATTGGAACTTTCCTTGTTTACGTGGGAACTCCGCCAGCGTGACCTTGGAAAGGGTCTTGAAGACAGCGGTAAAAGTTACAGCAACCACAAGAGAGAGATGCCGACTGACGATTCATCTCATTCAGTCCAATTCCAAGGCAAGTCCAGTTCAGGCCGACTCCCGTGAATGTTACCTCGGATGAATTCAGAGCCCTGACCAAATCTATGAGGGGTAACTGTGGAAACCACCAGGCTATCTTTGTGCCATTTTTTATGGTATTTGTTAAATGCTTAGTGTGTGTCAGGCGCTGTACTAAGCCCCGAGGTAGATACAAGCTAATTGGATTGGATCCGGTCTCTGTCCCAGATGGGGCTCACAGCCTGAATCCCCATTTAACAGAGGAGGCAGCTGAAGCACAGGAACGTTAAATGACTTCCCAAGGTCACATTCATTCATTCAATAGTATTTATTGAGCGCTTACTATGTGCAGAGCACTGTACTAAGTGCTTGGAATATACAATTCGGCAACAGATAGAGCCAATCCCCACCCAATGACGGGTTTACAGTCACATGGCAGACAAGCAGCGGAGCCAGGATTAGAAGCCAGGTCCTCTGACTGCCAGGCCCGTGCTCTAGCCACTAGGCCACACTGCTTTCCACAGCTGGCCAGGTTCGAATCGAAATCCTTCTGGACAGGATACTGAGGGATATAGTAAACCATGACCTACCTGAATGCATCTCTCAGCATACGAGCTCTGAGGCAAAACAGACACAAGACCAGACCAGAGCTCCAGTATTTCTCAAAGGATCTCTGACACCTTCAATAGACCTGGGCTCCAGCGACTACCAGACTCCGGGGAGCAACCAATTCATCAATCAATCAACGGAATTTCCTGAGCTCTTATAGTGTGCAGCCCACTGCATTAAGGACTTAATAAGGAGAGTATAATATAACAGAGTTGGCAGCCACGTTCCCTACAACCAACGAGCTGGGGGACTCCATGATAAAACGAATACTGTCAGGTACTTTACCTCAGGTGACAACTACCCCGGGGGTACAATACAGGTTGTGTTACCCCAAAAACTCGCCCTTCCAGCTGAGCCCTACTGGTAGACAAATCCCTCCCTCCCCTCTCCCACTCTGGCTTGAGATTAAACAATCAGTAATTAATGGCTCTTGGAGCCAGCCCTACTCATTTATGCCAGAATTTCAAGGTGTTGATGTGACCATTGGGCAGATAACCAAAGAAGTCCTCGACTGGGGGATACGACTTAATTTCAAAATGGATTAATTGCAACTCACTTGCAGAAATGATTGTCCAATAAGGATGCCACTGAACTTCGACAATATAATGCTGAATTGTACTTTGCAAGCGCTGAGTACGGTGTTCTGCACACAGTAAGCGCTCAAATATGACTGAGTGAATGAATGCATCATTGGAATAGGTCAGAAATAATCATAAATAATAAGTGTGGTACTTGTTAAGCGCTTACTATGTACCAAGCAGTGTTCATTCAGTCGTATTTCAATTCTATTTATTGAGCACTTACTGTGTGCAGAGCACTGTGGGAAGCGCTTACTCAGCACTGGGGTACATACATGTTAATCATCCCTGTCCCACATGGAGCTCTCACTCTGAATCCCCACTAAACAGATGAGGGAACTGAGGCCCGGAGAAGTGAAGTGACTTGGCCAAGGTCACCGAGCAGACATGTGATGGAGCTGGGATTAGAACCCACGTTCCTCTGACTCCCAGGCCCGGGCTCTATCAGGCCGGCACGTCCTTTGGGAGACAAACAGTGTGCCGGCAGTATGGTATCAGGGTCCACACCAAAGTGAAGGTAGACAGGACCATGCTGCCCACCCTTCTCTGAGGCTCTAAGACTTGGACCACATCTAAGGAATCACGTCGGCATCTTTCAAGCAGCTCCCTCAGCCTCGCTTGTGGGCTACGAGCAACATTCATTCATTCAATAGTATTTATTGAGCACTTACTATGTGCAGAGCACTGTACTAAGCGCTTGGAATGGCCAAATCGGCAACAGATAGAGACAGTCCCTGCCCTTTGATGGGTTTACAGTCTCAAACGGCACGACGAGCTCACCAACGACAAAAACCTGGAACACGGTCACTTTCCTGGCATTGAAACTAAACTCACCTTAACACAGTTTGTCTGGGTGGGATACATGAGAATAAGCAGCAACAGCAACATATCTAAATATCTGCTGCCCAGATCACTTTTCTACAAAAACGTCCAGGCCATGTTTCTCAAAAGCCTCCACGGTCACCCATCCACCTCTGCATCTAACAGAAACTCCTCACCCTTGGTTTTAAAGCATTCAATCACCTTGCCCCCTCCTACCTCGCCTCACTATTCTCCTACCACAACCCAGCCTCACGCTTCACTCCACTAATATTAACCTTCTCACTGTACCCCCATCTCATCTATCTCACTGCTGATCTCTCACCCATATCCTGCCTCTGGCTTGGAACACCCTCCTTTCTCACATCTGACAATTACTCTCCCTAACTTCAAAATCTTATTAAAGATATATCTCCTCCAAGGGGTCTTCGCTGACCAAACCCCCTTTTCCTTTTCTTCAATTCCCTCTGCGTCGCTCTGACCTCCTCCCTTTATTCATCCCCCGACCCCAAATCCCACATCAAGGATGTACATATCCGTCACTTATTTATTTATATTAATGTCTGCCTCCCCCTCTGGACTGTAAGCGCACTGTGGTTGGGGAATGTGTCTTTTATATTGTTATACTATACTCTCCCAAGTGCTAAGTGCAGTATTCTGCACACAGTAGGGGCTTAATAAATGTGATTGACTGACTCGCTGCTGTATGAAGAGCTCAAATTGGGAAACTGGAAGTGAGGGAGAAGAAATTCCCCCAGACCTTTTGCCTCTTCCTAGGCAAAGGTCACGCCCCAGTACCATCTGATAAGCTGTAGCAGACATGCATTTGTTAATCATGGAACCCCCTCCCCACCAGGGTCTTTGGCAGATGGCATCATATAATAATAATAATGATGGCATTTGTTAAGGGCTTACTAAGTGCGAACCAAACGAGTGGCAGATGTTCCAAACGAATCACAGCTTAACTGCAGGAACCAATCAGAGGATACATCTTAAAGCAGTAGTGGCGTAGTGGACAGAGTCCGGGACATGGGAGTCAGAAAGCTCTTCCCCATGTCTGTTGTGTGACCTTAGGCAAATCACGTCACTTCTCTGGGCCTCATTTCCCTCCTCAGTGAAATGGGGGTTGAGACTGTGAGCCCCACAAGAGACAGGGACTGTGTCCAACCCAGACTGAGAGCCCCCGTTTAGACTGTGAGCCCATCATTGGGCAGGGACTGCCTCTACCTGTTGCCGAATTGTACATTCCAAGCGCTTAGTACAGTGCTTTGCACATAGTAAGCGCTCAATAAATACTATTGAATGAATGAATACCACAGTTACTATAATTAAATCAACCCCTTCCACCAGGTGGAGGACAGAGAGGGACACCCAGACACACCTGTAACCCAATCAGATGAACTTGATGCTATTCGCACCTGTGGTGTGCACCCATTGGGATTAAAAAGATTTGAATAAATTGTTAAGAAACCTGATTCATTTATGAATATGACTGAAGATGGAAAAACGAGTTCAAAGGTGCGCAGAAATGTAAAGAGGTTAGCTGGCTACAAGGTGCTTTAAGAGAAGGCTGCTTTTTAACCTACATTGGAGAAATTAATCACTAAAGCTGAAAATTCATTTCCAGTCAGCAGAATGAGCTGTTACTACTTCTGCAGCCTCTTGCAAATATCCATGATCACGTTACAGCTCATTTAATACTGTGACGTTACGCTTTGAATTGCTTTTAATAAAGATTAGTACAGTGCAAGGGAACCAGTGAATACTCGGTAAATACCCTGACTACTATTACTAACAAGAGTTTAGTGCCTTTCATTATTACATTATATGGGATGTAACACAGAACATACAACATATACCAGCACAAATGATGGGATTTCACAATACTTTCCCAAGTTCTGGACCAATTTCTATTATGTGAGTCTATGGGAAAACAGAAGTCCACAGTAAACCACATTTTCAAGGAATATAACCAGGTTGGATTATGTGGTGGGTCTGTTCTAAGCAAATACGGGTGCTCTGAGTTCCTCGAGGTTCTTACATAACTTGGGAACATACAACAACAGACACACATTTCTGCCCACAACTAGCCACAGTCTAGAGAGAGAGGGACAGACAATAATATAAATAATTATAGAATAAACAGATATATACATATGTGCCATGGGGATGGGAGAGAGGATGAATGAAGGAGCAAGTAAGAGTGGCGCAGAAAGGAGTGGGAGAAGAGGAGAGGAGGGCTTAGTCAAGGAAGGCTTCTTGGAGGAGATGTAATAATAATAATAATAATAATGGTGGTATTTGTTAAGCACCTACTATGTGCAGAGCACTGTTCTAAGCGCTGGGGTAGATACAGGGTAATCAGGTTGTCCCACGTGGGGTTCACAGTCTTAATCCTCATTTTACAGATGAGGTAACTGAGGCACTGAGAAGTGAAGTGACTTGCCCACAGTCACACAGCTGACAAGTGGCAGAGCGGGAATTCGAACTTTCAATAAGGTTCCGAAGTTGGGGACAGCAATTATCTGTCTGATATTAAGAGCATATCACTGCTAACCTGGACAGGCCACATAAGAAGAATGGGCAAGAATATGCAGAGGCACCAACTTTTTATCTTTGGCATGCGGGGGGGGGGGGCGAGGGGAGAAGAAAGCTGACAGGGGGCATGGGGAGCTAGAAACAGGGAGGGCAGGGAGGAGGAAAAACGGAGTTAGAAAAAGGAACAAAGACAGAGGGGCAAAGGGGAAATGGAAAGAAGATGAGAGGCAGTCAAGCAAGCAACGGTACTTATTGAGGACTTACTACGTGCAGAGTACTGTACTAAGCGCTTGGGAGAGAACAATATGACAGAATGAGTCAAGGTACTAATCATTCAATAGTATTTACTGAGCGCTTACTACGTGCAGAGCAATCAACACCGCTGCAGCGGTCTTCCTCCCTCCCTGGGTTCTGCGACCCTCCGATAACCCAAACAAGGTAGAGTGACCTAGAAGCCCTAGACTGGGCCATATTTCTCCAGGATTCCCTGAAGGGGAGATTACCCAGAGCTAGTCAGACTCTTCAAGCCTCCTGCTAAATGGAACAGAAGCTGGAACCAACCAGTCCAGATCCTAATTCAAAGAGCTGGACAAGCTTCAGACATATAACAGGGCAAAATGCAGTTTGACTCATTCTTTTTTTCTGCACTATCATCCTCTGCCAGGGGAGCAACGCTTTCCACGGAAAAGTCCGCTTGGAATTGAAAGAGAAGTCAAATGCCATGAAAGTAATAAGAGACAAATACGCTCCTGCTGGATCCCTCTCTGAGCCCAGATCCCTAACTCTCTCCCTTTCCTCCTACTCCAATTCCTGTCGTACTGAGTTTTTTGTTTAACCTGAGACCGGCAAGGCCTCGTGGATAAAGCGTGGGGCTGGGAGTCAGGAACACGTGGGTTTTAATCCAACTTGTCTGCTGTGTGACCTTGGGCAAGTCCCTTCTCTTCTCTGTGCCTCAATGACCTCATCTGTAAAACAGGGATTAAGACTGAGCTCCATGGGGGGAGAGTGGGACTGTTTCCAACCTGATTAGCTTGTACCTACCCCAGCGCTCATAACAGTGCTTAACACAGAAATCACTTAAATACTGTCACTATTAAGCATAGTTCATAAAAACCAATTCAATGGAAGGATGCAACTGGTTTCATGTAACAAATAACTGTGGTACTTGTTAAGCGCTTACTACGTGCCAGGCACTGTACTATTAGAGGTGGATACATTGGTAAATCTGTTTTCTAGATATAAGACATTATTATAAAGGTTAATAGCTATGCCACTATTACTAAATATTTGTTTAGTGAATGGACCAGGTATCCTCATACTCTAAAGTTCGGTTACAGAGTTCCTGAAGTCAAAGTGATGAAATATCAAGACACTCCCTGAATGGTATGATTAATGCAACACACAACCTATGAAACTACAACAAACATTGCTTTCAAGTAGAAATCGGAGAATATGATTATAGCTGAAGAGGCTTTGGGGTTTTTGAAAGACGAAAATTTATTCTGAAGCCAAAGAAAGGGGACATTATTTTCACAACCGGAACACTAGAGACCGCTTAGGCGACGGACGGACCAGTTTCAAAACCAGGAAGACTTGCTGTGGAAGGCATGGCAGAACAAGAAAGGAAAAGAACGGGTAAAGCACACCAGGCTCTATGCCACTACTGTTTGCTGACAAACCAGTTTTAAAGCCCGGGATACTCGCTGTGGAAGACGTGGCCGAACAAGAACGACAAAAGAACTAGTAAAGCACACCAAACTGTTCGGAAAGTGTCACCACCGTTTAACTCACACTACCCCATCATGTCGCTCCAGCCTCTCTACTTAGATTTTTTCTTATCCTTAGCATTTATGTGTCTATGTCTGAGTTTAATTATCTACTTGCTTTTTCTGTACTACTACGGTTAAATCGATCATCAAACGATACAGTTTACTGAGCATTTACTATGTGTGGAGGACTGTACTAAGTACTTGGGAGAGTACAATACAACAAAATTAGTGGACACTTTCTATGCCTAAACCAAACAGGGGCTTCCTCCTGCTACTGCTCTTTGTGAGCCACTTTTTCCCTGCCTGTCTCCTCAAATTGACCCTCTAGACTGTGAGCTCATTGTGCGCAAGGAACGTGTCTGCTAATTCTGTTGTGTTGTACTCTCCCAAGTACTCAATACAGTGCTCCGCACCTAAGTGCTCAATAAATACGACTGATTGATTGATTATAAATTCCTTGGGAGGCAGCATCGCCTAGTGGAAAGAGCACAGGCCCGGCAGTCCGGAGGTCCAGGTTCTAATCCCGGCTCTCCCACTTGCCTGCTGTGTCATCTTGGGCAGGTTACTTAATACCTTTTCCTCTCAAGACTCTGAGCCCCATATGGAGCAGGGTCCTAAACTGCTCTGTTACCTACCCCAGAACTTGCCATCATCATCATAAAGATAATAATTAGGGTATTTGTTAAGCGCTTACTATGTGCCGGGCACCGTACTAAGTGCTGGGGTGGATACAGGCAAATAGGGTCGGACACAGTCCCTGTCCCAGGTGGGGCTCACAGTCTCGAGCCCCATTTTGCAGATGAGGTAACTGAGGTACAGAGAAGTTACGTGACTTGCCCAAGCTCACACAGCAGACAAGTTACAGAGCGGGGATTAGAATCCATGATCATCATCAATGGTATTAAGTGCTTACTGTGTGAAGATCACTGTACTAAGCGCTTGGGAGAGGACAACACAACAGATTTGGTAAACACGTTCCCGGCCCACAACGAATTCACAGTTTAGAGTTTGCCACAGTGCTTGGCACAATATCTTCCATAATTAACACCATCAATTACTGTAGAGGGGGAGAACCTAATGTCTTCTGTGTTCTCCCGAGAATACAGTTCAAAAGCAGTGTGGCGTAGTGGAAAGACCATGGAATCTGGCAGTCAGAAGACCTGGGGTCTTATATCACATATCATCAATTCAACAACAAAGGTTCTGCCACAGAAGTAATATGGCCGAGTGAAAAGAGCATACGCTTGGGAGTTAGAAGACCTGGTTTCTCCTAATCCCACCTCCACTACCTGTGTGACCTTTGGGAAGTCACTTAACTTCTCTGTGTCTTGGGTGCCTCACCCGTAAAATGGACATTAAAGAGCAGTTCTCCCTCTCACAGACAGTGAGCACAATGTGGATGAGGGATTGTGTCAAACCTGATTATCCCATATCTATTCCAGGGTTTAGCACAGTGTCTGGCAACAGAGTACGCACTCAACAAATACTACTATTATTATTAGTATTAGTCGTCGCACTCAGGAGGCACTCGATACGACATTGACGAAAACTAAAATCTTAACAATCACTAGTAATGTTCTGGATTCACCTGATCGGATATTAAAGTAACAACAGCCTATCTTTAGTGCTTTTTGTTAAAGGTTTTTATAAATTTTCCCCACATACTTATCAGGGTTTTCCTTGAAAAAAAATGGGGAAAAATTGGTCATATATATTTACAGGTTACTAACACATTTAATAGTAATAATAATAATAATAACATTGGTATTTGTTAAGCGCTTACTATGTGCAGAGCACTGTTCTAAGCGCTGGGGTAGATACACGGTAATCAGGTTGTCCCACGTGTGGCTCACAGTTAATCCCCATTTTACAGATGAGGTAACTGAGGCACAGAGAGGTTAAGTGACTCGCCCAGTCACACAGCTGACAAGTGGCAGAGCCGGGATTCGAACCCATGACCTCTGGCTCCCAAGCCCGGGCTTTTTCCACTGAGCCACGCTGCTTCTCTATACAAGTCTTCTTTAAAACAAAACTACCCGGAGACGATTTAAAATGTTTCACTTTCCCCTCCCTCCCCATTCCTTTCAGCACTCCTCCTTCTCCCTCAGCTCCAAGACTAAACATGCTAGTGGGAGAAGGGATTCCTCAAGCCCCTCTGAATCAGAGTAAAGGATCCAGGGATCCTTTCTGAACACTGAACTTTTGCCAAAACAGGAATCAGGTATTCTTTGCTGCTTCTTAATTACCCAGATATTTAGAGCTCTGCAAAAGACTGGGCCCACACATTTTGGATGGGAGAGTGTGTAATATTTCCCTCTCACGACGCATTCCATTTTATACATATGAAATATATTCCATATTTTAAAACAGTTCAGTCAAACAAATTGAGAGAAAACATGAAAAAGAAAACAAGAAATCTGTTTTTACCAGTATTTCTGGTAAACATGAAATGTCCTGAGCAAGGCTCTTTGCAGACCAATAAAGACGGTGCACAATGCTGAAAACTGCAACTGTGCCCAAGAGAAGCAGTGTGACCTAGGGGAAAGAGCATGGGCTTGGGAGGCGGAGAACCTGAGCTCTAATTCCAGCTCCGCCACTTGTCTGCTGCGTGACCTTGGGCAAGTCACTTAACCTTTCTGGGTCTCAGTAACATTATATCTAGAATGGGGATTAAGAATGTGAGCCCCCCGTGGGACATGGACTGTGTCCAACCTGATTAGCTTTTACCTTCCTGAGCCCTTAGTACAGTGCTTGGCACACAGTAAGTACTAAACATATCTATATATAAATTACATAATAATAATTATGGTACTTGTTAAGCGCTTACAATTTGCCAAGCACAGTTCTAAGTGCTGGGGTAGATACAAGTCCATCAGGTTGGACAAAGTCCCTGTCCCACATGGGGCTCACAGTCTTAATCCTCATTTTATAGATGAGGGAACTGAGGCCCAGACAAGTTAAGTGAGTTGCCCAAGGTCACGCAGCTGACACGTGGTCTCCCTCTCTACACTGTAAGCTCATTCTGGTCAGACACTATCATCTAAAAGCTCTGCTGCTCCCACTGTCAAGGTCTTCGTTCCTGAAGAAATGGTATGAGGGGGATGGTAATCTTCAGTAACAGTACATCCTCCTAAGTTTGTATTGTTAACGAATGAATGGATGCTACTAAGGTTTCTGTATCATGGCTTTATAATACCGTTTTAAGCGAAGGGTGTGATTTTAAAACTAAAAACAGGATTCCTTTATCCCTCTGCTTCAGTGTACAATTAGCAATTTAGAAGAGTCAGTGCTGGTTCGGTGATGGAAATCATGCTAAAAATAGAAAACTGGATGTCACAGATGAAAGAGATCAAGAAACAGAGGAGGCAGCATGTCTAATTTACAATAAAAATGAGACCTGACTTGCCTGACAGAGGTAGGTGGGGACATGCAACGAAATACATGGGTGTGTTAAAGATAACTTACAAGATTTTGCAATGAGTTAATCAATGGTATTTATTGAGTGGTTACTGTATGCAGAGCACTATACTGTTTGGGAGAGCACGATCCAACAGATTTGGCAGACGTGGCCTGGCTCGGCCACTTCTCTGCTGTGGGACCTTGGGCAAGTCCCTTAACTTCTCTGTGCCTGTTACCTTATCTGTACAATGGAGATTAAGACTGAGAGTCCCATATGAGACATGGATTGTCTCCAACCTGATTAGCTTGTATCTAGCCCAGTGCTTAGTACAGTGCCTGGCATGTAATAAGCATTTAACAAATACCACTCGGAAAAAAAAGGAGTTTACAGTCTACAACCCAAGATATTAAAACTGGGTCTTACTAGCAGAAAGCATTAAGGAAAGGAATACGAAAAGTGTGGAATAAAAATTACCAAGAGACGTCAAAAACTGGCTAACTTTCTGTACCTATATTACTTGGGAAAAGGAGCTTCCTGGATTGAGATTCTAAAATTGATCCTGAAATCAATTAATAGTACTTAGTGAGCACCTAGTACATGCAGAGCACTGTACTAAGCACTTAGGAGAGTACAATAAAAGTTAGAAGTAATGATCCCTGCCCCGAGAAATTTACAAACTGGGGAGCTTGATACTACAATTAGGTGGAAGCATATATGACAATACTTAATAGGATGAGTAAATTATAATAATAATAATGTCAGTATTTGTTAAGCACTCACTATGTGCAGAGCACTGTTCTAAGCGCTGGGGTAGATACAGGGTCATCAGGTTGTCCCACGTGAGGCTCACAGTCTTAATCCCCATTTTCCAGATGAGGTAACTGAGGCACAGAGAAGTTAAGTGACTTGCCCTCAGTCACACAGCTGACAAGTGGTAGAGCCGGCATTCGAACCCATGGCCTCTGACTCCCAAGGCCAGGCTCTTTCCACTGAGCCACACTGCTTCCCTATGCAAAAATGCTCTGGGTGATCAGGCATATTTCAGAGATGATAAGATGGCACGGAAGTCCTGAAGTGGTAATTGGAAGGATACAAACTGTAGAGCTTAGAAATGAATCAAGGAAGGCCTCCCGGAAGAGATGTGATTTCAGAAGGGTTTGGAAGATGGGAAGAACAGTGGCAATAACAACTGTGATACTGGTTCAGCGCTTACTATGTGCCAGGCACTGTACTAAGTACTGGGGTGAGTACGAGCAAATTGGGTTGGGTCACAGTCCCCGTTCCATGTTGGGCTCCCAATCTCAATCCCCATTTTAAGGACGAGGTAACTGGAGCTACAGAGAAGTCAACTAACTTGCCCAAGGTCACACAGCAGACAAGTGGCGGAGTCAGGACTCTGACTCATGACCTTCTCACTCCCAGGCTCGTGCTCTATCCACTACGCCATGCTGCAGGGGGAAAGATTTCCAGGTAAAAGGAGGTTGACAGCAAGACGTTGGTGAAGGGAGAGAAGAGAAGGTGGTCCGGTGAGTAGGGTAGCTTGAAAGGAATTGACTGAGAAGTGGGGTACGGCGGAAGAAGAGTATAGAAAAGTTGAGGAGAAAGAACTGATGGAGTGCTTTCTGTGAGATGCAGAAAGGAATGGGCAGCCATTGGAGATTCTTGAGGAGTAAACAAGAGGCAGGTAGAACAACATTTCAGAAAAATGATCCCAGCCTAAAAGTGAAGTATGGCCGGGAGAGAAGAGAAACTGGAGGTAGGAACATCAGCAAGAAAGGTGATGCAGTAGTCTGCACCGTCACCTCTTCTCTCTAGACTGTAAGCTTACTGTTGGCAGGGAACATGTCTACCAACTCTGTTACACTGCTCTCCCAAGCGATTACAATAGTGCTTGGCATACAGTAAGCGCTAAAATACTAATAGTAATAAAAAGACTGATTGGTGCAGGAGTCAAGCTAGGATATAACAAGCACCTGGACCAGGATGGTTTTTTTGGCCATTTGAGTGGTGAGGAAGGGGAGGATCTGGAAATGCTGTGGGGAAATGCCCTACAAAATAAATCCATGCATATGCTTTTTTAGAGCCTTGAAATCTTGTGAAGTTTCAACTTGAGAAATACCAAAAAAACCGAACAAAAACCAAGCCCAAAACCCTGCATCTGTTGTATCAGCCAGAGGAAAGATAATTAACCTTACACAGCAGTAGTCACAGTGAGCACATACCATGCTAGATTTGCCTCTAATTTCCTGCACAACGGTGAAAACTCATGGTCATAGTTTTCTGCTAACCTCTGGTCTTCCCATCCTCTGCTAATCCTCCAGGTGGTCAGTCTGCTAAAGGTAAGGTGGTCTAATGGAAACGGCACAGACTTACAAGTCAGGAGAGCCAAATCAGTCTAACAGTTATTCATTGAGGGTTTACTGTGTGCAGAGCACCATACTAAGTGCTTGGGAGAGTACAGTACGACAGAGTTCATTCAATCATATTTACTGAGTGCTCACTGTGTGCATAACACTGTACTAAGCACTTGGAAGGTACAATTCAACAATAAAGAGACAATCCCTGCCCCAAATGGGTTTACAGTCTAGAAGGGGGGACACAGACATCAAAACGAGTCATCAATAACATTAATCTATATAGAATTATAAATACACATCAAAACAAGTAAACAGGCATTAATATAAATAAATAGAATTATAGATATGTGCATATACACACAAGTCCTGTGGGGTGGGAGGGTAGAGCAAAGGGAGAGAGTCATGGCGATGGGGCGGGGAGGGGGAACTGAGGAAAAGGGCTTAGTCTGGGGAGGCGTCTTGAAGGAGGTGAGCCTTCAGTAGGGCTTTGAAGGGGGTGTGCCAAGGTGGACCTGGGCACCGGCTACCCAGAGGTCAAAATGCCATCAGTGACGTAACCTCTCTGGCCATAGGAGGCGGGCCGGGAAGATAGGTGTCCCTCACCTCCGTGCCCACTCAATAAGGTATGGAAGGGAAGGGAGCGGAAGGGGGAGGAGATTGAACAGGAAGGAAGTGGGGACCACCCAAACCAAAGGTAATAAATACCTGTTGCCTCTGGTCTCTCTGGGAAGATCACAGCGGTAGCAACGGCCACCCACGTGTCTTTCCCTGTCCCGAGCACCAGACGCCATTCTGCCACCAGGAAAGACGCACAGAGACAGGGGTCGCGGGACGGGTGAATGTAACGCATAACTGGGTTAAATGCATAAGTGGGTAATGTATGAGTGTAACGCATATGTGAGCTTAGTGCATAAGCGGGCAATGTATAAGTGAGTATAATGCACATGTGAGTTTAGTGCCTAAGTGGATAGCGTACAAGCGAGTGTAACGCGCAAGTGAGTTTAACGCACGAGTGAGTGTAACGCATAAGTAAGTCTAAGGCCTAAATGGGTTCGGCGCATAAGTAGATTGAACGCTTAAGTGGATTCCTCCCAAGTGGGTGCGCACATGGTGGGAACTAGCCGCCTCAACCACGTTGTGGGTAAACCATTAATGAGCTCTGCCAGGGCGGGCCCCGCGGAATAAATTCTATACAAAACCCAGGTTTTCCATCCCCAGCCTCTCTCTTTCTCTCTCTCTCTGCGCCGATTCTGAAAGAACCTGTCCCCGGTGACGGGTGGCGGGGGGGAAGTGTGATTGGCGGATGTGAGGAGGGAGGGCATGCCAGGCCAGAGGTAGGACGTGGGCCAGGGGTCGACGGAGGGACAGGTGAGAACGAGGAACAGTGAGAAGGTTAGCGACACCAGAGGAGCGGAGTGTGAGGGCTGGGATGGAGAAGGAGAGAAGGGAGGTGAGGTAAGAAGGGGGCAAGGTGATGGAGAGCTTTGAAGCCAATAGTGAGGAGTTTTTCCTTGATAAGAAGATTGACAGGCAACCACTGGAGATTTTTGAGGAATGGGGGGTGACATGCCCAGAAAGTTTCTGTAGATGGATGATCCGGGCAGCAGAGTGAAGTACAGATTGAAGTGGGGAGAGACAGGAGGTTGGGAGGTCAGAAAGGAGGCTGATGCAGTAATCCAGTCAGGATAGGATGAGTGATTTTACTAACAGTAGTGGTAGGATGGAGAGAAAAGGGCGAATATCTTGGCGATGATGTAAAGGTGAGACCGGCAGGTTTTGGTGATAGATTGAATATGTGGGGTGAATGAGAGAGCAGAGTCAAGGATGACACCAAGGTTGCAGGCTTATGAGATGGGAAGGATGGTAGTGTCATTCACAGTGATGGGAAAGTCAGGGAGAGAACAGGGTTTGGGAGGGAAGATAAGGAGCTCTGACTTGGACATGGTGAGTTTTAGGTAGCGGCCAGACATCCAGGTGGGGATGTCCCGAAGGCAGGAGGAGGAGAGGTCCCGAAGACAGGAGATGCGAGCCTGGAGGGAGGGAAACGGGGGAGGTGATGTAGATTTGGGTATCATCCGCTTAGAGATTATAGTTGAAGCAGTGGGAGCAAACGAGTTCTCCAAAGGAGTGAGTGTAGATGAATAGAAGAGGACCAAGAACTGATCCTTGAGGAAGCCCTACAGTTAGAGGATGGGAGGAGGAGCCCACAAAGGAGACTGAAAATGAACAGCCAGAGAGGAAGAGAACTAGGAAAGGATGGAGTCTGTGAAGACAAGGTTGGATAAAGTGTTGAGGAGGAGGGGATTGGTCGACAGTATCAAAGGCCGCTGAGAGGTCGAGGAGGATCAGGATGGAGTAGGAGCCGCTGGATTTGGCAAGAAAGAGGTCACTGGTGACATTTGAGCGGGCGGTTTCAGTGGAGTGGAGGGGACGGGAGCCAGAATGGAGGGGGTCTGGGAGAGAATTAGAGGAGAGGAATTTGAGGCAGAGAGTGCAGATGACTTGCTCCAGGAGTCTGGAAAAGAAGGGCAGGAGGGAGATGGGGCGATGACTTAAGGGGGCTGTGAGGTCAAGGGAGGGTTTTTTTTAGGATGGGGGAGACATGGGCGAGTTTGAGGGCAGAGAGGAGGAAGCCGGTGGAGACTGAGCAGAGTAGGTGGACATGACCCCTGCCCACAAGAAGCTTACAGTCTAGACAGGGAGGCAGACAGGAAAATGAAATTACAGATATTAACATAAATCATAGAAAAAGAATTACAGATAGTATAGGGTATATGAGTAGGTATAGGGTTCCTATGTACAAAATTACAAGGTATATGGATATGTACTTTACGTGTACACAATTACAGGGCATATGGATCTGTAGAGGGTTCACAGGTATGCAATTACAGGGTACATAGAAATATACCTATGGGCTGTGGCACTGAGGGCGGGGTGGATATTAAGCACTTAAAGGTTCCAGGTCCACGTAAACAGGTGAATGGGAAAGTGAAAAGGGGAAACGAGAGCTTAGTTGGGGATGGCTTCTTGGAGGAGCTGTGATTATAAGCTGGCTCTGAGGGTGAGGAGAGCGAAGGTCTACCGTATATGAATGGGGAGGAAATTCCAGGCTAGAGGGAGGATGTGGGCGAGGGGTCGGCTGCAAGATAGACAAGATGGTGGCACGGGGTATAGGCTGGTGTTAGGGGAGTCAAGTGTGCAGGTTGGGTTGTTGTAGGAGATTAGCGAGGTAAGGTAGGAGGCGGGAGAGCTGATCGAGTGTTTGAAAGCAGACGGCAGAGAGTCTCCGGTGGTACGGAGGCGGATGGGCAACCGTTGGAGGTTTCGGAGGAGTTGTGAATCAGACAACCTTATTTTAGAAAAATGATCTGGGCAGCCGAGCAAAATATAGACTGGAATGAGGAGATCCAGGATGTAGGGAGGTCAGTGAGGAGGCTGACACAGTAGTTGAGGTAGAATATGGGAGTACCTCGGATCGACACGGTAGCGGTTCTAGTCTCGGCTTTAACATGTGATTTTGGGCCAAGTCGCTTGACTTCTCTAGAATCCCAGTTTCCTGGGATAGTAAAAGGGGGATAGTAGGCCTGGCCCTCCCTCTATAATAATTGTGGTATTTGTTAAGCACTTACTATGTGCCAGGCACTGTACTAAGCACTGGAGGGAATACCAGCAAATCGGGTTGGACACAGTCCCTGCCCCTTGTGGGGCTCACAGTCTTAACCCCCATTTTCCAGATGAGGTAACTGAGGCCCAGAGAAGTGAAGTGATTTGCCCAATGTCATCCAGCAGACAAGTGGAGGAGCCGGGATTAGAACCCATGACCTTCTGACTCCCGGGCCTACGCTCTATCCACTAGGCGGTGCGGCTTCTCTATCTCACAAGGGTGGGAAGGCAAAAAGAGAGAACTGACGTGAAAGCACAGCTGATGCAACTCAGTGTCCGGTATCCACTCCCCTTCTTAAAAACCTCCAGTGGTTGCCTATCAACCTCCGCGCAAAACAAAAACTTCTCACTCTAGGCTTCGAGGCTGTCCATCACCTTGCCCCCTCCTACCTCTCCTCCCTTCTCTCCTTCCACCGCCCACCCCGCACGCTCCGCTCCTCTGCCGCCCACCTCCGCCGTCCCCCGTTCTCGCCTATCCCGCCGTCGACCCCTGGGCCACGTCCTCCCACGGTCCTGGAACGCCCTCCCTCCTCATCTTCGCCAAACTGATTCTCTTCCCCTCTTCAAAACCCTACTTTAAAGCTCACCTCCTCCAAGAGGCCTTCCCAGACTGAGCTCCCCCTTTTCCCTCTGCTCCCCCTCTATCCCCCCCTTCACCTCTCCTAAGCTAAGCCCTCTTTTCCCCCCTTTTCCCTCTGCTCCTCCCCTCTCCCTTCCCATCCCCTCAGCACTGTACTCGCCCGCTCAACTGTATATATTTTCTTTACCCTATTTATTTTGCTAATGAGATGTACCTCACCTTGATTCTATTTATTTGCTATTGTTTTAATGAGATGTTCATCCCCTTGATTCTATTTATTGCTATTGTTCTCGTCTGTCTCCCCCGATTAGACTGTAAGCCCGTCAATGGGCAGGGACTGTAGCTGTTACCGATTTGTACATCCCAAGCGCTTAGTACAGTGCTCTGCACATAGTAAGCGCTCAATAAATACTATTGAATGAATGAATCTCCAGGGCCTATAGTGACCCCCTTAAATGCCCAAATGATTACTGCATTGGCGCTGTCAAAATAACTGGCAAGACAGGTGGGTAAGAGAGACTCCAGAGGCTATATGGTGATCCAGACTATTCATTTTGCTTTGACTTTAGTCTGTTCAAGGTAATATACCTTGGGAAAAATCACTGCATTATTTGCCCGTGGAAAGACATTGTACACAGCCTCTCCCCTCCTAAGACTGCAAACTCGTTATGGGCAGGGAGCTTGCCTATTGACTCTATTGATAGAGTAAATGCTCAATAAATTCTGCCGTTTGATTGATAGCCTTTATAAACAAACGGGGATAAATGCACCAGAATGTTGTCACTTTTGAAGCTTTTGAGAATGCTAAATTTATCTGCAGATTTCTAGGTGCATTAGGAAGAAAGTTTTTATAACTCTCTCCTAAAGGATTAGGTTTAAACACTTTTTTCCTCATAACTTAATCATGCATATTGCAGCTTGCCGATAAATTAAGAATCACGCAAGTTACGGCTTTAATCCAAGTGCTGCCTAACCATTTTTACGGGTCAGGCTGTAGAAATTAGGGATCTTAGTTGCATAAGAATCTCCTAAACTTGAAGGCCTATTAAAATAGGCTTTACCTTTCAGAACCTCCAGTTCAGTGATTCTTGCCAAAAGGTTTAAATCGGTTCAGGAACAAATGAGATTTAAAATGATTTATTTCAGCTTGGCAAACGGTGCTCAAAAATCATTAAGATGATGAAACTTCATATGGCCTTCATAACTGGCTTCAGGCCTTTGTTCCTTTGCCAGGACTGGACCTGTTCTGCCCAGCAGGCTGAGCAACGGTTCTCATGATGCCAGAACACCAGACCGTGCTTCAGAGGGACAAGAACTTCCATTTTCTAAGTGGTTGGTGAGGTCGCTAAGGGATGAAACCTCTAAAAGCCGATTATCTGCCATTTCCCTAACTTCTGGGCCTAGTGGGTACAGCACAGGTCCAAAAGTCAGAAGGACTTGGGTTCTAATCCTAACTCTACTACTTCTCTGCTATGTAACCCTAGGCAAATCGCTTCACTTCTCTGGGCCTCAGTTACCTCATCTGTCAAATGGGGATTAAGACTGTGAGCCCACTGTGGGACAGGGACTGTGTCCAACCCCATTTGCTTGTCCCCACCCCAGTGCTTAGTACAGTGCCTGGCACTTGGCTCAAGTACCACAGTTATTATTATTTCACTCACCAGAAAAATCAAAAAAAGGCCACAGATATTTGTTTGATTTGTCCCTGGGTTGTTTGATTCTTCCTCCACTTTCCCACATGCTATACAGTTCTTTTTAATATCCTTTCTAGGGAATGTTTCTACCAAATCTGTTATTGTGTACACTCCCGAGAGCTTAATACAGTACTTTGCACAAAGTAAGCACTCGATAACGATATTTGTTAAGCGCTTACTATGTGCCAAGCATTGTTCTAAGCGCTGGGGTAGATACAAGATAATCAGGTTGTCCCACGTGAGGCTCACAGTCTTGACCCCCATTTCACAGATGAGGTAACTGAGGCCCAGAGAAGTGAAGCGACTGGCCCACAGCCACACAGTTGACAAGTTGTGGAGTCGGGATTAGAACCCAGTGCCTCTGACTACCAAGCCCGTGTTCTTTCCACTAAGCCATGCTGCTTCTCTAATAAATAAATATCACTGATTGATTCTAGTAGTATGCCAAATGAAGAGCCCCCAAATCAGCAGGTTAAAGACCATCAGCTGTCTTCTCTTTCCAATAGGGCAGAAAAAATTTAGGTTATAACTAGACTAACCCAAGGCTTCTGGGGGGCGGGGCACAAACCCGATTCACCTCCCCACCCCATAGCTCTGAAACTGCTGCTTCTGCACTTCCATACCACTTAAAGTCTAAAGTACTCACAACCTCCCATAACACTTTGAATATATCTTACATATCTATCATCTATCAACCAACCATATCTATTGAGCACTTACTGTGTGCAGAGCACTGTACTGAGAGCTTAGGAGAGGATAATATACTCCCTGCCCAAAACGAGCTTGCAATCTAGAGGGGAAGACAGACATTAATATAAACAAATAAATTACAGCTATGAACATAAGTTCTGTGAGACTGCCCAGGGGGTGAAGAGGGTGCATATTAAACTACAAAGATTTATACTTATTAATAATGTTGGCATTTGTTAAGCGCTCACTATGTGCAGAGCACTGTTCTAAGCGCTGGGGTAGATACAGGGTAATCAGGTTGTCCCACGTGAGGCTCACACTCTTAATCCCCATTTTACAGATGAGGGAACTGAGGCACAGAGAAGTGAAGTGACTTGCCCACAGTCACACAGCTGACAAGTGGCAGAGTTGGGATTCGTACCCATGACCTCTGACTTTCAAGCCCGGGCTCTTTCCACTGAGCCACTAACTTATGCACACAGCCTCCTTTCCCACTTGCTTCTATTTTATTTTTTTTGTCTGCCTCCCCCAGTAGATTTTAAACTCCTTGAAGGCAGAGCTCCTGTCTACTCATTTTATTGTACTCGTCCAACTACTTCAAGTACTGCTAATTGATTAATAATTGTAGATTTTTCAATGCATTTCACAAAAACAGAATACTTCAAAGTTACCAAAGCAGGACTCAGAGGGACCTTTCGTAATGTTACACTGCGGGCATGTTTTTATGAGAAAACCTTCAGGAATTTATCACTTGACCATGACGTGAAAAGCCACTGCCAACACTGGTAGAGTATGTTCAGTTCTTTAAAATCTAAAACCTAAAGTCCCGGGAAAGCTTTCTTGCATGTCTTTGCCCAACGTCAAATTTTCCTGTCAACAGAAGTAGTGCGCAAAATGCCCCAGAGCGAGAAGGTGTTAGAAAAATTTCTGTGATTCCCTGCCCAAGGAACAGCCAGGCCTACCCCACAGCTCCCAAACCCAGGAGCTGGGGAAGAACCTGCATTGAGTCAAACCCAATAAGATTACTTTAGTCAGTAATAGTAATTATAATAATGATAAAAATAATTGTAGTATTCACTAAGCTTACTACGCACCAGGCACTGTACTAAGAGCAAGGGTGGATACAAGCAAATCGGGTTGGACACAGTCCCTGTCCCACGTGGGACTCACAGTTTCACTCCCCATTTTACAGATGACGAAACCGAGGCCCGGTGAAGTCACTTGCCCGAGGTCACACAGACAAGTGGCAGAGCCGGGATGAGAATCCATGACCTTCTGACTCCCAGGCCCGTGCTCTATCCACTAAGGCCATGGTTCTTCAGCATCCCCTCTTCTGATTTTTGCTGGGACACTACAGTTCTTAATGGCAACTCCGCACATCTGCAACTGACACCCGGGCTGCTGAACTTTGAGCCCGACCATCCCCGAAGGCTACCACTTCTAAGCCACCATCTCCCTCAAACTTGAATCTGAATCGAGGCTTGTAGGCTAGTGTCCAGGATCTGGTACTTAATCCAGTTCTAGACACGGAGCAGAGGCCCCGGATCGCCAGGCAGTGAAGGGCTCTACTAAAGGGTACCGACTCTCCACGATGCGCGTGATGGCAAATTTGCAGCTGCACTTTGAGGAGATTCAGTGCCCTTGGGACACGGCTTTTAGATATTCGGCCTTCGGGAACAAACCTAGGTTGCCGCTTATCAATGTAAGCCAACTTACTGTCACGGTCAATGCTCTCATTTCTCGGAGATCTGACAAGAATCCAGTCATTCCCAGCACGTCTCGAAGAATGACGATAATGGAAAATTAAACTCTTGTCTGCTTTAACAAGACACATTTTGCATGAGCAGGCAAGTAGTGAAAACTTGGCAGGCTGGTTTTCTCCCGGGCATTTCCAACAGGCCAGGACATTCCCTCTGGGCCACGGCTCGGTCTATCTAATCTAGTCAATGCATGCATCATTTATTTCAGCGGGGAAAGTTTATTGGGCATGCAGTAGTTTCTAGCCCAAAATTGTGCGTTAAAGATAAGTCTCTGTAACTCTGTGAAGAAATCATTCTTCGATGCTTTTCTTAGGAAAAGTTAGGGTCTTAAAATGAAGACCCATAAAGTACTAAGTTAAATGAATGAAAACACCAAAGGGGAGAAGGGGGTATTCGGTTGACCAATCACTCCTCCTGAATTGAAATTGAATATGGGGCGAGTTTGGACCATTGGTAGGTCTTCGGAAAGTATTTGTTGGTGAAAACCGTATTCGCGGTAGAGTAACATGTCTTTCAAGCCTTATTAAAAGCACATCTCCTCCAAGAAGCCTTCCCCAACTAAGCCTTCATTTTCTCCTCTCCCACTTCCTTCTGCCTCGCCCTCTGATCTGTACTCTTTACCTACCCCACCTTCAGAGAAGAAGTAAGTTTTCATTTGTATAATGGAGTATTCCTAGGTAAAGAAGTTATGGCATTTAGGCAACCTACACAAACAATAGAAAAAAGTGTGCTCCTAAATGACAAGCGGCAAAACATATTCGAGAGGCCAGTGGTTTCTTGGGACCAATTTCCACGCTTTCTTAGAGGCATCCTCACTGCAGACCATAAAGTGTTCACCAGTGGATCGGAACGCTAAGACATCAACCCCAGAATGTGCTAGGGAGATTCCATAGCCCTGCCTAATCAAACTCCTGGGAATCCCTGCCACCTTCCCACTGTGGCACCTAGAGCTCCCACTCTTGACACTGCCAATGCATGTCTCCCTTCACTCCATACTTCACCCTGCAGCCCGGATCATTTTTCTACAAAACTGTTCGGTCCACGTTTCCCCACTCCTCAGGAACCTCCGGTGGCTGTCCATCCACCTCTGCATCAAACTCCTTACCACTGGCTTTAAAGCATTCAACTGCCATTTGTCAGCTGTGTGACGGTGGGCAAGTCACTTCACTTCTCTGTGCCTCAATTCCCTCATCTGTACAATAGGGAGCCTCACGTGGGGCAACCTGATGACCCTGTATCTCCCCCAGCGCTTAGAACAGTGCTCTGCATATAGTAAGCGCTGAACAAATACCAACATTACTATTATTACCTTGCCCTCTCCTACCTTAACTCCCTGATTTCCTACACCAAACCAGCCCACACACTTCACTCCTCTAATGCCAACTTACTGTACTTCGATACACCCTGCCGCCGACCTCTCACCCACATCCTGCCTCCGGCCTGGGATTCCCTCCCCCTTTAAATCCTACAGACGATCACTCTCCCCACTTTGAAAGCTTTATTATAAGCACATCTCCAAGAAGCCTTCCCCAACTAAGACTTCATTTCCTCCTTTCCCACTTCCTTCTGCCTCGCCCTCTGATCTGACCTCTTTATCTCCCCACCTTCAGCCCCACAGCAGTTAGGTACATATCTGTAATTTATTTGCTTAATGTCTGTCTTTCTCTCTAGACTGTAAACTCCCTATGCGCACGGAATGTGTCTACCAACTCTGTTATCTGTACTCTTCCAAGTATCTAGTATAGTGCTTCGCACAGAGTAAATACTCAGTCGACTGACTGCGTGCAGGTGGGGGGTCCGGGGAGGGGTCCCGGCGAGCGGTAGAGGATTTTGCAGTAGGAGCCCGGCCCTCAGCCTCTCTTCCCACTAAACTCCGGAGTGAAACCCCTGGGCTACAAGCTGAGGCTGCACCTTCAAAGCCTGGAATGTTGGGAAGTGTTTGATTGTCACTGGCACCATGGTATCCCGAGGAGAGGCACTTGGAAGCCCCCAGGATCACCTCCACCACAAGACCTGCTGGACATGAAACTTCCGTCCTATGTTTTCATCTTTGCTTTCATATTATTTTATCTTTTCTAATGTATCAGTGGCCAAGCCTTACCCATCTCATTCTTAAATGGTGGACCCCTGGAAGGTCAGAGACCAAGTCTTACTCTCCTCTGATCTGTGAATTTCTTTCCCCCCAGTTCAGTAAATAATTGTCTGGATATCACAGGTTGTCTTTCCGTGCCCCTTGGATCGATCGATCAATCAGTGGCATTCACTGAGTGCTTACTGTGAGTGGAACACTATTCTAAGCAGATGGGAGAGTTCAAATCAAAAGATACGAACAAAAGAGGAGGTATAGATGGTACCTGCCGACAAAGAGCTGAAAGACTAGAGAGGAAGACAGACATTAAAATAAATCACAGCAAGGCCTGGGAATCAGAAGGACTTGAGTTCCAATGCCAGCTCCACCGCTTGTCTGCTGTGTGAACTTGGACAAGTCACTTAATCTCTCTGAGTCTCAGCTATCGCATCTGTAAAATGGGGATTAAGACTGTGACTTAATTCTGCTGCCTGGATCATTTTTCTAAAAAAAATATTCAGCCGTGTCTTCCCTCTCCTCAAAACCCTCCAATGACTGTCCAACCAGAGATGGATCAAACCGAAACTGCTTACCACCAGCTTTAAGGCATTCAGTCAGTTCTCGCCCTCCTACCATATCTCGCAAATCTCCCGCTACAACTCTGTCCATACACTCCACTCCTCTAATTCCAACCCATTTCCTGTACTTTGATCTCCTCTATCTCCCCACCAACCCCTCTCCCATGTCCTCCCCCAGCCTGAACTCCGTCCTCTTTCACATCCAACAGACTACCACTCTTCCTACCTTCAAAAGCCCTATTAAAATCACATCTCCTACAAGAGGTCTTCCTTGACTAATCCTCCATTTCCCTTACCAGGCTCTCCCTTGTGTCACCTAAGCACTTGGATCTGTAGCTTTAAGCACTTGATGTCATCCCATCTCAGGCCCTCAGCACTCATGCACATATCTATATGTACACCTTACCCTCTCCTTCAGTCCCTCGGCATTTACGTACCTATCCACATGACCACCCCACCCATATACTCTCTAAACTGAAAGCTCCTTATGGACAGGGAATGTGTCTACAAACTCTACAGAGTATGCGCTCAAATACGATCGATTGTTTGCATTTTTTGAGTGCTTGCTGGGTACAGAGCACTTGCGAGAATACGATACAAGAGTACTGGTAGACACAATTGCTGGAGCTTACATCCCCCCGAATCTGTAAGGCCTGTGACTCAATACGACCACTAATCTTGCCAACTAAGCACTTAATCTTGCTCTCAAGCACTTAGTACAGTGGTCATCACTCAATGGGCTTTCGACGAGTACTCCTGGGCTTTCGACGAGTACTCCTGAAGAATCAATCCATCACATTTATCGAGCCCTACTGTGTGAAGAAGACTGTTCTAAGCACTTGGGAGAGTACAATATAACAGGGTCGGGAGACACGTTCAAACTCCACTTTCCTAAACGTGTGTACACTTCAAAATTAGGAAGAGTTTTTAGAAAATTAGGAAGAAATTATTTAGAAGATGAAGCCTAAAAGTTTGCTTAAGATTTAACAATATTGCATCTCACAAGCATAAAGCGCAGTATTACTTTAAAAGCTATATCTTCATCGGGGCTCAGGTGCCCACTTTACCTGCTACATTACGCCCATTACAGCCCTCACACACACTAAAATTTTTTCACCCTCCTCCTCTCCCCCGGGGCTCAAAATGAGAAGTTTGCACCTCTGAACCTGGGTGCCGTTTCCTAAGACTGATCAATTTATCCTTTAAATTGCCCGGCAATAATACTGCCTTTTCCCAGTGCTCTTGGCAGAAAAATTCTGACCTTTGACTTTCTAAAGACAGATTTCCCAAAATAGTTTCAATGTTTTATTCTGATATCTGGTAAAATTTACTTGGGCTGGAAATGTATAATATTAAAATTGCTGGCAAAGCCATCACCAATGCACTTAATGCCCCAGTGAATCATGCTTCTTCCCTTAACATCCTTGTCCTTACTTCCTCTCCTATTAATCAGTGGTATTTACCAAGCACTTATCTGGTACTGAACACTGTACTAAGCCCTTGAGACTACGCCGGGATACAACATGATAGGTGGACTGCCCTCAGGAACCCTACAATCTAGTGAAGGACCCAGCCGCTAAAAAGAAATTACAGCTAGGAGTCAGTCGGTCGATCATACTGGTTGAGCACAGACCGTGTGCAGAGCACTGTACTAAGCACCTGGGAAGCAGCGTGGCTTAGTGGAAAGAGCACGGGCTCGGGAGTCAGAAGATGTGGGTTCTGATCCCAGCTCCGCCACTTGTCAGCTGTGTGACCTTGGGCACGTCATTTAACTCCTGTGTGCCTCAGTTATCTCATCTGTAAAATGGGGATTAAAAGTATGAGCCCCACGTGGGACAACCTAGTTACCTTGCATCTACCCCAGCGCTTAGAACAGAGCTTGGCACATAGTAAGCGCTTAAATACCACGATTCTTATTATTACAATATAACAGACACTTTCCCTAACCACAACGAGCTTACAGTCTAGAAGAGAAATAGGAGAGTCCAAAGATATGCAGCCAAGGGCCGGGGGTTCGGGGGAGGAGTGGGTATCAAAGTGCTGAAGAGGTACAGACCCAGCTGCACAGAAAACGTGTGAAAGACAGCACACAAGGTGGGGAAATGAAGTGAGTCAGAGCAGGCTCAGCCGCAATGGGACCGCGTGCCCCAGATCTTCATCTCATTCTGTCGCTTCCTTCCTATTAAAACCTACCAGGAAACAACACACACATGAACCTATACCAAGGGGCACAGGTGATAAGAACTAAGAGAAAACAGAGAACAACAAAAATACAAAGAAATTGTAGACAATCCTCTGTGGCACAAAAACAGGCAAACGATCGGCAGTTGTAGCCTAAGTTTAGAGTGGACAAAGTAACCGAGAGATCCTGGTAGTTATCGTGATGTTACTTGAGTCGGGTTCGACTACAGCATGAGCAATTATTTTACATATAACTCTGGAAACGATACCCGGCAGTTTTTAAAGACATTTTACTGATCAATATTTTAAATCGGCATAATTACTCTTAGTCTAAACACATCTGGAATTCATTTTTTAAATGCTCTTCAAATTTGAATCAAGAAACCCATGTACAGTTTTGCTACCGCATTAGGTTCAACTGGGCTGAGCCAGATGATGCTATCAGAGTTGAGAGGTAAAAGGAGCGTTGCTTTTATTGGCTTATTACCAAAAAAAAAAAATAAAAATGAAAAATGGTAACTTTATATTTACCAATTTGGGGTTCATGCATAGTTTAGGTTAGCAGGCTCAATTCACATTTTTACTTCCTCCCCTTCGGGAAACTCCCAAACATTGAACTTTCATATTTTAGCAAGTATCAAGTGTCAAGCTATTGAGTAGTTTGATAAACTACTAGTAAACTACTAAATAGCTTCTGGTCAGTTTGTTGGGTTTTTTTTTTTTTAAATAATGAAAGTGACTTTTGTGGGTGAGATACCAAACAAACAATATAGTAAAGTGCCCTGACAACTAATCAAACTTTCCTTGGCAGTTTCTTTATGGAGCTTTATCGCTTTCCAAGTTTCACCAAATCTAAAAAAGAAAGTTCTTTAGAAGAAGATTCACTAATTAAACTCTAACAGTAATTCTAATGGAACTATAAGAACTATTTAATGTTGCCTAGTAATTACCCTTTTATCAAAAGTGGGTGTTTTTTTTTAAATTCTGGTTTTGCAAAGGCCTACCCTTGGGAAGAATATGATTTATTCGTTTAGACAACCTGATCACTATCTTTCAAAAGTGAAACTTTTGATCCAAGTCAGAAATGGCATATTTATAATAACTAATGCATATTTATAATAACAATGCTTCACACTAGTAAGCGCTGAACAATTACCATTAAAAACAATGGCAGTTTTGAACCGTTCCCTCTAAATGACACACTGAGCCAGAAAAGATGAAATTATAGAAGTTTTTCACTAAATAACATCTTTCATTTTAAAACTGGTAAATACCTTTTCTCTGAAACATACAAAACTATATTTAGCCATCATTGAGCAGGGATTGTCTCCATCTGTTGCCGAATTTTACATTCCAAGTGCTCAGTACAGTGCTCTACACATAGTAAGTGCTCAATAAATACTATTGAATGAATATATTGTCCTGCTGTAAAGACTACATTGAAAATCAGCACATATATTTATATTTTTAGGGCAACTAAAGGCACCTAGTTCAAGACCCAAAACTCCCATTAAGCAAGTGACTACAAATATCTTCAGCAGAGAAAAAATGTTGACAGAGGTTGTCCTGGGGACAATTTTCTTTCCTAACACTGTCATACAAATGAATCTGCACACACATGGATATAAAGAAAAATAAAACCACAGGTCCAGATCTAAATTAGTTATCTGCTTTAAAAAAAAATCTCAGTTTTTAAAAACCGGAAGCAGTCATTTTAAATTCTTCTAAGAGCATTAGAACTATAAAAAAACCTGACAAACAGTACTCTCTCTGGAATCAATAATCCAAAGCGTCATCCTACAATTAAAATGTAAAACCATCAGGGGAAAGGAGAAGCAGACATTTCAAGTCAATGATTTCCAGATGAATTCTGGCCTATTGTGGCCAATTTTTAAACAGGAGAGCAGGAATTTTTCAGAGGGTCAACAATCCCCCACCCCCCATCTAACAATAGAAAACACTGTATCATCATTCACTTTATAATCCCAGTGGCGCAGGAATGAGTTCCCCTCAGAAACGGCACCATCATTCGATCAATCAATCCATATTTACTGAGCGCTTCCTGAGTGCAGAGCACTGTACTAAATGCTTGGGAGAATACAACAGAGTTGGGAGACATGTTCCCTGCCCACAGAGCTCACAGTCAAGAGAGGGAGGTAGACTTTAATATAAATAAATTCCAGATATGTTCTTGAGTGCTGTGGGACTGGCCATCTTATAGATTTGTTGCGGGCAGGGAAAGTCCACCAACTCTGTCACACTGTGGTCTCCCAAGCGCTTAATACTGTGCTCTGCACACAGCAAGCGTTCCAAGGCAATGGAATGAAAAGCCAAGGCAATGTGCTTCTTAAATCCCCAAGTTTACTGTGTAATAAATATGAGCTACCCATACTCTAAGGCTTATTTTTATAACATCTGATGATTACTTTAAAGGGTATAATCAACTAAGGTTCAGCATTCAGCTCAACGTCCACGGGCCACAAAATGAGAAATCTACCCCTTAACATCCAAGGGAATCTTCCACTTTCTTAACTATGATTTTGGCACTGCCCGTATTAACCATTTTCGGTTTGTTGTAATAACACGCTTTCGAAGGAAAATAGAAACCAGTCTGTATAGATTGGGTTGCGCACTTACAACCGGCGAGATGAGTATCCTAATTGCCAGTTGCCTTCTTTCTATATTACTTTACAGTAGAGCTGCCAAGTCGCATTCATCTGGAGAGATTTCTCTCTGTGGAGATCGGCTCTGGGAATTAATTCTGGGACAGTTGAGAATTTACTATCATTTTAATCACCCTCGTCGGAAGGGCCCCCTCAACGTGCTTCGCTGAACTGGCCAACATTTCAGTCTATCCTCTTGAACGGTCCTCGCTTCCCCCGTTTTTTTGAGGAAGCTGGGAAAAGCCAGGGATGCGAAGTTTCACCTGCAAGAGGAAGAGAAACAGGCCAAACCAGCACCGGCAGGGTTCAGTTTCCGTTTCCAGGGAAACGAGGTCGGAGGCAGGCACGGAGAAGCAATGCCGCCTAATGGATGGAGCCGGGCCCGGACGTCAGAAGGACCTGGGTTCTGATCTCCCCTCTGACAACTGCCCGCCGCGTGACCCCGGCCAAATCGCTACGCTGGGTCTCGCTTCCTTCTCTGTAAAATGGGGATTAAGACTGGGAGCTTAATTCCAGGTTGACTGTGTCCATTCCGATTAGCCTGTATTTACCCCAGTTCGTGCCTGGAACATAGTCAGTGCTTAATACCACGGAAGAAGGAAGTGTCTTTTTCCCTGGGGGTGGGGAGGGTTGTTTTGCTCGGGGGCTCAGAGGGAGGACCCAGGGGCAGGGCCAGGGCCTGTTGGTACAATCTCTCATCCTATCCCGACTGGATTACTGCATCAGCCTTCTTTCCCATCTCCCGACCTCCTGCCTTTCGCCGCTTCAGTCTACACATCACTCCGCTGCCCGGATTATCTTTCTGCAGAAAGGCTCTGGGCCTGTCAATCCCTTCCTCAAAACCCTCCGGTGGTTGCCTATCAACCTTCGCAGGAAACAAAAACTCCTCACTCTAGGCTTCAAGGCTCTCCATCACCTCGCCCCTTCCTACCTCTCCTCCCTTCTCTCTTTCCACCGCCCACCCCGCACGCTCCGCTCCTCCGCCGCCCACCTCCTCGCCGTCCCCCGGTCTCGCCTATCCCGCCGTCGACCCCCGGCCCACGTCCTCCCGCGGTCCAGCAATGCCCTCCCTCCTCACCTCCGCCAAACTCTCTTCCCCGCTTCCAAGCCCTACTGAGAGCTCACCTCCTCCTGCAGGCCTTCCCAGACTGAGCCCCCCTTTTCCTCTGCTCCTCCTCCCCATCGCCCCGACTCCCTCCGCTCTATCCCCTTCCCTGCCCCACAGCCCTGGGGTATATTGATACATATTTATTACTCTATTTTATTAATAATGTGCATCTATCTATAATTCTATTTATCTATTCTGATGGTATCGATGCCTGTTTACTTGTTTCGTTCTGTTGTCTGCCTTCCCCTTCTAGACTTTGAACCCGTTGTTGGGAAGGGATTGTCTCTGTTGCTGAATTGCCCTTTCCAAGCGCTTCCTACAGTGCTCTGCACACAGTAAGCGCTCAATAAAAACGACTGAATGGGTCGGAGGCTGGGAGAGGGTCTGGGCCCTGGGCCGGACTCACACCTGAGGGCAGGAAGTTCCCCGTTCATTCATTTATTTATTCATTCAATCGCATTTATTGAGCACCTACTGTGCGCAGAGCGCTGTACTGTAGGTGAAGCAGTGTGGTTTAGCGGAGATGATGGCATCTGTTAAGCGCTTACTATGCGCCAAACACTATTCTAAGCACTGGAAAGAGCAGGGATTTGGGAATCAGAGGTCTTGGGTCCTATTCCCGGCTCCGCCACTTGTCCGCTGTGTGACCCTGGGCAAGCCACTTCTCTGTGCCTAAATTACCCCATCTGTAAAATGGGGATTAAAACTGTGAGCCCATGGGATGATGTGATCACCTTGTACTTACCCCAGTGCTTAGAACAGTGCTTGGCACATGGTAAGGTTTAACAAATACCATAATTATTATTATTATTCTCTGGGCCTCAGTGACCTCATCTGTCAAATGGGGATGAAGACTGTGAGTCCCACGGGGGACCACCTAATTACCTCGTATCTACCCCAGCGCTTGGAACAGTGCTTGGCACATAGTAAGCGCCTAACAGATGCCATCATGATTATTACCGGTGCAATTCGGCAACAGAGAGAGACAATCCCTGCCCAACAACGGACTCGCAGTCTAAAAGATGGGGCGAGCTCAATTCCAGCCTCTTTACCGAGCCCTCGCTATGTGCAGAGCACTGTCCGAGACGCTGAGGAGAGGGCACTGTAGCACCAAACGTACTTTCATTCAATTGTATTTATTGAGCGCTTCCTGTGTGCAGAACACTGTCCTAAGCGCTTGGAATGTACAACTGGGCCACAGATCGAGACCATCCCTGCCCAACAGGCTCATTCATTCCATCATATTTATTGAGGGCTTACTGGGTGCGCAACACTGTAGTAAGCGCTTAGAATGTGTAATTCGGCCCCAGAGAGAGACCATCCCTGCTCAACAACAGGCTCATTCATTCCATCATATTTATTGAGTGCTTCCTGGGTGCAGAGCACTGTACTAGGCGCTTAGAAGGTATAATTCGGTACCAGAGAGAGACCATCCCTGCCCAACGACGGGGAGGAGAGGAGGAAGGGGAGAGGAAGAGGAGGAGGAGAAGAGGAGGGGAGGAGAGGGGGAGAGGAAGAGGAGGCGGAGGAGAGGAGGAAGGGCAGAGGAAGAGGAGGACGAGAGGAGGAGGAGAAGAGGAGGAGGAGAAGAGGAGGGGAGGAGAGGAGGAGGAGAAGAGGAGGGGAGGAGAGGAGGAAGGGGAGAGGAAGAAGAGGAGAAGAGGAAGAGGAGAAGAGGAGGGGAGGAGAGGAGGAAGGGGAGAGGAAGAAGAGGAGAAGAGGAAGAGGAGAAGAGGAGAAGAGGAAGAGGAGAAGAGGAGGAGAGGAGGAAGGGGAGAGGAAGAGGAGGCGGAGGAAGGGGAGAGGGGGAGGAGAAGAGGAGGAAGGGGAGAGGAGGGGAGGAGAGGAGGAGAGGAGGAAGGGGAGAGCAGGGGAGGCGGAGAAGAGGAGGAAGGAGAGAGGAAGAGCAGGAGGAGAGGAGGAAGGCGAAAGGGAGAGGGGGAAGGGGGAGAGGAAGAGGAGGAGAAGAGGAGGAGCAGAGGAAGGAGAGAGGAAGAGGAGGAAGAGAGGAGGAGGAGCGGAGGAGAAGAGGAAAAGGAGGAGAAGAGGAGGAGGAAGAGAAGAGAAGGAAGAGAAGAAGGGGAAGGAGGGGAGGAAGAGGAGGGGGGGGAAGAGAAAGGGGAGGACGAGCAGAGGAGGAGGGACGAAGAGGGAAAAGAAGAGGACGAAGAGAAAGAGGAGAAGGAGGATGGAGCGGAGGTCCCCGAAGCGGCCTAGCCGTGCCCCCCCCCCCCCTCCCCTCCCCCCTCCTCCGCCCCCGTCCCTCCCCCGCGTCCCGAGCGGCACCTACCAGCTGCTGGCGGAGCCACCGCAACATGCCCCCGCCCGCCCCGCCCCGGCCCGGCCCGGCCCCCCGACGGCTACTGCAGCCCGGGGGCCCCCATGATGCCGCCGCCGCACCGACCGACCCGCCCCCCCCACGGGCAGACGGACCGACCGACCGACGGACGGACGGACGGAGGGAGGAGCGGCCGCTGCGGACCACACGGCGCCCGCCGCCGGACCCCGCCCCCTCCGGACGGGACCATCGCCGAACGCGGACCGGGGGGGGCCGGCACCTCCAGCGCACCCGCCTCACCCCCTCCCCCTTCCTCGCCGCGGGTAAAAGCCACCCCGACCCGCCGTCTCCTCCACAAAGAAAACCCGACGTCAACCCTCTCCCTCTCCCTCCTGCTCCTCCGCGCTCACTCCGCTCCCTGTCTCCGTCCCCCCCTCTCACCTAATGGTCTCGTCCGGCTCTCCGGCGGTAGAAAAGGGGGCGGGGCGGGGGGGGGACCGCGACTGCGCCTGCGCCGAGGCTCCCTCCTCCCCCCCCCCTCCCCGCCGCGTCACGTGACCCTTCGCGACGGCCGCCCCTCTGGCGGGCGAGGCCTAGCGGGCCTCTTCTCACCTCTCGTTTTGAGGCTTTTCACCTCTATAAATCATTATTTTATTCAGTCAGTCGTATCTATCGAATGCTCCCTGGGTGTAGAGCACTATACTAAACAATTGGGAACTCTGAAACGGCCCCAGACAGCGACCGTCCCCACCCAACGACGTGTTCATAGTCTAGAACGCGGGGAGACGGACGACAGACGGGCATCGGGAGCCTGTCTAGTAGATAAAAGGAATTATAGATAGATGCACATCGTCGATAATGCGAATAGAAGAAGAGCTCTAGATAAAATAGCATAAAGAGAGAAAGATAGAGAAAAAGAATTATTGATAGATGCACAGCGTTGATAAAGCGAATAGAAGAATAGCTCTAGATAAAATAGAATAAAGAGATAAAAAGAATCATTGATAGATGCACATCGTTGATAAAGCGAATAGAAGAATAGCTCTAGATAAAATAGAATAAAGAGATAAAGATAGATAAAAAGAATTATTGATAGATGCACAGCGTTGATAAAGCGAATAGAAGAATAGCTCTAGATAAAATAGCATAAAGAGATAAAGATAGATAAAAAGAATTATTGATAGATGCACAGCGTTGATAAAGCGAATAGAAGAATAGCTCTAGATAAAATAGCATAAAGAGATAAAGATAGATAAAAAGAATTATTGATACATGCACATCGTTGATAAAGCGAATAGAAGAATAGCTCTAGATAAAATAGAATAAAGAGATAAAGATAGAATTATAGATGGAGGCACATCGTTAATAAAGCAAATAGAATAAAAGCTATAGATAAAATAGATCAATAGAATGAATAGATAAAGACAGATAAATAGCATTATAGATGGAGGCACATCGTTAATAAAGTGAATAGAATAATAGCTGTAGATAAAACAGATAGAATAAAGAGATAAAAATAGACAGATAGAATTATTGATGGCGGCACATCGTTAATAAAGGGAATAGAATAATAGCTATAGATAGATAAATAGAATGAATAGATAAAGACAGATAAATAGCATTATGGATGGAGGCACATCGTTAATAAAGTGAATAGAATAATAGCTATAGATAAAATAGATGAATAGAAAATAGATGAGTAGAATAAATATAGATAAATAGAATTATAGATGCATGCACATCATTCATAAAATGATGAGAATAATAAATAGAGATTAAATAGATAAATGGAATAAAGAGATAAAAATAGATGATTGGAATTATAGACACGTATTAATAAAATGAATAGAACAGTAGCTATAGATAAAATAGATAGAAAATAGATCAATAGAATAGATAAATAGAAGGATAGATCTATACACATCATTAATAAAATGAATAGAAAAATAAATATAGATTAATAGATAAATAGAATACATAGATATACACATCATTAATGAAATGAATATAATAAAAATATGGATTAAATAGACAGAAAATAGATAGACTAAATAGATAAATAGAATGATAGATGTATATACACATCATTAATCAAATGAATAGAATAATAAATACGTACAAATATATACAAGTGCTGTGGGGCAGGGAAGGGGATAGAGCAGAAGGAGGGAGTCGGGGCGTTGGGGAGGGGAGGAAGAGCAGAGAAAAGGGGGGTTCAGTCTGGGAAGGCCTCCTGGAGGAGGTGAGCTCTCAGGAGGGCTTTAAAGGGAGGGAAGTGGGCTAGGTTGGTGGATGTGAGGAGGGTGGGTGTTCCAGGCCGGAGGTAGGACGTGGGCCAGGGGTCCTCGGGGGTCACCCTCGTTTGGGGCTTCAGATCATTCAAAAGCAGCTGACTTTAAAACATCACCTACATGAGGAATGATAAAAGCTAGAAATTAGAAGGAAGTTAATAAATAACCCAAGAAGTGAAAAGGAAACTGCTACGTCGCTCAGCGGAAAGAGCCCGGGCTTGGGAATCAGAGGCCATGGGTTCTAATCCCGGCTCCGCTGCTTGGCAGCTGTGTGATTTTGGGCAAGTCACTTAACTTCTCTGTGCCTCAGTTCCCTCGTCTGTAAAACGGGGATGAAGACCGTGAGCCTCACGTGGGACAACTAATTACCTTGTATCTTCCCCAGCGCTTAGAACAGTACTCGGCACATAGTTAGCGCTTAACAAATAACAATATTATTATTATTATTGTTAAAACGAGTTGAACTGGAGTGACTAAAAACCTTTGAAGTTGTCGTGGCACTTTATAGTGTAGGTTCACATCTTAGTCATATCTATTAATAATAATAATAATAATAATGGTATTTGTTAAGTACTTACTATGTGCCAGACACTGCTCTACTATGTGCCAGACACTGCTTTAAGCTCTGGGGTACATACAAGATAAGTGGGTTTGACACAGTGCCTGTTTCACATTAGGGCTCGTCATCTTCATCCCCATTTTACAGATGAGCGAACTGAGGCACAGAGAGGTTAAGTGACTTGCCTAAGGTCACACAACAGGCAAGTAGAGGAGACGGGATTAGAACCCACGACCTTCCGACTCCCAGGCCCGCGCTCTATCCTGTGAGCAAAGCATTGTACTTAGCGTTTAGAAAAGTACAATATAACAATCAGTAGACCCAAAGGATACTTCGCCAAAATAAAGGAATCGGCTTTCAGCGTATCGTAAGGGATCAAAGAAGACTTGCCTATGAGAACCTTGATTTTAGAGTGGGGGAGCAACAGAAATTTTTGCAGCTCGGTTTAGCTGCGCGTGAAGCGTTGCCGGGTTTATCTTGTGATTTGCCGTGGGGAGGGGGAATGATAATTAGAGTTCCTAGAAAAATGAAAACAGAAAATCACCTCCTTTTTTCATTTGTGAATTACAACTGGAATTATTTTTGCTGTACAACGAGCTTCAAAGTTTTGCCAAGTGAAACTGGGGTTCTGAGAAATTCGAGAGTAGACAGTGCCCCGTTGCAGCATTCGATTCTGTGCTCCGAAAAGAGAAGCGATTCCTAGGATCCACAAAGGAATGTCAAGAGACGTAATCTCCAAGTGATCCTGTGAAAGGTCATAACCTACCACTTGACCTGTGTCTAGAGGGAAATTGGCAGTGAGTGACGAGTATCATGTATGATGGTTCTGCACGACAGCTGTGGCGCAGATGCTTTTCGGAGATGTAGGCACAGTCCAGCTACAGCCAACCGGGGGATACAACCTGTCTGCCTTTCAACCAGATCCGAGGGTTTTGGCCAAATCCCATAGAAAGTGACTCTTTTCCCACCCTGCTCCAAATGGGCCGAAAGCAACTAATCACCGATAGTTTGGTCTTGGACAAGGGAAGCTCTGAAAAAACAGCTTGGCTGAGAGGAAAAAAACGTAGGCTTGCGAGTCCGAGGATGTGGATTCTAATTCCTGCTGTGTGTCAATCAATAAATCATATCTATTTACAAGGGTATTTGTTAAGCGCTTACTCTGTGCAGAGCGCTGTTCTAAGCGCTCGGGTAGATACAGGTTAATCAGGTTGGCCCACGTGAGGCTCACAGTCTCCATCCCTGCTTCATGAGAAGCAGCGTGGCTCAGTGGAAGGAGCCCGGGCTTTGGAGTCAGAGGTCATGACTTCGAATCCCAGCTCTGCCACTTGTCAGCTGGGTGACTGTGGGCGGGTCACTTCACTTCTCTGTGCCTCAGTTACCTCATCTGTAAAATGGGGATTAAGACTGTGAGCCCCACGTGGGACAACCTAATGTTGGTATTTTGTTAAGCGCTTACTACGTGCCAAGCACTGTTCTAAGCGCTGGGGTAGACACAAGGGAATCAGGTTGTCCCACGTGGGGCTCACAGTCTTAATCCCCATTTTACAGATGAGGGGAACTGAGGCACCGAGAAGTTAAGTGACTTGCCCAAAGTCACACAGCTGCCAAGTGGCAGAGCCGGGATTCGAACCCATGACCTCTGACTCCAAAGCCCGTGCTCTTTCCACTGAGCCACGTGTGTCTACCCCAGCACTTAGAACAGTGCTCTGCACATAGTAAGCGCTTAACAAATACCAACACTGATTAGACCGTAAGCCCGTCAAACGGCAGGGACTGTCTCCGTTGCCGACTTGTTCATTCCAAGCGCTTAGTACAGTGCTCTGCTCATAGTAAGCGCTCAATAAATACTATTGAATGAATACTATTGAATGAATCCCCATTTTCCAGATGAGGTCACTGAGGCCCAGAGAAGTGAAGTGACTCGCCCACAGTCACACAGCGGCCAAGTGGCAGAGCCGGGATTCGAACCCATGACCTCGGGCTCCCAAGCCCGGGGTCCTTCCACTGAGCTCGGTGCTTCTCTTAGTGCTAACTGTGTGCAGAGGACTGAACTGAGTGTTTGGGAGAGTAAAATACAACAGAGGAGTTGAACATTTCCCTGCCCAAAACCAGCTCTGTGTTTCCTCACCTGTAAAATGGAGACTCAATACCTGCCCTCTCGCTTACTTAGACTGTGAACCCCATGTGGGACAAGGGCCGTGTCCAACCTGATTATCCCCAGTGCTTAATGCTCGGCACAGAGTAAGCGCTTAACAAATCCCACTATTATTATCTGCTGAAACTGCGAACCAAGTATGGGACAGGAACCGAGCCTGACCTTACTGTGATGTTCGACAAGCACGTGATTTATCGGGGCAGACACGGTCCTGATTATCAAGTGCTTAACAAGCACCACCATGATCATCAACATCATCATTATCATTATTATTTTTCATTATCTGCCGCGTCACATTTTCAAATAGTAACAGCGCACTGTGCTAGGTGCATTGGAAAGCACAGCAGAAGCACAAAATATGTTCCCTACACATTAGGAATTTCCATTAATCTGTAAATTGCTGCTAGATTGCAATAATAATAATGTTGGTATTTGTTAAGCGCTTACTATGTGCGGAGCACTGTTCTAAGCGCTGGGGTAGATATAGGGTAATCCGGTTGGCCCACGTGAGGCTCACAGTCTTAATCCCCATTTTCCAGATGAGGTACCTGAGGCACAGAGAAGTGAAGTGACTTGCCCACGGTCACACTGCTGACAAGTGGCAGAGCCGGGAGTCGAACCCATGACCTCTGACTCCGAAGCCCGGGCTCTTTTCCACTGAGCCACGCGATTGTAAGCTAATAGTGGGCGGGGAACGCGGCTTTTATAATATTGCATTATACTCTCCCAAGCGTTTAGCATAACGCTCTGCACACAGTAAGTATTCAGCAAATCAGATTGACTCATCAGTGGTATTTATAGACTGCTCACTGTGTGCAGAACACTGTACTAAGCACTTGGGAGAGTACAATATACCTGAGTTGGTAGACACATTCCCGTGCCCCTCTATCTACCCCAGCGCTTAGAACAGTCCCAAGTCCGGTCCGCTCCCAGACTTCTCCATCACCGTGGATGGCACGACCATCCTTCCCGTCCCGCAGGCCCGCAATCTCGGTGTCATCCTTGACTCGTCCCTCTCGTTCACCCCACACATCCTATCCGTTACCAAGACCTGCCGGTTTCACCTCTACAATATCGCCAAGATCCGCCCTTTCCTCTCCACCCAAACGGCTACCTTACTATTACGGGCTCTCGTTATATCCCGGCTAGACTACTGTGTCAGCCTTCTCTCTGATCTCCCTTCCTCCTCTCTCGCCCCGCTCCGGCCTATTCTTCACACCGCTGCCCGGCTCATCTTCCCGCAGAAACGATCTGGGCATGTCACTCCCCTTCTTAAACAACTCCAGTGGTTGCCTATCGACCTCCGCTCCAAACAAAAACTCCTCACTCTAGGCTTCGAGGCTCTCCATCACCTTGCCCCTTCCTACCTCTCCTCCCTTCTCTCTTTCTACCACCCACCCCGCACGCTCCGCTCCTCTGCCGCCCACCTCCTCACCGGCCCTCGGTCTCGCCTATCCTGCCGTCGACCCCCGGGTCACGTCCTCCCGCGGTCCTGGAACGCCCTCCCTCCTCACCTCCGCCAAACTGATTCTCTTCCCCTCTTCAAAACCCTACTTAAAAATCACCTCCTCCAAGAGGCGTTCCCAGACTGAGCTCCTCTTCCCCCTCTACTCCCTCTGCCACCTCCCCCCTTTACCTCTCCGCAGCTAAAGCCTCATTTTCCCCTTTTCCCTCTGCTCCTCCACCTCTCCCTTCCCATCCCCACAGCACTGTACTCGTCCGCTCAACTGTATATATTTTCATTACCCTATTTATTTTATTAATGAAATGTACATCGCCTTGATTCTATTTAGTTGCCATCGGTTTTTACGAGATGTTCTTCCCCTCGACGCTGTTTAGTGCCATTGTTCTTGTCTGTCCGTCTCCCCCGATTAGACTGTAAGCCCGTCAAACGGCAGGGACTGTCTCTACCTGTTGCCGACTTGTTCATCCCAAGCGCTTAGTCCAGTGCTCTGCACATAGTAAGTGCTCAATAAATACTATTGAATGAATGAATGAATGAACAGTGCTCTGCACATAGTAAGCGCTTAACAAATACCAACATTAATATGCCCTAATGGGAAAGCCAGACTTAAAATGCTTTCAAGGCTTTGAAGTAAACTTTGAGCAGATTATCAAAGCAATTGAATTGGGGAGACCATTTAGAAATGGATAGTGCAGATATTAATGAGTTAATTTTATCTCATTCAGAGGATTCAGCCAATGAAGACCTCGGGGAAGTTTGCTGAAACAGATGAATAAGAAGTTGCGGTCTCTCCATCGCTGGATAAAATCTTGATATTAAAAAGATATGACAATTTTCAAGGAAGTGAATGAATTCATAAATAATTGAAAAAGACACTAATAGAGAGGGCAAATCAAAGCTTTGTAGTAGTAATCAAAAGAGTTTTCCTGACACAAAGCACTTTCGATGGGACAGATTCTTTACTACAGGTGAAAAGTCAAACAAAAACACCCACAAAAAGTCAGAATCATTCAATGGATCAATCAATCAGTGGTATTTATTGAGTGCTTACTGTGTGCAGAGCATTGGACTAAATGCTGCTTGGGAGCTAGTAGAATAGAACAGAGTTAGTAGACATATTCCTTGCCCAGAGTAAGTTTACAGTCTAGAGGGGGAGACAGACATTAGTATAAAAATATACATAATATCATATCATAATGGCTCATTTCATTTGGGCTATTGTGCCTTGAATTACTTTAATAAAGATTAAACATTAGTTCAGTTTCATTTGTTATTGCAGCATATATGTACTCACCAGTATTAATTGTTCTCCTTCTGTGTGTAAAACATTGTACTAAGAAATGGGGCGGGGGGGGGAGAAAAACTGTAGGGATGAGAATTAGACGTGGCCCCTGAGGAGCGGAAAGGGAGGTATGTAAGGAATAATGACACAATAAAAACTCAAAAACGATTCAAAAGACTAGGAGAACGATAAATACAAGAAGGACGGTGGGGCGTTAGGGCTAGAAGGGTAGATATGAGCTCCTCATGGCTCAGATAGTATAATGATGATGATGTTGGTATTTGTTAAGCGCTTACTATGTGCAGAGCGCTGTTCTGAGCGCTGCGGTAGATGCGGGGTAATCAGATTGTCCCACGTGAGGCTCACAGTCTTCATCCCCATTTTACAGATGAGGTCACTGAGGCCCAGAGAAGTGAAGTGACTCGCCCACAGTCACACAGCCGACAAGTGGCAGAGCTGGGATACGAACCCATGATCACAGAGAAGCAGCGTGGCTCGGTGGAAAGGGCACGGGCTTTAGAGTCAGAGGTCATGGGTTCGAATCCCGGCTCCACCCCTCGTCAGCTGTGTGACTTTGGGCAAGTCACTTGACTTCTCAGTGCCTCGGTTACCTCATCTGTAAAATGGGGATGAAGACTGTGAGCCGTACGTGGGACAACCTGATTACCCTGTATCTCCCCCGGGGCTTGGAACAGTGCTCGGCACATAGTAAGCGCTTAACAAAAACCAACATTATTATTATTATTGTTACGCATTTAATAAATATTACTGATAGACAGCTAGCCTCTGCAGTCTTCACTATGCACATTAACCAACTATCCTTCAGGATTGCTACCGGTCCTCTCCCTCTCACAGAGCATCCGAAGTGATTCTCTGCTCAGAAACCTTACCCACTGATGACTTAGCCCTAGAAGGCAGAGTTGAGAAGCAGCGTAGCCTAGGGAATAGAGCACGGGCCTGTGAGTCAGAAGGATCTGGGTTCTAATCCTGCTCTGCCACTTTCATTCATTCAATAGTATTTATTGAGCGCTTACTATGTGCAGAGCACTGTGCTAAGCGCTTGGAATGTACAATTCGGCAACGGATAGAGACAATCCCTGCCCGCTGATGGGCTTATTCTCTGCTGTGTGACCTTGGGCAAGTCACTTCACTTCTCTGGGCCTCAGTCACCTCATCTATAAAATGGGGATTAAGACTACGAGCCCCATGTGGGGCAGGGACTTTGTCCAACCCGATTTCCTTGAATCCACTCCAGGACTTAGTACAGTGCCTGACACATAGTAAGCGCTTAACAGATACCCCGATTGTTATTATTCTCCTGATTCCCAGAACAGTGCTCTTTCCATTGGACCGGTAGCAGGTTAGTGAATTGAAAATTATTTCCCCAGGATTTTCCCCATAGTCTTTTCCTGGAGTAGCAGTTCACGAGGCGACATATTATCGGGGGTTTCCAGAGTAGCCAGTGAAGCTGGAAGTAGCACGGCCTAATGGAAAGAGCGCAGGCCTGGGAGTCAGAGGAACTGGGTTCCAATCCCGACTCTGCCACTTGTCTGCTGTGTGACCTGGGGCAAGCCACTTAACTTCTCTGTTTCTCAGTTACCTCAGCTGGAACATGGGGATTAAGACCGTGAGCCCCACCAGTCAGTCGCATTTACTGAGCGCCTACTGTTCTCAGAGCTCTGTACTGAGCACTTGAGAGAGTAGAGAAGCAGCACGGCTCAGTGGAAAGAGTCCAGGCTTGGGAGTCGGACGTCGTGGGTTCGAATCCCAGCTCCGCCGCTTGCCAGCCGTGTGACTTTGGGCAAGTCACTTAACCTCTCTGTGCCTCAGTTACCTCAACTGTAAAAAATGGGGATTAAGACTGTGAGCCCCACGTGGGACAACCTGATCACCTTGTATCCCCCCCCAGCGCTTAGAACAGTGCTTTGCACATAGTAAGCGCTTAACAAATACCACCATTATCATTATTATTATTACAAATAACAATAAACAGCCACATTCGCTGCCCACAGCAAGCTTACATTTGGGACATTGACAGTGTCCAGCTTTGTATCTACCTCACTGCTTAGTGCAGTTGATGGTATTGACGCCTGACTACTTTTTTTTTTGTTTCGCTGTCTGTCTCCCCCTTTTAGACTGTGAGCCCGTTGTTGGGCAGAGATTGCCTCTATCTGTTGCCGAATTGTACATTTCAAGTGCTTAGTACAGTGCTCTGCACACAGTACGCACTCAATAAATATGACTGAAGGAAATACAACAATTATTATTTATAATTGTTAGACCTCCCTGGCTCTTTCCCGGGTCCACTGGCATTCAGCTAAACCTGTCAATGGGCAGGGATTGTCTCTACCTCTTGCCGAATTGTACATTCCAAGCTCTTAGTACAGTGCTCTGCACATAGTAAGCGCTTAATAAATACTACTGAATGAATTCAGCTGGACTTAGATGCTCTGGAACCAAAAAAACTGGCTCCCTTCTAGAATCACCTTAAGTCTCCCTGCACATTATCCCCTGGAATTATTCTGTGGGAACTTGAACTGCCCTGAAGCCTAAGGAACCCCCTGACTGGATAACTGGGGGAGTCCATGAAACCGAGTTTAATAATAATAATAATAATATTGGTATTTGTTCAGCGCTTACTATGTGCCGAGCACTGTTCTAAGCGCTGGGGTAGATACAGGGGAATCAGGTCGTCCCATTTGGGGCTCACAGTCTTCATCCCCATTTTACAGATGGGGTCACTGAGGCACTGAGAAGTCAAGTGACTTGCCCAAAGTCACACAGCTGACGAGTGGCGGAGCCGGGATTCGAACCCATGACTCCAAAGCCCGTGCTCTTTCCACTGAGCCACGCTGCTTCTCTGCAGAAGCATTTCAGCCAGCCATTTTAATAAAAATTATGGTATTTGTTAAGCACTTACTATGTTCTAGGCACTATACTAAACACTAAGGCACTGTATTTTACCATCACCAAGGCCTCTGGGGCTAATGCTTATGGTGTTGTAGCTCCAGGCGAGTTGGCATTTCGTAGCCCTGGGCTGGGAAAAAAGAGTAAATTGGGAAAATATTTCCACAGTTGTTTTCTCTAGGATGCTCACCCCATCTCCACAGCACTTATGCACATATCCTTATATATTATTATTATTATTATATATTGAGAAGCAGCGTGGTTCAGTGGAAAGAGCACGGGCTTTGGAGTCAGGGGTCATGGGTTCGAACCCCGGCTCGGCCACTTGTCAGCTGTGTGACTGCGGGCAAATCACTTAACTTCTCGGTGCCTCAGTGACCTCATCTGTAAAATGAGGATTAAGACCGTGAGCCCTACGTGGGACAACCTGATTCCCCTGTGTCTACCCCAGCGCTTAGAACAGTGCTCGGCACATAGTAAGCACTTGAGAAATACCAACATTATTATTATGATTATTTGGAGTCAGAGGTCATGGGCTCGAATCCCGGCTCCTCCACTTGTCAGCTGGGTGACTGTGGGCAAATCACTTAACTTCTCTGGACCTCAGTTACCTCGTCTGTAAAATGGGGCTTAAGACTGTGAGCCTCACGAGGGACAATCTGATTACCCCGTATCTACCCCAGCGCTTAGAACAGTGCTCTGCACATAGTAAGCGTTTAACAAATACCAACATTATTATTATTATTATATATTATAATTAATAGATCCTTATACACTATTATTTCTCCTATCTGTAATTCAATTTAACGTCTGTCTTCCCCAATAGACTGTAAACTCCTTGAGAGGTGGGAATCACGTCTACCAACTCTATTATACTGTACTTTCCCAAGTTCTTAGTAGAGTGATCTGCATTCAGTAAATAATAAATACCATTCATCGATTAATAGGAACAATGGAAAGTCATTCTGCTATCTCTATAAATAAGGAGTTAATAGGATTGTGTTCCTGTTGCGTTCAGGTCATAAACTACTAGGGATCCTTCCTGAATCATCTATTAATTTTGTTATTGGGCTGATTCATTTCACAAGTGGCTGTATATAAAGGAGTCGAAGTGATTCATGGATGAATTTATTAGATTGCGTAGGCTGTTGCTGAAGAAATTTTAACTTCAGCAATTTCTTTATTAATTTGGGCAGTCACAATACATAGCACGTTTCACTTACGGATTTCTGAAGGTATTAACTCCTTTAATCTTCTTAACAACTCTCTGGTGTGGGTGGGTAATAGTGAGAAAACAGAAAGATGAGAACATAGACATAATGAGTCATTATGAGGAAACGGGGAATACATAACCTAAAATTCCTGTTTGCATGTTCACGCCGATCTAGTTCAAACCTGCCTTTCGCATCCTTTAAGAAATTAGGTCAGACACTCTTGGCCCTCAAAAAAATATATAAAAATTCTACTCCAGGCAGTATCTCTAAATTGGCATATTTTAAGGCAGGTTACACTATGTCTATGATTAATAGTTAGCATATTACATATAATGATATAACTAGACATTGAAGACGAAATGATATATTTAAATCCTCTTATCATTAAGTTTTAACAAGATAAAAATATAGAAGGAATACTATTTGAACTTGGAGCGTTGGCTTGCTTTTTGTCCGACATGGCGCTTCTCCCAACCTTTGAGGAAGGAATCACAACAGTTAGTCATGAAACATGTTAAATCATCAGAACCTGCTGCGAGTTATAAGAATGGAGGGGACACACTGGTGAAATGCTTATCCAAACTCTTCCTCGATGTATGCGACACGGGAAATTCATTCCATCGGAGTTATCGAGCGCTCACTGTGTGCAGAGTACTGTACCAAGTGGTTGGAAAGTACAATTCGGCAACAGGTAGAGACAATCTCTACCCAACAACGGGCTCACAGTAATAATAATAATGTTGGTATTTATTAAGCGCTTACTATGTGCAGAGCACTGTTCTAAGCGCTGGGGGAGATACAGGTTAATCAGGTCGTCCCACGTGAGGCTCACACTTAATCCCCATTTTACAGATGAGGTAACTGAGGCACAGAGAAGTGAAGTGACTCGCCCGCAGTCACACAGCTGACAAGTGGCAGAGCTGGGAGTCGAACCCATGACCTCTGACTCCGAAGCCCAGGCTCTTTCCACTGAGCCACGCTCACAGTCTAGAGGTGGGGGAGACAGACAACAAAACAAAAGAAGTCGACAGGCACCAGTAGCATCAAAATAAATATATAGAATTCTAGATATACACTCATCATTAATAAAATCAATAGAATAATAAATATGTCCATATAAACACAAGTGGTGTGGGGCAGGGAAGGTGGTAGAGCAGAGGGAGGGAGTAGGGGCGATGGGGACGGGAGGAGGAGCAGAGGAAAAGGGGGGGCTCAATCTGGGAAGGCCTCCTGGAGGAGGTGAGCTCTCAGTAGGGCTTTGAAGGGGGGAAGAGAGCGAGTTTGGCAGAGGGGAGGAGGGAGGGCATTCCAGGCCAGAGTCAGGATGTGGGCCAGGGGTCGACAGCGGGACAGGCGAGAACGAGGCCCAGTGAGGAGGTGAGCGGCAGAGGAGCCGAGCGTGCGGGATGGGCTGTAGAAGGAGAGAAAGGAGGTGAGGTAGGAGGGGGCGAGGGGATGGGAGAGCTTTGAAGCCAAGAGTGAGGAGTTTTTGCTTCACGCGAAGGTTGATAGGCAACCCCTGGAGATTTTCGAGGAGGGGGGTGACATGCCCAGAGAGTTTCTGCAGACAGATAATCTGGGCAGCAGAGTGAAGTATAGACTGAAGTGGGGAGAGACGGGAGGTTGAGAGACCAGAAGGGAGGCTGATGCAGTCACCCAGTCAGGATACGATGAGTGATTGTACTAACAAGGTAGTGGTTTGGATGGAAAGGAAAGGGCAGACCTTGGCGATGTTGTCAAGGTGAGACCGGCAGCTTTGGGTGACGGACTGGATGTGTGGGGTGAATGAGAGAGCGGAGTCAAGGATGACACCGAGGTTGCGGGCTTGTGTGGTGGGAAGGATGACAGTGCTGTCCATAGTGACGGGAAAGTCAGGGAGAGGGCAGGGTTGGATAGGGAATATGGGGAGCTCAGTTTTGGACGTGTCGAGTTTTAGGTGGCAGGAGGACCTCCGCGTAAAGATGTCCTGAAGGCAGGAGGAGATGCGAGCCTGGAGGGAGGGAGAGAGAACAGGGGAGGAGATGTAGGTTTGGGTGTCATCTGCGAAGAGATTATAGTTGAAGCCCTGGGAGCAAACGAGTTCTCCAAAGGAGTGAATGTAGATGGAGAATAGAAGAGGACGGAGGACTGACCCTTGAGGGACCCCCACAGTTAGAGGATGGGAGGGGGAGGAGGAGCCCGCGAAGGAGACTGAGAATGAACCGCCAGAAAGATAAGAGGAGAACAAGGAGAGGTTGGAGTCTGTGAAGCCAAGGTTGGATAATGTGTGAGCTCCCTAAAATCGCCCCTGCCCCTCCTCAATCCCTCTCCCTTCTGACCCCTCATCAACTCTCCCATTCTTCCCAGCAGTATTTCTAGAGGAGATCTCCTGCCTCCTCTCAAAAGCCACCCCCTCCACCTACGCGTCGGACCCCATTCCTTCATACCTTATGCAAACTCTCTCTCCCGCCTTTCCTCTCTGAGCTATCTTCAACTGTTAACTCTCCAATGACTTCTTCCCCATTAGAGAAACAGTGTGGCTTGGTGGAAAGAGCACAGACTTGGGAGTCAGAGGTCGTGAGTTCTAATGCCGCCTCCGCCACTTGTCAGTTGTGTGACTTTGGGCAATCACTTCACTTCTCTGGGCCTCAGTTCCCTCATCTGTAAAATAAGGATTCAGACTTTGACGACCGTGTATCTCCCCCAGTGCTTAGAAGAGTGCTCGGCACATAGTAAGCGCTTACCAAATACAAACATTATTATTCCCCACTGCTTTCTGCATTGCCTTGGCTTGCTCCCTTTGCTCTTCCCCTCTCCCAGCCCCATGGGCCTTGTGTATATCTGTCATTTATTTATTTGCACTGATGTCTGTCGCCCCACATCTAGACTGTAAGCTCACCGTGGGCAGAGAACGTGTCTGTTTATTGTTATATTCTACTCTCCCAAGTGCTTAGTACAGTGCTCCGCATACAATAAGCACTCAATAAATACAAATGAATGAATGAATATGTGCCAAACACTGTTCTAAATGCTGGGGTAGATATAGGTTAATCAGTTTGGACCTACAAAGGTCCCACGTGGGGCTCACACTTTACAGAATTTAAAGATGAGGTTACAAAGGAGGTAACTGAGGCACAGAGAGGTTAAGTGACTTGCCTGAGATCACACAGCAGCCATGGGGCAGAGCTGGGATTAGAAGTCAGGTCCTTCTGATTCCCAGGCCCGTGCTCTATCCAGTAAGCCACGTTGGTCCCTTGAACCGTCTAAGCAAATTTGGCTACCCTGTAAAATTCATTAAGGTTCTGAGACTACTTCATGATGGCATGGCTGGCCAGGTCAGAGTCAGGACTTGTCCGGTCTCATCAATTTAATGATAATAATTGTGACGTCCGTTAAGCCCTTACTGTGTGCAAAGCACTGTTCTAAATGCTGGGGAGGATGCAAGGTGATCAGGTTGCCCCACGTGGGGCTCACAGTCTTAATCCCCATTTTACAGATGAGGTAACTGAGGCACAGAGAAGTTAAACGACTTGCCCAAAGTCACACAGCTGACAAGCGGCGGAACGGGATTTGATCCCATTCATTCATTCATTCATTCAATAGCATTTACTGAGCGCTTACTATGTGCAGGGCACTGTACTAAGCGCTTGGAATGTACAAATCTGAACCCAGGACCTCTGACTCCCAAGCCCGGGCTCTTTCCACTGAGCCACGCTGCCTTTCTGCTTCTCTGCTTCATTTGCCATTACCAATGGAGTAGAGCAGGGATGTGTAATAGGTTCTGTCCTGTTTAATTTATTTTATGGAGTCATGCCGGGAAACCCAGATGTAAGTATCAGAATACGCTCCAGTGCCTCTGGGAAACTCTTCCAACTCAACAGACTTCAAGCATCATCCAAAGTCTTAGAGACAGTCATGGCTTTATTCTGCGTGTACCCTAGGGGTGTGCAGATGTCTGAAAACCACTTTGCTGTAACAGCCAGGTGTTGAGAGCTGGTGTGGAATTTCAAGAAAACCAAGGTGATGTATCAACCTGACCCACCTCCAAAAATCTATATTGGCAAAAAACACAGAGCTAAACACCGTTCCAGAATTCGGTTACCTTGACAGCCCACTGACCAAAGGAGAAGGTAGTGTGGCGTAGTGGCAAGAGCAGGGGCCCGAGTCAGGCAACCTACGTTCTGTTGCTGATTTCTACATTCCAAGCGCTTAGTACAGTGCTCTGCACATAGTAAGCGCTCAATAAATGCTACTGAATGAATGAATTCAGTTGGGACCCAATCCCTGGCCCACATGGGGCTCACACTTCACAGAATTTAAAGATGAGGTTACGGATGAGGTAACTGAGGCGCAGAGCGGTTAAGTGACTTGCCTAAGGTCACACAGCGGACATGTGGCAGAGCTCTTGCCACTGACCTGCAGTTTGACTTTAGGCAAGTTAGTGAAACTCTCTCTCAGATTGTGAGCCCCATTTAGATCAGGGACCGTGCCTGATTTATTTATTTATACATTGATTTATTTATTTGTTTATTTATGTCAGGGACCATGCCTGATTTATTTATTTATTTATTTATTTATTTATTTATTTATTTATTTATTTATTTATGTCTTTATTCATGTCTGTATTTATAGTAATGCCTGTCTCCCCATCTAGACTATAAGCTCATTCTGGACAGGGAACATATCTACCAACTCTGTTATACTGTACTCTCCCAAGAGCGTAGTACGGTGCTCTGTACACGGTAAGTGTTCAGTAAAGAAATAAATACGACTGATTGTTATCTCCTATCTACCCAGTATTTAGCACAGCGCCTGGCACTCCGTAAATGCTTAATAAGTACCGGCGTAAATAAACGAATGACTAAATAAATAAATAAAAGAATTAGAAAACTGAATTAAGAAGACCCACACATCCTTTGAGAACCCGTCAGGGAGAGTGTGTAACATCTTGGGATCAGTTCCAGACCAAAGTTCTACAGCACACTTCGTGCTCAAGACATCTAAAGCAAAACTCTTCATCATTTCCCCTAAACCTACTCCTCCCGGAAACTTTCCCATATCAGTCGAATAAATCACTATATTCCATCGGTAACTCTGAGGTCATGGTCAGGTTTTTCAGTCAATCAGCGGTATTAAGCGCTTACTGTGTGCTGTGGGATTGAGGGTGGGGTGAACGTCGATTATGGAGAAACAGCGTGGCTTTAGTGAAGCAGCGTGGCTCAGTGGAAAGAGCCCGGGCTTGGGAGTCAGAGGTCATGGGTTCGAATCCCAGCTCTGCCACTTCTCAGCTGTGTGACCGTGGGCAAGTCACTTCACTTCCTCTGTGCCTCAGTTACCTCACCTGTAAAATGGGGATTAAGACTGTGAGCCTCACATGGGACAACCTGATGACCCTGTATCTACCCCAGCGCTTAGAACGGTGCTCTGCACATAATAAGCGCTTAACAAATATCAACATTATTAGTGGCTACAGCAAGGGCCTGGGAGTCAGAAGGACATGTGGACATATGGTTCCACATTCTTTTAATTAGTGTGGAAAATATATGGTTTGGGTTTACTCATGCAGAAAATCAGAATGCACCTATATAGAATGGCAGAAAATGTAATCATGATAGCAAAAGGAATCAATTTCAGTGTTTCTTCCCTCAAGAGATCTGCACGTGGGCCCTTTTTGAGCAGACACACATTGGAAGGTTATAGTCCCTTCTCTTTTTTTTTGCAACATACGGCACTTCTCAATCTCGCCCCGCAGTTGGAATTCTACATTATAGTTTCATAATAAGATTCACTCTTCATTTTCGCAAAGAAGGTCCTAAGGTACTTCTCAAAACACAGATTTCTCGCTCTTCGCAGAGTAACACAGATCATTTCTAGTTCAGTGCGCGATACATTTGTTTCTCATTTCCTTAATGGCTTCTCAATGCTTCAGGCCAAGCTTTCCATTTTTTTCCCTCTTATCTGGTGACATCATTTTCAGCTCTCTGTTCTTCATTCCTGTCTCGTGCTCCATCCTCTGACTGGCCTTTCTGTTTAATTTCAGCTTTCCTCTGTCCTAGTTATCCTTTGAGGCTTGGGTATTGGCTTTTTATAACTACTTTACTTTTCTCTATTTGCAAATGCTGTTTTTAATTTAATTTTACTTTGGCTGCATTTTCTTAGTTCGATCCTATCCCATGATACAGCTATGATATGTCCCGTTGAAACATGGATACACTGTGAATGGCAGTAGGGTAGGGTACTTTCCCGTGGCTCAGCGGAAAGAGCCCGGGCTTGGGAGTCAGAGGTCATGGGTTCTAATCCCAACTCTGTCGCTTGTCAGCTGTGTGACTTTGGACAAGTCACTTGACTTCTCTGTGCCTCAGCTATCTCATCTGTAAAATGGGGATTAAGACTGTGAGCCCCACATGGGACAACCTGATCACCTTCTATCCCCCCCAGCTCTTAGAACGGTGTTCTGCACATAGTAAGCGCTTAACAAATGCCTTCATTATTGTTCCTCCTAGATTTGCATGCAATCTGTTAGGTTCCAGTCCCCGTGGGAGAGAACAGCACTATGCCTGACCCCAACACGGGGGAAGTTCGCTTGAACTGGCTGAACTTGAAATCGGCATTCAGCAGTCAGTCGTATTAATTGAGCACTTACTGTGTGCAGAGCACTGTACTAAGCTCTTGGGAGAGAAGCAGTCTAGTAGATAGAGAACAGGCCTGGAAGTCAGAAGGACATGGGTTCTAATCTCGGCTCGGCCACTTTTTTGCTGCATTCATTCATTCAATCGTATTTATTGAGCGCTTGCTGTGTGCGGAGCACTGTACTAAGCCTTGGAAAGTACATTTTGGCAACAGATAGAGACAATCCCTATCCAACAACGGGCTCACAGTCTAGAAGGGGGAGACAGACAACAAAACAAAACAAGTAGACAGGCATCTATAGCATTAAAACAGATAAATAGAATTATAGATATTTACACATCATCCAGAAAATAAATAGAATAATAAATATGTACAAATATACACAAGTGCTGCGGGGCAGGGAAGGGGACAGAGCAGAAGGAGGGAGTAGGAGTGATGGGGAGGGGAGGAGGAGCAGGGGAAAAGGGGGATCAGTCTGGAAAGGCCTCCTGGAGGAGTTGAGCTCTCAGTAGGGCTTTGAAGAGGGAAAGAGAGTTAGTTTGGTGGGACTGAGGAGGGAGGGCATTCCAGGACGGAGGTGGGACGTGGGCCAGGGGTCGACAGTGGGACGGGCAAGGACGAGGCACAGTGAGGAGGTGAGAGGCAGGGAAGCGGAGTGTGCGGGGTGGGCTGTAGGAGGAGAGAAGGGAGGTGAGGTAGGAGGGGGCCAGGTGACGGAGAGCTCTGAAGCCAAGAGTGAGGAGTTTTTGCTTCGTGTGAAGGTTAATAGGCAACCACTAGAGATTTTTGAGGGAGGTGGTGACGTGCCCAGAGCTTTTCTGTGGAAAGATAATCCGGACAGCAGAGTGAAGTATAGAATGAAGCGGGGAGAGACGGGAGGATGGGAGACCTGAAAGGCCGTATAACCTTGAGCAAGGCCCTTTATTTTTTTTGGTTGGTATTTGTTAAGCGCTTATTATGTGCCGAGCACCGTTCTAAGCGCTGGGGTAGATACGGGGTCATCAGGTTGTCCCACGCGAGGCTCACAGTTAATCCCCATTTTACGGATGAGGGAACTGAGGCAGAGAGAAGTGAAGTGACTTGCCCAAAGTCACACAGCTGACAAGTGGCAGAGCCAGGATTCGAACTCATGACCTCTGACTCCCAAGCCCGGGCTCTTTCCGCTGGCGAGCTGCTTCTCATAAGCAGAAATGAAGAAGAGACTTCATTTCTCTGGGGCTCAGTTACCTCATCTGTGCAATGGAGATAGCACCGTGAGCCCCACGTGGGACAGGGACTGTGTCCAGACTGATTTGCTTGTATCCACTCCGGCGTTTTCCCTCTCAGGACCACACCTGGAGAGTTTCCAGTACTCTACCGGTCTCAGCTACGGGAGGGGGAGAGTCAAGCAGAGGCCTACCCGTTCCATTCCGAGCTCGGGCAGTGGTTAGCCAGTGGAAGGCCACCCGCTACGAGTCAAAACTCCCCCGTGCTGGGCAGCAGCGGCACGGGAGAGAGCCGAGGGTGGACATTCAAGTTTACTGCGTGGAAGGTAAAGGGTAAACCACTTCCGTATTTTTACCGAGAAAACTCTATGGATACACCACCAGAACGATTGCAGATGGAGGTGAGGTGTTCCAAGAGAGGTCTGTCCTTGGAGTCGCCACGGGTGGGGCATAAGACAAGACCCCAGCGCTTAGTACAGTGCCTGGCACGTAGTAAGTGCCTAACAAATGTCCTGATTATTAATATAGCGATATAACAGGCACGTTCTCTGCCCACAACGGGATTGCAGTCTAGAGGGGGAGCTTACAATAGGGACAGGAGTGGGGATGGAGGTTTTGGTGACTCAAGAGACTGGGGCCCACTGTGCTTGTCGTTGTGGTTGTGATTGGGAACCATCAAGGGTGGATTAGAAAGCAATGGGGTGGGATCGTGGGCTCTGGGGAGTAATTCAGTGCGGTAATTCAGTGCTTAAGGAGAAGACAGAACAGAATCGGGGAGGGATTATTCATAACAATAATGACGATGATATTTGTTAAGCGCTTATTATGTGCCAAGCGCTGTTCTAAGCGCTGGGGTAGATGCAAGGTAATCAGGTTGTCTCATGAGGGGCTCACAGTCTTAATCCCCATTTTACAGATAAGGTCACTGAGGCACAGAGAAGTGAAGTGGCTTGCCCAGTCACACGGTTGAGAAGTGGCGGAGCCGGGATTAGAACCCATGACCTCTGACTCGCAAGCCCGGGCTCTTTCCGCTAAGCCAAGATCAGGGACCCTCCGCCTTCTACCGCCTTCCCTTCCTCCTCCCAATACATACCTTCCTCCTTTGCTTCCTAGAAAACAGACCCTTCCTCCTTTCGGTGTCTCCGTCCAGGCGTGCACGGGGAAGGAAGAAGGGTCTTCGAGTCCCTCTTCGGAAAGAAGTGTGTTGGAGGCAAGAGGAGGGATGGGCTGGGAGGGAACTGATAATAATAATAATAATCATAATAATGATAGTTATGGTATTTGTTATGCGCTTACTGGGTGCCAGGCACTGGGTGCCAAGTGCTGGGGTGGACACAAGCAAATCAGGTTTGATATAGTCCCAGTCCCACATAGGGCTCACAGTCTTAATCCTCATTTTACAGATGAGGGAACTGAGGCCCAGAGAAGTAAAATGACTTGTGCCTGGCACACAGTAAGTGCTTACAAATAACGTTTAAAAATGAAACAAAAGAAAAAGCCGGGGTTGGTAGATATATTCGCTTCCCACAAGGAACGGTGGGAGAGGCAGTCATTAAAATAAATTACAGCTTTGTACGTAAGTGCCGTAGGGCTGAGGGTGGACTGAATAAAATCCAAGTTCATGGGTGACGCAGAAGGAAGACGAAATAGGGGTATTGAGGGCTTAGTCGGATGCTAGGCACTTGACCCTAGAAAAAGCAAAAGTCCGAATGGACTGTCGTTCGAACTGAGTTCCTAGCGGGTCTTAATGTTCCTCGGTGCAGGATATCGTTCCTCTAATGAGGTCAAATGAAATAATAGTTGGTCCGTAGTCATCCGGGAGGCTTTGCCCATTTTCTAAGCCCAAGATCCCCTCCGCCCTCTGCTCCTCCCTCCTTCTCCTCCCCTCAGCATTGTGCTCATTTGTATATATTATTTATTACCCTATTTATTTTGTTAATGAGGTGTCCATCCCCTTGATTCTATTTATCTTGATGATGTCTTGCTTTTGTTTTGTTCTGTTTTGTTCTGCCGTCTGTCTCCCCCGTTTAGACTGTGAGCCCGTCGCTGGGCAGGGATTGTCTCTATCTGTGGCCGAACTGTGCATTCCAAGCGCTTAGTACAGTGCTCTGCACCTAGTAAGCGCTCAATAAATACTATCGAATGAATGACTGAACTTGCCCAAAGTCACACAGCAGACAAGTGGCAGAGCTGGGATTAGAACCCACGACCTTCTGACTCCCAGGCCCCGGGCTCTATCTACTACGCCACGCTGTGTCCTTGCAGTGACTGGAAATAAGGAAGTTTACGTCATCCCGTATTACAAGAAGCATCCCCGTGCACGTATCATTTCCTACCTTGGAGAAGCGGCGCGGCTCAGTGGAAAGAGCACGGGCTTTGGAGTCAGAGGTTATGGGTTCGAATCCCGGCTCTGCCACTTGTCAGCTGTGTGACTGTGGGCAAGTCACTTCACTTCTCTGGGCCTCAGTTACCTCATCTGTAAATTGGGGATTGAGACTGTGAGCCCCACGTGGGACAACCTGATTCCCCTGTGTCTACTCCGTGCTTAGAACAGTGCTCGGCACATAGTAAGCGCTTAACAAATACCAACATTATTATTACCTTGTCGACTGCATCGTCCTCCTTGCTGACCTCCCTGCTTCCTGTCCCTCCCCATACTTCAGTCCATACTTCACTGTGCTGCATGGATCACTAAAGAAGCAGCACGGCTCAGTGGAAAGAGGCCATGGGTTCGAATCCCAGCTCTGCCACTTGTCAGCTGTGTGACTGTGGGCAAGTCACTTCACTTCTCTGGGCCTCAGTCCCCTCATCTGTCAAATGGGGATTAACTGTGAGCTTCACGTGGGACAAACTGATGACCCTGTATCTACCCCAGAGCTTAGAACAGTGCTCTGCACATAGTAAGTGCTTAACAGATACCAACATTATTATCATTATTATTATTATTCTAAAAAAGCAGGCCAGCCCACATCTTCCCAGTCCTCAAGAACCTCCCCTGATTGCCCATCCACTTCTACATCAAAGAGAAACTCCTTACCATCGACTTTAAGGCACTCCATCAGTTCTCCCCCTCCTATTTTACTTACTTTGTGGATTCACTACAATCCAAACCACACGCTCTGCCTCCCTAACAACAACCTATTCACTTTAGCTTGATCTCGTCTATCTTGTCCTCATCCTTCCGCCGGACTGGGGGTCAAAGGCAGCGCCGGCCTGGGAGTCAGAAGGGGTTCTAATCCCAGCTCCAAATGTTGGTATTTGTTAAGCGCTTACTACGTGCAGAGCACTGTTCTAAGCGCCTGCCGTGTGACCTTGGACAAGTCACACCGCTTCTCCGTGCCTCGGTTACCTCGCCTGTAAAACGGGGATTGAGACTCTGAGCCCCACGTAGGACAGGGACCGTGTCCGACCTGATTTGCTTGTATCCACCCCAGTGCTTAGTACAGTGCCTGGCCCATAGTAAGTGCTCAACAAATAACACAGTTATTACTATTATTATCATTATTATTATTACCACCTATGGAGTGGGCCGAGCCTCTTAGTAATAAGAGTTTAGCGAGACCGTCTGGCTTCTGTATTTGGATAGACGGAAGTGGGAAGCGGTTGGAAGCAGGCAGGACAGTGAGAAAGTTGATTCAGTGATCCAATCTAGGGGCGAAGAAGGTTTGAACCTGGAGTCATCGTAAAGGTGGAGAAGAAAGGTGGATCCAGGAAATACTGGGGCAGAGACAGTGACACAATTACTAGATAAACCGAATGTTGAAGGTGAAAAAAAAAACAGTTGTTCTCTCCTTTGTCCTTTTAACTATTTAGAAATGATAATGATGATAACAATAATGATAATAATTCTGGCATTTATTTAAGCACTTACTCTGCGCCAGGCACTGTACTAAATTCCGGGATGGATACAAGCAAATCAGGTTGGACGTGGTCTCTGTCCCATTTGAGGCTCACGGTCTTAATCCCCATTTTAATAATAATAATAATAATGTTGGTATTTGTTAAGCGCTTACTATGCGCAGAGCACCGTTCTAAGCGCTGGGGTAGACACAGGAGAATCAAGTTGTCCCACGTGGGGCTCACAGTCTTAATCCCCATTTTACAGATGAGGGAACTGAGGCACAGAGAAGTGAAGTGACTCGCCCACAGTCCCACAGCTGACAAGTGGCCGAGCCGGCATTCGAACCCATGACCTCTGACTCCAAAGCCCGTGCTCTTTCCGCTGAGCCACGCTGCGGATGAAGGAACAGAAACACGGCGAAGTGAAGTGACCTCCCCAAGGTCACACAGCAGACAAGTGGCGGATCTGCGATTAGAACTCAGGTCCTTCTGACTCTCAGGCCCACGTTCTATCCACCGGGCCATTCTGCGATTTTATTATTAATATTATCAAGTGCCGTCGAGTCGTTTCCGATTCATAGCGACTCCAGGTATATACTCACTCCAGAACGTCCAGTCCTCTGTCGTAATCCGCCACCTTTCTAATGGTTCTCCCGTTATGGCTGCCGTGGTCTCTCTCCATCCAGCTGCCGGTCTGCCTCGTCCACGTTTCATTCTGCGACAGATACGAGAAATGGTCTACGTCTCTCTGCAGGAGCAGATGAAAACGATTCCAAATGACCCCGAACTAGAGTTCCCAAAAGGAAATGGGTGACAATCTTTTAAGAGATCACTACGACAGGGTAGAATTCCACAGAGTCAGCGAGCAGAGTCCAAACGGGTTGGAGCTACGGCGGGAGTAGAAAGGTAAACTCCACTCCAACATCCCGGGACTTGAGCCGAGCGGTCTCGTTTGTTCTGAACTTCCTTACGTGCGCTCGGATCCATCCTCTTTTGGTTGTCGATTCATTCGTGTGGAACCCATCCCCGTACCTCTTCAACGGTGTATTTACCTGCACGGTTAGCCGCATTTCCGTAGCAGCGTATTATGGCTCGGTTCCCGGGATTTCCTGTGGCTATGCCCCTGCGTATGTGAATGTACTTGTGTCTGGGGCTAAATACACCATAAATTGAAATACATTTATATATAAACACTACACGGTGTGCAGAAGTGAGTGAGATTCTGCAGAAACTTCAAGGAGAGTATGATACACCTGGACGACCGCTGCCCTTTTTTTTAAATCCAGATTCGGTTCCCGGGATTCCCTGTAGATATGCCCATGCAAATAATAATAATGTTGGTATTTGTTAAGCGCTTACTATGTGCAGAGCGCTGTTCTAACTGCTGGGGCAGACACAGCGGAAATGTATATGTGAATATACTTGTATCTGGGGCTACATACACAATAAATTAAAATACCTCTAAGCAGCGTGGCTCGGTGGAAAGAGCCCGGGCTTCGGAGTCAGAGGTCATGGGTTCGACTCCCGGCTCTGCCACTTGTCAGCTGTGTGACTGGGGGGCGAGTCGCTTCACTTCTCGGTGCCTCAGTTACCTCAGCTGTCAAAAGGGGATTAACTGTGAGCCTCATGTGGGACGACCTGATTACCCTGTTTCTCCCCCAGTGCTTAGAACAGTGCTCTGCACATATTAAGCGCTTAACAAATACCAAATTATTATTATTCTTATTCTTATGTGTGGCCATTCCTTTAAGAATCACTGACTGCCCAGTGTCGGGCAGGCAGAGGATTCTACGGTGTACAGGCTCTCCGGTGTTCACTGGATATACTGCCTTGTGCCCAGGGTTGGGCTCGGGCAAGTCACTTCACTTCTCTGTGCCTCAGTTACCTCATCTGTAAAATGGGGATTAACTGTGAGCCCCACGTGGGCCAACCTGATGACCCTGTATCTACCCCAGCGCTTAGAACGGCGCTCTGCACCTAGTAAGCGCTTAACAAATACCAACATTAATTAGATTACTAGACTGGGGAAGCAGCCTGGCTCAATGGGAAGAGCCCGGGCTTGGGAGTCGGAGGTCGTGGGTTCTAATCCCGGCTCCACCGCTTGCCAGCTGTGTGACTTTGGGCAAGTCACTTCACTTCTCGCTTTTCTTTTGCAGTGTCAGCGGGAGAGGAGCTACAGTCTCCTCCTCCTGATCCCTCCCCGCCCCGCTTCCTCAGATGCTCCTTATGTGGGCAACCAGCCAAGCTCAGCGTGGCCTAGTGGAGAGATCGCGGGCCTGGAAGTCAGAAGGATATGGGTTCTAATGCCGCCTCTGCCACTTGTCAGCTGTGTGACTGTGGGCAAGTCACTTAACTTCTCTGGGCCTCAGTTACCTCATCTGTAAAATGGGCATTTAGATGGTGAGCCTCACGTGGGACAACCTGATGGCCCCGTATCTACCGCAGAGCTTAGAACAGTGCTCTGCACATAGTAAGCGCTTAGCAAATACCAACATCGTCGTCGTTGCTCTCTGTTCCTCAGTTCCCTCAACTGTCAAATGGGGATGAGGACTGTGAGCCCCACATGGGACAACCTGATCACCTTGTATCCTCCCCAGCGCTTAGAAAAGTGCTTTGCACATAGTAAGCGCTTAACAAATGCCATCTTTTTTTTTTTTTCTTTACAGTCCGGTCTCTAGACTGTGAGCTCACTGTGGACAGGGAATATCACTGTTTATTGCTGTATTGGACTTTCCCAAGCGCTTAGTACAGTGCTCTGCACACAGTACGTGCTCAATAAGTATGACTAAATGAATAAAGGAGCACCTCTCAAAACCGCAGGTGACGGGCCAGGCTCCCTCGACTCCTCTCCAATCTCTCTCTCCCTGCCAATAACAGGAAAACCTTCAAAAAACAAGAGAACCGTGAAACCAAAATAAAATCTGATTTTGCCCCAGTCTTGTCTATCTTGCCATCAACCCCTTTCCCACCTCCTCCCCCTAGCCTGGAACTCCCTCCCCGTCCGTATGTGCCACACCACCACTCTCCCTACCTTCAAACTATTACTAAGAATGTGACTGTTGTTATATCGTGCTCCCCCAAGCACTTAGGACAGTGCTCTGCGCACAGTGAGCGCTCAATGAATACTACTGAATGAATGAAAGAATGTGGGGAGCGGCCAGGGGTGGCAGAAAAGTTGGAGCCACATCAAGGTGGGGCCGGCCTCCGGGTCGAAAAGTAATAGATAATTATGGTATTTGTTAAACACTTACCACGTGGCAGGCGCTGTTCTAGACGCTGGGGTAGATAGAAGGTAATCAGGTTGTCCCACGTGGGGCTCCTAGTCTTAATCCCCATTTTTACAGATGAGATACCTGAGGCATAGAGGAGTGACTTGTCCAAGGTCACACAGCAGACAAGTGGCGGAAGCGGCGTTAGAACCCATAGCCTTCTGACTTCCAGGCCCGCGATCTCTCCACTGGGCCACGCTGAGCTTGGCTGGTTGCCCACATAAGGAGCATCTGAGGAAGCAGGACGGGGACGGGTCAGGAGGAGGGGACTGTAGCTCCTCTCCCGCTGACACTACATAAGAAAGATCTGGTTTGGGCACCATTTTAGAATGTTACACGTGGCAGCCATATTGGTAATTATAATAATAATAATAATGATGGCATTTATTAAGCGCTTACTCTGTGCAAAGCACTGTTGGAAGCACTGGGGAGGATTCAAGGTGATCAGGTTGTCCCATGTGGGCTTCACAGTCTTCATCCCCATTTTACAGATGAGGTAACGGAGGCACAGAGAAGTTAAGTCACCCAGCTGACAAGCGGCTGAGCCGGGATTTTCTGACTCCCAAGCCCGTGCTCGTTCCGCTGAGCCACGCTGCTTCTGATTGGTACCGTCAGGGGATGCGTGAGTACTGACTGGAGCAGTGGATGCTTGAGTAGCTGCAAGACAGAGCGAGGAACCTAGGAGTCAGAAGGGCATGGGTTCTAATCCCTGCTCCACCACCTTCATTCATTCAATCATATTTATTTGAGCCCTTATTGTGTGCAGAGCACTCTACTAAGCTCTCGGAAAGTACAATTCGGCAACAAATAGAGACCATCCTTACCCAACAACGGGCTCACGGTCTAGAAGGGGCAGACAGACTAAAAACAAAACAAGTAGATGGGCATCAATAACATCCAAATAGAAAAATAGAATTATAGATAGATATACCTCTCTGCTGGGTGGCCTTGGACAAGTCACTTCACTTGTCCGGGCCTCAGTTACCTCATCTGTAAGACTGTGAGCCCCATGCAGGGCAGGGACTGTGTCCAACTTGATTTGCTTGTACCCACCCCAGCGCTTAGTGCATAACCTGGCATATAATAGGCTCTTAAATACCACAATTATTATTATTATGAAGTGGGGAAGGGAGGAAAGGAAGAGAGTGGGTGGCTTTGAGGAACAAAACTTTCTACCCCTCCAGTGCCAATCTTTGACTGTCTTCCAGTGGCTTCCTGTTTGTTTCGAGCTCAGAGTTACTGAAGAGCCACTTTGAGCCAGATGCATCCCATCCTGGCCCCCACAGACCCTGGCCCACTGGCCACTGGCCCCCTGGCCTCCTGGCCCACCCCACTCTGGCCCTGATTATGGCTTCCACCTCACTCTATCTGTTCCTGAGATTCCTGACTTCCACGCGACTGCTAGAGGGGAGAGGAAAGAAGAGGAAACCATTTGGCCAACTGAGTCAGGAGCTCTTGAAGCAGGGGGATTTGATGGGACATGCAATCAGTCAATTAAGCAATGGTATTTATTGGGTGCAGGACACTCTACTAAACACTGGAGAGTACAATATAACAGGCTTGGTAGACAGCTTCCCTGCCCACTGTGAGCTTAAGTGCAGACTACATATCCTCTGGGCATTCCAAAAAAACCAAATAATGGATTGAGTAAATCACGTTTTCAAAACTGGAAGTTTGCCCAGCCTGGAAATTGCATATCGATCTAGAACACCTTTTTAGTTTTACCTTTACTAGGGCCTTGTTCATACTCAAGAAATGTAGGTACCTATTTCATTGAAGCCTGTTAAAATAGTGCTCCAACCTTATCATGTCTAAGTGATATAATGGTTTCGATATGCTGAATTTATTTCAGTAAATCATCAAAGACGGATGCTATCTCATACTTTAATCATATGTAGAACAAATATTACGTAAGTAGATAAGTACTGCTAATCCTAATCCTTTTCTGCCATCTTACTTTCTCCATCTATTTATAGTCGTCCTTTGGGTGATGGTGAAGTTTACTTACGGATGCTAGTGCGAATGAAAAGGACTGACAGTTCTTTCCAAACCTTGTTCGCACATTCTCCATTTAGCTCTAGAGCTAAACCTGTAAATTTCTGAGTCTAAACATGTCCGACATTCATTTCTTCTCAAAGAATTTTCTTTTCTCACCTTCTTCTGGAAGGCTGAGCGTTCAGAAAATGCTATGCCTAATTAAATTAGTTGTCTCTCGTCCATCTGCTCCTAATTTGGGGCTTCACACTCTGCTTTTCCTGTCCAGGGGAGATGTAAACTCTGGCAGAGCAAAACCAAACTAACTATTCCTCCGAGAACCAAATTCCACACTGGGAAGAGAAAAGGATTGAGTCTCCCTTACCCTTTGCCACTTCAGTGCAATGGAGCTTTGACACTTTTAGTTACCAGGTTAATTTTTCATTCTCCATCAATTCCCCTTCTGAATGAATCCAGAGAAACTTTTAAAAAATGGTATATGTTAGTTGGTATCAGTGAGCTTAATGCAAGCTTTAACAAGGAAAGCCTTCATTGTAATTACTTAAAAAAAATCTAATTGCTTAAATGATCAGAAAATGTTTTTAGAATTGGAGTCTTCTATTTTGAGTTTATACATTATATCTGTGGTTTAATGAAGCATAGATTTACAGAGGCAAGAAAATACCCTGACACGCTCTAAAGTAGATTTCCATCGACTTAAATCCTGATCCAGAAACTGTGAGAAAAATTAGGTACCTATGGCACTTTAGCATTTTGCCAGATCGTGCATTATCGAATATGGGAATCTGTTTCACTGGTTACTAACGGAAGGATTTTTTTCAGCAGAATTGAACCAGAGTGATTTATTTGACAGGACGTTCCGTGAGTCCTGGCACCGGTAGCGAAACAGTTCCTTATTCAATATTATTAGAAAGTCAATCCAATTGTCTTAGTCTGATCACAAAAGCTACAGCCGGGATCTCTTTATAATCGTGGAGCTGATGCGGAGGACCCAGCTTGCTTTGTCAGATCCTTATCCTCACTGGCGAGCCCAAATTATTTTGGGGGAATTATTTCACATACGGTTCAGAGGTCATTAAATCCCCAAATTAGGGATGAAAACTCTAAACAAACTGAGGTAGAGTAAGGGGATAGGGATGAAAGTACGGTGTCCATATATTCTGGATTGCCAATGGTGCGGGACTTGTTTTTAGCATCTTGCTGCCTGTAAATGCTAAAATAATCAGTGTGTCTTTTTTTATAGTAAAACAGCTGTAGAAAGTTAAAAATGTGTATTTAAGAAACGAACACTGTAACATACTTTTATGTTATTGGATTTGTTTATATTATGGATTGACTGAAGTTTTCAGACCCTGACACCTTGCCTTCTTGTCAGCAAAGGAATCGATGATGTCACCTTCATCTTGATTTTCGGTCATCACCACTGGAGGAATTTGTGGAATGCCGACCGGAAGGTCCGCGCTCTGAACTTCGGAGCGTTATGGTTCGAATTTTGTAAGGTACCACCCAGAAGGCTTATTCTGCTTCCGTGGAGTGGGGGATAATCAGTAGTTTTTTTCTAATGCCGTTTGACCGATTTGGCCTGCTGAACTACTGGACTACAAAAGATGTTTAAAGTTACAGTCCTTATATGCGAATAGAGTGGTGGATTCAGATTAGATTTCAACTCTTTGCTAGATTCATTCGATTTAGAGAAGCAGCGTGGTTCAGTGGAAAGAGCCTGGGCTTGGGAGTCAGAGGTCATGGGTTCGAATCCCGGCTCCGCCACTTTTCAGCTGTGTGACTGTGGGCAAGTCACTTCACTTCTCTGTGCCTCAGTTACCTCATCTGTAAAATGAGGATTAAGACTGTGAGCCTCACGAGGGTCTATCTGATTACCCTGTATCTACCCCAGCGCTTAGAACAGTCCTCTGCACATAGTAAGTGCTTAAAAAATACCAACATTATTAATATTATTATTTAAATTGCCCTCCTTACTTGGCCTAGTTCTGACATCTTTTAATATTTTCTAAGTACCCCCTTATCTTGGTAACCATGGAAGCACTCCATAGCAGCCTGAGGTCAGCCTGTTCCCTTCCTCCCTACTCCTCCCTTGGAATTCAGTCATTTTATCATTATTATATCCATAAATATAGGAGAGAAGTGACCAAACATTGACTTCTGAACTGTGACTCTGGTAGAAAGAGGTTCTAGTGTACCATCCTGCCTCTACTCAACCACTCTCTACTTGGAGAAGCAGCGTGGCTCCCTGGAAAGAGGCCGGGCTTGGGAGTCAGAGGCCATGGGCTCGAATCCCGGCTCTGCCGCTTGTCGGCTGTGTGCCTGTGGGCAAGTCACTTCACTTCTCGGTTCCTCAGTTACCTCATCTGGAAAATGGGGATGAAGACCGTGAGCCTCACGTGCGCCAACCCGATTACCCCGTATCTACCCCAGCGCTTAGAACAGTGCTCTGCACATAGTAAGCGCTTAACAAATACTAACATTATTATTAACTCCGGTCTCCTTACCACTGCTATCATAGTTGTCACCGCTGCATTCCCTACTTCTCTCCTTTCAGGTGGCCACTGCCCCTCTACACCCAGTTGCCCCTCAGTTTGCTTCCCCTGGGTTCGACTGTTTTCAACCCTCTTCCTTTCCCATTTTCTCTTCCCTTGTCTCTCTCAGGTTCCTTGCCTCTCTCCCCTTACTTCCCTTTCCTTCTTCCTTCTCCAGACTTCCCTGTCTTTCTTGACACCCACCTCCCCATCTTTTTAATTTTATGGTATTTGTTAAGCACTTAATATGTGCCAGGCTCTGTACTAAGCCCTGGGGTAGATATGAGCTAATCAGGTTGGACACAGTCCATGTCCCACATGGAGTTCACGGTCTTAATCCCCCTTTGCAGATGAGCAAACTGAGACACAGAGAAGTTGAATGGCTTGCCTAAGGTCACACAGTAGACGAGTGTTGGTGAAGCGGGAATTAGAACCCAGGTCCTCTGACTCCCAGGCCCGTTCTCTATCCCCTAGGCCATGTTGCTTCCCGCAGCGTGCTTCTCCTTCTCCAGGCTGCTTCTCCTACTCCGTGACGCGAAGTAAGGTGGCCAGACTGCCAACTCTCTCTACAGAATGTCTAGTTTCATGCCTTCTTTCATCAGTTGCCGCCAACAAATTCTGATGTGGCGTTCAGACCTGGGAGGGAAATGCGATGACTCCGGAGCAAGTGGAAAAATGCCTAGGATCGGGTGAAATAGGAATATAAAATAGGAGATGTGACGATATTACACAACGTAGTAAGATAAGACCCCAGCTGGAGATGGGTGCTTGAAAATGGGGATTCAATGTCCTGTAGGCATGAGGAAAAGTGAGGCTGCAGAGAAGGGGAGAGGTCAGGGTTGGAGAGATATATATGAGAATAATAATTTGTAGAAAAGAAGTGTAGATGTGGAACTTTGTTCTTTTTTCAGTTTGGAAGCACTTTACTAACAAGCCTCAAGAAATCGCTGATGAACCCAATCTTGCCCTTAGTCACTGGGGAGAAGTGAGTTAACTGAGAATTGAGGTTTTTTTAATCTTTACCGCTATTCAAGCCAAACAGCATCTTGCAGTCAGTGTATTTGACATCTGCTAATATCACTGTTTTATATTAGATGGCAAATACGTTGGATGTAAGATGCAATTTGGCTTGAAGTTTGGTAAAGATTATTAAAGCCAAGTAATTGCTCTGTGTGGAATACTTCTCACATTCCACTGGGATTTTACTGGGCAAGAAGGGCTGCGTTGGGAAATCGACTAGTTTCTAAGGGATCTTTAGATCGTAGGCTGTTCTTGGAAGGCAAACATGTAACTGCAAGTTTTTATATTTGCCAAGAGCATTTCCAGTAATAGGTTTTTAAGTACTGTAAGAAATTCAGATAATATTTTGAAAAATGGCCAATTTATTCTTTCAATGTTTATCAAATTTCATAAAACTATTAATGCTTATGGTCTTGTTTTTCATCCCTTTTTTCCCCAAGTTTCACTGTCTTTTCTTTGCTCTTTTTTATGCTTTTAGGTGTTTTTCCTTGTTAGAATCCTTTCTTTATGATGAAAAAGGCAGTGGGACTATAGTGCTAGATTGAAAACTCCTTAATGGCAGGGATCATGTATTCTTCCTCTATTCTACTCTCCCAGAATTTAGTAGGTTCTCTATACACAGTAAGCAGGCAATAATTACCATTGATTGATATAACTAAAAATTCACTCATTCAAATCATATTTATTGAGCACTTACTATGTTCAGAGCACCGTACTAAGTGCTTGGGAGAGTACAATACAACAATAAACTGACTCACTCCCTGCCCACGACGAACTTATTTTCTAAACAATAAAGACTGGGAAGTTTGTCGAGGTCTGAGGTGCTAATCATAGTGGCTACTTAAGAAAAGCAAAATAACCATTTAAACAAAGAACAGAGTCCTAATGGGAAATAACCATCTTTGAGAAGAAAGGGAAAGGTGGGACTGTAAAAACTACCAAGGGATCTCTTGGCTAGCATGTCCTAGTGAAGAGAGTATGGGCCTGGGAATCAAAGAACCTGGGTTCTAATCCTGGCTCAGCCACATGTATGCTGTGTGACCTCGGGCAAGTCACTTAACTTCTCTCTGCCTCAGTTACCTTATCTGTAAAATGGGATTCAAACCCTTTTCTCCCTCCGACTTAGATTGTGAGCCCTGTGCGTCTAACCCGATTATCTTGTATCTTCCCCAGTGCTTAGCCAAGCACTTAACAAATACCACTATTATTATTACTACCAAGATCCTCACAAAGACCCCCTAGACCAAATATTAGAGAAAATCCTTTAGAACATATCAAAATCTCAATTTAATTTCAGACCACAAGACTATCCAGGATATCTGGTCTTTGTTGCAAATCAGTTAGAGGAAACAATAATAATAATAATAATACTAAAAAATAGCCTGGGTCTGGGAGTCAGAGGACCTGGGTTCTAGTCTTCTAGTCCCAGCAACTCCTTGTACCTGCTGTGTGACCTTGGGGAAGTCACTTCACTTCACCGAGTCTCAGTTACCTCACCTGTAAAATGGGGATTCAATACCTACTTAGATTGGGAGCCCTGTGTGGGTCAGGGGCTGAATCTGAGGTGATTATCCTGCATCTCCCCCAGAAGTTGACACATAGCAGGTGCTTAATAAATACCACAATTAATTAATTAGTTACAAGAGAAGTTTAGAGACTAACATCAGGATTTTTTCTTGGTGTTGCAAACATAACTTTTAAAGGTATTTGTAAAACTGGACTCCGGCAGCTACCAAAAGAAGTTTGGCCGTCTTGAAGAAAAAAAAAAACTGTGGTATTTCTTAAGCATTTCCTATATGCCAGCCACTGCACTAGGCGCCAGGGTAGATACAAGAAAATCAGGTTGGACACAATCCTTGTCCCACATAATAATAATTACAGCATTTGTTAAGCAATCACTATGGGCCAGGCACTTTACTAAGCACCGGGGTGGCTCCAAGCAAATTGGGTTGGACGCAGCCCCTTTCGATGTGGGGCTCACACTCTCAATCCCCATTTTACAGATGAGGTAACTGAGGCACAGAGAAGTAAAGCGACCTGCCCTAAATCTCGCAGCAGGCAAGTGGTGGAGGCAGGGTTAGAACCCATAATCTTCTGACTCCCAGGCCTGTGCCCTATCCACTACACCGTGCTGCTTCTCAATCCCCATTTTACAGATGAGATAAGTGAGGCACAGAGAAACGAAACGACTTGCTCAACATCACTCTCAGCTGCCTTCGACGCTGTCGACCGACCACCCCCTTCTCCTGGAAATATCATCCCACCTTGGCTTCGCTGACACTAACCTCTCCCCCTTGGTCTCCCATCTCTCTGACAGTTCATTCTCAGTCTCTTTCATGGGTTCCTCCTCTACTTCCTACCCCCAAGGGGGGCCCTCAGAGTTCTGCTGTGGGTCCCCTTCCGCTCTCCACCTACACCCACTCCCTTGGAGAACTCATTCACTCCATAGCTTCTTCAATTACTACCTCTCTGCAGACGATTCCCAAATTTACCACTCCGGTACTGATCGCTCTCCTTCTGTGCGGTCTTATATTTCCTCCTGGCTGCAGGATAGCTCTGCTTGGAAGTCCCTCGGACGCCTCGAACTTGACACGTCCAAAACAGAACTTACCTTCCCACCAAAACTCTGTGCTCCCCCTGAATTTCCCATTTGGCATTATCCTTGACTCATCCCTCTCACTCAACCCACATATTCAAATCCCGCCACCAAATCCTGTCAGTTCAACCTTCACAACTTCACTAAAATCTTCCCTTTCCTTTCCATTGAAAATGCTACCATGTTAATCCAAGCACTTATCCTACCCAACCTTGATACTGTATCTGCCTCCTTGCTGATTTCCCTGCCTTCTGACTCTCCCCACTCCAGTCTATACTTCACGCTGCTGCCTAGACCTTTTTCCTACAGAAAAGTTCAGCCTATGTTTTCCCACTCCTCAAGAACTTCCAGGGGGTTCCCATCCACCTCCTTGTCAACCAGAAACTCCTACCAGTGGCTCGAAAGCAATGACCTAGCCCTCTCCTACTTCATCTTGCTGTTATCCTATGATAACTCAGCCTGCACAATTCACTCCTCTAATGCCAACCTACTCACGGTACTTAATCTCTTCTATCTCACTGCCAACATCTTGCCCACATCCTGCCTCAGGCCTGGTATGCCCTCCCTCTTCATATATGACAGTCGATCACTCTCCCCTCCCTCAAAGCCTTACTGAAGGCTCATCTTCTCCAAAAGGTCTTCCCTGAGGAAACCCTCGTTTCTTCTCCCACTCCCTTCTGCCTCGCTGTTGGACTGGAGTCTTTACTCACCCCTCCCTCAGTCCCACGGCCCTTGAATACTTATCCGTAAGTTATTTATTTATTTTAATGTCTGAAAGCTCTTTGGGAACTCTGTTATGTCGTACTCTCCCAAGGGCTTAGAGCAGTGTTCTTTACCCCACAAGCACTTAATAAATACCATTCCTTGCTTGATTGGATCGCTCTGTTGTTTCACTGACCTAGCGATACATCCATCCTCTATAAAACGATCTTCACTCCATTAAGATGATAACTAGGTCCCCGAGCATCTGTGCTTGCAAAGAGCAAGCACTCAATAAATACTCGTCACGGACCGGCTGAGGAAAGACAGAAGCATAAATGATAGGCTTGGAAGGCATATTTCAACCTGGCTGGGATTGTTTTCATTTACTGAATCCTCACTGATGTCTCTCCTTACCCTGCCCTTCCTCTTTCCCATTTGGCTTCTTCCTGTAACCACCTCCTTCTTTCTTTTGCTCTCTTTTTCTTTTCCTCCTCCTCTTCCTTCTCTTCTTCCTCCTTCCTTTCTCTTCTTCCCTTTCCTCATCCTCCTTTTCCTCCTTTCTTTTCTACCACTCCCTTCCCTCCTCCTCCTCCTCTTTCTGTTTCTCCTCCTCCTCCTTTTCCTTTCCTCGTCTTCCTTTTTCTCCTCTTCCTCTTCCTCATTCTCTTTTTATTTTTATCACTTCCCTCCCTCACCTTTCTCTTCCTTTTCCTTCCCTTTTTCCTCCCTTCCTTTTTCTTTCTTTTATCCTCCTTCTCCTCTTTAATTTTCTACCACTCTCCCCTCTAACTCTCACTCTCCTCCTCCTCCTCCTCCCATTTCTCACCTCTTTCTGGAGCTCCGTATTAAAGCTGCTGGTATTGCCGACTGCATTTTAAACTTGTGGATCTGAAGCAAAAATATCCAAAGAACCTTTTCAAGGGCAAGTGGCTAATCCTGGCTCTGCCACTTGTCTGTTGTGTGACCTTGGGCAAGTCACTTCACTTCTCTGCGTCTCAGCTACCTCAACTGAAAAATGGGGATTAAGACTGTGAGCCCAAGTGGGACAGAGACTGTGTCCAACCCGCTTTACTTGTGTCACCCCAGTGCTTAATACAGTGCCTGGCACATAGTAAGTTCTTAACGAATACCAGTTATTGTATTATTATTAGTCAATAGTAAAACTGAGTACAGAAGTATTTGTCCCTTCATTTCCACCTTAATGAGTTCATTAAACTATCCACTGAATTTGATAAATAAAAATGGTTTTAAGATTGACTGCTATTCATTCATTCAGTCAGTCAGTCGTATTTACTGAGCACTTACTATGTGCAGAGCACTGCACTAAGCACTCGGAATGTACAATTTGGCAACAGATAGAGACAATCTCTGCCCATTGACCGGTTTACAGTCTAAACAGTCATGATACAGCTTGGAAAGCAGCATGGCCTAGTGGAAAGAATTTAGGACTGGGAGTCAGAGGACTGGGGTTCTAATCCCAGCTCCACCACTTATGTTCTGTGACCTTGTGCAAGTCACTTAACCTCTTCATGCCTCAATTCTCTCATTCCCAGACTAAGCCCGTTTTTCCTCTGCTCCTCCTTCCCTTCCCATAGCCCTGACTCCCTCCCTCTGCTCTACCCTCTTCCCAGCCCCAAGCAACGTGGCTCAGTGGAAAGAGCATGGGCTTGGGAGTCAGAGGTCATGGGTTTGAATCCCCGCCCCACCGCCTGTCAGCTATGTGATTGTGGGCAAGTCACTTAACTTCTCTGTGCCTCAGTTACCTCATCTGTAAAATGGGGATGAAGACTGTGAGCCTCACGTGGGACAACCTGATTCCCCTGTATCTCCCCCAGCGCATAGAAGAGTGCTCTGCACATAGTAAGCACTTAACAAATACCAACGTTATTATTATGTAGCTATTTGTTATTCTATCTATTTTATTAATGATGTGTTTATATCTATAATTCTATTTATTTATATTTATGCTATCGATGCCTGTCTACTTGTTTTGTTGTCTGCCTCCCCTCTTTCAAGACTGTGAGCCCTTTGTTGGGTAGAGGTTGTCTCTATTTGTTGCCAGATTGTATTTTCCAAGCTCTTAGTACAGTGCTCTGCATACAGTAAGTGCTCAATAAGTATGATTGAATGAATGAATGAATGAATTTGCAAAGTGGAGATTCAATACTGTTTCCCCCTCCTACTTAGTCTGTGAGTCACAAGTGGGACCTGGTTATTTTCTATTAGAGTGCTTGGCACATAGTAAGTACTTAACGAATACAATTATTATTAATTATCACAGCTTGATGAAAAATTGTGAGTTTAACTGAAATATTACTCAACGATGAAGTAATTCCACATTAATATTGACAGTCACATCTGATTTCTTGGGAGGATACCAACGAGGCTTATTATAAAATCCCTTCAGCCTCACTTTCACAAGTAATAAAACTGAGCTGAAGAGACGCTGAATGACTTGCCCCGAATCAGCAGCTAGACCAGTAAGTTGAGCCCAGCCCGCGTGCTGTACCTACCAAATTAAGATCCCCACAGACAGGATGAGAGGAATAACTTGTTAAGTGGCCTCAAGTGATTCAGCAGCATTACCTTTTGACGCGCTCTTTCTATATGTCTTTCTGTATGTTTCTATGCATCTTTTCTAAAGAATTGTTTTAATGAGATGTTCATCCCCTTGATTCTATTTATTGCCATTGTTCTTGTCTGTCCGTCTCCCCCGATTAGACTGTAGGCCCGTCAGAGGGCAGGGATTGTGTCTGTTACCGATCTGTCCATTCCATGCGCTTAGTACAGTGCTCTGCACATAGTAAGCGCTCAATAAATACTATTGAATGAATGAATGAATAAGAAGAGGCCTGGCATTTTGTAAAAATAATAATTGTGGTATTTGTTAAGTGCTTACTATGTGCCAGGCACTGTACTAAGCACCTGGGTGGATCCAAGAAAATTGGGTTGGACGCAGTCCCTGCCCCACATGGGGCTCACACTCTTATCCCCATTTTACAGAAGCGGTAACTGAGGCCCAGAGAAGGGAAGTGACTTGCCCAAGGTCGCAGCAAACAAGTGGCAATGTCAGGATTAGAACCTATGACCTTCTGACTCCCAGGCCCATGCTCTGTCCACCACAATAATTCGGGTATTTGCTTGGTAAGTGCTTATTATGTGCCAGGCACTGTACTAAATGCTGGGGTGGACACAAGCAATTGGGGTTGGACACAGTCGCTGTCCCACGTGGGGCTCACAGTCTCAATTCCCATTTTACGGATGAGGTAACTGAGGCACGGATTCATTCATTCATTCATTCATTCACTCAATCCATCAATCAATCGTATTTTCAATTGTATTTATTGAGCGCTTACTGTGTGCAGAGCACTGTACTGAACGACTGGAATGTACAATTCAGCAACAGATAGAGACAATCCCTGCCCAACAACAGGCTCACAGCCGAATAGCGGGAGACAGACAAACAAAACAAAACAAATAGACAAGCATCAGTACCATCAAAATAGATAAATAGAATCTTAGATATATACACATCATTAATAAAATACAGTAATAAATAATATACACAAATATACACAAGTGCTGTGGGGAGGGGAGGCAGGTAGAGCAGAAGGAGGGAGCAGGGGCAACGGGGAGGGGAGGAGGGGCAGAGGGAAGGGGAGGGCTCAGTCTGGGAGATGCCCTGCTGCTTCTCTGAAGCACAGGCAGAGGGGGTAGATTTAGAAAGAAATCGAGAGATTTCATCTTGAGTTATTGCAGGGAATATAGGGAGAGTCGAAGAAGGTAGAGGCTCATCTTCAAAGCCCTTCTAAAAATTATATCTCTTCCAGGAGGCCTTCCAAGAATACTCTCTTCGCATCCTATTTTCCCCCACCTACTGTCACCCCTTGTTTTGCTCCCCCCTCCAATCAAAGCCCCACCCCTCATTCCTCTGCCACATTATGTCCTCTAAAACGCCAAATTCGTCCTAAGTTCACAATGAAAATTTGGCACCCTTGCTCTTTATTGGGAAGAATCATAATGTTGGTATTTGTTAAGCGCTTACTATGTGCCAAGCACTGTTCTAACCGCTGGGGTAGATACAGGGTAATCAGGTTGTGCCATGTGGGGCTCACAGTCTTAATCCCCATTTTACAGATGAGGGAACTGAGGCCCAGAGAAGTGAAGTGACTTGCCCACAGTCACACAGAGCCGGGATTCGAACCCATGACCTCTGGCTCCCAAGCCCGTGCTCTTTCCACTGAGCCACAGCCCAATACGTGACCGGTAAGATGTTAATCATCCAGTCAATAGTCCCTTGGCCATTTCTCAAAGATAAATAGATGCAATTTTCTGGACAAATTTTAATTTCATTTACCTCAGTTTTGAACAATTAAATAAACTATAATTTTCCCAAGTTCCAATTACGTATCAAGAAGAAAATAACCAACTGTTTCAGGGAGGAGGCTCTTTGTGGAAATTGGAACCTGAAGTTCTCCCTAGAGGAATTAAGACTTGGAAGTCTCATATGATTTCTCTCATCTTGGTCTTGCAAATCTTCTCTCAGTCAATGCCCAGTAGCTGTTGTCCCTAGCGTAAAGCTGTTAACAACAACTTGTTTCTTGGCAGAGAATAATCGTATTAGCTCTTTGCCAAAGCCTCACACCAGTAATAAGGATGAGACTTTCTCTTCTTCATTTGAGTGAAGTAATTAAATTATTTTTCACCTGTGTGATAGGGTAATAGATATTTGGAGAGGCAGAAAACAATTGTTTTGGAAAAAATGTCCTTGCCTGCAGTCCATATCTATTTTTCACAGTCTCGTGGAACTGACGGGGACTTTGTGAGGTCATAAATCTAGTATGTGAAGGCCCAAACCACCCCGCAAATATATATTCCCCTAAAGATCTCAAGGTAGTCATCTCTAGTTGTTAGGGGGATCACCTTCTTTGGCAGGGAGATCAGATTCAGTAAATTTTAGAGGATTTGGAGAGAAGGAAATGTTGGTTGGGGACGCCTTTCCTAAAATACCTAGCCAATAGCTCTTTGCCAACCCGGGCATTAAAAATGAATAAAAGAGACTGGCCAGAGACTGAGTAGTTTAATCAAGCCCCTGAGCTGTGGACAGGGAATCCATCCCTTCATTCAATTGTATTTATGGAGGGTGTACTGTTTGCAAAGCACTGCACTAAATGCTTGGGAGGGTAAAATATAGCAATAAACAGACACTTTCTCTGCCCACAACAACCCTACAGTCTAATCTGAGTAGTTTAAGAACGATTAAACTCTAATCTCATACATGTCTGCTAACAAATAATGCTTTAATTGGAGAGGTGATTGAAAATGATGCGAGAAAATACATTCAAAAAGATTTAAAACAACAACTTAATATTTACGCCAGAAAACTTCACAATAGATCACCAACTCCCACTTTCCTGGCCTACCTTCTCATCTTAATTAAAGGTTATGGACTTGCCCGTTTAGAGTCAGCTCTATCAAGTTTGATGAAAACCTCTTCCCTCCACCAGCGCTAGAAGAGGGAAAAAGAGGGAGAGTTTGCTCAATCAATATTTATTGATCTCTTACTGTGTGCACTGTACTGAGCGCTTGAGAGAGTACAGTATAACAGAGTCAGTAGACACACTCCCTTCAGCGTCGCCCTGACTTGCTCCCTTAATTCACGCCCCCTACCCACCCCTGAAGCACTTAATACTGTTGGTATTTGTTAAGCGCCTACTAGGTGCCGAGCACTGTTCTAAGCGCTGGGGGAGAAACAGGGTAATCAGGTTGTCCCACGTGGGGCTCACACACTTTTAATCGCCATTTTACAGATGAGGGAACAGAGGCACAGAGAGGTTAAGTGACACGCCCACAGTCACACAGCTGACAAGCGGCAGAGCCGGGAGTCGAACTCATGACCTCTGACTCCGAAGCCCAGGCTCTTTCCACTGAGCCATGCTGCTTCTCCAACACTTACTCACGTGTTTGTAATTTATCTATATTAATGTCTGTCCCCCTTTTTAGACTGTAGGGTTGTTGTGGGCAGAGAATGTGTCTGTTTATTGCTATATTTTACCCTCCCAAGCGTTTAATACATTGCTTTGCAAATAGTAAGCCCTCCATAAATACAATTGAATGAATGAATGGATTCCCTGTCCACAACTCGAGGGCTTGATTCCACCCAAGACCCTATCTTACTGTAGTGCAAAAGGACTATATCAGCCACTCTGCTTCCTGGGAAATGTAGTTTATCGCTTTCCTTCTTTGCAATCCCCATACCAACCCGCAACAGGATCCTTTGGATGTTTCCAACACGCACAGCTCTCACCGAAGGCTGAGCCTAATACAGCGTCGTCTAAGAGGGGTGAAGTACTTTCTTGATTTTCCCGTCACGGTAGACAGCACCACCATCTTCCCTGCTTTACAAGCCCATAAGCTTGCTGGTATCCTCCACCCATCTCTTTCATTCAATCCACATATTCAATCTGTCGCCGAATCCTCTCAGTTCACTCTTCATGACATCGCTAAAATCTGCCCTTTCCTCTCCTTCCAAACTGCTATCACCTTTACTTTATTTATTGCTTTCATGGCATTTGTTAAGTGCTTACTATGTATCGAACACCGTTCCAAGCACTTATCCTATCCCATTCCAAGAATTTATCCCATCCCACCTTGATCACTGCGTCAACGTCCTTGCTGGCCTTCCCGCCTCCTGTTTCTCCCCACTCCAGTCCATAGTTCACTCTGCTTCCTGGATCATTTTTCTACAAAAACATTCGGTCCATATTTCCCCACTCCTCCAGAACCACCAGAGGTTGCCCATCCAACTCTGCATCAAACAGAAACTCCTTACCATCGGCTCGAAAGCATTCGATCAACTTGCTGGGCTCTACTCGAGGCAGGGGATTCCTGGCCCGTGGGGATGTGGTGCATGGAGGGAAGAGGGACTTTCTCTCCCTCTTCTACCGGGTAACGGGCCTGTGCCAATGGATGACTGCCACGATGAGCCACAGCTGCGACACCTAAGGCAGATAAAAGGCGGTTGTTTTGATTCGTGAGGGGGCACACAGGAGGTGCGCTTGGGGTCAGAAGCACACACAGAGGCAAGCTAAAGCAAGAAGGAAGCACGCTGAGAACAACGGGAGAAGAGAATATGAAAGCAGCGGAAGGCAGCAGCACGTGGAAGCAGAAAGAAGAAGCATAGGCACAACGGGCTCCTTTGACCCCAGACTGGTACTGGACCCTTGGTGGAGTGGACTGAGTGAGTGTGTGTATGTGTCACTCCCTTGCACACTGGTGAAACTAAGTAAAAAACTTTTCACTGTAACCTTAGTGGTCAGAGGTTTGGTTTGACTTCTATTAGGTGTCACCGAGGCTCCCTCAGTTCAGGAAGGTCCCGGTGGGTACAATCCGGGGACTGGTGACATTACCTGGGTGACAACTGGGTATTTCTGCCAGTTCTCTTAAAACAAAGCTGCCCTTTTTGGTTCCCGCTCTATCCTCCTACTCTCCTTCTCTGCTTCATTTGCTCCTATGCACGAGCTGCAGAGCGCCGCTGTAGGAAATTGAATCAATCAGTCAGTTGTATTTATTGAATGCTTACTGTGTGCGGAACACTCTCAGGGGAAAGAGCACGGGCTTTGGAGTCAGAGGTCATGGGTTCGAATCCCAGCTCTGCCACTTGTCAGCTGTGTGACTGTGGGCAAGTCACTTCACTTCTCTGTGCCTCAGTTCCCTCATCTGTAAAATGGGGATTAAGACTGTGAGCCCCACGTGGGACAACCTGATTCCCCTGTGTCTACCCCAGTGCTTAGAACAATGCTCTGCACATAGTAAGCGCTTAACAAATACCAACATTATTATTATTATTACTACGTGCCTGGGACAGTACATTAACAAAGTAACAGGGTTGGTAGAAACATTCCTTCCCCACGATGAGCTTACATTCCAGGTATCAGGCTGAAATTTTCCATCTTAACTTCACCCTTGCCTGCTTTAACTCATCCCTCTTCAAATTCCAGCAACATTATCGCTCCATCCTTATTGACTCTGTTGTCCATTGCTCTCACCAACCACTTGTTTTAGATGTCTAATCCCCCTTTAAACTCCTTGCCTCCCTGCCCTCACCCCATCTCTTGCCCCTAATGACCTGACCGCATACTTTATTAATGAAATTGAAACCATCAGATATGATTTCCCTAAAACTCTCTTGCTCCTCTCCTGTCCCTCCCTCCTCCTTCCCCTTCTTTGACCCTCCCATCTTTCCCAGCAACTTCTCAAGAGAAGATAATAATAATAATGGCATTTGTTAAGCACTTACTACGTGCCAAGCACTGTTCTAAGCACTGGGGTAGATATAAGGTAATCAGGTTGTCCCACATGGGGCTCACAGTCTGAATCCCCATTTTCCAGATGAGGTAATGGAGGCACAGAGAAATGAAGTGACTTGCCCATAGTCACACAGCTAATAAGTGGCAGAGTGGGGATTAGAACCCATAACCTCTGACTCCCAAGCTCATGCTCTGTCCACTAAGCCATGCTACTTCCACCTGTGCTTTTGACCTCATCCCTTTTTACACCTTATCAAAACATTTGGATCGATATAGGGGAGGTTCAGATGGAAAGGTAGAGGTGGATTTGGGGGATGTTGTGAAGAATCGAACCAACGGGATTTGGTGACGGATTGAATGTGTGGGTTGAGTGAGAGAGATGAGTCAAGGATAAGGTCAAGTTTATGGGCTTGTGAGACAGGGAGGATGGTGGTATTCTCTACAGTGATAATAAAGTCTTAGGGACAGGCTTTGGGTGGGAAGATGAGAGTTCTGGACGTGTTAAGTTTGAGATGTCGTGTGAAATCCAAGTAGGGATGACCTGAAGGCAGGAGGAAATGTGAAACTGTGTAAAAAGAGAGAAGCCAGGATTGGAGTCATCCACATAGAGATGGTAGTTGAAGCTGTGGAAATGAATGAGTTCTCCAGTGGTTTGGGTGTAGATGAAAAATAGAAGAGGACCTAGAACTGAGCCTTGAGGGATTCCCACTGTTAGAGCCTGGGAGGCAGAGGAAGAGCCTGTGAAAGGAACAGAGGAGCAACCAGAGAGAGGGCAGGAGAACCAGGAGAGAACACTGTCAGCGAAGCCAAGGTTTGATAATGTTTCCAGAAGGGGGTGGTCCACAGTGACAAAGGCAGCTGAGAAATTTAGGAAGATTAGGATGGAGTAAAGACCATTGGATTTGTCAGGCAAGAAATCACTGGTGACTTTAGGGAGGACAGGGAAGTCAAAAACAGACCGCAGGGGGTCGAGGGGAGAGTTCGCGGAGGGAAGTGGATCAAGTGAATTTAGGCAAACTTTCTCAAGAAGTTTAGAGAGGGATGGTAAGAGGGAAATGGGGCAATAACTGGAAGGAGTCAGGGGGTCGAGGGAGGGTTGTTTTTTTTTAGGAGAGAGGCCACATGGGCATGTTTTAACTCAGTGGGGAAGGAGCCATTGGAAAGTGAACAGTTGAAGATGGGGGTCAGGGAGGGAATCATTCATTCATTCATTTACTGAGCACTTACTGTGGGCAGAGCCGTCTACTAAGCGCTTGGGAAAGTACAATACAACAATAAACAGGGCCTATCCCTGTCCACAACAAGCTCACAGTCAGAAAAGCATCATGGCTTAGTAGAAAGAGCATGGACTTGGGAGTCAAAGGAAGTGGGTTCTAATCCTGGGTCCTCCATGTGTCTGCTGTGTGACCTTGGGCAAGCCACTTAACTTCTCTTTGCCTCAGTTACCTCATCTGTAAAATGGGGATCAAAACAGTGAGCCCTACATAGGACAACCTGATTACCCTGTAACCACCCCAGTGCTTAGAACAGTGCTTGACACATAGCAAGTGTTTAACAAATACCATAATAATCATAATAATAGAGGGGGGAGACAGATAGCAATACAAATAAATAAAATCACACATATATACATTAGTGCTGTGGGGCTGGGAGTGGGGGAGGGGAGAGCAAAGGGAGCAAGTCAGGGTGACACAGAAGGGAGTGGGAGATGGGGAAAAGTGGGGCTCAGTCTGGGAAGGCCTCTTGGAGGAGATGTGCATTTAATAGGGCTTTGAAGTGGGGAGAGTAACTGTCTTTATGCTACTACACAGTAGTCCTGTGATTTGCAAGAGTTAATGCAGCTACTATATCAGATTAGTGTTGTTAGCCTACAAGAGATTGGTAGTAGTGATTAAACAGGGTTTTGATATTAATTCCCTTTTGGCTTTCAACCAAAGATTAGAATCACTTAAGTGTTGGTGAAATGAATCATTAATTGATCCAGTTATCACCTCATTTCCTTCCTACAATTCCTTTCTAAACTTCTTGAGTGAGTTTTTTTTTTTTTTTTAAATAATTGCTGCCTCCATTTTCTCTTCTTCAATTCTCTCTTTGATCCCCTGCACTCTGGTTTCACTCCGTCCAGTCAGGGAAACTGTCCTTTCTAAGGTCATCAATGATCTTCTTCTGGCCAAATCCAATAGACCCTATTTCATTCGAATCCTCCTCGACCCCTCAGCTGCCTTCAACGCTGTGAACCACCCCCTCCTGGAAACATCTAACCTTGGCTTTACTGACACTGTCCGCCCTTGGCTCTCCCCTGGCCTCTCCTTCTCTGACTCTTTTGCATCCACCTCTTCTGCCTCCCATTCTCTAACTGTGGAAGTCCCTCAGGGCTCAGTTCCGGATCCCCTTCTATTTTCCATCTACATGCCCTCCCTTGAGGAGCTCATTCGTTTCCACAGCTTCACCTGCCATCTCTATGTGGATGATTTCCAAATTTACCTCTCCAGACCTGAACTTTCTCCTACTCTGCAGTCTTATGCTTCCTCCTGACTTCAGGAATCTCTGTTTTGATGTCCTGCTGACACCTCAACTCCACATGTCCAAAATAGAAATCCCCATCTTTCAACTCAAACCAGGTCCTCGCCGAGACTTTTCCATTTAGGTAGGCAACACCACCATCCTCCTCCCTGCCTCACAAGCCCATAACCTTGACAACCTAAATCCTCTGTGCCTCAGTTACCTCATCTGTAAAATGGGGATTACCTGTGAGCCTCTTGTGGGACAGCTTGATTACCCTGTATCTACCCCAGCACTTAGAGCAGTGCTCTGCACATAGTAAGTGCTTAACAAATATCAACATCATTATTATTATTATTATTATCATCTCATATCTATTATTCAGCATACATATATTCAGTCCGTCATAAAACTCTGTTGGTTCTGTCTTCATAACATATCTAGAATCTGTCCTTTTTCTCTCCATCTAAATTGCTACCACACTGATATAAGCATTTATCTTATCCCACCCTGACTAGAGCATCAGTTTCTTCACTGACCTCCCTGCCTTCTGTCTCTCCTCTTTTCAGTCCACACTTCCCTCTTCTTCCCTGATCATTTTTCTAAAATACCTCTCACATAATAATAATGGTACTTGTTAAGTGCTTACTATGTGCCAAGTGCTGAGGTAGATACATATTAATTAGGTTGGACACAGTCTCTGACCCATATGGGGCTCCCACTCCGAATCCTCATTTTAGAGATGAGGTAACTGAGGCCTGAAGAAGAGAAGCGACTTGCTCAAGGTCACACAGCAGACAAGTGTCAGAGCCGGGTTTAGAACCCAGATCCTTCCGACTCCCAGACCCACGTTCTATCCGCTAGGCCACGCTGCTTCTCATTCCAAGACTCCCTTCTCCTCAAAAACCTTCAGTGGCTGTCCATCCACCTTCACATCAAACAGAACCTCATAACCATTGGCTTTAAGACCCTTAAGCAGCTCTCCTCTTCTTACCTTACCTCATTAAGTAATTCATTCATTCATTAAATTGTATTTACTGAGCACTTACTGTGTGCAGAGCACTGTACCAAGTACTTGGGAGAGTCGTGGCTCAGTGGAAAGAGGCTGGGCTTGGGAGTCAGAGGTCATGGGTTCGAATCCCCGCTCTGCCACTTGTCAGCTGTGTGACTTTGGGCAAGTCACTTAACTTCTCTGTGCCTCAGTTACCTCATCTGTAAAATGGGGATGAAGACTGTGAGCTCCATGTGGGACAACCTGATGACCCTGTATCTACCCCAGTGCTTAGAACAGTGCTCTGCACATAGTAAGAACTTAACAAATACCAACATTATTATTATTATTACAATATAACAATAAACATATTCCCTGCCCACAATAAACTTATAGTCTAGAGGGGGAAACAACGAAACCTGCACAGTCTGCTCCTCTAATGCCAACCTACACACAACCATCTTGTCTTGATGTCTGTATCCCCCCCTTATAGACTGTGAGTCTGTTGTGGGCGGGGATTGTCTCAATTTGTTGCTGAATTGTACTTCCCAAGCTCTTAGTACAGTGCTCTGCACAGTAAGTGCTCAATAAATAGGATTGAATGAACCTACTCACTGTCCTCATGTCCTCTTACTGGCCTGAAACTCCCTCTCCTTTCATATCCAAGAAACCACTGCCCTTCATATCCTCAAAGCCTTACCTAATTCACATCTCCTCCAAGAAGCCTTCCCTGACTTAGTCCCCGTTTCCCTTATTGAAGCTCCCTTCTGTGTCGCCTATGTATTTCAATCTGTACACTCTAAACACTTGTTTGCCCCTCCCTCAACCCCAAAGGACTTATGTACGTATCTTCTGTTCATTTCAATCAATTGTATTTATGTGCTTACTGTGTGCAGAGCACTGTACTAAGCACTTGGAAGAGTAAAATACAACACAGTGGTAGAAATGTTCACTACCTACAAAAACTTACAATCTAGAAGAGAAGACAGATATTAAAATAAATCATGGATACGTGCCTACGTGCTACGGGGTTGAGGGTGGGATGAATAAAGGGTGCAAATTCAAACGCAAGGGTGTCATAGAAAGAAGAAGGGGTAAGGGAAATGAGGGCTTAGTCAGGGAAGGTACCTTGGAGGAGATGTGATTTTAAAAAGGTTTTGAAGTTGGGGAGAGCGATCATCTGACGGATATAAAGAGGGAGGGAGTTCCAGCCCAGCGGGAGGATGTGGGTAAGAGGTTGGTGGTGGGGTAGGTAAGATTGAGGTACAGAGATTAGGTTGCTGGATTAGGAAATCAGTGAGGTAAAATAGGAGGGGGCAAGATGATTGAGTGCTTGAAAGCCAATGGAAAGGAGTTTCTGTTTGCTGTGGAGGTGGACGAGCAGTCACTGAAAGTTCTTTAAGAGTGGGAAGACATGGACTGAACATTTAGAAAAATGATCTGGACAGCAGAGTGAACTATGGACTGAAGCGGGAAGAGGCAGGGAGATCAACAAGGAGGCTGATTCAGTAGTCCAGGTGGAATAAAATATCTTCGTAGATCAACTTAGTAGCAGTTAGGATGGAGAAAAAAGGACAGATTTTAATGATGTGGTGAAGGTTGAATTGACAGGATTTGGTGATAGATTGAATATATGATAGAACTGAAATGGGGAATAGCATAGCCCAGTGGAAAGGGCCCGGGCCCGGGAGTCAGAAGACCTGGGTTCTAATCCCAGGTTTCCCACTTGCCTGGTGTGTGACCTTGGGCAAGTCAATTCATTTCTCTCTGCCTCAGTTTCTGCTGTAAAATGGTGATTCAATATCTATTCTCCCTCCCACTTACTCTAAGTCCCAAGTGAGATTGGGACTCTAACATGATTAACTTCTATCTACCTCAGTGCTTAGAACAGTGCTTGGCATATAGTAAACACTTGAAAATATTATCATCATCATTATTAGGGCTGAAAGTGAGAGATTAGTCAAGAATAATGCCACAGTTATAGGTAGGCTTGTGAGACAGGGAGGAATTCAGCTCCACTGAATTATACTCTCCCAAGAACTTAGTACAGTTTGCTGCATGCAGTCAGTACTCATTAAATATCATTGACTGAATGATCAATTTATTTAGCTTTTAAGTGATCTTTCAATGCATTTTTAAGTCTTCTCCCATCTTCCCCAGGTAATTTCAGTATACAAAGGGAACATAGGAAACAGCATGGCCTAGTGTAAAGAACATGGGCCTGGGACCTGGGTTCTAGTGCTGGCTCTGCCACTTGTCTGCTGCATGACCTTGGGCAAGTCACTTAACTTCTCTGTGCCTCAGTTACCTCATCTGTAAAGTAGGGTATAAATCCTAGTCCCTCTTACTTATACTATGAGCCTCAAGTAGGATAGGGATTGGGTCCAACCTGATTAACTTGTGTTTACTGCAATACTTAGAACAGTTTATTATTATTATTATTAGTATTGAAATGCAATATATTATTTGAGACTTGAGTTAAAGGAAAAGACCATTTCACAGAATCAGTTTGGGTCAAGGGAATTGAATATATGATTGACTGTGACAATCAGAACATTTGGGAAAATAATGGAATAAAAACTAATTTCAGGAGAATGTTCTGTGTGGAATTTTTATTTTATCTGGACCTGTGGGCAATTTTAAAACCAGCTCACCACCATATTGGGAATCACCATATAGGCCTGCTTTCATAGTTTTCAAACATTATTCAAACATAATTCTATAAAAAGAGGCTAACAGTATTGTTAAAACTTTGCATTGAGTAACTTTATATGCTCTCTCATTTAATATTGATAGAGGGGGATATGATTAACTGAAGTAACATCATAGTAGTTGATTTTATTTCAGATTGTTGATCAACCTCTTCATTGCCTTGCTAGTCCCCATGTTAAACCAGTTGGCTCTATGACATAATGGATGGCGCCCAGGCCTGGGAATCAGTAGGTCAAGGGTTCTAATGCCGGCTCTGCCATTTGCCTGCTGTGTGACCTTGGGCAAGTCACTTAACTTCACTTAACTTACGTCTCAGTTACTTCATCTGTACAATGGAGAATGAGAGTGTGAACCCCACGTGGCACAAGGCACCCTATTTGCTTGTATCCACTCCCGCACTTAGTGTGGTGTACGGCACATAGTAAGTACTTGAAAAAATACCATAATCATTATTATTATTATTCTAGGCACCTGTAGTTTCCCCACTTCAGCAGTAATCAGATTTTTTTCCTTGTGAATATCCTCTTTCCCTTTCCAGGGCTGCCAGCCTGAAGCTTTCAATCCTCAGATTACTCTGTTTCCACTGCCAGGTGTGTTGCTCTTGAGGCATGCCTGGTTGACTCACCAGAACTGTAGAATTATGATTCAGTGGTACTGGATTAATCAATCAGTTAATCAGTCAACAAATCAATAGTATCAATTGAACACTTATTGTGTGCAGAGCACTGTACTAAGTGGCTTGGGAGAGTACACTATAACAATATAACAGATACATTCCCTGACCAGTTTCACCTTTTCCTTTCAACCCAGTAATTTACAGTTTCTGTTTTGTCTCTCAAACCTTAATTTTAGCTTCTATGGCAGAGTTCTACCCTTTCACCATTCTTTCTCCATTTCCTTTAGGTTTTTCTTTTTTTTCCCCCTGCCAAACGATTCATTGAACACTTGTTGTGTAAAGAGCACTGTTCTAGTCACTTGGGAGAGTACAATAGAGTTGGTAAAGAAGCGCTGTGGCCTAGAGGAAAAAGTCTGAGCCAGCGAGTCCCAGGACCTGGATTCTAATCTCCGCTCCACCACTTGCCTGCTGTGTGACCTCGAGCAAGTCACTTCGTCCGCTCAACTGTATATATTTTCATTACCCTATTTATTTTGTTTAGGAGCTGTACATCACCTTGATTCTATTTACTTGCTATTGTTTTAATGAGATGTTCACCCCCTTGATTCTATTTATTGTTATTGTTCTTGTCTGTCCATCTCCCCCGATTAGACCGTAAGCCCATCAAAGGGCAGGACTGTCTCTATCTGTTACCGATTTGTACATTCCAATCGCTTAGTACAGAGCACATAGTAAGCGCTCAATAAATACTATTGAATGAATAAATACTACTGAATGAAAGTTTCCTCAACTGGAAAAGATGAGGATTCAATGCCTGTTCTCCTTTCCACTTAGACTGTGAGCCCCCATAGGACAGGGAGTGTGTTGGAGCTGCATATCTCATATCTTCTATCAAGAACAGTGCTTAACACATAGTAAGTGCTTACTGAATACCATTATTAGGCCTATTTCCTGCCCTCAAGAAGCTAGCCTCATCCAACATTTACTACTGGTTCTGTTACTCTTCTCGTTCTCCGGTTGCTCCTAAGGGATCTCAGCTCCAAAGTCGCTCTTTACGTTAGCTGGTCAGGTAACCGATGAGGAACCCCACGGAAGTGTTTCTGATATGGCTAAAAACACTGATGTGTGACCAGTGTGCTTTTTCATTTTTTGTATATAAACTCTGCCCTCTATCTTGGGATTGCTGCCAGTTTTCCATCTGGGCACTATTTGTAGGACCGATTCTTAAATTCATGTTCTTCCTGATACCTTTGGTCAAAAAGAGCCCTTTTGCTGGCTACATGTCAGGTTAGTCTGTCAACTTCAGTCGTTTCCCAGTTTTGCACAGCCTAGGGTGCATTACTTGAAAATAGATTCCGGTGAGTCATGACTCACTAAACTACTTCTTCTACTCAAACATCTTTCCCTCATACCAGCTCTTTATACAGCAGGGATCTTGTTGCCCGTGGGGACTGAAAATGTTACTTCAATTTGTGTTTTATTGTTTTAGTGTTTATAAAGGATTAAAGCGTATGCTCCTTGTGGGCAGGGAACAGCTGGCTTTTTTGTTCTGTATTTCCCAAGAACTTAGTATAGTGCATTGCACTCTGTGGTTGTTCAATAACTACTATGATTGCTACTAGTCTGTGCCAACTGCTATGCTAAGCACCAGGATAGATACAAAACAATCATATCGGACACAATCCCTGTCCCACACAGGATTCATATTTTTAGAGGTGGGGAGACAGTGAAGGTGAGGAGGGGAAGATTGGGTCAAGAACAGGTCAAGGATGAAGGGAAGCTTCCCCAGGATGGCACGCAGGTTCCACAGGCCACACTTGGCTGAGGCTGTGGGGAGGGTTTGTAGGTGGGGTTGGGGTGAGGGTAGGAAGGGGTTTGGGGGAGGGAGTGCAGAAGAAGGTGGGGAAGGGGCAGCTGTGGGACAGGATGAGAAGGGGTGGAGGGGGGGGAGGATGGTGCAAGGAGTGGGGAGGAGTTGGATGAGAGTGCACTGAGGAGGGCAGGCCTACGAGGGGGGGAGTAGGGATGATGGGCGGGTGGGGCAGGGTTGGGGGAATCAGAGAGAGGGGACTGAGAAGACACGGGAGGGCTAAGGCATTAGAGAAAGAAAGCCCTAAGCCTCAGCAGCTGATCTGTAGACCCAGTGGCCAGCAACTCAGGTTCCTCTAATAGGGGGGCAATTCATCTGCTTCCAGCTGGGGAGAATCCACTAGTTTGGAGTTGCTCTTATGGAGCCATTAAAGTGTCTGTCCGGAGTAAATGAGTGAGCGATGGCATTGAGTCTTTAGTCATGGATGGGTGCTGGTTGACATGGCGTCATATCTCCTTGGTAAGTTATAGTCTTATTGCTTTGGTGGGGCTCGGGGTCCCGGTGTACAGATGGCTGGTGGGTAGGGGATTGGCGATTCCTTCCTCATGTGGTCCCAGGTCCTCGGTGGTAGATGGGGGGGAGGGAGGAAATGAGGGATACCGACGTCCCCTCTCTTGGAAGTGTTCTAGGCCCCAGGTGTGCGGTGGGTTGAGGGGTGATGGTGGTCTCTTAGAAGAGCAGCGTGGCGTAGTGGATAGAGGATGGGCTAGGGCTCAAATCCCAACTCTGCCACTTGTCTGCTGGGTGGCCTTGGGCAGGCCGCTTCACTTCTCTGTGCCTCAGTTACCTCATCTGTAAAATGAAACTGTGAGCCCCACATGGGACAGGGACTGTGTCCAACTTGATTTGCTTATATCCATTCCAGCACTTAGTACAGTGCCTGACATACAGTAAGCACTGAAGAAATATCATCATTATTATTATGCTTATTAGTATTGTTAACAATCTTAGGCCCCTGGGATGAGGGGAGGGGTCGGAGGGCTCAGTGTCCCTTCCCTTGAGTGATACTAGCTCCCCGAAGTGTTGGATATTGAATTTGCCCCTGCCTCTCTAGCCTTTCTGCCTTCTTTCTAAAGGAAAAGGAGCCAACTTCAAAACTCTTGTTATACATTTCTATTGAATGAAGGAAGGAGGAACTGAATTGCCCAACTATCTCTCCCCACCCCATCATCCCAATCAGGATGTTTGGGACCCTGCTGACTCAATTTGACTTGCAAATATTTTCTCATCCTCTCTGTTTCCCTTTTTCTTGTTTCTCTTGTTGCCCCTGTCCCACACACCCTAAGTATATTTCCTTGGCGGAGAAAAGAAATGGAGGGAAAAGACCCAAGACCCACCTTCAAACTGGAGGTTGAAATCTATCCCGGCTAGACTACTGTGTCAGCCTTCTCTCTGACCTCCCTTCCTCCTCTCTCGCCCCGCTCCGGTCTATTCTTCACTCCGCTGCCCGGCTCATCTTCCCGCAGAAACGATCTGGGCATGTCACTCCCCTTCTTAAACAACTCCAGTGGTTGCCTATCGACCTCCGCTCCAAACAAAAACTCCTCACTCTAGGCTTCAAGGCTCTCCACCACCTTGCCCCTTCCTACCTCTCCTCCCTTCTCTCTTTCTACCGCCCACCCCGCACGCTCCGCTCCTCTGCCGCCCACCTCCTCGCCGTCCCTCGGTCTCGCCTATCCCGCCGTCGACCCCCGGGTCACGTCCTCCCGCGGTCCTGGAACGCCCTCCCTCCTCACCTCCGCCAAACTGATTCTCTTTCCCTCTTCAAAACCTTACTTAAAAATCACCTCCTCCAAGAGGCCTTCCCAGACTGAGCTCCTCTTCCCCCTCTACTCCCTCTGCCATCCCCCCTTTACCTCTCCGCAGCTAAAGCCTCATTTTCCCCTTTTCCCTCTGCTCCTCCACCTCTCCCTTCCCATCCCCACAGCACTGTACCCGTCCGCTCAACTGTATATATTTTTGTTACCCTATTTATTTTGTTAATGAATTGTACATCGCCTTGATTCTATTTAGTTGCCATTGTTTTTACGAGATGTTCTTCCCCTTGACGCTGTTTAGTGCCATTGTTCTCGTCTGTCCGTCTCCCCCGATTAGACTGTAAGCCCGTCAAACGGCAGGGACTGTCTCTATCTGTTGCCGACTTGTTCATCCCAAGCGCTTAGTACAGTGCTCTGCACATAGTAAGCGCTCAATAAATACTATTGAATGAATGAATCTATAATTTCAAGAGGTCCAGTGTGACTAACTATAGTCCTAGATGTTTGTGCCCAGTGTGATCAGAACTGTAGCTTCTGCATTGACTTTCCAGTGACATTTGCCCCTACAGGTGAATTTCACTATCAGTGAATTCATCTGTGCTAGGCAGCAGCGGCGCGGGAGAGAGTCGAGGGCAGAGACTCAAGTTTACTGCGTGGAAGGAGGTAGTGGTAAACCACTTCCATATTTTGACCAAGAAAATTCTGTGGATACACTATCAGAGCGATAGCTGATGGAGGTGGGGTGTTCGGGGACAGATGTGTCCACGGCATCTCTATGGGTCGGAGACGATTTGACGGCATAAGACAAGGTGTCTTCAACTTGAAGGGCAATTAGATAGCGCTCTCAGCTGGATATCCTCTGGGAACATTTTGAAACCCTTTCCCCAACACTTTACTTGGTAAAATGCTAAGGAGCGCTGTATCCATGGGAAGGTATTCTCTCTCTCTTCTAGGGTAGCCTTTTGTCCGGTTTTCAGCTGGCTCGTCCGCTGACCGGCTCGGATGTGGCATCAGTCTCTCTCTCTGCCTTGGCTCCTTCCTTGGAAGTGGAGCCTGTGTTTCTAGGGGCCTTGGAGGGGAACACAATGGCTTTTGAACCCCCAGAATACCAGTTTAGGTTCAGGGGCTCTTCCGTCAACTTTTCCATATCCTACTTGATGCTGCGTGTGTAGCGTAATGCATGTAGGCGTCATGGGCACCTGAGGCCTGGTTTCCGAATGTTCCATCACTGGCCACCTGACTTTCTTCCTTCGTTTTTAAATATCCACTCTAATAGTGGAAAAGCAAGAACTGCCACAAACTCTCATTCAACACAAGCTATAGCAAATTTGATCCTTTGTTCCCAAGCTCACCTTCTCCCTGGGCCTCATTCTCAATCAATAAATCAATAAGAGAAGCAGCGTGGCTTAGTGGAAAGAGCCCGGGCTTGGGAGTCAGAGGCTGTGGGTTCTAATCCCGGCTCCGCCACGTGTCAGATGTGTGACTTTGGGCAAGTCACTTCACTTCTCTGTGCCTCAGTTACCTCATCCGTAAAATGGGGATTAAGACTGTGAACCCCACGTGGGACAATCTGATAACCTTGTATCTACCCCAGTGCTTAGAACAGTGCTTGGCACATAGTAAGTGCTTAACAAATACCATCATCATCTTTATTATTATTTGAGTGCCTACTGTATGCCATGCACTGTACTAAGCAATGGGGAGTCTGCAATATAACAGACTTATAACCAACCAATAGATCACTGACTAAAATATAACCAATCGATCAATCAATCGGTGATATCTATTGGGCAGAGTACTGTACTAAGAGCATCAGAGAATTACAAAAGAATAAGAAGACACTATCCCCGCCTCTAAAGAGCTTGACAGACAGACATTAAAATTAATTACTCTGACTCACACCCTTCTTCCTGCCAGGAACTCCCTTATGAATGTGTCTCTTATATTGTACTCTCCCAAGTGCTTAGTGCAGTGTTTTGCACACAGTAAACACTCAATAAATATGATTGACCGAGTGAAGGGGCAGGAGCAGACGCTCATGTGAAGCCGCAAGCAGGGAATGTTATATTGTGCTCTCCCAAGCGCTTAGTACAATGCTCTGCACACAGTAAGTGCTTAATAAATAAGACTGAGTCCTTATTTGACACATGCACACTGTACTAAGCACTAGGAAAGTACGAAACAAAGATGTGACACATTCCCTGACCACAACGAGCTTACGCTCTAGTGGGAAGACGGAGATATACGTATTTACAAATTGGGTAGTAAATATTACAAGTAAAGTAGTCACAATCTCTCCTGAGGATGGATATAAATATATCATATGTCCTGGAGATGGCTGATGGGTATAAAACATTCAGGGTGCTGGGGATTATTTGGCCAAGGCTTGTTTTGGAGGTAGAAGTTTAGGAGGGCTTTGAATATCAGGAGGGATAGTGAAAATAGAAGTAGCAAGAGAGGGAGAAGGTGTTTGTATGGAGGAGGGAGGAGGAATCAGTCATTTATTGAGTGTTTACTGTGTGCAAAGCACTATATTAAGAGCTTGGAGAAGTAACAATAATACATTTGGTATTTGTTAAGTGTTTACTACGTGCCAATCTCCATACTAAGCACTGGGGTAGATAGAAGGTAAATGGGTGGGAGTACAAAAGAAAAGAGTTGGTAGACACATTCCCTGGCCACGGCGAGCTTTCCGTGTAGAGGAGGAAATAGCGCTCTTGGCTGGATACCCTCTGGGAACGCTGTGAACCTCTTTCCCCAGCACAAATAAAGACCAACAGTCATGGAGCCCAATCCAGCCCTGCCCAGCACATAGCCAAGAGAACTGGGTTCTGTTGGCTTATGCCCCAGAGAGGGAGACGGGGGGGGGGGGGGGGGGGGGTAAGCAAGAAAGGCAGTGTCGAAGGGAGTTCATCTGCTGCAGAACTCAGCGCACAAGAAGGGAAGGGGCACTGGATATGACCGGCTCCAGCAGCTGTCAGAGTTGCTGATGTGGGTTCAAATCCTGGCTCCGCTACTTGTCTGCTATGTGACCTTGGCAAGTCACTTTGCTTCTCTGTGGCCCAGTTTCCTCATCTGTAAAATGGGGTTTCAATAACGATTCTCCCTCTACTTAGACTGTAAGCCCCATGCTGGACTTGATTATTTTGTATCTATCCCAGTGTTTTAGTCCAATGCTTGACATGCTTAACAAATGCCACAATTATTATTATCCCTCTTTACTGGAAGCTCACTGTGGGCGGGGAACACTTCTACCAACTCTGTTGCATTGTTTTCTCCCAAGTGCTTAGTATAGTACCCAGCCCACAGTAAGCGCTCAATAAATAACATCGATTGATTGTGGGACCCTCCAGTAGGGTCTACGTGGGAAATGTTCCCCAGTGGGCCTGGGAAATTAGATCGAGTCCCAGAGAGGAAGAAGCAACGTAAAAGAAATAGAGAAATGCAATTTCAATGTGCAAGGCTCACGTGGTTCATGGTGTGAGCTGTGTCTCTGGGCACTGAGCAGACACCCCACATCCTCAGAGGAAATGGTCTGCAGGTGGGCCGGGCCTTGTGAAGCGAAGGATGTGTGGGTTTGCAGGGTGTGGTGAGGTCGTGTATGGGGAGGAGAGAGAGAAAGAGAAATAAAGAGAAAGAGAGAAAGGGAAAGAGAGAGATGCGGAGGGAACTGGGAGGAGTTGGTATGTGTTTGTTGAAGAATGAAATACAGATGGAGCGGAGGGGGAGAAATGGGGTAACCATTGAGAAGAGATTCCAGCTAGACACCTGTTACTCTACATGAGGGCCCAGTGGTAAATCAGCTGTGGTGAAACAGAGGTATTCACGGTCCCACTTTATGGAATTGAAAATTTGTATGGGGTTTATGGACATGGCCAATTCTACTTCCCCTTTTTACAGTCTTTCTGTTCTTTCACTTCCCCTAATTGTAATTTTTTAAATGTCTATCTCCCCCTGTAGACTGTAAGCTCATTATAGATAGGGATCGTGTCTACTGACGCTATCGTATTGTACTGTCCCGAGGTCTTAGTACAATACTCTGCACATATTAGGTACTTGAAAAAATGCCATTGAGTGATAAATACCATTGTTTTTTAATTTATTTTTTAAAAAAATTTATTTGCCAGCAATGCAGCTCTTAAAACCTTCTTACACCTTCCGAACACCTTTTACCCAGTCTATTGAATGTTTAAGCACTGTGTTTTAGAACTCTATCACCCAATCTCTTCCCTCCCAAATAAAAACATCCTCTCTTCCTTTCTCCTTCTCTCACACTCTTGTCCATTCTCTCCCTAGCCCACTCGCTGTTTCCTCCTCCCCCTCCCCTTCTTATTCCTCTCCTCCTCTCCTTGTCTCTCTGCCCTCTTTAACTTTAAATGATTATAATGATTTCATAATTACATCTCCATAATGAAATGAGATATGTTAATGTGGCTTTAATTGGAATGATTGGCTCTTGGGTCACTGTTTAAAGGTTTCATTTTGTTTGGCTATTCTGCATAAAATAGGGTTTCTGACCCCTGATCTAGATAGCTAGCAGTGTAATGTTGGAAGGACCGTTACATTTTTTTTTACTGTAACGTTAGAAGGAAAAGTTGTGTGCACAGTTAAGGAGAAAGTACTATAACACAAATTTTCTTTAATGTGAGATTCTATCTCACCACTGACCCCTTTTCCACATCTTCCCCTAGGTTGGAACTTCTTCCCTCTCTACATATACCAGGCCATCACTTTCCCCACCTTCATGGCCTTATCAAGATTTCATCTCCTCCAAGAAGAATTCCCCAATTAAACCCTGTTTTCTTGGGCTCCCTGCCTTTTATGCATCTTCTATGCACTCGAATCTGTGACCTCTAGGCATTTGATATCCACCCCACTTTCAACCTCAGAGCACTTATGGACCTATCTATAAATTATATATTATAAATTATTTATCCCGGCCCCGCCACTTGTCTGTTGGGTGACTTTGAGTAAGTCATTTCACTTCTCTGTGCCTCAGTCACTTCATCTGTAAAATGGGGATTAAGACTGTGAGCCCCACATGGGACAACCTGATAACCTTGTATCTACCCCAGCACTTAGAACAGTGCTTGGCACATAGTAAGCATTTAACAAATACCATCATTATTATGATGATGATGATGATTCTTCAAGAATGTAACCTTCTGCATTATAGAATCGACTGCACTTGGTGTTGTATTATTTCTTTAGTTACCTATGTAATAATAATTATGGTATTTGTTAAACATTTACTACAATAATAATATAGTGGTATTTAAGTGCCTACTGTGTGCCGGGCTCTGTATTAAGCGCTGGAGTGGATATCAGGAAATCGGGTTGGACACAGTCCCTGTCCCACATGGGGTTCACAGTCTACATTTTACAGATGAAGGAACTGAGGCAGAGTGAGGTGAAGTGACTTGCCCAAGGTCACACAGCAGACAAGTGGTGAAGCAGGGATTAGAACCCAGGTCCTTCTGACTCCCAGGCCTGTGCTCTATCCACTATACCACGTATTTATGATTCGAGATTAAATTTGAAAATGACGAAAATATACTTTCCATATACCTAAATTACACATTTCAATTGCTTGTATGCCCATTTGCTGAATCCAGGGCCTCAGACACCTAACCCCTCCTAAGAGACTGAGAAGGAGTGTGGCTCAGTGGAAAAAGCCCGGGCATAGGAGTCAGAGGTCATGGGTTCTAGTCCCGTCTCCGCCGCTTGTCAGCTGTGTGACTTTGGGCAAGACACTTAACTTCTCGGCGCCTCAGTTCCCTCATCTGTAAAATGGGGATGAAGACTGTGAGCCTCACGTGGGACAACCTGATGACCCTGTATCTACTCCAGAGCTTAGAACAGTGCTCGGCACATAGTGAGCGCTTCACAAATACCAACATTATTATTATTATTATTAATAATAAAGGCAAGTTTTTAATGTAGCTTTAAAAAAGAGATATTAAAGCGCCACCTAGTGTGGTTTAAGGGATTATGAGCCATACAGAGTCCATCCAATATGCAATCCATGAACAGCAGTCTTTCCTCAATCAATTAATTGTATTTATTGAGTACTTACTTTGAGCAGAACACCGTACTAAGTGCATGGGAGAGTACAATATAACCGACACATTCGTAATAGAGCTCCAGGCAGAAGGAAGGGTGTGAGCAAGAGTGGTTGATTTTAATGTCTGTCTGCCAGAGCGAAGTAGAAAGCGCTTGGGAGAGTAGTCCAAGATGATGCACCTGGGGGTAAACTCATTGGTGAGGGAATAGCCGGTATTCCCTCCATTTCTTCTCTGTTACCCTTCACATGGCTCAGTGGAAAGAGCCTGGGCTTGGGAGCCAGAGGTCATGGGTTCGAATCGTCACTCCGCCACATCAGCTGTGTGACTGTGGGCAAGTCACTTCACTTCTCTGTGCTTCAGTCACCTCATCTGTAAAAGGGGGATTAACTGTGAGCCCCACGGGGGACAACCTGATTACCCTGTATCTACCCCAGCACTTAGAACAGTGCTCTGCACATAGTAAGTGCTTAACAAATACCCACATTATTATTATGATTAATGTCTGTCTGCCAGAGCGAAGTAGAAAGTGCTTGGGAGAATAGCCCAAGATGATGCACCTGGCGGTGAACTCCTATTCATCCGTGAGAGAATAGCTCTTATTTCCTCCATTTCTTCTCTGTTATCCTTCACGTGGCTCAGTGGAAAGAGCCTGGGCTTGGGAGTCGGAGGTCGTGGGTTAGAATCCCGCCTCTGCCATGTCAGCCGGGTGACTTTGGGCAAGTCACACCACGTCTCTGGGCTTCCGTTACCTCATCTGTAAAATGGGATTAAGACTGTGAGCCCCATGTGGGACAACAGTGCTAGGCACATAGTAAGTGCTTAACAAATGCCATCACTATTATTATGATTATTATTATTATTTATTCATCCCTCAGCCCCACAGCACTTACGTACATATCCCTAACTTATTTATTGAGATCAATGTTTGTCTCCTCCTCTAGAGTGCAAGCTCACTGTCGGCAGGGAATGTGTCTACCAACTCTGTTATATTGCACTCTCCCAAGTGCTTGGTACGGTGTTCTGCTCACAGTAAGTGCTCAATAAATACCGTTGATTGGTTAATTCCAATCTATCTGACATTTGCGGCTCACCCTTACCATTATCATCATCACCATCAGTGGTATTTACTGAGCACTTACTGTGCCCAGAGTATTGTCTTAGCGATGCATTTGCCGTTAACAGTAATGATGATAATAATTATGGCATCTGTTAAGCACTTACTGTGCGCCAAGCACTGTACTAAGCATTGGGGTACACACAAGGAAATCAGGTTGTCCACAGTCCCTGTGCCCAGACTGAGATCCCCCCTTTTTCCCTCTGCTCCCTCTACCCCCACTTCACCTCTCCGCAGCTCAACCCTCTTCTCCCCCCTTTCCCTCTCCCGTCCCACCCCCTCAGCACTGTACTCGTCCGCTCGACTGCATATATCTTTATCACCCTATTTATTTTGTTTATTTTGTTTAATGAGATGTACATCACCCCGATTCTATTTATTTGCTACTGCTTTAGCGAGACGTTCTTCCCCTCGACTCTATTTATCGCCATCGTTCTCGTCTGTCCGTCTCCCCCGATTAGACCGTGAGCCCGTCAAAGGGCAGGGACCGTCTCTATCTGTTGCCGACTTGTTCATTCCAAGCGCTTAGTCCAGTGCTCTGCACATAGTAAGCGCTCAATAAATACTATTGAATGAATGAATGTGGGGCTCACAGTCTTTATCCCCATTTTATAGACGAGATAACTGAGGCCCAGAGAAGTGACTTGCCCATGGTCACACAGCAGGCAAGTGTTGGAGCCGAGTTAGCGTGCCAGCGTCTTTTATGTCATAGCCATTGTCGCCGTTTCAACTTTGCCTCTTGGTAACCCAGAGTTCTCTAACCCACCCCTGGAGGAGAACAACACTTCTCCTGATTGTCTCACGTCAGGCTGGCCTGACCTGCTGCGCCTGGTTGACTGCAGTCTGCAGCTGGAGTGCATTCCAGGCAAGATATTAATATTTTACCGTAGTTTTTAAAAAGGAGATATTAAAACTCCACCTAGTGTTGCTTAAGGGATTATGATCCTTAGAGTCCAACCGATGCTTAGTCCGTGAGCGGCAGTCTTTCCTCAATCAACAGTATTTATCGATTGCTTGATGAAGAAGCATGGCTTAGTGGAAAGAGCCTGGGCTTGGGAGTCAGAGGTCGTGGGTTCTAATCCCGCCTCTGCCACTTGTCTGCTGTGTGACCTTGGGCAAGTCACTTAACTTCTCTGTGCCTCAGTTCCCTCATCTGTAAAAATGGGGATTAAGACTGTGAGCCCCACGTGGGACAATCTGATTACCCCGTATCTATCCCAGCGCTTAGAACCGTGCCCTGCACATAGTAAGCCCTTAACAAATACCATTATTAATTAATTACTTTTCACATACCTACATTATATGTTTCGATTGCTTGTATACCAATTTTGCTGAATTCGGGGCATCAGAAGCATAACCCCTCCTCTACGGATACACGATCAGAACGATTGCAGGTGGAGAGCGGGGCGTTCTGGGAGATACGTGTCCGTGTGACGTCGCCATGGGTCGGAAACGACTCGACGGCACAAGACAAGACGAGGCAAGATTTTACTCTATATACATATACTTTACATTAAACTTCATTCTGTGTTTCAAATGTTCCTCCTTCCTTGCTCTTGATTATGTAGGCTCCTTTCAAGAACTCTTCTTGCTTTTGGGTTTTCTGCTATCATCCAATTTTCTGTCTGGGAAAGTTGTACTGCGACAAAAAATTTGTCTCAGTGCCCGTGAGCTGACTGGATTCCAAGACCCCCCTGCTGCTAACCCGACTGACTTTAATTTGGTACTGAAAATAAAGACGCTGATGAAACTGCTCAAGAAGTACAACATCAGAGGTGTGTTGATATGGTGCATGGAATTTACGTAGCCACAGCTAATGAATATAATAATGATAATGTTGGTATTTGTTAAGCTCCTTCTACTCCTTCAGAATATTCTGTAATTGGTTCCAACAGTGTTAACAGGGCAAGGAACAACCTGTGTGTGTCCACAATCGAGGTGGGGCAGCAGATCCTGCCTTGGCCTATTCTGTTCCTACACACCCAATTGTCTTGTTTTTATGCTGTCAGGTTGTTTCTGACCCATAGCAAGTCCATGGACACATCTCTCACACATGGGTTCTAATCCTGGCTCTGCCACTTATAATAATAATAATAATAATGATGATGGTATTAAGTGCTTACTTTGTGCCAAGCACTGTTCTAAGCACTGGAGGAGATACAAGGTTATCAGGTTGTCCCAGGTGGGGCTCACAGTCTTAATCCCCACTTTCCAGATGAGGTAACCGAGGCACAGAGAAGTGAAGTGACTTGCCCAAAGTCACACAGCTGACAAGGGGCGGAGCTGTGATTAGAACCCCCGACCTCTGACTCCCAAGCCCGTGCTTTTACCTCTCTGCTGTATGACCTTAGGCAAGTCACTTCACTTCTCTGTGCCTCAGTTATCTCATCTGTAAAATGGGGATTAAGACTGTGAGCCCCACGTGGGACAACCTCATTACGTTGTATCTACCCCAGCGATTAGAACAGTCCTTGGCACATAGTAAGTGCTTAACAAATCATAATTATTTAAAAAAAATGTTGGTGTTTGTTAAAAGCGCTTACTATATGCAGAGCACTGTTCTAAGCGCTGGGGTAGATACAGGGTGATCAGGTTGTCCCACGTGGGGCTCACAGTTTTTAAATCCCCATTTTACAGCTGAAGTAACTGAGGCACAGAGAAGTTACGTGACTTGCCCACAGTCACACAGCGGGCAAGTGGCAGAGCCGGGATTCAAACCCATGACCTCCGACTCCCAAGCCCGGGCTCTTTCCGCTGAGCCATGCTGCCCCACCTCTATCTGAGATCATTCTGGTAGCGTATTCATAGAGTTTTCTTGGTCAAAATATGGAAATGGTTTCCCGCTGCCTCCTTCCGTGCAGTAAACTCGAGTCTCCGCCCTGGACCGTCTCCCGCGCCGCTGCTGCCCAGCACAGGTGAGTTTTGACTTGTAGCAGATTTCCTTCCAACTGCCCAAGCTAGGAATGGAGAGGGTATGTCTCTGCTTGATTCTCCCTCCCGAAGCCAAGACTGGTCGACTACTGGAAACTCTCCAAGTACGATCCTGAGAGGGCTATGCACCCATAGAGGCATCTTTTTTTAAGTCCGAAAGGCAACTGTGTACATAGTCACTGTTCTGCTTATGAATGTCTTTGGGTTGCCGATAGTCAGCCCTGACCTAGACCTTGGGCAAGTTTCTTAACTTCTCTGTGCCTCAGTTCCCTCATCTGTCAAATGGGGATTAAAACTGTGAGCCCCACGTGGGACAACCGGATCACCTCGTATCCCCCAGCGCTTAGAACAGTGCTTTGCACATAGGTAAGCTCTTGACAGATACCACAATTTTTATTTTATTTATCTTCAGTCTTTGCATCCCCTCACTGGGTTATTTAATCACTGGCATTATTCATTGCTTGCTCTGCGCAGAACACGGTAGCTAGAACTTGGAAAAATCGAGTCAGTAGACATGATTCCTCAAGGAGCTGACAATCCAGGAGGCGAGAAAGATGGTAAAGAAGTGTACAATAAGTTGGACGTGTACTTTAGCCTGACCTGTCTTGTTACATCCTCGACTTCACTAAGTCTCTCTCCGTCAGAGAACTGCTAATTGTTGATGCTGGGGTTTTTTTACTTCCTCTTTTTCCTCTATTCTTTTCTCCCTCTCTTCTTCCTCTCTCTATTCCTTGGCTTCCTCTGCCTGTTCACTCTCCGTCTCTTCTCGTCATCGCTGTCGTCATCAGTGACATTTGTTGAGAGCTGATTAAGTGCAGGGCAATGTACTTTGCAGAGAAGCAGCACGGCTCAGTGGAAAGAGCCCGGGCTTGAGAGTCAGAAGTCACGGGTTCGAATCCCGACTCTGCCTTCTCACCTGCTGTGTGACCGTGGGCAAGTCACTTAACTTCTCTGTGCCTCAGTTACCTCATCTGTAAAATGGGGATTAACTGTGAGCCTCACGTGGGACAATCTGATTACCCTTTATCTCCCCCAGCGCTTAGAACGGTGCTCTGTACGTAGTAAGCGCTTAACAAATACCAACATTATTATGCATTTAGGAGAGTACAATACAATAGAGTTGGCAAACACGTTCCCTGCTCACAGGCACCTTACAGTCTAAAGGGGGAGACAGACATTTCTATAAATGTGAATAGATCATTTATAATAATTTAAAGATATATACATAAGTCCCATGGAGTAGGGGCTGTAAGTCCAAAGGTCACAGATCCAAGTGTATGCAGAAGGGATAGAGAGCTGGGAAAAAGTAGGCTTAATTGGGGAAGGCCTTTTGGAGGAGATTTGACCTTATATCCCTTCCCTATGAGGAATCCCATACTTTTATAATAATAATAATAATAATAATGTTGGTATTTGTTAAGTGCTTACTATGCGCAGAGCACTGTTCTAAGCGCTGGGGTAGATACAGGGTCATCGGGTTGTCCCACGTGAGGCTTACAGTTAATCCCCATTTTACAGATGAGGTAACTGAGGCACAGAGAAGTTAAGTGTCTTGCCCACAGTCCCACAGCAGGTAAGTGGCAGAGCTGGGTTGAGATCCAAGGTCCTCTGGGTCCCAGACCTGTGCACTTTCCACTAGGCAAGCTCTCCAAAGCCATAACCTGGCCCTGCCTAAACACTTAAGGGCATGCAAGTCCTGCCTTTTTGATGGTATTTGTTAAGCTCTTACTATGGGCCAAGCACTGGACTAAGCACTGGAGTAGATAATAGTTAATTAGGTTGGGCACGGTCCCTGTCCCACAAAGGGCTCACGTATACAATCCCCACTTCGCAGATAGGGTAACTGAGGCTCAGAGAAGCTAAGTGACTTGCCCGAAGAGCCAGCGTTAGAGCCCAGGTCCTTCTGACTCCTCACCTCTCCTCCCTCTCACACTGCTGGTTTGGCTTGAGATGGTGGCCAAAGTGGGAAGGGATCAGTGGGCCCATCATTCGTAATTACTGAGCATTTACTGTGTGCAGAGCGCTATTAAATGCGTGGGAGAGTACAGGATGCTGAGAAGCTGCCTGGCCTGGTGGATAGAGCATGGGCCTGGAAGTCAGAAGGTCCTGGGTTCTAATCTCTGCTCTGCCACTTGTCTGTTATGTGACCTTGGCCAAGTCACTTCACTTCCCTGTGTCTCAGTTACCTCATTTGCAAAATGGGGATTAAGACTGTGAGCCTCATGTGGGACCAGGACTGTGTGTCCGACCCAATTTGCTTGTATCCAGCCGGGCGCTTAGTACGGCACTCGGCACATAGTAAGCACTTAGCAAATACCACAATATAACAGAGTTGAGAAACACCTTCTCTGCCCACAAGGAGCTGACAGTCTAGAAGAGGCACCAAAACCTTTAGAGTCATGTTTGCAGAGAATGAGCATCTATTGTACTTAGAAGAATATAAAAATAGAGAAAAGCACTCAGCTACCATCTCAAAATTTGAACCTATTTGAAAGTTTGAGAAATAGATTTGCATTTCAGTTTTAAAAAAATGCAACAGAATGGGACATTAACCAGAAAGATGGGACAACTTAGATTGGGTTTAGAAGACTGAAGCAAAAATAAGGGTTTGGAAAATAGGATCTGTAAGAAAAGGCTAGAGGATTTGGAATTATCTAGCTTGGAAAAGGCAAGGCTGAAAAGTAACTTAATGGTTGACTAGTGGCAAGGCTATTACTGCGAAGGCTATTAGCAGAAGAATGAAGAGCAGCTGCTCTTTATTCCCACCAAGGATGGAAAAAAGAAAATGAACGCCAGCTGCAACAGGAGCCAGAATCCCAAAAGAGCTGCGTCTGACTTGGCCTTTTAATTAAAAAAGTTGCTCCCTCCACACCTCATCCTCTACTAAAGCTCCCATAACCTCACTGGATCCAAGTCAAGTTTGGCCCACATCCCCCAGACCCAGAAATAAGAGTGGCTCAGTGGAAAGAGCACGGGCTTGGAAGTCAGAGGTCGTGGGTTCTAATACCGGCTCTACCACTTATCAGCTGTGTGATTTGGGGCAAGTCACTTCACTTCCCTGTGCCTCAGTTACCTCATCTGTTAAAATGGGGATTAAGACTGTGAGCCCCACGTGGGACAACATAATTACCTTGTATCTACCCAGCACTTAGAACAGTGCTTGGCACATAGTGCTTAAATATCAAAATTATTATTAAAGAATTTTGGCTTACAGCAGGCTGGAAGTAGCTGAGGGCTGTAATGGTTCGACAAGCCAGCCCTGCTCATAGATGAAGAGGAAAGGCCCAGATGTTTCTAGAAGAGAAAAACTCTTCAGGAACGCTTATCTGAAAGGAAATTATTTTGTGAGGCCCCGACCACTCACCTGTTGACATCAGCTGGGCCACAGCCAACTACAAGTGAGATTTGAGGCAAGGAAAAGGGGTCTGAGAAAGTGGGGAATCATCAATCGTATTTATTGAGTCCTTTCTGTGTGCAGAGCACTGTACTGAGTGTTTGGGAAAGTATAGTACAACAGAGTGGGTAGACACAATCCCTGCACTCAAGGAGCTTACGTTCTAATGCAGGGGGGACAGACATTAAAACGAATTACAGTTTGGGGAAGCAGCAGAGTATAAGGATAAGTACTGAAGAGCTGAAGGGAAAGGGGTGAATACCAAAATGCTTAAGGGATCCAGACCCAAGTGCAGAGATGACACAGAGGGGAGGGGGAAAAGAGGGGAGAGATGAGGGGTTAGTCAGGAAGGCTTCTTGGAGGAGATGTGATTTTAGTAGGACTTTGAAGATGGGGAGAGCTGTAGTCTATCAGATAGCAATCAATCAATGGTTTCTACTGAGCTCTTCCTGGGTGAGGGGCTCTGTATTAATCCCCAAAACCATGATGATTGGAAAAGGTCCTGTCAGATATCCAAAAGGAATAAATATGGGAAGCTGGTGTTCACCAGGAAGGTTGAGGATCAGCAGGGAGCACCAGGGAAAGGTGTGGGATGACAGTCCCACGGAGGAGCTGTTAAGGGAAGCATAGTAGTTAGTTAAGGGAGCAGGAAACCTTGGGTTTAAGTTATGAAAAAGTGCTGGTCAGGCTGGAATAAGCAGCTATTCCTGGATCTAGTTTAAGTCTTTGCTTGCACCAACTGATCAGTCAATAGAAATGCTTGAGCACCTATTCATTCATTCAATAGTATTTATTGAGAGCTTACTATGTGCGGAGCACTGTACTAGGCGCTTGGAACGTACAAATTGGTAACAGAGACGGTCCCTGCCCTTTGACGGGCTTACAGACTAATCGGGGAAGACGGACAGACGAAAACAATAGCAATAAATAGAATCAAGGGGATGAACGTCTCATTAATACAATAGCAAATAAATGGAATCAAGATGATGTTCATTTCATTAACAAAATAAATAGGGTAATGACAAAATAAATAGGGTAATGGTAACCTATTACCAAGGGTAACCTATTGTTTGCAGAGGACTCTACTGGATACTTGGGAGAATACAAAGGAAGTGAGACATGACCCCAGCCCACAAGGAGCTTACAATAGAGCAATATCCTGTGCTATAATGTTCTATATAGATACCTTGAAGTATCTAGCACTGTCATAAGCCCTGTTTGAAAATCCTTAAGTAAAAGCTTGTTGTCTTTGACTTCCAGGTGTTCTAAAAAGTCACAGGATGTTGTCAGCAATCTGGGGCGATCATGAAATGCATTAGCAGGGAGGCCCAAGACCCAATATTAGTATTATTATCGAGACAGCCCCTACCTTGGCTGCAAAATGGCACGGTTGCTAGTATCCTCGTGGTAGAAACTGGGTGCTCACCTACAAAAGTAAAGGAAGCCCTCACTTGTAATGGCAATGAGGATTTATGATTTATCACCCAGAATGGTGGTTGTCTCTGTAGTCTTTCACAGGGACTCAGCTCGCAAGTCAGGACATGCAATATTATGTAAGAGCAATTACTGGCTAGCTACTTGGTAGCTAAGCATCCGGGTGATGCCAGCAGGAGCCAGAGTTGGGAGAGAGCTTGGAGAAGGAAATGCCGGGGGGGAGAGTTGGTAGCACTTGGTATCCTGCAGCAGCTCATCTACTGAAAGCTCACCTCCTCCAGGAGGCCTTTCCAGCCTAAGCCCCCCTTTCCCTCTGCTCCTTCTCCTTTCCCCAACGCCCCGACACCCTCCCTCTGCTCTACCCCCCTCCCCGCCCCACAACACTTGTGTATATATAGGCATATTTATTATTCTAGTTATTTTATTAATGATGTGTATATACCTATTATTCTACTTATTTATATCGATGGTACTGATGCCTGTTTACTTGTTTTATTTTGTTGTCTGTCGCCCCGCTTCTAAACTGTGAGTCCATTCTTGGGTAGGGATCGTCTCTATCTGTTGCTGAATTGTACTTTCCAAGCCCTTAGTACAGTGCTCCGCACACAGTAAGCGCTCAGCAAATACGTTTGAATGAATGAATGTTGTGAAAGGGATAGTGCATTCTGAGACTTATAGTTCTAGACATGTCGGTAACCTGTGTTCCGACCTTGGAGCAGATTGCTTCTTGCGGAGAACCACCTCCGGGAACTCCGGAAGAGAATGAGAACTGGGGAAAACTATTTAACACAGAGCTTGTGGGTACCGCCCGTCCTCTAGATTGCAAACTCTCTGTGGGCAGAGAAAGTGTCTCCCAACTCGGTTATGCTATAGTCTTCCAAGCACTTAGTTACCGTGCTCTCAATCAATCGATGGTACTTATTAAGCACTTAATGTGTGCAGAGCACTGTACTAGGTGCTTGAGAGGGTACATCACAACATACCAGATAGATTCCCTGCCCACAGCGAGCTTACGGTCTAGAGGGAGAGACAGGCATTAATATAAATGAATTACCGACACGTACATAATAATAATGTTGGTATTTGTTAAGCGCTTACTATGTGCCGAGCACTGTTCTAAGCGCTGGGGTAGACATAGGGGAATCAGGTTGTCCCACGTGGGGCTCACAGTCTTAATCCCCATTTTACAGATGAGGGAACTGAGGCACAGAGAAGCTAAGTGACTTGCCCACGGTCACACAGCCGACAAGTGGCAGAGCTGGGATTCGAACTCATGAGCCCTGACTCCAAAGCCCGTGCTCTTTCCACTGAGCCACGCTGCTTCTCGGACACATAAGCTGTGTGGGGTTGGGTGGGTGGGTGGTGAATAAAGGGAGCAAGTCAGGGTGAGGGAGAAGGATGTGGGAAAAGAGGAAATGAGGGTTTAGTCAGGGCTTAGTCTGCACACAGTAAGCTCTCGATAAATGCGACTGATTGATCTACTGATACTAATATCCACAACCACTGCCCAAAGCTTAGCGCTGTGTTCTGCCGAATTGATTGCTTCGGTTCTTGATACATAACTTAAAGATATTGCTTTAAAACACCTAAGTCTACAGTAAGACATCACTGTATTTCAGGCTGACTGGATTTTTGGGTTCTATTGAAAACTTTAATAGGTCCTATTTTCTTTTTGTTTTACACTCCATCAGTCAGTGGCATTTGTTGAGTGCTCACGTGTGCGGGGCACTGAACGAAGCCCTTGGGAGACTGCAACATAACAGAGTTGGTAGATACGTTACTGCCTACGAGGAGCTGACAGTCTAGAAGGGGAGACAGACATTAAAATAAATTATGGCCTTGTCTGTAATTGCTAGGGTAGGGTACATTTCAGGAGTAGGAGAAAGTAGGTGTGAAGAGATGCAGCCTGGCTTCGTGGCAAGAGCACGGGCTTGGGGCTCAGAGGGCGTGGGTTCTAATCCCGGCTCCACCACCTGTCTGTTGTGTGACCTTGGGCAAACTACTGCACTTCTCTGTGCATCAGTTCCCTCATCTGTAAAATGGGGGGTGAAGACTGTGAGCCCCACGTGGGACAACCTGATTACCTTGTATCTACCCCAGTGCTTAAAATGGTGCTTGGCACATAGTAAGTGCTTAACAAATACCATAATAATAATGATAGTCCTTAATGAGGGAAGGCTCCTTGAGGAGTTGTGATATGAATAAGGCTTTGAAGGTGATGAGAGTGGAGGTCTGTTGGATATGAAGGGGGAGGAACCTCCAGATCAGAGGCGGGACATGGGACATGGAGAAGTGGTAGATGAAATCATGATACAGTGAATAGGTTGAAATTAGAGGAATGAATTTGCAGACTGGGTAGTAGGAAGAAATTAGTGAGATGAGGTAAGAGGGGGTGAGCTGATCGAATGCTTTAAAACCTATGGTAAGGTGTTTCTGTTTTATGGAGAGGTTAGATGGGTAACTGTTGGAAGTTCTTGAGGAGTGGGAAAACATGGACTGAATTTTTTTTAGGAAAATGATTCAGGCAGCAGAGAGAAGTGAGAAATGGAGTAGAGAGAGACAGGAACTAGGGAAGTCAGTGAGGAGGCTGATGCAGTAGTCAAGGTGGGATATGATAAGTGATCTGATTAGCACAGTAGCATTTTGGATAGAGGGGTAGAGGAGGAGAGGAATCTAGAGATGTTGTGCAGGTAAAACCAACAGGATTAAATAGACTGAATATGTACATTGAATAGAGAAAGGAGTTGATAATGGCAAGGTTACGGGTTTATGATACAGGGAGGATAGCGTTGTTTACAGTGATGGAAAGTTAGTGGGAGGACCAGATTTGGGATGGAAGATGAGGAGTTCTGTGTGGCATAGTGGAGAGAGCCCAGGCCTGGGAGTCAGAAGCTCATGGGTTCTAATCCTGGCTCTGCCACTTGTCTGCTGTGTGACCTCGGGCAAGTCGCTTTACTTCTCTGGGCTTTCAGTACCCTCATCTGTAAAATGGGGATTGAGACTACGAGCCCTCCATGGGACAGGGATGGTGTCCAACCCGATTTTCTTGTATCTACCCCAGTGCTCAGTACAGTGCCCGGCACATAGTAAGCACTTAAATGCCATAATTATTATTAATAATAAATTTGAGCTGTCATCAGGACATCCGAATAAAAGTAATCTGAAGGTAGGGGGAAATGCTAGACCTCAGAGGAGAAAGATCAGGTCTGGAAAGGTAGATCGGAGAATCATCCATGCAGAGATGGTGGTAGAAGTCATAGGAGCTAATGAGTTTTCCAGGGAAACTGATTTGATGGAGAAAAGAAGGGGATCCAGAAATGAGCCTTGAGGAACACCTTCAGTTAGAGGGTGTGAGGCTGAGGGAGAGCACCCATGAAAGAGATTGACAATGAGCAGCCAGAGAGGTAAACGCTCTGGGCATGTCACTCCTCTTCTTAAAAACCTCCAGTGGTTGCCTATCAACCTCCGCACAAAACAAAAACTCCTCACTCTAGGCTTCAAGGCTGTCCATCACCTTGCCCCTTCCTACCTCTCCTCCCTTCTCTCTTTCTACCGCCCGCCCCGCACGCTCCGCTCCTCCGCCGCCCACCTCCTCACCGTCCCCCGTTCTCGCCTATCCCGCTGTCGACCCCCGGCCCACGTCCTCCCGCGGTCCTGGAACGCCCTCCCTCCTCACCTCCGCCAAACTGATTCTCTTCCCCTCTTCCAAACCCTACTTAAAACTCACCTCCTCCGAGAGGCCTTCCCAGACTGAGCTCCTCTTCTTCCTCTACTCCCTCTACCACCCCCCCTTCACCTCTCCGCAGCTTAACCCTCTTTTCCCCCCATTTCCCTCTGCTCCTCCCCCTCTCCCGTCCCATCCCCTCAGCACTGTACTCGTCTGCTCGACTATATATATCTTCATTACCCTATTTATTTTGTTAATGAGATGTACATCACCTTGATTCTATTTATTTGCTATTGTTTTAATGAGATGTTCTTCTCCTTGATTCTATTTATTGCCATTGTTCTTGTCCGTCCATCTCCCCCGATTAGACTGTAAGCCCGTCAAAGGGCAGGGACCGTCTCTACTTGTTACTGATTTGTACATTCCAAGCGCTTAGTATAGTGCTCTGCACATAGTAAGCGCTCAATAAATACGATTGAATGAATGAATGAATAGAAGGAGAACCCGGAGAGGACAGTGTCAGTGAAACAAGGTTGAACAACGTTTCAAGGAGAATGGGGTGATGGACCATGTTGAAGGCAGCTGAGAAGTTGAGGAGGATAAGGGTGGAGTAGAGTCCATTGGATTTAGCAAGAAGCAAGGGCTGCTCTCATTAGGAGAAGGGGGCAGGTGTCAGATAGGAAGGATTCAGGGAGAAAATTGGAGATGAGAGCTTATTTTATCCCACTTTAATGAGAGAAGAAGCGTGGCCTAGTTGAAAGACCACGGGCCTGGGAGACAGAGGATCTGAGTTCTAGTCCTGGCTCTGCCACTTGTCTACTGCGGGACCTTGGGCAAATCATTTAACTTCCCTATGCCTCAGATACCTCCTCTGTAAGATGAGGATTAAGACTGTGAGCCCCGTGGGACATGGACTGTATCCAACCTGATTATCTTATATCTACCCTAACACTTAGTAGAGTGCCTAGCACATAGGGATTGTCTCTATCTGTTGCCGAATTGTACATTCCAAATGCTTAGTACAGTGCTCTGCACATAGTAAGCTCTCAATAAATACTATTGAATGAATGAGTAGAAAGAGAATAACATATACTATTTAAGAAAAAGTAGAAGAGGGGACAGGAGGAGAGGGATTGAAGAGTAGCTGGGGAGATTTTAGGGAGATCATGCCTGATGGTTTCAATTTCATCAGTAATGCACATATGGCCTGGATATTAGGGACAAAAGATGGTGGGGTGCAGAGACTGGAGGTTTAAAGAATGATTTAAATGTTCAAAACAGCTGACATGGGAAATAGGGATGGGAGTCATTAATGATGAAAAAATAATGCTGCCAGGCAGAGAAGAGGGTAATCAATCAATCCATGGTATTTATTGAGCACTTACTGTGTGCTTGGGAAAGTACAATAGAGATGACGGGCATGTTCCCTGACCATAAGGAGCTAAAGGTCTGGGGGTGGGGGACAAACATTAAAATAAATATTTATTCGAAGCAGGAAAGGGTGAAATTGAAATGGATGAGGTCAGCCTCGTGTTTTGATTTTTGCCAGAAAGTTCCGCAGCTTGTGAATAGGAAGGGAGGAAATACATTGTGAAGGTATTACGGGGCTGGTGTTTAATGGTATGAGATTGGAGAAGGGACAGGAAAATGAGAGAACTGAGTTCAGTGGAGAGGGTCTTTTTCAGGTTGTTGATTTGTGCATCAAGAGAAGGTTGTTTGTTCTCTCCGGTCTCACCGGCTGCTGGAACGGAAACTGCCATTTTGGTTTTAAATATTTTGCCTCATTTTCTTGGAACAAAGCAGAAGCTTTGGGAGGGTAACAGCCAGATATTTAAAGGAGACTTTAAATTTCTTAGCTCCACCTCCTGTTCCTACAAAGGATCGATTTTTCACTCTCAGCATTAATTAGCTGTATTTAAAAACATGACTATTCTTGAGGATTAAACTTGAGTTTTGAGCAGAATATGACTTTGGGAAAAAATTCACGAGTTGTAGATCTACTGAATCCCACTGAAATTTAAGCATAACAGGATCGTCTATGTCCCCTTGTCAGATACTCCGCTCCTCTGCCGCTGACCTCCTCACCGTCCCCCGTTCACACCTATCCTGCCGTAGACCCCTGGCCCACATCCTTCCGCTGTCCTGGAACGCCCTCCCTCCTCACCTCCCCCAAACTAACTCTCTTCCCCTCTTCAAAGCCCTACTGAGAGCTCACCTCCTCCAAGAGGCCTTCCCACACTGAGCTTCCCCTTTTCCCTCTGCTCCCTCTGCCTCTCTGCCCCTCCTTCACCTCTCCTCAGCTAAACCCCCTTACCCCCTTTCCCTCTGCTCCTCCCCCTCTCCCTTCCCCTCCCCTCAGCACTGTGCTCATTTGTATATATTTTTATTACCCTATTTATTTTATTACCCTATTTACTTTGTTAATGTGATTTACATCCCTTTGATTCTATTTATTGTGATTAAGTTGTCTTGTTTTTGTCCGTCTGTCTCCTCCGAATAGACTGTGAGCCCGTCGATGGGACGGGATTGTCTCTAACTGTTGCTGAATTATACATTCCAAGCGCTTAGTACAGTGCTCTGCACAAAGTAAGCACTCAATAAATACTATTGAATGAATATTCCAACTTTGAATGAGTGGGCCAAGAGATTCTAGATTACCCCATGAGGATTTGTACATAGTTCTGCATGTATGGGCTATATAGCTACATAGTTCTCATACTCTGTAGGAAAGTATGCCCAGCAGGTGGATTCTGCCTGAACTAAAAATATACAGCCTGGATAAAGAGCCGTGAATATTTGACATAACAGCTTTCTCCTTCTGGGGACTGAAAATAATCTGAGTCTATGGAGACTGAGTGAGATTGAGATGGGAAATAAAAATAGTAACAGAAATACATATGTTTGGAAACAGAGATTCTTCTCGTTTAACTGGGTGCAGTTATAGCAGCAGCAGCCACAAACCGAAGAATAATAAGAAAGGTTTTACAGTGTAGTGAAGGACCGCTGATCCGATTTTGGTCTTTTGACAGCATCCCAAAGGTACCGTGGAACAGGACTTACTATCTTTCTCCTCAAACCGCTTCTCTTCCTCACTTCCGAACTCAGTCGACAACACCCTCCCCATCGCAGAAGCCAGCAGCTTTGTGCCGTCCTCCCCTTTTTGCAATCGTTCCCCTTGCACATTGTCTCGTGCTAAAATTCTTCCAGATGATCCTGTACTCATCTCCCACATCTGCTCCTTCCTCTCCTCCCAAACTGCTATCGCCTCGGTACAGGCTCTGGTATCGCCTTGGCTAGACTAATACATTTTGGCCACTTCTAAATATTTTAATGTTTGTCTCCCAGTTGCATTAATAATAATGTTGGTATTTGTTAAGCGCTTACTATGTGCCAAGCACTGTTCTAAGCACTGGGGCAGATACAAGGTAATCAGATTGTCCCACTTAGGGCTCACAGTTTTCATCGCCATTTTCCAGATGAGATAACTGAGTCACAGAGAAGTAAAGTGACTTGCCCAAAGTCACATAGCTGACAGGCGGCAGAGCAGGGATACGAACCCATGACCTCTGACTCCCAAGCCCGGGGTCTTGCCGCTAAGCCACGCTGCTTCTCTAAGGATTAGCTCAACGTCCACTTTTAGCCCTGGCAAGTTCAGTCTTATCTTCAGTGCTCGTGTATTAACTGTACTCTAAGTACACTACAGAGAGTTTTCTTTATCGATATATTTAGCTGTACGTTGAGTGATGGGTTCGGCCTTTCTATCCTGAAGCTCTGTTAAATAAAAATAAAATGAATTGTGGTATTTGTTAAGCGCTTACTATGTGCAAAGCACTGTTCTAAGCGCTGGGGGATACAAGGTGATCAGGTTGTCCCATGTGGGGCTCGCAGTTTTAATCCCCATTTGACAGATGAGGTAAATGAGGTACAGAGAAGGTAAGTGACTTGCCCAAGGTCACACAGCTGACCAACGGCAGATCCGGGATTAGAACCCGTGACCTCTGACTCCCAAGCCCACGCTCTTTCCACTGAACTGCCCTGCTTCTCTATTAGTTGCGAAGGCAGGGATCTAGCTGTTTTCTAACTCTATTTTAATCACCTAAGCACTAAGTAGAGTGCTCTGTGCATAGTTGATGCTCAATAAATATACTGCTTCTTGCTTTATCCTTGTTTTTCTTCTTTCTTTCACTATCTATAATTTTTTTCTACCTCCCTCCCTTTCCATATACATAAGACCACCACTCTCCCCACCTTCAAAATCTTATTGAGATGACCTCTCCTCCAAGAGGTCTTCTCCAATTAAGGTCTGTTTTTCCAATTCCCTTTCCCTTCTGGACTTCTCCCTTCTCCCTTTGTCCACGCACTTGGATCATTTGCTATTTACCCCACCTTCAACCACACAGCACTTATGAATATATCTTTAAATTAAACATTATAAATTATTCATTTTTATTAGTGTCTATTTCACCCTCTGGACTGTAAGCTCACTGTGGGCAGGGAACATGACTATCAACTATCTTGCCTTGTACTCTCCCAAATACAGTCTGTATCCACCACTAGATAAATGCCTGGTACATACTCAGCACTTAACAAATACCATAATAAATACCATAATATCACTGTGATTCTCTCTCCATCCCAGCTCCACATCACCCTTAAGTCCTTTGATATTCACTCCACCCTCAGCCCCACAGCATTTATGTACATATTCTCCTCCAGGGCAGGAATCATGTCTACCAACTCTGTTGTATTGTGCTCTCCCAAGTGCTTCCTACAGTCTTCTGCACTCATTCATTCATTCAATAGTATTTATTGAGCGCTTCCTATGTGCAGAGCACTGTACTGAGCGCTTGGAATGTACAGTGCGGTAACAGATAGACAACACTCAATAAGTGCTCAATAAATACTATCGATAATGATTAAACAGTATGCTCCTGGAGGGCAGGAAACCGTACCTTGTTGCTGCTGTACCTTTTCAAGTGATTAGTACTGTGCTTAGAACTCAATAAGTGCTCCATAAATGCCATTAATTGATTGATTGAACCCAGTTTCTGCTGCCAGTCCCTGACTCTCTGTTCCAGCACCTTCCTCCACTATAGATCAATCAGTGCTGTTTATTGAACTCCTACTGTTTGCAGCAGATTTTAGGAAGCACTTGGGAGAGTACAATAGGACAGAGTTAATAGACATTATTCCTGCCCTAAAGCAGCTTAGAGTTCAATGGTGGGTACAGACATTAAACTAAAGGACAGATAGGGACAATGGCAGAATATGAAAATATGTACATAGGTGCTGTGGGGCCGAGGGAGAGGTGAATATCAAAGTGCTTAAGGGTGATGTGGAGCTGGGGTGGGGAGACAATCACAGTGGTATTGGTTTTAGAAGGTAGGAAGGAATGGGGTTGGAGGTGCAGGTAGATTGGGGCTAGTCCTTGAAAGCAGCGGAAAGATTTCCTCTTGAGAAATAGAAAGGATGTTGAAGTGGGAGGGAGTTGGGGAGGCAAGGGAGGAGTGACACCTAATTTTGTCAGTAAAATAACAGTTGATAGAGTTTTGCTTTGTTTCGCTCCTGCTGTAACCTCCTAAGTACTTTTAGTACAGTGCTTTGCACAATGTAGGTGCTCAACAAAACCCTTGAGTGAGTGAGTGATTGGTGGAACTAAAGAAAGTCAGTGGGTTCATCTTCACTCTCTGCTTCAACTCCATCAGACAACACATTTCAATCTTTGTTTTCCCTCTGGAGTGTGTCTGCTAGAAACAATAAACCCAGCTCTGTATTTTCAAGGCTAGAGTGTGAAGGTGACATTCAAGCTCAACACCGGTCAATTTGTTTCATTGCGGCCTGGCATTTTTGACCTCAATCAAGGGTTTAATGCAGCCGCACACACTTCAGGCATGCTCCAGTAGGTAGAATGGAAGTTGAGTTCTCTGTGAAAATAACTCTCATGTTTTGTCTGGGCCACCTGAGTAGGGAAAGCTTGGCATAAATGTCAGTGAAGTAAACCATTAACATATGGCTTAAAAATGATAATTATGGTATTTGTAAAGCACTTACTATGCACCAAGCACTGTACTAAGCATTGGGGTGGATACAAGATAATCGGGTTGGACACAGTCCCTGTTTTGCACAGGACTCACGGTCCTAATCCCTCTTTTGCAGATGAGGTAACTGAGGCACAGAGAAGTGAAGCGACTTGCCCAAGGCCACATGGTAGACAAGTGGAGGAGCCGGGACTAGAACTCATTAATCTTCTGACTCCCAGGCCCGGCTCTATCCACTACACCATGCTGCTTAAGGGCCAGACATCCCCAGTCCTAAGCAAATGGAATCCTCATGTGCTGGGAACTAGGATGTCAGAAGTTCCTTGACTCTCACTAATAAAGAGTTAAGAAAAACCAATTCCATACGTGTCTGTTTGCTCTGTGCGTGGCATTGCTGATCAATGTTTTGGACGATGATGAAAATCAGCTGAGACATACCGAAAGACAGCACCTCAAATTCCACAAGGCCTCCTTTCTTTTTTTAATGGCATTTTTTAAGCTCTTGCTTTGTGCCAGGCACTGTACTAAATGCTGGGGAGTGATATAAGATGAACGGGTTGGACACAGTCCTTGCCCACACAGGCTCACGATCTTAATCTCCAGGAGCTACAAGAGAGATAGGATCACCTTCTTCCCAAACACTAACCCCTTATCGCTAGACTAGTGACCAACATAGTTTAAACCACTTAGGCAATGGAAGAGGTGATAGTAATAATAATAATAATGATGGTATTTGTTAAGCGCTTACTATGTCCCAGGCACTGTATTAAACACTGGGATGGGTACAAGCAAATCGAGTTGGACAGTCCCTGTCCCATGTGGGGCTCACCATCCCAATCCCCATTTTACAAATGAGGTAACTGAGGTATAGAGAAATCAAGTGACTTGCCCAAGGTCATGCAGCAGACAAGTGCTCCTCCCCCTCTCCCTTCCCATCCCCTCAGCACTGTACTCGTCCGCTCAACTGTATATATTTTCATTACCCTATTTATTTTGTTAATGAAATGTACATCGCCTTGATTCTATTTAGTTGCCATTGTTTTTACGAGATGTTCTTCCCCTTGACTCTATTTATCGCCGTCGTTCTTGTCTGTCCGTCTCCCCCAGTTAGACCGTAAGCCCGTCAGAGGGCAGGGACCGCCTCTATCTGTTGCCGACTTGTTCATTCCAAGCGCTTAGTACAGTGCTCTGCACATAGTAAGCGCTCAATAAATACTATTGAACGAATGAAAAGTGGTGGAGCTGGGATTAGAACCTGGTAATCAATCAGCCAACTGAGTGTTGTTTACAGTGTGGCCTAGTGGGTAGAGTCAGAAGGACCTGGGTTCTAATCCCAGCTCCACCACTTGTCTGCTGAGTGACCTTGGGCAAGTTACTTCACTTGTCTGTGCCTCTGTTGCCTCAGCTGTAAAATGGGTATTAAGATTGTGAGCCCCATGTGGGACACGGACTGCACCAGTTATAGCCAATAGTAGCCCTTATCTACCCCAGCGCTTAGAACAGTGCCTGGCACATAGTAAGCACTTAACAAATACCATAAAAAATGTATTTACTGAGTGCTGATTGTGTGCAGAGTACAGTCTGAACAGAGTTGGTGGACAAGTTTCCTACTAACAGCAAGCGTATGTACAATTGATTGATTGGCCAGAGACATTGTTTCTCTCAATGCTGAATATGTTTAGCAAAATTAAGGATAGAGATCGCATAATCGGCGGTTTCCTGGTAAATTTTCACTCCAGGCATTCTGAAGTGAAACTCCTCCCCTGCTGTAGTTTGCTTTCCACTAGTCCCTCAACTCCCTGGGGACAGGGATCATGTCTACCAATTCTATTCAGCCGTACTTTCCTAAATTCTCTGTGTGTTCTGTGCCCTGTATTCACGCCACTGATTGATTTTCCCTCACAGTCTGATGGGTCGGATAATCCGGGTTCAGCTTTGGTAGATTGAAATGTGGACCTTCGTATAAGATAGTTTGCTTTTGTTGGAAGAAACTGAGTCAGGCTGAAACCAGGTGCTCATTACTAGAAAGACTTGGGATCAAGCCACACACTTGGCTGTGATATCCCAGGGTAGTGAAAACGCAAAACCAGACCTGCAAAGGCAGAAATATGTCATTGTGCTCAGTCGAATCCACTAAGGGGCACTCTAAGATCAGCTCTGCACGTCCACTGTTTATGTTTTCAAGTGAAGAGCTACAGTATTCCAAAAAGACATCTATTTTCTTTTCCCCATTCCTAAGGATTACGAAGTTTAGAATTAAAAGCATATTTGCAGAGCCCCGTGTGAATGAATCAACGGCATTTTATCGTAATCCATATGGGGTTAGCGACATGGTGTCAATTAATCCTTTTGGAACTCTCTGGTTTGAACCCCAGAAACGTGGCGGAAAAGTTGGCAGGAAAAATAATTTAGGATCAGCTTAGTTGAGTCCCCATATTGTGCGGGATCAAATTTTTTTTTTTTTTTGGTCGAGGGAGTGGGAAGCACACATTTCTCATTGAGAGGCACTCAATGAGCAACAGAACTAAATAATAATAATAATAACGTTGGCATTTGTTAAGCACTTACTATGTGCAAAGCATTGTTCTAAGCGCTGGAGGGATACAAGGTGATCAGGTTGTCCCACATGGGGCTCACAGTTTTAATCCCCATTTTACAGATGAGGTAACTGAGGCACAGAGAAGTTAAGTGACTTGCCCAAGTCACTTGCAGCTGACAAGCGGCGGAGACGGGATTAGAACCCATGACATCTGACTCCCAGGCCCGGGCTCTTTCTACAGTTTACTCCTGGGGGTGCAGGGAACCTTTAGAAAAGGCTTAAGTGAACAGGAGTCATCACTGGTTCTGATGAACCTAGCAACGGAATTCATGCATGTAATTTGACACATTGAAATTTCAGTATATTAAGGCTTGATAATCGAGGATTCAATCTCTTAAAACCCATTTCTGATGAAATAGCAATATTTTCTACAGAGGTTTGGCAATCAAAAAGCTAATATTGACAAACATAAACATGGATGGGCTTTTTTTTTTAATGGTAATAAGCAGTATGTGCCAGGCACTGAGGTAGATACAAGCTAATCAGGTTAGACACAGTCTGTGTCCCACATGGCACTGACAGTCTTAATCCCCATTTTACAGATGAGGTGACTGAGGCACAGAGTAGTAATAATAATAATGATGGCATTTGTTAAGCCCTTACTATGTGCAAAGCACTGTTCTAAACGCTGGGGAGGAAACAAGGTGATCAGGTTGTTCCATGTGGGGCTCACAGTCTTAATGCCCATTTTACAGATGAGGTAACAGGCACAGAGAAGTTAAGTGACTTAGAGTAGTTAAGTGCCTTGCCCAAGATCACTCAATGGACAAATTGAGGATCTGGGATTAGAACCCAGGTCCTTCGGACACCCCCCACCCCTTCCTCTATCCACTAGGCCATGCTGTTTCTCACGATGCATGTGGGCCGGAGACCGCGTCTGATAATCTTTTATCTCCCCACTGCTCAGTTCAGCGTTTAGGACATAGTAAGCATCTAACAAATTAATAATAATGTTGGTATTTGTTAAGCGCTTACTATGTGCCGAGCACTGTTCTAAGCGCTGGGGTAGACACAGGGGAATCAGGTGGTCCCACTTGGGGCTCACAGTCTTCATCCCCATTTTACAGATGAGGTAACCGAAGCACCGAGAAGTGAAGTGACCTGCCCAAAGTCACACAGCTGACAAATTACGTTATTATTGCTATTATTATTATCACTGTTAATGTCTTAGTGATTTTCTTTCCTGTTCCAAAATGAAAACTTCCAAGAAGCCAGCCCTTGGAGGATCAATAAAGGGACTTTGAAATCTGCTGTAAAATAAGCCAAATGTGTTGACCCCTTTTAAATCAGGCTGCAGCGGTAGTTTCGGAGATCTGAGGCACTTACATGGCTATCAGTTCCCCCTGGGTGGTGTAAACACATTACAACAGGTTAGGAGGAGAGCTCTGAGGGGTGTTTTGGGCTTTCTGACTAGCTTGCTCACAAAAACTAAAAGGCCTAATTGGTTCGCAACTGTACAGAGAGTTTAAAAGGAAGCATTAAAAGCCCAAGGGAACAAGAGTCCATATTGTCTGGCAGGCGCGGTCTTGTGATTTGAGGGTCCCCAAGGCGAAACCAAAAGGTGTTTAACAGCCAGAAAGGTTCTGCACATTCACATCAACAGATGGGAAAGTCTGTTCCCTGGAGTTCATGCTGGTAGGTTGGGGATAAACAATTTTCCATTTTGTTTAAGTTTATTCTGGGCCACTGAGAGCTGGGGCAGGAATTGTTCTGTCTTTTATGTACACTGGTGTGTTTCAAAGGCTTCTGTACCTCCCAGGGAGCACTGATTAGTCAGTTAAGTTTTGCCGCAATTGAAGTTCATCATTTATTATTAAAAGAGAACTGCAGTGACTAGTTCTAATGCCTCAGAGAGCTAAAACATTTACTCAGTGAGAATGTAAAGTCACAAAGGAATTTTCTCAGAAAGGTCCCGAAATTCTCGTCACCCGAGGGGTGTCTTCATTCAGTAAGTGGAGTTACAGAATCTCCCGGTGCAGGTTGCCATTTTAATACTGCCACGCAGAAATCCCAATAGGAGGCCCTGGCTGTTGGTAAAATGGGGATTAGGACTGTGAACCCCAAGTGGGACATGGACTTTAGACAACCCGATTAACGGGTATGTACCCCAACGCTTAGAACCGTGACTGGCACGTAGTAAACGCTAAACGAATACCTTAAAACAAAACGAAAAAAGCTCCACGAGGGCAGGAAAAATATCTACCAACTCTATGGTATGGTACTCTCCCAAGTGCATATTACAGTACTCTGCACTCAGTGTGCACTCAAAAAATTCACTGATTCATTCAATCTTATTTATTAAGCACTTACTGTGTGCAGAGCACTGTACTAAGCACTTGGGAAAGAACAATGCAATAATAAACGGTGACGATCCCTGCCCACTGTGAGCTCACAGTCTGGAGGTGGGGAGACGGACTAGTCACTGCAAAATAGAAATAAATAAACTTACAGATATACACATAAATGCTGAGGGGCTAGGATGGGGAGGAAGAGCAAAGGGAGCAAGTCAGGGCGATGCAGAAGGGAGAGGGAGATGAATGAATGCCACGGATTGATACTTGGGATGGAACTAGTAATATATTCTGAATTACACTCGATTTGCTTCAAGTTACAATCTGATCATAGGTTGATTTGAAGATGGAGAGCAGTAAATGTGTAATTAAAAAAGGGACCTCAGATCTGATACCCAAGTCAAGCAGGTCTCAGTTATATTGTCGTGAGGTACTCTCCCAAGCGCTTAGTAGAGTGCCCTGCAAACAGTAAGTGCTCAATAAATACGACTGATTGGTTGACTGAAGTGGGAGAAGGACTCAGAGGTAAAGGAAGGTGGAGAAAGGGAGAATAAAAAGGGGAGAGAGAGAGGGAGCAATGGGAGAGAGGAGGCCATTATTTCCCTCCGCCATCTACCATGGTGCCATTCTTGCCCAGATGGTAGCAGTCGACAGTCAGTCATATTTATTGAGAGTTTACTATGTGCACGGCACTGTACTAAGCATTTGGGAGAGAAAATATAACAACAAACAGACACGTTCCCTGCCCACAACGAGCTTACGGTCTGCAGTCTACATTTCTCCTGCCTGGGCTGCCCCATAATAATAATAATTATGGTTTTGTTAAGAGCTTACTATTTGCCAAGTACAGTTCTACGCGCTGGAGTAGATACAAGGTAATCAGGTTGTCCTACGCAGGGCTCACAGTCTCAATCCATGTCTAGAGGCAGACAGAGCCTCTGCTAGAACACCATTGGCCATTCGGGACTTTCCATCAGTCAATCAATAATATCTATATTGAGTGCTGACTGTGTGCAGAGCACTATACTAAACACTTGAGAGAGAAGCAGCATGGCTTAGTGGAAGGAGCATAGGCTTTGGAGTCAATGGTCGAGGGTTCTAATCCATTTTCGCAATTTTTCAGCTTTGTGACTTTGGGCAAGTCACTTAACTTCTCTATGCCTCAGTTACCTCATCTCTAAAATGGGGATTAAGACTGTGAGCCTCGCGTGGGACCACCTGATAACCACGTATCTATCCCAGTGCTTAGAACAGTGCTTGGCACATAGTAAGGGCTTAACGAATGCCATCATTATTATTATTACTACAACTCATCAGAGTTGGTAGTTACGTTCCCTTCCCATAAGGAGTTTACAGCCTAGACGGGGAGGCAGACGTTAGGAACACACCATTCTGGCCAGATCGGAAATGTCAAGGAAGGGCCAGCCATGATACCAGAGGGAAATACTACTAATTACTACTAACAATAATAAAAACTGTGGTATTTGTTAATTAAGTGTTTACCATGTGCCAGGCACTAAACTAAGTGCTAGGGGTAGATAAAAGGTATTCAGGTTGGACAAAGTCCCTGTCCCTCCTGGGGCTCCCAGTCTCAATCCCCATTTTACAGATGAGGTAAATGAGGCCCAGAGAAGTGAAGTGTCTTGCCCAAGTTCCCACAGCAGACAAGTGGCAGTGCCGGGAATAGAACCCAGGTCCTTCAGATTCCCAGGTCTCTGCTCTATCCACTAGGCCATGCTGCTTCTCCTGAATGAATGAAAGAAAAGAAGAAAAAAAGGGAGGTTTATCTCTCTCTCCTCTCTGCTTTCACCTCCCCGCTCTAGGACATTTATCTACTTAATCAAAATCATCCTCAGAACTCTTTTCAACCATGCATTGAATTATTTATTTTGATTACTCTGTAGATCCTTTTATTTCTGCCCTCACCACTCTTTGTGGACAGGAAATATGTCACTTGCTTATTGTTCTTCCTGCATCCAGGGAGCGCTCAATAAATACTATTATTATTACCCACTACTTCTCTTCTACTAGGTCTACTGTGGTGTCTACAGTGGCCATGGTCGAAGGATTGAAAGTGGAAGCCCCAAAGCATCCCATCAGAAATCTTTTGACTGTTGAGATTGAACCCCCAAAAAGCATGTCTTGTCTAGCTAATCCCAGGTCTTCCCACTTCCACCTCAGCCCCCCATCATAAACTTAGCCAGGGACCATCCCTTTTAAGAAACCCATTATTCAGATCAATTGTTTTCCATCATTCAGATCAATTGTTTTCCAGAAGAAGCTTCGAAAAGATGGTGAGACAAGGAGGTAAAAGTGGATCCAAATCCAGGCACTAAAAACAGCAAACAGGACAACACAACAATAAACAATCTTTGTGTGGGCATAATGCAGGGCGGACTAGGGAGCCCACAAGTATTTTCAGTACACACACTATTTGGAGCCTTTTTGGAGCAAGATAGACAATGTTCTGTCTCCTCTACCTGCCTTTCTTCTCTTCACTCTTTATACAATAAAGCAATGAAACTCTTGATAATGGCCTCCAATGCCTCTATAACATAAGCTAATATATTAATTTTTTAATGAAAGTAAAAAAGAGTAAGCTGGATACTTTCAGTTAAATTTGATTTGATGTCTAAGACCCTAGAGAACAGCAATTGTCTTTTTTATGGTTTGTACACTGGAAGAATGAACTGGACGTTTTTGGAGTAGAAGGAACCACATGAGGGGGGTTGTTTGGTGAGGGGTTACAGGTTCATAGTTGGGAGGCTGAGAAAA